>NC_064640.1:374834441-376146835 GCF_023864345.2 Schistocerca serialis cubense
TGTAGTCCATCAACAAAGGAGGTGGCTTACAAAACACTCGTTCGACCTATACTTGAGTATTGCTCATCAGTGTGGGATCCGTACCAGGTCGGGTTGACGGAGGAGATAGAGAAGATCCAAAGAAGAGCGGCGCGTTTCGTCACCGGGTTATTTGGTAATCGTGATAGCGTTACGGAGATGTTTAATAAACTCAAGTGGCAGACTCTGCAAGAGAGGCGCTCTGCATCGCGGTGTAGCTTGCTCGCCAGGTTTCGAGAGGGTGCGTTTCTGGATGAGGTATCGAATATACTGCTTCCCCCTACTTATACATCCCGAGGAGATCACGAATGTAAAATTAGAGAGATTAGAGCGCGCACGGAGGCTTTCAGACAGTCGTTCTTCCCGCGAACCATACGCGACTGGAACAGGAAAGGGAGGTAATGACAGTGGCACGTAAAGTGCCCTCCGCCACACACCGTTGGGTGGCTTGCGGGGTATCAATGTAGATGTAGATGTAGAAATCAGAAATGGTTTCCACAGACCCTACTCATGTTAGGTAGCGAGGATGTGTTGACATAAGCCTTTTGTAAGTCGAAGAAGACAGCAATAATGTGTTGATGTTGGTCAAAAGTTGTCCAGATCGCAGACTCCAGGCAAACCAAATTATCAGCAGTGGAACGGCCTTGGCGAAAACCACACTGGGATGCAGTCAGAAAGCCATGAGACTCAAGAAGCCAACACAGCTGCTGGATCACCATCGGTTCATGCAGCTAACAGAGAATATTGATGGGACTGATAGGGCAATTGCTGTCCATCTCTGTGAGATACTCACCCTGCTTTAGTACTGGAACGATGCTGTTCTCTGACCGTTGAGTTGGGTGCTCACCTCTGCTCCACATACAGTCGAAGATGGCAAGGAGATGATGCTGACAATCCGCTGATAGGCGTTTCAGCATTTGGTTGTGGATGTGGTCTGTTCCTGTGGCTGTTTCATGGCAAAGGGCTAGGGCACTGAGAATTGCCACTCTCAGAATGGAGCATTATAGGGCTCCAGGTGGTATGTAGTGAAAGATAAGTGCAGTCGCTCAATCTGCTGTTTAAGGACATGGAAGGCAGATTGATAGGTCTCAGACACAGAGGCTGGAGCATAATGCAGAGCAAAATGTTGGGCTACAGAATCTGGGTCAGTGAAAACAGCACCGTTCATGGAAATACAAGTACACCTGCAGAGGACTGGTATGCATAGAGGCGTCTGATCTCCACCCAAACCTGGGAAGGACACATACGTGGTTCAGTGGTTGAAATGTACCATTCCCAGAATTCTTGCTCCATCGTTTTATTGAGTGGTAGACTCAGGCACAGAAACAGTTAAAGACAATGAGGTACTCAACTGATGGATGTCGCATATGAAGAGCCAGCAAACGATCTCTAATGGGCTCGGCGATTTCCGAGGCCCACCAAAGCACTACCTTCCAATGGGGGATCCCAAAGAATAGTGCGTCACTAAGTCGGCTGTTGATAGAATGGCTGCTGTTGCATTCTGGACAGCCTCATCAGTGCATTTAGTGGGGGGCTCAGAACGACAGTGGAGGTGAAAACATCCCAGCTGACATTGTGGAGAACCCATCTAGGGGGGAGCCCAGAGGAGTGACGCTGAGAAAGGGACAGGAAGACTGGGAAAGTTTCGCTACCATACAGGTCATCGTGAACCCTCCAGTGGATGAATGGGAGAAAACCAGGGTTGCAGATAGAAAGACCAATGGCCAAGTGAGTTTCATGTGCCACACAAGTGTGTGTAGGCACCAGTATTCGAGAGACAGAAATCAAGATCTGCCAGTAGGTTTTCAAGGTCTTTACCACTGCCAGCGAACGTGTTTCCACTCCACAAAGGGTCATGGGCATTGAAGTCACAGACGAGTAGGAGAGGTGGGGAGGGTTGAGAAGCCAATGCAGACCATACGTTCTTAGGTAATCCACCATTATGGGGAAATTAACACTACACATGGGAAAATCCTGAAATGCCCTGATCTGAATAGCCACAGTCTCCAAAGCTGTATCAAGAGGCACAAGATCGCTGTATACAGTGTTCAGGACACATGTGCAAACTCCACCTTACTCCCTATCACAGTTGGCACAAGTTTTAAAATACCCCTGGTGGACAGGGGTCTCTGCTGCTGGAAACCAAGTTTCCTGAAGGGCAATGCAAAAAGCAGCGAGGGAGCTTAAAATAAATCATAGCCCATCCAGGTAGTGGAAAAAACCATTACAATTCCACTGGAGAATCGTACTGTCGGTATACTCTGAGGGTGTGAAGGGACCAAGGAGGCAGGTTATGTCCCAGGGTCACCTGCTGCCACTAGTTGAGAAGGTACAGAATTATGACACATAGGTTTTGAGACATGTTGAGTGTGGTGTGACCTGGAGCCGCAGGAGCCACCAAGATCGCTGCCACGGCCACAGAAGCAGAACATGTGTGATCTGGTGGTGGTGGGCCACCAGAATTTCCTTCATGTTGGAAGACTTCTTTTTGTCTTTCTTTCGTTTAGGAGTTTGGATGACTGGGAAGGCGTCTCCGAATTAGTTTCAGGAACTGAAGAAGATAGTGAAGCCCTATGAGTAGCAGCATGTTGCTCCTTCAACCACTTGCTGGTATGCAGTTGCAGACCAGCAGAAACCTCAGAGGGACCTCTTCCTGGCGCGAGAAGGTCGTTGAAGGTGATGTGTCTCCATCTGGGGGATGGGGAACAGCATACCCAATGGGTGGGAAGCCTTTTCCCCAGAGTAGAGGAAGCAGCAGGACAGCCCACAACCATCAGGGGACAGGTATGCTCATGTGGCCCTGAGGGCTTACTGCAGAATGAGTATTGGAGGACAGTACTCTTGGCAGAGAGAGCGACATCATCATGTTTGCAGTGTACGACTTGGTCATGCATGCAGGGTGTAGATGATCATACTTTTTCTTCACCTCTTGGTATCTCAGTCTGTCCAGAGTCTTATATTCTTGTATTTTTTTTCTCTGTGAAAGACAGTGGACAGTGCAGTCTGGTGAACAGGGAGAATGGTGCTCTCCATTGCTGCTGCAGATGTGGGCGAGAAGCACAAGGAATGTTTACATGTAATGGTCGACCACAATCCCTAAAGACAGGACTGGCATTGCAATGTGAAGACATGCGCCCGAATTTCATACGTTTGAAGCTCCACATTGGTTTGGGGAACATACAATTTCATGTCACATCAGTATACCATCACCTTGATCTTTTCAGACAACAAATGGCCCTCAAAGGCCAAGATGAAGGCCCCAGTACCAACCCTAATGTCCTTTGGCCTCCTGTGAACCCAACAGACAAATTCTACAACCCTCATCGCTCCAAGTTAGCACATAGCTCATCATCAGACTTCAAGAGGAGTCACAATCGAAAATGATGCCTTGAACAGACTTCAAGAGGAGTCACAATCGGAAATGATTCCTTGAACACTGTTTGGACTGCTATGGAGAGTGATAGTCACCAGAATGTTACCTAGTTTGTTACAAGCAGGCACCACCAGTAACTGGGCAGGGGATGCTGTTTTAAACAAAACTGATCCACTCTTCATTTTGGAGCCAGCTGCAACTTCCTCAAACTTGTCCTGTATAGTCTCTACAAAGAATAGAGGATTTATAGCCAGAAAAATCCCCATCTGTCCTTGTATAAACCAAGTACTGGGGGAAGTATTCTCTGCTTCTTGCTTAACCGGATGTTCCCCCCAGGGCGTTGCCAGGGAAGGAAACGTTTTGGGGGTCATCTCTCCTTGCACTGAAAGGATTCTTTCCTTCGGAAGAGATTGCTGGGGCATGTGACTACCAGTGGGAGAAAGCTTCATCTGCTTTATATCCAAGATCTTCCATGGTGTCACCCACTCTGAACGGGAGCTCTCCCCATGGGTGCCACCCAACCTCAGGAACAGCTAACTGGCCAGTAATCCATTGCTCGGAGTCGCTGTACGCGTCATGACAGGCACATAGTCCTTGGCATACACCAACAGTGCTATCTCTGCATGGTCAGGGGCCTACTACTGTGCAGTTGTTTGACAATCCCCTCACAATGAGATGGCTATCAAGTTGGTTTTTCCCTGTAGTACCTTATTGGAAAGGAAAGGTGTTAAGGTGGAAAGGCACAAAGGTGGAACAGACACCACACTGGGCGACCTTCCCTGCACGATCCGCATTTCTGATAAATTTGGAAAAAGTGGTAGCAGGTAAAACGCAACAATGGGGACCATGTATTTGTCAACGAAAAGATGTAGATAGTGCTGGAAATGAAAATTAGAACTAGGACCCTATACCATGTACCACGTCCAAGCGATTCTACACCAGAAAAATCACCCAATTGAAAGGCAGAGGGAGAAAAGGATAGTCTTGCAGCACAGAAAGGGAAGTAGTATTGCAAAGGCTGGGGTTCCCAGGTAGCCAAGCATATACTCACAGCCGGCCGGGGTGGCCGAGCGGTTCTAGGCGCTACAGTCTGGAACCGCGCGACCGCTACGGTCGCAGGTTCGAATCCTGCCTCGGGCATGGATGTGTGTGTTGTCCTTAGGTTAGTTAGGTTTAAGTATTTCTAAGTTCTAGGGGACTGATGACCTTAGAAGTTATGTCCCATAGTGCTCAGAGCAATTTTTTGAGCCATATACTCACAAAAGAGTTTCGATCATTTCCTGGGGGGGGGGGGGGGGGGAATTTCCACCCAGTTTACCTGAGGTTCGTTTGAGCTGTTGTCCGAGGGCTCATGCGCATGAGCAGAGCATAAATCGTGTATGAGCAGCACTGTCTTCCTCTTCTGGGTACTTGAAGTGTGGCTGCTGGCTGTATGAGCAGTAGCAGCAAGTTTCCAGATGCTACCAAGGAAAATATTTTTGGCGCGCCCAAGCTGCCAGATTCACGTAATCATGGAATACTAAAATATGTTCTAATTTTTAGTTTTCTGATTTTATTTCCACGCTATTAACAATAAAGAATCAATCGTCTTGCAGAACAACAAAGTCATTTTTGTCGGTTCGCTAAAGAAATTTGGCTTTTATTAATCTTCTCCGTAGAGGCAGCGAATTTATTTGAAACGAAGTGCTTCATTCCACATTATCGCCTAGTCTGAACTGTTCGCTCAGTTTTAAATGCACATTTTTGTGTTCTGGCACGTATGGCATTATGCCATAATGAATAATCAAACATAAGATATATTCCAAGAAAACTGCCAACCCAAAAACCACACTGGAAAGCTTAGTGCCAAGTACTTCATCACTGCTCATAGGAAGGTGAACCTTAAGCTGAATTACTCATTTTAGTACGATTTGTGAAATTCCCATGCCCTTGGAGTACCCTCTGATCTGCTTTTTTATGACGTAATGTAAAAAATGGTTCAAATGGCTCTGAGCACTATGGTACTTAACATCCGAGGTCATCAGTCCCCTAGAACTTAGAACTACTTAAACCTAACTAACCTAAGGACATCACACCCATCCATGCCCGAGGCAGGACTCGAACCTGCGACAGTAGCAGTCGCGCGGTTCCAAACTGAAGCGCCTAGAACCGCTCGGCCACCGCGGCCGGCGTAATGTAAGATCTCTTAATGCTGTACACATACGAATATAAGTAAATGTTCACTTCAAGATGACTAAGCAGAAAAATTTGGTCAGCAGTATTGAACAGAATATTTTGTTCCGAATATATTGGCAGCTTTAACAGAAGTTTAAAAATCTTCCTTTTCAACAAAAAAAAAAAAAAAACGCGATCTTTTTCGGTCACATGACATGTTTCAACAGTTGTGTGGTACCTTCTCCAGGCTTAAGTTACTTCTTAATTTGTGTTGTTTACATCTTAAATTGGTAGAATATAGACGAGAAGCACACCGTGTTTTATCGTTGTAACTCCCCACATGGCTTCTTATTTATTCCTAGAGCAGAATATAAACCGCATGTTGTACAGCTTCTTGGTTTCACAGATAACCTTTTTGTTTTATATGGTTTGAAGTAGTCATGAAATAAGTTACTGTCCCAAGATCTAGTGTGTACAAGGAACTGTTTTTTTTATTTTTTATTTTTGCAAGAAATTTGTATTCCTTCTTACTAGCGTATTGCAGTACTGTATAGATGTAAACCTTACTGGAAATGCTACATAACAGTATTGCAGAGTACAAAAAATAATTAAAAAAATCTATGTTAAAGTCACCACATAGCAAAATATTAGGATACTTTGAGTTGTAGAGTCTAGTTCTGAAATGACTATTATGCCAAGAACTGCTTCCTTATTTTGCATTCCTTATCTGGAAGTTCTGATTTCTCTTATTTTATTAAGATGATCATTTCTCAATGAAGCATTTTCGCAATAGGGGGAGAAAACTGGAGATTAAAATTTCGTGATGAGAACACGCTGCAACGAAGAACGCCTTTCTTTTAATGATTGTGACCCCAACTCGCGTGTCATATTCATGACTCTCTCTCACATTTCGTGATAATATAAAACGAGCTATCTTTCTTTGGACTTTCTCGATGTTCTCCGTCAATCATATCTGGTAAGGATCCCATAGCGCACTCCAATATTCTAACAGAGGACGGCCAAATGTGGTGTAGGTCTCTTTAGTAGACCTGTTACAGCTTCTGTTCTGGCAATAAGACACAGTCCTTGGTTTTCCTCCCACACAAAATTATGTATCGTTCCAATTAAATCAGTTCGTAACACTTGTCTCTAGATACTTAGTTGAACTGACAGCCTTTGGATTTGTTTGATTTATCGTGTAACCGAAATTTAACGGATTTCTTTTAGTACTCATGTAGATGACCTCACACTTTTAATTATTTACAGTCGGTTACCACTTTTTGCACGTTACCGATATTTCCGCTAAAACATTTCGTAATTGGTTTTGATATTCTGATGACTTTACAAGACGATAAATGATAGTATCAACTGCAGACAGGCTAAGAGGGCTGCTCAGACTGTCTCCGAAATCATTTATATGGATTAGGAACAGCAGAGTGCCTGCAACACCTCCTTGGGTAACGCCGCATATCACTTCTGTTTTACTCGATGACTCTTCGTCAATTACTACAAAATTTGACCTTTGTGACAGGAAATCACGAATCCATTAGCACAGCTGAGACGATATACCATCGCCACGCAACTCGATTAGAAGTTCCATGTGAGGAAAAATATCAAAAGTCTTCTGAAAATTTAGAAATATTAAAGTAATTTGGGATCCCCTGTCGATAGCATTCATTACTCAACGAGAGTAAAGAGCTAGTTGGGTTTCACAAGAACTTACTTTTTGATACATTGTGGGAGTGAACAGTGATCAATGTGTTACAGATATTTACTATCAAAAACAGTCTTGATCACAATTTATTTATTATGGTGACTGGTTTCGACCACTACGGTGATCATCTTCAGACCAGTGAGTAAGAGCCTCCTTCTGCTGGAGAATCACTACTGAGTGATTGTGATCAAGACTGATTTGTTAGTAAATATTTCACAAGAACGATTATACCGAACCCTTGCTGTGTGTGTGTCAATGGATCGTTTTCTTGGTGATAATTCATAATGTCTGAACATAGTATAATTATGTTCCAAAATCCCACTGCAAATCGACGTCCGTGACATGGGTTTGTAATTCAGTGAATTACTCCTATTTTCTTTCTTGAGCATTGGTGTAACCTGTGCCACTTTCATGTTTTTTGGTACCGGTACAGATCTTTCGTTGAGCGAACAGTTGTAGACGATCGCTAAATACGGAGCTATTACATCAGCGTATTATGAAAGGAACCTGTTTGGTTTAGGATCTGGACCGGAAGATTTTCCTGTATTAAGTGATTTGAGTTGCTTCGCCACAGGATATCTACTTCTCAGGTACTCATGTTGACAGCAGGTCTTGGTTCAAATCCTGGGCTCTTACTTCGTGTCCTTAGGTGAAGGAATTTCGGAAAACCGGATTTAGTAATTCGCCTTTAGTGGCACTGTCATCGGTAACATTAGCATGCGTACTCGGTCCTAATATGAAAAATCGTTGTGCTTTGTCACCTAGAAACATTTTTGTTCTTTTGTTACTTAAGTTATGATGTTAAGTAAGTTGCGATGAATACTCTGTTCTTTTAGTGCAACATCCGTAGTATGGAATTTTGTAATGATTGTGTATCTTCGAGTTAGCAATCACGACAATGAATTACAGAGTTATCCAGGAGTATTTCTCCTACGTAATTCTCGCACCATTACAAAGTTTCATCTCCCGCTGGTATCCCTATCAGATTCTATACAAGAGTTCAGTCCGAATTAGTCTCCTTTTAACAAAAATCCATCATAGTTTCCTCGAACAAAAAACGCTGCTCAGTGGTTGGAAGAAAGCACAGGTCACACCAATAGACAGGAAGCGTATCAGAAGTGAAGCATAAAACTAACGTCCAACATCCCTGAGATCCATTTGTTGTAGAATCTTAGAACATATTCTGATCTCAAACATGATGCGGTATCTCCTCCATGTCAAACAGCATGGATTCCGAAAACATCGACAGTGTGAAACCAACTAGCAGTTTTTCCATCTGACTCCCTGAAAGTCGTGAATCAAGGCAATCAGGTAGATGCAGTGTTTCTCCACATCCGAAAAGCGTTTGACTCCGTACCACATTTATAAATTTCAAATGGCTCTGAGCACTATGGGACTTAACTTCTGAGGTCATAAGTCCCCTAGAACTTAGAACTACTTAAACCTAACTAACCTAAGGACATCACACACATCCATGCCCGAGGCAGGATTCGAAACTGCGACCGCAGCGGTCGCGCGGTTCCAGACTGTAGCACCTAGAACCGCTCGGCCACTCCGGCCGGCACCACATCTACGCTTACTATCAAAAGTGCGATTGTATGGGGCATTAGACGAAAATTGTGGCTGGATTGATGCTTTCTTGATAGAGAAGACGTAGCAAGTTATCGCAGATGGAGACTCAACTACAAATGTGGAAGTAACTTCACGTGTGCCCCAAGGAAGGGTGCTGCACCCCTGTTGTTAATGTTGTATATTAATGACCTTGTGGATAATATTTTAGGAACCTCAGACTTTTCGCAGATGATGTAGTTATCTACAATCAGGTGAGGAAAGTCATGGGATACCTCCTAGTATCGTGTCGGACCTCTTATTGCCTGGCGTAGTGCAACAGTTCGGCGTAGCATGGACTCAACAAGACGCTGGACGTCCCCAGCAAAAATATTGAGCCATGCTGTCTCTACAGCCGTCCATAACTGCGAAAGTGTTGCCGGTGCAGAATTTTGTGCACGAATTGAACTTTCGATTATGTTCCAGAAATGTTCGACGGGATTCACGTCGGGCGATCTGGGTGGCCAAATCATTCGCTCCATTTGTCCAGAATGGTCTTCAAAGCAATCGCGAACAACTGTGGCTCGGTAACATGGCACATTGTCATCCATAAATACTCCGTCGTTGTTTGGGAACATGAAGTCCATGAAGGGCTGCAAATGGTCTCCAGGCAGCCGAACATAAACAATGCCCGCCAATGATCGATTCAGTTGAACCAGAGGTCCCAGTCCGTTCCATGTAAACACAGACCACATCATTAAGGAGCCGCCTCCAGCTTGCACAGTGTCATGCCTTCGGGGGGTCCGCGCCACACTCGAACCCTACCATCAGCTCTTACCAAAATAAAAAAAAATAAGATGGGGCCCCTCCACGCCGGCACCAACGTGGTGCCCAAACCAAAAGTTTTACTGTCACCTCCGTCAACATGTTAGTTATCTAGTAAGTGGATCACAGGATGCTGGGCTGTGATGTTATCCGTGCGTCTGGGTAAGACTACGCATTAACCAGGGCCATCAGGTGATAGATAGTGGATGAAACGCGAGTGAGGGTAGCAATTTGAAGAGCAGAGGGAAAAAAGTGCCAAGGCTCGTGCCGTGGGAAAAAAACCTCTGCGACAGTGGGAAGGGTAGTAAGAGCAGTAGTGGCTTACTAGCTGCGATAGTTCATGCAAGGTTGGATTTGTTAGTATGGGTATCATGCATCATTACCGTGGCAAGCGATGGCGATGTATCCCAGTTACTGCAGCCGCTACATTCCTGGAACAATCAAGATCGTTATATGCTGAAATCGGGACCCATATGACCAAGCCAAGGCTTTCCAGTCGTCTGGGTGACAATCTGAGCAGTTCTCTTAGGTTGTTCGCAGTTGATGCTGTAATTTACCGTCTAGTAAGGTCATCCGGAGACCATTATCAGTTGCAAAGCGATTTAGAAAAGATTGCTGTATGGTGTGGCAGGTGGCAGTTGACGCTAAATAACGAAAAGTGTGAGGTGATCCACATGAGTTCCAAAAGAAATCCGTTGGAATTCGATTACTCGATAAATAGTACAATTCTCAAGGCTGTCAATTCAACTAAGTACCTGGGTGTTAAAATTACGGACAACTTCAGTTGGAAAGACCATATAGATAATATTGCGGGGAAGGCGAGCCAAAGGTTGCGTTTCATTGGCAGGACACTTAGAAGATGCAACAAGTCCACTAAAGGGACAGCTTACACTACACTCGTTCGTCCTCTGTTAGAATATTGCTGCGCGGTTTGGGATCCTTACCAGGTGGGATTGACGGAGGACATCGAAAGGGTGCAAAAAAGGGCAGCTCGTTTTGTATTATCACGTAATAGGGGAGAGAGTGTGGCAGATATGATACGCGAGTTGGGATGGAAGTCAATAAAGCAAAGACGTTTTCGTCGCGGCGAGATCTATTTACGAAATTTCAGTCACCAACTTTCTCTTCCGAATGCGAAAATATTTTGTTGAGCCCAACCTACATAGGTAGGAGTGATCATCAAAATAAAATAAGAGAAATCAGAGCTCGAACAGAAAGGTTTAGGTGTTCGTTTTCCCCGCGCGCTGTTCGGGAGTGGAATGCTAGAGAGATAGTATGACTGTGTTTCGATGAACCCTCTGCCAAGCACTTAAATGTGAATTGCAGAGTAATCATGTAGATGTAGATGTAGATGTAGGGTCCAACTCATATGGTCACGAGCCCAGGACAGGCGCTGTAGGCGATGTCGTGCTGTTAGTGAAGGACACGTGTCGGTCGTCTGCTGCCATAGCCCATTAATGCCAAATTTCGCAGCACTGTTCTAGCGGATCGTTCGTCTTATAGCCGACATTGATTTCTGGGCTATTTCACGCAGTGGTGTTTGTCTATTGGCACTGGCAACTTTACACAAACGCTGCTGCTCTCGGTCGTTAAGTGAAGGCCTTCGGCCACTGCGTTGCCCTCGGTGAGAGGTAATGCCTGCAGTTTGGCATTCTCGGCACACTCTTGACACTGTGGCCGCGGAATATTGAATTACCTAACGATTTCCGAAATGGAATGTCCCGTTCAGAGTCTTTCGATTCCAGTCGTGCAGACGTAATTACGTCGGACACCTCTTGACATGATTCACCTGAGTACAAACGACAGCTCCGACAATGCACTGCACTTCTATACTTTGTGTACGCGATACTACCGCTATCTGCATATGCGCATATCGCTACACCACGACTTTTGTCGCTTCAGTGTATAATGAGGTAGTGTCTGGAAGAAACTGCACAAATGTTCGGTTAGATCTTGATAAGATTTCAAAGTTGTGAAAAGACTGAAAACGTGCTTTAAATGTTGTTGTTGTTGTTGTGGTGGTCTTCAGTCCTGAGACTGGTTTGATGCAGCTCTCCATGCTACTCTATCCTGTGCAAGCTTTTTCATCTCCCAGTACCTACTGCAACCTACATCCTTCTGAATCTGCGTAGTGTATTCATCTCTTGGTCTCCCTCTACGATTTTTACCCTCCACGCTGCCCTCCAATACTAAATTGGTGATCCCTTGATGCCTCAGAACATGTCCTACCAACCGATCCCTTCTTCTGGTCAAGTTGTGCCACAAACTTCTCTTCTCCCCAATCCTATTCAATACTTCCTCATTAGTTATGTGAACTACCCATCTAATCTTCAGCATTCTTCTGTAGCACCACATTTCGAAAGCTTCTATTCTCTTCTTGTCCAAACTATTTATCGTCCATGTTTCACTTCCATACATGGCTACACTCCATACAAATACTTTCAGAAATGACTTCCTGACACTTAAATCAATACTGGATGTTAACAAATTTCTCTTCTTCAGAAACGCTTTCCTTGCCATTGCCAGCCTACATTTTATATCCTCTCTACTTCGACCATCATCAGTTATTTTGCTCCCCAAATAGCAAAACTCCTTTACTACTTTAAGTGCCTCATTTCCTAATCTAATTCCCTCAGCATCACCCGACTTAATTAGACTACATTCCATTATCCTTGTTTTGCTTTTGTTGATGTTCATCTTATATCCTCCTTTCAAGACACTGTCCATTCCATTCAACTGCTCTTCCAAGTCCTTAACTGTCTCTGACAGAATTACAATGTCATCGGCGAACCTCAAAGTTTTTATTTCTTCTCCATGAATTTTAATACCTACTCCGAATTTTTCTTTTGTTTCCTTTACTGCTTGCTCAATATACAGATTGAACAACATCGGGGAGAGGCTACAACCCTGTCTTACTCCCTTCCCAACCACTGCTTCCCTTTCATGTCCCTCGACTCTTATAACTGCCATCTGGTTTCTGTACAAATTGTAAATAGCCTTTCGCTCCCTGTATTTTACCCCTGCCACCTTTAGAATTTGAAAGAGAGTATTCCAGTCAACATTGTCAAAAGCTTTCTCTAAGTCTACAAATGCTAGAAACGTAGGTTTGCCTTTCCTTAATCTTTCTTCTAAGATAAGTCGTAAGGTCAGTATTGCCTCACGTGTTCCAGTGTTTCTACGGAATCCAAACTGATCTTCCCCGAGGTTGGCTTCTACTAGTTTTTCCATTCGTCTGTAAAGAATTCGTGTTAGTATTTTGCAGGAAATTAGGAAATGTAAAATGGTGTTCTTCATAAAACGAAAATAACGTGGTATCCTATGATTACAATATCAACAAGTCACAACTGAAATCAAAAATGCTTCAAATGGCTCTAAGCACTATGGGACTTAACATATGAGGTCATCAGTCCCCTAGACTTAGAACTACTTAAACCTAACTAACCTAAGGACATTACACACATGCATGCTCGAGGCAGGATTCGAACCTGCGACCGTAGCAGCAGCGCGGTTCCGGACTGAAGTGCCTAGAACCTCTCGGCCACAGCGGCTGACACAATTGAAATCGGTCGACTTATACGAATACCTAGGTGCAAAACTTCGCCGGGATATGAAATGGAGAAATCACAAAGACCGTGCAAGGGAACACTTCGACGCATTCTTAGGATACTAGGGAAATGCATTCAGTATACGAAGGAGACTACATAGAATGTACTGGTGCTACCCATCCTAGAATACTGCTGAAGTGTGTGGCACCCGTACCAAATAGGACTAACAGTTTATATTCAACGGAAAAGATAATGATAGCACTAATGATCACAGGTTTGTTTCACTAGTGGGAGATTCTGACGGAGACATTGATGAAACTGAACTGAAAGACGCTTAAAGATGGAGGCCAACTATCCCGAGAAAGCCTGTTTAGTAAATGCCAAGAACCAGCTTTATATTATGAAACTATGAATATACCACAACCTCCTACGGATCGGTCCCTTAGGGATAGCTAGGACAGTTTAGACTAATTACATCTCCCACTGAGGCATTTAAGCAATCATTCTTTCTCCGCACCATACGTGATTGGAACGGGAAGAAATCTTAATGACTGGTACAGTGGGAAGTACCCTCTGCCATGCACTTCACAGTGTTTTGCACAGTATGGATGTAAATGTAGATTTTTTTATAGAGAAAATTGTTTTCACATTTTACGTCACGTATAGAGGACGCACACGCGTGGGAGTGGGAGAAGAAGCTAGGCACATCTGATGTTACCTAAACGGGTAAAAGTGCACAAAATGGTCATGGAGAGTCGCCAATTGAAAGTGCGTGAAATTGCTCGGGCTTGACAGGTGTCGTCTGAAAGGAGTACATCACATTTTAACTGAAGAATCACAAATGAAAAAATTATCTGCAATATGGGTGCCGCGACTTTTGACGCTGGTTAAAAAACGCGTGAGAATGGACATATCGGAAAAGATCTTTTGCGTCGGTTTGTGACCACAGATGAAACTACTATACCCCAGAGACAAAACAACAGTCAACGCGATGGAAACACGCTGATTCTCTGCCACCAAAGGAAGCAAAGAGAATTCCTTCGGCGGGAAAGGTCACGACATCAGTGTTCTGGGATGCGAAGGGGATTCTGTTTGTAGACTATCTCTCCACTGGGCAAACAGTTACTAGAGAATACTGTGCTAACCACAACTCCACCGACAAAATTTCAGAGTTTGCTCAGGGATATTTTCTGAGTATTTTAGTATAAAAACGCGTGGTCTCCGGTGGCGCGTTACGAATTAACAGTGTAACTATGACATAACAGGCTTTGTTACTAGAATTATCTTTGTTTCTGTGAAACTGCTTTCACAACAGTGAAAAAGGCTGTAATATGCAATCACGAAAACCTAATAACGCGAAGGGATGAGGTTATTCGTGGGCGGCTATATAAAGATGCAAAACTGCTGTTACGGGCCTGCCATCGCTGCGGGAACAGCTGAGCATATCGTCGTGGTGCCGTTTTACCATTGTGTTCAGTGAAACCACAGACGCGATGCATATATGCCGATTCTTCATGAATAAACCTGTCCATACCGTTGTACAGGTGAATGGAATAAGTTTGTCTCCAAACAAGACACACAGCCCATGTCATCAACAGTGTCACTGCTGTGCAGATATTTTCAATTCAGTAGCGGTACAAGGGGTAAAAAATCTAGCGAAAGGTAATTACTCTATAACGAATCACTGGCTACCAAAATAGTTGGAAAATATCTCAGGGCAACCTATGAAATTTTGTCGGTGAAATCCTGGTTCACTTTGTATACGTGATAAATAGCTTTTTCGTTAGAATGACAAAGCATCTTATGCACATTACACGTACCGTATGCTGATCCACGATAACAAATCATATTTTATTTTAAAGTATGCTTTGTCGAGTAGAAGAGATACGATTCTTAAAACCAGCTTTTGTAATTCGGGTTTAACTTTTCCAGTGTATTTTCTGAACATCTGTTCGTAAGTAAAAAAATTATTATTGAGTCCAACAGAAAATAAAGAACTATAATCGCTTCCGATTGTAAAAATTTAGGCATTACACTTCTTGCGTCTCCAGTCCTCTTCATCAGGGCACCAGATAAGGGCGGAGTGGGGAGGGCCCTTGGCGCTTCTGCCTGCCAGGCAAGTCGGGCTCTGAGCACTATGGGACTTAACTTCTGAGGTCATCAGTCCCCTAGAACTTAGAACTACTTAAACCTAACCAACCTAAGTACATCACACACATCCATGCTCGAGGCAGGATTCGAAACTGCGACCGTAGCGGTCGCGCGGTTCTAGACTGAAGCGTCTAGAACCGCTCGGCCACATCAGCCGGCTCCAGGTAAGTCGTGGAGTTGGGACAGTGGGATTAGTGGACCTTTCCTCGACCTTTTCTGGGTGCAAATTTCACTGGGTGCAATTTACAGGACACCCAGCAAAATAACTGACGACAGCAGAATTAGTGCGGATATAAAATACAGATCGACAACAGCAGGAACAGTATTTCTGAAAAAGATATGCCACCATCGAACATAACTTTAAGTTTTAACGTATCTTTTCTCAGTCTAAAGGGGTGAGGATTCGGAGAAAATATTAGCTCAGTCCGATTTAAGTGTGGGAAGGATTTTAAATTTTTGGTTGTTGTTTCTTTATTTATAACTTTAATCTTGCTTGATAGACGGCCTCGCGTTTCTATCCTTCTCTGTTAGGTACAACTACAGTTTTGGTAACTCGTACTGATGGTAACGTAGAGATCGACGAAACGAAATAGAGAGTTCCGGAGGCGAATGACAGGAGAGATCACGAGGCTTCCAATAAGGTGGAGCCCCTCCACGCCCACACCGGCATGATCGCCAACACGAAAGTTCTATTGCCATCTCTGCATAGGGGTTAGTGTTCACTAAGTGAGGTCTTCGCAGGATGTGGGTACTGTGATGTTTCCGTGCTTAATGGTTATGCTTAACCATTAATACGTGCTCATCTGGGATCGACTGGGTCGAAAATTGAACGAAGTGTAGCGGTTTGAGGGGCAGAGGCGGGATAAATGTGCCAAGACAAGAGACAAGGGGGGAAAAAAACCTCTGCGATAGTCTGGTCGGGTAGTAACAGCAGTAGCGGATTGCTTGCTGTCTGCAAAAAAAAATGGCTCAAATGGCTCTGACAAGGGAACCTCCCCATCGCACCCCCCTCAGATCTAGTTATAAGTTGCTACAGTGGATAGACCTTGAAAAACTGAACACAGATCAATCGAGAAAACAGGAAGAAGTTGTGTGGAACTATGAAAAAATAAGCAAAATATACAAACTGAGTAGTCCATGTGCAAGATAGGCAACATCAAGGACCGTCAGAAGACAGGAGCGTCGTGGTCTCGTGGTTAGCGTGAGCAGCTGCGGAACTAGAGGTCCTTGGTTCAAGTCGTCCTTCGAGCAAAAAGTTTAATTTTTTTATTTTCAGACAATTATCAAAGTTCAGGCACTCACACACAATCAACTTCGCTCTCCAAAATTCCAGGACATGTTCAGATTTGCTTGGACATATGCAGGATTTGACGGTCTACACACGGAAAAATTTGAAAACGTAACAAACATATGTTTTGACAGAGCACAGGGAAAAGTGTGCGAGTGTGAGACTTTTGGATTCATTTGTTGCAGTTTATGTGACAAACTCTTATGTTTTCATCACTTTTTTGGGAGTAATTATCACATCCACAAGAAAACCTAAATTGGGCGACGTAGAAGAATCTTTTTACCCATTCGCCAAGTGTACAAGTTAGGTGGGTCGACAACATATTCCTGTCATGTGACGCACATGCCGTCACCAGTGTCGTATAGAATATATCAGACGTGTTTTCCTGTGGAGGAATCGGTTGACCTATGACCTTGCGATCAAAAGTTTTCGGTTCCCATTGGAGAGGCACGTCCTTTCGTCTACTAATCGCACGGTTTTGCGGTGCGGCCGCAAAACACAGACACTAAACTTGCTACAGTGAACAGAGACGTCAATGAACGAATGGATAGATCATAACTTTGCTAAAACAAAGAAAAATTTTTCGCGTGAGGGGATACTTGAACCAAGGACCTCTCGTTCCGCAGCTGCTCACGCTAACCACGGGACCACGGCGCCCCTTATCTCGGCATGTCCATGATGTTGCCTATCTTCGCGTGGACTACTCAGTTTGTATATTTTGCTTATTTTTTTATAGTTCCACATAACTTCTTCCTGTTTTCTCGATTGATCTTTGTTCGGTTTTTCAAGGCCTATCCACTGTACCAACTGAAAACTAAATCTGAGGGGGGTGCGATGGGGAGGTTCCCTTGTGAGTACTATGGGACTTAACATCAGAGGTCATCAGTCCCCTAGAACTTAGAACTACTTAAACCTAACTAACCTAAGGACATCACACACATCCATGCCCGAGGCAGGATTCGAACCTGCGACCGGAGCGATCGCGCGGTTCCAGACTGCAGCGCGTAGAACCGCTCGGCCACACCGGCCGCCTTGCTGTCTGCAACAGATCATACAAGGGTTAGGTAAGTTAGTAGTGGAATATCATGCAGGCGGATATCTTTAACGTTGCGGTGCGTTGTCATTCTTCGGCTGCAGCTGGGTACCGGCGTTGTTTTCTCGGTCGGCATCAGCGTATCTGTAATAGTTGAGTTCGCCAGCGGTTAGTGTCCGATAGGTTATATACCGGATGCACAGTGCAGAAGGGCGGTGTAGGCGGTTTGTGCGTTAGTGTGCGAGTTTGCAGTCTAAGACGCTGCAGTCATGGACTGTACGGCTGGTCCCGGCGGAGGTTCGAGTTCTTCCTCGGGCATCGGTGGGTGTGTGTGTTTGTCCTTAGGATAATTTAGGCTAAGTAGTGTGTAAGCTTAGGGACTGATGACCTTCGCAGTTAAGCCCCATAAGATTTCACACACATTTGACATTTTTTTTTGTGCGAGTTTCTCCCTGTTGTTGCCTGTTGGTCGGCTGTGATAACAGCTGGCATGTAGAGTCAATATTGCTGATATGCAGGAGGCTCGCCGACGTTGTAGCTTGTAAGTATGTGTTAACAGGGAGAAACAGCCAATCGCAAACGTAAATCACGCAAGGTCTAAACTTTGCTATTCAATCATGTGTAACTAACACTTGAGTGACTAATGAGAGACAGGTTGCAATCGCCGGGTTGAAATATATCAGTGCGCGAGCCGCTGCTGTCGTCTGGACCCGAGTGTCTCCGACGTGTTCTCTCTTATCGATACTCGGGCGGGAAATCCGAATCACGCTCGGATACTAACTAGCCTTGAGAACATGATCTTGGCTGTTAGCGGTGCGAGGGCTGGCGCCCAGCGGAGTTACCCGAACCCCATCAGTTAGAGGTGCTCCCTTTCAGGCCCAAAGCTGATGTGTTGGGTTTCTTTAATCTGCGCAAAGCGCGTTGTACGGGAGATACAAAATACAGACTAAATGTTATGATCGCAGCCTACTAGCCTCGTTCAGGGATTAGAGATCTTTTGTTTGACTTCTCACCGACTTCCAAGATCATTAACAAAATATAGTGAGAAGTTCTGACAAGACACAATACTTTTCAGGGAGACCGTGTACTGTATACTTTTTCCAAAGGAGTGCTGGTAGCGGGGGAATGAAATGACCAATGAAACTGCACGCATTCGAACAAAAAGCCAATCGTTCTGTATGGCGGGCCTGGGTGGTTGAAAAGCCTCAATTTTTTAAAAAAATTTCGGTGGTGGCTTGGAGAACAAAATCGAGGAATCGGAGAGAAGTCCAAGTCGTCGGTAGGAATGCTGTTTGAAAGTGTGATTGGGTTCTGAATTCGAAACTTGACTAATTCATAGTGGTCGAGAAACTTATTCGTGCACTACGAAAAGCTTTTAAAACTTTTCAAGTGGGTTCACTTCTTCGAGCGTGGATTTCTGATCAATTTTTTTCCGGTGTTTGTAGGCGCGAGTCGCGGTTCAGTGAGTGAGCATGTAATTGAAAGGCAGCGGCCTCGTATTATACCTTTGTGCTTATACCAATGTGGACATAGTGTTTCAGGAAAGAGGCGCGCTTGGCGAGGTTTAATTAACGTTAGTGAACCGTATTTGTTTCCTTGGAAACTTCATCTATTTTTATGTTCATGTGTGCATTCAACTGCTACCCCGATTTTGGCTTTATGGAGATTTCTGCGGAAGATGCAGAGAAGCAGTTGGTAGCGTTATATTTATTGTTAACGGTGTACGTTCTCCTCCAGTCCAGTGGCCGTACGTCGGAATCTTTTAGTGTGAAATCTTATGGGACTTAACTGCTAAGGTCATCAGTCCCTAAGCTTACACACTACTTAACCTAAATTATCCTAAGGACAAACACACACATCCATGCCCGAGGGAGGACTCGAACCTCCGCCGGGACCTGCCGCACAGTCCATGACTGCAGCGCCCTAGACCGCTCGGCTAATCCCGCGCGGCTCGGAATCTTTTAGGATGCAGTTAAACTTCTACAGGGGATTTATCACTGGTGTCTAAACAGGACAATTTTAATCGAACCCCGCGAGTGTTAAGACATTTTTGTTACTGTAACAGTGCCGATAATAAAACCAGGTTCGCCAATAACCTTTCCCTAGTTCATCAGTAGTGCTGTGCATCGAATAATTTGTACCCAGGATCCCGACCGCTTGCAACAATGAGAAATGGCGCGAAACTGCGTTCTCTCCGAACACAAAACGAAGAAATATTTCCAAGTCTTAGCAAGTCTTTTCTGAAAGTTTTGTTTGGGTATAGCCTTACACAGGGTGAACATTAATAAAACCGACAAACTGCAAGGATGGATTCCTGACTGGAAGTGGAGGAAAAAAGTCCATGAAAATGTATCCGAAAATGGACGATGGGCGTGCAACGACAACAACTCGTCCCGGAACACAGTACAGTACAGCGTCGCATCCACTTCACAACAGTTTTTCAAAGTGGCCTCGGTGGGATGCAATACACGTCGCATCATGTAATGCCGCACTCTGATGACGGAAGTCCTATAACTGTGATGGTCTGGTGCTAAAACCATGGACAAAATCCTTCCCGTAGAGGGAAATCCGCTGCTGATGATCCGTGCACTCGTTTCAGGTGATAAGTTTAGTAGCGGTTGCCATACGGGACACACATAACCATACTTTGGCTCACACCATGTTGCCGGCCCACTTGCCTGGAGCTTGTACGAGGGTCTGCCTCAATATCCTGTAGAACCCGGTCCTCCAGATCTGGTGTACACACAGTCCGCTGCCACTCTGCACAGTCGTCTGTCTCAAAGGACCAATGATCACACAGACGCCCAAAAAAAAAACGCTTCAACTGTTGTGTTGTGTGGTTAGTGTTTCTGAGGGTATTTGTTTTGGTATAGTCTTGGTGCTACCTGCTTCCATCTGCTTCGCCGTACACACACACACACACATACACACACACACACACACACACACACACACACACACACACACACACACAGCGTCTCGGCTAGTTCTCAACATGAATACCAGATCATTCTGCTTACAGTACACTGCGTCAATCACACAGCCTGCTACACACAAGGAACACACGGCACGTCGTCAGAGGAACTCTCATTCATCAGCGCTATCTACCGTGGCAACGATGCATTTCCGGACACACGTTCACAGGCCCTTTTTTTTCTCCATTTCCAGTCAGGAATCCGTTCCTGCAGTTTGTCCCTGTATGGAAGTGAAATGTGTTTAGTAAATAGCACAGGCAGGACGAAATGGTTCAAATGGCTCTGAGCACTATGGGACTCAACTGCTGTGGTCATAAGTCCCCTAGAACTTAGAACTATTTAAACCTAACTAACCTAAGGACATCACACACATCCATGCCCGAGGCAGGATTCGAACCTGCGACCGTAGCGGTCGTGCGGTTCCAGACTGTAGCGCCTTTAACCACTCGGCCAGGCAGGACGAGAATAGATTATTTTGATCTGTACTGATACAAAAAGACGCCGAATATTAGATGGATAGACTGTATAACTAATTAAGAAGTACTGAACCGAATCGGGCAGGAATGAGCTTTATGACACAACTTGACTAAAATTAGGGATACGGTGATAAGCCGGCCGCGGTGGTCTCGCGGTTCTAGGCGCGCAGTCCGGAACCGTGCGACCGCTACGGTCGCAGGTTCGAATCCTGCCTCGGGCATGGATGTGTGTGATGTCCTTAGGTTAGTTAGGTTTAAGTAGTTCTAAGTTCTAGGGGACTGATAACCACAGCAGTTGAGTCCCATAGTGCTCAGAGCCATTTGAACCATACGGTGATAAGACACATCCTGCGGCATCAAAAAATATTAATATAGCGATGTGGAGAACTGGATGAGGTAAAAACTACAGAGGGAGACCAAGATTTGAATACATTAGGAAGCTATAAATGGATGTAGGTTGAAGTGGTTGGGCAGACATGAAGACATTAGCACATCATAGAAAACCGTGGAGCGCTGTCTTAAAACTAATCTTCTAAAATACTGCAACAGGGAAGTCAATAAGGTACAGTATATTCTTTGCCTCAGTAGGTGGTGTTGATTACTGCAACTGTTTCTCACACAAGTATGTTACTGTGTAGACCTCGTCGCAGCCTGAGAGAGCTATTACGTTGACAAGAACCACAGATTTTTCGGGTTTCTAAAGTCTTAAGGTTTACCTGTCCTGAACTGAAAGCACAGTGCTGCATCGTCATGATCCTACTCGATGCCTTCCTACACCATTTTAACATTCATATCATTATAGCTACAGGGGTACATAGAATGCAACGTCGAATCGGAGCCTAGGTGTAACTTGGCGTTTCTTCACCCTTACGATACTACCATCAACACTGTTGTTATACTTTTAATGTTATTACACCTTCAATAATACTGTTTTATTATTATGGTATATTAATGTAATCATGACACAGTCCATCATGTTCTTACTGGCTAATCACATAACACTGGAAACTAAAATAAGGTAATTAAATTCTACCCTATCAAAAGTATCTAGTCATTCCTGTGTACAGCGGCATTGATCACTAGGTGTCACAACAGGCAGACCCGCCAATATAAAAGGAGGCAAGGAGTATTTTGTTGTCAGTAGAGAATAGCCGTAAGGGGGATGAAAGATTTTTTTACAAGGAAAATTATGTCCAGTCATAAAAATGATACAGATTTTCATATTTCCAGAGCCACAACCATCAGGAGGGGGTATTTCCGGCACTTCACTCAGTGTCGAATGTCTTCGGATTGAGACTGCAATCTTAATATTTTATTGTAAGTACAGTGATAAAATGTGGCTGGTTTCGTAGGATGATTCTGCTTAGCTTACGTGGAGCACGTAGCGGCTGTGGCCTGTAGCAGGAACAAGTGACTTTCGGCTTATGGCAGGAGCCGTTTGAACTGGGCAGGCTGGAGTACAAGAATGCAGCCGACCTAACCGTGTCGCCCTCTGGTGGCTAAATAGAGAACTAATACTCAGTATGTGTTGAGCAGCCTTCGTGATCACGTGTGTTCTCCATGGAAATTTAAGAAGATTCAATATGGAGAGCGTTAGCATTGGACAGTCATTCCCTCCCATTTAAACTGTCTGGTTGACAGCTTCTGCACATTTCCTGTCTTTATTTGGTTGAGAGAACATCGATTGTGGTGTGTGTTGTCTGCATCTAGATGATGAAAGACTTGTGGAAGAGATGTTTACTGGTTCTCTAGACATGAGAAACGTCTTAGTTGACTTTGTGAAGTAGAAGGAAGATTTGGAATCTGTTGCATCATTACAATCAGTATTCGTTAAAAAAATGGATCGGAGATTTTCTCAGCTTAGGGACTGGGTGCTGTGTTGTCCTTACATTCGTATCGTCACTGCTGATATGAAAGTCGCCTCACACCCACTGTCGCATCGTCTTTCGACTACTGAAATGGATGCATGGGCACAAACCAAAAGCCAATAGATTGGGAAAAAAGAGCAACAACATAATGGAGCACAACGGAGACAAACAAAGGTATCACCTATAGGGGTGACCACACCCACCTGGAACGTCAGAAGGGCAAATGAACACAAACATTGTAGTACTTAAATTAAGCGTTTTTTAGTACAAATTTCTGAATTTCTAAATGAACTGCTTTTTTTTCTTTGTAACTGCAGTTGTACTGTTATTAGTGTCTGTCTGTATTTATGTATGTATGTATGTACGTATGTACGTGATACGTAGATAATGTATGTACATAGTACGTACATAACACCCAAAACGGATTACTACTAAAATGTGAGAATTATGGGTGGCTCTATCGTGAAACGAAAGGCCACAATACAGGACAACAGAAAAAGGATAGAGA
This sequence comes from Schistocerca serialis cubense, assembly GCF_023864345.2. Taxonomy (NCBI): domain Eukaryota; kingdom Metazoa; phylum Arthropoda; class Insecta; order Orthoptera; family Acrididae; genus Schistocerca; species Schistocerca serialis. The sequence goes on from NC_064640.1 coordinate 374,857,918, forward strand.
CGTGGGCGTACAGAGGTATTTTTCCGTCTCTCTACAAAACAAATGGATCACGACAGATAATCGATAATAGAGTTGAGTAGGTTAAGTCTGCGCGGCAGGTACGACTGCGCAACGCTAATATCTCAGTTTTAATAAGCCAGCAGTTGGCTACTCTGCAGAACACGAAATAGCCTCTGTGGTTGACCATTTGTTGCTGTAATTTGATGGCTGTCTTCGTGTTAACGGCTGCGTTTTATGTTGCGGAAATAAGCTAAAACTCAGGCAATAATGGGCTACGAATTTTAACTTTATTCCATTGTGTACTACGATGTATTTTCAGTCTTGTGACATATTAACACACCGACATTTCTATCAAGCAGTTTCCATGTGCAGACGAAAGCTGCAGTCTTGTAGTTCGGGGCAAGTTTACGCGTCGTAAGTGGAGTAAAACTGCGCAGTGCGTTCTTACCCCACCCGTTATAACGTTGATATGAAGCTAGAAATGATTATGAACGTTACAGGCGGAAGATATGCACCGATAGTAGTCTTCAAAGACTCTTTTTTTCTATTTAGCGTTTTCAAAAGGAAAATCGAACGGAAGCCATGCACTCCAGAAACGCTAGAAGCTGCAAAATAGGGCTTGAAAAATAGGACATATGAACTACAAGTAGCGAGGGGGCTTCGAATAGGTGATGCTGCCCTCAGGAATCGCCATAAAGAGGTACGAGGCCATTCCAAATATACTTTTATATATATACTGTTTTTTTTATTTTGGGGACTGTTGACTACGTAAAGGTAAAATTAATACTCCTGCCCCTACTTTTTTTCATGGCTTTGGAGTAAACAACCTGGGAAGGTTCGGAAGAACTTTTAAGAATGAGCAGGAACTGGAATTCACCGAACATTGCAGATCTTCGGATAGACATTATGTATGACACTGAAAGACTTCAGCAAGGACTGGACTTATGATTTCATGCAGAGACGAAACCTTAGACTTCGCATCATACAGAATCCTAGTCTCGGACGTGAGATGGGGTTCAACAAACAGGAAACGAGCATGGCCTTTGACAATTTTTCGACGCAAATGGAAAGATATAAATTTGAACCTCATCGCGTATTTGACACGGATGAGTCGGGGATTACAAATGTTCCTAACAAAATTCCGGAAGTGATTGCAACATGTGGCAAGAAGTACATACGCAAAATTGCATCTGGAGAAAGAGGTCAGTTGATAACGGTTGTGTGTTGTATTGGAGCTGGGTGGAGTTAGTCTCTCCAGGAATAATATTTCGTTAGAAAAGGATGAAGAAGCGTTTCAAGGACGGTGCCCCTCCTGGGTCGCTAATTATGTGTTAGGACACTGGGTACATCAACTGAGTGGTTGGTTGGTTGGTTTGGGGTATAAAGGGACCAAACTACAGGATCATCAGTCCCTTTTTCCTGAAGCAAGCAAGGCTCAAGATACAAAAACGCCCAAACTACGTTTGAGAAAGTAAAAGGTGGAAAAGAAATAGGGAACCACAACTGAAAAGAAAACGAATGGAATGAACAAAAAACGGGGAAAACATACACCACAAGGAAAAGTAGAAGAGGGTATTAAAACCATAGAGCGAGTGGTCTGGGCTGGCTAATCACAATAATAAAAGAGGATGAGCTAGCCACTCTGCACCACATTAAAAAGTCCACCCCAAAAAGACAAGGCGAGATGAGCACATGTAGGGAAAAGACGACCACCAAGACAAACAAATACAAAGAAAGTGTGACAGAGTTGAAATGGAGGGAAGGTGGCGGCCTCTGAGAGAATGCTAGATGCCCACGCTTAGATAATACGATAAAAAAAACCTCAAGAATAAAACGTAAAACTAAATCTACTGTTGAAGAATTGTCGCCCAACACCGAAGGTAGGCTGCTAGGAAGGTTAAAAGTCCGCCGCAGAGGAGCTAAAAGTGGGCAGTCCAGCAAGATGTGGACGACAGTCATATGTGAGCCACAGTGACAGCGAGGTGGGTCCTCGCGACGGAGGAGGAAGCCACGTGTTAGCGACGTATGGCCAATGTGTAGCCGGCAGAGAACCACAGAGTCCCTGCGAGAGGCCCGCATGGATGTCTTCCACAAATTCGTAGTCTCTTTAATGGCAGGCAGTTTGTTGTGCATACTGAGATTACGCCGTTCTGTCTCCCAAAGCTGAAAAACCTTGCGGCATAACAATGATCGCAAGTCAGTTACAGGGATGCCGATATCCAGAAGCGGTTACCGTGTAGCCTGTTTGGCCAGCCTGTCGGAAAGTTCATTTCGTGTGATTCTGGCGAGGCCTGGGGTCCACACAAACACCACAGAACGACTGAACCATTCCAGGGCATAGATGGACTCCTGGATGGTCGCTGCCAAAGGATGGCGGGGGTAGCACTGGTTGATAGCTTGTAGGTTGCTCAAGGAGACCGTGCAGAGAAGAAACGAGTCGCCAGTGCATGAGCGGCTGCACTCAAGAGCACGAGAATGGCCGCCAGCTCTGCAGTGAAAACACTGCAGCCATCTGTCAAGGAGTCCTGTTCAATACGTCCTCCATGAACATACGCGAAGCCAACGTGACCATCAGCCATCGAGCCGTCGGTGTTAACCACTCCAGCCGACCGGGGTGGCCGAGCGGTTCTAGGCGCTACAGTCTGGAACCGCGAGACCACTACGGTCGCAGGTTAGAATCCTGCCTCGGGCATGGATGTGTGTGATGGCCTTAGGTTAGTTAGGTTTAATTAGTTATAAGTTCTAGGGGACTGCTGACCTCAGAAGTTAAGTCCCATAGTGCTCAGAGCCATTTGAACCATTTTTTTGTTAATCGCTCCATGGTCCTGGTACATGTCGAGAATCGAGAGGAAGTGACAGCGGAGAGCTGCGGGGTTAACTGAGTCCTTAAGAACATGTGAAAGGTCCAGGCGAAGCTTCGGCCTAGGTGTACACCATGGAGCTGTACATGAATGGACCTCGAGTATAGGTGGTAAAGGTAAGGACTCCGCTTCACACAGAACAGATCGGACGCGAACCGCAATCGTAAGCCCTCACCTCGGCCTCCGATGCGGGAGAGGAACCGCCGTGGATGGGAAAAGGAGACGGTTATTCGGATGCTCAGGAGAATTACGAATGTGTGCAACGTAACTGGCGAGCAGTTGTGCACGACTAACCTTCAATGGAGGGCCTCTGGCCTCCACCAGGACGCTGGTCACCGGACTCGGCGGGCATTGAGGTGCTGCCAGCACATCCACTACAGGTGAGTAAGATGGGGAAGCCACGTCATTTGGGTGCAGAAAACCAGTCCTAAGAATCGATATGTCCCCACTATAGTGAGTCGATCGTCATTAGGGTAAAGATCTGGTACTGGATGAACGGTATGACTCCGACAGAAGTGCATGACACACGACTTTGCGGCTGAAAACTGGAAGCCATGGGCTAGAGTCCATGACTGCGCCTTGTGGATGACTCCCTGTAGGCGCCGCTCAGCAACGCCAGTACTGGAGGAGAAGTATGAAATGCAGAAGTCGTCTGGATACAGAGGTGAGCTGCTGCTAGACTGTTAACGGCCACTAAAAATAGAGATACACTAAATACAGAGCCCTGTGGGACCACATTCTTCTGGACATGCAGAGGGGGGGGGGGGGGCCTCCAACTCGGACATGGTAAGTACGGAGAGACAGGAAATTTTGGATAAAAATCGGGAGTGAGACTGATGGGCCGTAGCTGTCTTTGGTGTGACGTCATAAGCGCGTGACGGCGTGTGAGATCGCTCTCTAAGTTTTCATCTATTTTTATGTTGCAGATATATATTTTAACGGTTTTTGTGATAATATTTACTATATAAGTGACTTATTAGTGGTTTCTTCATTCACCTCTGCCTTTCTTGTGTTGTGACCTGATATTTGTGTTTCGTATCGAGCAACGTTCGAGTCTCGAGTCTCGGTCGGGCACACAGTTTTAATCTGCCAGGAAGTTTCTTATTACTGCAGAAGTTGGAACATTGTGGAGTAAGGGGAGTAGCTTACAACTGGTTCGCCTCTTACTTTAAGAACAGAAAGCAGAAGGTAATTCTCCGCAATATTGAGAGTGGTAATGATGTTCAGTCCCAATGGGGCACTGTTAAATGGGGCGTTCCCCAAGGATCGGTGCTGGGGCCACTGCTGTTTCTTATTTATATAAATGATATGCCTTCTAGTATTACAGGTGATTCAAAAATATTTCTGTTTGCTGATGACACCAGCTTGGTAGTGAAGGATCATGTGTGTAATATTGAAACATTATCAAATAATGTAGTTCATGAAATAAGTTCGTGGCTTGTCTAAAATAATTTGATGCTAAATCACAGTAAGACTCAGTTTTTACAGTTTCCAACTCACAATTCAACAAGAACTGATATTTTCATCAGACAGAATGGGCATGTTATAAGCGATACGGAACAGTTCAAGTTCCCAGGCGTACAGATTGATAGTAAGCTGTTGTGGAAAGCCCATGTTCAGGATCTTGTTCAGAAACTAAATGCCGCTTTATTTACCATTAGAACAGTATCTGAAATAAGTGACATTTCAACACGAAAAGTAGTCTACTTCGCATATTTTCATACGCTTATGTCATATGGTATTATTTTTTGGGGTAATTCTTCTGATTCAAAAAGGGTATTTTTGGCTCAAAAACGAGCTGTTCGAGCTATGTGTGGTGTAAGTTCGAAAACCTCTTGTCGACCCCTATTCAATAGCCTGGGAATTTTGACATTGCCCTCACAGTATATATTTTCTTTAATGTCATTTGTTGTTAGCAATATTAGCTTATTCTCAAGAGTTAGCAGCTTTCACTCAGTTAATACTAGGCAGAAATTAAATCTGCATGTGGAATGCACTTCCTTGACTCTTGTGCAGAAAGGAGTGCAGTATTCTGCTGCATCCATTTTCAATAAGCTACCACAAGAACTCAAAAATCTTAGCAGTTGCCCAAACGCTTTTAAGTCTAAACTGAAGAGTTTCCTCATGGCTCACTCCTTCTATTCTGTCGAGGAGCTCCTGGAAGAGCTAAGAAATTAAGCAAATTCCAGTGTTACATTCTTGATTTTCTGTATTTAAACTAACGACGTGTCAGCTGAATATGGTTCTTATATTTCATTTTATCTGTTTCTACAATCGTGTTATAATTTCATGTGTTGACTCGTTCCATGACCATGGAGACTTCTCCTTAATGTGGTCCCACGGAACAACAAATAAATAAATCAAGTGGGTTTTTACCGGGCGGGGCACTGGAATGAAGGTACTCTCCCACTATTGCGATGGAAAGACGCCATCGCACCAGATCCAGTTGAAGATGACGAGGATATGTCGCTTGTACTCGAAGGAGAGATGATTGAACATCTGACTGTGGATCCGATCTGGCCCAGGAGCTGCATCGGGGCAATGTGCAAGGACGCTGAGGAGCTTCCACTCTGTAAATGGAGCATTATAGGGTTCACTGTGACGTTCAGTGAACGAGAGGGCTTTCCTTTCCATCCGCCGTTTGAGGGTGCGAAATACTGGGGGATAATTCTCCGACGCATAGGCTCGAGCATAGGGCTCAGCTAAGTGCTCGGCAATTACGTTTGCGTCGGTAGATAACACGCCGTTGATGTTAATGCCAGGAACACCTGTCGGGGTCTGGTACCCACAAACACGTCTGATCTTCGTCCAGACTTGGGAAGGTGACGTATGGCACCCAATGGTCGAGACGTTTCTCTCCAAACACTTCTGTTTCCGTCTTTTTATAAGCTGGTGAACGCGGGCACGGAGCCATTTAAAAGCTATTAGTTGTTCTTGGGAAGGGTGCCGCTTATGTCGCTGTAGAGCTGGCCGATGCTCTTCAATGGCCTCCACGATTTCCGGCGACCACCAAAGTAGACTTTCGCCGGGGGCGCCCTAAAGAATAAGGAATCGTGTTTTCCGTCGCAGAAACGATCGTTCTAGTGACATGCTCAACTACCACGTCGATGGAACCATGTGGGAGAGATTCAACGGTGACAGCATAAGTGAAAGCTTCCCAGTCTGCCTTGTTTAAAGCGCATCTTGGTAGACGTCCAGGGAAATGGCTCTGGAAGAGTGGCAGGAAGATGGAAAGTGGTCACTACCACACAAGTCATTGTGGGTTCTCCAGTGGACAGATGGGAGAAGTCCTGGGCTGCAGAGGGATAAATCAATGGCCGAGTAGGTGCCATGAGCCACACTGAAATGTGTGGGGGCCCCAGTATTTAAGAGGCAGAGTTCGAGTTGAGACAGGAAATTTCGACATCTCTACCTCGGCCAGTAAGCACAGTGCCACCCCAAAAGGTGTTATGGGCGTTAAAATCTCCCAAAAGTAGGAAAGGTTTATGGGGTTGATGAATTAGTGCAGCCAATGCTTTCAGGGGTATTGCATCATCTGGAGGAAGATATACTTTGCAGACAGTTATTTCCTGCATCATCCTTATCCTGACAGCCACCGCTTCAAGATGTGTTTGAAGGGGCACAGGTTCACTGCATACTGAGTTCAGGACATAGACACAGACTCCAACTGACACTCTGTTATAGTCGCTACGGTTCTTGTAATATCCTCTATAACATCAGAGAGCAGGGGTCCGCATTGCCATGAACCAGGTTTCCTGGAAGGCAATGCAGAAAGCAGGTGTAAAGCTTAACAGTTGCGATAGCTCAGCCAGGTGGTGGAAAGAAACGCCGCAATTCCACTGGAGTATGACGTTATCGTGAGGCTGGGAAGGCATGAAGCATGCAAGGAGGCCAGTTATGCCTCAGGATCATCTGCTACCACCGACTGAATATTTGTATCCATTGCTATTGTGGATGAGGCATCAATGGGTTCCAAGTCCTCAGGGGACGATGAGATCTTCACCTCATCCGCAGGTGAAAAACTGGTAGGGAGTGGTGGTGTTGGGGCCACTGGAGTGTCGTTTTCCTTAGCAGACTTCTTTGTTTGCTTGCCCTCTCGCTTCACTTTAGGGACTTGCTGGGAGGACTTCTCCAAAGTAGCTTCAGGCACAGAGGAAGACCGTGAAGCTCTTTGTCCAGCAGCTCCTTTAGCCACTGGCAAGTGTCCGCTGTGGCATAAGTGGAGTCCTTGGGAGAGAGGGTACTCAATGATTTTCCGCTCCTTTTGGAGTACTGTGCAGTCTGGCGAGCAGGGGGAATGCTGCTTTCCGCAGTTGATACAAGTGGGAGGAGGCGCACAGGGAGTATCTGGATGCAGTGGACGTCTGCAGTCTCGACATGTGGCGCTGGAAGTGCAGCGGGAAGACATGTGCCCGAATTTCTAGCACTTAAAGCACCGCATGAGGGGAGGGATGTATGGTTTAACGTCACAGCAGTAAACTATTAACTTGACCTTTTCAGGCAATGAATCACCCTCAAAGGCCATGATGAAGGCACTGGTAGCAATCTTGTTGTCTTTGGGTCCCCAGTATACGCGCCGGATGAGATGAACACCCCGCCGTTCTAGATTGGCGCGGAGCTCGTCGTCAGACTGCAAGACGAGGTCGCCATGAAATATAATCCCCTGGACCATGTTGAGGCTTTTATGGGGGAGTGATGGAAACAGGAATATCTCCCAGTCAGTCTCAAGTGAGTAAGCCCGGGATTGAGCTGGGGATACTGTCTGAATCAAGACTGCACCGCTTCTCATCTTGGACAGCGCTGTCACTTCCCCAAACTTATCCTCAAGATGTTCAACAATAAATTGAGGCTTCGTAGGTAGAAAGGAGTCCCCGTCCATTCTGCTACAGACTAAATACCGAGGCAAATATGGCTCTCTTCTTTCTGTAGTCCTACTTTCCTCCCATGGTGTAGCGAGAGAGGAAAACGATTTAGGGTCATATCTGCCAGCATTGTACTCGATCTTACCATTTTTAGTGACTGCTGGCGCCGTACAGAGACCAGCAAGACATGACTTAGTGCGATTCATTGCGGGTCATCCGCAATGGGCGCCACCCAGCCACAGCAAAGGCCACCTCGCATGATGGCTGTTGCCGGGAGTCCTGATGCCCCAGGAAGACAGGCGTCGACTCCTTGGTATACGTGAGGAGTTTACAGCTCAGGCATCAGCAGTGTGATCCCTGTGTTGTCAGGGGGCTACCACAAAATAGGTACATGATGACCCCACCACGGACTGGCTACAGTGCCGGTTATTGGGCGCAGAGAAGTCCAGTATTGTCGTGGGGGTGAAAGAGGACAGGAGACAACGGAAAAAGATGACATACCCCGGAGAGTGTCCTCGCCGAAATAATTGAATTGCAGGTGGAGATGCAAAGCCATGACAAGAGGTTCAGGAGATCGAATCTAAGGGCACTCGTGCACCACGTAAGGCGTCCTTCCCCATATGGCCCGCACTTCTGTAGAATTTAGAAAGTGGCAGATCAAACCATAAAATGGGACCTGAACTCATGGGGCCGAAAAGTGTGAGACACATTTTAGTCGCTTCTTATGACAGGCAGGGATATGTCGGGCCTATTCTAACCCCCGGACCTGCAGGGGAGATACATCGACTGAGATCTGTATTTCACTTGGTTACAACATTTTGAGAAATATACACAGCCGACGAAAGAAAATCCAGTCTTGTTAATTCTGGACGATCACTCATCACATTTGTGTCTGAAGGCCGTTCTTTAGTTCACAGACCGTAGGATTCGTGTTCTTATCATTTCTCGACACAGCAACCACAAACTACAGTCACTGGATCACTGGTTATTCAAGCCGCTGATGGACTTTTATTCACAAGAATGCGACCAGTGGCTTACTAATCACGCTGGATATGTATTTGCGCAAGAATTTATTGCTGAACTGTTTGGAAACTCTTGTCAAAAGATGGCCACTAAGACGAAGGCAACAAAAGCGTCATTTACCCAATCGATCGTCAAATATTCCTCGAAGATGATTTCCTGCCTTCGACCATTATAAGACAAAGTGATAAATTTAATAATGCATCCACAGTTGAAGCTGGATCTCTCCAGAGCCAAAGTTCACAGACATCTATAAATGAACCACAAGCAGCACGAAGTACTTCAGTCCCCCCCCCCCCCCCCCCCCAAAAAAAAAAAAAAAAAAAAAAATCCTTTGCCAAGAGGAAAAGATAACTAAAAAAGACAGAAGAAAGGGGAGAAGTCAGAAACAGTATCTGGGACGCAATCGAGAATAACATGAATCCCAATCAACAGAACAAGAAATAAAGAAACAAAAGAGGAAACTGTTTGATTCAAATAAAGCCAAAATAAAAAAGGAAGAAAGAAAGAAAGAAAAGCATAACTTCAACACGTCGAAGGAAAATCCACAAACTTTTCACTGTCCAAGCTGTCCACCAACACAAGGCTGGATTCAATGTCTTAAGTGCGAGGAGTGGTGGCATGAATCCTGCTCTTGGTGTGGAGGTTCTGGATACTTCATATCTGATCTCTGTTAAACAGGTTTTCCTCCAGCTGGAAAATTTTTGCAGATTTTTGTTCACAGGCCACAGAATTGTTCATTAAATCAAAGTATCAAAAGTAGCTATATGCTGAGAGACAAGGTAAATTATTTTTATGTATTCTATAAATGAAATAAAAAAGAACTGAATGGTACATATGTTTTATCATTTAACAACAATGAGCAAATTTACCCCACTAGAAATGCGCTCTTACCCTAAGGTCGGGTAATACGCCACATTTGCATTATTTTTTACTTAGTGCGAATTACGGTTTAAATTAAGTCAGTTAAAATGCCAGTTAAAATATAATTGTAATTCGTGAAGTCTCCTTCAGTAAAATAGTAAACCCTATAATATTAAATAATATATAAATAATATATGGCAACGGCTTCGCCGCAGTGGCTACACCGGTTCCCGTGAGATCACCGAAGTTAAGCGCTGTCGGGCTTGGTCGGCACTTGTATGGGTGACCATCCAGGCCGCCATGCGCTGTTGCCATTTTTCGGGGTGCACTCAGCCTCGTGATGCCAATTAAGGAGCTACTCGACCGAATAGTAGCGGCTTCGGTCAAGAATACCAGCATAACGAGCGGGAGAGTGGTGTGCTGACCCCATGCCCCTCCTATCCGCATCCTCCTCGGAGGATGACACGGCGGTCGGGTGGTCCCGATGGGCCACTTGTGGCCTGTAGACGGAGTGGTTTTTGTATAAATAATATATAATAAACAATATTATATTATAATAATACATAAAAATATAATAAATAAATAATGTGTTGTTGTTGTGCTTTCAGTCCTGAGACTGGTTTGATGCAGCTCTCCATGCTACTCTATCCTGTGCAAGCTTCTTCATCTCCCAGTACCTACTGCAACCTACATCCTTCTGAATCTGCGTAGTGTATTCATCTCTTGGTCTCCCTCTACGATTTTTACCCTCCACGCTGCCCTCCAATACTAAATTGGTGATCCCTTGATGCCTCAGAACATGTCCTACCAACCGGTCCCTTCTTCTAGTCAAGTTGTGCCATAAACTTCTCTTCTCCCCAATCCTATTCAATACCTCCTCATTAGTTATATGATCTACCCATCTAATCTTCAGCATTCTTCTGTAGCACCACATTTCGAAAGCTTCTGTTCTCTTCTTGTCCAAACCAGTTATCGTCCAAGTTTCACTTCCATACATGGCTACACTCCATACAAATACTTTCAGAAACGACTTCCTGACACTTAAATCTATACTCGATGTTAACAAATTTCTCTTCTTCAGAAACGCTTTCCTTGCCATTGCCAGTCTACATTTTATATATAATATTATATATAATATAAAACCGTAAGTGCGCACCCTTGCCCCTCTTAAAACTATCGGCACGAAGCTCCACAATGCACTGTAAAATGGTTTGTGGAGGATGTAAGTAGCTTAAAACAGCAAGATCCGTAGGCATCTGACGATGACCGCCTACTGTCAAAACTTTTCTTTTTCAAACCTACTTGCAGTTCAATAAAGCACGAGTGAGGCAGTAAAAATTGTTTCCGTATGAGCGGTGCGTACCTCCCGCTACTGTTGGGGCGCCGCCGTCGCTGCCGCCGCATTGTCGCCTTGGGAAAGGCGGCTGGTGGTGGGGGTCCCGGCCCATAACACCAGCGCTCCAGCGCGGCCATGCTAACAGTATTCCGCTGGACTCCACCGCAGCTGTACGCGATCCAAGATGGCCGCCGCCTGCATCGCTGTGTTTGCATCATCCTTGTAGTATCCTCGCTCCAGAGCACCACATTTCGTGTCGAGCAGCTGCTTGAGCGTCCATGTATCCGTCCGACGTACCAGGTTAGCGTCGCCTGCAAACATTCTCTTGCACAGCTGTTGGTGTCGCTCTCTAGACTACTCGCTTTTTCGTTGCATGGCACACAAACATCTGCCGGCATTCCAAAGTTCATAGACCAAGCGCGTGTGTCATCACTGCCGGGCTCTCTTTTTGTTGTTAGAGCGCCTGACAGCAACGCAGCAAACTGCATTAATCTTTAATCGCTGTACGCTTGTATGTTGTTCCGATAAGTTTAAATGGAGTATGTTAAGTGCGTAATCAAGCGCTCTTTTCATTTAAATAAAGAACTATATGTGTGAGTGTAGGATAAGAGGGAAAAAAAGCCCTTTCTTTAAAATGTGATTATTATTAAAACAGTTTCAAAAAATTAGACGAACTAGTTTGCTTGACAGAACCAATTACTTATGGGATACTGATGACGACTTGCTAGACAGTTATCCCATAATAAATATTGGTGCCTTCTCACTAAACGAATCGATATTTAGTTCATGCAACAAGTTCATGCAATATTTTGAACTTCTCAACGGACCCAAATAGCCATTTTTCCGCGTGTTTTCTTTTTCTTCTTTTTGAAATTATAACTTTCAGACCCGCGTCCTATAGTGTAGACGATGTCAAATTATTTTAATGAAAGTTGTGTTCATTTGTGGAATACATGAGCAGACTTTGTATCTATGTAATCCCAATTAGCAACAGCAAATTCTTCATACAGTTTTTGTAAACTGATATGAGTTGCATTTTATAATTCTGTGAGCGGATTGTAAACCATTACTTGTCTAAAAGAAAGTTTTACTGGAGAGATGGCACTGTTAAGAGCTCACCTGTTGCTTTTCGCAGACCCCGCTCTCTGTTCTGAGAGCAGAAAAAAATAGCTATATTTCGGATGTGAACACTGGAGAAATGTTTAAAGCCGTACCAGTGTGTGTGTGTGTGTGTGTGTGTGTGTGTGTCAGTTTTGTCACGTGCGGCCTGTGTTCAGAAAGCAAAGGTCCATATGCTTTTCGTAGCAAGTTGCTCTGAGTAATTTACAGAACTTGAAAGCAACGGACTTTTAATACCTTATCGTGGTATTGATGCTCTCATGCGTAAGATGCTTGGGCTGAAAGGAGGCGAATCGATCAACGTGACTCTGAAAAAAATTCTGTTGGTACGTAGGACATGCAATAAATCTAACTTGGCTTTCGAGAATTGATGGCCAAATTACGCGAGTTAAATGATTTGGCCGATCAGTCCCTCGTCTCTGTGGTGGATTATACAGCAAGTTTTCCATTCATTAGGCTAAGGAGGATACAAGGAAGGTCATAAGGTTTTCGCTAGTTTTAAGCAGTTCAGTTTAGCAAAAATTTTGATATTCCGTGTTAGCCTAGGGGCAGGGGTTACATGTCAGTCACTGTTGATTTCGCAAATCGCATAAGATTTGTGTCAAAGGGTGATTAGGTACTGCTGTCATTTGCTAATCAATTTGGTAGTAGTGTGAGGGAAGAAAACCTGCATGCCTCCGTATGCTAATCGGCGCTGCTAAGAAACATCGCTCCCTGCTTGATTCTGTAAGCTGTCTAGTTCGCGGGGGAAAATAAAATTTTCTTCAGATTCTTCCGATGGATCAGATGTCTGACTTCCTTACTAGTTTCATGTGGTGGTTTCACTTTGAATACCATAGCTACTGCAGCATAGAACTAGATACTTGGCGACTGATGTTTTTTCAGGTATTGATCACAAATCCTCAGATCAGTATCTCCTATTTCCGCGCAGTAGATTTACAATCAATTTAGGCCACGAACATAGAACGTAGAAACTGTTCTCTTCGAAATATGTTTAGAGTTACAGATTAAAGATGGTTGGAGTAGAGATTTTAGACTTATGCTTAAAGCGGAGTAGAAGTAGGGGAATTAGGTAACGGAGCGCCAGCCTAATTATTCAAAGACCTGCACACAAGCTTTAACTTCCATTTAAAGTCTCGGTGGCTTGCGCTGCTGAAAAGGCTTTGTTATATAAAACATGCTGCATGGTTTGATTTCTCGTTGAGCCTTGTACGTTGTATCTAATAAGCTCTTTCATGCTAAAAGCAATATTCGGACGGATAACTGCTGCTCTGGGTATATAACAGTTCGATTTACTATGTAGATCAACCAAAAACAGTAGTTAAGTGTTAGTGTTAAAATACAGTCGCCACAGTCTACTCGTTAATGGAAGGAAAATAATAAATGTGAAGGATTACACTGATTTGATAGTACCGCCTACAAAATGTTGACTACCAGGTGACAGAGAATAAAGCTGTTGTATCGGATATATTCGTTGCCAGGGCGTATCAAAACCTCAAGACCTAACTAAGTTTTGATACATCCTGTTTACTGTCATTGTATTGAAAATAAGCCCGATAAAGGTACAAACTGAAGAGACTTAGAATGCTTGTGCTTAAGAGACAAAGATAATTTAATAGGAGGAGGAATGAAAGTTAAGTTGAAGAGAAGAGGCGAAAGGGAGGACTGTACAAAAATAAGTCGGGTAAGGATAATTTCGAATCAAACGAACTTTGGAAGGAACAGAAGATAGATGAAGAATCGTGGGTGTGGGAGTGTATGGCGGAGTGCCTACGTCAGTATGAACGAATGCGGCACGTTTAGTTGGCGTATAGAGCCTGGGAAGTCACTGTCTGTCTGCCTCACAAAGCATCCTCAATTTCTTATTCTTACGGCACGTATGCACGATATGACGGAAGCTCCAGAACTGTCTGCCTCGAATGCCGATAATGTAAATTTCCCCAACAGTTTCGCGAGAAAAACGTCACCTTTCTAACAGTTCCTCGGTTTCCCATCATATTTCGTCATGTAGGCTGTTAAAAGTCCAACGGTGTGTCTATGAATTAATTTCCAATCTGCTGCAATGCCCTTTATAAAGGCTCTGGTCGCCTGAGCAGTACTCTTAGTCGGTAATTTTAGCAATTTGCATTCGGTTTTCTTATACAATCGCACAGTGCCTTTCCGAGAACTCGTCCAACAAATTAGTTCCATATTCACCTTCCCTAACACTAATTTCACGTACGGGACACGTCTTATCGCTTTGTAGTATTACACCTCGATATTTAAACGAAGTGTGAACTCCAGAAGTTCGCCACTAAATTTGTAATAGAATAATATCGGATTATTCTTATTTGTTGTGGTCGTTACTTTGCATTTACTCACAATAAAATCGCCTAATGAGGGCGGTGCCACAAAGAAGTAGGAAAAGATGTCGAGGAATTGTTACGCTAAATATCTACAAATCGTACGTCCGCCGGAAGTTGACGGGTATTGGCTATTACTGTTGGTGGAAAATCCTTCGCCCGTGCAATATCACATTGCAGGCCGGTTGTTCGCCCCTGTCTGCTTCACAGCTACGAACCGGTTTTCCCGGCCCATTTGAGACCTTACATTTTACGTGGAAAGGAAGCCTAATGGAATTCCCTGTCCTAAGCCAAACTCTTTAAGAGGATTTTGAGTTCAGCTTGACACCTGACCGTTATGAACATTATTGCATTGCCTTCACTCACTGAAACAGCTATTTCCCTGACCTACACAGCGCAGTGACAGGAGAGTTTACTCAGGACGAATTGGCTTGGATCCTGTTCTTGATCGTTAGTTAGAACTGTAACAGATTGCTCGTAACATACACAATCTGTAGGCAAGTCTTGTCTACATAACGGAAGTGTTTCTCGTAAAACGAGTCGTTAGAAGATATGAGGCCCAGGACTACGTTTCTGGAGGAAAGCTGACGCTTGTCCTTCCGGCAGATAATCCTCCCTGTGCCCCTTGGCCAGTTTTTGTGAGCGTGAATGGTGCCATCGGCCCAGCGGGACTCCTTCCAGAGGAATGTGGCCTTGGAACGCCCCACACGAGCGCCATATTTCTGCGCTTCCTCACTTTGTATAGCTCTGACAAGAAACTGCTGACGTTTCTCATCGCAACACTTAATAATGTGTACTGTGTAACCAGAAAGTTCGATAAATAATTTCGCAATTATCAAGGAAATGTTTGTTCTGTGTAGACATATTTGAAGAACAAATACCTTGCTCGGCCTTAATTTTCGTACTGTGTAAATTTTCTCATTAGTGAAGAGGTAATTTCCCGTCAGAATTATTCGATAAAACAGTATTACTTTTGTGTTGGGTCGTCTGAGTGGTAAATTTGTGAACTTTCTCCTCGTTGAAGTAGCACTTTTTACAGAAGCTTAGCTCCTGCGTGATGCAACAGTTAAGTGGTTAGAATTCTGTTGCCGTGCCACTATAGTCACTATCTGAAATCTAGACTTTTCCACAGTTACAGCTTAAGTGCTGAATTTCACGACGGAGAAATAGCAATAAGTGTCTAGAATTCGTAGAAATGGTGGAGGAAAACTGCCTACTATAAACAGAACTCGCGTTGGTGGCCATTATGGATTACTGGCTGCTCTGGTCGGCTAGGTAGTCGCTAAGATTCCGTGCCCAGCAGCATAGCTCGGCTGCACGTTAAGTACTCGACGAGTCTGATAACACATTTACACATTTATTTTATGCATGGTTGGCCGTACTTGACGACTACTACGCTCTCAAGAACGTATTACGTTAATTCTCTTCTTCCTGCATTTCCCCTTCTCATAACGTATGAATGGAGCTTTTCATATAAGTCTCGAATGACCTTGTCGTGGTAGGGAAGAGACATAAAGCCCTTATCTTGCTTGTTCATGTACAGGTATTTAGTACTTAGCTCCTGGCGCAGTATTTTGAGTACCCATAAAAATGCGATAATTCTTGTATTACAGAATTCTGCAGTAAAGCAATATGAACCACATAAACTGGACTCTTAACACTCTGATTTTATTGGGGTATTGTAATGTTGGCTCCGTACATATCGAGTGTACGGGTGGCGTAATCTGTGCGACCTGATGTTTTCCCAGGTCATTTCTAACTTCGTAGCGCCTGTCAATATCTCTCTCTCTCTCTCTCTCTCTCTCTCTCTCTCTCTCTCTCTCTCTCTCTCTCTCTGCTAATCTTACCCTATTATTTCTTTTTCTTCAGACTAGTTAATTTAGTCTCAAAACTCAATTCCTTATGTACTACTGCTGTGCATTTGTTAGATATCATTACTTGCATTAGGAAAGAAAGTAACGAGTAAATTACTTAATACAAACTTAGATTGACATTTCTGAAATACCATAAATTCATTACCATATGTATACTACACTTTTCTCTTCTCGGATGGGCCGTCTAAGGATCACTTGCCAAATTAAATTCCTGATTCGTTGCTCTTTTCCTTTTGGTCAGTACTGTTAGCACCTGTTAACTACATTTTGTCTTCCTTCCATGCAATAAACACATTGTAATGTTAGCTTACTCAGGATGTTTGGTTAAATGTAAGAGTGGACCTGAAGGTCCCAATCTTCCCTGGAGGAATAAACAAGTAAAAGTTAAGGTTTAATATCATTGCTTTATTTTGCCTGAAGTAATGTGCAGACTGTCGAATATCAAGATTTAATTGGAGTTTACATGGCCGTTTCAGAATTGTCGATTCACGAAGAGCTGTCCTTATGAAGAAACATATATTTCGAATGAACAGCAACATGGTTGTGCAAGCATGTTTAAATTTATCGGAGACTGTTCTGGGAGGGGGGTCAGCAGCATCACAGCCCCTTATGATCCTGCAGTTTCCCGTACCTGTACTTGGACCACCATTTTTCTGAAGTCACAGTGACAAGCCGATGCAGTTTCGAAAGATTGATTAATCATCATGTTAACCATTTTGCTTGGAGAACACCGCAGCTGTTTTCGTCTGCTGGAATTCTAGGCAGTTGTAAGCTTTTCCTGTGGCTGGTTGCAGTATTTCTTACAGTGTAATTTGATTAATCACCTACTGCTCTTAGCTGCCCGTGAAGCTCTGAATGTCCCGGGTATGTTCGCGAGACTAGGAACTTCAGTGGTGACTGGTCTAATTCAGTCGTTCGGGATAGTTTAATGTTACTGCTGAGAGAGCGTCCACAGAAAATTGGACACACATGACACTTTTGGGTACTATGTTGCATGACTTTAGGAATGTTACCTCTGGGATTATTCGCTTCCGTGTTGGTGGATTATCAGATCGCGAATCGGAATGATATGAAGACTTCCTAGCAAACAGAACTCAGTCGTTCTCTGTGTGGAGATGGTTAGGAGCAGAAGTAGCGTAGGGCGTGCCTTGCAGATATGTGGCCGTGACTATTCTCGAGATATAAAGTGTGTTTCACAATTCCTATGAAGGTCGGATTACTTTGAAATCTCCCGCTTCACGGATCACAAAAAGCGGAGATAATGAGCTGTGACCCGTGTATTCTACAGGAGCCCATAGCATGGGTAATGTTTCGTGTACTCGTCAGGTTCTCCTTTGCGTGACGGAGGACGTCATTCAGAGGCTAGAGTGCGGCCCATCTGTGAAGTACCACAGTCAACGCTCTTATTTGCGAACGTGTCAGTTTCTCGCAGCCATTGTTGCAATTGGACGAATATGGTACGTGATGTTACTACAGTAGGGACTGGCGATGACGCCCTCTTCTCAGTTTGTGTGCTTATCCTGATGAGGGGAAATTTTAAATCGATTTCTATCCAAACGACACGTTTCTGAACATCGGTTCCATACCAAAGCTTTATCTACGAAGTTCCCTCTACAACCCCCTAGAAAACTGAATTGGAATTGTGAAATACCATGTGTGTAGGCTGTCCACGGATTATGCAGATCTAATTTAAACCGGAATGTAGCAGATTTGGTTTCATAGGAATAATAATTGCCTACAGAAATCTCGTGCAAAATGTTTCAGAATACTGTCTTGTCATTGCGGGACCATTATTTAATAAGTAGAGACCGGATTATATGCATCATAAAAACCTTAAAATATGTATGCAACTATGCATGAAAAATACGTAAAAAAGCATGAAAAGTGTCGCAGTGTGCAAGATCAAATAATAAAAAAACATGGTGGTTACTGCGTGCATTATATCTGAAAGTCGAACCTGTGCATATCAGTTACGAGGAAGAGCGCCGGCCACGCGAAAAATCGGAACTCTCATTTTTTGAATACTTTCTGGTAGAGGGTAGGAAGGGGGTCTTTCTGGGATTATTTTTTAAAATTTTGCAAAATGGGGAGGCATACGGTGTTTAAAGAATTCTTTGTTATTGTTGTCGGTAACAAGCGGATGCGATGCGAGTGAGTCGCAGCTACAGGACCAACTTCGAGATATATCGCACGCAGAGGGGCACACTCAAAAACTCGGTAATATTTTATTTAAAAAACATACAATCATGATTGTTTTGAACTGCATTAACTTTCAATTAATACTATTGGACCAAAGCACCATTTACAATTTTTTACATTTTTATACTATTGTAAACATAAACGACCAAGTACTGTTTCAAATGTTCGGTAGGACGATTGTGTCTTCGATCATCCGAAACATTTTTATAAGCAGAAAAGGACCGTTCTACATCAGCTGAGGTAACTGGGCAGCATTTGAATTTGGGTGCTATGTTGGCACTTCATGTTTCTGGTAAAAGTTCACCTGTCCCATTAATAAAACTGTTTGGCACAAGGGTTCAAAACCTGGGTTATTGTTTAAAATGTTTACAAACTTTCAAGTTTTCCTGGGAATGCCTCTGGCAATGAGGAGTTCACCAGTCATTTTATTCATTAACTGAACAGATTCATTCAACGCCAAATCGTGAGCTTCAAGCTTTTTAATATTTGTAGATATATGGGAAAAATGAGTGTTCATCACAGCAATGTCTTATTTAATACCGGAATCATTAAAAGCTTCAAATAGTTCAAATGGCTCTGAGCACTATGGGACTTAACATCTGAGGTCATTAGTCCCCTAGAACTTAGAACTACTTAAACCTAAGTAAACTAAGGACATCACACACATCCATGCCCGAGGCAGGATTCGAACCTGCGACCGTAGCAGTCGCGCGTTTCCAGACTGAAGCGCCTAGAACCGCTCAGCCACCTCGGCCGGCCATTAAAAGCTTCCCTGCACTGGCAAACTGCCAAAGCCTTTGCACTATCGAAGTCGTTTACTACCCCTCTAATGGCCTCGAAATGTTCATTGTAAAATAACACAGCTTCGACCCACGTACCGCAAAGTTACCACTGGTTCGGGAGGTAAAGGCGCATTTAGCGGTTTTTCTCTGTAAGTCTTGAACAGGAGCCTTTAGAAACACTTTCTTTGTGAATGAAATCAGTTTATTTACATTCACAAACGTGGAACGTACTTCAGGAAGGCGATGCATTCCATGAGCAAAGGACGTCACATGAATCAAATTGGGATAAAATACCCGGAGGGCTTTTCCTGCTTTGATCATATAGGGAGCAGCATCTGAAAAAAAAAACACAAACACCCGTTCATCTTGCAGAAGATTCTGGCAATATTTTTCTAATACCCTCATTCACAAATCTGGCGATCGTAGAATGATATACTTTTTCAAGTTGTTTGCAGGCCACTAAATAGGAAGAAGGTTCTTCTTTTAAGGCACCAACAATTAAATTTGCAATGTAAAGGCCACAGGTGTTCCGATAATGCAGTCCTTGAGTTCATTGCGTATTTCTTCCAGAACATTTACGTAAATTGTCGGTATGTAATTTTTACGCAATATTGATTCATCTGGTATATTTTGATCTAAGCAATATTTGTGCAGGAAGCCTTTGAGGATAGGGTTTGTAAGTTTGTGAAGAGGAATATTGCTTGCAATGAGTGCTTTACACATACATGTCAGATTTTTTTGGTTACCTTTCGACAAATCCCTGCTACTGCAACTTGCTGTTGTCAGGAGTTGTCGTGGTCCTTTCTTGTGCACTCCTCCGATATGAAGACTTTTCTTGACATGCTGATCTATTTGAAACTGTTTTTTGGACTAAACGTTTTTCTCGCAAACTCGACAATATAAAACGTGTAAATGTTCCAGGATGGTCACCTATCCACGAAACGTTTCTTTTTTCGGGCGGCATGGCGCACAACACGTTACACACTACACGTCGTACACACGTTCAGTTGTGTATAAGTAAATAGAAAGATAAAGTGAAACAATGGACGTGCGACTAAAAGCTTGCGTAGTTTGTTGCCGACGCGTACTGTAAGACAGCGGAGGGGATTAACCAGGGGCGCGGGCATAGGAGCATTGACTCTGTCTGTCTGTTCCTCTTCTATAATGATTTCGCTAGGTAGTGGCCTCTCTGTTAGCGATTGCACGCAGTTCTAGGTCGCGGTCAATCCGTGACACACAAAAATAGATCGAGCTAGAGACTGCCCGTCTAAATTTTTAAAATGTTGTAAACATAGAGCGAAAATATGCATCGTCACTAGTTTTTAGTTAAAATATGCCATAACCGGTGAAAAGGAGCCAAATATGCAAATGCTTATAATCCGGTCTCTAATGGAGTTAAAAGAGAGGAGTAATGAGTTTGTGAAGAGACGTGATTTAACTACTTTTGCTCAACGCGAGAGCAACACAGAAATAGTCAATAAGTGGACTCGAAGACGCTAAAAGGTAGATGGCATGCGTCATAGAAGGCTGACTATTACAGTTCAGATACGGACGCTCAGAGACGAGATAATTCTTTCTTTCTGAAATGTATTCGCAAATTGCGAACACGACTGTGCGCGGAGTATACGACATATTAGTAACATACGAAAATTTCAGTTGTGATAGATGTGAAAATTACTGAGCTATCAGTTTAATAAGTCACGGCTGCAAAATACCAACGCGAGTTCTTTACAGGCGAATGGAAAAACTGGTAGAAGCCTACCTCGGGAAGGATCAGTTTGGATTCCATAGAAATATTGGGACGCTTGAGGCAATACTGACCCTACGACTTCTCTTAGAAGCTAGATTAAGAAAAGGCAAACCTAAGTTTATAGCATTTGTAGATTTAGAGAAAGCTTTTGACAATGTTGACTGGAATACTCTTTCAAATTCTGAAGGTGGCAGGGGTAAAATACAGGGAGCGGAAGGCTATTTACAATTTGTACGGAAACCAGATGGCAGTTATAAGAATCGAGGGGTATGAAAGGGAAGCAGTGGTTGGGAAGGGAGTGAGACAGGGTTGTAGCCTCTCCCAGATGTTATTCAATCTGTATTGCAAGCAGTAAAGGAAACAAAAGAAAAATTCGGAGTAGGTATTAAAAATCATGGAGAAGAAATAAAAACGTTGAGGTTCGCCGATGACATTGTAATTCTGTCAGACAGAGCAAAGGACTTGGAAGAGCAGTTGAACGGAATGGATGGTGTCTTGAAGGGAGGGTATAAGATGAACATCAACAAAAGCAAAACGAGGATAATGGAATGTAGTCGAATTAAATCGGGTGATGCTGAGGGAATTAGATTAGGAAATGACACTTAAAGTAGTAAAGGAGTTTTGCTATTTGGGGGCAAAATAACTGATGGTCGAAGTAGAGAGGATATAAAATGTAGACTGGCAATGGCAAGGAAAGCGTTTCTGAAGAGGAGAAATTTGTTAACATCTAGTGTAGATTTAAGTGTCAGGAAGTCGTTTCTGAAAGTATTTGTATGGAGTGTAGCCATGTATGGAAGTGGAACGTGAACGATAACTGGTTTGGACAAGAAGCGAATAGAAGCTTCCGAAATGTGGTGCTACAGAAGAATGCTGAAGGTTAGATGGGTAGATCATAACTAATGAGGTGTTGAATAGGATTGGGGAGAAGAGGAGCTTGTGGCACAACTTGACTTGAAGAAGGGATCGGTTGGTAGGACATTCTGAGGCATCAAGGGATCACCACTTTAGTATTGGTGGGCAGCGTGGAGGGTAAAAATCGTAGAGGGAGACCAAGAGATGAATACACTTAGCAGATGCAGAAGGATGTAGGCTGCAGTAGGTACTCGGAGATGAAGCAGCTTGCACAGGATAGAGTAGCATGGAGAGCTGCATCAAACCAGTCTCAGGACTGAAAACATCAACAACAACATGTAAATTTCTGCCGGATCGGGAGTCGAATCCGGATTTCCTGCTTTACGCGAGCGGTTGCCTTAACCACTTTGGCTGCCCGTGCACGACTCACGGCCAGTCCCAAACTGCCGTATGTGCTGATGTCCACTCCCCGTGGTTCTTGCATGCGAATCTAATGATTCCCGCACAGAGAGACATTGTTTTTGCTCTCCAGATTGCCGTTTTTGGCATTAAATTCAGTAGTACAGTCTGTCCGAAGGAACATTACATCGAACCACACACACTGTCCTACTCCTTTAATTTTTTCTGTCTATATATATTTCGTGAATGTATGTTTATACTCCGGTAGCCACCTTATGGTATGTGGCGGAGGGTACTTCGTGAACCAGTCGCTTCCCTCTTTCACTATTAGTCGTGAATGGATCGGGGGAAGAACGGTTGCTGGTAAACTTCCGTGTTACCTTCATGATCTTCTCGCGAGATAAACGCAGGAAGAAGAAATATATTGGTTGATTGTTGTAGGAAATTAAGCTCCCGGAATTTGAACAGTAAACCACATCCTGATGCAGAACGCCCCTGCAGCGTCTGCCACTGGTGTTGGCTGGGCATATCGTTAACGCTTCCGCGCTTACTAGATGAACCTGTAACGAAACACACTGCTCTTTCTTGGAACTTCAGTTCCTCAGTCAATACTATCTAGTACAGATCTGACTGACGAGCAAATACTAAAGTACTGGTCAAACGAAGGTTTTACAAGCAACCTTCTTTGTATGTGGACTAAATTTCCTAATAAATGTGGCATCTAAGAATTTGAAGTCATTTCGACTATTTTTCGATCGTGACTGTCTCAAGAAATATGTATTTTTTTTAAAGTTACCGCTATCAGTCACGAACTTGTTAACAATTGTATTATTTATTTTGCTACATGTTTCGAGGAAATACCTCATCTTCAGGCTACATGGCATCACAAAAACAATTTCACGGTAAGATTATACTGATGTTACATAGTCTTTTCATAAATGCTGTGGTTATCCTCTGGAAGAATAGGGAAATTAAAGGCGATGTCACTTTGGAAGCTGGACTGATGTTTGCATAAAAATGTTTTGTAAGTCACTTTGTTGTCGCGTGGCAGTCTCGTTGCGATGAGCTGCGGTATTTCCAAGAGAGGCACGGAAATAAACACCGCAGCTTATCGCAAC
Organism: Schistocerca serialis cubense; assembly: GCF_023864345.2. Taxonomy (NCBI): domain Eukaryota; kingdom Metazoa; phylum Arthropoda; class Insecta; order Orthoptera; family Acrididae; genus Schistocerca; species Schistocerca serialis. The sequence continues at coordinate 374,881,296 of NC_064640.1, forward strand.
GAGACTGCCACGCCACAAGAACATAGTGAGTGACTGTTATAAAACATTTTCATGCAAACATCAGTCCAGCTTCCAAAGTGATATCGCCTCTTACTAAGTTTCCTCTTTTTCCACAGGATAACCACAACATGTATGAAAATACTATGTAACATCAGTATAATCTTACCGTGAAATTGTTTTTCTAATGCCATTTAGCCTGAAGATGAGGTATTCCCTCGAAACATGTAGCAAAATAAACAAATAATACAATAGTTAACAAAGTTTGTGACTGGTAGTGGTAATTTAAAAAAAAATTTACATAAATCTGGCATCTGCCTTACCTGCGAGTAGTTTTATGTGGTCTTTCAACTTAAAATTGCTCAAATGGCTCTGAGCACTATCAGACTTAACATCTGAGTTCATTAGTCCCCTAGAACTTAGAACTAGTTAAACCTAACTAACCTAAGGACATGACACACTTCTATGCCCGAGGCAGGATTCGAACCTGCGATCGTACGGGCGCGCTGTTCCAGACTGTAGCGACTGGAACCGCTCGGCCACCTCGGCCGGCTTCAAATCGCTACTTACGCATACGCTTACATATTATATGGATATGACTGCTTCCAGTGATTGTTCTGCAGCCATATAATCGTATAATAATGGATCTGTTATCCTGTTTATGCGGGATACGTTCAATTTACGTTGCGGGTCAGCTGCGAATCCCTGTTCCAAAGGTCGAACTTCTTCCTGCACTTAACTGCAGTATTCTAGCTTTACGACTTCTCTATATGCAACAGCATCATCCGCGAAAAGCCTCATACGAGTTCCGACGTTATACACTAGGTTATTTACGTGTTTTGTGAAAAGTAATGCTCCTGTAACACCCCCTTTGGGTAGGTCCGAAGTTACTATTACGTTTGAAGGTTTCTCTCCGTTCAGAATGACATTAGTGTTCTTTTTGCTAGAAACTCTTCAGTCCAGTCACACAGCGGGTCTGATATTACGTACCCTCGTACTTTCTTCGTTAGGCGGCAGTGCGGAACTGTATCAAACGCTTTCCGGAACCCAGGGAACACTGTATCTGCCTGGGCGCCGCTATCTTTCTTCGTCTCGTGGAAGAACAGAGCATGACGGGAAATTCAGAGCCCTTCAGAGTTAAATGGAGACCTGTCGACAGTCTTCATTACCGCACACGATCCACGACAGGAATACGGAGTTGGAAATACGATACAGACACGCTATGTAGCCTCTGCCACATACTGTACTTTGACTTGTGGAAAGCAGATGCAGATAATGGAGATATATTCCACGCCGAGAGGACTGTGTTCGTAAAGCTTGTCGGTGTCCATCGCTAGAGAGGAAAGCTGTGGGGGAGAGCCGGGAAAGCGTGCTGTCAGGCAGTTACGACCATCGCAGCGCTGGCCGCGTGAAACCGGAGATACTGCTCATTACACGGGCCCGACTGATCGCGGACTCGCAGCTGGGAGCACATACCTACTGAGCGCGGTCTGTCCTGCTGTGGTGTTGCAGCATGTGGCGGTCGCCGCGGTCGAACTTGCGGCGCATCGCTTCCGCGGCAGAGATTCTGGTGTTTTATTTATTGGCTTTCGAGCCGTGGCCACTCAGCTATCTCAAGAGCAATGTCAAGTATGACGGTACGAAAGTAAGGACAACACAACACCCAGCCCCTGGGGTGAGAAAATCTATCACCCGGCCGGGAACCGATCCCGGGCCCTTTCGCTTAGCAATCCGCCGCGCTGATCGCGTAGCTACCGAGATACCAGTGTGCTCTGCTCGTCCACTCGAGACGGTAGTTCTACTTTTTATGCGCTGCAGAAATAAGCAGCAAGACGTGTCTTGCCCTGATAGAGCTGGACAAAAGACGTGTTGTGGGGCCCGAGAAGCAGAGCCCACCACAGCAAAGATACACGTGGAGGCGCATGGAAGGACAAAAAGAGGAAATGAACATGCTATAGAAAACATCTTTACTAGCTTCCTATAGAAGAGAGCAGTCTTGAATGAAGAAACGTCACACAGCAGCTTCTGGGTATGAATTATTTGTAGTTACATAGTCCTGAGGTTGCACTTAGAACACAGACAATGTGTTACCTGTCAGTGCAATTGCTAGATGCAGATTTTCACCATAAGGTCTCGTTTTTGGAAAAACATCGAAAGTTGCCTGCAGATTGCATATGTTTTTAGATGGAAAAATCTCTTACTTACGAAACTGGAAGTCTTAAGAAGATCATAAAATACACGTAATGTGCGTAGCACTGACGATATTTCATTAGAACGAAACTTTTGTGGAGAAGAAAATTTGTGTTTAATGTTTAAAGGTGGAACCATACATTTATACAGCAACTACAGATACCATGGCCACACAAATTAATAGCTACTGAGAAACTGGTTATGTCTGAAGGTGGCTTACTTTCCATGAGTTTATGGCAGACAAAAGCAACCGCACTAGACTGTGAATACACTGTAAGGCGAGCGTATTTCTCATTACGTTAGTTTTAATGTGACTAACAGAAAAGGAAGAGGAGTGGGAATGCAAAGAAAACACTTTCATAATATTTGGGTTATAATTGTACTGCTAAAGAATTATGCCGTTTGTCTTGCGAGGCGCCAACGGCTTTGCTTGTCATTGTTGCCCGCTATTAGCGCAGTATTCTCAATGACCTGAATAAAGATCCCTCACATTCGTTTTTCCATCGACCGGGAACTACTAAACCATCGATTTTCCTATCGAGACTACCTACAGAAGTGTAAAGTGCCCGTGAATTTGGTTGTCTTCTCGAAAAGTTTGTAGGCCTAACAAGGGAAAATCCCCAACGCAACCACGTGAGATTTAGTGGTAAGATGGCCCAATAGATAGTCTGTCAAAAACTTACACAGATCAATCATGAAAACAAGGTGTACCGAAATGTGAGAAAAGAAGCAAAATAGAAACAGTGAATGGTCCAAACTCAAGATGTGAAACATCGAGATAATTGCGAGAACCACGCTGTCATGGTTGCGTGGTCACGGTGTTGGACTGTGTTCAAATCTCCCTCGTGCCCCACATTATTTTTTTTTTTCTTCGCAGAGTTATGAACTGTCTGTTCGTTGTATTAAGATTTCTGTGTCGTGGTGTAATGACCGTTTGCAACATCCAGGTGTAAAGAAGGAACCTTCACACGTACGTATCTCCTGTTCTACCCAAGTACAACATTTCTTTTCTTTTTTTTTTAACTTGTGGCAAGACTGCCAAAACTGCAGAAGGCGAACAGACACGCCATTGACCGGACGAAAATTTCAGTGTTGTGAAAAAAAGAGGCACGAGGGAGCTTTGAAAACGCTCCTTCGCAGTCCGAGATCACACAACCACGACGCCCAGGTTCATCTAGTAAGCTCGATCTTACAGATCCTGGGCTTGGACCATTCACTGTTTGTTTTGCTTCTTTTTTCACAGCTGAGTACACCTTAGTGTTTTCGTGCTTGATCTGTGTTAAGTTTTTGACGGGCTGTCCACTGGGCCAGCTTGCCACGAAATCTGAGGGGAGTGCGATGGGGAGTCTTTCTTTTAAAGATAATGTAGCCATAAGCCTTTGTTTTTCAGGTTTCAATAACTTCGGTTTTCTTAAAATCGAACCACAGAACTTGGAACACGAGAAGCGTTTTCCACCACTCTACTTGTTCTTCAAAATCTGTTACTGAAGCCTTTCCATAGAGCCTTTACCAGCGTTTCCTTCAAATGGTTTCATTTCTGAAGACATCTGTATCAGATATGCTGCCCTGACAGCCAACATCTATATACAGAAAATTGTAATCCACATCCACAAGAACAAATAAGATGCTGAAAAACGCTTCTACTCATAATGTCCTGTCTGAGTGAGTGCATGTAACATGATGTATTTTCTGTCAATAACATATACGTAGAATGTGGAAAATACCACTTTTTGCAGTAGTCATTCATGGTCTGAACTTCGAACAAGTAAAAAAAATTTTTCAGGCTTGTGAAACTTCACACAACGACCAAAGTATATTGTTGGAGGAACAGACTTAACATACCGCTATTGAAGTAATAACTGCTCATAGGTCACCAGAAAAAGCGCCATCGAAAAGGTAGCTGAAGAGAGAGTAAATCAGCCACCGCTGCAGGCACACAACAAAATCAGACAATGCTAGTGCAAGCAGACATTTGAGACCATGAAATAGTGCAACGGCGCCTATAGACCGCAGTTTTTCATATGGCCAACATATTGCCAATGAGCTGAGAAAATATATGTGTATATTAGCACAAGTGAGGCATCCGATTAATAATGTAATTTTCGATGCTGATCTGGGAAAATATTTGTAAAATTAGATCACTGAAAATAGCACACGTTCCTGAAGTTTCTGACAGCGTTAAAGGCTCTCCAGTAACAATTTTACGTCGTGCTTCTGCTACGTATTATATGCCCTAAAATAATGGAAACGCAAATCTTGTATTCGAAACCCTTAAAGACATATCTGGATTCTTGTGTAAATAATCGGTGTAAAAGTCCAAAAAAATTCGAATTCTATGTAGATTTTGCTTAAATGTTCTTTCAGGGTCTCGTAGATGAAATCATAGACCTCAAACACAAATTTTTATACATTCTGGAGATGCAGATAAAGTATTGCAAGCTTGTAAAAGTGTCTCGTGAGGCTGTAAATCTAAGTAATTGTGAAAGTCTCTCTCATAGTAATTGCTTTTCGAAACTGGGTGTCTATTTTTCTTCCTTTTGTCTAGATCATCGCGTGTAATTGTTAGAAATCTCGTAACAATAATCTAGTAAATTTTTAATGGTCTCTTTCATCACTTCTAAAGTCATATTTTTCAGGTGCCTGATCCCATACTACATTCTTTGGAGATATGTCTTCAAGCTTCTGAACATGGCGGCACTTCAGCAACTGTGCATGCAAGAGCTTCAGTGGGTTAGAAATAACAGCCAACCAGTTGAAAAATCCACGTTTATTAGACCTTGACCATGGTTTCGACGGTTTCAAAACCGTCTTCTTCAGAAGATACTCTACGCAGAATCACATTATCTATAGCCAATGTGGGAGTTGTTGGATATTTGTAGTACATGTCATCCACTTAATCACCCTTTAAAATACATTATTTAAAAGTAGTAGCCGTCTACTATTTTTTGACAGTTTTAAGACAAAGCCCTACAGTAGACGTCTACTACTTTATATAACTTATTTTAAATGGTGACTAAGTGGATGACATGTACTAGACAGTCAACGACTCCCACATTGACTATAGATAATGTGATTCTATGTACAGTAGCTTCTGAAGAAGACGGTTTTAGAAGCATCGAAACCATGGTCAAGGTCTAACAAACCTGTATTGTGCAAATGGTTGGCTGTTAACTCTAATCTCTGCAACTATCTTCTAATAACGCACTTCTGGTTGCGGATTCCTACCGCTTTCGATGTTATACGTCAGTATTAAGGCAGCCGCTGCATGTGTCGTATACATACTGTTTCCGCGCGCATTGATTACCCAGCGAGTAAAGTCGCGTATCGACAGTGTGGGGCCGCTGCGTGCGAAGACGAACAGGTTTGGCGCGCACGAACTGTTAAACACGGTAGCGGGTTCAGTCGATAGGTGGCTTTGATAGATGAAGAAAGGCAAAGCTAAGTTGATAGCATTTGTAGACATAGAAAGTGTTTATTAATGTTGAGTGGAATATTCTGTTCGAAATTCTGAAGGTAGCAAGGGGTAAAATATAGGAAGCGAAACCTTTTACAGAAACCAGACTGGAGTAAAGAGCCGAAGGTCATGAGGGGGAGGGGGTGGTGCTGGAGGAAACAGTGGTTGAGAAGGGAGTGAGAAGGGTGAAACCTATCGTCAACATTGTCTGTACGCTGAGAAGCAGAAAAGGAAATCTAAGGGAACTTTGTAAAAGGAATAAAACTTTGAGTTTGTCGATGACGTTTTAATTATTTCAGAGATGGAAAATGACTGACAAGCTGTTGACGGAATGAATAGTTTCTTGATAACAACAAAAATAAAACAATGATGATGATGAAATGTAGTCGAACTAAGTCAGGCGATGCTGATAAAATTAGGTTAGGAAATGACACTAGCAGTAGTAAGAGTTCTAATATTTTGGCAGCAAAATAATTGACGATGGCCAAAGTAGAAAGGATACAACATTCAGACTGGCAATAACTACAAAAGAATTTCTGAAAACGAGAAATTTGTGAACTTCGAACATAAATTGAAGGATTAGGAAGTCTTTTCTGAAGGTATTTATCTGGAGTGCAGCCACGAACGGAACTCGGACATGAACGACAAGCAGTTTTGAGAAGAAGGGAATAGAAGTTCCGAAAATGTGGTACTACAGAACAATGCTGAAGTGCAGATCCTTCCTTGTATTAGGTCACTCACGGTGTTCCTTAATGCACCATGAAGTAAGTCATGTCAAAATAAATGTTCTTGAAAAGAGTAGAACCATCACTGGAAACCCTACATTCTTAGTTACACCTTCATACACCAATGATTTTAAATATACAGAAAGAGTGACGTGTGATTGAAGGGAGCGAATTTGGTGTAATTGTTCACATGGCAGCGGCGGTGATGTATGTACTGATTTCGTGGCAGATATACTGTTCTAGGTCGCGAGTAGTACCGCTTGACTCGGTAACCTTGGTCCACGCTCACAGAGCCACGTCACTCGCTGGTCTTTCTGCCGACGAAATATAAAACCCGACGTACAGGACCAACGAATGAGCGCGCGGTCAGACATCATTACTGTTACACAATTGACGAAGAAACTGAGCAATAAGCACGCAAGCACAGTAGAGTTAATAGCTTATGATGGGACTTATTTATAGAATCGGTGGTCTAGTGCTAGAACGGTGGAGCGCGTGCCGATAGTTAAAGGTCGCGGGATCGAATCCCAGTCGGAACACGAAATGTTTGTCTGCCTTCACCTCTTCGGATTCCACGTGAAACTTTAGGTACCCTTTCTCCAGTAGCATTACTGAAGTGGCACGTAAGTCGTCGAAGTTCTATCCAATTGCATCAGGCCATTGAGCCATACGGATATTATTATTATTATTATTATTATTATTATTATTATTATTATTATGATATATTGAAAAGTTTCCCTGCTGTTCTGGAATCCTCTGTCCTGTAGATATGTGTATAAAATTTGGTTCGGCATTTTCTGATTTCGTCCGTTACTGTGTTGGTCTTCATATAGAGCTCGTTTTGTGGTCTCTTCATCCAAATGCCGTTGTTGTTGATTGCCCGTAAATCTTCCTGAGAATTTTTCTTTCCAGCTTTTCTATTTTCCTAATTTTTGAATGACCATCAATCACCATTCTTTCGGCTGCGTAGATTGCTTCTGGAAGAATCGCTGTTCCATAGTGTCTTAATTTTGCGTCTGTCGAAATGCACTTCTTGTTGTAATGCGTCCATGTTAGCTCGTAGCCCTTCTGGAGCTTGGTGAGTGATTCTTTGGTCCCAGAATGAGATTTTCACTCTGCAGTGGAGTGTGCGCTGATATGAAACTTCCTGTCAGATTAAAACTGTGTGCCCGACCGAGACTCGAACTCGGGACCTTTGCCTTTCACGGGCAAGTGCTCTACCAGCTGAGCTACCGAAACACGACTCACGCCCGGTACTCACACTTCTGCCAGTACCTCGTCTCCTACCTTCCAAACTTTACAGAAGCTCTCCTGCGAACCTTGCAGAACAAGGTAGGAGACGAGGTACTGGCAGAAGTAAAGCTGTGAGTACCGGGCGTGAGTCGTGCTTCGGTAGCTCAGTTGGTAGAGCACTTGCCCGTGAAAGGCAAAGGTCCCGCGTTCGAGTCTCGGTCGGGCACACAGTTTTAATCTGCCAGGAAGCTTCGATTATTTGGTCATTGGCGATTCGGTTTAATCCTAAGGACTGTATAGTTTCTCAGAGGTCTTTAAAATGGCAGACTTGTGCAATTTTACCATGTTTTGTGATTAAAGGCGATTTATCTTCTGACTGTCTTTCCAGATATTTGGTTTTTTCATAAGATATCTGTAGTCCGGTTTTTTGTGAAATTTCGTGTAGTTTCTGCACTGCGTGAATCGCTTTTGTTCCGTTATTGGTGATAATTGCAATTATCGTTAGCGAAAGAAAGGCACTTGACTTTAACTCGATTCTCTTATGTGATACCAGTTTGGATGGCGTTTACGTGAGATTCCCATTCCCTGATGATATTTCCTAGAACAATGTTGAAAAGCATTGGGGATAGTACGTCCCCTTGTCGGACTCCAGTTTTGATTTCGAAGGGTCCTGATATTTTGCCCATGAATTTCACTGTGGATGTTGATACTGTAAGTCTCTTTTCTGCGATTTTTTGTGTCTTTCGGTCGATCCAAAATTCTTCCATGATTTTAAACAGGGTTTCACGGTCCACTGAATCGTATGCTTTCCTGAAGTTGATGAATGCAAATACTGTTTCTGCATTTCCTCATTTGTAATATCGTCTTTAAGCACCTGATCTGTTACGCACATAATCGTCCTTTTCTGCATCCGGCCTGGTATTTACCAATTAGTGGGTCTGCTTGGGATTCTATATTGTTTAAAAGTGCTTTGGAAAGGATTTTTTAAGAGACTAGGAGCAGGGGAATTGCTCTGTGATTGTTGTCTGTCTTGGCGCCCTTTTTGTGTAGCGGGTGAATTAGAGCGCATTTCCCGTCCTCTGGTATTTTCTCCGTCATCAATATGTCTGATATTATATGGTGTAGTTTCTGCATAAGTATAGGATCGTTTAGTTTCCAGAATTCAGCAATGATCCCATCTTCTCTTGGTGCTTTTTATTGTCCAACTGTTTGACTATCTCCATAATTTATTAGAGATCCGGCGCGTGTGGGTCTAGTCGTGTGAATATTGGAGAAGAAAAGTTTTTCTTGGGGTGGTTCGCAGTTGAGGAGGGAACTGAAATATTGGGCTATGATTCTGCAGTTATTTTTCGTGTTAGTTTCCAAAGAGCCATCGGGTTTTTTGATGCACAAGCTAGGCGCTTAGTATCCCTTAAGTTTTCTGTGAAAGTCTTATAGAAATTTCTTGTATTATTTTTGATGAAATCTTGATGGATTTCGCAGAGTCTGTTGTTGTCATATCCCCGTTTTTCTTTTCTAATTACTGTTGTCTGTTTTTGGGTTTTAAGAAAGTTCTCCCAGTTTTCTTCAGTTTTGTGACTGCTAAATTTTTCCACGCAGTTAATCGGTTGTCGACTGCCTGATCGCAGGTTACGTTCCACCAGCGATGTTTCCTAGTGCGAGGGGGTTGTCCTAATTTGATGGCTTCCTGAATTCTCTCTTCCAGTCTGTTGATATTTCCTGGTTGATTTGCCTGATGATTTTTCCTTTGTTGAGTTTCAGATATTCCGGATCTGGTTTGGTACTTTTGGGTGGCTTTTTTAGCATTCTGTTGGGTTGGAATTTTGTTTTTATTTGGAGACGATGATCTGATTCAAAGACAACTTTGTGGGTTCTGACGTTCAGACTTTCTTTTATATTTTCCTTGGAAATTGCAACATGGTCAATTTGGTATTCACCCAGTCTAAGTCTGAGTGATCTCCATGTGGTTAATTTATGTGCAGGTTTTTGAAATTGGGTGCTCATGATTTTAAGTCCGAGGTTTCTGCAGAAGTTGATTAGTTCTTCACCATTCTTGTTGGTACGTTTGTGTGTGGTATGGGAGCCAGTGAATCTGATTTTTTTTTTTTTTTTTCCTTGCCTAACTGTCCATTAAAATCGCCTAATAAGATTTTCACATAGTGCCTTGGTATTTTGTTTCTTCTAGTGTTTCCCAGAATTTTCCACTTTTCAGGGTCGATTTTATTGTGGTGGTTTGTGGGGGCGTGCACATTGATAAGTGTAGGCTTTATTAGCTGATTTTTACTGAAAGCAGGGAGAGTCTTTCGTTGGGAGACGTGAATTCAATAACTGAGTCGTGTATGGAAGTGTGTATGGCGAATCCAGTTCCGAAAAGTGGTAGTATGCCTCTTACTTTTATGGCAGGTTTGTCCTTGAAGATCCTGTAATTCCGTGTTAAAGTTTCCTTCATCCATGAATCTTGTCTCTTGCTGTGCAGTGATTTTTCAGGTCAAATTTTCCCATTGCGTTGGTGAGGTGCTTTAATTTGCCTGTTTTAGTGACGGTGTTAACATTAATTGTGCCAATAAAGTTTTTACGTTTCGTTTTGAGAGTGTGAGAAGTCTTTGAGAAGCTCCGATTCTTCTCCGTATGGTGTCCTTGGTCCCCCAGAATCCAATGATCAGGTGAATTCAGCCTATCGACTGGTGCCTGGGGTAGTGACTCTGTGGTTGTCTTTTCCATCATGCGTTAAAGTTCAATTCTGATTTTTGTGGTGACCTCTGCTGAGACCACAGGTATACGACTCTGTTTTTGATTTCGAGAAGATTTTAGTGCAGCCGCTACAACTAGAGGAACAGACGCTGACCACTGGCCGCCAGATGCTGAACAGACGCTATTGGGTTTGTGTTTTTTGTTGGTTTTTGGTCCGCCCTGGGTATTGCATTTCCCCAGTACCACCTATATCTAAGCAGCTTTCCCCTATCCGCCACCCGGGGAGGCGCGCGATGGGGGTTCCAACAACCCCACACATTATTATTATTATTATTATTATTATTATTATTATTATTATTATTATTATTGTAGTTCAATTAACTTTTGTAAATCCAGTGTTACTAACTGCGGCTTCAGGATGCAGATGTTTGTAGGTATAGTTTGCTTCCTAAGTTTTGTCGTGTTTAAATCTCTCTCCGCTCAGTCATACATTATTTATTTTGTCTTAACATGCAAAGACCTGCAGGTGGAATCGCGCAGTGCCACGTTGGAATGATGGCGACTCCGCTTCGTCATAAACAAGCCCATAGAACACATTGCAATTTATGGTTTACAGTGAGAGCGTATTGATGCCACATTGGCACATGTACACTACTATTCGGTTCTGCAAGAGTTAGTTTTTCCTTGCCTCACGCAACGTATTTTCTCGTCTACCTCAGACGTACTCCATTAACGGTATTTTATTGGTCCGATAGTATTGTGGTACTGCAATTTTCGAGGTGAAACAGGACGCAGCAAGAAGTACGAATACCTGTAAAATTCATTAATTTTTTCAGAATCTAACACAATTTTGGAACATTCGAACTATATTTGTCCGTAACGCCTATTCAGGCACTTCGAAAATTCAATCTCAACGTTTGAAAAATGTAATGCGCAGAGGTTTAGGCACAAAGGGGTGAAAATTTGCCAAGCTCACGTCGGAGGATCCAGGTATTTTAGGAGGCGACAAGAAACACTAAAGAAAAACGACATTAATGAAGATTCGAACTTGCGAAAAGGGCTGTTTCACAGCATGATACCGCTGTTGACACTATGAGTGGAAGGTCTGTTACGATAATATGCCTCATGCTTATTTTGCGGCTTGGATTACGCAGTTGTCAAATGACAAGCTAAAACGTCGAGTTCCTAGCACGAGTCGGTAATATGGCCATAATACTCTCTAATGTTTGGCCGTTCTTTTCAGATACCAAGTAAAACACTGTGGTACTGAAATTACTCCTCGGTATGATCACAGTTGTACTTACAATTTCCACTGCCAGTGTCCGGTTGGTTGGTACGAAACAGCGACGTCATTGGTCCCATAGGATTTAGGGAAGAATGGGGAAGGAAGTCGGCCGTGCCCTTTCAACGGAACCATCCTGACGTTTGCCTGAAACGATTTAGATAAATCACGGAAAACCTAAATCAGGATGGCTGCACGAGAATTTGGACCGTCGTCCTCCCGAATGCGAGTCCAGTGTGCTAACCACTGTGCCACCTCGGTCGGTCCCCTTCCTTCTCTTTTCCCCGTCTCTCCCCCCTCCCTCATCCCTGCCTTTTTCACCTCAACGACCATAAGCTTTCTTCTACCTGCACTAAAACATAAATGCGCCTGGTGAGGTCGGCCGGACTGGCCGAGCGGTTCTAGGCGCTTCAGCCTGGAACCGCGCGACCGCTACGGTCGTAGGTTCGAATCCTGCGTCGGGCATGGATGTGTGAGATGTCCTTAGGTTAGTTAGGTTTAAGTAGTTCTAAGTTGTATGGGACTGATGACTTCTGATGTTAAGTCCCATAGTGCTCAGAGCCATTTGAGTCATTTTGCGCGTGGTGTAACAACTATGTAATTGTTGGTGTATCTTAAGCACTGGTGGTTTCATTTCAACCAGACCAGGATAGCTACCATATCTCGAAGAAGTAAAATATTCTGCAGCTACTTACGGAATTGTCGCTGATCATGGCATGTTGTGCTTTTTCGTATACAACTGCCCAGTGTGGCTGACGCCGAAGTGTATCAGTCAGCTGTTGTATTGGTGATGCGTAGAAATGTGAAAAATATGAGGATTATCATGGACTGAGGGGTAATGTTTTCTTCTGTATTCGTGCTACCAGGATAATCATTGCCAGACCTGAAGACCCCCCACCTCCCCAAGACATTCTTGGTAAAATTAGCCTTGTCGGTGTGCTTAGAAAGTGCCCCTTCTATCCGAACCACGGCAGCGTGGATCTGTTTAGCCGCAAAGTTTCGAATATGCTGAAAATGCATTCGCGTCATTGTGACTTATGTCGTCGAAACAAAAGAATTTAAACTGTTGGCAGAAAGCCTGACTTGATAGCCATAGCGTGAGAAGTGTCAAAATGCACAGAGCAGGCGAGAAGTTCTCCGTATCCAGTAGTTTCTCGTGGAAACTTATAGCAGTGCATAAGAAATAGAAATATGCACCCAGCACCAGATGTACAACGAAGATTGTCTTATTGTCACACAAATAGATTCAGCGAGGTCAGAAAGTGTGCCTGGCAGAAAGCTGCTGCTGGATCAGATGCGGAAGGCGCATGCTTAGTGCTGCCAGGTGTTCTCTGCTTATGCGTGTGACAAATGGTACCGTGCTTTGACCGCTGCCCACGGCACGTGTTTAGCTGCAGACAATTCACGTTGGCGTGCTATCCACTGATTCTTTTCGTACGGGCTACAAACTGATTACATTTTGCGTCTTTATAATTTAGCTGATATTGACGACTAGGAATAATATGAGTGGTGACGGATGTATTACCTGACAAGTACTAAAGAAAGTGGAAAGCTTAAAATACTTGCGGAGCATAACAGAAGACAGCGGGAGGAATGACAAAGAGATTACCGAAAGGGGAAGAAAAGCACTTGGATTCTGCGAGGTGTAAAAGCCCGGTCTGCAGCTAGGATGCACCACCAAAAATAAAAAAAAGTTACACCAAGCATATTATGCTCCAATATCCAGGAAAAATTGGAAATTTGTGGAAAGGTCTTATGGGACCAAACTGCTGAGGTAATCGGTCCCTAAGCTTACACGCGCGGGAGCCGAACACATTAACGCGCCGCTTCCGGGATTTGAGGGCGAGCCTGCCCCGGATCGAATCCGCCTCGCAGATTAACGATGTGTGCTTGCAAACGGGCCAAACCGAAGTTTGTTTTTAGGCTGTTTCCCACATCCAGGTAGGAGAATACTGGGTTAGTACCCACTTGGTGCCTCAGATACACGCTACGCAAACATTTAGAAACCGTTCTAACACTTGAATACGACGTTTACTCTAAGGCACAGACAGACGTGTACACAATTTCCGTCCCGGTATAGTGGTAGCGTCAGGAAGATACCCGCCCATCAATTGTCACTAACACTACAAAAACCCGTATAACAATGCCGACCCCGTAGAAAACCGGGCAAAGGGAAGGAAGGAAGGAAGGAAGGAAGGAGAGGGTGAAGGGAAAGGGAGAAGGCGGAGGCGGAAGGAATAATCAGAATAACAAGAATAATAATTAAACAAATACAGTGGAAATGGCTTTTCAGAGCTTGCCAGTATTTTAATTGCCTTTAACTATACATTATTTTGAAAGAGGTGCATCGCAAACAAATGAAATGTATCAGTGAAGAAGCCAATATTTTTAATGAAAAAAAACTTACCCAAAATGACCGTTTCCGTCAAGACCATACTATAGTTGGTGGAAAAATTAGAAGATTCGAAAGGTAAGTCTTCCGACGTTAAACCTATGGCCATAGGAAAAATTCTTGTAGATTGGTCTTCGTAGTAATAAATGGATCATCCATGGTCGAGAAGGCTGAAATCTCCAAACAAGCTCTAATGGTGCGGTTGAAATAAAACCACCAGTTCTTAGAATATATCAACAATTACGTAGTAGTTGTTAAACCATGCGCATTTATATTTGTTTTAGAAAAGGGTGAATTTTTCTCTTCTAGGAAGGATACATTCTTTTCGTTGTTCACTAGAATTTTCGATGCAATGGTGACATACGTTATAATGAAAAGTGTTCACAATTGCTGACTTTGTTATACTGGCGACAGAGCTGAAGATAAGCACAATGATTGTGAATCTACTTACGTGATACTCTTCGAAATCGTCCCCCTCCTCAGGCATTTTGAAAACGCATTTTATAATATAGTCTTCCATCAAACAGTTGCGTAGTATTCATACTGTTTCTAAGGATTACTGTTTTGTACTGTTGTTCAGTTTCTTGCCTTCTTGGAAAACTTATCTCTGATGCTGAAAATCATAACTTTAAACTTTTACTTCAGGACATCGTTTATAAGGAAAATACCTTGAAATGGGTTTTTGGTGTAATAAATATATTAATCCGAAGCTGACAGGTATTGGCTTTGTAATAAACCAACAAAAGTTAGGTAGGAAAGAATGCATTCCCTCTAATATTGGAAAACGTTGATTTTAGTGAGCGTAGATACATCTAAAAGTTACTAATCATAGTGCCCTGACTTATATCTTTGACAAACATTTTTTATTAAATGTTAATAACTGTTTTCGTAGGGGAATAAAATAGCGTAAGATCCATACGGGAATAAATACGTATTCTTTTCAACTGTACAGGCAACATTGCTTGTCATGTGTTACACCTTTGCACTCAACGAAAGTGGTTCCGAGTTAAGACTTGCATCTTTTAATACTTGCTTTTATTAACGCAGCTCCTCTAAAGGTGTATATTTTGTAACATTTTACGTTGTCCAATCCCATTCCTTAAATTCTGTGTTCCCCTATCAGTATCTAGACTAAAGTAATTTATGGCAATGCTGTAATACACAAATTTCATTTGTATGGCGTGTAAAATGTCGTTTTCGCGCCTGTGAGGACCAGGCTGCCATAACATTTAACTGGTCTCTCTAGATTTTTATTCTGATAGTGGCTTTGCACACACAGTGTGATGTGAGGGAGCCACCGTAGCGTTGGCGTGGTTACTGGTCATTGGCCCCGTTGCAGGCATTTGCGGCCCATCTGCGCCACACGTGTCATGCCCTCACAGCCAGTGGACGCCTTGTCACCGTACCATTCGCAATGGGTGGATGTCTTAAAGTAGAGATGACTTTAGAGAAGGTAACAGTGCTCACGGAAGTCTTGTATGAGAGGCCAGAGCGGTTTTCACGTCCACAGTCGCAAAGTCTGAACGCTAGTAGTAAGGAGAGGTCCCATTAGGGACAGCACCGAACACAGAGTGCGATTACTAAAAGAGGGACGGTGAGAATACCTATCACTGTGGTAGAAGTACATTTGTGATCAGTGCTGATTGGCTAAAAGGGCAATTGTTAAACAAATTTAGGATGTTGTCAAGTACTCAAAAATCCAGAAGTTGGTTGCTGACTTTGCTTAGAGAGCATATTTGCAGCACTGTCGGCTGTTGGGCGAAGAGTTTCCAGCAATTTTGATTTTCGATGGCAAATTATTGAACCTACGTATTTAGTTTCGTCAGTAGCTTTGTGCTAGGTAATAGGGGTAACTGAAAATTGGAGAAGGTTTAGAAAGAAGAGACGTTGGACTTCACTAGGACTGTCAAAAGTTATGAAAACTCCATTGTTTCCGTGGAACATAAAATGTGTTCCTGTGATTATAATTTTTAAATCGTTGGGAACACTTTTTACGGATCGGAAGATGCAGCAAGAAACGAATCTCAAGGTAAAGTGGAGACCCTTCGAGGTGCGATTCAGGAATTCCTGAATGTATTCCGTAGCAACAGGGTCCAAATAAGTGGAGTAAGATTGACACTAATTGGTCTCGCATTTTAAAGCGATGCTGGCAACCCTTTTTGGAAAAAAATACCCCAAGCATGGTAATACAGGATGTGGAGCAGGGACCATCGTCAAAATATTTCTTGTACCGTCTGTGGAATAATAATGTCGCTTAAGGTAATCGTGTGCGTCGCAATCATTTGAAACATGTGGATGACTGTATTGAACAGCCTTTAGGCTTCATAAGAAGAATGAACATTAAAGAAGTGGTAAACTTCAAGAATGGGGTTTACGTCAGAGGAAAAACATTTAGCTAGACTTGACAGTTCTTTCACTACTTTCTCCCGTACACTAAGTATGCAAAAGATAATTACAAGGAATATTAGCTTATGTTTATATTCGCAGCTGTTCCCTCGAGAACAAATGAAGAAATATAAACTGGGAGTCGTGGAGTAGTACAGTGAAAGAGATAGTACTAGCAGCAAACTTCAGTGATTCATAAAGATCAGAATAGTCATTAGTGCATCCTTCTATAAGAACGACAATGAGAGAGCTGAGAGCGACGCATGTTGTGGAGGAGGGATTTGATAGACGTTACACAATTCACGTGGCAATCTCAATCAGGTTGGATTGTCTACTTTCTAACAGTGAAGCAGTAATTCTATCACATTCTTAACACTATCCCAATTTTTTCTATCCTTGTATCGACGTCTATTTCTGCTTTTCTGTTCATATCATCTGCTAATTTCACCATATTTATTTCTTGCTCTTCATTGGACCAGTCAACCTAATGAGCTGGTTTGATTTCCTTCTGTGCTGCTGCTATGCACTTCAGTGAGTAATACTCCCATCAGGCAAGAACGTTCTGTTACAGAATATTATTTAATGTAATTTTAATAAATTAGATATTCCAGTCATTATTATTATTATTATTATTATTATTATTATTATTTCTTTACTTTCTCAGACGTTAAGTCTGGTTAAAAATGGGACGTGACGCGGACCTTGATCAAGCGTCACTTCCTTTTAACTGTACGGTATATGTTATATTGCATTTAGGAACTTTCGGGTAATTGAACATCTATCAATAATTACGGATTTCTGTAATTGTATATATAAGTTTGGATGTAGCTGTATTGTATTGATGTAATGGTGGATATTGTGTGGTATGACTCCTGTAGTTGATAGTATGATTGGTATGATGTCAACTTTATTCTGATGCCACATGTCCTTGACTTCCTCAGCTAGTTGGATGTATTTTTCAATTTTTTCTCCTGTTTTCTTTTGTAAATTTGTTGTATTGGGTATGGATATTTCGATTAGTTGTGTTAATTTCTTCTTTTTATTGGTGAGTATGATGTCAGGTTTGTTATGTGGTGTTGTTTTATCTGTTGTAATGGTTCTGTTCCAGTATAATTTGTATTCATCATTCTCCAGTACATTTTGTGGTGCATACTTGTATGTGGGAACGTGTTGTTTTATAAGTTTATGTTGTAAGGCAAGCTGTTGATGTATTATTTTTGCTACATTGTCATGTCTTCTGGGGTATTCTGTATTTGCTAGTATTGTACATCCACTTGTGATGTGATCTACTGTTTCTATTTGTTGTTTGCAAAGTCTGCATTTATCTGTTGTGGTATTGGGATCTTTAATAATATGCTTGCTGTAATATCTGGTGTTTATTGTTTGATCCTGTATTGCAATCATGAATCCTTCCGTCTCACTGTATATATTTCCTTTTCTTAGCCATGTGTTGGATGCATCTTGATCGATGTGTGGCTGTGTTAGATGATACGGGTGCTTGCCATGCAGTGTTTTCTTTTTCCAATTTACTTTCTTCGTATCTGCTGATGTTACATGATCTAAAGGGTTGTAAAGGTGGTTATGAAATTGCAGTGGTGTAGTCGATGTATTTATATGAGTGATTGCTTTGTGTATTTTGCTAGTTTCTGCTCGTTCTAGAAAGAATTTTCTTAAATTGTCTACCTGTCCATAATGTAGGTTTTTTATGTCGATGAATCCCCTTCCTCCTTCCTTTCTGCTTAATGTGAATCTTTCTGTTGCTGAATGTATGTGATGTATTCTATATTTGTGGCATTGTGAACGTGTAAGTGTATTGAGTGCTTCTAGGTCTGTGTTACTCCATTTCACTACTCCAAATGAGTAGGTCAATATTGGTATAGCGTAAGTATTTATAGCTTTTGTCTTGTTTCTTGCTGTCAATTCTGTTTTCAGTATTTTTGTTAGCCTTTGTCTATATTTTTCTTTTAGTTCTTCTTTAATATTTGTATTATCTATTCCTATTTTTTGTCTGTATCCTAGATATTTATAGGCATCTGTTTTTTCCATCGCTTCTATGGAGTCACTGTGGTTATTCAATATGTAATCTTCTTGTTTAGTGTGTTTTCCCTTGACTATGCTATTTTTCTTACATTTTATTATTATTATTATAATTATTATTATTATTATTATTATTATACAAACCTGATATTAAACTCACTACAAGGTCCCCTCTGATGACTGGTTCGACGTACGAGGGGACCTGAGAACCCTAATATTGCCAGGTAAAATAAATACATGGATAGATAAATAAGTAGTACTAAACAAAAATTACATGCATAATATGCGCGTCATGAGGTGTTCCCCCAATGTTTTTAATATCTGATGTTGTTTGTAGATAAATTGATAATTATAAATTACGCCTTTTTCCAAACAGCTTTTAAAAGTTTCGTATTGGAAAAGATCATTGACGATGTGGCCTGTTTGGGGCTGTGTGTGTAAAAAAAAAAAAAGTCGAACTGTTGGAGGTACAGGGCAGAAACAGTTAGGGCACCACTTGCTGCTAACCAATACATACAATTCTGATATACGTTTCTGTCGGCGGATCAAAGTGCGCATGCCACCTCGGACCAACTTGTATTCATTCTCACAGTACTCCTGTTCAGCTCTAGAAGTCAATAGAAGGTTTCATGTTACCTGTAAAGGTATAGCGCCCATAGGTTGGAGACTGTAGTAAGGATCGGCTTAGCCAAAGACGTTGGGCTAGTTCCAAAACGTGTCTCCTGAGAGCGTTGAAGTTAGCCATATGATACTGACAGGCTGAAGAACTAAGTCGGTTAATAGCTCTCCTGGTGCGAGATTGCTTTCTGTGCAGAGTATTACTCCGTCTGAAAGTCTACGTGGAACCCGCACTCGCTGAAGTTTCTGCAGGACCTGCCTGTTTTGCGTAGTGGTCATCATTCACATACACGAGTCAAAAATTTCTGGATTGTGCAGTAATATAGACTAACATTGAGGTAATCGATGTCAGAATGCCGAATTACAACAATTCTGCTTGATATCGGGCCAAATTTAAAGTGTCGCACCGAGCAAGCTACCGAGGATTGGCAGTTACATACGTCAGCCATCCAGCTCAGCTTTTCCTAACCACTTCATGTGAGTACTGGAATAGTTCCTTTAGCATGACTTCGTCGATTCCGTTTCTCATCATTGTGCACGTAAGCAAATTGTCTCCTTCGTGACATCGGTGTCGACGGCGCGGTAAAGGCTCAACATATTTTATTCATAGTTGTCACAACACTACTGTATGACGTAGCAGAATACACATTATAGCTACAAACAGGCCGGATCTTACCGACAGTGTCAGTATAGAGACAGTGATTAGTAATCATGATACATAACGATGATGGTTACTAAAGTTAATAAATCCATCAAGAAGGCTAGGAGAGTATTTTTACTGTAAAAAGTGGAAACACAGTTGTTAGCATCTTATTTGTCCAATGAATGGACATCATTTAGTTGCAATGTGATGGATGTAGAAGAATTAAGGGCAAAGTTTAAACAGACTGTAAATCTCAGTCTGGAGAAGTGTGTGCCGAGTAAGTGAATTAAGGACGGAAAAGACCCACCGTGGTTTAATAATAAAATTCGTGTGCCGGCCGCTGTGACCTAGCGGTTCTAGGCGCTTCAGTCCGGAACCGCACTGCTGCTGTGGTCGCAGGTTCGAATCCTGCCTCTAACATGGATGTGTGTGATGTCCTTCGGTTAGTTAGGTTTAAGTAGTTCTGAGTTCTAGGGGACTGATGACCTCAGATGTTAGCCGGCCGGAGTGGCCGAGCGGTTAAAGGCGCTACAGTCTGGAACCGCACGACCGCTACGGTCGCAGGTTCGAATCCTGCCTCGGGCATGGATGTGTGTGATGTCCTTAGGTTAGTTAGGTTTAAGTAGTTCTAAGTTCTAGGGGACTTATGACCACAGCAGTTGAGTCCCATAGTGCTCAGAGCCATTTTGAGCCACCTCAGATGTTAAGTCCCATAGTGCTCAGAGCCATTTGAGCCATTTCAATGAAATTCGGAAAACGCTGAGGATGCAAAGATTGTTGCACTCTAGCCTCAAAGAACGCGCAAATGTCTAGAGGCAAAAGTTAACAAATTCATGCGTCTGTAAAAAGGTGGATGCCCAAAGCATACAACTACTACCACCGATATACCAAAGCGGAAGACCTTACCGAGAACCCTAGTAAATTCTGGTCCTATGTAAACTCGCTAAGGGGTATAAGGTTTCTATCAGCTCACTCGTTGATACGTTTGGTGTGGCAATAGAAGTCAGCAAAACAATAGCTAAAGTTTTAAATTCCGCGTTTCAGAACTCATTTACGCAGCAGGATGATACAAATATACTGTCGTTTGAGCGTCGCACACACTCCCTTGCGGAGAACGTAGTAATAGACTTACCGGGCGTAGAGAAGCAACTGATAGTTGAAACAAATACGTCGCTAGGTCCGTATGGAATCGCAATTCGATTTTATTGTATGAGTAGCAAAAACACATCGGTTTATTGGGAAATTTTAGGAAAATGCAGTTCATCTATAAAGGGACCGCATTTAAAAAACGAGTGTGATCCATTGTTGAGTACTGCTAGTGTGTTTGGTATCCCCACCAGGTCGGATTAAAGGACATTGAAGGAATTGAGGCGTGCTGCTAGATTTGTTGCTAGTGGGTTCGATTAGAAGGTATTATAGAGATACTTCGTGAACTCAAATGGGAATCCCAGGAGGGAAGACGACGTTCTTTTCGCCAAACACTTTGGGAAAATTTAGAGATCAGCATATGAAGCTGACTGCACGACGATTTTACTGTCGCCTACATTCAGTTCGCGTAAGGACTGCGAAGATAAGAGAAATTAGGGCGCATACGGAGGTACATGCACAGTCGTTTTTTCCCCTCACTCTGTTTGCGAGCGGAACTGGAAAGGAAATGACTAGTAGTGGCCCGAGGTACCATACACCATGCACCGTACGGTGGCTTGTGGAGTAGGTATGCAGATGCATATGTAGATCCATCTGGAAAATGTATGTTTTAGTTGAGACCCTCCGTAATTTCTTTTTCACCGTGCTTGCGAAAAGTTTACCAGCTTCATTATTTATTTATTTGATTTTGTGTGACCCAATTTAGCCATTTCAAAGTGTATTTAGCCGTTACTGCTTGGAGGGTATAGTTTACATATGCACCTTACAATAATTGCTACATTCATTCTTCGATTTAGAAGACAGAAGTTTAACATGAAACGATAGGGACAATGCACGGATTTGATTAAAACTGCAGAGATTTCAAGCGGTTTTGCCTTCGTTGGTCCTCTTGGTTGCGGTTTAGAGCTGGATATCCGCTTCATCTAAAAATCTGTCCATGACAGCGCACTCTGCAGGACGTAGCTGACGGAGAATTCTTGTAATAGCAGGTAACAGAGGTATTCTTCCTTTGTGCATGCCGTATAAAGTCCGTTCCGTTGACTTTCAAATCTTGAGCATCCCATTATCATGCGGTTGAGATATGAAAGTTAATATGGCTGAGCTTCGCTGATCGAAGATGACAATCTTTTCATCTTGTACGTATATGACGGCTAACATCCGTACTCCAACTTACTACAAACGTACGGATTTAGATAATATTTTCTGACACAGTTGAGGTTGTATGAAGTCTGGATTTTTACGCAGTGTTAACTGTCGTCAATTGGAAAAAATGCAACACGCCTTTCCGTGCTGTATCTGCATCCATTATTTGCAAATCATTGAAGTGGATGACAGAGGCTACTTCAGTTTTACCATATATTAGTTTCTGCTAGTTCCATTATGCATGGAGCGCAAGAAGAATGACTACTTAAAATTCAAACTTAAACGCCTCTTTCCACGCTGTAATTTGTTTAATCTTGTCTTCGCGCTCCCTGCGGAAACATGCATAAGGATGTTTAATATGTTCCTAGATTCGTCACTTACTACTGGGCCCAAAAACCTTATAAGTAGGCTTTCAAGAGATAGTTAACGTCTTGCTTCAAGTGTCTTGCAGTTCAGGTTTGTCAGCATTTTAATTGCGCTCTTCAGTGAATGAAACAAACGTATGGCCCCTGATGATTGTAAGAGTGCTTTATAAGCAATGTGTTTCCCTAAAACATGGTTCTGTAAGTTGGTCAGTATGAGGATTCACCGAAATACTCAAAGTAATAAGTGGCATAATGCCGAAAAAATCGGGCCCTTTTGTTGTAAAAGCTAGATGTTCAATAGCATACATATAAACTGGGAACATCTGCTACAAGTTACATAGGATGTCCCACACTGCACCTGTTGCGCAAGCATACCTCTAACAGCGGCCTTGTCTAAGGCTCGTTAAACAAGGAAAAAAACTTGAAAGAGCTGCAGAATAAACCTCGTTCGCAGTATATGCCTGTCTTAGTTGTGACACACACAACTTAAGCACACGGAGATGTGCAGCACTTAAATATCACAAAGGCCTCTACACATGTTTCCGTCAAACCAATATTAATGCAAAATGCGTATGAATTATATGGCATTTAAAATTATAAACAATATGTAAAGGTAGTCCTTCAATATTTTACACGCTGTAATTTATCGCTTTCTTTACGTATGCGATTAGTGTCTTACTAGGTGTCCTAAAAACCCGAAGCACTGTACCACCTGAAAACTGAAACGGGATATAGACTGGTGTCCAAAATTAAAACAGCAATTATAAATTTTGCAAGGCTGTATTCATTTTGTCACAAAACATATAAACATTTCATAGTAAAGTAGAAACAATGTAAAGGATACAGAACATAAGCAACTGCAACATGCATAATTTCAGACAACAGGTTATTGTGCTCATTGTTAGTTGTGACCACCTCTGGCAGCAGTAGAGGCTTGACAACGACGGGGCATGCTATGAATGATGTCATCAAGCTCATGTTAAGGCAATAACGCCCATTCTTCCTTCATAACTGCTCGCAAGTCCTGGAAAGTTGTTGGTGGATGCTGACGTGATGGAACTAGTCTCCCTAGCGCATCCCAAATGTGCTCCGAGATTCAAACTGGGAGAGCGAGGAGGTCACGATATGCTGCAGTATCTTCCGTTTTCAAGAAATCAACCTGTGATCTATCAGGTCGAGCATTATCGTCCATCAGTTCGAAGTCTGGGCTCACAGAACCTCATGACAACAGCACATGAGGTCCGTAGATCTTGCCACAATACCTGACAGCAGTGAAACCTTGCCGATTCACCCGTACAGTTTAATGAAGAGGTGTTCGAGCTATCAACATAATCGGTGCCCACAACAGTAGGGATCCTCCTCGATATCGGTCTTTTTCCACATTGTTTGGGTCCCAAAATCGTGTTCCTTCAGATATGAATCCGTCGACAATCATTCTCCAGACGAAATTGGGAGTAATCTGTGAAAAAACATTAGCCCACATTTCTACCGTCCAGGTGGCATTTTGACGACTCCACTCCATACGTTCCCTTCTGCGAAGACACGTCACAGGCACACATACAGCAGGTCTCCGAGAATAAGGGCCACTCTGCCGAAGCCTTCTGTACACCATTTGTCTCTAAACAACACGTCCAGTGGAGTCTGCGGCCGGATGTCAGTTGGCTTGGAGTACTAAGGCGGTACCGTCGTGTCTTTAGGACCAAAGAACGATCCTCTCTATTTCATGTTACACGTGGTCGGACCTGCCCTGGTCTTCGGGATATAACTTTGGTCTCTCTAAAATGTCGTCACATCCGAGAAACAGAGCGAGTCACGTTAAGCAATCGGTCCACATCAGTTTGCGACTGTCTTGTTTCTATTCTTTCTATGGCCTTCCACCGCAGTGTGTCTGGTAGGCGTCTTCTACGTCCCATACTGCACAGCCTGTGACTGTATAAACAGCTATAGTGGATGTGGGACTACCCGGCAAACACTACCTTTATATGACAATAGTATCTGTTCCCGAAAGAACAGTTACCGTTGATGACCTTGCAGCTTTGCTAGAAATGAAATGATAAGTAAATGGACACCCTAGCTGCAACAGGCGTTGATATACTTCACTGGGGACATGTTGAAAATGTGTGCCCCACCAGGACTCGAACCCGGGATCTCCTGCTTACATGGCAGACGCTCTATCCACCTGAGCCACCGAGGGCACAGAGGATAGTGCGCCTGCAGGGACTTATCCCTTGCACGCTCCCCGTGAGACCCACATTCACAACATGTCCACACCACTACATTCGTAGTGTGCCTAATAGATGTTTGCCCATCATACTCATTACTCGTGGCAGATTAATCTACCAAGTCCCGTACGAGTTCGGGCATAGCGTGTGCGTTCACACAAGAAGGTCAATGGCCGGGAAGCCGTATTTTAACTATATATGACGATAGTATCTGTTCCCGAAAGAACAGTTAGCCTCGGTGGCTCAGGTGGATAGAGCGTCTGCCATGTAAGCAGGAGATGCCGGGTTCTAGTCCCGGTCGGGGCACACATTTTCAACATGTCCCCAGTGAAGTATATCAACGCCTGTTGCAGCTAGGGTGTCCATTTACTTATCATTTCAAATACTACTTTGTTTGATAGGTGCCCTGACGTCATCGTTGGCATGGTTGTCCGTTGACCAGAATGCCATCTTACATGCAGAACACGGTCGTAATGACGTCTGTGGTCAGCTTGTATGATTATATCGTGAATTAGAGACAGAACGAGGAAATAGCGGTTTGTTGCTTTGATTTTGGACACCAGTGTACAAAGGACCGGGTAACCTACGGAACATTTTTGATTCAAATGGCTCTGAGCACTATGGGACTTAACTTCCAAGGTCACCAGTCCCCTAGAACTTAGAACTACTTAAACCTAACTAACCTAAGGACATCACACACATCAATGCCCGAGGCAGGATTCGAACCTGCGACCGTAGCAGTCGCGCGGTTCCAGATTGAAGCGCCTAAAACCGCTCTGTCACAACTGCCAGCGAACATTTTTGTTCTACATAGTTATTATCCTGTCTGTTACTTGAGAATAAACAGTATTTATAGGGAAACTTACATTGTCATTGTTTAATACAGGTTTTATTCGAAAACTGTTAATTTGTAATGTTAAACAGGGGGTGGTTATAATAAAAATAAAGGAAAAACAATACAGATTTATCATATAGCTCTAGTAAACGCAATTTACTCAACATAAAGGTAAAATTAAAAAAGAAAACTCTAAACAAAAATATATCGAACATCGCTTTAATACTTCGTCGAACTTACGTGAATAAAGTTTCTGTTATTAATAAACAGCTTTCGCATTTATCAATAATAACAGGAAACTCTCGTCCTTGATCATGATGATGAACGTTCTGTGGAGTACAAAATAACAACTAGATTTTTTTTTGTTTGAACTTGTAAATTGTACTCGCATCCAAAGTAATTGTTTTGGTTACAAAATGGTTCAAATGGCTCTGAGCGCTATGGGACTTAACTTCTGAGGTCATCAGTCCCCTAGAACTTAGAACTACTTAAAACTAACTAACCTAAGGACATCACACACATCCATGCCGAGGCAGGATTCGAACCTGCGACAGTAGCGGTCGCGTGGTTCCAGACTGTAGCGCCGAGAACCGCTCGGCCACCCCGGCTGGCTTTGGTTACACAGAAGCTCAGAAGTTACGCAATCACCTCACTTTTCTTACTTACAAAATGTAATTTATATTATGTAAGGATGTAAAAAACACAGTGGATTAACACTGAAAGATGTGCGTCTCTAATTATGTGCAAAACAACCAGCCAAACAATAGTTTCTCTAGTACGCATTCATTTGTTTCTTTCCCTACCAATTGTACCAATACTACCGGTAAGCCAACCAGTTAGTACGTAATGTATGTAAAGTATCCACATTGCTGAACCGTAGTTTTGGTTGACCGCAACTCAGCATTGAACTGTGCGCAGAATGCAGGGCAACTCTCCACAGGCGGACAGCAGCAACAGCAACTTCTCTCTCTCTCTCTCTCTCTCTCTCTCTCTCTCTCTCTCTCTGGCTGGCTCTGAGCACTATGCGACTTAACTTCTGAGGTCATCAGTCGCCTAGAACTTAGAACTAATTAAACCTAACTAACCTAAGGACATCACACACATACATGCCCGAGGCAGGATTCGAACCTGCGACCGTAGCAGTCCCGCGGTTCCGGACTGAGCCCCTAGAACCGCTAGACCACCGCGGCCGGCTCTCTCTCTCTCTCTCTCTCTCTCTCTCCCCCCCTCTCCCCCCCTCTCTCCCCCTCTCCCCCCCCTCCCTCTCCCTCTCCATGAATGGGCACAGCTAGGATACCAAATAGTAGGATCTTGTGTTTGAATGACGATGACGATGAGATGCCATGTGTTTTATCTCTGATGCAAGGTACTGGCGTGCTCTCTGACTGAGGAACCACTGAAGTGGACGTGGCGTAAGGCAGTCGCGTGGCTTGGCTGGCCACAACAACCCAAATTGGGCATATGAAACACTGACATGGTCATATAGACGGCTGTAGCATATGTAACGCACACAAGTATTCATGGTTAGTTTTGTTTTTCACTACTCGTGCCATGCTGACTTAAATCGTAATAGTGGACGGTCGGTCGAATGAGCGGCTGCTTTAGTTTGTCTCAAATCCTCTGTACAAATATTCAAAAAGGCTTCAAGGGCGTAGAGGCAAGCGGAAGCCTTTTGGCAGATTGCGACAGTATTATCTGCTCAGTTGAGATTCTCATCCAGAGTTACACCTCAGTTCTTCACTGATTTCTGTTATGGTATTGGAATACCGTCAGACAGAACAGAAGGCAATTATTCACAGAATTCTGAACTTATTAATTATGGGATACGTACCATTAGTTGTGGCTTCATTGCGTTTAGGTTAAGTCCCAGGTTTTGCGGCCGTGTTACCATTGAATACAGATCATCATGCATCTGGACAATCGCAGTACTGATATTTTCAGGTCTGGAACTCGATTAAAGCTGGGGTTCGTCGGCATGGAAATGATGTTTACAGGACTGAACCGACGAAATATCATTGATATACTAGGATGGTTCGATAAGTTTGATAATTTCCATGAAAGACTGAAAAATTTTTTTTTGTACCTTCATGGTTGCTAAGCTCGATTATTCCAAGGATCGCATAAGTAATTTGAATACTGTACAGCGTACAGTTCATTCTTGACAGCCGTTTGTATTGACCAGTGTGTCGACTGCGATTGAAATTGGAGAAAATAAAGTTTCGTGCTATTATTAAACATTTTCATTTGAAGGGTTGAACTGCTGCAAAACTCAAAGCAGAACCGGATGAAGTTCACGCCGGCTCTGTACCATCATTGAAGGCAGTTTACTTTTGGATTAATGAATTCAAATGAAGTCGGACAAACACCGAAGACGAAGTGCGCTGTTGGTGTCAATTTGAGGTCGCCACTAGAAAAACCATTGACAAAATCCGTGATACCTTACTGCAAGACTGCCGAATAAAAATTCGTGAGATTGCTGACACTGGAGGTATCTTAATTTCACGGAGAATGGCTATGAAGAAACTGTTAGCGAGGTGAGTGCCACGATTGCTCAGTCGATAAAAATCGCACCCGGCATAACATTTCAGCACAGTGTCCGGTGATGTTAAATAGCAATCTGCAAAACTTCTTCAGTCTATTTGTGACTGTTGATGAAACCTGAATCCATCATTACACACCAGAGTCAAAACGGCAGTCAAAACAATGGGCAGAGGCTGGTGGTTGTGCAAGAAGAAAGCAAAGAACATTTTGTCAGCTGGTAAGGTGATGACCACTGTTTATTGGGATTCCCAAGGCATAATCCTCATAGATTACTTGGAAAAAGACAGAACCATAATTAAACCCTATTATGCTTCATTGTTGTATCATTTGAAACTTGCATTGGCTGAAAAAAGACCAAGATTGCAATTAAAATTGTGCTCTTTCACTAGGATAATAGCCGACCGAAGTGGCCGTGCGGTTCTAGGCGCTACAGTCTGGAACCGCGAGACCGCTACGGTCGCAGGTTCGAATCCTGCCTCGGGAATGGATGTGTGTGATGTCCTTAGGTTAGTTAGGTTTAAGTAGTTCTAAGTTCTAGGGCACAGACCAGCAGGTGCTCTGCATGCCGGCGACCTCGTTTGTCGGCGTGGGATCACGGCGCGAGTCGGCAAGGGTGCTTCGCCGCGCCCCTGGGTAACCGGGGCGTGTTCTGCCAAACCCAGGAGGTGGTAACATCGCCTGGGCTAGGTTAGATGGGCCCAGACCGCCGAACGACTGGGGGACCGACCCACCACCTGAGTAGGAGTGGGTCCTTGGCCTTCAGGTGGAAGCTCGGGCAAGTAGGCGGCGAAGGGCGAGGGGTGCATCCGCCTCTCCGGAGTGCGGGGTGCAGTTGCCGAGGAGCGTCGTGTGAAATCGTCGACGACGAGGCCATCGATGTGGACCAGTGCGCTGGCGACGGCGCGTTGAACCCTGCAGCTCTGAAGTGCCCTTGACCTAGGGGCGAGGTCGGTGGGCGAGCTGCAATAGTCCCCCCCCATGCCAGAGGAGCCGGTCCGGGGCAAGAGACGGGCTCCCAACTTTTTCACTCGTCAAATAAATCATGGCTGACCAAGAGACGAGTGAGTCGAGTGTTATTTCGAGGTGTTCGACACTTACTGTTCCCACCCCTGAAGAGGGCCTGGGGCAGAACGCAGAGAACGTGACAGATTGGCATACTAAAATAAATCAATTGTTAGACACTAGTATCAAAAATGGTAAAATTAGTAACACAGCAGTACTCTCAATTAAGAAGGAGCTCGCCGCCTGGGCTATCGCTAGCGCGAAGCTCGAGGGACGACTCGAGGAATTGGAAAAGGAAAATGAACGACTACGGAAACAGCCCACCAAAACGTGGGCAGGAGTGGTCGCACAAGCGGCCACCAAAACACAATCCACAAAAGAGACTATTGAAAAGGTATCCAATAAGCCTGACACGGCTGTCTTCTTAAGACCCCTGCCAGGCCAGGATATCAAAAAAGTACAGGAATTATTTACAACAACTATAAATCCAGCAGCAGATAAAATAAAAATAAACAAGATAAAGGCAACAAAAAACGTTGTTATAGTAGACGTTGCAACTGAAGAGGACAGGGACAAAATATTAAATCATGAGAAACTCAAAAAGGTTGTCAAGTGTGAACCGCCCAAAAAGCGGAATCCCCTGGTAATCCTATACGACGTACCCACTGCAATAACCGAGAACGACATCTATGAGACAATAAATCAACAAAATTTTGAGAACATGAGTCTGGACAATTTCAAAAAAAGAGTTCAAATTACGCTTTAGAACTGGACCCAGAGAGCGCGATGTTGTACACCATGTAGCTGAAGTTTCGGGGAATATGTGGCGTAAGCTCACTACTATGGGCAGAATCTACATGGGGTTCCACTCGATAAACGTTAGGGACTACCTTGTAGTTCCCCGGTGTCATAATTGTGGAGACCTCGATCATGTTCATAAACACTGTGAGCGAAAGCCGGCTTGCTCCAGGTGTGGTGCAGAAGATCACACCAGGAAAACCTGTGGCAAAACAGGGATATGTATCCCTTGTACAAGACGAGGAAAAAAGAACTGTAATGCCACGGGAAGAAATTGCCCCACATATAGGTTATTAGAACAAAGACTTATCTCGAGAACTGATTATGGCTGAGTCCATATCAGGCGGCAGGAAGCCTAAGAGAAAGTCTCCGAGTAAAAGGGTGAGGGATGCACTAAGGGCCAGCAGATTTAGGGAGTTCCTACAAGGAGTTACCAATATCCGAATCATGAAAGTAGATACAAAAGATGCTGGTGTACAAACGGACCCCTGTGGTTACATTGGTGCTTCCTCTCCCCTAAGACGGGGACTAGGGTCGCTTAAAGAGCTAGAACGACCAATAGGGCATCCTGTGGCAAAACCACAGACGAACGTACCCGAGAAACAAGACATACAAGTCAACATAATAAACAGTACATTTTCCTCTACCAACTCTGGCATACAAAAAGGTTTGGGCGTAGATCCCAATAGGGTATACCCCAACCTAGAACACGCACTACAATTAGCACGCCTGGAGGAGCCGGCGGTCCTCACCACAGCCCTGAGGCACGTGGTACGTGTCGGTCATGAATACGGCAGAGACGTCACCTTCTCGGTGATGGAGGCTGTCGACAGAATACAGCTGAAGACAATGAATCTCCCCACCGACTTTGGAGCCCTGCGTGACTTGATCAAAAAAGTATTTGATAGACGAAATGAGAAATTCGATCTAGATGAACTTTACAGTCAATCTGTCATAACAAATGGAAGAATAGCCCACGACTGGAACAAGAACTGGCCCGAATCGCATATTAGAACATATTATGCACGAGACCCATTTAAACGTAGGACAGATTAACTCACATAACAGCAAATTAGTCATGCAGGAACTCCGCAGAGTCGTGGAGGAGAGGAGTCTGGATGTGCTCTGTTTGCAGGAACCATACTCCCTGGCTGGGCGAATCCCATTTGCGGCAGCAAGCTGGCAAGTCATTCACAGCGGAGCAGAACCCAGAGCAGCTATAATAATTATCAACAAAGCGCTAAGAGCCACGGTTCTCTCCCAGTTTTCCGACGATCACTGCAACGTCGTGGAACTACAAACACCAGCTGGAGTACTGTATATCATAAACATGTATTTCCAGTACGGCCGGACAATAGAGGAATTCCTAGACAAGCTTACACAAGTAACCACGGCGTTGCGGGGACGTCGATGTGTTATTACAGCAGACATAAATGCCAAGTCCCCCCTGTGGTTCAGCGGCACACGAGATGACCGAGGAGAAAAGGCTGAAGAGACCATCATGGCGCTACAGCTAATGGTCGCCAATAAGCAAGGAAACCCGCCCACCTACGCAGGAGGTGGGGGCGAGGGCACTAACATTGACGTTACATTGGTCACGCCCAATCTCGCCACCAGAGTAACAAACTGGATGGTCTGGGACCAGGTAACAACCAGTGACCACAACCTCATCACATTCTCATTGGGAGACGAAGAATGCCGCTGGGACATGGGGTGGGAGACACAGCTAAACTACAACAGAGCTGACTGGGATCGCCTGGCGAGGGAGTGTGAAATACCGACATTGCCCGACGGTGACGAAAATGTCGAGGGATACGCAGAGGAGCTGGTGAAAGCAGTCGTAAGGGCGGTAAAGGCCGCTGTACCAACCAGGAGGAGAGCCGTAGCGGCCTCTCCGTCACCATGGTCAACCGGGCTGGGACAGATGCGCCAGTCGGTCAGGAGGGCCAGGAGGTACTACCAGCGAAGTGTCGTCTGGGAAGAAAAGCAACGTTGGCTGCTGAGATATAGAGAGGCTAAGGAGCACTTCCAGCAAGAGCTTAAAGCAGTGAGGCTACAGAGTTGGGAAAAATATGTACAAACGCAACTAGCTACAGACCCATGGGGTGTACCATATAAGTTAGTGCGGGAAAAGATCAGGTCACCCATGGTGTTGTCCACCGTCAGGGATCAGGGCAGGATGACGGAAACCTGGCAGGAGACTGCTGAGGTCCTCCTCCGTGTCCTGCTGCCTGACGATGGCGAAAATGATGACTCTGAGGCACAACAGCAGATTCGGAGACAAGATCTAGAGGAATACCGAAACAACAATATGGTATATCCCTTCTCCGAGGAAGAAGTAGCTACACAAATAAAAGCCCTTAAAAGAGGCAAGGCTCCAGGCCCAGACGGCATTACCGCAGAGGTGGTGCAATTCCTGGCTCCCCAATTGGTGGCACCTCTCACAAAGTTGTACAACGAGTGTCTGCAGCTCGGGAAATTCCCCCAAATATGGAAAAGGGCTACAGTTGTAATAATCCAGAAAAGTCGAGACAAAGATCCACGAGAACCCAAATCCTACAGGCCCATATGTCTATTAGACACACTGGGGAAACTTTTTGAGAGGTTGCTGGCAGACAGACTGGCAGCACATCGAGTGTTGTGCGGGATGAGTAACAGACAATTCGGTTTCAGGACCGGGAGATCGGCGTCTGACGCCATCGCCCTGGCTGCGGAGGTCTGCGCCTCTACCCCGCACAAATACGTGGTCGGCATCATGGTGGATATCAGTGGCGCCTTTGACAACCTGTGGTGGCCCTCGCTCTTCTCTCGATTGCGAGAGAAGGAGTGCCCAGCGTCGCTATATGGCTGTCTCAGGAGCTAATGTGAGAATAGGGAGGTCTGGCTATCGTCCCCTAGCGGAAGAGTAAGCAAAAAGATCACCAAGGGGTGTCCACAGGGGTCAGTCCTGGGGCCACTCTTTTGGGATGTTAATATGGAACCTCTTTTGGACAACCTTCAGAACAGCGATGATGTGCTAGAGGGCATAGCCTACGCGGACGACCTCCTTCTGCTGGTTGGTGGCCGTAGCCGCGAAGACTTAGAGCCGAAAATTGAAAGGGCCATAACAATCCTAAGTACATGGTGCCACCTGTCCAAAATGAAGATTTCTCCAACAAAATCTACATATCTACTCTTAAAAGGACAACTAGTTAGAAATCCAACTGTGAGGATAGACGGCTCACCAGTTCTTCGACGCCATGAAGCGCGATACCTGGGCATAGTCGTCGATGAGAGGTGGACATTCACATCACACATAGATACCGTTACACAAAAATCTCTGGAAACATTAAATCATCTCATTGCAATTGGACATAAGCGATTCCACTTACCACCAGAACTAATCAAATTATACCATAATAGCATATTGACTTCAATTGTAGGATATGGATCAGGAATCTGGGCCCACAGACTCACGAGGGTTATGCCTGCCATGGCTGTGAGAAGAGTGCAGCGGAGCATGTTACTAAGATCAGTGGGAGCATACAGAACTACACCTGGAGGAGCCCTAACAGTACTGATGGGGCTCTGCCCGCTCGACATTAAAATCCGGGAACAGGCAGCATGGTACTGGATAAAAAAAGGGAAACAGGGACAAAGTAGTTGACTTGATGGGGATATACGTGGGGAACAAAACTGAAATCAAACGAAGGGGGGAAGAACTTTGGCAAGAACAATGGGATAACGAGGAAACCGGTCGGCGAACACATGAACTGCTGCCCAATATTAGGGAAAGGTTACAACTAAAACACTTCACACCATCACGAGGACTGCTGCACTTCCTCACAGGTCATGGACCCTACCCGGCATATCTATGCCGGTTTGGGAAACAGGCGACACCAGCGTGTGACTGTGGGGCCACACCAGGCACCCCGGAACACGTGGTGTATGAGTGCCACCTCTTCGACGATGTAGCCGCGCAACTTCGTCAGCAATTACCAAACCAAGACACGTATCACCTACTCAGGCATGAGGACCACTTTACAATCCTGAATAAATTATCTAACGAAATATCACTCAAAGTGATAAGGGACTATTTAAGGAACAACAATTAAGATCTAACTATTCCCAAATTAGACTCCGCGCACCTGACCTGTTCCGCCGAGGCGAGGACTTGGCCAGCCGCTTTACGGCTGGAATCCGCCATGCCTAGGATTAGGAGGTAGGGTGCGCCCAACTATCGATTTGAGACACTCACTAACTTTGACACTAGGTTAAGATAGAGTAGACGTAGGATAAGCTAGGATAGAAACCATTAGTATAGTACTGCAGCGTATCGTAACTCCGGCCAGCCCGGTGCCAGGGGCACGTTCACCGGGATTAGCTCGGTGAACAGGGCCAACAATGTAGGTTTATACTATTCTGGCACAAATGTAAACGCTGCAGGTAGAAGTAGCTTAGCATAAGCAGAATAAAACAATGTAGGAAGATAGATAGAAGTGCCCATAGTGTGAGCAACAGAAAAGTAACAAATTGTGTTAGCTGTAGTACTAATATAAAATACAAATGTATCAAATAGGACCCACTAATTGTATAAGGTGGTGGGTTGCTTGTATGATATCAGAATATTGAGAATAAAGAATTTAAAAAAAAAAAAAGTTCTAGGCGACTGATGACCTCAGAAGTTGAGTCACATAGTGCTCAGAGCCATTTGAACCATTTTGAACTAGGATAATACATCAGCGATAACAATGGTGAAAGTGCATGAATTTGGCTTTGAATTGTTTCCTCATCCACCCTATTCACCGACTTAGCCTCCAGTGACTTCTTCCAGTTCCCTAACAGTTTATCTTGGTGGAAAGAAATTTTCGTCAAATTAGGAAGTGGTAGCTGCAGTCAACGGGTATTTTACCGAGTTTGACAGAACCTATTTTTCCGATAGGATGAAAAAAGTTGGAGGGTCGCTGGACCAAGTGTGTCTCAAAGGATACTGTCGACAAGTGCGGTGAGGTGTTTACGCAACAAGTATTTTTTCTTGGTTTTTTACCAAACTTACGAAACCACTTTCGTACCAGTAAAAAATAATGAATCTAGATTGACCGCTGTGAGACTCCTTAGAGAATATGTTTACAGGGCGACTTCTCATTCCCACAGATAACACGAATATCGCGTTTCACGTGATGTTTGGCATTTCCCCGGTCGTCAAACTTTCATACCGTTACACTCTGTTGTTACACACGTTTAGTGTCGTTCGTGGCTCTGTCCGGACTTTACTCATTTTATTAATCGTTGTAGTAAGAATAGTAGCCTTATTGGTGTGCGAAATTATTGGTAAAGCAATGCTGAAGGTACTTCACAAGCACTTGCGCAAAGCGAATGTCGCAAGCGGAACTGGTGACAGGGATGACGCGTGCGCGCGCCTTTCCGTTAGCGCACCGCCAAGGCCAACGTTCGTCACCTATACCATACGGCTTCGGGGAGAAAGCGCGCTCCGCGATATCATCAGATAGCTTCTGAGTGGCCCGCGCAACAGCCCACTCACCTCGTCTAACTCTACTGCCTGCTCCTCCGTGGCTATAAACAAACACAGATATCCTCCTCTGGTGGGATGCTTGGTCATCCCTCCAAGGAAACAAGCTCCGGGCAGTAAAACCGCTCCCAACTGCTTGGACAACATCCTCCCGACCATCTCGGCGCGAGGAGGTCCTTCTGACCAGGTTGCGGATTGGGCATTGCCGGTTTAGCCACCGCTACCTGCTCTCCGGTGACCCAGCCCCGCAGTGCCCTTGTGGTCAGGCATTAACAGTGTGCCATGTTTTATTGTCGTGTCCCCGTTTTAGTCAATTTCGTGTTATCCTGTCCCTGCCATCTACTTTACCGGATGTTTTAGCTGATGACGCTCGAGCAGCTGCTCGTATTCTGCGTTTTATAACTTTGACTGGTTTGTCCAAAGACATCTAACCTTTTTACTTCTTTTATCTTTGTCAGGTCCTTCTGGTGTCCCCCCCTCCCCTTGAGTTTTAGCAGATTCCATGTGCTCTAACACCAGTGACTGGGCGCTAATGCCCTCAGCAGTTGAGCGCCCTTAAACCCTACCAAAAAAAAAAACAGATATCCTCGAACCATTGCACAGTACATGTCGGACTATACTTCTTACCATTATTTGTAGCTCTCATTCCGGTTTCGTTTCGGGTAACCATAGTTTGGAATCCACGGTAAACGATAGGTCCAACTGTACCTAAAAGATCAAGGGTAGGCAAGTACATACGTAGCACGTGCAATAGGACCTGCGAACCGTGCAAACTTCCCCTCGCCGATTTGATTCATATTGGCAGTGTGTGTAGGACAAGGCTACTACTTCAACATTTGTAAACAGGAAGGCGCAACTCTCAACCGTTTTCGAGAAAATAGAGTTCGAATATTTTGTACGTTCTCATGTATGCTTTGTAGTGCCGCTAATTTTCACGGAGTCCGCAACTGAGAATGAAGGGCTTTGTTTCATAAGCGCTACTAGGTCTCTCTATCGAATCTCGCTGTTTTTTTCCATTCTCATGTAATTTCAACAACAGATTTTTCATGACCGTACAAAGTATCAATATTTAATAATTCATTCACTATTTTCCTAATCTTTAACATGAAAACAGAAGCAAAAATCTTTTTTTAAAAAAAGATTGGAAATGAAGAATGGACACTCGAGAACTTTCAATCAAATCTGTGTAAATATTTTGTCGTATTATTGTACCTACATTTCTGATAAGTATAATGTGTAACCTGTGCAGCACTGCACGAAACGGGATGATGGTGATAGTAGAAACATGGAAAACCGTAATTATCGCGACATACAGCAGATGTAATGAACGCCGAACGGTTGAGAGTGAAGTCTTCCCGTTTACACACGTTTAGACCTAGTCGTATCCTATACACCCTGTCAGTACGAATCAGACAGGTGAGGGGAAGTCCGTACCGTCCTCTCGTAAGCACTGCGATCTTCAAACCAACATGGAAGTTTATTCAAGGAAAAAAAAAAGATTGTGTGCCTCCATACATTCTGTAGTCTCAACGATTCTCTTCGAACGTGGGTCCTCAATTGCTTTGAATTTTAATTATTCCATATTGTCGCAGCTGTTAAACTAAAAGATTTGGTACAATTTCGATGACCAAACAGCTAAGAAATGTAGCTACGCATTTCAAAATAGCGTAAAGCCGAAAGTTCATAACCTAAAAATTAAGTTGCAGGCAGCTTTAAATAATACTAGGCATCCTAAGTATTTGGTGCTGTGCCTAGTAATAGACTTAATTAGCAATGAATGCGCGACAAATTTGCAGAACTCTCCCAGTAAATAAGAGTATTCACGTGGCTACAGTTGAAAGAAAGAAAGATGTGGACTTCAGAGAGACCTGTCGGCGACGAGGTCGTAGACAATCACCACGTCGAATGGGAAACGGGTAGAAGAGGAAATCGACAGTATTCTTTGAAAGGAATGATTCCGGTGTAGGGAAAAGACGGGAAAACATAAAGATGACCGAAAGTGGATTCGAACCACCGCCCTACTGAGAGAGTCCAGTGTATTAGCACAGTTCCACCTGTTTCAATCACTCTGTGTAACCAAATTTGCTTATCGCTCCCATTTACGTTCCTGAAAAATCAAAACCTACTTGTATTGCTGAAAATTCCTGTAACTACTTGCAGCTAACGTTTTTGTCTTTTTGATGCACAGTTTCGCACCTTACTTTAGCGGCTGATTACCACTGTCTGTTGGTCCGCCTTAACTGAGATCACCTTTCAGATCTTCTTGGTGCCCGTTTACTTGTACCATAGAGGGGGTTTCAGGGGTGCCCATGGTTGCTTGACCGCAGCATGCAGGAGACAGCCTGCAAGTCAAGTTTCTAGTTGGTCGAAAACGTTTGTCCGCCCCAGCTCCAAGGGAAATGTTAGTTTCTTCTACCAGTAGTTCTTTCAAAGTTCCTCCTGCCTAGGGTTGCCACAAAACTGGGAGATTTTGTCGCTTTAAGAGTTGATGAAACTTGCTGGAAGTGTCACCTGCACTGTCATAGAACGACAGAGTAAGATGACAGTCTGCGACACTGGTCTTGCGTGTGGAACACAAAGGTTTGGATATCCCTGCCGGCGATAAGACTGAATATTTTTCTCCGATCGTGGTTTAGACGGTTTCCATGTTAATTCCTTTGAGTGTCTTACAGTGTGTTCCTACATTTATCCTTGTTCTCTTATATTGCTGCTCCGCCATGCTCATCAACCTTTACACCTACGTACAAATAGTTCGCAAGCCACCATACGGTGCATGGTGCGGGGTACTCCGTATCACTGCTGGTCATTCCTTTGCCTACTGAACTAGCTAATGGAATGAAGAAAAAACGACTGTGTGTATGCTTCCGCACGAACCCTGATTTCGCTCGTCATCAGTCATTACGCGAGACGTACGGTGACAGCAGTAGAGTCGTTACACAGTCAGCCACAAATGCCGGTTCTCTACATTTCCTCAACAGTGTTTCGCGAAAGGAACGTAGTGTTAATTCCACGTATTGCCATTTGCGTTCACAAAGCTTTTCCGTAATATTCGCGTAGTGATTGAACCTACCAGTAAAAAATCTAGCAGCAAGCCTCTGAATTGCTTCTATGTCTCTCTGTAATCCGACGTGCTGGGGACCCCAAACACTCGAACAGTACTAAAGATTAAGTCGCGCTGGTGTACTGCACGCAGTCTGCTTTATAGATGCCGGCCGCTGTGGCCGAGCGGTTCTAGGCACTTCAGTCCGGTACCGCGCTGCTGCTACTGTCGCAGGTTCGAATCCTGCCTCGGGCATGGATGGGTGTGATGTCCTTAGGTTAGTCAGAACTACTTAAACCGAAGTCTAGGGGACTGATGACCTCAGATAAGTCCCATAGAGCTCAGAGCCATTTGAACCATTTGTTTATGAATAGGAGATTTATTTAGCGCCGTTCGCTAGACCACTAGGCAACACTGGAATCTAAAGAGGATAGATTGGTGCTAATACGCTGTGTACCATCTAATTGCCGAACACAGCAATGAAAATTAAAGTAGTCCCTCAGTGGTAGCATGAGTGAAGGGTGGCAGAACCAGGAAACATGCACCGCAATTCTAGTCAAGGTCCTAGTGGAAATGGGTTGCTGTTTCCTTCCTCCGACGTGTTATGAAGTATTAGTGTGTATCTGCCTCATGTAGACGACTGAGTATTTGTATAGTATAGTGTTGGGTTTGTGTTGTTGTGGACGAAGCTCGGTCCGGGGTGCCGGCATATAGCTGAGCTTTAACGTCACCATCCAGCGGTCGGATCACAGTTAAGTCTCGCATGCCCTCACTTCGTGAGAAGCTGTGGAGAAATCTGGATTTTAGTCCAGTGCACTGGCGCGAATACTGGTGATAAACTACTTCACACCACCGCTTCTCCCTTTGCCGGCCAAATACTGGCAGTGAAAATTTTCCCCCCACCATGATTCGAACCGCTAGAACTCCCAAGTCGAGCGCAACCGCACAGGCGTGCGTTGGGGAGTTCGCCCACGGATGCGGGTGTAAGAGTAACAAGTTGCAAGATATGATGATAGAAATTGGATTGTGGTGCCCGCGCGTGCTGTGGGTTGCTGCCGGGTCAGCTACCAGTCGCGGCACGACGCTCTGCGTTTTGTTCGCCTGTTGCCCACGTCTCCCTTCTCGCGGCGCGGCGCAGTTGCCGAGTCACTTTGTCACTGGACTCCAAACGTGATGAAACTCTGCCAGTTGATATTGCCACCTTGATGTCGGCTTCGATTACAAAGATACTAGTTTCCTCTTTCTTCAGTCGTATACGAAGAAGGATGACACGAAAGGCCGTAGGTTAGACATTCGAGAGGGAGTTATGGGCATGAAGAAAAATCTGAATTGGCAGACACTTGAAAAATGACATAAATTACACCGCGAAAGTCTGCTGACAAAGTTTAAAGAACCAGTATCAAGTGACGGGTCTAGAACCACGAATTTAAGCAATCACGACCCACGCACAGTTGGACGGGTATAAACCCCTTCGTGTAAGACTCTCAAGTGCTCTCCGCCATGCACTTCGCTGTGGCTAGTTTGTAGATGGTATATATACTAACAGGTAATTTCTTTATCTAAAAAATGATTCAGTGTAACGCACGAAAGTCCAGTGTCGTTATACGAAACTGGGAAATAATTCAGTCGTTATGGCGTAAACGTGCCAATCATACTGCATAATAAATAGTTAAAATAATGACGATCGTCTAAGTGAGTGACTGTGATCTGTGTTCAGTTCCCTGTAGGACTCTATTTAATACTGTGTCCTCAGTGGAGATGAACCACTAAGAATGAGTAGGTAAACGACATTAGACTGTGCCGAGAAATGATATTCATTGAACTACATCCATGGTCTGGTATGTCGCATATCTCATGTCCTACATTCCCATGAATGATGTATTAATGGTGTGGAAAGAGGAATACCTCTGAAAAGAAAAAAAAATGTATATTGCGGCTGGCTGTTATTTCAGTATGAACCTCGGCATCCAGTCGAAACGTATATAAGGTATTTCATCAGGAAAATTTCGTGAAACACAAAAATGTAGTAAGTCAAGTGCCTCGCAGTCTGAAGCAACCCTGTTGATATGATGCCCTTCGGCGACATTCGTGACTATTTCTGTGCTTCTTATTTGGCCTCTCGAGGCTGAGTGGACCTCATACTAGACCTTCCCACCAAAGAAAAACCTGAGGTAGTACCGGGAATCGAACGTGGACCTCCGCGTCAGTACTTAGACCAAGGAGGCGACCTATATTCAAGAAAATTTCTTGAACCACTCAATTTCTAAATTTCCGTTTGGAAATTAAAAGTATGTTTTCGAAATACGGATTGCAATTATGATTATTTAGGACTTGAAAGAAGAGCTGTAACCCCGATTTTTGGAATCATTCAAATTACCAGGGTGCTATTTGCGTAAAAGTTTTTGTAATTGAGTGAACTAGGCTTTAAAGTCTCCTTTTAGCCCTCACATCTACGCATTTTTAGTGCAGTCTTTACGCTGCGCTGATAACTCGTTATAATACACCCATCAAAAAAGTTTCGCATCACCTCGGTTC
This sequence comes from Schistocerca serialis cubense, assembly GCF_023864345.2. Taxonomy (NCBI): domain Eukaryota; kingdom Metazoa; phylum Arthropoda; class Insecta; order Orthoptera; family Acrididae; genus Schistocerca; species Schistocerca serialis. Next base: position 374,922,079 of record NC_064640.1, read on the forward strand.
CGAGAGTTTCGGAATCTGTACAGAAAATTGGATTAGAGATCCACATAAACATCATTTCCTCCCTTTTTATTGCTCATGAAAACAACACATTACGTGTTGTACCAACATACAGCGACACCTTCAGAGGTGATGGGTCAGGTTGCTGTACACACCGGTACCCGTAATACCCAGTAGCACGTCCTTACGCATTGATGCATGCCTTTATTCGTCGTGGCGTACTATCCACAAGTTCAGCAAGGCTCTGTTGGACCAGATTGTCCCACTCCTCAACGGGGATTCGGCGTAGATCGCAGAGTGGTTGGTGGGTCACGTCATCCATAAACAGCCCTTTTCAGTGTATCCCAGGCTTGTCGATAGGGTTCATGTCTGGAGAACATGCTGGCCACTATAGTCGAGCGATGTTGTTATCCTGAGGGAAGTCATTCACAAGATGCGCACGATGGGGGCGCGAATTGTCGTCCATGAAGACGAGTGCCTCGCCAATATGCTCCCGATATGGTTGGACTACCGGTAGGAGGATGGTATTCACGTATCGTACAGCCGTTACGGCGCCTTCCATGACAGACAGCGGCGTACGACGGCCCCACATAATGCCACCCCAAAACAGCAGGGAACCTCCACCTTGCTGCACTCGCTGGACAATGTGTGAAAGGCGTTCAGCGTGACCGGGTGGCCTCCAAACACGTCTCCGACGCTTGTCTGGTTGAAAGTATATGCGACACTCATCTGTGAAGAGAACGTGATGCCAATCCTGAGCTGTCCATACTGCATGTTGTTGGGCCAATCTGTATCGCGCTGCATGGTGTCGTGGTTGCAAAGACGGACGTCGGGAGTGAAGTTGCGCATCATGTAGCCTATTGCGCACAGTTTGAGTCGTAACACGACGTCCTGTGGCTGCACGAAAAGCGTTATTCAATATGGTGGCGTTGCCGTCAGGGTTCCTCCGAGCCATAATCCGTAGGTAGCGGTCATCCACTGCAGTAGTAGCGCTTGGGCGGCCTCAGCGAGGCATGTCATCGACAGTTCCTAGCCGGCCGTGGTGGCCAAGCGGTTCAAGGCGCTACAGTGTGGAACCGCGCGACTGCTACGGTCGCAGGTTCGAATCCTGCCTCGGGCATGGATGTGTGTGATGTCCTTAGGTTAGTTAGGTTAAAGTAGTTCTAAGTTCTAGGGGACTGATGACCTTAGAAGTTAAGTCCCATAGTGCTCAGAGCCATTTGAACCATTTGACAGTTTCTATCTCTCTGTATCTCCTCCATGTCCGAACAACATCGCTTTGGTTCACTCAGAGACGCCTGGACACATCCCTTATTGAGAGCCCTCCCTGGCACAAAATAACAGTGCGAACGCGATCGGACCCCGGTATTGACCGTCTAGGCATGGTTGAACTACAAACAACACGAGCCATGTACGTCCTTTCTGTTGGAATGACTGGAACTGATCGGCTGTAGGACTCCCTCCGTCTAATAGGCGCTGCTCATGCATGATTGTTTACATCTTGGGAGGGTCTTTTCATATTTTAACCCCATTGCATCGTATCGTATCGGTTTAGAATTAGCGTTTGCACTCGGTTTTTAAATATTTCGTCACATGTGGCCACGTAACATTTCCGTCTCATCAAATTGGTAGACTCTAATGGTTTCCTACGTATTTTTTTCGTCATTTAACTAGTCACCTTAATCTACATTACATCTTCAGTCTATAAAGAAGAGACTAGCCGCCCCCCCCCCCCCCCCCACGCAATGGATTGTTGCTTTGAGAGAAACTCCTCGGGAATCCGTAATTGCTGGCACCGGGAGCTGCGACTATCAGAATGCCGTTGACGAAACTCCTCGCCTTCATCCTTGATAAATTGCGCAGGCCGCGGTGGCAAGCAGCGTCGCCTGTGAATCTTAAGCGGCCGTCAGACGTGCCACATTGGACCCGCTTAGGATTCATCGCGCGCCGCGTTTCGTTGCAAAACTGGCGGCGGCCGTTTACGCCAAGTGTTACACGGGGACGCGGCTTCTGCTGTGCCAGCACACCGGCTAATGTCCCAACTGTCTCTGCGAGCTTAATATGTCACAATCATAGGAGACACGTGGAGCAATCCATGCGACGCTGTGGTCGTATTTGAAGGAGTTAATTTCTGCGGTTTTCCTAAACTAAATGTGAATGCCTGGACAGTTCTTTGAACAAATTTATGGGCTGATTCTGTCTTTCATCTTCATCAAACCCAGCTAGAGCTCAAATTCGGTTTGAACATGAGAATACTTAACTGAGATGACAAACGTCAAGGGGTTCCTCATAATATCGTGGCGGACCTCCTTTTGCCCGGCGTAGTGCGGCAGCTCGACGTGGCATGGACTCAGCACGTCGTTGGGAGTCCCCTGCAGAAATAGTTAGCCATGCTGCCTCTACGGCCGTCCATAATTGCGAAGGTCTTGCCTTTGCAGAATTTTGTTAAGGAACTGACCCCTAGATTATTTCCCATTAATGTTCGATGGGATTCATGTCGGGCGGTCTGGGTGACCAAATCATTCACTCGAACTGTCCAGAATGTTTTTCAAACCAATCGCGAACAACTGTGGCGCACTCTCATCCAAAATTCCATCGTTGGAACATGAAGTCCATGAATGGCTGCAGGTGGTTTCCAACAGAACAGTCATTTCCAGTCAATGAACCAGAGGACCTAGTCCATTCCGTGTAAACAGAGCTCACACCATTATGGACCCATCACTAGCTCGCAGAGTATCTTGTTGATAACTTGTCAAAGGCTTCGTGAGGTTTGCGCTAGCCCCTAACCCTGCCATCAGCTCTTACCGGCTGAAATCGGGACTCATCCGACCAGGCCACGGTTTTACAGTCGTCTACGGTCCAACTGATATGGTCACGAGCCCAGGGGAGGCGCTACAGGTGACGTGCATTTTAACAAATGCCCTCGCGTCGGTCGTCTGCTGCCATAAGCCCATTAACGCCAGGTTTCGCAGCACTGTCCTGACGTATACGTTCATCGTACGTCCCACATTGATTTCTATGGTTATTTCACGCAGTGTTGCATATGTTAGCACTGACAGATCCATGCCGACGCCGCTGGTCTCGGTCGTTAAGTAATCGGCCACTGCGTTGTCCGTGGTGAGAGGTAATACCTGAAATTTGGTATTCTTGGCACACCTTGACACTGCAGATTTCGAAATACTGAATGCCCTAACGATTTCCGAAGCGGAATGTCCCATGCTTCTAGTTCCAACCACCGTTCCACGTCCAAAGTCTATTAATTACCGTCGTGCGACCATCATCACACCTGAAACCTTTTCACATGAATCATCTGAATGCAAATGACAGCTCCACCAATGCACTGCCTTTTTAACTTGAACACGTGATATTACCTCGATCTGTGGATGTGCATATGGCAATCCAATGACTTCTGTCACCTTAGTGTAACAGATAGTTACGTAAGTGTCCTTCCCTTCTACAGCCTTATGAACCAGCCGCTCAGTCGTACGGACGTATCGCGCAATATGACATCCAAATGACGATGTAGCGTGGCACTTTTCTTTCCGTCCCTCTGATTTCTACCGGGCTCTCCGCCTCTGACGACGCCGCAAAGATCAAATTGACAGCCCATCCTTTCCTTCTCCTGTAAACTTTAAGGCTTCGACTATTAAAGGAAAAGGACGAGTGATGACCTCCAAGTTCATTTTCTTTAAACCCTCCAAAAATTCATTCATTTTCCGTTCACATAGATTCTTCAACAAGAGTAAAGGAAGGCCACTTCTTACAGCTCTGTTGCTACGGTATATACAACCTCAGTTATTGCCTTTCTCCGACCTTCGAACTCGCCCTGTATCACTTGCCCGGTCAAATAGGGAAGGATCGACAGCTTAACTTTGCATTTTTAAAATTAACAAACTGCCGGAAGTTAAAGAAATAAAAATACTAGGACGATCTGGAAATCGAACCCGAGACCTTTTGATCAGCAGTCTGCCACTTAACCACCGAGCAACCACTCATTCTGTGCGTTTACGATGTAGTAGTTCATTGAAGTAAGCCCGTTGTAATCAGGTACTTTGAGTGCCAAGTACCGGGTAAGATAAGTCTCTGAGTATGTTCAGAGAAACTGTAGGCTGCATTTATAAATATCACAGTTCGAATTAAAACACTCACAGTCTAGAACATTTCCTCACAACACTGTGGTACATACTGATTATAGAACTGTTTGTGTGATTTAAGTAAGTGCAAAAAGCATCTCTTTCTCCAGGGTGTGCCTTATCGAAACATAATCCTCCACTGACATAGCGAGTAAACTTAGACAGGCTGTAACAGTTGCATGGCACTTCAGTGTGAACTAATCTCACCGTGGTAAGAGTTCACACCTCCTTGAACAGTAGATGCGACATCGACGACTGCATCCACGTCTTTGAAGGAACATGACGTTGAAGAGAACAACAGTGCTTTCCAAATAAATTCCGAGCTAGTTTTCAGCCGATAATCTTAAAGATATTTGTTGTCGTCCACCACACGCACGTGGTTTCCGAAAGACTCTGTGCTGTTGAAAGCCGCAAGAACCAGAACCCCAGTGGAATACGACCTCGTCGCAGTGTCGATTGAGAAAGGCGACAAGGGTATCCATCATTTAAGAGCAGTCTAATTTAAGCCCTGGTTCTGATGTCTTGATCTAGGATGCTGTTGTACCATTCCGGACGATTTCTCATGCCGGTGAGATCACCATGAGAGTAAGGACTCTGGAGTTAGGCGTACCAGGGCTTGAAAGGAAGCATAGTGGATTTATGAATTTGAGGAACATGTTGCACTCTGACAGCTCGAACGTGTGAGGTCGAAACGCAGCTTCGAAGCACTTCTGATTGGTGGTGATACTGGGATCATCGTTACGTCTGATAGCAGGTCGTATAGACAAATTTGTCCTCCTACAGGTCCTGCAGTAGACCTGTACGTCTACACAGCCAACTCATTTCGCCACTGAACTGAAGTACCTCGATGATGGACGGTCTGCTGGCGTGGTACTTTGCTGGTAGTCGATGCCTGCTGATACCAGCCCTGTTGATTGTAGGTGTATTTGGGACGTTAGCAAGAAGTACATGTGAGGCTCACATGCATCTCTCATTCAGTTGTTTTAGTAATTACAGGTATTCGGCACTGCGTGTTTTTTACAACAGTCGTTTGCATCTTAGTTACATATTCGTGTAATGCCACTTCATATAAATTTGGCCTGCGTTGTCCTTGCAGCAGGGCTTACCGCCCATTTCTTTGATATTCATGCGTGACAACTACAATATTTACATCATTTTGTGTGCTGAAGTTTGAGGCCAACATCAGATTGTAACTGGCACATTTGTACACGTCATAACATACTAAAATATGGTCATTGATTGCACGTTTGTCTCAACATCAATCTTGTTATCAAATAAACGTGCGAAATAAACTGCGGGGAATATGGAATAAAAGTATATTCAGCTGATTGTAAACCAATCGAATTTGCTTTGTTCATTAGTCCTTTTTGATAAAAACAGTTTTGTTTGCGAATATATGTACTGTCTAATGACAATATCTCGAATGGCCACAGGATTGATTCGTGGGACGGTCTCACAGAAATACTGGGAAATGCGAACACACATCCGAATTCGAATATCTCACGAAAATGTATTTAAGAGAAGATTATACCAGCAACACTTCACAGAGAGGCAAATAAGTAACCATTCTGCTTACTCTTTACGATTATGCAACAGGAATAAACATGACTATATGGTACAATAAAAGTACCCTCTGCCACGGACTTCAGTTATTTGCAGAGGCCGTATGTAGAGGATAATGGGCTCTGTCAGCTTCAGCTTCTCAGGATGGGATTGCTAAGCTTTCCCCTTGGCGGGGCTCGCACGTACTCGTCAGCTACAGAGGTACGTGTTAATTCCTGCAGCACCCAACAAAACGTCGAGGAGATAATTTAGTTTGGAGGACGTCTGTGCGTCGTCGAACATCCTTGGCCGTCCGATGACGTACCGCATTGAGCTCATCGCCGGCAACAAACGGGATTTGCTTGTGACTAGTTTGCCTCGCCTACACGAGCAGTCATTTCCCCAGTATTTACAGGGAGCTCGTCGTGCAGCGGTGGACCACGCTGGCTGACCTGATAACATTTCTCATGGCAACTCTTCACTAGAGGCGCGTAGTATCAAACCATGTCTTAAAATTCATACACTGCAAATATTTGGACACGTCCTTGCCAGGTTTAATCACTCGGACACACAAAGAAAAGAAAAATGCTAATTCGCGTATCGATGACTTCCTCCTTATTCTCAGTTAGCATGCTGCTCTAAGTACATTATGAATAAAAAATACACCGCTTGCGTTAACAATGAAAGACTTCTGATGAGGGCCGTCATTAATTTCCTTGTTTCCGCCCTCACATTTCATGTTCTGTGTATTATTCACGTCCCAGTTTTCTGGTTCGAAGTCAATTGCCTAGGTTTTTGCCAATTCAGAAGTGGTGTTGATGCATTCTAATGAACAGCCAAACAAAGAATATAATACTACTAAAGAATTAAGCGATAATTCTAAATAATTTATTGGGATCTTACAGTACACGTTTTGAATATGTCGATTACAACACCGCATTGACGAAAGTTATGTTTAAAACAGAACGCAGATGACATGAAACAGGCAAGGATCTTTTTTAGCCGGCCGAAGTGGCCGTGCGGTTCTAGGCGCTACAGTCTGGAGCCGAGCGACCGCTACGGTCGCAGGTTCGAATCCTGCCTCGGGCATGGATGTGTGTGATGTCCTTAGGTTAGTTAGGTTTAATTAGTTCTAAGTTCTAGGCGACTGATGCCTCAGAACGTAAATCGCACAGTGCTCAGAGCCATTTTTTATCTTTTTTACCCTGACAGTATTTGAGTATGGTCTGTTACTATGCAGTATATACCCACGAAGTGGTATAAGTAACTAATACAGGTTAAGGACCCTTCAAAATAGTTTTATCTTGCTTTATCCAGAAACGGAGGGAGGAAATAAACTAAGTTTGTTCACTTGGTAACCTAAGAGAGGCGTAGCTATGTTTTCTTGTATTATGTCGATGCATAAGTCTGTAGCTTTTTTCCATAAGTTTAATCAACACAGCAGATGCACACAACAGATTTTAGTCATAAACACTCCTTCACTATTTACAACAGTCTGCCAACACTGGAGTAACTTTTCGATTCCGCGTCAGTAGAAATCACGTGGTTTTGAGGTGAAGAACACGTGGAGCCATGTTCGGAGGGCATTTTCGTCCGGAAAGGAAGTTCTGTCTACGTTGTTAGAGACCCTCACGTGAAAATGTGAGGGCGCTACATCAAATCTCTTTTGTCAGTCTAGTAGGATGCGGACGGGAGTTCTCGTTGAGTAACATCACTTCACGAAGTCTTCCTGGACTCTCGGACTGCCTGTGCAAGACGTCTGTCGTTGACGACAAATGTCAGCTGTGATGGTTACACCTCGGGGAAGCAAGTAGTAGTAGTAGTAGTAGTAGTAGTAGTAGTAAACTACACCGTCGCTGTTCCACCAGATGCATATCTTTCGTGGGTGCCCGCAGGTCTTTGTATGGGGAGCTTCTGCTTTGTTGGTCCTCAAGAATTCCTTTCTTTTCCTTATGTTAGCATAAAGACACCAGTAACGATACGGGATAGGAATGGTCGGTGTTCCTCACGAGCCAATTAATGGCGACAAGCAGAGATGCACATATGGCCACACGCTGATTTTTGTGACTGCGGATTAAATCATGCGGTACCCATAGCATGCAAATTTCGCATAACGGTGGAATGCTGACAGTTCATCACATTTGCGAATTACAGAGTACCCTGATGTCGATCATTGTGGATTAATGCGTTTAAACGATCATCAAACACCGAAGTTCTTCCTGAACGTGGAGAGTCACTAATATCTCCTTAAAACGAGAAAGTTTTCTTTCAGTTTTGAGACGATCAGTTCTTCAATTTTTAATTTCGAACAGTGTTTCGCAAGCATAAATTTCGTCGGGGAGATTTACGGTTTTATAGTGTTGGTCCTCAGTGTCTATTGACAAGCGTTTCTTATACACTGGTCAGATTAGAAATTAGGCTTTTTCATTTTGTTGGTTATACTGTATTTATCCATGTGTCTTTCCCCTTAAACTGTGCTTGATGAATTCTCAAAGAAGACTTTACTTACGCACAGAGGTATAATGGGCGCGATCTCTGTTTAATGAAGGATAACTGTAGTTGTACACTGCTGGAATAAAATGCAACATCCTCAAGGACTATGTTCAGCAGTATCGAGGTACAATACGTGCATACGGACGAGTGTAGTGTTAGTGAATCATTTGCACGGCCATCGGCGATCAGATGGTGCTTAGGAGGCTTGTCTATTCACCCTCTTTTTCTCTGCAGACAGCAGTTTAGCCGAATTCAGAGGTGAACAGTTATCTCGACATCCATTGTAGGGTTGTAGGGTACAACAATGCCCCACCGACAAGTACATACTCCTGTTGAACAACTGCAGCCATTTGAACAGGGTCGAATTTTTGGCCTGCGGGAAACTGTATGAACGCATCGACGGATTGCTGCACGTGTTGCGCACAGTGTATCGGTGATGTGTCGCTGCTTTCAGCAGTAGTCTGTGAAACATTACCATACATGCGGACCGAGTTCCGGACTTCCGCGTAGTACAGACGAACGTCAAGATCGACGCACTGTTCGAGCAGTGGGGGCCGACCGATCACCAGCCTGGGAAGAAATTTGAGCGCATGTTGCACTTTGTGTTACCGAGGAACATTGTGAACCATTTGCTTGCAGCAGGACGAGGATCACGTGTGTCTGGCCAGGCACCCACTGACATCACTGCACGCCAAGCACGACTAATATGGTGTCGTGAAAGGGTCGGCTGTAGGGTGGAATGGTGCTCTTTCGTCTTTAGAAATGAGAGTGGGTTCTGTCTGTATGAGAGTGATGCACGTACACGTGTGTGGCGTAGACTTGGTTAACTGCGTATTCCAAAGTGCATGTGCCCATGTCACACGGGTCCCATCCCAGGTGTCATAGTGTGAGGAACCATCAGTGACAGCTCGAGTCACGTTTGGTGTTCCTGCAGGGTAAAGTAACCAGTGCCGCTACATTGCTATTTACATTTCTTCAACAGTTAGGTGACAAGTTTTTTCAGCACAACAGCGCACGTCCACATGCGGCTGCTGCTATACAACGTGTTCGCTGCGCTGTACTGCTACTGTCCTGTCCAGCAAGATCACCAGGTCTCTCGCCGATTCAGAATATATGGGACAGAGCCTGCAAGAACCGCTGCCGAATTGCAACAAACGGTGCGAGATGGTTGGGACAGCTTATTGTAGGTGGTCATTCGGCACCTTCGTGATCATCTGAGAATACACACCTGCACTGCCGACGCAGGGGGCCGTGGGGTTACACTGTGTATTGATGCGGCAGTTTGGGCACCCTTAACTGTGACGTGTGTGTTTAATTTAGTCTGAATTTATCATATGGCCCATAAATGGTGAACTACCTGCCACGTCACTTGTTACAAAAACGTCATTCTCCTTGAGGGTGTTACCTTTCTTCCGACACTATTTTTAAGGGGATTTTTTTATTTAGTGTTGGTTTGAGCACAAACTACTTCCACGCCAAGAACTAAGAGCTAAATCATCGTTAAGCCCCAGGTAGTTTGTGCTTGTTGAGGTTTCGCTCCAATTTTGATTTCAGCTGGGTTTTCATTTTTGCCAAGTCTTCGTGATGTCGTCTAGGGTTACATTGAAAAGCACTGGAGATAATCCATCATACTGCTAAGGCGCTGGTTAACAGCAGGTACGAATTTTACAAAATGCATGATACAGTGTAAAGCATTTTCTAAGATTATGCTCCCCCTTCAAATTACACGTGTAACTGCTGTAGTAGAAAATGTAGGTTGTAATGTTTGGAAACGGTGAACTGTGAAATCGACAGCTTGTTTGCAGCCACAGAGCTGTTCATTTTCAGCTGACGATTGATAGTACTAATGATAATTACATGCGGGCGCTTGTCGTCGTGACATGAAAGGGGGGGGGGCGTGGGGGGGGGGGGGGGAGGAAGCGTTCTTTTTGGGAAAACGTGAACTCCCGCAGCAAGATTCTCCAGTGAAAGATGACGCTCTACTAAATCTTGGTCTTCCTCAAGGTTGAACACCTTTTAAGACTGTGTGGTCCAACAGTTACTTGGCGCGTCTGAGCGGAGAATAAGGAAAACAGTTAGACAGCCTTAAGACGTCGTTGCCTCCCGCGTAAATTACGTTGCCCAGGAAAGCGGTGCTGCGACTAACTTGTGGTTTCACTCACAGTGGCAAAAACCGATATGATTAGTTCCAAACGGTGACACTGCGCAGCTACTCCGTCACGCATCTCATTTTTAATTAGAACGTGAAGATGATGATACTTGATCTGTGACGAGGAAAATGAGATTTACAGTGGTGGCGTGGTGACGAAGCTGTTGGCACCAACAATAACTTAAATGTTACTACATTCTTACATAAGCCTTACCACTTGTTTGGTGAATAGTATACCTTTACGTACTTCTTCCACTTAGCCTTCCACACGATGTTAAATAATTAAAAAGGACGGGGAAAAGATGGACGTATGTCTGCGCTGTGCGTAATGGAATAAATTTTCAGCACTTTATTAAAGATTCGGCATTTATCAATGTGTGATAGCAAAAATTCAAACTGGGATTTTATACCGTGGGGTAGTATTGCTATACTAATCATTTGATAAGGATTTACTGTGCTCTAGTGGTAGGTAAATGACGGAGCGAGATGGCACAGTGGTTAGCACAATGGAGTCTCATTCGGGAGGACGCCGGTTTAAACCCGGTTTCCTTTCCTAATCCGAGCTTGTACTCCGTCTCTAATGAACTTTTTGTCGACGGGACGTTAAACTCTAATCTCCTCCTCCTAGTGATAGGTAAATGAGCAAAATACTGATCGGCGTTCAGGACAGTAGGAAGTAAAGTATACCAAATGTGACGGATTAAGTGGAGCACTAGTCACAAACATTGCTTCTTAGCCTCAACTGATATATTGGGTGTTTATTATTGAAGTCCAGCTACTCACAAAGTTCCAGTGTGGTCTATAATTATCGTATGGCCACGAAACTTGGTAGGCATGCTAATGCTTACGCTAGAAAAAAAAGTTAGTTCCAGTTTTGACCACCAGGTGTAAATCTCTCGCTGTGAATGTAAGAAAGACTTACATTTCCATCTGTAATTCATTAGGAACGGAATGTGGGCACGAAAGGTCAATCAAGTGAGAAAGGCACAATGTTGATCTTATTATTAACCGCCGCTTACACAATTTGTTCCATATGAATACCGGAGACCCTGACGAGATGCTGCATCTGTAGGACGACATGATCAACAGTTGCTTGCAGCAGTTCCGGTGGAATCTGAGCTACGTGTTCCTGTATACTGGTATTCACATCAGATAGAGAGCAAGCGTGTCGTTGGTAAACGCGTTCTTTTAGATATCACTAGATCCAAAAGTCACATGGATTCAGATCAGGTGATACTGCAAGCCATGCGTCTGAGAAACCTCTGGAAATAACGTCCATGGAAGGTCGTATTAAGCAAATCTTTCACTGGGCGAGCGACGTGAGATGTTGCCCGATCTTGCGTGAAAGCACACAGCTGGGCTCGTCCAGAGCAGGAATCAAATACGATACGAGGTCATCTTAATAACGTGCAACCGTCGTGGTATGCCTACCTGGCCCTCTGGGTGTACTGAAAGGACAAAGAATAAAGGTGCTCTTCAGTCCACACCCCAGAGTCACATACGGCGAATGCAATGGTTCTTCGTGCCCAACACGCGGTTTAACGGTACCCCAAATTGCACAGTTCTCTGTATTCATTGCAACCTGTAGTGTAAAATGTGCCCCGTCATTCCATAGAGTATTGCCCGGTCATACGTCATAAACTTCGATCCGTGCCAGAAACCGAATAACAAATTGAGAACGTTCTTGCGGATTATGATATTCCAGTTGCTGCATCGTGTGGATCTTGTAACAGGTACCATTATAAAATATGCCGCAAAAATTTATGTACTGTTGACCATGGGATGTAAAATTTTCATGACACTACACGAGCACTAGCATTACGCGGGGCAACTGCTGCTTTGTCAGTTACAGCAACAGCAACCTCGTAACTGTCTTCGGCCGGTTTAGGACGCTTTCCTCTTCCAAGTGCCACACCAAGCTCACCCGCGTTTTCGAGTTTCATTACCATCTTCCTTAAATCATTTAAGGACATTGGGCCTCTCCTCAGACCTTTGTCGTCATATTTATTCAATTCAGCACTGTAATTGTTGCCGTTCACATAAAACTGTTTCACTAACAGCGCCCGATCTATCTCCCCCATAGCTATACTGTAAACTCACGTTTAGCTTGTAAGACGACAGCGTGAGTGTTATACAGTCATACAAACGGTGTAAAACGCCAGACTTGTGCCTGGCGGCCAAAATTGGAACCAATCTTTTTTCCCCAGCGTTAATCGATCACATTAACGCGTTAGTACATCTACCAATTTTCGTTACCATAGAATAATTACAGTCCACGCTGGACATCCGTGAGTAGCTACACTTCAGTTATAACCATCCGGTATATTACGCAAACGTTGTAGCGGGTAGTGTTGGCCGGCCGCTGTGACCGAGCGGTTCTAGGCGCTACAGTGTGGAACCGCACGACAGCTATGGTCGCAGGTTATAATCCTGCCTCGGGCATGGATGTGTGTGATGTCCTTTGGTTAGTTAGGTTTAAGTAGTTCTAAGTTCTAGGGAACTGATGACCTTAGATGTTAAGTCCCATAGTGCTCAGAGCCATTTGAACCAAGCCAGTTACTTCACTGCGCCGGGCAAAAAGGGGTCCGACACATTAGGAGGTTTCTAATGTATTGTGTACATAGAGCCAATAGCTCGGGAAAACAGATAATGGTATGTTATAATGCTTGCCAGTGTTGGCAGAAGAGGGTTTCGAAGGAATACCCGGAAAATGTGTTTAATGCGAGACGGAAGTACGCCTGCACAGCACACTCCTTGCACAGTCATGCAATGTTTAGATGGCAATGGACTTGAAAACCGCTCTCTCCCATAATATTCTTTTGGAACCGTTTTCTAATAACTAAAAACTTATCACGGCACAATCCATTTTTAGATGTATGGACGCGAGAACGCTTCCATAAAAAAGGCATCGTTGCTTCGCTAAATTATAGAGTAAAAACATTAGTTGATTATCCATATTGCGAGTTATTGCCCTGCCTCTTTGCGAAATATCAGTTTACGAAAGCTCAGAACTTCAATGTATAAAATGACAGCGGCCCCACAGTTCGTAAAAATGATTCTGATCAAGATGCGGTTTCTCAACCCCTCCGACCTAGTCACTGGTCAGGGACATTTTCGTCCGAATTTTAAACGTTGTTGTGGATTAATTTAATATTTTAATCTTTCCGAACTGTTAGTGTGCTTCCAAACAAGTCGATCCCCGAAACCTAAGAATACTTCCCTTCAGCGCCAGAAGAATCAGACAAGACGGTAGCGCAGAAAAGTTAGAAATTGCCTAAGCATCAGTTATCATTGTTCCCCCTTTGTAAAAAAGAACAAGGAAACTACTGGGTTTTCTGTTTAGACACGCTTTTTACGGCTGATTTGACGTGAGTGAAGAATGGCATAATTATCTACCGCAGATAACGTGCTAACAGTATTTTGCAGGACAGAATTGGCTAGGCTTATCAGGTAATGGGTGTGTTCTGCACCGAAACGGAAGCAATGAAACTGGTCGCATCGTGTAGAAAAGGGAGTGAATTAGTTGTACCAATTTCTTTACTAAATATGTTGGATTAGTAGTAGTCGCGTCTGCATACGTTCATTTTATTGCTCGAAACATTTCTCCGTGTCGTTTCCTGCAAGGCAGTGCATAATTTAGTCAATGTCTGCATTTTTGGCACTCAGATGATAGGTTTTGATGAAACTTAAGACAGCGCGAGGACGAGAGCAAATTGACATTACAAAGTAAATAGAGGTACGTACACGCACCACCACACAAAACGCGCATCCTATGCCCTAGAGTATGCTCTCTCCCAATAACACAGAGAAACGTGTGCCGGATCATCTCACGTTTCAGGAAGACAACCACCTCTAGTCGTTTAAGGTTTTTGCGCCAAGCACGCGATAAACTAACAGTAGTTGGACGTGTCGGCTGCTTACACACAACATGCTGTCTATGGCACGGTGGTATTGCAATTATATTTGAGAGAGAGAAAAATTTAGGGTGTAAAAGCGTTGTTTGCCTCGTTTGGAATGTCTTGTCATTAAACTGTTAACTGGCCGACCGTGGGTACCAAACACCACGATCTTTATAAACATATGAAAGTCTCTTATCCTATTCCTTCTGATTAAGATTTCACAGCACTTAAAGTACCTGTAACGTGATGTATTTTCCATCGACTTGGATTCAAACCGCTTACTGAACACCGTGGCCTATTGCCGTAAATATGCAGTACATCCCACCTTTACTCCATTGTCACACGCTCTACATCTTTCTCCAGGGAAATTTCAACATCCTTAAACCTCCAGGCCGTGAAATTATCTGTGAAATCTTTCCATCTAATCTCGTTGCAAACGAATGCCATCCTCCAATCTAACTACAGTCCTAATCACCTTTGGACGAGTATATGCCCACCTATTAGATCCTTCTGCTGTACACATCCTACAATATTTTGTACGGGGTGATTCCGCTACATGGTGACAAACCGCAGGAAACCATCCTTGAGAGGATAGCTGGCAAAAATGGCCACGTGTGATCATAAGGTCAGAAATGCGTTCCAAGGGAGGTGCACCCAGTTGCTGACGCTAACACGTAATCAACACTGAGCAGGTGGCCCGCTAGCGTGGGGTGAAACATTTTCCACGAGGACTGACACTGTCCGTATGGCGTACAAGGCGTCCAGGCCTTGTTGCCTACAGACTTAAGTCTACTGCACCGGTTTTGTCGGTGGTTCTCGCACAGACGACCACGGTTCTCGATTTGTGTCATCAATCCAATTGAAAGGATTGCCTTCACTAGTGGCAGTATTGTCAACCTTGAGAACACCTACCTATGGGCTACGGAGAATCTCCATGGTATGTTAGCAACGAACAGCTAGCATCTAATCAGCCTCAGTGTGTGTGTGGGGGGAGGCGGGGGGGGGATTATTAACGATCGCCTCGTGGGACCACTCATCCTCCAACGCCTCAGAGGCGAAGTGTATCTGCATTTCCTGCGGGTGACATTGCCGCCCCTGTTGGAAGACACGTATTTGGTGGTATGAATGGTAATGTGACTTTACATGATGGTGCTCCAATTTATTGCCATCTTCAGTGTGAGGCTAAAACACTAGTACCTAGTACAGACAGAACATTCCTACTTTTATCGTGTGTTCTCGTATGTGCTTTTAATCATGAAATCTTAGGCTGTCAAAGTATCAAAGATCTTTTATCTCCACCGTTAAGTGAGTATACCTCAACTGGAAAGCATTTCTGGTCGCACGACCATATGACATTTTCCCCCTAACTCTACCAGGGACCGCAGCTTGCAGTTCGTCGCCATTTAGTAAAAGCACCCTGTATAATATTAGTGCCAATCCTATACCGATCCGTTTAATAACCAAAATTATCCTAAGCACTCGCACAATCGTGGTCGTTGTCATAGAAAGCATTTTACGCGGTTTCATCACGTAAGTGTTTATGTACTCTCTCTCTCTCTCTCTCTCTCTCTCTCTCTCTCTCTCTCTCTCTCCTTCAATGACTGAAGAGCGACAGTTAGGAGGCTGCCAGCCCACCCCCAATAAGGGGAATGTAAATAACTGATTACCAAAAAAGTCGGATCATTTATGTTCGGAGTAGGCTTATAATGTCGCCTAACATAGCATACATCTAGCGACAGTCAGGTTTACCGTAAGGCCTCGTGTTGATAACGGATTGCATTGTCGTGTTGGAATTTCCGATATGTCTGTTTTGCGCAAACCCAAATGAATTCGAGTTAGTCTTAAACTTCATCTCGGTTATTCTGTAACTAGTGTAAATGTGGTCTTCTGTGATATTTCCTCCCAGTGCGTAAGATTGCTTCAGAAAAGGTAGAATTCAAAACTGTAGCTGTCGGGTGGTTATAATTGAAGTGCAGCTAGACACGAAGGGCCCAGAGTGGTCTGTGATAATCGTATGGCAACGAAACTTGGTAGATATGCTAATGCATAAATGCGGAACCGGTTAACGCTGGAAAAAAGAGTTCGAATTTTGACCACCAGGTGCAAATCGGCGCTGTACACTATTTGTTTGAAGGTATGACGTGCGCGCTGTCATTTGACAAGCCAGTACGGTTAATAATAAAATCATCATGCCTTTCTCACTTGTTTGACCTTTTCTGTCCACGTCCCGTTCGTAATGAATTACATATAGAAATATTTCTATACCGCTTTCTTACATTCACAGCGCCATATTTGCACCTGGTGGCCACAACTAGAACTTTCCCAGTGTAAATCAGTTCCACATTAACGCGTTAGCGTATATCCAAAGTTTCGCTGCCGTATGATTACAGCCCACACTGCATCTCTGTGAGTAGCTACAGTTTCATTAAAATCACCCGGCACCACGATGAAATGAGTCAAGTGTAAGTTGTCAATGCCAATGCCCATTCGACAGTACACCAAAACAAAGCATTCTAAGCTTTTGAATGGTGCAGCGATTAGACTGGTGGTACAGAAATGCCAGTACTAGCCACTAGAGGCCGCTTGCAGTAAATGGCTCAGTCTCAGTTTTACGGCAAATCAGTTTCCCGCCACAGCCGAATGGCGTCCTACACCCAAATGGCCAGTCTAGCTTGTCGGGTACTTCCCTTACTAAGGTCGATATTGTAAAGCAGCCTCCACTTAATTCAGTTTTCGTAAGACGTTCTTGATGCTCCATTTGACATCGAGGTGAAGCTGGGCAAGAGTAACTACAGTCAATCATTGCATCCGATCTAGTGGCAGTTTCGCGCGGTAAGATATCGGGGCGTGATCATCGTTAACGCACGTTGTTTGTTCTTACCAGTGGTCTAACAGCTTGAGATACTTATTTGACAATTATATTTACTGTCTTCAACAAATTTCATTTGTATTGTGGAAAGATAAATTTTTGAAGCACTCGTTCTCGACATATAATACCAGCTACTACTATATTAGCAATACACCGATAATGTTACTCTTGCGGAAGGATGCTCATTTGACCGTGGTCGCGCATAATGGAAAGTTGTCGGACAATTATTGTTTCCCTAAAGATTTCTATAGCAAGCAAGCTGTAGGAGAATAAACGGGAATCGAACCAAGGTCCTATTATTAATCAAGTAAACAGCAATTACGTAAAATGAAACGGTCGCAGCCTAATTAGGTAAAGTTTACCAAGTACTAGGGTGGTTTATGAAGTAAGTTAACTATTGGGAATGACATTACTTCATATTGAAATTCTGTTTTGCTGATAAGACAACTTACCACAATTTAGCAAGTAATGTACTAATGATTTGACATGAACTACACAGGAGTATTAATAAGTTTTGACACTAACTTGCTCTCAATAACACTATCTGTACATCAGAGTAGGAAGCTAATGATCTTTATGGGTAAATGATTACTAATGGTAGGGGACAACTGACTTGGACAAGGGGTTCTTTTGTAAGTTTAATTACATGAAATTACTACCATTGAAATAGTTATGAAGTAGCTTGTACTGATTATTATTTGTATTCAAGGAATATTCACCTCCTTATACTGTTTACTCAGATGGGACAAGTGATACCTTAATCTAGCATAGTTTGAATAGTTGTAGCTATTTGCTTATCTGTAGTACACACACGTTATAAGAATGGAAGTTTTCCCTCTTGAGTACTGTTTCTGTAACATGAAATTTAAATCTGGCTCAACTATTAACATGGGGACCCAAAAACTAGTTTATCAGTAGATTTAGATCTAGTCTGAACATTTTAGTGATAATACAATATTAGAAACACTGTTAACTAAATAACACATTAAATAATGAACACTGTTATTTCAATAAGAAGCATCTTTCAACTGAATGCTTCTAATTGTACTTTGATGAAACTTTAACTATCATTTTAAGAAAATTACTTGGAGTATTTCAAAAGTTATGGTCACTAAATAATCATGGACTTTACAACACCGCAAAATTTATTAACTGTTATGAAAGTTTACTGACATGATTTTCAGTTCAATAATATGAGATACTCGGAAATATTCAGAAAAATTGTATTTTGCAGCGAAGTCAAGTGCTTAGAATCGTACTTCAAACATTTTCTGTCTCTGAGATTTCTTGTTGCTGTAAGCGTACAGATATACTTGGGATAGGATCCTTCCTAGGTAAATGACTAAGGATAAAATACGGGTGTTCAAAACGAAGTTCACAGAACAGACTTATTACTGAAAAAGACGCCGCATAACTGGTCCATGAAATTATACAGTACTCAACTTGTAATTTGAGATGAAGGTGGTGGCAGTCTCGGTCTCCTGTCCTATTCAGAAAAGACGGCAAAAGTATCCGTGGCTCCTGCTGTGTAACAAGCTCTGAAAATTCTCGTCTTATCGTCGGATTTTCGTTGCACAGTGCTAACCAAAGTATGTCATGAATAATAAACTAAATTATTTCCGCATCTGAGGCTATATTATATAATCTTGCAGTTCTTCTTGCCTCTTTCTGTTCACAAGATGCGTGCACTTTGTCTGCTAGCCACCGACTGACTCGCCACACAGGAGCCTTGCAGTTCGACCGCCAGATCCACCTTTCCTGTTCCCAGCTACCCAGGTCCGTAGCGGAAGGACTTCCAAGTTTTACACGATTGCAAACCTACTTCTCCTATGCAAAGACCAGTCTTACAAGTAAAGTTTTTACATTTTCTTTGACAGTATTCTACTTTCGAAATTACAGCCATAGATTGATAACAATTACATAAATGGTCATAAATAATGAATAAAACATTCACATAGATGTAACATCATAGAGCTTGGTGATATAGAAGTCACGTTAAGTAAAAACAAAGAAGTTACATAAGGCCATTATAGGTGATATCGATAATAGTGCTATAGACAATCTTAACTCTTTAATTTAGATCACCAGCAGATATCCAGCCTACGTTTCAAGTTGAAAACCATCGCCTTGCTTATTAATTTGATCGTTGTTGCGTTACAGTTTGATGTACGGGAATCATAATCTTCGCCTGTACTTTCTTGTTTCCGTTTATGTAGAATTTGCCATCCCTGTCTGTCACCATAATCTGGAGCGTTATTCATGCTGCAATCTATAACAAAGCAATCTTATTGCAATATGGGCGTAGCGAACAGCGGAAAGCAGGCTAATGCTGCAGCGAACACAAGAATAGCTGCGAAGCCAAGCTGCTCCGAAGTTCGTCATCGGTTAGGGGGGCTGGTGACATATTCAGAAAAATTGTATTTTGCAGCGAAGTCAAGTGCTTAGAATCGTACTTCAAACATTTTCTGTCTCTGAGATTTCTTGTTGCTGTAAGCGTACAGATTGATAGCGATAGTAGGTATACGGCATATTTGTGGCGTGGCATGTCGTGGGCTGTGGCTGTCGTTGGTCACATAGGAAGAAGCTAGTCTGTCTTTACTGATAAAAAGTACACTGACACCCCTATCCACCCCCTGAGATCACGAGGTGGAACTGTCAGTGTAAAAGGAGACGAGGAGTATTGTTCTCAGCAGAGAAGCAGTAACAACAGAATTGATCGGTCAGGAATGCTCAGCGACTTAGAACCTTCACTAGTCAATGGATGTCACTTGGGTAAAAGGTCCGGTAGCTGAGTGGTCAGCGTGACGGATTGGCTATCCTTTGGGCCTGGGTTCGATTCCCGGCTGGGTCGGGGAATTTTCTCCGCCGAGGGACTGGGTGTTGTGCTATCATATCATCATCCATCATCACCACCACCATCATCGACTGCAGGTCGCCGAAGTGGCGTCAAATTGAAAGACCGGCACCTGGCGAACGGCATGCCTGGCGGGGGCCCCTAGCCATACGATTAAATAAAATAAACTTGGGTAAAAAATCCATCAGGGACATTTCAACCCTTGTTAAGCCGCCGAAGTCGAATGTTGGTGACGTCACTGTGAAGTGGAAAATCGAAGGGACAGGTGCAACTAAACGAAGACCAGGCGGACCTGTACTGACGGACAGGGATCGTCGAGCATTGCGGAAGGTGCTTGTAAGAAAAGTCTCGTGGAATCGGCAAAATAAATCACTCAAGAGTTCAGAAGTGCTACCAGTAGTCCAGATAGAACAATGACTGTGCGTAGGAAGTTAAAAAGAATGTGGTACAGTAGTCGAGCAACTCCTTATAATCGACACATTTCTTTAATCAATACTAAGCTACGCTTGAGGTGGCCTAAAAAGTGACTCCCTTACACAGTCGATGAGCGTAAACTAATCATTTGGCGTGATGAATCACGCTATACTGTGTGGCAGTCTGATGTGGTAGGCCGTGGGTTTGGGGAATGCGTGAAGAACTTTGCTTGCCATCCTGTGTAGTGGCCAGCAGTAAAGTACAGGGTAGGTGGTGTCATGGTCTGGGGGTGTTTTTCATGGTTAGCGTGTGATCATTTTGCTGCGCTGAAAAAATCGCTAAATGCGTAAGAATATGAACTCCTTTCCCAGCTTTGTGTACTGCATACTCTACAGGAACAGGTCGCAGCCGATGATTGATTGTATCACCATGGCACTGCAGCCTGTCATGAAGTAAGATCTTTAAGACAATTGTTTGTAGGTAATGACATTCCTGAAATGGAAATGGCCTGTCCACGTCGACCAGTGTTCAGATCCTAACGTCCAACATGACTACCTTCTGCAGTTTATCATCTAGAGGAAGAATGGTCTGCAATTTCTCCGCACACTCTGACACCTCATTGAAAGCGTCCCCAGCAGAGTTTGAGCCGTCATAAATGCGAATGGTGGACACACGCCATATTAATGTCCACTAATAGGTGTCCGGATACTTCTGATTACCTCGTGTAGTGTGTAGCTGTCTGTGAGGTGGGTTCAGGGGTGACGGAGTTACCGATCAGCAATTTACGAAGGTAAATCCTTGGAGTACTGATTGCTGAGCAATTCAGTACTGAAAACAAGAAGTGAGGTAGGTTTTCCGAAAGAGTGTAAAATTCGATGGTGCCTGCACTATCCGTGGCAAAAAAACTCGGTGAAGAGTAACTTTCTCTCTGTGGCAGTGATCGCTGAACATTTAAGATTAATGTAAGGAACCATAGCCTTAATGAGGTACAAATGACGTCAGAAATGAATCAGCATTTCGAACATTTGTGTAATACCTGCTGGAGCTGAACCGCACAGACTCCACTTGCACAACCGGATAGCAGTCAGCGAAGCCTAGATCACAAAGAATACGTCTTCTCGACAGGAATGGCGTAAACGCAATGTAGCGTCAGCCAGAGACAGTTGAAAGAGGGTAATAAATTCGATGAATCATGTATCACCTTGTTTACAGCAACAGATAAAGTATATTGAAGATGGAATGTAAACTTCCAACATACTGAACGTGCAACGTTCGGTCCGTTCGTAGTAAAAGCAGAGTTTCGCGGCTTCCGCTTGTTCTGCTACTATTGACAACTAATTAGTTGTTCGGAATATTTTAAATAATGACGTACATTCTATAGTACAATGATGATTCGATTCAATGGACACGCTCTTTCAAGATGTTCTGAAAACATTGCTTGTATTGTCCACATGTTTGTTTCCTTCTTTACCCAGTAAACCACATAGTTTGTTGTCGCTTCTAGAACAAATACCAGCATGAAGAGCTTTTTCCCCCTATCATCGTCGACGCAACCTGGTGCTCCCTTCGTGCTGAATGATACAAAACTCCTCTGAAAACCATTCGTGAGTTCGGAGCATCCATTCCACTAAATGCGACATTAATGATGTTCTTTTCAAAAGAGGGCTTCGAAAGTTGGAAATAGGTGGCGGCAGATTGAGGTCGTGATAGTTCAGTCGTTACGAGCACTGCCATGGAAAATTGGGTTCGGGTTGAAGTCCTGTTCCAACATAGAGCTTTAAACTGTCTTGAAATTTCACTAAGTGAATTTATTCGGTACATAGAAGTCGAGTATTGTAAAGATAACCTCACGTCCAGAACTAAGTTTGTTTTTGAGCGTTATTTTTCTCGAGCTAGTGAGAGAAGTCTCATATTCCGACCAAGTCGTAATTTTCGGGCAGCAGGCATCTCGTTTGACATCAGCTAACTTGGAGGCATCAGTTCCTTCCTTCCTCGATGTATATATTGCCAGTAGTGCATTTCTTGCGAAGCACCTATTAGCGCAAGCTGGAAGATAACAACATAGAAGGCGCCTCACTTTGGTCTAATTACTTCGTAACTAACGGGACATGTCTTGCAGTTAGTACCTCGAGTAAGTTGGCACAGTGATGACGCAATAAATTAGTACTCTGAGGGAAATTACGCCCAAGTAACTCCATCATTAGCTCTTCCTTGGTTTTCCTAAAGTCTCTCTACGCGAATTTGGGAATCATTACGGTAGATGGTTTCTAGTTTTCTTATCAAACTGAACCAAAGCTTCCATAAGATGACAGATCTTCACAGGACATTAACTGTAAGTCCATTGCCCTCCATCACTACCCTTCCTTTTCTTGTAATCGTCGTCTGATCCGTGTAGCACGGTTACGCCCGTGCTGACCAAAATCTTTCTTATAGCTCTGTTCTTCTTTGGTTGTTATGGACGAGTAGATAAGTCATCTACCACTGTAGTAGGAAAGACCGGTTTGCATATTTTTTATACGACCCACGCTCTTTTTAAAGTTAGACTGAAACCAGAAAAGCACAAGTTGAAACTAGCTATCTTTAAGAGCTTGCCGAGATCTCTAGTATTGTCTGTCATTTATTACTCCGTGTTATAATTTTGCCCCTCCCGTCTCCTTGTGTCCCGTCATAAAATATAATCTCTTCCAGATGCAACAGGCTTTTATCCAACTATGTGCCATACCACCACAAGTGCAGAACCTGCTCTTAACTGGAGGGTAAACTGTTCTAACGGGGAGTACCTTTCACTTTGTGCGGGCGATACCAGCATTGACTGTAGAAAGTGCAAGAACCTCCCCGTCCCCTCCATTTCCGCAAGCACCTCCCACTCTTCGAGGAATCGCTACTATTGCTTCTTCGGTAAATTAACATCATAAAAACAGCTGCGGTGCGCTGGCTCACATAACGAACAATGGGCGAGAATTAGGCTCTTGTATAAACCATGTCACGGTAAATACATTAGGGCATCCCTTCCAAAATAAACGGTTAAAAGTGAATAGCCGTCCTATGCAAATCAGGAGCTTAGCTTCGGTGCGTCATGGCGCATAATGCTCGATAGAGTGGAGAAAACGGTGGAGGCGAGTGACACGTCGTGATGTCTGCTTTCTCCTTAGCGGAAAACCTGGCAAAAGCCCCTGTTCGTGTATTCCGTTCCGTTTTCCCCCTGAAGTAAAACCGATTAAGTGATCTTTGGATGAAGTTCAGATTCCACTCACACTCGCAGTCGTGCACCGATGACGATGATGTAAAAAACTGATTGTGGCTGTAGGAGAACTGCGAAAATATAACTCCACAGATATGAGAAATACGAGAACACACATGAGAAAGAAAGGTTTACTATGATTAATAAAACACACACACACACACACACACACACACACACACACACACACACACACACACACACACACACACACAAAAACACAAAAACACACACACACACACACACACACACACACACACACACACACACACACACTTTTCGACACATCATATTGCAACCAGACGCCAACGGATCCATGAAAATACAGAAATCGTAGATAAAATTGTAAAAGAGGTATTATAAAATGCGATTTGGAGATGGAAAATGAAATTTTAATAGTGATTACAGCGGCATTAATGGCTGAGTGTGTCGGTATGCGTCAGTAGATGTTCAGTCGCCTTGAATATCATTCCGCAAAATATTGTTCGTAGTTTCTATTAATGACCAGTTGACCCGTGCGAAACTTTCGCACTTCTATAGTTTTAAATAATGACAGTGTCTGGAATGAGTGTAGTCGTTGGGGTAAGGATAGTAGTTGGGGTAAAGGTAGTTATGGGAATGAAAAGAAAAATCTTTAAAAATGAACCGAACGACGTGAAATAATAATCAAGAATTTGATACATCCTTGTGTATACATTGTCATGTGTCCAAAAACGTTTTGCATTCGGAATGTTTGTCCTGGCTTGTACGGCGCGCGAAGATAAGGGGCTGTCAGTAGTCACCTAACCTAAATTTTTACTCTACAAACGCAGAAAGTATATTCATTTAGAAAAGTCAACTTGTACGACGGGCAGAGATAATGGACTACCGCAGTGGTCACAGTTATTATCTATGACAATGCTGTATACAAATTACTCAGTAAGGAAGTATTTTAAAACAGATGAAATGGTGTTTGTTATAAGATAATACGAATTGGCAGTATCTTATTTCTGATTAATAAATAGCTTCGTAAAAGTAGGTATGAAGCTGTACATCTATGATGCCCTTTTGCCTATGATAGTTAAGTATCATCTATGTTAAAATGACCCATAAATAGTAAATTGTAGTGTAAAATCGGTATGCAATGTCAGAAGAAGGTTAAAGAACTTTTCTAACGATACCTAATTAATCTCTGTACGATTAGTATACGTTCAGAGAAAGGGATGTTGATTTGAGAAATAATATGTATGAATCGTCTACTTAAACAGACGAAATTTAGAATGTTAAGCACCTCGCAAACTTTATAGTACGTGCGATGAGTGTGGACAAGCATAGCATAAGCATGGAATTTTGTAAAGCATCTCTTCCGTAAGTCATAATTTGTAGGTCCCACTCCCACTCGCGCCGTCCTCAGTCGTACCAGGCACTGACACCGCAGAAGGAATCGCAAGGCCGTGTCAGGGGTCAGTGGTCCACGCATGGGGTAAGCGCGTTGGGGAAACCTTACTACCAGAGTGCAGTGTAACCCACTGTGGCTCACGACGTAGGTGGGCTAACTACACAGGTGAAATTTGATGACAGATCGTGATAGAAAAGTCTTCTCAGTTTTCAGTCTCCAAAACGTACCAACCCACTGTAAAAATCAAATTTGTGAATGTGAGAGTACACTCAGTCGTTCAAACAATAACGTTCCCAGAAGTTCTCCATGTTTCAATTATAACCGCTAAACTAGGTTAGATTCAGTTGCTTAACACAAAGATTTCTTGAAGTTGATTTTCTCGTAAATGTTACTTGTATAAAAGTTTTGCGAATTACTCATTGCGGTTCATAAAGTTAACTAAAAGACAATCAGATGTGACTGATGGTGGCATATAAGAACATTCAAATAATATTCGTGCTCTTATTCGCCATTGAAGTCACAGCTACGTTCAATAGGCCTAGAAACCTTGAGTACTTCAATTTTAGGACTATAAAAGCAACTAGTGAATACTTTCGTATAAATTACATGTATATGGAATTCAGCTATGGACACCAAGGAATATGTGATAGCCTTGGAGAATGCTGAGGATATAATGGATGGAGGATGTTATAAATAAAGTAAGCATACAGAAAATAAAGAAGCCACATGAGTTGAACAACACTAGCAGACACAGTACACACATCTCTTGAGAAAAGGTCTATCGTAATCTTTCTAGAAGGCACAGTGACGGGAAAAGGTGCAGAGAATTTATCAGCCACAAAAAAAAAAAAAAATTATCTTATGGCATTGTTGGCCGGGAGGACCCCATTCGGGTGAGTTAGGCCGCCGTATTGCAAGTCTCTTTTAGGTGACGCTACATCGGTGACTTGCAAGTCAACGATGATGAAAATGGACACACCCAGTCCCCTGCCGGGAATCTAACCCGGGCCCCCTGCGTGGTGGGTAGTAACGCTATCGCTACGCTACAGAGGCGGACTATCAGCCACAGAGTTAACACCACGGCAATCAAGACATTTACTTAACTAAGGAGAGTAGCTGCAGGCCATATCTAACGGAGTATCTTTTTTAGCAAAGTGAACCAGAATAAGTAATCTGCAGTGGTATAATTAGTACCTTAAGTACCAAGTACTACTTAAGGTAAAAGTTACGGTGTAGTGGTAAAAAGCAGTGCCTTAATCCCACACATGAAGTACATTAGCCGGCCGAAGTGGCCGTGCGGTTAAAGGCGCTGCAGTCTGGAACCGCAAGACCACTACGGTCGCAGGTTCGAATCCTGCCTCGGGCATGGACGTTTGTGATGTCCTTAGGTTAGTTAGGTTTAACTAGTTCTAAGTTCTAGGGGACTAATGACCTCAGCAGTTGAGTCCCATAGTGCTCAGAGCCATTTGAACCATTTTGAAGTACATTAGTCTATTTAGGTTTTCTTGGGCAGTAGCAAACATAGCACCACCTCCGTAGCCGAAGTCGCTAACGCACGTTTCTATGGATGTCGACTCGAAGGGGGCCGATTTGCAGTCTGGTGGTAGAAGAAACTTTCGTCATCAGTATTTGGGCGGCAGAGGGGAGGGGAGAGATGTCGAGGTACAGCTTCAGAACAGTGTCTTACATCAAATTTCAAACCTTCCCACAACGTGTCACAGAATGAGGGCGTATAACTTGGTTGATTGTGATCCATTCGTCCATTTTATAGGGTCATGACGCTCAGTAGCTCCCTATTTGCTTCTAGAAAGAAGTTTATTTGCAGACATCGAATTTTACCACCCCCCCCCTCTTCGTTCTCGTCATAAACACCGTACACATGACACGAAATTTCACACGCGTTCATCTGTCACCTACAGTGGACACTACTCCTACAACAGTAACACTTCGCTGAGAGAATGTGCGATTGTGCACGAGGAACGAAAGCTTTCCAATTACGTGGTTGAACATCATCTCATGGGGTCTCCCAGCCAGCAGTGCCATATAACTTCGATAAATCGTGGTCATGAATTCATTTAATGTGACATTAGAGTAGTTGGAAATCTTCTTACAATAACTTGGCTCAGAAATGTCTCCCAGAACTTATTTTTATATAAAATGTAAAAAATTTAGAAGTTGATATTTTATAAACACGATAGCCCGGTTTTAATATCGATGTAGAAGTTTTGGGATTGGATCCTCCGTCTGTCCTAAGATAGTATCTGCCATGTCACGTGACTTTCTCTCACAACGCTTCGTAAGTGAAAACAAAGAGATATTGCACTTCATTTGAATCACCGTTAAACATACGTTGCACCATATATGGTGAATCTGACTTATTCCATTTGGAGGAAACAAAGAGCATGTAACTTCAAGTACAAGAATGCGTAGTAAATTTGTGGTCAAAAATCCTTCAAACTGACTTTCACTTTTGTCCGCCTTATGCATACTAGAGGGCCAAAGAAATTCTAAATGCGTTCCAGTGGCATCAAGCGGTTCCGTTGTGTATTATTTCAGCTTCCCTTACGAGATATAACAGTGACACTTAGTCCAACACATCTATGGACGGCGTTGAACTCTATAGAAAGGCAGGCGTTAGAGAAATCTTGGCGGTAGCTCTCGGCCGCATCCGTCACTGCCTGGGAGTCACGGAGAAACCTCCGTTGAGTTTAGTGTGAAAAGCCATCGTTCTGGAACAATTTTCAATCTTCGAAGAAGCCTAGGGAAATTGATATTCTACGATCGCATCCGTAACCGCCAAGGGACTCTGATCATTAATTAGGGTAGTAGTAACGAATTGCGTTGTTTCTTCTTGGGTAACCACACTTCGTGAGCGCAGTTTCAATCTCCGTTAGAGCAGCTGACAACCGTTACTGTCTCAGACGCGCCGTCCGTGGTGGCCGAGCGGTTCTGGGCGCTACAGTCTGGAACTGCGCGAGCGCTACGGTAGCAGGTTCGAATCCTGCCTCGGGCATGGATGTGTGTGTGATGTCCTTAGGTTAGTTAGGTTTAAGTAGTTCTAAGTTCTAGGGGACTGATGACCTCAGAAGTTAAGTCCCGTAGTGCTCAGAGCCATTTTTTATTTTATTTTTATTTTTTATTTATTTATTTATTTCTTCCCTCAGACGCTAGATATAACCTAGGCAGAATTTGTTGCGTGGTTCCGTATTACTTCTCAGTGTACGGAGAGTTGCAAATGCTTGCGCGCGCGCTCTCACACACACACACACACACACACACACACACACACACACACACACACACACACACACCGGAGCAGAAGATGTATATGCAGTCTTAGGTGTCCGCCAGTCACCGTGTCACGACTTTCTCTCTGTAAAGGTACGTTTACACTGGGATACATGTATCGCGACATGTATCAGCGACATGTCAATTTGACATGTCGCGATACATCACCTCATACAAAAATTCACGGAACTTGTATGCGGACCCTCGAGCTCATACATGTCGCGTATACATTTTGTATATCGCTTTTTGGCAATATACGCGACATGTATGAGCGACATTTGAACTCGCGCATGCGCAGTACTATCATTTCCTGTCGTCTTGTCGACTGCCGCTTATTTCGACGATTAGCGCATGCGCAGTACCAGGCTCTTTGGCGGCTGTTTGAGTTTTGAAGGCGCCGACTGTCGTTTCGACGTCAATGTATCTGCATAGAATATCAAAAAGTGCCATATGCAACATTATTCTTCGTGTTTGCGAGGCCATTGTGCAAGTTTTATCCCAAGAAGTGAAGGTAAAAGTTATATATATATATATATCAGAGTATGTAATACATTATATAATTTTTTCATGCATCTGGCACGTATATCAATGTTTTGCTATTATTCCGGCGGCCTCGCGTGATAATGTTGACAACGGATGCCGACAATCGTGTGTGAGACGTTGGCATTAGCAATCGCGCGACAATGCAAATGTTTTGTCATGAAATCTTCGTTTTACGCGGAATCCCCAGTGGCTAAAAAACGGAGTGTTACTGCCAACTGATCCTCTGGTGGAATAGCTTCCCGAAAGTTTGTGTTGGTTTTGGACACAAGAGGAGCCACAAGTGATAACAAACCGCGGAAATCCTCCATACTCATCCTAACATAATTTCTAAAATATGCGCCATCCTCTAGCGTTAATTCGCGAGAAACTCTCTGTGCCACCATCTACGCTTCCTCCGCCTTTTCTTCCTATCATCTTCCAAAAGAGCAAGTGTATCAGCACATAAAAATGTGAAATCTTCCAAATCGTCGTCGGAAGCTATCGCACAGTGATACATATCAACCAGTGTAAACGCACGCTCATAAATGTATGAAGTCGATACTTGTCAACTCATACAAGTCGCGATACATGTCGCAAAGTCGCATATACATGTATCTCATACACGTGCCGATACAAATCGCAGTGTAAACGCACCTTAATGTCAGTGTATGAAGTGCCATGGTCTTGGATGTGGGAAATATTAGGCATCAATTTTCTGAATTAGTCATTTGATTCACCGCTGCGGCAAGTATGCAGCTTTTGTGGAACTGTTAGCTGGGAGTTCTGTACCACACCGGTCGCAGAACACTAAAGTTAAGACTGAGCGAGATGGCGCTATGGCTGTAAATTTTACTCGCATTGGGGTTACAGATACACATCTCGCCATCCTTACTTGAAGTTTTCCATAGTTTCTCAAAAGTACTCAAAGCTAATGGCGGGGTATATCTTTCAATGTCACTACCGATTCCTTTCTCCATTGTAGCCAAAGTCCGCCTGTGTGGCTGAGCCGCCAGCTAGCATGATTACTAAGGAAAGGACCTGTGTTCGAACCGTGGTGTCGCCAATGATTAATTTTTTTGATCGTGAAACTAAACAATTGCCGAATGGTATTAACTAAAGTGCAGCTACTCACTGAAGTCAAGTGTGGGCTGTAATTATCGTATGGTAGCGAAATTGGTAGATGTTCTAATGCATTAATGCGGAACGATTTACGCTGGAAAAAATTAATTCCAATTTTGGCCAACAGATACAAATCTGGCGCTGTACAGCATGTCGTAAACGTCTCTGGTGTTCATACTCAACGAATTGTGTAAGCAGCAGTTAATAATAAAATCAGCAATAACCCTTTCTCACTTGTTTGACCGCCGGCCGCGGTGGTCTAGCGGTTCTAGGCGCTCAGTCCGGAACCGCGCGACTGCTACGGTCGCAGGTTCGAATCCTGCCTCGGGCATGGATGTGTGTGATGTCCTTCGGTTAGTCAGGTTTAAGTATATCTAAGTCTAGGGGACTGATGACCTCAGCAGTTGAGTCCCATAGGGCTCAGAGCCATCACTTGTTTGACCTTTCCCGCCCACGTCCCGTTCCTAACCAATTACATATGAAAACACTGCTATACGTCTTCCTTGCATTCACAGCGCCCGATGTGCACCTGGTGGCCAAAATTGGAAATAATTTGTTTCCAGAGTAAATCGGTTACGCATTAATGCATTGGAACATTTACCAAATTCCCCTACCATATGATACAGACCACACTGGACGTCTGTGAGCAGCTGCACTTCAATTATAACCACCTGGTATATGGTGATGGTGATACTCTGCAGCGTAACGGAACGTGTTTTGTGCTGACTACATGGGCCAATAGTGCCGTAGACAAGGAAGCGTTGACAAATCAACGCATCTATTGCCATATAACCACGATAATGTCAAACAGTTCAGTTCCTTATCTTTGTGAACCAGTGCTGTGCCTATGACTGATCCTGACGGGACAATAAATGCTAAGGAACGATACACACTAGACGCTACACCATGTCAAAGCATTCCTCAATGTACTTCATGCTTCTGTACACAAACCAAACATCAATGCAACGGAACAGTGCAGTACGTACTTATCACGCCACATACAGAATCCTGTGGAAGAAAATTTCGTGTCGCGGCCACATAGTCTATTACCATATTCTCGGTACGCTTCGTGGTCTAGTGGCTAGCGTTGCTGCCTCTGAATCACGGGGTCCCGGGTTCGATTCCCGGCCGGGTTTGTGATTATCTGCCTGGGGACTGGGTGTTTGTGTTGTCCTCATCATTTCATCATAATAATTCGTGACAGTGGCTAGACTGGACTGTGTGTAAAAAAAAAAAAAAAAAAAAAAAAAAAAAAAAAATCTGGACTGTGAGCAAATTGGGACTTTGTACGGGCGCTGATGACTGGCAAGTTGAGCGCCCAACAAACCAATCATCATCGCCGCGCTTATTCATGTAATAGTAGATTTTGTGCTTTTGTATCTTTTTAATCTCTCTCTCATTACATGCTTTTTCTTTACACCTAGGAAGGTCGCATAAGAACTTGACTTTCCTACTTTATAGATCCAGTGTCTAGAAACGAAATGATCAGGTTTTTGAAATACTTGCACAAAAAGGGCCATACGCTGTACATAAACAGTAACGTAGACGTGCTGCAACATTTTAACGAAAATTGCTGCAACAGTGAAAGTTATCTCCATTCAAGAAGAAAGGTTCAAATGGCTCTGAGCACTATGGTACTTAACACTTAACATCTGTGGTCATCAGTCCCCTAGAACTTAGAACTACTTAAACCTAACTAACCTAAGGACACCACACACATCCATGCCCGAGGCAGGATTCGAATCTGCGACCGTAGCGGTCGCGCGGTTCCGGACTGAAGCGCCTAGAACCGCTTGGTCACCACGGCCGGCAAGAAGAAAGGTATCATCGACGTTATTTGGTGATTCGAAAGAAAACAATATGCAAAGGGTAAAAGGAAAAGACGATATGTACTGCCTTGTAAATTATCTGTCTGTATGTAAGTACATCATTGAGAAACTGTTTTGTAATATTTCTATGACAGATTTTTCTGCTTCTCATCCCGGAAGTGTGTAGAATTTACGATACGACCTTTTCAAGAACTATCAGTCTACATTTTTTGTCCATTAATAAAGTCAAATAATACAGCTGCCAGTTCCTGAATGCTGAGACTATGTCCTGACCTTTTGTGAGATTGTCGGGCCTTCAGAACTCTGTACTTAGCAGTGCGATGAAGACTGATACGTTCCACGTCGTGTTAAGAGAAAAAAAACCACACACACACACACACACACACACACACACACACACACAATGACGAGTCGTTATCGTACATGGTTCTTTGGCGTCACAGTGCTCCTTTCATTCCATCGTGGTCGTGATTAGTGGACCGTCAGGAGGGGTGGGGTGGGGGGGGGGGGAGGAGGAGGAGGAGAAAGAGGAGAAAAAGAGGCCAAGAGTTGACACAGCAAAGCGAGTGTTTCGAAGCTCTATTCGAAAGTCAGACATTAATACGTAGTTCTATGTAATGTTCCTATAAATGGCGTAAAATATGTTGGAGTTATAAAAATCTACCATTGAGTGACCCTAACCATGACTGTAAGAAATGGGTCTATATTTTGCGATAAGTGCCGCTATTAGGTAGCACTTTTTGTATTGGGAGCAGAACGAAACTGGCAGACAGGAAATGTGACAACAAAGTTCATCGTTCCCGCTGCGTCATATCGCCGAGTCTAAGGTCAATAGGCCGTGGAAGCAATTGAGTCTCCATCCTCATTGCGAGTCCAAGGTTTCGCATCTGCGCCAGCGGTCGTGGCCTTTGTGGAGTGTGTTGCCCGAGTCCGTCGGGTGTTCGCGTAAAAAGTGAGAACAGGCGTAACGTACACATTTCCGCATTTTTGGAACAGTGTGTTGTGCCTCCGGTGAAGTGTCCGAAAACTACCGATGCCCTTACGTAAAGTAAGTATGTGGTACATGACAGGAGTCTCTTTCCAGGCGTTATCCTGGTGTTGCAGGATTTCCGTAGCATGAATGTTTGCCGTCAAATGATCTTCCCGCAGATTAAGCAACATTTTTTCTTTAGCGAAACCGCGTGTGCCGTCTGTGTATTAACAGTTAGCTTATTACGTATCTGTGGTTGTTAAGTTGAACAACTCTAGTACTCGCCTAGAAATGCGAAAAACACAACTGAGTATCGCAGATACATTTTCAATTAAATTGGCGCACAAATTCATTACGTGTCCGGTTAAATTGCGTCTCACTAACAGTGAAACAGTGTAAGAGGTGGTCATATTCTAATAATGTTCGTGGGACGTCGCGAGGATATAGGTCATTGCAGGAAACAATGTACAGGGTGGTTATAATGAAACTTCTTGAGCCAGTGAAGACGGAAAACTATTTGTCTTTTGATTATCAGACTTCGTAGGGATGATATTCGGACTGTGCGTTGCAGGATTTGTGTGGTTACTAGTGTTAGGTGTCATTACTTGCCGTTTGGTGCCGATATTAGCACGGTGCCGTTGGAATCAAACAAAAGCATAAGTATGCATTACAGTTCTAGTCAACATGGGCCTGGACAAGGTGAGCAGGTCCTTACCCGTAAAGTCGTTTCATCAAAGTAGCAGCATTAGTGCTGGTGCTCTTCGTGAGTATCGACGCATTAAAGGCATACGGAAAGGTCCTCCTTCCGCACTGGGGTTGAAGATGATTTGGAAGTTCGAATGAACTGGCGATGTGGGTACTATTACTGGGGGAGGCCGACGGTCAGTTGCGCAACAAATTGTTAAAGTAGTTACCGTTGCCATGGCTGAGAATTCTGGACGCAATGCGCGAACTTGATAGAGGCCACGAGCTTTGTCGCGACAGCTAAACATTCCTTGGCCCACCGTTCGAAAAGTGTTGCGAACAATTGTGAAATGGTATCCCTAGAGCGGTTTCAGGCTGTCGTTGATGCTTAGGGCCGTCACATTGAGCTACATTTGTAACGTGGATGGTAAACACCGCGCTCAATCAACAAACGTTACCCTCTCATGTGGTAATTAAAATGTCTTTCAATGGTTTGTTCATTATCTCTCTTCCGAATGTCCTCAAAAATGTTTCCACAAAGTCTTTGGCCTACGATCACTCGTTTTTCTAGTAGAGTCCCCTGAAATAGCGGAAGTTTAATTCTAACCACCCTGTATCTCGTTAGTAGGCCGGTGGCGCAAACCGGGGCGTTTCTAATTTAGTGTGTTTGCTCCGGTCGGCCGGCGTCCGTACTCCTGAGGGTCCCTCGCTGGACGCAGCCGATGCCATGCCAGCAGGGTTGCCAAACGTCGCCGACCCGCCTCCTCCCAGAATCGGGGAAACGGCGACACACTGCCAGGCACACATGTGCGGTTGAACAGTTTTACTGGCTCAGCAACTTGCGGCCTGGTACCTCACGCGGCTACTTTGAATAAGCACCGTGAGTACGGTGGCATTTGTTTTGGGTACATGTTTCCTAAGAAGTAACAGGAAAGCGGCTGCATTATTGTACATTTAAACCGTGGGAATTGCTATAATAAACGCACTAGCCAAGTACCGAATGATCAATACGGTCAAAATCTTAATTGCTGGACGTCTGTGTATAATACGCGCAATATGGCATTAATTTTTTCGTTTTTGCCTGTAAACCAGAAAATATCGAGCTTTTGCAGATGGCACTATACGTATTCCAGTGTTAGATTAATACGAAAAGTGCCACACGATGTAAGCCCTCTCTGAAATCAGACCGAAACTGTTGCATTACAATTCCGTTACAATAAACTGCAACCCTGGATGATAGTATAAAGGGTAAATCCGAAATCCACCGATAAAATATCGGAGGCTGTTCAGGTATATTTTCAGCGTATTTTGGTATGAGGGATCCGCTATCTCTAGTGGCTCTTTACATAGTAACAATGTAATTATGTTTTAGGCTTTGTTACATCAGTTACATTTGTGTGTCCGAAAATACCTCTACAAGAGTAAAATAGCCTTAATATGCAATCACCAAAATGTACAACAGACTATGCAAGAGTTCTGTTGTGGCTGCCGTCGCTGTGGGAACAGCTCAGCGTAAAGTCGGTGTGCCGCTCTTCCACTGCATTCCCTGAAATACAGGAGGTGCATGCCGTCCAAATATTTCCATTAGTAACCTATCCATACTGCTGCGTGTTACTGTTAAAGTGCAACTAACACAGCCCGAAAAACAAACCTGAGATAAAATCGACCTATACTGAACGCAAGCTTGAGGTCGGAAGAACGAAGTGGGCATTACTATTGTCAACAGCAATTACAGTAAGTGAATGGAACAAGTTTGTTTTCAAATAACACACGCAACGCCTGCTGCCGACGTTTATACTGTTCTACAGCTATTCTCAGTACAAAAGAACGATAAATGGCGGTAATCAATCCAACAAAATGCAATTACTGTAACTGTCCACTGGAGACCACTGGTTCCTCACATCACAGTACTCAGTAAATATCGCTGAACAGCCTTCGAAATTTAGTCGGTGGTGTTCGGTTGCACCTCACATAAAAACGTCGGTTTCACGAAAGTAAAATCGGTTATCAACTGTTCATTGAAAAGAAGTTGGTAAGGTTACTTTAAAGACCATTTTTTACTACTACAGTTCCTATTTGCTCATTTTAACGAATGTACCAGGATACCAGTGATAAGGTATGATCTTTACGACCTCTTGTAAATAGAATGTTTTCTATTGGTTGAGTTCGTATCCGCCGCGACGATCAGTTGTTGATAGAAAACATGAGTTTCGTGTCGCGGCCTGTACTTTGACGTGAGTTCAAGTTCTGTGGTAGGAAAATTACCAGTAGAGTTCAATTAATCGTAAATAGACTGGTGTTCAAAACTTGAGGACGAAAGTAATTTTCACATGCTGTATCACTGCTCATTAATATAGTGTGATAAAACTTGCACCATACGCAGAAAAAACTGCTACAGTTTAGTACAAAAGTTAACTGAAAAAAATACGCAATGAGACGAGCAGAAATGTCACATCTCTTCGAAGACAGTAATTACACTTAAGTCACTGTAATTCATGACGGTCCACTGGACATTACAAGGGCGGGACGAGGTCCTTCATAGGCTGTGTGTGACCACAGTGGACGGCTGCTCGCTGTGCAACGTGCTCTCCTGCTGGCCACACGGCTGGTCACGAGTTCTTGTGGTAGGCCGATCCATTTCTCCACAGGCGCGGCTTACGACTGCTGGGTCGTCGTTCGTGCACGCGGTTGTCATCCATGAAAATTAGGTCAGGGCCGAAAGCCCACAATTACGACACTGGATTTTAGTGCGCTTCTCCCAGTATGTTACCTAACGAGGAACAACTAATTAAGTATGACAATTTTCTTTAGGGAGTTACAGCGTCTGCATCGGAGAACATAAACTGTGCTCGCAAATTACCGCCTACTTCAACCTGATCGTCAGTCTTCTGCTGCTCTTCCTCTCCCTCTATGCCAGGCCTTCACCTCTGAATACTTGCACCACACCTTATCTGTTTTCTATATCACAATATTTCTCCTCATTCACTGTATCTCCTCCCCCCGCATCCCCCCGCCCACCCCCTTTTCGAAATTAATTACAGTGGACACTTATCCTCAGTACGGTCTCATTTTCCCCTGTAAGTTCCTGATGCTCTGTGTGCCAAGATACGCTATTATTTTGGACGAAAGTGTAACTTTTAATGTTGTACTAACAATGCATCATCAAAACAAGAAATCAAATGGGCAAAGACTAGCGAACGTTTTGCATTCATCATGTGTAACGGAAGGAAACGGCAGATAACTTAATACTACTACCCATGATATGAGCGCAACTACACAGGTGTGCAAAACTTGAACGAAAGGACCTTCTGCATAATGTGTCACTGCCAACATAGCTCGGTGAAACTTCAACCATACATAGAAGGAACTGTTACAGCATAGTACAGAAAGTAACAAATACCCATGAAACGAACAGAAGTGACACTTTTATTCAAAGACGGTAATTATACTGAAGTCACCGCCATTTATGATGGTGCCCTGGATATTACAAAAATCGGGGCATGTTTCTTAATAGGGTATGTGTGACGCTGTACCCCCCTTCTGCTAGCGCTTATTTTCAGAAATAGCACTAGGGGAAGGGGTAAAGTGTTACAGTAACGTTGATCAGTGAGTGTACCGTGTTAAGTTCTGGAGGCCAGTTGACCGATGCAATATTATGCGTTCCCGCACTATACCAACTGGACCACCAAAACGATCGTGTTCTAAGAGTGTGTTCCTGGGTGCATTACGTGTTCGCGTCTCTCGCCGTATATGAGGGTAGGTCCAGCATTGTCGAACACGTTCGTTTTGATGGTCCAAGTACTACGGTGTGGGATGACATAACGTTTCGTGGGCATACTGACCTCCAATTTCTTTGAAACGGTACACTCACCGGCTCCCAGTGTACTTCTATCCTATGTGAGCCTCCTTAGAGGTGCATTCGGCACTGGTTTAATCTTTGTGGATGACTCATCGAACAGTGCAGATGGAAGAGCTCTCGGAACGAGAGGATATCCGCCGAACGGACTGGCCAGCCTGTTCCTCAGACTTAAATCACATCGAGCACGAGTGGGATGCATTGGACAGACTTATCCGCGGCGCGTCCACTTGCGCCACCGATCAATCGGCAACTGTCAACTACGCTGTTTGAGGACTGGTTCGACATACAGCAAGAACTCCTTACAAACCTTGTGGCCGGCATGTGAGCACGTTGCCGTGCATGCACTGCGTTCCGTGTTGACTAAACACCCTATTAAGAAACGTGCCCTGATTTTTGTAATGCCCACGGGACCATCATAAATCGCGGTGACTTCAGTATAATTACTGTCTGTGAATAAAAGTGTCACTTCTGTTCGTTTCATTGGGTATTTGTTACTTTCTGTACTATGCTGTAACAGTTCCTTCTATGTACGGTTAAAGTTTCACCGAGCTATGTTGGCAGAGACGCTTTTTGCAGGAGTTCCTTTCGTTCGTAAGTTCTACACACCAGTGTAGTTGCGCTCATGTCATGGCTAGTAATATTGAATTGTGTGTGTGTGTGTGTGTGTGTGTGTGTGTGTGTGTGTGTTTGTGTTTGTGTTTGTCCGTATGATAATTTAGGTTAAGTAGTGTGTAAGCTTAGGGACGGATGAGCTTAGCTGTTAAGTCCCATAAGATTTCACACACGTTTGAACATTTTCTTCTTTTGATCATAACATTAAACGTTACTCTTTCATCCAAAATAGTAGCGCTCCTTGGCACGCGAGAGTATCAGGAACTTACAGGGGAAAATGAGACAATACTGAGGGCAAGCGTCCAGTGTAATTTCGATGCGGGGTGGGGGGAGGGGATGCGGGTGAGAAGATGGAGAAGATACAGTGGAGGAGGAGAAATGTTGTGATCTGTAACACAGATACAGGGTGGAGCAAGTATTTTGAGGGAAAGGTCTGGCATATATATATATATATATATATATATATATATATAGAGAGAGAGAGAGAGAGAGAGAGAGAGAGAGAGAGAGAGAGAGAGAGCGCAGCAGAAGATAGACGATGACGTTAAAGTAGGCGGTAATTTGCGAGCACAGTTTATGATCTCCGATACAGACGCTGTAACTCCCTAAAGAAAATTGTCAGACGTAATTAGTTGTTCGGCGTTAGGTAGCTGATAGTGGGAGAAGCGCAGTAAAAGCCGGTGTCGTAATGGTGGGCATTAGCGCATCTGCTGCTCCTGCACTTTCACTTCCTCCGTGCCTGATCAGCCCGGCGCTCCGTTTCAGCCTGCCTCGCTGCGAAATGGAAATTTTCCAGTCTCTTCTTGTGTTCGACGAGACTGTATGCTATTGTCACTCGGGTGCTGGCATCTCCGATGATCGGATAGCAGATGATATCGAAGCTGTTTCGTACAGATACGAGAAGTTGGTATATTCTGCCCACTGTCCGATTTTACTCTTTGCATTATTCGATCGTGTACTTCAGTGGCTTACCCGTTAGCACTGTATAGCACAATACTGCAGTATTACTGTCTGCTTTCAGCTTTTTTATCAGCTCTGTTTTAAGAGAGAGCGAAAGTCGATGTAGTTCAGACAGATGGCATGTACATAAATTAAATACCATAAAAAGTATATCAGAACTCTGTTTTCTGATAAAAGCTGCTTTGTCAGAAGTTCTGCAATTTAGCCTCTAGTCACGCCACATACATAATTGCTCGAAACTGGAATGTGTGTGGTTTTCAAGGAAGTGAAAGAGAACATTTTTCCGTAGCTACAGTTCGTCATTAATGCATTCAAGCGTGGTTGCGAGTCGTGATGCATATTATAGATCAACGTTATACGAATGAATTTAACCCATTTTATACTGACTTCTTGAATGATTAACGTCTAATTTGTATGTCATTTCTATCCTGTTTGAAAAACTTGGACTTGCCTCAGGCAAATTACTTCGGACAACATAATTTTTGTCACGAGTAATACCGAGCATGCTTACCGAATTTTTACGCAGGTTTCTATAACCCACTCATTGTTGCAACCGTTCCGTAACCCGGTAACACAGCTGACTTCGTTAAAAACTCCAAAATATTGACACTTGTCCCAATGTGGACGGGACCATGAGAATTATTGTATATCATGGAAAACATGTAATTATTTTCGTTGGAGCCCACAGAATTATTGTTGGAACGAATTGATTATGTTTCGTTGTCAATAAAAGGATTGGAGATTCCTCAAAGTACCAGCAAAAACGTGTACCGAGACACAGATTACAAAATTAATGAAAACATTAATTTGGATTGAAGAGGGGGACTTAAAACTGATATTGCATACCATGTTTCGCGCTCCGAAACGTAGGTGTCAGAAGACGAAAGGTACATCTTTGAAAAGTAATAGTATTAGTGACTCGAGTAAACTTTAGACGGACATAGGCCCTATACCGAATGGTTTCAAAGGTAGGCAACATTTAATGTACGTTGTTGTTTACTTTCTGTATTATTCAAACAACGCACCACTGGCCTATAAAAACTACATCAGGTTCAGAGCATGTGCGTCGCGTGAGATTTTCAATATCCTCGTGCTCTCTTCGCGAAAACTATTAGTCCTAGAGAAAAATGAACCTTTTTTGTAGGAAATGTAATGTAGTTTAATTTTTTACTGCAACACGTTTTCGATGGAGGGTGCAGTTTTAGAGTTATTCAAGGAGAAAGTACAAAGGTCATATTAAATGTGTTCTACTTCGGAAACCATTCGGAATAGGGCACATGTCCGTATGAAGTTTTTCGTTTGAATAACTAATACTATCACCCCTCAAAGCGTGCACCTTTCCTCCTGACTCGTCCATGATATACAAGCGCGCATAGAAAAAATAAGTATTGCAAGAAAACTCGATATCCTTGAAAAATACGTTCGGAATCAATCAGACCAATAAAGGTACTAATGGTCTCCACCAGAGGAAATAGTTTCAGAAGAAATTTGGTTCGGCAGGTGCAGAGAAGCGAAAAGTCGTGGAAGAGAAACTGCGGAAGGATACTCAATGACTTGAGACAAGGCCTGTCAACAAAATGAGCATGTTTCGTAGATTCTTATCGTTTCTGTTGCGGAGCAAGCTATCTGCAAAGTAATCTCCACAGTCGTTAACTGCATATAACTTTATAGCTGTCTGTTACCCTGCAAGACATCGGGAGGCGATCACTGCAGCGATATCGCAGATCTTAATTATGTTCTCTGTCCTCAGAGACGCGTAGAGTGTACTCGTATCACAGCGTATTGCAGCTGCCAGGTAGGGATACGCATGCTGCTTGTCACAGGAGTCTTGAGACACCGTACCTGTGCACATTTAAAGAATAGGAAAATTTACTTCTTTTTGTATTAATCCATTGTTTGTATACAAACGGAAAAGCCTGTGTGGCTGTGGTGGTTGGTCTACACCAGGGATTCCCAAAGTGGTCATATCGGTTTCCTAGGGGTCGACATAAACGAAAACTGATTTTGGGGGTCGACGAGGTCTATAAATCGACCCCTATTAAATTAACACAAGTTCTTATTTAAGGTACTGTATTGTTTATGTTGTGTTACGTGTACTAAGAATAATTAATATTTTTGTAGGAAATAGCATTGTGTAGTAATGTAAAGTCTCTTCGTACAAGATGAAAAACTCGGCAAGTCTGTGTGGACAAGTTTGTGCAAGATAATGAGTTCGAGCGTACGTCTTTCAGGCGCGTTTTGACTTGCTCTCTATTTGACGCTTACGCCATTTCACACGAACGAATTCATAATCAAGTCCAAACATGTTCCTGATATTTTACTATTTAACGAGCTCTGTCTTCTTGTACTGACCTAAGTCAGAATGAAAAATAACACTCTGTAGCAGCTGTTTCAAGTTAGCGGACCATTATGAATAAGGGGGTTGATCTTAAAAGTAGGTAATTTGGCCATGGGGGTCTGAGGTAAGTTCATTTTGGAAAAGGGGTCACTTGTCTAAAATAGTTCGGGGTCCCTGGTCTACACGATCAGGCCCAGTGGACTGTGCGCTGGCTTTAGTCATCTGTCCCCAGTTTTTTTCTTTTTTCTTTTGGAACGTGCCCTTACAGCCATCACAACTGTGGAATTTCAATTGTGACGATACAAACGTAAGGGCAATACAATATCCAGTTCCTGAATGGAGAAAATCTCAGATTGGCCGGGAATCGAACACGGTCTCCTCTGTGCGCTCTGAATGTTTCGCGGTGGCATGCTTCAATAAAATCTGTTTACAGGCTGCATCATTTCGAATAAAACACTCGAGCTTTCGACATCTGTCTCTGCCATCGTCATCAGGAGTTGAAATAACTGACCTCCACGACTGGACGTTGTTCGTCTTATGTAGACGTAATGGTAGCGTCTGGAACCTCCCCGAGGAGTGACGCATGCGCAGAAGACAAGGCGGGCGGTGGCTCAGTCCCACCGCGGGACTGAGTGACGTCACATGGCCCGAGCCGCTGGCGCCACGTTCGAAACTGCCGCTTCTGCGTCCCTACAAGCGTCAAGCCTAAGTTTGTGCTTTTGCTTGAATGTCCAAAGCCCGCTCCCTATGCCCTGTTAAGTTCGAACCCCTGGTCTCTGTTGAAACTGTTGCTGTTCATTCTAATTTCGGCCGCTTCTTTGATAGAACACCGTGCCAGCTCTAGCAATCATTGATATCAACTCCTGATGACGATGGCAGAGACGCCTGTCGAAAGCTCAGATATTTTATTCGGAACGACGCGGTTTGTAAACCGTGATTATTTTGTTGAACCGGGTTCCTTTAGTTAGCAATCCGCCGCGCTGATCGCGCAGCTACCGAGACTGATCTGGCTTCTTCCCTCCATCCTCTCGTAAGTGTACCCACTTGTTCCTTGCCTACTGCTGTCATATTCGTACGTATGTCTGACAAACATTCTCGTCTGTGCTGAACACTCAGTTCCTATTCGCTGGAATTCACGTTAACGGCTATATTTTCCTCACAATGCAATTGCTCCATGTAGCAGATATGGCGTCTGCTATGCTACACGATTGCTGAAACTATAACAGTTCAATTAAATTGGAAGAGAATGGTTTTGAGAATAGCTGGGTTGGAAATGGTAGAGCCGCAGAGCCAGAGTATGGATGGATATTTCAATAAAAACAGAGCACAGTAACATTATCACTCGCCATATAACTGCTTTATACCCATGCCATGATGAACAATCTAAAGTTTGACAATCGTTCAGAAGAATCAGTGTGGAAAGAAGTGTGACCCTGAAGTACTGGGAATTATGTGATGCGTTTGACGTTCCCTAAGGCAGTAGATACTGCAATAATAAATAACAGTTCAGTTGAAGACAGATTCATATTCTAATAACGGCGATCACAGAAGATGGAGGCACAAATACAGGTGCAATGGCGGTAATGGGGTGAAGAAACGTTGCTTTGTGGATTATATACTTCATCTGATCGACGGAAGAAAAAGAACAAAAATGTTGAGGGAAAGGTAGGAATGAAATAAATAGGAAGCTCAGGGAATCCAACGCGAAATGACGGCAGGAAAAATGTGAAGAAATAGAAAAGTGTTGTTGGAAGGACTGTTTCAGCATACAGGAGAGTCAAAACCACCTTCGGAGAAAGTATAAAAAAGGGCGTTAATATTAAGAGTGCAGTGGGCATCCGACTCTAAATACAGAGGAAAGAGCAGAAGGTTGGAAAGAGTACACTGAAGGCATTTACGAGTGGGAACACTGCTCTGATGTGATAGAAGAAGAAATGGGAGTCGATAAGGAAGACATACGGGGTCTGGTATTTTTGAGAAAAAAAACTTCGAAATATTTACAATCGGATAGGGCCGAAGGGTTAGATAACATTCCACAAGAGTTTCTAAAATCATTAGGAGAAGTAGCAACAAAACGACTATTCAAGTTGGTGTGTAGAATCAGAGACTGGCGAAGCAGTTTGACGTCGGGAAAAACATAACCCACACAATCCCGAAGACAGCAAGGGCAGATAGGTGTGAGAACTATAGCACAATCAGCTTAATAGCTCATCCATTCGAACTGCTGGCGATAATGATACACAGAACAACGGGAAAAACTTAGCATATGTTAGATAACAATAGGTTTATATTTATGAAAAGGACAGGCACCAGAGGCAATCCTAACGTTACACTTGATAACCGAAGCAAGATTTAAGAAAATTCAAGGCATGTTCATAGGACTTGTCGGTCTAGGAAAAGCGTTAGACAACGTAAAATGATGCAAGATGTCTCAAAATCCTGAGACTTGGAGTAAGCCATAGGGAAATATGGGTAACATACAGTATTTACAACAATCTAAAGAGAACAAAAGAAATTAAATGATCGTATGGCCTTATTGGCCGGGAGGCCCCATTTGGCGTTGTTCTGATGCCTATTGGACGCTACTTCGGCGACTTGGGCGTCTTCGTGATGGATATTAGATGAAATGATTAGCACAGCGCACACACACACACATCCAGTCACTGAGCGAAGAAAACCTCCGACCCGGCCGGAAATCGAACCAGGGACCCCGCGATATAGACACGACGCTACCAACAGACTACGGGCCGCGGACCGAACAAAAGGATGGAAAGCTAAGAACTAAGTTCTCGGATTAAAAGCAGTGTTAGACAGAAGTGCAGCCTTTCGCCGCCTGCTTTTCAGTCCATACGTCGAAGAAGCAATGACTGAAATAAATGTTAGAGCGGGATTAAAATGCAGGGTGAAAGGATACCAGTGATAAGATTCACTGATGACGTTGCTTAATGAAAGAGAGGAATAATTGGAAAATCTGTTGAATAGAATGGGAGATCAACGAGCACTCACTGTGAATTGAAAGTAAACCGAACGATGACGAAAGTAATGATGATGAGTAGAAATGACGCTCGCGATAAACTTA
Organism: Schistocerca serialis cubense; assembly: GCF_023864345.2. Taxonomy (NCBI): domain Eukaryota; kingdom Metazoa; phylum Arthropoda; class Insecta; order Orthoptera; family Acrididae; genus Schistocerca; species Schistocerca serialis. Next base: position 374,966,308 of record NC_064640.1, read on the forward strand.
ACATCAAAATTGGAGATCACAGAGTAGACCTTGGAAGCAAAGCAACACACAACAGAATAAGCGAGGATGACATAAAATTCAGCACAGGCAGAGACGATATTAGTGGACAAGAAAAGTTGACTAGTCTCAAGCAAAGGCCTTAATATGAGTAAATTTGAGAGTGTAAGTTTCGAGCACAGCATTCTATGTTATTAGATCGTGGGTTGTGGGGAAAACCAGAAAAGAAGGTAGTCGAAATGTTGGAGAAATTGTGCTATGGAAGGATGATAAAAATAAGGTTGATTGGTAAGATAAGGAATGAGGAGATTCTCTGCAGAATCGGAGAAGAAAGGAACGCATAGAAACACTGACAAGAAGGGACAGAATCATACGTGTTAAGACATCAGGAAATAACTTCCACGGTACTAGAGGCAGCTGTAGACCGTAAAAATTTCACGGGGAGACGCAGGGGTATTTATCAAACAAATAATTGAGGAGTGCGAGGGCTAATCTGAGATGAAGAATTGGCACAGGACCAGAATACGTGGTCGACCGCTTCAAATCAGTCAAAAGACTGATGACTAGCAGAAAGTCTAAAATTCTTAAATTATTTTACAAAATATTACCACGCGCTATATTTTAAGTTAACGCTTGTTAATCTTCTGTAAAATAAAGACACACAAACATAAATTAGGTTAAGAACATTCTGACATTATTACACAAAATGTCGCAGAAATATTTATCGCCATTTACGTTTGGAGGAGTGGCCTGATTCTGACAGTACCACTCAAACAGTAGGAAACTTCGCGTTGACATTTAGCGTTAATCACAAACTCGACAAGGTCTCAGACGAAGAGACGTTAAGTCACACTTTGTGTGTAAGATGCGGTTACAGAAACAAATTCAGTATAGAAGCGACTGTTGCACCACATGCATTTACATGTAAAGCAAAGGAAGTCTGCAAAATGCAAGCCAAAAGAAAAAGCCGATCGTTTAATGGCTGCGGCCAAAAATTGCTTTCTTCGTCTTAAAGATGGAAAGAAGAAAAGAGGTCATATGCACACAAATCACAAAAGGCTGTGAAAGATTAAGAATATCACAAACAGTAGATCTGAGACGACGACATATCTTCCAAATTTTCTTAAACTTTGTTGCTTTGCTAGTGCGTCAATATAAGTGCTGCTAATTATATAGTCACAGTTCGCTGTAACTCAAATTCTTAAACGCGTTGAGAAACTACTCGTTTAGATACCGAAGCCAATAATCGTAGGAAAGCTGAATCCTTAATGCAGTGAGGACGTTATCAGACGAGTCACTAGCTTATGGTATGTAACGGTTTATAGCCTGAAAGTCTCCAAAGATGAAGTCTGGAAATACCTTATCTGGTACTATTTGCAGAACATTCGTTGTCGGGGTTTATCACTCAGGACTCTACCAGCAATTTAGCATTTGTTATAACGTAGTCCGTTAAACTCTCTTAGCTCATCGAATCGCTGATTTTCAGATCTGTTTTCAGACAGAGAATGTCTCCCCTCGTAGACATGGGTTGCACGCGGTGGCAACAGGAAACTGCGCGTGCTGCACACACATCTGCTCGGGGAGTGGTGCGAAGCGGCTTCGTCCTACTGCTACGACCTGGCACCTGTCTTTAAACGGCAATGTTATCCAAATTTTCTACCAAGACGAGAAGAGCCTGGAGCTGACAATTTTCTTTAATCGTTGCACATCGTTTTAAGTGAATTTCTAGTGCAACGAGGAGCTGATAACCAAGAGGTTTAGTACTTTAAACCTATAATTATCATTTCTCATCGATATTAGTGTTCTATGACGTGTTCGGCTGGTGGGTTTAGACTGCTCGCTACCTTCCACTTCACAATCAATAATAAGCGACACAAGCAGTAATCAGTCATCTACGTGATACATATAAACATTTGCCAGCTCCAAATAAGAAAACTGCCGTCCACTGCGACCTCTCGCTGAAGGGGATTTCAGCTTCGTTGCACATCCTTTCTGTGACTGATTAGTTCGTATGTACTAAATAAGCGGGGCCATAAAGCTGTTAAATGATTCAAATACGAAACGAAAACGCGATATGCTATACATTACTTAATATGGCTCTAAGCACTATAGGACTTAACTTCTTTGGTCATCAGTCCCCTAGAACTTAGAACTACTTAAACCTAACTAACCTAGGACATCACACATCCATGCCCGAGGCAGGATTCGAACCTGCGACCGTAGCGGTCGCGCGGTTCCAGACTGTAGCGCCTAGAACCGCTCGGCCACCATTACTTAATATACCGTAGAAAGTATGACAAAACGATGTAATTAGTTTCCCCTCTACGCTTGAATCGGCTAATATAGTAAAAGAAAATAAAGTGAAATAAGAGGAATGACAAGTTCCTTATCCACCTAGACGTATAAAGCGGTACGGAAATCTTTTCCCCAAGTCCCAGTTGTAGGGTAAAAGTGTATAATGCGTAGTGACTGTAAGTAAAAGTAATTGAGAATAATGATGATGCTAGTCTTGGGGCCTGGGATTTCGTTACAGTTCCTCGTGCTAACTCCATACTGTCGCGGAAGGCAGTCAGCTCTCGTCCATTAACTTTGTTTTCAAGGGAAATTAAATTCTGGGTACTGGCGGCGAACAGAGGCGTCAGTGCTCGTACGAAAGCACGTCCTAGTACTCTGCCGTCAGCAGTTCCTCAGGCGGGAAGACGCTTCGTGACATTCTACTAGCCAGGGGAGTCTAATGTGTTTTCTCTCTGTGCTGTGGCCAAGTGAAAGCCGCGCACCAAGTAATAGCAACTCCAGCATGTGTTACGTTCCGATCCAAATTACATACTGGGATGCAAACAGCAATAGAGGTAACTTTATTCACGTGGCGGTCTGAATCCGGCAGGAAATTTCCTCATCGCAAGTACGCCAGTCAGCTGCAGTGGCGAAACGGATGCTTTCACTTGCATTTCAGTTTCGTGTATTAACCCTACAGCTCAAAGATCGGAGGGGGGCAACGGTATACTACCTCAAACAGGACTGTGTTTAGTAAAGGAACTGATGCCTTCTTTCTACGCACTTGACGTGGGTACTAGAAAAATTTTAACAGATTACGATGGGATTCACCCATCAACTTTCCGTGAACTGTCGAGTTGTCATATGTGTTAGGTAAATTCGACGCAAAGGTCAACGGCATCAGTTATTGTAAGAGAGGTGACCGATTATTACTTGCTCTGTAACGTCGTGTCTTAGAGCGGACGACCATATGAAGTACCTGTTGAACACAGGCGTGATCTGGACGCTAACCCTGGTACTTCTGCGCTCCTCAAAAGAGCGGCTGATAGCATCCAGTATCGGGAACATGCCTTTCTGCTGTCTACGCCGTAAGTTGGATCGAATGAACACTACAAACATCTGTGCGTTAACGCGCACACAATTGTCTGTTGAAGCGATTTGTCAAGTAGAAAAAATTTATGCCATTAAAATGACAGGACGAAAGTGCCTGGGTTGGCACTTAAATGCTTCATCTAGTAGCTCAACAAAATACCTCTATTGGACGTGGCAGAGGCTCAAGTGGGCGGAAGAAGTTGCTTGTCACGAAGCGGTTTCTTTCTGGTGGCAGAAATTTCGCGCAATTTGTCGGACCTCCGTCTTCCTCTGCTGGAGTTGGACTCGACACAACTTCAAATCGTTTGACGGCTGCCTCTTCTGTTCCGTCAGCGCGCACAATATATACAAACTTTATTGCGGGGCCCTGCATCAGTGCCAGTTTTCTTCATCCTTGTCCAACAGAGCGGTACGTAAATATTTGATGTGGGCTACCCAACTAAACGGTTTCGCTGCTGCTCTAGTTGAGGTGTAGTGGGAAAAGCTTAAGTTCAGCGCAAATATGTAATTCGTCTCTTGTGCAAAGTAGAAAGTTATCACACATTACTGACAGTGAGGTCCTGGATGACATCAGTGTTCGGCCATGACACACTCGGCACAGGTGTGAGATCAATTAAGTTATTCCGGTCACTGTACGCATGGCCTTAACAACATCGTCGTGTGTGAGGAGTGCAGGTGTTTGACAAGCAGCGCAGTGTTTTATCACATTCCGAAAGTATACTGAAGATAAAATGCTACAGTAACATTGTGCACTGCAACTGCCTGATCGTCTCTGCAAGTCTTGGAATTCAGAAAATAACTTCGATGAAGAGTAAAACCTGGAGAAGGTGGTGGTGATAGACGCTGGGGTATGGAGGGAAGTCAACGTACTATCGGTTCCCAGAGGTTGTATTGGGTTCAGATCGAGATTCTGGGAAGCCCAGTCATTCAGTAATGTTACTGTCCACGCACTTTTTCCTCACAGATTCTGATTTATCACAGGATGCGTTTTCATGCTGATACAATCATTTATCGTCTCTGGACTTTCCTTTTGTGTACACAGTACATAATGCCGTAAACTGTTCAAATGGCTCTGAGCACTATGGGACTTAACATCTGAGGTCATCAGTCCCCTAGAACTTAGAACTACTTAGTCCTAACTAACCTAAGGACATCACACACATCCATGCCCGAGGCAGGATTCGAACCTGTGACCGTAGCAGTCGCGCGGTTCCGGACTGAAGCGCCTAGAACCGCTCGGCCACCACGGCCGGCGCCCGTAAGCTGTGTTCATGTTCCTCCGCATTTAACGGTTTCTTAAGAGCAATAAATGGACTACACTATAACCACTCAAACATCCGCATACCGTAATACCACCTCCTCCGCACTTCACCGTTGGCACGTTATACCCTTCCGTCAGTTTGCCACAGGTTATAACGTGACTCATGACTCCAAATCACTCGTTTACTGTTATCCACTGTCCAGTGACGTCGGTCTTGACACACATCAAGCATTGCTACCACTGACTACGGAAATGTGTGAATTGTGGGGAACTACTTGATCACTGTGTGTAAGCATTTAGAAAGAATAGATTACAATCAATGTACTAGCTGGACTGCTGGTAGCACTTAGTAATTCCTTCCTCTGATTTCATGCGATTTTTTACAGCCACCCTCGGCACTATTCAACGGTCCCTGTCCGTCAGTTCGTGAGATCTGCCTGCTCTCGATTTGGCTGTGTTTGTTCCCTCGTGTTTCCACTTCAAGCAAATCACCAGCAGTCGACTTGGGCAGCTTTAGGAGGATTGAAATATCCCTGATGGCTATATTACACACATGACATCCAATGATTAGTCCACGTTTGAAATCACTAAGCTCTCTCAACCGAACCATTCTGCTGTTACTGCTTCGCCACTGACGACACAATGCTCATCGCATCTGCTTTTATATGGACGGATCAGCCTCCCGTGACATGTAATGGTCAGTTCCACATTGCATAGTACTGTTCTGATAGGTACTTTAGATAGTGCATAGTGTAAACTAGTGGTGGTCAGCCTGTTCCCTACCGCCCACTGGTGGTCGTGCCAGGTTTCATGGTGGGTGGGCGCATGGGGCTAAAGATATTTTCATTATGTTTCCATAAAATGTTGGCATAAAGTATTTGGTTAGTAATTACTATTACATGCTTTAACTTGCTGCAACTCTGCTTTCTAAATTTTACGACGTAGAGCTCCTTCCTTATTTCACAAATCATCATTTCTGTGCAAGTGCTTTGCGCTTAGAAATTTTTGCTGCTTACAGAAGTGCTGCTAAGGAAATGCAGTCCAGAACAAAGGAAGTAGGTTACAGTACACTTGTTCGCCCACTGCTTGAATACTGCTCACAGGTGTGGGATCCGTACCAGATAGGGTTGATAGAAGAGATGGAGAAGATCCAACGGAGAGCAGCGCGGTTCGTTACAGGATCATTTAGTAATCGCGAAAGCGTTACGGAGATGATAGGTAAATTCTAGTGGAAGACTCTGCAAGAGCCACGCTCAGTAGCTCGGTACGGGCTTTTGTTGAAATTTCGAGAACATACCTTCACCGAGAAGTCAAGCAGTATATTGCTCCCTCCTACGTATATCTCGCGAAGAGACCACGAGGATAAAATCAGAGAGATTAGAGTCCACACAGAGGCATACCGACAATCTTTCCACTAAAAATACGAGACTGGAATAGAAGGTAGAACCGATAGAGGTACTCAAGGTACCCTGCGCCACACACCGTCAGGTGGCTTGCGGAGTATGGATGTAGATGTAGAGATACAAAACTGGGTCCTGTAGGTAAAAAAAAAAGGTTGACAACCCCCTGATGTAAACGATGAAATACCGGAGACGTTTCTTGAGAAACTGATTTCAGATTTAATAGCGAAAATGTGTTATTGCGTCAAGAGCCAGTTTCGGGAGAGTGAGTATCGCTGTGAAGCAGTCCAAATGGCGTGCAGTGGGTGCAGATGCTGGCTGCAGCGGTTGACATTTGCCCGCAGTCGTCCTTGCGTTGCTGCAGACGCTCCGACGCTCCGGCCCGTGCCAGCACGGCCTGCCGGGCTGACATTTTTGCTCCTCGGCGGCCGCCCCAATCGCGAAGGACTCCCCGTCGTCGTGAAAGTGCAGCTGCCAGTCTGCAAGGAGATACGTGTAATGCATGAAGAAGAATTTGCGATCTGGTAGTACATTCGCGCGTGCGGAGCTTAATATGCAAATTCTTGAGCCTGGAATTGATCTCGAATAAGAATGCACCTAGTACAGTCTTACATTCTTATCTAATGTCTTTACAGATTTACCCTTTAATACGTTAATTTAAGTATGCAGCGCAAGGCAGTAAAAAGATAATCTTGTACTGTCTGAAATTTTTTTTATATATTTACTACCAGAGAAACTCGGCATTACGTGGGTGACAATACATGGCATGGGAGGAGGCATCAGTACAATTTTTTTTTTTTTTTTGTATGAGATGCATATAGTCTTATCGCTGTAACGGTTATAAGTGGAGTTACCCTGTAAATAAGATAGTTTGGTCGCAGTGCGATGCAGTGCTTGTGTGTGGTTGGTAAAAATCCACGAAATATGGAGCAATAAATATTCTTGAGTAAAGCTAAATAATACGTGACTTAAGAACTTTACCGTGTGTGTGAAAATGTTTTCATTATTTTATTAACGATGAAATGCAATGGTGATAGTCCCAGCCTGTTGCATACATAATGTGGTGGGTGATAATGGGTTACTGTGTTGGGCAAATACCTCAATATAATGCGCAATGTGGAACTCTTACTTCCCTACACCTATACCCTTTGAGCTTTATCGTATTCGTGAATGTACTTGCTTACACAGTCCTTATCCTTTTCCATGTCCGCAGCTTGTGGTCTAGGGGCTAGCGTTGCTGCCTCTGGATCACGGGGTCCCGGGTTCGATTCCCGGCCGGGTTAGGCATTTTCTCTGCGTGGGGACTGGGTGTTTATCCTCATTTCGTCATCATCAGTTGTGAGACCGACTAGATTATATTGTGGAAAGAAAATGGACTGTGTAAAAATTGGGACTTTGTACGGGCGCTGATGACCGCTCAGTTGAGCGCCCCCACAAACCAAACATCACCACCCTGTTCCATCCATACCGGCATTAACATTGCGTTACGCCGACATACTTAACCGCGGGTAATACCACGGGGCCAATGCTGGTTTAGTAATATGTATTGTCTTAACATAATTGTGTTTAAATGAAGCTGGAAGGGTATGAATGTTAATTTATTTCATTAGGCACTTATTTTCCAATGCATACACATAAGTATCATCTCACTTTCACAGTGCTTGCTAACAGAATACATTTGCAGTGATTCACGAAAATACACCAAATTACTAAATAAGCGAAATGTTTATCCGAAATCACTGTAGTGTACCATTCGATTGTTCATTTGTTACTTAAGAGGATTTTTATCTTTGAGTCTATCTGGATGTTTTCCTCTATGTATGTGTTGATCGCCGGTAAAGTGTCATTGACGAAAACGAGCTCACAGATTAAAAACTGATTTCCAGAATGAGATTTTCACTCTGCAGCGGAGTGTGCGCTGATATGAAACTTCCTGGCAGATTAAAACTGTGTGCCCGACCGAGACTCGAACTCGGGACCTTTGCCTTTCGCGGGCAAGTGCTCTACCAACTGAGCTACCGAAGCACGACTCACGACCGGTACTCACAGCTTTACATTCTGCCAGTACCTCGTCTCCTACCTTCCAAACTTTACAGAAGCTCTCCTGCGAACCTTGCAGAACTAGCACTCCTGAAAGAAAGTAAAGCTGTGAGTACCGGTCGTGAGTCGTGCTTCGGTAGCTCAGTTGGTAGAGCACTTGCCCGCGAAAGGTAAAGGTCCAGAGTTCGAGTCTCGGTCGGGACACAGTTTTAATCTGCCAGGAAGTTTCAAAAACTGATCTATTTGATATTACACGTCGTTATTAAAGTGCAAACGACGAAACCGCGCAAGCCTCGTACTATGTCGAACGACTGAAACAATAAACGCATTTTCACATGTACGGTAAAGTTTGTTTGTCAGAGTATATAGGTTTTTCGAAGAGTATTTATTTCTTCATGTTTTTCGGATTTTTGTTCGCCACTCTCACCCATCGCAACGTACCGCTACTAAAATTCCCATAACAGCAGCATGAGTAAGACGAAGGGCCGTCTACCGCCACAACCACGTGTGGATAGCAGCGGGTGATCTTGTAGAAAGTCTTCATATATAAATACAGATTTAGCGTATGGCTACAGCATACAAAATATTAAAATTATCTCAGACAACGAATATAGTCCATTGATACCTCCATCATCACCAGGAAAGTAGAGTGTTCTAGGTCACTTTTGATATCAAATTGAAATGCTAATTAATTAAATTGATATCAAAAGTGGCATAGAACTCTGCATACTTCACTACTTGGGTCACGAAAGTGAAGCCTACTTTTGCTAATGCTTACAATGTCTGTGTGAACGGGGCTGTTAGCATTTTTCTGTGCTTTTTTGTATTCCCTTGCAAGTGCACTTACGGCCGCAGTAATCGAGGTGGTACGTGGCGAAGTATGCGTAGCGAAAAAAGTAGGTATGGGTCTGCTGGTACCAGTTAAGACGCATGTTATGTTTGAGCTGTGTATCAACACGATTTGTGTGAGGACTATTCATCCAGGCTGGTGTCCATGATGTGCCATAGTTTTTCTGGGTGATGTTATTTATATCTCTGATTTTGGCAGCTGTTCGTAATAGATTGTGTTTATAACTGAGCGTTGTCAACGTTCCTCTAACCAGCTCGGGACTTTGACGATCTAACGCTCCGATTGGACAGAATTTGGCATGGTATCCCTCTGGAGGACATCAATCTCTTTCAATCAGTGCCAACCCGAATAACGTCTTGCGTAAGGGCCAGAGGTGGACCAACGTGTTAATAACTTGTTCAGTTTGTGAAGCTCTTTCTCTTGAATAAATCACCCAATTTTTTCTGAAGTTGTAATTTGTCTGTCTCTACATGTGCATCACTTACCGATTTCCATACCATTCAGAAAATTGCCGTTTGTTGTGTCGTTTATTTTCATTTACTCTTCGAGTTGGAGTGTATTTTTCGTTTCTTTTATGTCAGAGTAATCTTCCGTCAAGGTGGACAGCGAGCTCTTTGTTTGCCATCTTGTTGTTTAGATGAAATGTTGAGACATCTGTCTTAGTGGCACTTGGCTGCAACCTCAATCTCCGAAAATATTCACCAGTAGCTAATAAATCATTGGTTAATACTGACTTCTTAACTTAGAGCTCTATGCTCCGTTGCGAGTACCCAATCATACTCAATATTTTTTGATATGAACAAAAGAGGTACTAGGACAGATCGTTGTGGTCAACCATTGTTTAACTTCCTCTGTGAACTCATCTTGATGCCCATTAGTAACATCGGTTACTGCGTATATAACTGATTACATTGAAATTTTTAGGCTTCGGGTGATTTGTAAAAGTTTCAGTATCACACATTGCTTCCAGACAGTATCATATGTAGCTGGCAGATCAATGTATGCGACTGATGTCTCTACATTGTGGAAGCCAAGTTCAATGAAAGTTTCTAGGGACAGGATCTGTGCAGCTGCGGTTAGGTCTGAATTCTGCCTGTGGGAAGATTTTGTGACATCCTACTGTACACCATTCTTTCCAGGAGCTTATATAGAATACTAAGTAAAGCTATGGGTCGAGAACTTGGCGGCTTGTCGCTTGCTTTACTTGGTTTCAGTAAGGCTATGACTGTTGCACGTTCCGTTTCATGCAGTATGTTGGCCGTTTGCAGAATGTTTGTAAAGAACTCAGCCAGCCACTTTTTTCACATACTTGCCACAGTACAAAAGGAATTCTGAGTGAATGCCATCAAATCCTGTGGCTTTCCCTGGTTTCGCTTCTTTTATGGTACTCGTTACTTCTTTAGTGCTGAATGGCAGAGAGTATTCAGTGCCGTAATGTTTCGAATGCCTTTAATGTCTCCGTAGCCGCAGCAGTATGTGCTCAGACTTCAGGAGCTCTGGAAGTGGACACAGTCTTGGCTGTAATTTGCTTGGTGAAAGCATCATATGTGCTGTCGATTGGGATGCTATTTTTCCTGCAGCCGGCCGGAGTGGCCGTGCAGTTCTGGGCGCTACAGTCTGGAACCGAGCGACCGCTACGGTCGCAGGTTCGAATCCTGCCTCGGGCATGGATGTGTGTGATGTCCTTAGGTTAGTTAGGTTTAATTAGTTCTAAGTTCTAGGCGACTGATAATCTCAGAAGTTAAGTCGCATAGTGCTCAGAGCCATTTGAGCCATTTTTCCTGCAAAATAGCCCCCCCTCTCGCCTCAACACGCTCGTCTTGCAAACATTTTTAACAACAAAAACAATGCTCAGTGAAGGATTAAAATACTAAGGGGGTGACGGACCTCTGCGCTTAAAAGGGATGAGCCAGCCATTCTAAAACTCAAACTTACAACCTGTGAGCTTAAGACTGAGACTAGGCTCTCAAAAAATTTTACTAGCTCTGCCAAATACGTCAATTAAAATAGACGGCAGGTGTCCATTTCCCACAAAATTGGTATCCTCCAGTCGAAAAATGGAGTCGTGCTAGATCGTAATCGGGTAAGAATGATTTCGGCCTTTGGGAATGACGTGTCTCTAGTATGCCATTGTCAGTGCAGCTTATTGTCCCTCAGTACCATCTACTCCTGCACCCAACTATTATGACCTCTTCACTTAAGAGCGAGATGACGGCCTGCAGTTGAATGACACACTGTCTCCTGAAGGCATCGTTCGCTGCTTTTATGCTAGCGCATTTCTCCGACTTCCTAAGTTCAAAATGGTTCAAATGGCTCTGAGCACTATGGGACTTAACTTCTTAGGTCATCAGTCCCCTACAACTTAGAACTACTTAAACCTAACTAACCTAAAGACATCACACACATCCATGCCCAAGGCAGGATTCGAACCTGTGACCGGAGCGGTCGCGCGTATCCAGACCATAGCGCCTAGAACCGCTCGGCCACTCCGGCCGGCGACTTCCTAAGTATCCAGTAGAATAATGCTCTTACTTCTTCCGTTGAAGCAGTAGAAGGAGTTGTATATATTGTGGATCACTGTCTTGATGGGCACATTGGCTGTGGCACTTCTGAGAAAATGCTGTCATCAGCATTCTTTATCGTGATGAAAGAATCCAACAACCCAAGACCCGCTGTAAGAGAGTAATAGGCTTAAGTTACATTAGTTGTAACTATGTCTCTGTATGAGCGTCCGTGGCCGAGCGGGTTGCCTTAGTGGTAAATATTGAACGTCGTATGGAATTGTTGGCTGGGTTAACGCACGGAGTAGGTTTGGTCGCCTGTCGGTATGGATGTTAGCCCTCAGCGCTCGTTGGTCCCCATAATTTCCGGATATTTGAGAGTTGTGCCGTCTGTGTATTTGTAGAGTGAGTGAGTGTTGTGGATACTTGTGTAGCGTAGCGTAGTGTTATGTTAGATGCTAAGTTTAACGTGCAGACAGACGGACCAGAATCAAGTGCCACATGCTCTCACTTCATGAGACAGCGGAGATGCCTGGAATTTAATCCACGACTATGCGCAAAGACTGCTAATCAGGAACTGTACGGCATCACCTCTCCTCCATGTAGCGGCCGAATACTGGTGGTGAAAATTTCATCCACCGCTACAACTCTAATCGGCTTATCTCAGAATCGAGCGTCACCGCATAGGCGTGCATTATCGGTCTGGGCTATGGACGAGGGTGTCCTAGTGGTGAAAGAGCGTAGATTCATATCCACATCTTACCACCGTAATTTAGGTTTCGTGTGGTTCTCGGGCAATGCTTATAAAGTTCTTTACCGGCCGCTGTGGCCGAGCCGTTCTAGGCGCTTCAGTCTGAACCGCGATGCTGCTACGGTCGCAGGTTCGAATCCTGCCTCGGGCATGGATGTGTGTGATGTCCTTGGGTTAGTTAGGTTTAAGTAGTTCTAAGTTCTAGGGGACTGATGACCTCAGCAGTTAAGTCCCATAGTGCTTAGAGCCATTTGAACCATATAAGGTTCTTTCAGCAAGCGAACGGTAGATTATTCCTCAAATCTTGCTTCTTAACTATTCGATCTCTGTTGACAGAGAGGCGTATTCTTCTAGATTAATAAAACACAAATTTTTAAAATATTAAGAGTATGGTTAACAGCAAACTCTAAGTGCAGAATACTTAAACTATCAGCGGAGCAGCCTATTGTGGTCATTTTGATGCAAATATGTCGTAATGATTATGAAATTGTTTGGAGGAACGGAGCAAAATGTTGCTCACGTAGGCGAAGACAGGTTATAGATCATGTCGTAAACGTGGAACTGGTAGCAACACGTGTTTCCCTTTCGGGCCGTGATGCAGTGCTTCAGAGATATGCAGTGTGAATTTGTAACAAAAGACAAACTGCCTGGTGATACGCTTTTCGCTGACAGCCAGCAATTCTCACGACACCGCCGCCTCTTCCTCATTCTGGTTACCTCTGTTCCCAGATCGCTGCGTGAGCCGCAGTTAGTGCAATTACTGTCATGGTGCTTTGCTTTCCGGAAATACGTTAAAGCCTTGTTCTCCCCACCATTTTACTTGACACCGAATGTTGGCTTTACCAGGTAAGCACAGCTAAAGTTACCTACCGTTGCAGCAGTTCGTGCAAGTATTCAGTTTTAAGTATCGTCCTGTTTTTTACCTGCTGTCAGAGAACGAAAATCAAAGTAATATGAAGTTACTTTTGTTCGGAAGTGAATACTGTTGAGCTGCTCTTGCAAACAAACTGCTTTACTAGTTACAAAATAGCTTTTAGATCCCCTTATCGTGACGCCACCTTGCAGGTAAAAGTGACCAGTACTTAAACGGTTGTGCTGGTAAAATGTTTAGTCTTCCAGCACACTCTATAGTTTTTGAGATCAATATTAACGCTGTTTTCTGATGGGAAGGTGCCCGTAAAGCTAGCCAAGAGAACATGAAACGACTGGACATGATCTGGTTTTCGGATGGAGCAAATTAGGAGCCGCGAAGGTAATACATAAACTGTCTTTTCCTTTGTCATGTCTTTCCTTGTTAGATCTCGTCACGATACGATGATGGAGGATGATGATGTTCGGTTTGTGGGGCGCTCAACTGCGCGGCTATCAGCGCCCGTACAAATTACCAAACTTTGCTAAGTCCAAACTCGCCACTTTCAAGAATGATGATGAAATAATGAAGACAACACAAACACCCAGTCATCTCGACGCAGGTGAGAATCCCTGACCCCGCCGGGAATCGAACCCGGGACCTCGTGCTCTGGAAGCGAGAACACGACCGCGAGACCACGAGCTGCGGGCATCACTATACGAACGTAGTTCTATCGCGTCGTAAACTACACTCCTGGAAATTGAAATAAGAACACCGTGAATTCATTGTCCCAGGAAGGGGAAACTTTATTGACACATTCCTGGGGTCAGATACATCACATGATCACACTGACAGAACCACAGGCACATAGACACAGGCAACAGAGCATGCACAATGTCGGCACTAGTACAGTGTATATCCACCTTTCGCAGCAATGCAGGCTGCTATTCTCCCATGGAGACGATCGTAGAGATGCTGGAGGTAGTCCTGTGGAACGGCTTGCCATGCCATTTCCACCTGGCGCCTCAGTTGGACCAGCATTCGTGCTGGACGTGCAGACCGCGTGAGACGACGCTTCATCCAGTCCCAAACATGCTCAATGGGGGACAGATCCGGAGATCTTGCTGGCCAGGGTAATTGACTTACACCTTCTAGAGCACGTTGGGTGGCACGGGATACATGCGGACGTGCATTATCCTGTTGGAACAGCAAGTTCCCTTGCCGGTCTAGGAATGGTAGAACGATGGGTTCGATGACGGTTTGGATGTACCGTGCACTATTCAGTGTCCCCTCGACGATCACCAGTGGTGTACGGCCAGTGTAGGAGATCGCTCCCCACACCATGATGCCGGGTGTTGGCCCTGTGTGCCTCGGTCGTATGCAGTCCTGATTGTGGCGCTCACCTGCACGGCGCGAAACACGCATACGACCATCATTGGCACCAAGGTAGAAGCGACTCTCATCGCTGAAGACGACACGTCTCCATTCGTCCCTCCATTCACGCCTGTCGCGACACCACTGGAGGCGGGCTGCACGATGTTGGGGCGTGAGCAGAAGACGGCCTAACGGTGTGCGGGACCGTAGCCCAGCTTCATGGAGACGGTTGCGAATGGTCCTCGCCGATACCCTAGGAGCAACAGTGTCCCTAATTTGCTGGGAAGTGGCGGTGCGGTCCCCTACGGCACTGCGTAGGATCCTACGGTCTTGGCGTGCATCCGTGCGTCGCTGCGGTCCGGTCCCAGGTCGACGGGCACGTGCACCTTCCGCCGACCACTGGCGACAACATCGATGTACTGTGGAGACCTCACGCCCCACGTGTTGAGCAGTTCGGCGGTACGTCCACCCGGCCTCCCGCATGCCCACTATACGCCCTGGCTCAAAGTCCGTCAACTGCACATACGGTTCACGTCCACGCTGTCGCGGCATGCTACCAGTGTTAAAGACTGCGATGGAGCTCCGTATGCCACGGCAAACTGGCCGACACTGACGGCGGCGGTGCACAAATGCTGCGCAGCTAGCGCCATTCGACGGCCAACACCGCGGTTCCTGGTGTGTCCGCTGTGCCGTGCGTGTAATCATTGCTTGTACAGCCCTCTCGCAGTGTCCGGAGCAAGTATGGTGGGTTTGACACACCGGTGTCAATGTGTTCTTTTTTCCATTTCCAGGAGTGTATCTAATAAATGTACTACTCAGGGCACAAATAATACGGCCCTGTAAGAAGTTTCCTTGTTCTTCTTTCGTCTCTGAAGATAGTTTGTGGTCGCAGTGTGCCGTATAGATAAATCCCTCTGCCCCCCTTCATCTGTGTGGTTAATACTCATGACGAGGGTAGGCAGTTATATAAATAAGTGGCCGCATTTTGTCTGCGTCGTATACACTACGCGTGTACTCGGTTACTTTAATGCGGTTTATGATTTTCTTTATTACACTGTTCAATGGAGCGTATATATGAAGATTAAGGAACTGTGCTCTACATTGAGAACTGCGTCTATGGAAAGTAGCTACAAACTGAAATGAAAGCGGAAGCACTTTAACTCAGTTTCGCAGACGAAACAATATTCCGTCTAGTTAATTTCCGTTACAGCGTTCTTGAAACTTCCAACAAGTGGTCAAGGCAGATGACAAATGCAAGAGACGGGCGAAGGCACATCAAAACGTGTTAGTCTCAGGAATTTCTTCTTTTCAAAAAAAGTGAAAGAAGACGTTATATACTGAACGGAGTAAGACGAAACTTTACAAAACAAACTGGCACGTGTAGTATCTGATGTGCACATTATTTTAGCACTCCCGCGTAGTTGCGTAGCTATTGTAACATAAGCTTAGGACAAATATAGAATTTGCCCCCCCCCGTTCTCCCCCATCACAACGTCACCACTATCGGTAACTATCCATTTTTAAACTTTTCCAGTGCTTAGTCTGTTTGTTCGTTTGAGATGGACATTACTTTCTAATGAAGCAAAACATAACCCAGGAAGCATTAGGCTGCTAGCCCGTGACCACACGTAGTACTCGTTGTCAGCACGCCGATAAAACTTAAAGTATCACAATTAAAACGTACACTTCAATAATTTTTGGGAGATACGAATTCAGAGTATGGAAAGTTCAAAGTCCCATTGCTCACAATTATAACGCGATTCCTTCTTCATTGTTTCTTTGCCGATCAATCCATAGCCGTAGTAAACAAAACAACACACACTTCAGCTCTGTTGACTCACTTGGCATAGTGAGTGTGTTTCCATTTAGTAGCCGAAAGCAAGACCATTTTCGTACCAGAGAGAGGTTGATCTTACGGAACTGTTCCTCAAAACAATCCAGTCAAAATCTCCTCATAATTTTCTTTCAAATATCTCCACGTGGGACGAACTTGGCGGCAACACGACTCATTCCAAGATGCTGTGTCGGGATTTTGACACGATCAAACTGAAATTTTACATTCTTCTGCAATCTCTCGAACAGTCTGTCTTCGATTGGCACCCACAATTTCGTTGACGTTCCTGACATGAGCGTCATCGGTAGACGTCGAAGGGTGTGCTGAATGACGATCATCTTTAACTTCCATCCAGCCAATTTTAAACCTTGAGCCATACGCAACTACGAGTACGTCGTAAGCACTCATCACTGTAGGCTTCCTGCATCAGTTGGTGTGTCTCTGTAAAGGTTTTCTTGAGCTTCACGCAAAATTTAACGCAGACGCGTTGCTCCTCTAATCCTGCCCTCTTGAAATTCGCACACAGTGCGACACAACGCTCTAATCATTACCGCACTGAATAATAACTAATATACATACACATTAAACACAGGCGTGTGCAGAGATCCCAACCGCATTTCGCTCCAACACATCATTGGCGCAAAATTACGAACAGACCTCGTATTTCTCTTAGCCCGTCACAAAAATGTGGCCCCACGAAAACGGGCGCATGGGTATGCGCAATGTCTGTCGTCTTCTAGTTAAGTAACTGCTCCCTGTTGTGACTTTGAGATCAAATAACGAAGACAGATGACACCGTAAGTCTCTCTCTGTGAAGCGCAGTAGCCATTTTAACTTACAGTTGAGCCACTGAGGCGATAAAGACCGAATTACACGAGAATGAGCGTGTGAACCATCGATTACACTACAGCTGTCGCGCGCTACCTGAGAAAGTAGCATCTGAGATCCGGGCAGTACTTAGTTCGTGCCCTCCATCTCATAATGCTGACTTACCTCTTATTCTAAAGTATTTAAGGGGTGAAGAAGTGAGTTTCGGTATATGTTTTATGTATGGCGGCCACACTTGTCCCTTCTTGCCTTTTATTTAGTATTATATTGCAGTTCTAAAATAGTTATTGTTCAGCGTTTGATAACCAAAATGGTCTTCTGTAGGATTACCCAATACTTTCCTTCTCCGTTTCAGTGTTACAATTTGATTTTCTTTTTATATGAAGTTACAAATGTTTCAATTTTAATGTTTTAATACAGAATTTCCTATCGCTGTAACCACATAAAATTAAAACGTTAAATTTATATAAGTTTTATTTATGTAAGCTTCTTAAAATACTTTTCTTTTGTGTATTTGTTGGGAGGATAGAAGAGTTCTGATAAAACTTGGAAAATCACGAAATGTGTTGTTCTTCAATTATTGCAGTCTAGGACTGCCAGCTCACTATCCAAATTAACATCAGTTTCGTCAGATGTAATTTTTATTGCTGTCAGTCATTATCGTCAAGCTTAACTGAACATTGACACTAAATCTACCAGTGGCGATTTGTCTGTAACCAACTGTGTTCAGAAATACTACATTCCATAATACTGTTGAAGAATTTTCGAGTGGTGTCACTTTCTTATAACGTCACTTAATCATATCAGATGTATAGCTCCAAAGAGCAAATTATAGAAGGTAATGCCTAAACTACAGTGTGTCTGTTTATAGATTATATGTATGTAAGGCATCAATACACGCTAAAAATGCTGGCTAGATCATATTCACTGAATTTCGTACACACATTATACGTACATACGAAACGCAGATGAACATATATCTAGCTACAACTTTAACAGCTCCTCAACGCTTTTTATTTTTTCAAAATAACCGTACGCTTCGCAAAAAGTAAAAGTATACTGTGATTCATTTTTTAAATTCAAAGTGGGAAGACAACGGAACATTCTCGCTGAGATACCACAGGGCAGAAACATAAACCTTTGGCGAATGGGGGCATTAACTTCCACATAGTTTCTCTGTACATCATGATCATGCACTGTCCCAGTCTATTTCCGTGTTTTTTAATTTTTTTGAAATTGATACTCACTATTCAAGTAGTGTAACACATTTTTCCCTGCATGTCAGCTGTATTAGAACATGTAAAATTCAGAGAGAGAAAAGTATGCACTTCATACTAAACATGAAATTCAGCTAGAGTAGCTTTATTACACAATCAGTTCATAATAACCTTATTCTAGTAAGCAGTTTCTATTGCTATCGCAATCTGCTCATACTTCTAGTAGAAGTAAATACGTAGGTCCTTTCACCGGTGGAGAAGCTACCACAGAAACAAAAGGTCGGCTGTACGGTTGTTGCCTCCGCTGTCGGGAGGTTCTAGGAGACCGCAAGCCGAAGATTCTCCTCCGATTTTTGTCTTGCGACCGGTCGTTACACCCGACCACAGCTTCCCTGCAACCTGCCATTAGACTCTATCGTCTATCGCAACCGTAGGTTTTTAACCCGCTTGTGATCCAACGTCTGTATGAGGTATCATTCCTATCTGCTGCTGTTACTGTTTTCGTCCAGTATCGCTGGAAGCAATCTACGATAAAAGTGGAAACAGTGTTATTACGTAACAAGGGTCGTCGGACAAGTTTCTACCACAGTTTAAAACAATATTTTGTTTCGGACAAATAGGTTAATGTAGATTTCAAGTATTCACAATTTCTTGGGCATTCAGACGTTACGGTATGCCTTCCCAAGCTCTGATATTTATTCATGTACTAGCTGAGTACCCGGCGTTGCCCAGGTATGTAATCTAATCCTGTTTGTCCATCTCCTCCTCCCCACTCCCTCTATGCATCTCATGCTCTTCCCTTTCCCTGTCCATTTCCTTATCTCCCTCTCTCTGTGCAATTCCGCCTCCCACTATATGGGCCCAAGATATCCTTTGGATACTGTCTGCGGACTTCGTTGCGAACAGTGAAAGCACTAAAGACGTAATAAATTAAAACTTCATGGGGGAGGTTTATTGTTGTTGTTAGCGTAAGTTAAAGTAGAGCGTAAGTCTAGGGACGAATTAACACACATTTGATCATGTGTAGAGTTAGTGGTAAAGAAGTAATAAATTTAAACGTAATGCGTAATGTGGCAGTTTTCATGGATCTGTGTTCATAACGCCATACCTCCTGAACTATGATCGGTAGGTGGTTCTTACCCCCACGAAGATTGTTGCCCGACGGCAAGGGATACGTATGTGTTTAAAGCTTAGTTGAAGTCGGTCCAGTGGTTTAGGAAGGAGATGTGGGACATACATACATTCATTTTTCATAATATTTTTGGATTTAGCGCGTACCCGATCTCTCACTGCTAATCACTTAATCATACAAAAGTAGCTGACGGCTCTAGATTAAATCAACTTTACGCGTGCACCGAAATGGTGGACCTTTTATCACCAACTACAAAAACTGTACCGCGTCCATCAGGGCCCCTGTGCTTTGCTGTAGAACGGTTTTACCATACCCTTGATACGATCAGAGACAGGACTGGTACACCCACACGGGTTAGTCAGTCGCCAAATTGAAAAGGCAGGCTTTCATCATTCGCCCCCCTAGCGGCATTCATCCTTCGCATCGCAGGTCGCGTTCATTCTATCCGTTCTGTGCAAATAAGAGTGCATTCAGTGTTTGTGTTACTGAGAGAGGGGAGAGGATGAATCTCAATGTCGTCACATATCCTACTTCTCTCAATTAAGGTCGTAGGGGCCGCGCGCTTAACGTTCCCATCCAGCAGGCGGATCGCTCCCAACATACGCAGATCTTCTCACTCAGCAAAACACTGCGGTGAGCTTTGGGGTTTAACTGAAGACATTGATGATACAGAGCTGTTAACCATCTCATCTCCTCGTCTATCCGGCTAATGCATCGTGATGAACATTTTGTCCACGAGCAGAATTTCTACCGGTTGCCTCTATGCCGAGTGCTGCTGCCCCTGGCCCCTTTTAGACCTCTGTAGCTTAGAAGACGTAATAAGTAAATCGTAAGAGTGGATCAGGACTCCATCCTTCGTCCCCAATATGAAAATAAAGCAGCGACATTTGAGGTACATAGTAACCTTCAAAAAGTTACATTAATGCAGAGGGCATTTAAAGTTTTATGTTTTTGCCTTGCAGCGAAAAGCGCAAAGATAAATGTGTGGGCTTAGTATTGGACACCATAAAGAAAAAGAAATCAAAGAAATGACGTATGCTGTGTTTCAAATAACTATACTGCACTAATGCTATACATTTTCTTAGTTGAAGTACGCAAGGTACGGAACAATTGGAGAAATAAGCATGTAAAAAAAAAAGAGATACGATTGAAAAAGTTGTCATAGGACTTGTGGAAGGATTGGTAGCCGACCAGCGTGGCCGAGCGGTTCTAGGCGCTACAGTCTGGAACCGCGCGACCGCTACGGTTGCAGGTTCGAATCCTGCCTCGGGCATGGATGTGTGTGATGTCCGTAGGTTAGTTAGGTTTAAGTAGTTCTAAGTTCTAGGAGACTGATGACCTCAGATGTTAAGTCCCATAGTGCTCAGAGCCATTTGAACCATTTGAAGGATTGGTACTAGATAAACATGGGAAGCATCAAACCAGGAAAGTCAAACAAAACAAAAATTTCTATCACGTTGAGCTTCTTTGGCCAGAAGTAAATATTTGTCGTACGTATAGTTAGTCAGTCTCTGAAAGCAGTCGAATGCAACTGAGTGTATACGGTAATGCTTTCATCGTAACATCCAAAGCAGGAAACAGATTTGTATAATCTGGACACGGAGTCAGAACAGCCTTCTATTGTAGGAATTGAAGTGTGTTGATAGCTTCTGTAAGTGTCGTTAACGATACGCCCTAAATGCCGTATTAAAGTTCGATAAGAGTGAAGTGACGTCGACACCTATACTCTGCGAACTACCTTGGGGTTGTGGCGGGTTACTTCATGTACCATTGTCAATTCGCCCTTTTCCACTTCCAGTCGTAAATGGTTAGCAATCAGAACGATTGCTGGTAGTCTCCGAGTGAGCTCCAATCTCTCAAATTTCAGCTTCTTGGTATAATACACGTAGGAGGAAGCAATATATTGGTTAATTCTTCTAGGTAAGTACGCTCTCTGTATTTGAACAGTAAATCACAATGTGATACACAACGCCTGTCTGGTAGTATACGTTACTGGAGTTGGCTGAGCATCTCCGTGACGCTTTCGCACTTACTTAATAAACCTGTAACGAAACGCGCTACTCTCCTTTGGATCTTCTCTCTTCTATCAAACCTACATGATACAAATCCCTCACTGACAAGCAGTATGAAAGTGTCAGTGGAATGAGGCTTTTGTAAGCTGTCTCCTTTGTGGATGGACTGAATTTCCTGAGGATTCTTCCAGTGAATCTCGGGCTGGCATCTGCCGTGCCTGCGATTAGTCTTTGTGATAGTTCAACTTTCAGTCGCTGCAAGCAAATACTAGTAGATATTTTATGGGTCTTCCTGCTCCCAGTGATAGTTCTATGAAGTAATCCTACAATAATGAGTCTCCCTGTCCATATGCGTGCAATGCGTTAAATTTGTTCAGGTGATGAGGGTAAAATGTCAGTGCCTGTACCAAGTGTCGACTCTCTGCCGGTATTCCTGCATTTCGCCCCAATTTACTAGCGTAGCGACTTCTCTCTATACAAAATCATCTGCGAAAAGCCTCATGGAACCTTCGACGCTGTTCATAGGTCATTTATATATTGTGAAACGTAATGGTTCAAAAACTCCATGGTGGGGTACGCCCAAAGCTACTTTCACGTCTGAAGATTTCTCTCTGTTAGAAATGACATGCAGTGTTCTGATTGCTCGAAACTCGGTCCACCCACACAGGTGGTATGACATTCCGACGCTCTTACTTTGTTTTTTAGGGGCAGTGCGGAACTGTAACGGACGCCTTCCAGAAGTCTAGGAAGACGTCTTCAACATGAGCACTGGTATCTACTGCTTTCTAGAACACCTGGACGAACAGAGCCAGCTGGGTTTAACACGATCGAGGTTTTGTTTCGTTCCTTCTAAGGTAAACCTTTTCATCAGCTTAAAGTACAGCAGTTCCGTTTCATCCACTGAAGCTATGCCAATACAGCATATGCAAAACTCTGGTTTCTATTCGTCGTTTTGATTTGCAGCTCCTTATGTTGGCTGTGTTTGCAGTTAAAATTGTTGGCTGTGAGGTCCGCCAGTTATGCAAAACACCGTTTCTTCTCAGTACCCAATCGTGTTTCGGCACCACTGTCCCATCATCAGTGGGTTTCCGTTTTTATTTATTCTGTAACGTGAACATTTTTGCAAGTGATTGCCACACTAAGACGTAAGTAAAAACTAATATAGGCGCGAAAACATCGCGACAAACTAAATTACATACTAGAAGATAAGTAACTCCCAGCAAAAAAACTTTCTCATCAACATCGTTTGGTTGCAAATGACAAGCTACCTGTCGTAATTAACACACAAGTGATCCGGAAAATTCATGCACACCAAATGTAAAGGCATTTACAAAAAGAAACGATCTATTGTTTGAACTAAACATCCACTTAATTTTATAATCATTTAACAAAAATGTTCACATTACGGAATAAATAAAAACGGAAACCCACTGATAATGGCACAGTGGTGCCGAAACATGTTTGGATACTGAGAAAAAACGGTGTTTTGCATAACTGGCGGACCTCACATCCAACGGGTTTCTATTATTTACGATTTGCAGATCTCTGTTTCTTCGCCAGGGCATGGAATCAAATGCGTCTCATACTGAAAAATTAAGTGGAAATTCTTTCAATTGTGGCTTGGGTTTTAGGGAACCGGAAAAACACATTTCATTTCATAAATAACTGTTATTACGAATGTCGTCCTTGAAATCATTTTAAAAACTTTCTGACGTGTCCAGTTGCTTCAGATTTCTTGGGAGTTTGGTTGCGCGTGTGTAGCACCCACTTGTTTTCACGTGGCTTTCGGTGTATGTAAATCACCCGCACGTTATTCCACGAAAGTCATGTGCCCTCCTTTTGTCCTGAGTTTACCTAACACTCGACTATCTATGCAAGCTACAAATACATTAAGCCCTCAACTGCCTGTTGAGATGCAAAGCAATAGCTTCGTTTGCCATGACGGTACGCTTTTGTTGTTCACCAGTTGAAAGAACTATTTGGTACCCGCCTGACGAGGTTTAGAAATGCTGCGGGAATCTTAAATCGGGATACCTTCATCTGTTTATAGCCTGTCTGCTCCAGAACAAAAGACCATTGTTTTATATCGGTCGTTGGTATTAACCTGTTTCATGGTATGTTTACTGTTTCTGTTTCTCAGGGTCGATGCAGATAAACTGGCGTTTTGAAACATAGTCTTGCTGATTTCGTTACCCTACAGACTGCGATATTAGGACCAGGAAGAACCCTTGAAGGTATGCTATATACGCAGAACGATGTGAGAAAACAGGTCTTCACGACAGGTAAGGCAGTTTTTTTTTCCTCGTAGGTGCGGGTCACTTGAATACATTCTGTACTGCGCCCTTGCACGGCGGTTATAGAGGGAGAGTGTTCATACTGGCAGTAGCACACAGTTGGAGATTAATAGGCAAGTGGCGTCATGGTTGAAGTTTTGAATGAGGTATTTTGCCACGGACGGAAGCTCACAGTAAAAGCTCTGTTTCTCTTTGTTAGGAACGACGAGCCAGCGTCGCTGTCCTGACGCTGCAGCAACGTTACTCTGCTGTCAGCGATCGTGTAAGCTAGCAAACAGGCTCGCTGGAATCACATGGTACCTTTACAGGGTGTGTTCTAATAAACAGGGAAAACTGACACTGCTGAAAGTATAAGATAACGGAAACAAAAACTTACCAATGAATATGGGTCCGCAAACGAGCTGTATGACACATAATTGAGAGTTTGTGCTTACGAGCCGTCACGGACTTAACTAGGACAATATTTCATATTTAGTACCGAGTGGTTGTAATTAAACCGTAGCTACTTGCAGAGGTCCGGTGTGGGCTGTAATTATCGTATGGCAGCGAAACTTGTACATATTCCAATGTGTTAATGCGGAACCAATTTATGCTGGAAAAAGAATTAGTTCGAATTTTGGCCACCAGGTGCAAATCTGGAGCTGTGAATGCTAGACACTCATAGAAATGTTTCCATACGTAATGAAGTAGGAATAGGACGTAGGTAGACAAGGTCAAACAAGTAAGAAAAGCATAATTTTCAGATTATTATTAATTGCCGCTTACACAGTTTGATCAGTTCCCCAGACGTCGACGAGATGCTGTACAGCATCAGATTTGCACCTGATGGCTAAAATTGGAACTAATTTTTTCCAGCGTAAATTGGTTCTGCATTAACACATTAGCATATCTACAAAGTTTCGCTACAATACGATAATTACAGCTCGCACTGAACCTCCGTGAGTAGCTGCACTTAAATTGCAACCAGCCGGTACTAATGAGTTTATATTTCAAACTTTATTATGATGTCCCCCATGTAATTGCTGTCCAATTCCACCAGCTGTGCTACAAGAGTTATGGGCACCGCCACATTCTGCTGCTGGTGTTAAGACGTCAAATGCAAGGTGGACACATCAAGAACAGCCTGTAGCTTAGCCTCGAAGACGCTCATTTTAGTCCCCTAGATTTCCTCCTTTGGTCTGTGTTCCTCAAAAGTGAAGTGTACAGCAGTCCCGTTAATAGGGTTGTCAAGAGCTGAGGTGTGATCTGGGGCTGTTCAAAAATATCGTAACTCGCTGCAGCACTAGAGCAGTACTGCATCCAATGAGAGTACAATTGGACCACTTCCTTTGACAGACAGAAATGTACAGTAAATTTTATCACGTAATGTTCTGAAGCAGTGCTGCATTTCTTGCTAAGACAAGACATTGGAGAAATTTTATCGCTATTAGATGGGGATTTAATTGAACTTCACATTTAAAATACGTCTGTTCTAACCAGGCCAGGATTTCGTACTGAAGTCAGTAGCGGTTGGTAACGACACACCCGCAGTAGTCACGCAAACGGCCCTTTCACGCACCCATCTGTAATGCAACTTATTTGCTTCTGTTGTCTACCTCCGTTCTTGTTAGTTCAGCTATTAACATGTGCCACGTGCTGACGAGCTACTTACAGAACATGTTCAAGACAATTGCGGATGGATTACACTACTTGACGTTAGCAAAATAATAGTCATATAGTCTAGTTATTGCTGCTAGTACGATGAACGACAAGATCATTTAAATAATACATAAGGGGGCAATTAAAATGTTTATTCAAATGACCGGTTTCGGTTCCTCTAGAAGAATCTTCAGATCTGCAGTTTCGGTTACAGGACTAACCCGTCCACACACAGCAACCTTCACATGCTGTGATGCAGATCTGAAAATGGTTCTAGAGGAACCGAAACCGATCATATGAATAAACATTTTTGCAATCAAGACGGATTATAAGTAACATTGTATAATCAGTGATTGCGGTATCCCTTCCGACAGTCTGTTTTAGTAAAATGTTTCTGTTCGAAGATCGTACGCTGCAGAATCGGTAGGGCAGTCGGGCAAAATCGCCGTGAGCATTCAGGCAATCATTCCACCGAGGCACCAGGTTGATGATACACCGTGTCCTACTGCGTGAAGAAGTCCGTAACTGCCTGCTGCACATCCACGCCTGACAGGAATCGGTGACCCTCCAAGATGTTTTTTTAAGGGACAGGCGTGAAAATCGCGTGGGGTGAGACCAAGACTATGGGGCGGGTGCTGGAGTCTGTCCCACGTGAGATGGTGTTACTTCTGCGTTACGACATATGTAATACGGATATTTGCGTCATCATGAAGCAGCAGCGACCACCACAGAACTTGGCGCTCCGGTCCACAAGGGTGATTTTCGATAGACAGGCTGCGCCATACACGCTCTTCATTCTCCGGTGGATGTCTACCGGTGTTTGTTCTTCGGCAGCCAAGAAAAGAGTGACAGCACATTGGTCCTGTTTGGACGCATTTGGTAACAACGTCGCCATAGTTAATTTCCGCAGTTACCGCACGCACTTCTGAAGAAAACGACTGCCACACTGATCCCTTGTCTACATGTCGGTATATGGGAGTCGAACTACGTTGTATATAAACTGCAGCAACGCCCACAGACGGAAACGGTTTTTGATCGCTACGTACACAGACTTCATTTACCTACACGCTACGCTATAAACTTCCCTATAGGGAAGGGGGAAAATGCATTTAAAGTTCTAGTGTGCTGTGACGAGGGTTGCTTAAACCTCACAGATGTCAATAAAACAGTAAGAAGCGCACCCACGGTTAACAGCAAACCATTATCCGCATCTTTTTGGAACACACTAGATTAGTTCTTCACTTACGGCAGTTTCCTGAATCCGAAGGTACTGGACAGTGGCATCGCCTATATAGTGTGCCTCAAGAGAGCTGTTAACGCATGCTCCACAGGATTCAATCCTACTGTACAGACACCTAGGTTCACGCGGTTTCGTAACATCGTAGTGTCTCCACAGCGCGGGCGATTCACGTGGGGACGGGCGTTCTGCTGTGAAAATGTCAGGGCCCACTGCTCCAAACTAAAGTCAAGCGTCCCTACCCAACAACTGTAGACAATACCGTTCGCACATGACCGACCATACTGTGAAGATACGCATTAGTCTTGAACGCCCAAATCATGAAACTGCACCCATTATGATTGGACGTTCTAGTACATTTCACGCATAGTAACGGATTCCTTTCACCTACAGTATCAGGACTCCTTCCTTACATGGGACTCAGATTCTGAGCACGTAATCAGACACTGCACAGTCATCGTAAAATGCTTGTACTGGAAACATGGGTTGGAGGAATGATAGTCACCAAAACCTTAAGCTCTTGAGTAGTACAACTTAATTCACTGCTACTTTGTCCACATGACCATCTACGGGTAAAAAAGAGTTGAAATATATATATTTCATGTCATTAAAATATAAGGGACAGTAACATGAAAACGAGACAAATGGAAAAAAGGATAACTTTTATTAAATCAAAAGTTATCGCCATAACTATTAATATCTTTATCCCCCTGTAACACAAGATGGTAAGTACCTTCATGGAAAAATGTTTGCTGTCACTTGCGGAACCATGATTGTACCAAGGCGTCCACCTCTTCGTCAGAAGCAAATCAACGACCACGAAAATATTTCTTCATCGTTCCAAAAATATCGATATCTGGGTATAATCATGGTTCCGCAGTCTAGTGGTAAAGATTTTCTATTCACACACATTTAATCAAGAATAACAGTAATGATGATGTCTGGCAGTGTTTGCCAACAAGATAAAGAATGCAACCTATAACACTAGATTGCGTACTCGCGGCAGTTATGCTTTGCCGTTTTCGGTACGACTTGGAAACAGAGAATAATTAATGTATGATCGCCGATGCGTCGGTTCTCGATTGTGTTCAGTAGACGTAAGGTTTGATTACGCGAAGGTGGTTTCGTGACTGATTTTTGACCCGGATTGTCTTCACGCAGTCAGAATCTTCGATGCAAATACCTAAGGGACCTATGTGAATAATAAAAAAAAATGGAAATGAATGCAAAACAGTGAAATTTTGTAAAAAGTTATCAGATTGGAAATTGAACACATTAATGTCCTCCCGAATACAATTGAAATACCGCGATGAAGAGCGAACCTGTAACAAAGCTTACATACATTGAAAGATCATGGTGAGTTTAAAGAAAAGAATAAGCAGAGTTTTCTGGAAAGTGAAGCATCAATATATTCTCAAAGAAAAGGGCGTTAAACTAATAAACATTAACAAATATACAATGAATACAGAACTTACATTTTTATGTTTCTCTCGTATATGCAGTCCAACAATCGCTGCTTTCGTCTGTCCGAAATTTCTTAAAAATTAAATGTTCTTAAGTACTTTTCGGCGTCACACGGTTTACCGAAGCGTTTTGCTTGGTGATTACATGGTTTTTGACACTAAATAAAATATAACTTGTAGCGGTGCCACACAACACATCTTCACAAATCGTTGGCCAAACGTAAAAAGGTAATGAAGTCTCTAGAACATTTCTTAACAAATTATGGATTGTTCTTTCAAATGTTTCGCAGCTTATTGCTATCGAGCCCTGTGGCAATGATTTAAATATCTGCGCCCAGCGGGTCATAGTGATTATTAGATATATTTTAACGCCGGACGCGCGCACATAATAAAGTATTTTGTCTCTTTACACATGCTCTGTGATGCTTAATATCTTTACGAACTACAGCCCGATGGCTGTTCTTCTCTTTTATGACAAATATCTCATCTGCAAAGTATCGGAAATCCAATAATATTACAGCAGGCAACAGCAAAACTTTATCCATGAAGGCACTGTCTTGCAGTGGGATAAATATATTAATAGTTATGGCGATTACTTTGAAATAAGTTTAGTTGTTTTTCTCTTCTGTCTCGTTTTCATTTCACTGCCCCTTATATAACTGGTCACAAGATGGTTCTATTCATTCAGTAAGCTTTCATATCTTAAAGAGTGATGCACGAGTACCGATAGTACTGCGCACATCCATCTAATATTACTCACATTGTCATCTGTCTGTATTATTCGTGTTGTTTACATTGGTTTAACCCACCGATTTCAGTAAATTGGGAAGCTAACACTGGAATACACACTTCGAAATGCTGAAGGGATCAGGAGTGAATTACAGGGAGCGAAAGGTTACCTGCAACATACACAGAAACCAGACTGCAGCTGTAAGAATCAAATGATATGAAAGGGAAGCGGTAGTTGAGACGGAAGTGAGACAGGGTTGTAGCCTCTCTCCCATCTTATTGTCTCTACGCTGAGCAAGCAGTAAAGGAAAAAAAGGAGAAATTTGGAAAGGGTGTTAAATTTGAGGGAGAAGAAATAAAAACTTCGACATTTACTCATGACATTGTAGTTCTGTCAGACGGCAAAGAACTTGAAAGAGCAGTTGAACGGAATGGATACTGTCCTTCAAAGATTATATAGATGGACTTTAACAAAAGTAAAACCAGGATAATGTAGTCCAGTTAAATCGGGCGATGCTGAGGGAATTAAATTACGAAACGACACTAATAGTAGTAGATGAGTTTTGGTATTTGGGCAGCAAAGTAATGGACGGTGGCCGATGTAGAGAGGATATAAAATGCGGACTGCTAATAGTTTGCAAAGCATTTACGAAGAAGAGAAACTTATCATCGATTATTGGATTTTAGTGTTCGGAAGCGTTTTCTGAAGGCATTTGTCTGGAGTGTAGGCTTATATGGAAGTGAAACGTGGCCCATAAGCACTTCGGACAAAAGAATAGAAGCCGTTGGAATGTGGTGTTACTGAATGTTGAAAGTAAGATAGGTAGGTTGAGAAACTAATGAGATAGTCCTGAATCGGATTAGGGAAACAATAACTTTATGGCAAATCTTGATTAAGAGAAGGAGTCTTCTGCCAGGACACATTGGGAGGGGGGGAGGAGGAGGAGGAGGGGGAGGGGAGAGAGAGAGAGAGAGAGAGAGAGAGAGAGAGAGAGAGAGAGAGAGAGAGAGAGAGAGAGAGATGTGTCTAGAGGAAGACAAAGGCATTGTACAGTATGAAGGCTCAAAGCACTATGGGACTTCTAAGGTCATCAGTCCCCTAGAACTTAGAACTACTTAAACCTAACTAAACTAAGGACATCACACACATTTTATTTATTTATTGCCAAATTATAGACCTGTTACCTGATGTTTAAAACAGGTCGTACATCTTACAATTTTCGTTTTTCATCTTTTTACAGTTTTCTTTCCTTTTGTTTTATCTACAAAATTTACAAAGAATGATTCAAAATAACAATAATTTGAGGTTGAAATATAAATAAAATTTTGTTGTTTTTAAGAAGGATATAAAAAGAAGATAGGATAGATGAGAAATTTGTTAGTACCATCACCGAGTGTGACTGACGGTGAATACCTCGGAATGGTTTCATCGAGCCGTTGACCGCCAGACACACACACACACACACACACACACACACGCACACACACACACACACGCACACACACAAATGGTTATTAGTAGAGAAATAATGTTGATTATTCTATCACACACATCCATGCCCGAGGCCGGATTCGAACCTACGACCGTAGCGGTCTCGCGGTTCCATAATGTAGCGCCTAGAACCGCTCGGCCACGCCGGCCGGCCACAGTATGAAGGTTCAGATGTTTGTAGTAGGTTGCTTTAGTCATTTGGAGATCAAGAGGCTTCCACTAGATAAAGTAACGTGGAGAAAATGCATCAGACCAGTGTTGTTCGGACTTGTTCCATAAAACTGTTAGGCCAAGGGGTAACATACTAGCCGTTCACTCTGTGTTCTGTGTCAGTGTCGAATCAACACGTGTGTGAAAGACTTCAGAGGCCTGAAGCAGTTACTGTAGGAGTAGCGAATTTGTTAGTTTTCGCCAGCTGCACTACATACCTAATCTTGCGCTTACCGTGCACCTTCCCCGATCCGCACAGATCTGGTAACAGCAGCTTCAATTAGCCGTGATATGGTACTTTCAGCCGCCGCCACTGCAGTCGCAACTGTAGTGACCCGCCGCACTCTGTGATCATAATCGCCCCTGTGGTGCCGTGTCTCCGGCAGTATTATTTATTGCCCGCGGCAGTATCGCACTGCCGCCCACTGCTTCCGTCTTCGTCACTCAAGGGATTGCGCCGTGCAGCAGATCTTCGTGATTATCGCAGGCGCCGCTGTTGCATGTGCCGCTGCGACGACGGCTTGTCAGTGGCTTTTACCGGTAAGTTAACACGGAGAGCGTAGGGCCGCAGCGGATATGAAACACTCGTTGTCCCGTAGCAGTTGTGAACCAGTGCACAATAAAATATTTTGGGACACACACACAAATATTCTTCTTCTAAATACTCTTCTACGCGATCGGCTTTGTCTCAGCTGAATAATCATGAAGTGTCTTCTGCAGCGCCTACGTCGTTTTATTCCTCTACGGGATACCGTCTGTTTAGAATGGTCATTTTCGTTCACACGTCAGCGTTAAAATTGCGTTTGTTGAGAAACAGTGACAGGTGTGGCATCTAAGCGGTGAAAGTAGATTATTCTTTTTACGGAAGAATCCCAATATAGAAACAAAATGTGGGAACAAGCAATGACGTTCGTTTATTAACCCTAAAACACTAAAAGGGGCGGGGCTGCTATAGCATCCTAAATTTTACGACTCCGTAATTTAATGTAAAGGAACTCATAATTTATAAAATGGTTCAAATGGTTCTGAGCACTATGGGACTTAACATCTGAGGTCACCAGGCCCCTAGAACTTAGAACTACTTAAACCTAACTAACCTAAGGACACCACACACAACCATGCCCGAGGCAGGATTCGAACCTGCGACCGTAGCGGTCGCGCGAAGGTTTAATGACCAAATCAGTTTTACAGTGGAAGGTCTTGTAAATGGTCGTGTGGTACATTCTTCACACTCTTGAGAATAGGAAAATGGTAATGAAACGTTTCAGAACACACATTTATTTGCTCGAGAAAATATGCACTTGCAAACCATCAAACAATTTATAGAACGCACAAAATAGCGTCTTTTTGCTTTATGCTATGTATCTTTTCTTCTTGCTGAGTACTAAATAACATCGAAAATTATTTTTCTCGTCAAATAATTCTGACTTTTTTTACTGTTGAAATAATTTTCCTTAATACATGTTTATCTATTTACGTTCTGAATTGTACATGGAGTAGGCTTTTTCTCTGTAAAATGTAAATACCTTTTTGCTTTCAAATGTTTCGTCTTTGTAGCAGAACAGTAGTAGGAAAAAATATCAGGGCTTTCGTAATTTTGCAGTGTGTCGCGAAAACAAAGCAAACAATACAATGTTTGAGAGACACGAAAGCATAAAATGCATTTCGATAATTGGAGTGAGCTCGGCCAGAATAGGATAACTTCGGAAGTTAGCAGACGTCGCCGTAGTCCCCTGTGAATGCGCATGCGCAGAGTGCAGCATATTCGCAAACTTAAAAACTCCACACTCGGCACAATTTATAGACCATTGGCGTCATACACACATTCGCGTCGTGGTTGGTTGCTGACTTACAACACAGGCACGAAAGGCGCGCGCACTTAGAGTACTCGATTTTGACCAGAAAATCGCTCGCGTGAAATGGGCGTCAGGTTTTGTGTTACTGAAATGGGTTAATAAAATACTACGGAACTAAGTATTGCATGTGTCATTCCGACTAGCAGCGTTAAGACCTGTGGTACGTATGCGTATCGGCGGATCTCTCTCGTTACATATACAGGATGCGATTGTAAACTCGAAGTGTGTTCTGGCTGCGGCTCTCTAGCGAGACAATTTTGGAAAGTGTGCGCATGAGTGCGGTGCATCCGGACAGCGGGTTAGCGACTGCTCAAGGACAAGGCCGCGTAGCGGCTGCCGGCCGTGGCGCCGCTACCGTACAGCCAGCGACCTTGCAGACGTCGCAGACCGCGCCACTGAGGTCGCAGCTCTTCTCAAGGCTGTACAAATCTTGCCCAATTATCTTCCAACTAAGGCGCTCTCAAAACGCGATGCAGCTTTTGAATCCATTCGTAGACAAAGGTGTAGTAAGCATCCAGAGTGGGAGTAACTGTATCAGCAGTTCAAAATCCTGTCTCCGAAATTCATAGTCTTGTTGCGAAAATAAGAGTCGGAAAAATCATGGAGTCCGGATAGTGTGTAAGAGTTCAATAAAGATTAATATATTCAAATTTTTTACCTATCGTAGCTAGTTAAAACATGCCCAAGGTGACTGTCATTCACCCAACTAAAGCTGGGAATGAAGGGGGTAGGGTGGCGGCGGTGGTGATGGTGGTCGTCGTCGCTTTGATGTAGTCCTCCCGAAGAGTATGGGCGTATTATTTGGAGGTTACGCATCCTAATATAACACATGTTGAAATAACTTAACGAGAATGCAGCCGGACGACGTGCCGGCCGGGGTGGCCGAACGGTTCTAGGCGCTACAGTCTGGAACAGCGCGACCGCTACGGTCACAGGTTCGAATCCTGCCTCGGGCATGGATGTGTGTGATGTCCTTAGGTTAGTTAGGTTTAAGTAGTTCTAAGTTCTAGGGGACTGATGACTTCAGCAGTTAAGTCCCATGGTGCTCAGTCATTTGAGCCGGACGACGTCGTCCGATATTTCGACAGCACACGCTGCCATTTTCAAGGCATAACTTAAGCAAGTAAGCGCTGTGCAAGGGAAATTAAAATTACTGTGAAGGTTGCTTGCTAATTTAATTTCAACAGATTCCTTAAAAACACTATCCCAATAGCTGGAAGTGCATGCCAGAATCTTCGTGTACTATTCCATAGGATGACCTGTGCCAAGACGATGTTCGGCAATGGCGGATTTGCTCGGCTTGTTGTAAGCGTGTGTGCCACTTACGCTCGCAAGGGAAACTCCCATGGCATCCCCCCATAGGTATAGTGGAAAGATGACCCAGTGGATAGCCTGTCAAATTCTGTACACGGTTCAAGCATGAAAACAGGAACAAGGTGTACTGAACTAGGAAAAAAGAAGTAAAAGCAATGAACGGTCCCAGCTAAAGACATTCAACATACAGCGAATTTAAAGAGCAACTGTGCCATAGTTGTGTGGTCACGGCGTTGTACTGCGAAGGGGGAGATCCGTGTTCGTCTACCTCGTGACCCTTTCATTTATTTATTTTTTCTCACAAAGTCATGAACTATCCGTCTGTTCGACATGTCTGTTCGCAGTATTCAAATTTCTGTCAGTGTCATGTTGTTACATCGGATCGCAACAGCGAGGTATAAGGAATGGACCTCGGGACGACTGTACCTCCTATTTGTTCTAAACAAGTACCTTATGTTTGACTCGTGCGTTCAGTTTTGTAAGTTTTGACTCTTGAATTCCTGTGTTGTAACATAGTTTGCATCCAATTATTTGCTGTTTCCATTTCTGTGCGAGCTCTAGGCAGCATCTCACCTGTTCTCACTATTCATCATTTATTTGCACGAGTCATATTCTATAACCAATGTATAGTATAGCAATCGCCAAACTACATAAGGAGAACTGACACATCGACTGGGCGGGCAGTTGATAATTTTGTGAAAAGAAAAGTGGGGCACGAGGGAGATTCGGACAATAATCTCACGCTCTGCAGTTAAACACCGTGCCCACACGACGACGACACCGTTGTTCCGCAAATTCGCTCCATGTTGAATGTCTTTAAGGTGGCATCGTCCATTGTTTCTATTTTACTTTTTTTCCTAGTTCAGCACACCTACTTCCTGTTTTCATGCTTGAACTGTTCAGTTTTTGACAGGCTGCCCACTGGGTCATCATACCACAAAATCTGAGGGGCGGGTGATGGGGTCCCTTGTCAGTACACCCGTCGTCCACAGTCCTGACTAACCAATATGACATGCCACAACTCCAAGGAATACGGTTAACACAAACTTTACGTCATATGTACACAAAATACCACCAATCCCATTCGAAAAATCCCTGTGTAAGCCAAAAAGGCCGTAGACTTGGGTGCCACCTCGGTATTATCACTCACCCGGTGCATAGTTCGTCGATAGCGCAACGCACGTCTGATATGCCTTCCACTATAACCGTTCTGACG
Organism: Schistocerca serialis cubense; assembly: GCF_023864345.2. Lineage (NCBI taxonomy): Eukaryota > Metazoa > Arthropoda > Insecta > Orthoptera > Acrididae > Schistocerca > Schistocerca serialis. The sequence goes on from NC_064640.1 coordinate 375,001,170, forward strand.
AAACATGACTTAGAGATTGGCTAACTCAGCTTACAAACTCTCAGGGTCCCAGATGACATGGGTCCTGTAAACCAAGGTACAAAGTACCCCGTTACCTTGGGTCGGTTGGTGACAACTATCTGCGTGCAGGTATGTCAGTGTAAGCTTCCTATAAACAGCATGTCGCAACGTACCATCATCCTACCTTACCGCCAACACGCAAAGAAGGTAAGACAGCCATTCTTCTCCGCCTCCATCGGGAAACACACATTCAGGTGGATTGAATTCAGGTGTTCTGACAAGTTCAAATTCTCAGTGCCATGAGGCAGTTTGTTCGGGAGAATCTCAGCTCTAACATAAGATTGTTCTCATCGCTTTCCAGAAGCGCCAGTTTCTACAGGTACTGAGCGAGTGAGCTGGCGCAGTTGTCACACGCTGGACTTGCTTTCAAGAGGATGGGTGTCCAAATACCTGTCGGGCTGTCCAGATGTTGGTTTTCCGTGGTTTCCCTAAATCACGCAAGGAAAATGCTGGGATTGTTCCTTGGAGAAGGCCATGCCATATTTCCTTTCTCTGCCTCCGATTACCTCGTGGTCGACGGCAGTTAAACCCAAATGTTTCTTCTGTATCGCTGCAGATAATGCACAGACTGCCTCTGCGAAATGAACTGGTACACAACCAAGGTGATTCACCATGTTCTGATTGGTGAGAATACCAGCAAATGTAGTAGAACAGGATTATGTACAGTGGTTGTCGCACTGCAGGAAGCGACGTGTTGGAACCAAACTATAATGATGTGAGATGACGTGAAAACGTAGTGGCTCTGTAAGTCTTGCATGGATATCCGTCCGCCCACATCCGATCTGTATATTTCGTCTCGCGTTCATTGGCCTTGCAGATGTAAATTTTCCAAGAAACAGGGAATTTAAATTTACGTTGCGAACATAACACTATCAATGATACGCCGTAAGTATGTTCACTAGATTCTGCTTAATACCTGCACCCGTCATGGGTGGAAAGATAAAGTAATTGCTCTTGTAACACAGTCCGTACGAGCTAACAATAAACACCGAGCTTATTTATGATTACTCATTCACTCGCGTGTTGATTACTGTGAAGTCTGTACCCTATTAGGCTCTCACAGTCAGTCCGCTTTTGTACTGTGAGCAGAGCCGTTATTTATTACAGATATTAGGTAAACATTTGACACATTTCTAGATTTCATAAACTGCCTTCAGCTGCAACAAAAAAGTGAATGCGCTAGATTTCCTTGCAGGAGTAGGTTTCCCCTCCCTACGACGTTCGACATCGTTATAATTAGCAAATAGTGTAAAATTTTTAGTGTTTACCCTTACTTTTCCTGCATCAGTGAGGCTCACTTTGGGTAACTTTGTCCTAACAGACAGGTTAAGTACTTACTGAATGTTATGGTCAGTGACTTCACTGTGTATGACATATCGTTCATATCCCAAACTGTACTACGCTCTTTCTCTTTGGACAAGCAGAAGTCGGAACCACGGAATTCTGCTCAGAACCGATCACCTCGCACGTACTAAATTCTTTATTGTACATAAATTTCCGACGGAAATAGCACATAATGCTAAAACAGTTGCGATTTCAAGCCACAGCACACTCCTTTGTAACTTACGTTGTTTTCTTCGTAACTTACGTTGTTTTCTTCGTAACTTACGTTGTTTTCTTCGTAACTTACGTTGTTTTCTTCGTAACTTACGTTGTTTTCTTCGTAACTTACGTTGTTTTCTTCGTAACTTACGTTGTTTTCTTCGTAACTTACGTTGTTTTCTTCGTAACTTACGTTGTTTTCTTCGTAACTTACGTTGTTTTCTTCGTAACTTACGTTGTTTTCTTCGTAACTTACGTTGTTTTCTTCGTAACTTACGTTGTTTTCTTCGTAACTTACGTTGTTTTCTTCGTAACTTACGTTGTTTTCTTCGTAACTTACGTTGTTTTCTTCGTAACTTACGTTGTTTTCTTCGTAACTTACGTTGTTTTCTTCGTAACTTACGTTGTTTTCTTCGTAACTTACGTTGTTTTCTTCGTAACTTACGTTGTTTTCTTCGTAACTTACGTTGTTTTCTTCGTAACTTACGTTGTTTTCTTCGTAACTTACGTTGTTTTCTTCGTAACTTACGTTGTTTTCTTCGTAACTTACGTTGTTTTCTTCGTAACTTACGTTGTTTTCTTCGTAACTTACGTTGTTTTCTTCGTAACTTACGTTGTTTTCTTCGTAACTTACGTTGTTTTCTTCGTAACTTACGTTGTTTTCTTCGTAACTTACGTTGTTTTCTTCGTAACTTACGTTGTTTTCTTCGTAACTTACGTTGTTTTCTTCGTAACTTACGTTGTTTTCTTCGTAACTTACGTTGTTTTCTTCGTAACTTACGTTGTTTTCTTCGTAACTTACGTTGTTTTCTTCGTAACTTACGTTGTTTTCTTCGTAACTTACGTTGTTTTCTTCGTAACTTACGTTGTTTTCTTCGTAACTTACGTTGTTTTCTTCGTAACTTACGTTGTTTTCTTCGTAACTTACGTTGTTTTCTTCGTAACTTACGTTGTTTTCTTCGTAACTTACGTTGTTTTCTTCGTAACTTACGTTGTTTTCTTCGTAACTTACGTTGTTTCCTTCGTAACTTACGTTGTTTTATTCCATGTTTTAACGAAGTATTTGAAATTCTGACTGTGTCTAAATTGTGCGAGGTTTTCATCCTGCCTTTTTGCGGTTTGCTTCCTCACACAACGCAAAGTGATGCATAATGTGTACTGAAAAGTAGACTTGAAAGCCGTAACTGCGTAATAAAGAAAGCACAGTGAATAGTCGAAGTTTTCATTAATTTTCTACCTTCTGCAGGGTTTCGATATGAAAACATAAAAGGAGTTGTCGTATGCCAGATGACTTTTCTGTTCTGTGGGTCTCTCTAGGCAGGAACACTGTTTCCGGGGGACGATGTGCCTGTGCTGTCACAGCACAATGACATTTAGTGTGTGGCGGGGCCGGGAGTGGACTCCACCTACCTGGAAATTCATTCACCCGCGGCTGGCCTTGGCTGTGACGTGTCGCCCGTCTGGCCACACTGGCCAGCATGGCTGCAGCTGTCGCTGTAGCCACACTGGCCAGCATGGCTGCAGCTGTCGCTGTTCCGTTCATGTGGTCCCGCTATGTATTGCTCCCCTCCCACCACCTTTATTTTTGGTATGAACTCGGCAACAAAACGTTACAAAACCGTGACAAACAGTATGTGAGAAAATATTTACAGCATCACGAAATTGTTTTTGTTTTCCGGGAAATGTGCAAAAAGTAAAGGATATTTTTTTTGTTTTTTAAGTGGAATCAACTTGTTGGTGGAATAGATACACAGTGCAGCTGGATAGGTTGTACTGTACAGGTCCCGTCGTTACTTAATTTGCTGGCTGGGACCTGTAAAAAATAAACTGGCTTTCACACATCCTGCGGACACATGAGGGCCTGTACTTCCACATTATGTACAAACTACTGGCTAAATTGAACAGTTTAAACTGGCTACAAGGACGGGCTGTAAATGTACAGAAATTTAAAACTGTGTACTTCGCCGAACATAGGTAGCCTTTGACCACACAGTTAGTCGCAGCTGGAGTCTCACACGAACACAAGACTGCTAGTAACACTGCACGTGGTAATGAAATGGAACAAAATGTATCTCCAATAGTGGATAAAGCTAATGGTAGACCTTTTTTTATAGGAAAGTTGCTAGGAAATGGCACTTCATCTACAGGAAAGAAACTTTGAGATCATATACTTGAAGACGGCGCAGATGTTCACTGTTCCAATCGTATTGGTCTAAAAGGGGACGTAGTGTATAAAATGAATGGTAGCACGATTATCAGTGGAATTATTCATTTTCGGAAATATGTAACATTGACTCTGATCGATCGAACTGGCAGCTACTCTACGAAAGACATCTAACTATAGGAAGATTTCAACGAAGTAACTTTTAGGGAGAAGTCTAGAACTACCATTTAGCCCCCTAAACAGCGCTCCCGCAGGAATGTTGTATAAACTTCAGACTAATATCAAATAAAAACATACCTCCCTTGCTCCGACAGTGAATGGCACGGGGAAATAGTGTTCTCCGGGCTTTTTGTATCTCTGACGAAAACTAAGCTCATGAGACTAAATAACATACAGAGATTCTCATGTTGGTAGCAGATTTGGCACGAACTAAATTTGTCGCTAAGGGTGGTGATGTATAGAGGCGCAACGAACGATAAGACGCATTCCGATTCTGGTTTGTGGTACATCTAAATTGTCGGAGGTAACGAGACTCTGAGAGTTATACGACTGACACATCTGACGATCGTGAGCGATTGGATATCAGAATTATGACCGTTACTGAAAATGTAACGGTCGCACGGCACGAAGCAGCTTTATGTTAGATTTCTTCGATAATCTAAATTGTATGCGTTACAGCAGACATTTAGCCAGACTGTGACTGCAAAACGAGGAAGCAATAGTACAGCAACCACACTTAGCTTGAAGTTGAAACCTGAAATAAAATTTGTCCTTAACGTGAAAATGGAGGACGGAGGACGTAAGTGAACGTAAAGGCATATCACAAAAACATTGAGTGAGTGTTAGACATCTTTTAAAATACACATGCATTTGTCTTATCCCGAAAGAAAGTGTGGAAGAAAGAAATACAATGCGTCTGATGCAAATACGGGATAAAAAGAAATTTGGGGAATGATAAACACGTAATTTCAGCCAATATCTCAAGACAGTAAATAAGGAAAGTAGTTACGGGCTTAGATGCCACCAGTGTTAGCTGCTGTCTGAGTTAGCGACATGAGCTGGAAGCGAGCTGGTAAAAATCCTCACGCAGCGGAAAAGTCGGAAGTAGTTGGGTTGAATTTCCAGTCCGGTCATCGCGTGGAAGCCAGAAAGATTTACGGTATAATCAGGAGAAAACAGTGTACTGTGTTTCTGTGTTTTCATTAGATGAACATGTGCATCGCGAAATCGTACCTAAGCAGCCAGTCACGGCTTCAGCACATTTGTTACGGACTGAACACGCAAACACAAAAGTAAAACGTTGTAATAAAATTAAGGGCACACTGATGATGAATTATGTGTGACAAAATATTTATGGCTAAAACAGTGGGGACAAACTTTGTTTAACCAAAATAGGTTTTACCAGTCAGTTTTCGCAAATATGGCTACTACGTACAGTAGGGCCTGTACGATGTAGTTAAAACGGGCTTCTAGTAGAACTCAAAATTTTGATTGATAAATTTGAGATGGTAAATCTGAGTTGAAATCCCTTCTTGTGGCAAATTGCCTTTGTTCTGTAATGGAGTTCCGCTACAGTTTAGAGGCTTTTGTTGTAATGCGTTATATATTATCGCAAATCATTTGGTTTCGTGTTTTTATTTTAAACTATTTATCTGAATTTATGAATTACGTAGACTCGTTGCATGATCGTGTAACATTGGCTCTCATGGGCTGCAGGAAGTTCAGGAGTAATGATGAACAAACGGCGATAATAGTATTCCTTAAATCTCAAAGTAAATTGGTGTGTGTGTGTGTGTGTGTGTGTGTGTGTGTGTGTGTGTGTGTGTGTGTGTGTGTGTGTGTGTGTGTGTTTGAAGCTTATAGACGGTATACTTTCCTGGTTAGCGCGAATTTAAATCTAGCCAGTTTCAGTGTTGCGTATGCCCTCCGATAGCGTTGTTGTACTCTCGTGGACGCTGGGAAGTTTTCAATGCTTCCGCCGCCACAGGGTCGTACCGCGCTCACAACTCCTCACCCCCCCCCCCCTTCCCACCCCCACCCCAAAGCCCCTCACACACTACTGCATCTTCAACGTCCACAGAACTTGGCGAGATGAGTATGGTCACAGGAAACACGTCACTTCTTTCCTCAGAAAACCGCTGTCGACGTCCGAGACTTCAGATTGAGTAACAATTCTGGCAGCTTTCTGCGCCAGAAAGAGGCCTGCGGTTAGAGAATATCCAACGCATATGGAACTGCCTGGAACGTTCTTTCCATGCGCTGGAGCCAGCCCAAGCAAACACTGCTGCCATTTCTTTCATGCTATACCCATTGTGGGCGGAAAGCTCAGATTTGTTTTCCCGGGACAAACAAAATTACTTTTCAAGCGGAATTTTACGTGCCAATTCGACAGAGCGATCCCAGAACAGTCTAGTGCGATATTTGCTTCATCGCCATGAACTAAGTGACAGTAAAACACGAAGGATAACCAGTACCCTAGCAGCGACTGTGTAGCGCTGCTACACGGCGGTAATAGCGCGGGCCGGGTGGTGCTCAGTCTGTCACGAAACACAATTAAACTGTACTTTTTTTGAACGGAGACCGGAAAACAGAGGAACTATTTATAAAGACTGTTTTACAATGGGCAGGTGTACGTATGTCTTGGTAATATTATGACTAAAAAAATGGTTCAAATGCCTCTGAGCACTATGGGACTTAACTGCTGTGGTCATCAGTCCCCTAGAACTTGGAACTACTTAAACCTAACTAAGGACATCACACACATCCATGCCCGAGGCAGGATTCGAACCTGACCGTAGCGGTCGCACGGTTCCAGACTGTAGCGCCTAGAACCGCTCGGGTATGACTAAAGAACCGTGCAATATGCGAAATGGCAAGATTCTCCTCCACCGAAGTAAATGTCCCTTATTATTTTTCTTGTTTCTAAAACTTGATTTGTGAAGTAGACTTGTTCAGAAGGAAAAGGATTCCTATTCTCGCCATTCAGTAACTTAACTGAATTGCTGGAGGTGGTACAATGCTCAAAATGTACACTCTAAAAGTTACGCGGTGTCTCATTGTACTCAATAAGGCACAGCCCGTATGCACTGTTAAGCCAAAGCGCTGGACAGTACCCGGCGTTACTGGTTTGCGGAGCGTCAGCCGTTTGTATGGAAGTGCCCACTGAGCGGCGCGGTGCCTTTGGTGCGTGCTGCCATGTCCCGCTAACACGGCTCACCTACACCTACCGGGAAATGAGCTTCCGGGAGATGGACATTTTACTTTTCCTTTTCCTGCGCGTAATTTGCTCTCAAAGATAATTAACAAAGACTGTGCGTGCAGGGCGCAGTTACGTAGTGGCTAGGACAACAGCATTTAACATGCAGCACACAAAGGCGCACTATGAAGTATAAACTGCTAGATTGTTTTGAGGGAGAGGGAGACGTTATTTCCTGTATAACTGCTGTCCTGCTGTGCGGCACAACCATCATCTTCGTAAAGAAACAGTGAATACTGCTGCTAATGAATAAACAACATACTGGTTTAGTCTAAGGTGAAATAATTTGTAAATTTATGTGGCTCCACCTGATAGCTGCAAGTAGTAGTTACGATTAATTTGTTTTAATTTAGATTGGTGTGAGCTCATTTAATGCATTACACAAAATTAAAACATCAAGACCTTGAGCTTATGCAAATGAAAATAAAGCTGCTCATAACAGACGGTATTCGGCGTTGTCTTTCCTAATGTGTCATAGAAGTGACGTGACGAAAACTGCCAAATACCCTCTCCACTGTAATGCACGGAGGTTGTTACGAACTGCATTTTAGACTGTGATTCTGCATTAGCTGTAATCAATTCAGGGAAACCCCGGGGAAACCTAAATCTGGATGCTACGAGGGCAGTTCAATAAGTAATGCAACACATTTCTTTTCTCGGCCAATTTTGGTTGAAAAAACCGGAAATTTCTTGTGGAATATTTTCAAACATTCCCGCTTCGTCTCGTATAGTTTCATTGACTTCCGACAGGTGGCAGCGCTGTACGGAGTTGTTAAAATGGCGTCTGTAACGGATGTGCGTTGCAAACAACGGACAGTGATAGTTTCTTTTGGCGGAAAACCAGGGCATCTCAGATATTCATACGCGCTTGCAGAATGTCTACGGTGATCTGGCAGTCGACAAAAGCACGGTGAGTCGTTGGGCAAAGCGTGTGTCATCATCGCCGCAAGGTCAAGCAAGACTGTCTGATCTCCCGTGTGCGGGCCGGCCGTGCACAGCTGTGACTCCTGCAATGGCGGGGCGTGCGAACACACTCGTTCGAGATGATCGACGGATCACCATCAAACAACTCAGTGCTCAACTTGACATCTCTGTTGGTAGTGCTGTCGCAATTGTTCACCAGTTGGGATATTCAAAGGTTTGTTCCCGTTGGGTCTCTCGTTATCCAACCGAACACCATAAAGACCAAAGGAGAACCATCTGTGCGGAATTGCTTGCTCGTCATGTGGCTGAGGGTGACAATTTCTTGTCAAAGATTGTTGCAGGCGATGAAACATGGGTTCATCACTTCGAACCTGAAACAAAACGGAAATCAATGGCGTGGCGCTACACCCACTCCCCTACCAAGAAAAAGTTTAAAGCCATACCCTCAGCCGGTAAAGTCATGGTTACAGTCTTCTGGGACGCTGAAGGGGTTATTCTGTTCGATGTCCTTCCCCATTGTCAAACGATCAACTCTGAAGTGTATTGTGCTACTCTTCAGAAACTGAAGAAACGACTTCAGCGTGTTCGTAGGCACAATAATCTGAACGAACTTCTCCTTCTTCATGACAACGCAAGACCTCACACACGTCTTCGCACCCGAGAGGAGCTCACAAAACTTCAGTGGACTGTTCTTCCTCATGCACCCTACAGCCCCGATCTCGCACCGTCGGATTTCCATATGTTTGGCCCAATGAAGAACGCAATCCGTGGGAGGCACTACGCGGATGATGAAGAAGTTATTGATGCAGTACGACGTAGGCTCCGACATCGACCAGTGGAATGGTACCGTGCAGGCATACAGGCCCTCATTTCAAGGTGGCGTAAGGCCGTAGCATTGAATGGAGATTACGTTGAAAAATAGTGTTGTGTAGCTAAAAGATTGGGAAATAACCTGGTGTATTCCAATGCTGAATAAAACAACCCCTGTTTCAAAAAAAAAAAAATGTGTTGCATTACTTATTGAACTGCCCTCGTACACGGATTTAGATCCCACTTATTTCTAGTAAGCACACTAAACACGGCGTCCGCCCAAAAGAGTGGAACAAAAATGGAAATTTGTGGTAAGTACTATGGGACCAAACTACTGAGGTCATCGGTCCCTAAGTGGAACAAAGAGATCGCATGATCACCCGAACCATGAAGAGACTGACTTGGATAAAGAAACCTGAAGCCGGCACCGTTGACTCTGACCTATGTACTTGCCCGATACATTGATCTCCGTGAATTATTTCCCAGCTTTGGCATCAGTATTGCCTTCAGTGCCTCGATTTTACCCTTCTACGCACTTTCATCAGAACATGCCTCTGGCGGACGACACTACCTACCTCTTGACTGAGGGACTGATGACGTGACTGTGATGACGTCCCTTAACCCCCAACCAGCCATCGCCACTGTTGAAAAGTTTTGTGTCTGCCGTTGCAGGAGCGACACCTCCGGTGCTAAAGAATCATGTCATGTGACTATAGTCGCGTAAGAAAAATACAGCTTTCCTTGATACTTCCTGCATAGCGGTGTACACTGTGCTGAATCAGACCCACCGGTACGTAACAAACTGATCTGAATCTGAACCGAAGAAGCCACGTGCTACTATACTCATAAAATTAGCCTCAGCCTTATTTTCCGCGGATGTAATACTCGTTAACCGGCGAAAAAGTTGTACTCGATATACCCGGTGCGTCGAAGTCGCGTTAGCGTTTTGCTTATTAGCTCTTCAGCGGAATTCGAAGACGATCTTAGTATATTTCTGAGAGGGCCGGACAAATAGCCGTTAGTTAGGGCTGTGTGGCATACAGCTGTAGTCAGGTGGCAGCATCGGGGTCGCTTTCACGGAGCGTGACCGGAACGGTGGTCGTCGCAGCCCGAATTAAGGCTCGTGACGTTACAGAACGTACCCAACTCTCCACAAGTATAGCTTGTGTCGCGATTACTGTGTTTGGCAGCTGCTGCGCATTTCCCAGTTACCCAATGTGCGTGAAGTTACCGGTTGTATGCAGCAATACTGTCGTTATGGTCAGTTCGATTCGTTGTTCCACTAATGTGACAATGGCAAGGAGGGTCATGTCAGACCAGTTTCTCTCACATCATTAATTTCTTCGGAAAACAAGCAGTTGACTCAGATACTGTATATACATTTGAAATTCAACATTGTAGGATGAGACGGACAACCTTTGACATCAATTATTTTAAAGCTGAAAACTACATCTGCCGTAATCAGTTAATTGCAATGGACCATAAATGGCGTTGTTTACTTGTTTCACGTTGTTCAAAATTGAGCTAGCCCGGAAGGAAGGAACAAAGATTAGAATTTTTACTGTCGACAACGACGGCAGAAGCTCTGAATAGGGAAGTAAATCGGCAGAGTCCTTTTCAAAGGAATCATCCCGTCATTTGTCTTCAGCGATTTAGAGAAATCGCGAAAAACAAAATTTTGGGACGCCGGACGGGATCTGAACTGTCGTCCTTCCGAATGAGAGTCCAGTATGCTTAACACTGCGCCACCTTGCTCCGTTTAAGCCAACTCAGCATTCTTCTGGAGGAATCCTAATGCTTATACGTTTCGTCCAGAAGCTGGGGTCGGGGGGAGGAGGAGGAGGAGGGATAATGAAGCGTTATAACATGAAACACAAATTTTCATTAATGAAACGGATGGACGTTACTGGAAACTAGTTTCCAATAAGCTCTGTATAATTGTCTTCAAGTCTGGACTTGAGAATTTTTGTTTTTCGTGGAGTGTAAAATAGTTGCTGCAACAAACAGGAAAGATGGCTTGTGTAGGTTCGAAAGTGGACATATTGGATTGAATAATATTGAGGCCTATTGTTCTCAATTGGAAAAGTACTAAAATTCTTTGTCTACACATTAATGAACAGCTGGAGGTCTTCCCGTTACACTGCGGATTAAGAAGAAAATGCCAGATAAATCCAATTTATTTGTTTACATCGCCAAAATCAATAAAGTATCATTGTATTATACGAATAATAGAATACGGTGGCAATGCTATTGATACCTTTCGCCCCACATACCGAATGGACTGTAGGAGACAACAGTTCGACGTGCAACCCGCTACGTAAAAATACAAACTCCGTGTCGAGACGGGCAATAAATAGTAATTCAGTAGACCTAAAGTGGCGCAAGTTTTTTCCTAATAGAACGTGATTTCATTTTCTCTACTATTTGCAGCTCATTGACTTCTGCAAGCGTTCAAACCGGATAAGGAAAATATATAATGAAAACAGACATAACGCCATATCCTTTACAAGCGGCTGATAAGACAGCTCCGCAGATTACAACATGGTTTCACCTTGTATCAAGCATGCTAATTTTTCGCTGTTCTGGCACTACAGTTCTTGCCAAGTGGTTATAGTTCACTGGCTTTGACTCGGAGAGAAGTTCGTAGCGTGTTGTCGAGCTAGTCGAGAGTAAATATAGTTTCCACGGGGGCACGTGGCAGGCCCCTGCTGTCCAGTATAGCTGGTAAGCAACTTGGGATGTCACTGAAGATACGACACGGTTCTGTCGTTACCCAGGAGTACACAGGCACGTTGTAAACGACGGAGGCACAGTGGTCTACCTTCACACATAGCGCATACCCTCGGCCACACACAGAAGAAAGTTTCGCGTAGACAGATTTATTCGCACGACGGGAGTCTGAGCAGGCCACCCTTGGGATACCAACCATCAGAATGAGATTATAAGTTAAATATGAGCTGAAATGCTCTGCCGAAATGTTTAGCTAATACTTGACTCAACAGATAGGAAAAAAACCTGGCTCTCAAATAGTTATCTGCTTCGACATCCTTTCCGATTTCGAACCCAGTTAGTCTTACCATTAATATGTATACTTTTGTAGAAGTCTGTAAGGTCGATATCTACCATTACAGAAGTGATACGCACACCCTTACATAAAACCATGGGAGTGTCTAGGATTGTATAGGCTATCGGTATAGTGGGTAACCATAAGTCCTACTGATAAATCGGTCAAGTACGTTTACTGAGATTTTCGAAATCTCCAGGAGCGCATTCCGGTGTAATTTGATGTTTACGTGTTATATATGTAATGCCTCTGAGGCGGACAGAAATGGGTTTAAAAGTTTCAGATAAGTCATTTTATTACTCATGTCATCCTGCGTCTGAAATATCGCGTTAAACAATCAGGGTGACGTAATATCAGTACACAAAGTCCCATTTGCGACATATCCGTAAAGTGGCATTCGGAGCGTACGTGTAGAGCCTTACAGAAACATGTTAATTCCCTGTAAAATGATAAATTTGTTACCTTGAGGTGTTCAGCAGCTTGAAACGTAAAACCTGGTTGAAATTTTCTCTAAATTCCTTCCGGTCGTTCACTTTAGAGCTGACGCGACTCAATTTTCTTTGTAAATTAAAGGTGATGATTCGGTTCCTAGCTGCCTGCTAAAATTACGCCGCGCAAATGCAGGAAGTATCATAACTTTCACGAGCTGTCGCAAATCTATGGAGGAGGTTACGTTATTCTTTTTTTTTATCATTACGCGCTTTAGCCCCGTTATCTCCCATAAAGTTGTACGAATCCCCGTAAGGCGTGAACCAAACTGACGTCTTATTGGAAATACATGCTAATAACAGCGCTACCCTCATTTTCGTGGAAATGTAAATTGTTTTCATAGGTTCCTTCGTTTACCTCTGCCAAAACGTCACTTCCTTAGCAAAGAGTTCCACCTGCCGAGTGGTTCAATTGACACAACGAATTTAAAGAGCAGACTTCTGAAGCGGAAAACTGCAGTGAGGAGGAAGTGCAAGTTTTTTAGATTGAGATTTAAAACTCTGCATATCATTAGTTCCACTGCCATAAGACTATAACATGATTCTTGCCTGTAGCTTTTCATAACAAAAAGAAATACTAAGTTTCTGTTTAAAAAAATTGTGCAAAATAGCAGCCGCCATCTGAGGAAATAAAAACTTCATTATCGGATCTCTGTATTCACACATCAGTCATAACATAAATGCCTGAAACCAGAATAAGAGACGATACTCAGATATAGAGATATTTCTAAGTAATATTCTATAGGGTCGTAATAATGCTTGCAGTCACTCTGTGTTTTCATTAAGATGCATTGACTGAAAGTGGAAGCAGAACGTGATAGTGCTGTGACTATACACTGGAAGCTTATTCGGGAGGAGTGTTATTCTCATCTTAGTGTGGCCAATATGATTAGGTTTCCAATTTAAGGCAATAGCTCGCATGATTCCTTGATGGTTACGTCCATTTATTTTATCAGCCTGGTTCGTCGTTTCGAATAACGTCATCCCTACTGGGAACTTACAACCTAATAATCCTTCCTTCCTTCCTTCCTTCGAAGACTAGGGAAATAATACAGGCGTTCGTCAGCACGATTAGGCGCTCTAGCTGCGTTCTTTACGCTTTATTTACAGAACCGGAGTGGCCGAGCGGTTCTAGGCGCTACAGTCTGGAACCGCGCGACCGCTACGGTCGCAGGTTCGAATCCTGCCTCGAGCATGGATGTGTGTGATGTCCTTAGGTTAGTTAGGTTTAAGTAGTTCTAAGTTCTAGGGGACTGAAGACCACAGATGTTAAGTCCCATAGTGCTCAGAGCCATTTGAACCATTTTGTCTTTCTTTAATCAATGTTCTAAGATAAGTCGTAAGGTCAGTATTGCATCACGTGTTCCTACATTTCTCCGGAATCCAGTAATCTTCCCCGAGGTCGGCTTCTATCAGTTTTTTCATTCTTTTGTAATGAATTAATGTTATTATTTTGCAGCCATGACGTATTAAACTGATAGTTCGGCAATTTCTACATATTTCAGCACCTCTTTCTTTGGAATTGGAATTATTACATTCTTCTTGAAATCTGAGGGTATTTCGCCTGCCACATCCGTCTTGCACACTGCATGGAAGAATTTTGTCATGGCTGGCTCTCCCAAGGCTATCAGCAGTTACGACGGAATGTTCTCTACTCACGGGGTCTTGTTTAGAATTGTCTTTCAGTGCTCTGTAAAATTGTTCTCTCAGTATCACATCTATCTCATCTTAATATGTGTGTTCTTCCATTTCTACAACACTGCCTTAAACTTTATCTCCGTGGTACAGACCACCTATATACTCCTTCCACTTTGCGGCTTTACTTTCTTCTTAGGATTGGTTTTTCGTCTGAGCTCTTGATATTCATACAGATGCTTCTCTTTTCCTCCAAACGCCTCTTTCATCTTCCTATAGGTGGGATCTATCTTACCCCTAGTGAAATACACTTCTAAATCCTACAGTTTGAAAAAGGCGGGAAACTCTAAGTTGTCAGAGGAATAAGGAAGCTAACTGAGATACGAATCCAATAAACCATAAATGTACGTGCCGAGCATGGTGTCGAAATGGCCCGATACTGGATTCGTATTTGGCGCAATGACAGTTAAAATATCCGCGTGGCCAAGCAGATTTGTCTTCCGTAGTTTCCCGCAAAGCTTAAGGCAAATGTTGATACGCTGCCCTTGAAAAGGATACAGCTGTTTTTCTTCCATGTACTGCCCCAACCCAAGCTTGTGCTCTGTCTCCGATGACGTTAAATGACAGTCTTCTTCTTTCTTTAGCTCTTCTTCCAAAAACGGACACAGAAAATGGAGATCGCACTTACCAAGACGTTACTGTTGCTCCACATGATCCCATCGCTGTTCGGTCTACAATACAGATGATTTATCCTGGTCAAAAATCCGGCCCATGTGATACACGATATGTTACAGCGGAACGCTTTATCGGTAGTAAAATTTTCGCGATATAGGTTTGTATTTCAGTAGGGTAAGACCATGAGTTCACTGTTTCGGTATTAGCCTAGTTTGATACCAGAATTTTTCTTGCTTTGAGTGACGTATGTGTAGGAAATATGCCGTGTTCCACCCGTGTTGCTGTCCTCCATTCACCTCCCCCTATAACTTCGGCAGTGAGAATACATGGTGACGGAGGGCATGGGATATCTCCTTTTTCCCGGCACAATGCAGCCACTCGTCGGAACATGGACTCAATAAGTCGTTGAAAATCCGCTGCACAAATACTAAGCCATGCTGCCTCTATAGCCGTCCATAATTGCGAAAGTGTTGCCGGTGCAGGATTTTGTGCTCGAACTGACATCTCGATTATGTCCCCTAAATCTTCGATAGGATTTATGATGGGTGATGCGGGTGGCCAAATCATTCGCTCGGATTGTCTAGAATTTTTTCAAATCAGCCGTGAACAATTTTGTCTGGTTGATATGGCGCATTGTCATCCATAAAAATTCCATTAATTGCTGTAAATGGTCTCAAAGTAGCCGAAAATAACCATTTCCAGTCGATGATCAGTTCAGTTGGACCAGAGGAAGCAGTCCACACCATTATGGAGCCACCATCAGTGTGCTCAATACCTTATTGAGGACTTAGGTCCATGGCTTCGTGGAGTCTGAGCCACACTCGAACCATACCATCAGCTCTTATCAAGTGAAATCGGGACTCACTGACCAGGCCAAGGTTTCCCAGTCTTCTAGGGTCCAACAAACATAGTTACTAGCCCATGAGATGCGCTGCAGGCGACGTCATGCTGTTAGCAAAGGTACTCGCGTTGGTTGTCTGCTGCCATAGCCCGTTAACGCCAAATTTCTCCGCACTGTCCTAACAGATTAGTTCGTCGTACGTACCACAATGATTTCTGCGGTTATTTCACGCAGTGCTGCTTGTCTGTTAGCACTGACGTATTAAGCAAACGCTGCTGCTCTCGGTCGTTACGTGAAGTCGTTCGGCTACTACGTTGTCCGTGGTGAGTGGTAATGCCTGAAATTTGGTATTGTTGACGCTTTGGATCTCAGAATATTGAATTCCCTTGCCATTTCCGAAATGGAATGTCCCATACGTCTAGCTCCAACTGTCAGTCCATGTTCAGTCTGTTAATTCCCGTTGTGCAGTCATTAACACGTCGGAAACCTTTCCACATAAATCACCTGGGTACAAATGACAACTCTGCAAATGCACTTCCCTTTTATGCCTTGTGTATGCGTTACAACCGCCATCTGTATAGGTGCATATCGCCATCCCATGAATTCTGTCATCTCGGTGTATTATCAGGTGAAGTTATAATGTAAAAAGAAGGTACTGAAATGCAGCCGAATTAAGTCAAGCGATGCTGGGGCAGTTAGAGTACGAAATGACGCTAAAAATAAATCAATTTTTATATTTGGTAAAATTAATAATGGCCGATGTGGAGGATATAAAACGCGGACTGGCTACAGCAAGGAACGAACATCTGAAAAGGACAGATTTAACATGTAATATAATATTGTCTTAGGAAGTTCTTCCTGTAGGTTTGCTTCTGCAGCAGTACATGGATGGTGGGGATGTTATTGGTGCAGCAAGATTTTGGCTCCGGCATCGAGCAATAGAGTGGTACTATGTGGGTATACAGGCCATTCCAGTAAGATGGCATAAGGCCGTCGCATTGAACGGAGATTTTGTTAGTAACTGGAGTGGAGAATATTATGGTAAATTTGTATCCTGAATAAAGCCAACCTGCTTTCAGGAAAAGAAGTTGCATTTCTTATTGAATGCCCCTTGTATAAAGGGAGACCTAGGGATGAACACAGTAAGCAGGTTCGCGCTGATGACCTCGATGTTGAGCGCCCATAAGGCGCGCCCCCCCCCCTCCCCCCCCTGCCCAGTAAGCAGGTTCAAATGCAAGTGGGTTGCAGTAGTTACTCCTAGATGAAGAGGCTTGCTTAGGATAGAGAAGCGTGGAGAACTGCGTCAAACCACTGAAAGCCACTACAAATACGAAAGAGCGTACCGCTTTCAGTAGGACTGCTCCTAATGGGGTGCTATCATGTTTAACCCACTATTTATCAGTAGTTCAGACGAGGAGAGTAAATTTCAGGATACTAATCTCGTTGAAAAATCAAATGATCTGACGTACTGAATGAGACAACTGCGACCTTTGCGTCAGTCTGTTACGGAAGACCTGCTGCCGGCGGTCCCTTGCGCGAACCCGTCACGAGGTGGCCGAAGGAGCCTTGTCTGGCGGTGGTGAAAGGTTTGCGCAAAGTCAGTGGGCCGGCTGCACATCTGCAGGGCGGAGAACGGCACAGATTGCGGGGGCGGGGGCGGGGGCGGGGGCGGCGGTCGCCTTGCGAAACGCGACACGGCGCGCCGTCTGGAGATGGCTATCGCCAGGGACCACGCCCTGTCCGCAGTTCCTATAGCCCTGCCCAGTAATTCTCCAGTCATGTTACTAACTCACTCCAGAAATTCGAGCCCTTAATCCACTTAATCGGTTGTTGCACTATTATCATCTGTTAAGTCATTATTACTGTGTTGGTGGTGGGTACGTTTTCGTTCCTCAGGCGGAAGCTGTATATCTTGGAGAGCTCCTACAGGCGTCCCTTGTATTTAGTTCTAAAACCGTAATTTTTATGAATGTGGTATCTGTCCTTCAGGACACCTCCGAAAGAAGACACCACATGCATAACTAAGGCGATGACGGTCAGTGATCCTTTCAGTGCAGATGCACAACGGGTTCAAACTCGTACGGGAATCTGCGAGATGCCACGAGTAATGAGGCCAATGAGCAGGGGCACTGCGCCAGTAGTGTGTGGTATAAGGTAAGAATGTGGGTCTGACGGGAGGCGTGTTAGGGTAGCCGGTGCAGTTGTGGTGACGACTGTGTTAAGATCTCTTATTGGTCAGCGCATTTGCGTAGTAAGCAAAAGACCTGGGTTCGAATCCGTCTGGCACAGATTTTCAACTTGCCCCATTGATATAAATCAGTGGCCACTGCCAACTAATGTCTTTACTTTCGTCGTGCCTCAGTTTTTAACCCAGAGTACGCCAGTCGGGGCCTTAGCGTTTAGCTCAAATGAGGTTTGATTCAACCGAGTCCTCCTTATGGCGTGCTCGAACGATTCTTCTGGAAAAACAGACCCTGAACAAATCGATACAATCAAGCGATATGTAATTGTTACCTATTAACATTGTTTAGCTTTTCTATCAGTATAGTGTAGAAACACTTCTAAAAAAAGTAAAAAGTTCTAAAACTGTGTGTAAATACAACATCTGATCAGAAGTAATGCTAAACTGACCACTAGATTTCACGAGAGGTAGACCTGAATGTATCAAAGGAGGCAGGGAATATTGTGTTGTCTGTAGAGAATCAGTAAGAGGAGAATGGGTTGGCCAGGAGACCGCAGTTACTTCCAACGTTGACTATTCGTTGGCTGCCACCAGGGTAATAAATCCATCAGTGACATTTCAACCCTTCTAAAGCTGCCCAAGTTGACTGTAGGTGCTGTGATTATGAAGTGGAAAAGAGAAGGAACAACCACAGTTAAACCAAAACCAGACCGACCCCATGTACTGACGGACACGGACAGTCGAGCTCTGCGGAGGTTGGACGTAAAAAATCGCGAGCTCAGCAGGAGGAATCACTAGTGATTTCCATAGTGCTGCCAGCAGTCCAGGTAGCACAGTGTCCGTGAATATCCCGATTAAAAAGAACGTGGTCGAAATGTGTACTGCATACATTCGGAGACGATGACTGCACCAGCATGACAATGAATTCTCTCACAAAGCAGTACCTCTTGAGACAATGGATTGTGGACAGTAACCTTCCTGAAATGTGCTGACCTGCCTAGATTCACGACCTGAATCCAATGGGAAAACCTTTGTGACGAGTTAGTGCGTAGACTTTGCTCCAGGCCTCAGCGTCCAGCATAACTATCTTCTCCTGTTCCGGCTCTGAAGGAAGAATGGGCTGCCATTCCTCCACAGTCACTGATACTTCATTGAAATTGACCGCTGCAGAGTTCAAGCGGTCATAAAGGGGAAGGGTTGACACATCTCATGTTAATGTGCAGTAATGGGTGTCTGGATACTTGTTAGCAGATGGAATATCTCGTAATAAGCGAATGATTTAAGGTTCGACTTCTGTTAGAGAACGATGCGGTGTGCCAATACTCGGTTAGTATCTCTTACACACCCTTCAATCCGTAACTGTACAAAAGGCGTTAATTACCTAAATTTCTAAGCTAACTTCTTGCCTTCTCAGTCCACATATGTGACCGTATTGTTTTAGATTTACGTCAAGGTTCATAATCAGCCTATCATTTATTCCATCGTTTGAACAGGACAATCGGAAAAATATATCTGTGCTCTCTTGACAACTTTATTAATACCGTTATGCTAATGCCCTTCCCTAGTGTTGCAGTGACGATTACTTTTCAGCACAATCACCACAGTTACTCATAAAACACTCGTTTATTGTCTAAATATTTAAACCACGTGAAAATTAGTTTTTTGTCTCCCTTATTGTCCTGAGTAAAACACTTCAATCACCAATTGATAGATTCGCAATGATACGTGCGGTACTCGTGTGTCTGGCCACATCCCAATGGACGTTGTCCAGCCTCGACTTTGCAGGACATTTATTTAAGCTCTTTTCGTGTATCTTGTGGATTCGGAGACAAACGTAGTAAATTCGAATAAAATGTTCTCGGATTTCCAACCGCGTTAATTGCTAAAAACTACACGAGCTTTCGGCCAAGCAATCCTTGGCCATTGTCAAGTGGTATGACTGCCAGTGGGCTGTTGGTGCGCCCTTATATACGCTACCTGCCGGCTGTGACGTCACTGGTGCCCGTGACATTGCCATATATGGGCATGTTTTGAGTTGGCGTTCGATGTGCCCTCTTCAACCGCGTGGTCGCTGGATCACACGCAGCGCTGAGCAGCAAGCCATTAAAATAAAAATTACCGCAAACACCCTGAATAGAGACGGTGGCTTGCAGCTCAGCGCTGCGTGGGATCCAGCGATCGCGCGGTTGAAGAGGGCACATCGAAAGCCGACTCAAAACATGTCCATATATGGCAATGTTACGGGCACCAGTGACGTCACAGCCGGCAGCTAGCGTATACAGGGTGTTACAAAAAGGTACGGCCAAACTTTCAGGAAACATTCCTCACACACAAATAAAGAAAAGATGTTATGTGGACATGTGTCCGGAAACGCTTAATTTCCATGTTAGAGCTCATTTTAGTTTCGTCCACCTACGCTCAATGGAGCACGTTATCATGATTTTATACGGGATACTCTGCCTGTGCGGCTACAACATGTGCCTTTACAAGTACGACACAACATGTGGTTCATGCACGATGGAGCTCCTGCACATTTCAGTCGAAGTGTTCGTACGCTTCTCAACAACAGATTCGGTGACCGATGGATTTGTAGAGGCGGACCAATTCCACGGCCTCCACGCTCTCCTCTCCTCACCTCAAACCTCTTGACTTTTATTTATGGGGGCCTTTGAAAGCTCTTGTCTACGCAACCCCGGTACCAAATGTAGAGACTCTTCGTGCTCGCATTGTGGACGGCTGTGATACAATACGCCATTCTCCAGGGCTACATCAGCGCATCAGGGATTCCATGCGACGGAGGGTGGATGCATGTATCCTCGCTAACGGAGGACATTTTGAACATTTTCTGTAACAAAGTGTTTGAAGTCACGTTGGTACATTCTGTTGCTGTGTGTTTCCATTCCATGATTAATGTGATTTGAAGAGAAGTAATAAAATGAGCTCTAACATAGAAAGTGTTTCCGAACACATGTCCACATAACATATTTTCTTTCTTTGTGTGTGAGGAATGTTTCCTGAAAGTTCGGCCGTACCTTTTTGTAACACCCTGTATAAGGGCGCACCAACAGCCCACTGGCAGTCATACCACCTGATAATGGCCAAGGACTGCTTGGCCAAAAGCTCGTGTAGTTTTAAGCAATTGACGCAGTTGGAAACCCGAGAACATTTTATTCAATGTTATCGCCGCGAGACTCTTCATTCATACAGTAGTAGATTCGGTTCCTTTTCTATTGTATTCGCCGATGGGGACAAGAGGAAGCGATGTCTCCCCGAGAAGAATAGCGCTTTTATTCGTAGGTTTTCTATTTTGTGTGTTTCTGAACCTTTCGTACGATACGTACAAAGCAGCAGATTAAGCATTCTAGGAACAACTATCTGCATCCCAACATATTTCAGGCCACCTTCAGGAACGTCACGACCTCAAATTTTCGCACGAGCCATGTAGTGTCTAAGAAGCCTGCATACTCGGATCACTAGACAATCAATCAAACAAGTCGTATTAATAAGTTTTGTCACAAAAAGAAAATTACAATACTTCGGCAAACTACACAGATTTGTCGCAAGCAAAGGGCGACATGCAAAATAATAGATATTCTTAAGTATAAACAATCCCGAGTCTGTGCAAAATAGTGTGTACAAGCGAAGTGTCTAGCGTTGACCCTGCTATCGGATTGGCTAATCTTGAAGCTGTTACTGAACTACGCCGTGAGTAGTCGGTCGCGGCGCTATGTCTTCATCACATAGGGGCCGTTGCTATCGCGTTGTCGTCCTGGAGGGAGCTCCGGTCAGCGTGCGATTGCCTGACTTCTCAGGGCCTTCTCTTCCCTGTCGTTTCCGACTTGCGTACCGGCGCTTGACTTCACGCCGTAACAAGTCTAATACGTGATCGCGTTTTGCGGGTGCTCTGCTTGTCATTTGTCTCCAGAAATGGGTTTTCCATTCGCCGTCCTTCCAACTGTTAGTGTGCTGTTGTCGCATCATATCGTTTCGTAGCGTTACCCCTAGATGTTTAATCGATATGACTGAAGAAATTAATTATGAACGCTACAATGGAACAATTAGGACTTTCTATCCGTGCTCTTCACGCTCGTAGTCGGTAATTACTCTGTATCATTTAAGGGTAGAAAACACTGTGGCTGTCAGTTGCATGTTATTCGTTCTGGATTTCTTTAGTTGCCCGATATAATACTGCTTTATACAGAATAAAGTATTCAGCAACAGTATAAATGAGCTGCTCTCTCTGTAGATGTAGAGATCAGTGCAGAATACGGAAAACAGTACGTCGTGTTGAGTGATGAGAGCGCTCAATTGCTGGCTAGCCATGCAGACTTGCACTGTGTTACGCAGTCATTACGAACGTTTGGGCGCTGCTGGTGGTGTATCCGGGTTTTGCAGGAGCTGCGGCGGAGCGCTTTGTTAAGAGATCCGTTGGCTCGGGCGTGAGTCAGCGGCAGTTTGGTAACCAGTTGGGTAGAAGTGATCGAGCCAGCCGCGCGCGTGACTCACTTCCGCACACGCTGGCGTGCGGTCGGTCGTCTGCAACGATTATCTGAAGCACCCGTGCAGATGTCTTAAAGATATGGTAGGTCATGTGCAGATTGAGAACCGTGCCTGCTCTCTACAGCGAGAGTATCACTCTGCAAAATGCAGTTGAGAGTGCATGGAATTTGTCCGTCATACTGTACATACCAAGAGGGAGACCAAGAGATGAATACACTACGCAGATTCAGAAGGATGTAGGTTGCAGTAGGTACTGGGAGATGAAAAAGCTTGCACAGGATAGAGTAGCATGGAGAGCTGCATCAAACCAGTCTCAGGACTGAAGACCACAACAACAACTACTGTACATACAATCTGGCCCAGACGGATAGCCGAGCGTGTCAAATCGCCACCCCCGGGATACGGGGAGCCTGCCGCTCAGAGAATGCCCCTCGCGGATGGACGAGGGCTGATGAACCGGTCAGCCTGAATGACATTTTTTAAGTGAGTTCCTTGATCCATCTGGGTAAATAACGGGTTGGTATCCACGACCACCTCAGATCACGCTACACACACTGACACTTGAACATAGATTTACTGTAGACGCAGACAGATAGGATACACAGATTCCGTCCGTGTTGCAGCTGTAGCGTCAGGAAGGGCATCCGACCAACCAACTGCCACAGATTTTAAATTCTTCTCGACATGCAGTGTTGTAAGGACATCACATGTACAGTAAGCCAGAATGCTGCTATATCCATAGACTTTTCATTATTGCGTTATTTTCTGGATCTATAAGCTTATTTCGGCTCTATGGTCATTGTCAAGCTATCTGCAAACGTACGGAGTTGTTAGTGCATATATATCTATCTGTAACTAATAACAATTTTGTATGTATCTGTCGTAGTTACTTCCGTCGTTGACGCTGTCGCTGTCTAATACATCGTATTACTATGTATCGTAGGTGTAGCGCAGACGAAATTGTTGTTCTGTACATATGTAACGTCTCAGCAGAGTAACTTGTTGCTAAGCGATATTCGCCAAGGTCTATTTAATATTTTCCGTAAGTTTCACAGCTTCAGTTGACAGTTAAGTCTACGAGGTCCCATGGTTAGATAGTTGGCTTATTTATGTATGGAAGTGAGTGTGGTAGCAGTAAATTCTTTGCTAGTGATCGCTGGTGTTGTTTTCTTGTAAATTTGTTTTATCCGTTACAGTGTTCTATAATTTCAATGAAATTTTTAATACAATTGTTATGTTTCTGGTATCTTCTCGGTATCTGATTCTGGAATTTCTGACAGTGTGGCACACAGCCTCAGAACAAGAAACCACTCAGGAAAAAAAACGAAACTACTAGTGCACACATGCTCAGACGAACATAAAATTGTAATAGCTGCGAAAAATTTTGTATAGGCCAAATTCAAAAATCAGATACCGAGAACGTACTAGAAACAGTAACACAAACCCATCCACAGTCTTGAGCCACACAAAAACTACAATGTAAACCAGATCGAAAATGCGATGCAAATTTTGCACATAATGCCGAAGGGCCAATAATGAACTTCCTAGAAGAAATAGAAATCTACGTACACACACTCAGATATCCAGACAAGATTCTTAACGAACAAGCAGACGTAAAACATAAAAATTATATTCACAACGTTTATTGAAATTGTAGAACACGATAACGGATAAAACAGATTTACAGGAGAAGACAACACCAGCGAACTTCAGCAACGAATTTACTACTACACGCACAACTCCATGGATGAATAAGCCAACTATGTAAACATGTAACACCGTTGACTTAGCTGTCAACTGAAGCTGTCAAACTTAAGAAAATATTAATACGTAAACGCACCTGTAATTATAGTGTGTGTGTGTGTGTGTGTGTGTGTGTGTGTGTGTGTGTGCGCGCGATCGCAGAGAGAGCTTTATAATGGACATGGAGCCGAAATAACATTAGAGCACAAAAAATTACTAAAACGTCTTTTAATATAGCAACGATTTGGCTTACTATATATGAAACTTCGGCAAACATTACCTTAGCTCATCTAACAGCCGACTTGTAGAACTAACGGTAAAAGGAAGAACAACTGTAGGCAATGTCTGTACCTGAGACGCAACTGAAATTTAACTTTTTCTGTGGTTAGCAACAGGTCTTTGTGTGCAATGTAGAGCCCACTATAGAAATTTAGAGTTCATGGAAGTGAGGAAATTGTAAGCCCTGGAACCCGCAGCAAAAATCAGTAATCGGAGAGTCTGTGAAGTTCCCCAATCTTAGCAATTCATTTATATCTAGTCATAGTGTTTAGATACGTACAGAATTGAGTGGGAACAGCAAGAAAAGGTAAGTTTACGCCGGTAATAACAGCAATCATCAAAGGAAACTGACACAATTGCGCAAAGGCCCCGCAAATGACACTTCCGACAAAGAAGTGTGTGAGCGTCCTAGAGTGAAACAGAAGGATCCCCCTCGACGACTTACCAGTTTTATAACTTTCATATCGCCTTGTCTCAATGAATATGCGGAAACAAAGGAGCTTTACTCCCAACTGAACGACAGGCAACAGAGATAAACATTTAGAAAGTACTACAGTTGTTTTTGCGTCTGGTGTGGCCAGGGTACCGTTATTTTGGAGGAGCATTGTTTCGATTTCACGAAGTCATCTCTACGTACTTTCGCTCCGCAGTTTCTCTAATAGTATTGCAGCGACTGTCGAGGTTGTTCCTTTCGTAATGACGTGATGCTGTTTTACACCCTCAATTGTTTCCTTCAGCTACTTTGTTAGTAATTTCGATAATGACTGTATGTAGAGTTCCTGTACAGTTCCGAAGTATAGATAATGGCAGGCGCTGGTACATCAGAATAATCTTCCACACTGAATAGGTTACTAATGACATTTCTATGTCGGCACATTATACCTGTCCGTTTTAGAGAACAGTGTAGCGACTATAAGAAAAAATTATTACATAAAAAATGTGCGTTCGGTGAATTAAAATGTTTTGGTGTATCATTCTTAAGTCGTTCAGGGCATAAAGAAGGCCGCGTGAAACTTGACTTGCGTGTGAATTCAAAAATTTCATAACGATTCTGTTTGCAAAGAACATTAGGTAATAGGGCTCTGTAGTACTTCCCAGAAAACTCAGTGCGCCTTACATTTGCGGAAAGGGTAGATCAATGCATAAGCGACATCTGAATAGGAATCTGATTTCATACTGTGGCGGTGAAAGAGACCGTTGATATTTTCCGCAGTTTCTTTCGAAATCCATGCAGAAACGGCGCAAGTGCTGAACTACTACTCAACGTTAAAGGTGCAAACTAAGAGAAAATTGAACAGCCACTTAGAGATGTATTCCGAGCGGAGTATTAGCGTTATTTTCAGATTGAGCTACGTGCAAAGCTATAGATTCGACGAAGTAATTTGCCATCAGGAAACTTCATAGAGGGAAAGAACGTCTTTCCAAAATATTAGATATTACTCGAAAGTTTAATTCGTAAATCGTATGGACAAAAACGTTGTGGGCAAGACGACGTTGTCATCGTAGATATTTTTCACAAACAACATTGAGAAACTTAAAAAATTGCAACGTAAAATACAAGGGAATAAATATCTGTTGAAATCATCCAGGATAAAACATCTCGTTGGCTTCACCTCAGACTTCTGATCACGCCTACCCACTTGCGGACAAGTGCTTCTTCTCTCCTATGCCCGTCTATATGCACGGCTTGTTCATGCGTTGTTCCATTGTGTGGAGGTCTTGAGCTGTCACTCGAAAGATTCTGTAATTTTGCTGAGGATTTATAGCCGCACATTCTCGGTCCTCCTCTCTCTCTCTCTCTCTCTCTCTCTCTCTCTCTCTCTCTCTCACACACACACACACACACACACACACACACACACACACACACACACACACACACATCACATCGCATGAAAACACAAACTAAGAAATGAACAGAAACTCCAGTGTAGTACACTGAATCGTTTCAACTGACATTACTTTTATATTAACTACAGTGCGTTTGTTTCACTCTCCCACTAAACTGAAGTTTGTAATGAATTTGCTTTCCACGGTAGAGACCGGTCTTGGCTCTGGTGTATCGCAGATTAAGTATCCGCAATTTGTTGAACAACGTAACGTCCTGATTTAATGCGTCTGGGCTACTGTTGTGACAGAAAAAGATCGGCTGCGAGGAAAAACACCAGATTCGAAACAAAAGGAAAGTAGTTGTTTACTTCTTACCTTCATGCTTAAACTAGACTAGTGTTAAGACTCTTCAAACCTGACGTAAATTGTATACACACATTTTCTAGCTTTATACCGTTACATACAGATATGCTCTAAAAACATCAACAGGACATTTCCGTTCATTAGTCTACAGTTAGTCAGCTCCGCGCCGCATATTAGTCCTGTTAAGAAATGTTGTTCTCTGCAGTCCACAAATCTTGCCTACTAAGAGAATTTCTCCTTCTGGAAGAAATGCGTTTCGTAACGGAGAGAACGGTTTACTTCGGTACTCTCACTAGTCCCAGCAAGTATGCGTATACAAGCAGAAACTGAAAGACAGACGTCTTAGAAAAACGATAATATATCAGTGTTCTGTTGTGCTGTTAGAGAGTCCGCGCGTTGGTATGCACAACATACACAAGCACAACATTACAGCAAGCGCAGTACGACGAATTGCTGGCAGCTACCTCTCAGCTTTCCTTGCAAATATTGACGTGAGGTATTTCGTTTGAGAGTATAAGACCAGTGAATCAACTTAGTCACCAGTTGGCGACTAATAACACCTGTAAACCAATAAAATCCACTTTCCGAGGCAATTAACCAGTAATAAATGAACCTTATGTGCCCATTTAGATACTTCGTGGTGTAGACAAAAGCAGACGTAATTTCGTTAGCAAAGACATTACCTGGCAGGTTATGGCAACTACCTGATTGGGAACCCATAGGAGCATCAATATACAGCCGAAATGTGTATGAGTCAGTTTCTAAGCTGCTGGGAATTATTGTTGGTGCAGTCCTTGTCCCATGTAAGAGATCGCCTGAAAGTCCAAATCTGGTCTGACTAAATAAACACTGCATAAATAAATAAAACTGCCTAAAATAAGAATGTTGACAGTGATCTCACAAGTGTCTTCTAATCTAATTGGGTGCCAGTGGACCACTATCAGTTATGCGACTGGATTGTGATGTCCTGACTGAAATATCACAGTTCTTAGTAGTTAACTGAATGTCATCGAGCGAAACAAAAGTGGTACCTATAGTTCACCAAAGAAGTGTTACAGTCTATCTAGGAGACGGTCTGAGCAGCCCTTTTAGGTTCTTTCTGATAGTGCTTTCGTTTACTGTCTAGTAACTTCGTCAGAAGATCAGTATGAGTTTAGAAAATGATTTACACAAGATGTCCACTCGTACATGGTGCGTAAAGTGGCAGTTGATCCTAAACAATAGTGTGTTCCTGTACATGAGTACTAACAAGAATGTGTTAAATTTCGATTACAGAATAAATCATACGAATTTAAAGGTTGGCGGTTCAGCAAAATACCTAGGGATTACAATTACGAACAACTTGGAACCATCACTTCGTGTGGGGAAGGCGAACCAAAGACTGAGTTTTATTCGCAGAATGCTTAGATGATGCAACATCACTGCTAAAGAGACTGCCTACACTACGCTTGCCCATCGGCTGCTAGAGTATTGCTGTGCAGTATGAGATCCTTACCGTATAACACTGACATAAGACATTAAATAAGTTCAAAGAAAAACCTTGTTTTGTATTATTGCGAAATAAGGAAGAGTGTCACGAATATAAGTGAGTTGCGATGGCAGTCATTAAAACAAAGGCGTTTTTCGTTATGACGAGATCCGTTCACCAAAAATATTATGTGGACCCCTACCTATAAAGAGGCAAGGAAAGAAGAAAGGAAGATTAGAGTTTACCGTCCTGTAACACCAAAGTCATTAGAGACAATACATCGCGAGAAACGACCATCGTAATAAATTTAAACTCTCGCATTTTTCTACGTGCTATTAGAGAGCGGAACGGCGGAGAAACTGTCTGAACGGGGTACTGTGAACCCTCTGCCAAGCAGTTAAGTGTGATCTGTAGAGTAGCCGTGTAAACGTAGATGGTGCATGGTAATAGTGTTTTTCTACTTAGACTAGACTTGGGCACCAGCATTAATTAATTTAAATTTCTCCTCAAGCTAGTTCAGTATAAGCTGGCGATCTTGTAGGACAGACTTAAGCTGAAACTGTTCTGGATAGAACAAATTCGTAAACTTCTCAATATCAGATACATAAAACATTGTTTAAATCATGTCTTTTACTTACCAGGGAAGTGACACAGCTCGAACGGTTACAAAGTGAATAAAACGGTTTTAAAGTACGGTGATGTCTGCTCTATTATACACCAGTCCTTTATCTTTAAAACTAAGTTTGTATATAAGGAACGATCAGAAAAGTTACGTTCGAAGGCCGTACAGTCCAGAATCGGTGAGCCAATCAGGCAAAATCGCCGTAAGCATTGAGGCAATCATTCCACCGACGCACCAGGTTGAAGATTGCCGTTTGGCGAAAGACCGTGTCCCGCTGCATGAAGAAGTCCGTAGCTGCCTGCTGCGTATCCTCGTCTGACAGGAATCTTCGACCCTTCAAGGCTTTTTAAGGACCGAAGGCGTCATAATCACGTGGAGAAAGATGAGAACTATAGGCGGGTGCTCGAGTGCCTCCCACTACGGTTGGCGCAACTTTCTCGGATGGATATCTACCGGTGTTGGTCCTTCGGCAACCAAGAAAGGAATAGCACAACTTTGGTCCTGTTGGGCGCGTTTACTAATAACGTCGCCATAATTAACGTTTCCGCGTTTGCCACACCACACGTCGGAAAGACACGAAAGCCACACGAATTCCTTACCTACAGACGGGTTCTTATTTACCCGCATCGGAGTCGCGCTAAGTTGCATATACGCTGTCTTATACAATCTATGATTGAAATTTAAAAGCTATAAAGACTCTAGAAACACAGCTCGCTGCAGGAAACAGAACCGCAACGGACAATTGTAACCGGTTAGTGTACAGGAGACATGCACGAGGCATTAATTGGCAAGAAGATACACTTTCGCGTTAAACGCCGTAAGTTGACATATGAGATTCCCGCAAAGTCACATTTCCCAAAACAGAGGCTGCTATGTTGTCGTAGATTATTCCCTTGATCATTATCGATGTGCGGCTTTGGAGTTCCAGTGAAGCGATTAAAACACAACACATTGCAACGGAACTGAACAACGTGTGCACTTGACTTGGACAACATGTAGACATGTTAAGTCATTCGCGGTGTATCAGCACTGAAGGATTCTAAGATCAAAATCCACAGTGATGGCGTTATCCAGAACACCAGCTGCTCCATTCCGCTGTGCTTTAACCACTTCACTGAAATTCCTCATCTGCAGTTCGATAACGAATAAAGGAAGAATGTACAACAAAGCAACTTCTATTCTAGGAAATATGGCTCTGGAAGTACTATATGTGTTGTCTCAAGCAAATGTTTAGCATCTTACATCGCACTTGAGAATCTAATGGTCAAAATTTTCTGTAATCTTAAGAGTCGTTAACCTTCAGACATAGATGACACACAAACGCAGTATGCCAGAGAAATGACCGTGATGGATAGCAGAACATACACATCACCATATTTTGAAATAATTAAATTGAGGGAATAGCTATAGAAGATGGGTACTTCGTTTGTTAGAGCAAGGACAGTACAGAAACCGTGTCGGCTAAAACTGAAGTGTGCTGTGAGTAAACGAATGCGATATATTGCTTCGTCATTCAGCACCTTGGAATTAAGGTCAAGAACTTCGTTCATCATCGCAATGAATGTATTACTTCATATGCGGTATCGGATCCTTACCAGACAGGATTGACTGAGGACACAGTAAAAGTTCAAAGGAAGACAGCTTGTTTTGTACATTGTCCAGTCACATGGTTCGAATGGCTCTGAGCACTATGAGACTTAACTGCTGTGGTCATCAGTCCCCTAGAACTTAGAACTACTTAAACCTAACTAACCTAAGGACATAACACACATCCATGCCCGAGGCAGGATTCGAACCTGCGACCGTTGCGAGTCACATGGTGATCCGCCAAAAGCCTGATCACTGAGAGACGTAAATGTTCTGGAATGTGGAGGCATGCCGCAGCCCTATCGAGGTGCTGCCACAGGTTCTCGATTGGGTTTAAATCCGGGGAGAACGGTGCTCAGGGGAGAACAATAAACTCATTCTGGTCATCGAACTACACACGTAGACTACGAGCTGAGTGACTCGTTGCGTTGTTCTACTGGTAGATGCCATCGTGCCAAGGAAAAAAAAACTGCATGTATCGATGGATAATGTCCCGAAGAATAGATGCATACTTGAGTTGATCCATTGTGCCCTCCAGAATGGCTAGATCACCCAGGGAATGCCACGAAAACATTCCGCTGACTCCCTCCTCTGGCCTGGACCCTTCCGACGATTGTTGCAGGGTGTTTGCTTTCAGATGTTTCTCGCCGTAAACGCCAACGGCCATCTGTATGATGAAGCATGAAATGTGAAACATACGAAAAAGCCACCAGTCGCCACTGAGTGAATATGCAGCTGCGTTCGTCGCCGATGAACAGCAGTGAAGATGGATGCATAAACCAGGTGCTTGCTGCGGAGGCCAATACACAGCAACGTTCGGTGAACGGTCGTTAAGGGGAGACGATTGGTAGCCCCCTTCGTTCATCTGCATTTTCAGTTGCTCAACAGTTGCACGTCTACTCGCTCGTAGACATCTCCGCAGCCGTCGTTCATCCCTGTTACCTATGGCCAGTGGTGCATCACGGTTGCCTCGGCGCCGGTTTTGGACAATATTGCCATGCACGGTATAGGCTACTTCCACTACGGCGGCACGCGAACAACTTACAGACTTGCTATTTCGGAAGTGCTTCCATCCGTGATCCGAAAGCTAATGATCACGTCGTTTTGGACGTCAGGTAAATCGCTCCGTCTCCGCTTTACGACAACGACTACCATGTTTTCTGCATCCGCCAGCAAGCCTTATGTACGCTCCACTGCTAGTTCTGTCACCTACCGTCTGTGGGTGGCTATTACACGTTGACGTCAAACATATATGGTGGTTTCATTAATGTGACTGAACAGTGTATTATCGCGAAAATCGGAGAGTGTGTGTGTCACGGACATGATACGCGGGATAGGGTGGCAATCATTAAAATAAGTTTTTACCACACGGAGTTTACTTCTGTTTGATAAACGTATTGTTGAATGTGAAATATAAAAGTCCTATATTGCCTCCTATCGTAGCGGAAGATTTAAATAGTTACTAGGCACAAAGTAGCTTTGTAAAAGAAAACACGTGGTGATGCTTCGTTGGATGAGAGCATTACGTCAGAGGCGGCGGCGAGAGCTGCGGCGGTGTCGTGCTGCACGAAGCCATCAGCTGGAGGCGGTTTCCGGGCCACACGCCGTCGTTCTTCCGCTATTGCTGATGAAACCAATCGGCAATTCCTCCTGGCATCATTGTAGAAGTCACGTAAATGATGACTATCTCAGATTACTTTGTTCCTCCTGCGCTAGCCCGCGGCCTGCGTGCAACGTTTAAACTCCGTTCTTAGTGAAAAATTGTGTACAAACCAAAGTATGTGGGGAACCGACGTGATATAGGCGTCGGGAATGTACCATATTCCACAGTAATTTGGGCAGACGTTTTGTGGGTACTGGTGTGCTGGAGCCCGAGAAATAATGCAGGCGAGGACTTAAAAAATATCCTGTTTTGGCAAAAAACGCATTAACGAGCGGCGACAGCGTCATTTATTTCAGTGAAACTCCAGTTCTGGCTGAAGCTGACAATTAGTGCACTCCGTTTGTTCTAGAAGAACTACTGAAATACAAGGATATAACGAAGACTTCGGCAGGATGGAGGATACCGAAAAAGAAAATGCACATGGAAATCGTCGTTGTCAATCCTCAGTTTATGCATAAGCAATAAATGCAAAACCTGCTAATTTGCGTGTATAAAATTTCCGACCGCATCAGCGGAGTCAGTCTGCTACAGTTAAATATCAGTTAGAATAATAACAGCAGCTAACGAATTAAGAAGCTGTGAATATCAACAGAAGAAAATTATGAGCATCTACGTTAGAACCGTCGTAGTAATACAAAGTATTATTTCCATCTGGATGTGTTGCATTTCAGGCATGCCTGTGGGCAGAATGACAGTTATTGACCAGTTCCTGCCCCCAACTGGTATTTCGACTTTCCTGAAGTCGTCGCAGTAACGCTTATAGGGATAGGTTCTCTCCCCTCCCCCCCCCCCCCCCCTCCCCGCCCGCTAAACCCCTCGCTACACGTTAACGCAAATGTCGTTCGTGTCGTGTGTTGTTGACTGGACCACTTGGAAATTATTAGGAAGCTGGATGTTCGTACATCGAGAGGATGGCATCTGGAAGGTTGGCCTCGGGTAGATCATTTTGCATACAAATATGCAAATGCCCGTTAGTGATATTCGTCTCTGGCTTTGTGCGCAGCCCACTGAACTCGGTTTCGCGCGGACGGTGGTCAGATTTGCGTGATTCTCCTAAATCGCTAGGGACAAACGTCGGGATGGTTCCTTTGACAGGTGACGGCCGATTTCCTTTCCCAGTCAGAGCTATTTCTCAGTCTCAAATGACCTTGTTGTCGACGAGACGATCTATCAACTTCGATCTTCCTTTTTCTGAGAAGACGGAAGGGGCGGGGAGTGTTCGCCGCTGAATCGCCAAGCCAAGATGACAAGAGGTGCATCGCTAGTTATTTCGACATTAGATTCTAGGAAGTCAAACTGACAGTTTTACTGCATCCATCATTTTCGGTAGTCTAACAATAGCAGTGTGTTTAGAACATTATTCTTTTGGTCCACTTAATTGTACGGCGCTTTTCTTAAACAATAGAATACACACGGTGTTCTAAGCACAAATTATTGGATCTCCTGCATACTAAAAGACAATATTTACTGTCAGTGAGTTGCTAGCAAGTTCATTCACGTAAACGTAGAATAGCGACATGAATGAGCATGGTTACGTAAGCATTTCACGGAAACGCAAGTGACACGGGTTTCTGCGAAAGCATTGCGTGGCTTTTTTGCGAAGCATCATGAGGCTGAGTAGACTGATATTGCACTTGTTGAATGAATGCATTCGACAGCACTAAGAAAGAGACCGAAAGACAGGGCGGGCGTCATAGTTTAAACGAACTGGTGCGTTTATACGGAAGTAGTCCTACGTAAGACTCGAAAAGGCTGAACTGATAACGCTAACGACAAGCTTTTGTCTGATTAGCCCAAAGATACTGACTTTCCAGGAAAAAGTTCTAATTTAACAAACAATCTAAAAGATTCACACTGTTGCACACATTTGACGTGCACCATCAACATAATGGAGAGAATTTTGTCTTACTTTCGTTCCGGAATAGCGCTTCAAAAAAAGGTACCGCAGATTGTTGGTTAAATAGTCAATATTATCAAAGTTATGACCACTTCCTCTAATTATCCACAATCTCTCATCATTTTTCCCTTTCCCATTTTGTGATTCCTTCTTCTCTGCCTTGCCCCTATGTGAAACCTGAAGCATGCGAGGTTCGTTGGAGATCTTTATACAATCTTCAGTGTGTCAGAAGGGTAATATTAATATCGGAAGACACAGGCACACGAGCATATTAGGCACCGTCGGTCTTTCTCTTCAGTTTGAAATTGTAGTTGCGGGGGGAAAAAGAGAGTAATCCTCTTTGTATGTAACAGTTCTCGGGTGAGATTTTCAAGGTCACATGATTCTTCTGGATATCACTAATGCAGCAATTAGCGTTGGTTAATGTTAAAGAGCAGCAGGTTGGAGAATATGAACTCTAAATAGCGAGCTTGAGTTCAGTCTTAAAATGGCCTACTGGTTCGTACATGCATACCAGATACATTAAGTTTAAAATAATTAGCGGATAACAGGAGTGCTGAGGAAGATTTTAACAGTTCTATAATGCCAAGAAAGCGAGTGCATGTATAAATATACGGATGTTTCACGTCTGAGAAATATTTATTTTCAACAATGAGCTGGGTGGGCTATTTCCGGTCATCCTATATCCGTCTCTGCGACGCCCGACAGAGCCGATCTTCACTTCGTTCGCCACACCCTATGCCTCGCATTTGCGGCGCTCCCGTCAAATTTATCTTGCGTTCTACAATCGTTATACCACGCTTTTATGACTGGTTCCATAGCTCTGTTCACTCTAGCCCATTTTGGTGCTTTCAGCATATTTTGTTCCTGTATTTGTACTTAACTGTACGATATTTTTAGAATTTTTAACACTCTAGCTTATGTCTTACAAACTTCTGCTCATGAATGCACGAGTAAGTTTACAGAATGCACGAAGCTCTATAGTACGTGTATCACGTGTGCCTCTGGATCTATCACGGAGCTACAGCGAATACACTAGTGTCCAAAATTGAAGCAACAAGCCACTATTTCCCCGTTCTGTGTCACGATATAATAATAAAACCTGTCAACAGATGACCGTACGATCGTGTCCTGCACGGCATCCCGGTCAATGGACAACCACGCCGACGAGGACATCAGGGCACCCATCAAACGGTATAGCGTTTGACGGGTACTCCCACAGTCCCTGTGTACAGTGTCACAGACGGTGCAGTATGGCACAGAGAAGACGCCTGCCAAGCTCTCTGCGATGGAAGCCCATGAGAAGAATGGAAGGACGACACTCGCAAACTGATGTGGCCCGATGGCTTAATGTGAATCGTTCGGTTGTTTTTCGGATGTGGCGACAGTTCATAGAGATCGAAACTGTGTCCCGAAGACTCATACCTCCCGAGGAGATCACGAATGTAAAATTAGAGAGATTAGAGCGCGCACGGAGGCTTTCAGACAGTCGTTCTTCCCGCGAACCATACACGACTGGAACAGGAAAGGGAGGTAATGACAGTGGCACGTAAAGTGCTCTCAGCCACACACCGTTGGGTGGCTTGCGGAGTATAAATGTAGATGTAGATGTAGACCAGAGAGGTGCCGATCACGTGTAACATCAGAGAGAGGACCGTTGTTTGGCTGTAAGGGCACGACGGTACCACCTTGATACTGCACGGCAACTGGCATCGGAATCGCAGCATCCACTAGACGTGTTGTATAGAGACAGACGGTGTAAAGAAGGCGTCGGCAGAGTGACCTTCATTGTCAGAGACCTGCTGTATGAGTACCTCTGACGTGTCTTCACGGAAGGGAACGTCTAGAGTGGAGCAGTCAACACGCCACCTGGACGGCCGAACAGTGGGCCAATGCTCTTTTCACAGTTGAGTCCCGATTTGGTCCGGAGAGTGACTCACGACGGATTCACATCTGGAGGGAACGTGAAACACGATTTAGGGACCGAAAAATTGTGGAAAGAGACTTATCGAGGAGGATTCGTGACGGTGTGGGCAGGGATTTTGTTGACCACTGGAGCATCTCTTCGTGAAATCGTACGGTTAAATCGGCAAGGTTTAATAGCTGTCAGGTATCGTGACGAGATCGTGGGACCTCATATGCGATTGTTGCAAGACTTCGAATTGCTGGACGATAATACTCGACCTCGTAGAGCACGGGTGGTTGATGTTTCCGTGGAAACGGAAGATACTGCACGCATGGCGTGGCCTGCTCGCCCTCCCGATTTGAAACCGATAGGGCACGTCTTGGATGCAGTAGGGTCACGGGTTGCGTCACGTCAGCATCCACCAACCACTCTCCACGATTTGCGAGCTGCGCTGCAGGAAGAATGGGCGTTACTGCCTCAACATGAGACTTTGTCATTCACAGCATGTCCCGTCGTTTGTCAGCCCTGTACTGCTGATGGAGGTGGTCACACCCGATACTGAACGCTTTAACCAGTTGTCGGAATACGTGTAAATCCGTTGCGTTGGAAAAAACGAAAACATTTTTGTCTACCGTTACACATGTTGCAGTTGTTTACGTTCTGTATTCTTTATATTGTTTCTACTTTACTATCACCTGATTCTACTGTTGTGTAGCAAAATAAACGTAACCTTCTAAAATTTCGTTTTGTTTTAATTTTGGACACCAGTGTATAAATAAATAGGCGTAACGTTGCAAAACGATACGAAATCGGACAAGCACATAGCGATAGTGGTAGGGAAGGCGAATATTCGACTTCGGTTTATTGGGAAAATTATAGGAAAGTATAGCTCATCTACAGGGTGGGGCAAATAAAAGTGGCCCGAAAAATAGAGTTCCAGGTTACAAAGAAACACAGCAGAGAAAAGGAAATACAGTATTAACCTGACTATAGATGATGTTGAAATTGACAACCATTCATCTCTTGGCACTTTTGGACCCTGGTCAGAAAGTTGCTGCAGACGGATCGAAGCTGAACTGCTTGAATTGCTGCTGTCTCAACCGAAATGTTCTGCTTTAGTTCTTGAAGACTATGAGGATTGTTGCGATACACTTTAGACCTGATAACTCCCCACACAAAGGAATCGCTCACCAACAGATCAAGCGACCTGGGTGGGCAGCTAGGGCCGCGACCAGACTGACCTCTGCTAACAATTTTCAGTCGTGAAGATGGTGTAAACGTGCTCCAAGGTTCGGTCGGCTATACGGGCAGTCG
This sequence comes from Schistocerca serialis cubense, assembly GCF_023864345.2. NCBI lineage: Eukaryota > Metazoa > Arthropoda > Insecta > Orthoptera > Acrididae > Schistocerca > Schistocerca serialis. Next base: position 375,037,983 of record NC_064640.1, read on the forward strand.
GAAGTAGCTGTAGGTCTTCACTTCCTCCGTTAACGCTGCCACATATGGTTTCAAAGTGTTGCTCATGAAACGCGCTGAAGTCAGCGTCTGATGAAAGAAGATGGGACCAAAAATCCGGCCTGCCGACGTTGCACACCTTCTGATCATGCAATGATGTTTTGTGGAAGTTATTCGGATTCTCCGCTGCCCAGAACCTGTGATCCTGTGAGTTGACATAAGCACTCAAGTGAAACCAGGCATAATCAGACATAAAGAACAGCCACTCACCAACCTGGAGGCGCTGAGGAACATCTGCTGGTTTTAATGCATGAACACCACACACTCGGCAGGAATGCATGTGCATGTCAAGTAAGAGTATTCGGCCGCACGATCGACGGGACATGCCGGTTTCGTGCGACAGACTTCTGCTTGATTTGGTTCGACACTGAAGCTTTTCCTGGTGAACTGCAACACATTTTCTGGTGTGCGGTCACATTTCGGAATGTTTTTTGACTTGTTCAAAACAGATTCCGTCTGATGCCATTTTCTGACTAAGCGTTGCACTGCACTCTTTGCTGGCACTTTGACACCATTAAAGTTCTGAGCAGAAAACTGGACCACGCCGTTTCCACGACTTCGTTGTCACGTAACTTTCCACAACGAACACCCACTGCTCCACTGTGAATACCATCTTCCGCTTTGCACTGTTCCACTCACACAACACTGCCCGCACTGCGTGTGGATCACGTGGCGGGCTTAAACGTGGTGTGCGCGTCGCGGGGTATGGTTATATGCATACATTCACGTCCAGTCATATCCACTCGCCCTGGTGACTTTTATTTTCTCATAGAACACTCATGCGACCAATTCTTCAGCACTGCTAGATTATCTGGAATCCCCACCAGGTCGGATTAAAGGGAGATGGAATCAATTCAGAGACGGGCTCCTAGATTTGTTACAGATAGGCTCGATCAGCACGCAAGTATTATGGAGATGCTTCGTGAGCTCAAGTGGGAATCCCTGGAGGCAAGACCACGGTCTTTTCGCGGAACACTATTGTTAAAATTTAGAGATTCAGCATTTGATGCTGATATGATTACAGAACGATTCTACTGCCGCCAACGTAGATATTGCTTAAGGACCACAAATTATGGCTCATTCGGAGCATTAGACTTAGTTTTCCGCGCTTGATTTGCGAGTAAAACAGAAACAGAAATGACTAGTAGTGGTACAAGGTACACTCAACTATTCACTATTTGATGACTTGCCGAGTAAGTATGTCGATGTACATGAAATTCTTCTCTATCCCAGTTCGTAAATAGAGGCCTCACATACCCATCCTTTCCCACACTCTATGACGTAAATGAGGCACTTAAAGTAGTAAAGGAGTTTTGCTATTTGGGGAGCAAAATAACTGATGATGGTCGAAGTAGAGAGGATATAAAATGTAGGCTGGCAATGGCAAGGAAAGCGTTTCTGAAGAAGAGAAATTTGTTAACATCCAGTATTGATTTAAGTGTCAGGAAGTCATTTCTCAAAGTATTTGTATGGAGTGTAGCCATGTATGGAAGTGAAACATGGACGATAAATAGTTTGGACAAGAAGAGAATAGAAGCTTTCGAAATGTGGTGCTACAGAAGAATGCTGAAGATTAGATGGGTAGATCACATAACTAATGAGGAAGTATTGAATAGGATTGGGGAGAAGAGAAGTTTGTGGCGCAACTTGACCAGAAGAAGGGATCGGTTGGTAGGACATGTTCTGAGGCATCAAGGGATCACCAATTTAGTATTGGAGGGCAGCGTGGAGGGTAAAAATCGTAGAGGGAGACCAAGAGATGAATACACTAAGCAGATTCAGAAGGATGTAGGTTGCAGTAGGTACTGGGAGATGAAAAAGCTTGCACAGGATAGAGTAGCATGGAGAGCTGCATCAAACCAGTCTCAGCACTGAAGACCGCAACAACAACAACAACATGACGTAAGAGCACAATTCGTCGGATCCGCTTATAAAGAAGTGGCTTCTAACTATTTATCAACGACATATTGCTTTCAATTAAGTTGTAACGAAACCGATGAAGATATAATTTTTTTACATCATTTTAGGGATCTTTGCCGGAACGATATTTAACGTAGATTTCGTGACATGAATCTCCCGTAGCACTGGAATCGAGGGACTAATTCGTTGTATAATCACAAAAAGTGTAGAAACAGTGACGGACAAGCGTTAATTTTATACTGTTTATTAGATACATTATGTCGGTTTACCTATGAACCTCTTAAAAGGATGAAGGATCCGCGTGATGCAATCAGCCCAAGACCCAGCTACGCTATTTCTCCGCTATATTCTTTATGCTCGAAGTACTAGTCAAGCAAGGCATGCGGGACACCTCCTTTGAAGGTGGCAGAGTAGGAGAGGGGTGCTGGAAGAAGTGAAGTCGTGGTGGCGGGTCGTGCCTCATTAGCCCAGACGGGTTTCGAATTTGAGTATTGGTCTGGCACACACAATAAGTTTCGGAATAGTGCACTCTCAGCTGCACAGTGAATGGTGTGCCCCTCCGCCGATCACCACTGCTGGTTGTACCGTCTGAAGACTCGTGTGATTCACTAGCATCACAGTCGTCAGTGCAAAAAAGATTAGAGGCATGATTTATGAAAACTAGGGAACAGTTAAGATGAAAAGTTGAGAGAGTGCTCTTAATGCTTTAGTTGTTCTACATACCTCTTATCTGCTCCCCACCCCCCACCCAGTGCCACTCTAGTGCAACGCCCAGAACGTTCGTACAACCATATGAATCTGTCGAAAAAGCCCTTTTTTGGGATATTGTTCAACTCGCTCTCATGTTAGCTTGAACGTCGGTTATATCGTCAAAACGTTGACCTTTAATATGAATTACTGCCATTTGTCATTTTGTGATAGGTTCGTGTTGATAAATCTCTTCACACATGGTGATATTTTTCAGAAAAGAATTGGTTGCGCTTTACATTTCAATCAAGTTGCAACAGGCGTCCACCTATCGTTGGCTTTGTTCGGGAGTCAGTGTGCTGGACAAACCTTACACGCAGTTACCTCATACTCAAAATGTTGTGGTGAACATCACGAATACTTGATTTAGATATGTCACTCCTTTGGATTTGTGACACACATTTCAAGCCCTTTTTTGGGCGTTTGCGCATCATGGGTCCTTCCAGACAGACGAACGTGCAGGGAGGAGGCGGGCTGTGTGTGCACCCGATTTGGAGGACCAGGATCTACAGGATATTGTGACGAACCCTAGCACAAGCTCCGAGCAAGTAGCCAGCCAACAAGGTGTAAACAAAAATACGAATATATGTATCCTGCATGAGAACCCCTACTCTCCCTGTCACCTGAAAAGAGTGCAAGGATTATCAGCAGCGGATTTCCCTCTGCGGGAAGGACTTTGTTGATAGTTTTTGCACCAGACCATCACAATTATGAGATTTCTCATCAGCCCTCTTTACCGACGAAGCAATCTTTACCAGAAATGGCATCATCAATCTACGTAATCGGCGTCTGTGGGCTACGGACAATTTTCGGAGAATGGTTGAGGCGTGGTATCAGCATCTGTGTGGGGCCAAGGATTCTTGGCGATCACGTATTTGGACCGGTTATTATTCCACAACGTCTTGACGGAGTGAAGTACCTGGACTTCCTGCGGACTACTCTGCTTGCGCTGCTTGAGAATGTGCCTTTGGAAATAAAACAGGTTATGTGGTTTCAACATGACGATGCACCACCCCACTTACGCATTACAGTTCGCAGACACCTAATCATCTTTCCCGGACGTTTGATAGGACGCGGAGGGCCTGTAGCATGGCCTACTTGATCACCGCGCTTAAACTCCCTGGAGTTTGAAACTTCCTGGCAGATTAAAACCGTGTGCCGGACCGAGACTCGAACTCGGGACCTTTGCCTTTCGCGGGCAAATGCTCTACCAACTGAGCTACCCAAGCACGAATCATGCCCCGTCCTCACAGCTTCACTTCTGTCAGTATCTCGTCTCCTACCTTCCAAACCGTACAGAAGTTCTCCTGCGAACTTTGTAGAACTAGCACTCCTGAAAGAAAGGATATTGCGGAGACATGGTTTAGCCACAGCCTGGGAGATGTTTCCAGAATGAGATTTTTCACTCTGCGGCGGAGTGTGCGCTGATATGAAATTTCCTGGCAGATTAAAACTGTGTGCCGGACTGTGTCCTTGGAGTTTCCCTCCGGGGCATATGAAAAACGTTGGGTATGCTGAACCAGATACTGATGAGGAAACGCTGTTAAAGGGTCTGTACGACGCCTGTGATGCTATGCGGAGAGAGGGCCGAACGTGCGAAAGTGTGTGCTAATAAATGGTGCGAAGTGTGAACACGTACATTGCAGCCCATGACGGCCACTTTGAACATCTGTTGTGACGTGAATGCGATGCAGCTCTGTGCTGTGTTCCGGGACGATTTGTTGTCGTAGCATTCACACCGTCAATTTCAGGGCACATGTTCATAAGGACCGTTTTGCCTCCATTTCCAGTCAGGAATCCGTGCCTGCAGTTCGTCGGTTTCATTAATGTTCGCTCTGTATGTAGTGCTGTGCCTGTCTTTCGGGTTTAGTACTAACACTTCCGCAAAGTGTGTAGCCGACCTAGAACTTCCTGCAACGTGGCTGTTGTGTAAGTAATGTGCAATATTTTTCCTCGTGTGTGTGTCGCAAATGCAATATTGAACTCTTATAAAATTACAGCAAAAAAGTACAATCTAAACAGGATTTTAGGGTGCACATCTGCAAAAAGACATGAAGGGATAGAGATCCAAGTATTGTTACTCTGTTTTTTAAAGTATGTTTATCAATAACGACAATTAGAACCTTAAAGCTAAAATCTGTCAAAGTACAGGAAGAAAGACAACTCCTAGGCAGTGCCTCTTCTGTAAAGAAAAAAAAAAATAAGAATAGGTGCTGCATTCTTCCACAACCGCTAGCAAGGACAATTAATATCCTTTCATTGTTCTGGGTAAAATTAACAAATATATGCATAAAGCATTAGAGGTTTCTTTTCTTATTCCCGTTATTTTTGTCTTGTTTTTTCACTTCACCTCTTTTCATTTACAGTCGTCTCTTGTTTCTCCTCAATGTTATCGCCATTATTAGACTGTCTGATTTATTCAGATTTCTGCTCCTCTGTGTAGTGTCTTGTAACTCATAATTTCGATGCGTTGAACAAGCCTCGACTTCGACGGAAAGGACGGGCGACATTTGGGAGTGTAATTATTTTTTGACATAAGTGGTCGACTGAATCGTTGTTCTGTGTTTTCAACGTGAAATTACTATTCTATATAAAGAACTGTTGCGGTTACCAAATACAACGTGATTTAGAAACGAGGACAGAACCGATGTAGTGGGTATTGTGATCCAAGTGCATCTATCCCAGCTTAGGGAGCAACAGTGTTAGAGGAAATCTTCTATCACACTGCGAGGAATCTCATAAGTGACACTCCTCTTATTTGGATTTATTTTGTGTAGTGAGAATGTTGTGTATTTTTATTGTCGCAAGCTAAACTTTCATTCGTGTTTCATTTACTTATCCAAAATTAGCTTAATTTATAACCATGGAAGATATCTAAGCAAAGTTACGTGATAGTCATTTATGTACATGACCAAGCTACAGTCGAAGCTGTCTAGTGTCTACAAAAGCTGTCAGCTACAACATTCAGTGCAGCAATCATATAGCGGCAGGGTACTCCGGTGCACGATGTAGCGCATGAATCTCATCAACACACAGTAAGATAAACACACAAACCAAGACCGTAGCACTGTCTAATCACATGATCGTCGGCGTGCTGCATCACAGGGTTCCATACAGGACTGTAGGTGCCTAATAAAACGTCATTGTACTTCCATTGCAATCGTCGAATACTCAGATGCTATATGTATCAATGATATCGGAGACTTCGGTCCTGATACCTCCTATTCTGAGAGAGAGAGAGAGAGAGAGAGAGAGAGAGAGAGAGAGAGAGAGAGAGAGAGAGAGGATGGGGGGATATCTGTTGATAGTAGAAGACACGTCATGGGATGGTTGCGCTGAGGTCTTCTATATATAAATGCACGTTTGCGTGCGCACTGGGTGTGAAGGCTGCGCTACTTTCGCCACACGTTCTCCTCGCCGCGAGAGCCCTGCTGGTACGCTTGAGTAAAGTGATTGTCGGCTGCAAGCGGACTTAACGTGGCTAATAACACGCTTGTGGCCTCCCTGGTGCAGCAATTCGTCGCAAACCAGTTCGCCATGCCAAGTGCCCTGTCAGGCGATTGTTCCTGTTGTTCCGCGCGTTATGACAGGGGTATGGCTATACTTAGCTCGTCAGCTGGTCTATTGTTGCCGTTAATTTGATACAGAAAACATTAACGAGAAGATAGTGTTGCTGCTCCAGTGTTCAGGGTGTTAATACGTCTACGCGAATAAATAGGCGGATAGCTGCTTACTTGAATGAAACTGGAAAGAGAGTGATTAATAATGGCATTAAGATCGCTATGCCACGCACGGATTAGTGAAACGCGGTATATGACTGTAGATGAAGATACACGCGCAATTACGTGACAAGCTAACACTTGCGGCTAAAGCAAAAATGGGTATATTTTGTTTTAGCAAATCATGTAGGTAAAACCTTACAAAAAGGCACTGAGTAGCAGAAACTTTATAGCCACCCGCTTAATCGCTTGTTTGTCCGTCTTTGGAACTAACTACAGTACGGATTCTGCGTATTAGGGTTCCTACGGTTTGTTGATAGGTTTCTGGAGGTATGTGGTATTAGATGTTTGCGCACAAGTCATGTAATTAGCGTTAATAACGGGCCGCTGATTTGCGTACGCGGTGACGGCGCCCGATAGCGACCCAGATGGGTTCCACAGGATTTACACCAGGCGAATCTGGTCGCAGAGTCATCAACGTGAGTTCATTTAATGCTCCTCAAATCACTGTAGCACGGTTCTGGCTCGGAGACACGGACCATTATAATGCTGAAAGATGACATCGCCGTCCGGGAGACATGAAGCATAAAGAGATGCAGGTGGTTCGTAGTCGTCAGCGTGTCTTCGACTACTAAAACAGGCCCGTCCCGTGCCCATTGCAATCGTAATTGACGATGTCGTTGGGTCAACATGTGAACACGGAGGGGTGGTCTGCTGCGGAGCTCCATGTTCAACAGTGTACGATAACGGTGTGCCCCAAAACACTTGTCCGTGCACCAGCATTGTACTCTTTTAGCAGAGATGCCACAGATCAGTCAATCCTACTTTACAGAGCAGACAAGCCTCCTTACCCCACGTTCTGTGAAGAGTCGTGGACGTCTAACCATCTAGCGCCTAGTGGTAGTTTCACTGTCCTCCTACCTCTTTTCGTAGCTGCTCACGACAGTAGCCCGTGAACATTCGACCAGCTTCGCCGTTTTCGAGTAGTTACTAGTTCACAGGTTCTGCGTAATAATAATAATAATCTTCCCTTTGTCGAAGTCGCTTATTTCAATGGATTTCCTCACTTGCAGGCCATCTCTTCGGTAGGGTGATCTCCCGCCGTGTCTGCTCTGCTTACATAGTTCTATTACTGCGTTACATGCACGCAACGCCTCCAGGCGCCATACAACGCCGCTGCGAGCAATAGTAATGTTTTGGCTGATCGGTGTACCTCTGACAATTAGTGTATAGTGCTACCTTGTTTCCAATAACCGAAACCCTCTTCGCAACTGCGAAAACTAAGAACAGAGGAGAGAAGGTGGTTCAAATCCCGGGCCGGCCATTCTGATTTTTTTTTGTGGTTCACCCCACTGGACGTATCAGCTTGGTATCCTCTAGATGCCAGTCAGGTTACGACCGAGGAATCACCCCTTGTGGTCGAAAGTGAAGGAAGACAAAGGTTGTAATGTCAAGAGAGACTTTGAAACTTTCCCTGTACACAGTAAAAATGCTAATGTCTTCCATCGTGATGGAAGGCGAGGAACGCAGACAAGTGAAGAGTCCAATTTTTTTTAGCGATTGATAGACAGCGGTGCAGAAATGTTCGACACAGCGTAACCAGGTGTACGCATTTGCACGGTCTGCTAAGGTAGAGCTGACATCAATCTTGCCTTAGTCATACATTAGAACTGAGCCACGAACACTCTTTTTTTGTGTCGACAGACAAATATTACGTGTTGCTAATTGATTTATATGGTCTTACTATTTATGTTCAACATGTGTGCAGTTGTCATGGCAGTGTAGGCACATACACGATTTCTATAGTTGCTGCTATTCAAGCCTGGATAGCATTTTTATAACAGATATCCAGTCATTATTGGCAAAAGTTTAACTTCATCACTTACCTGTTCACTGCAAATACTTCGAATTTCCATGTCGTACTCGTCCAAAAGAACTGTTACGGAAGCAATATCGGTTCTCAGTACTTAAATCGCCGATATTCTCCTTAACCTGAACTACAGATCGAAAAAATTACTTCGAACTTCAGCAGTGTGAGAGAGCTAACTAATACTTCTCTATTATTCCTTTCTTTTCAACTTCCATTTGTGCAAAACGAGCCGGCCGAAGTGGCCGTGCTGTTAGAGGCGCTACAGTCTGGAACCGCAAGACCGCTACGGTCGCAGGTTCGAATCCTGCCTCGGGCATGGATGTTTGTGATGGCTTTAGGTTTAACTAGTTCTAAGTTCTAGGGGACTAATGACCTCAGCAGTTGAGTCCCATAGTGCTCAGAGCCATTTGAACCATTTTTTTGTGCAAAACGAAATACAATCTTTCGTTGTGTTACTAGCCTGCGAACTGACGACTGCAAATTGATCCACGAAATTTTGCTGATCTGGGATTGTTTATACAACACAAATGGTTTTTCTTGCAAACCTAAAAAAGTTTTATAAACTGTGTCCTAATAGTAACACAATTTGTAGAAAAATGGTTTCGTGAATGAGCTCTTTGTTTCGTGCGTGAACTGCACTTCCCTGAAGGCCTCTCTCAATAAATTGGAGTCTTAAGATGTTCCCGGTAGATATTCGTAGATAATTGATAAGTGTGATCGACTCCAGTGCGTGCCCACTGATTACGTAGTGAAAGGAAATAGAACCTCTTCGTCTACTCGCGCCCACCTCAAGTGCACACCATCTGGTCAAGATCAGTGATTGAAACATAGCATGATTTCTCCGCTGGTTTCACTATCAGGACACAGACGAATATACTTCTCTATAAAAGGCTCTGAATTAAAAAAGGTACCAGCTGCTTCATTCTGCCTTCCTCAGCATCCTTAAAGATTTTCCCAAAAATTTTGGCACGCGAACATATTCGCGCCTTTTTTAACACTCAACTCACCTCACTTCCATAAGACATCCTAACTGTAAGTCGCCCGCACCCACTACTTCATCGTTGTAAGTCGCTCATACCCATCCCCTCCCATTTGCCCACTCACTCATTCACTGAGCCCAACTCTCTCTCTCTCTCTCTCTCTCTCTCTCTCTCTCTCTCTCTCTCTCTGTTACTATCTGGTATGTCACAGCCACACACGCTAGCAATGTCTCCTTCGCTCTTTTTATACCACAACCACTGTCTATTATCTTAAAGTGTTTATTACTTTACCCGTCTCTTTCCCACTGCCACTGCCGCCTCCTCTCTCAGCATAAAAAAGTGCTAATACGTTTGTATGCCAAAATTTTTGGGCAGGCTTTTGAAGGTACTAAGGAAGGTAGACTGGAGCAGCCAGTACAGTACACGACTTTCCAGTGTGTCTTTTAATAAACAGGAGCGTTCTGCCGGTTCCCTTCTTTCTCCTACCACAGCAGAGCATATAATTCATACGGAAAGAACTTTATGGGTCACTAAATTTCTGATAGTTTATTTAGGTGAAACTGAAATAACGCAAAACTAATTTTACGCCTCAGACGAGATTTTACGGGGGTAGAAAGTTTGCATGTGTTTCAGTACAACTCGGGGTTCCCAGAAGCCTTCTGATAATAATGGAGACACTTGACAGCATATTTCTCCGTGTTGTCACACAGCGCCTCACTTTGAATATTATATACGTATTTTGCGTATACAAGCAAGATAACTTTGAACACCTGTATCTCGGAAAACATAAGGGTATCAGAAAAGTGTTAAACATTGTTAGAGATAGGACCTTAGAAATATATCGTACATATAGCCTTTTCTACATCTACATCTACATCCATACTCCGCAAGCCACCTGACGGTGTGTGGCGGAGGGTACCTTGAGTACCTCTATCGGTTCTCCCTTCTACTCCAGTCTCGTATTGTTCGTGGAAAGGAGGATTGTCGGTATGCTTCTGTGTGGGCTCTAATCTCTCTGATTTTATCCTCATGGTCTCTTCGCGAGATATACGTAGGAGGGAGCAATATACTGCTTGACTCTTAGGTGAAGGTATGTTCTCGAAACTTTAACAAAAGCCCGTACCGAGCTACTGAGCGTGTCTTCTGCAGAGTCTTCCACTGGAGTTTATCTATCTTTCGCGATTACTAAATGATCCTGTAACGAAGCGCGCTGCTCTTCGTTGGATCTTCTCTATCTCTTCTATCAACCCTATCTGGTACGGATCCCACACTGCTGAGCAGTATTCAAGCAGTGGGCGAACAAGCGTACTTTTGCTGTGCATAGTCGTCTTGGAATCCGTGGCTCGGTTTCGGTACCCAAAGACCATATTTTTCGTTTTGTCTCAGGAATCATCCATGAACATAGTGCCTTCGTAAATCCCTGAGGGTGCACCGTAGTCCACATCTAATGCAAAAAAGAACCAACCGATTTGCTCCATATCCCTAAGCTGGAGGAAGTGTGTGTTATTCAAACTTTGGTCCTGTGCTGTAGGATAGTCACAATAACACGGCGGTCGTTCCGTTGGGTACACAATGTCCCTAGCCCGAGGGCTACCCAAAACACTTCACCCTATCTTACAATTACAAATAGAATCCGAGGTATGAGCCCCAGTGCTGCGTTTTGAAACATTGATAACGCACGCTGTCCCAGGCGTACCTAACATTTGAAATTGTCTGTCTGCTGTCAGTCGTTGCGCGATAGCTAATGCGCACTGTGTACTGTTAGCACATGTTAAGTGAATTCCTTCCCCACGCGTGGAACTGTGTTTCCTTCATCAATCCGACATGTGAAGTTTTGTTCAGTAACGTCGTTAGAAGGAAAGTGCTAATTGGATGTAGTAGTGCAGGTCTTGATAGAGGGTGGTGGTAGCTGAAGATCTCTGACAGTTCCTTATTGGGAGTTTGGAAGCTTTCATCATGCAGGGCAAGGCTCACGGCGGTGTCGCTCGGCTGTCGCTAATACGTATGATAAACAAGGAACGTAACCCGCGCGTTGCGCAGTCCTGCGTACCCAGGCACACCGCCGGCTGTGGGGCCAGTTTTTGCAGTCTCCCCTCTCCCTCCCTCCTTTCCTCTCCCTCCCTCCCTCCCTCCTTTCCTCTCCCTCCCTCCCTCCCTCCCTCCCTCCTTTCCTCCTCCCCCTAACATTTTTACTTGTATTTCTCCTCTTTGGTCTGTCGTGACAACTGACTGGGCTGGATCACACAGCTTGTATTATGGCCCTGGAGCTGGTTGCACCACGACAGTCGCAGTAGCAGACCAGTAGTAATGTCGATGACAGCAGTGAGCAGATAGAGGCAGTTCTAAGAACGTCTGGCGAAATGCAAGTAGGTTCGAGAAGAAGATTTCACTATGAAGAAACGAATGTCGATAAGGCTGTTGTCACAGCGTCGAACGCGCTGCCAAGTAACCTGAACTAAATCAGCTGGCCCGAGCGAGACGCTTCGGGTTTCCCATTCTTAGTTAAGCTCCTCGATGTCACTCAGATGAGTGCTGAAACGATACTTACGCCGAGCAACTTCAGATTCTTTCGATCCACTCATACTAAAACATGTAACAAGTTCGTTGGAGTGGCCATTTTCAGCAGCAGCTATATGAACTGTCACGTTGAGTCTTTCGTCGGTTCTTGGTAGTTCAACATTATTATAAATGAAAAGGGCTAGTTTGTTTTTGTTCTACAGTATTACTTTTATTGTGTTAACCGCTTTTCGGCTTCCAAGGCCATCTTCAGACATTTTACTGACTTGTAAGCCGAAAATCGATTAACACAATAAAAATAATAGTGTATAACAAAAGCGAACTAGCGCTTTCATTTATATGAACTTTCGTTTGAGCAAAATGCCATTCTCGTGCTGCGGTATTGGTATATTCAGAGATGCGTTTTGCATTTCATGCGAAAGGCATATTCAGTATGATTTTTTTACCTGTATTAATCGTAGCCGGCCGTTGCGGCCGAGCGTTTCTAGGCGCTTCACTCCAGAACCGCGCTGCTGCTACGGTCGTAGATTCGAATCTTGCCTCGGGCATGGATGTGTGTGATGTCCTTAGGTTAGTTAGGTTTAAGTAGTTCGAAGTCTAGGGGGCTGATGGCCTCAGATGTTAAGTCCCGAAGTGCTCAGAGCCATTTGAACCGATTTTTTAATCGTAAATTTAAAATGGTTCACGTCTTATTTGTATAAATCATAATTTGACGCATACTGACACTGGAAGCTTTCGTATTCGTGCTGTTTCAGAGCTTGTTCTGTCCATACTATGTGGTAGGAAGACTTCGCTGATGATGGGCTAATCATTTAAAATGGTTGTCTTTTGATGGCATCTCCACAACTATTGTTCATTATTAGAATGTATAGAACAAGGCGACGGAGGGAGAGGGAACAACATATTTGTCACAGAGACTTTTTGTTACGATAGTAGTTCAGTGAACTTAAAGGATAGGAGGGGAGGGAGTTGTAGAAATGTGGAGCTGTCACTGCTTTAAGTGAACAGGGACGGTGGGTGTTTCGAGAAATGTAATGAGGGTAAAGATCATTTGAAGGGATCCAGGGGGCAGTGAGGGGAAAGGGAATATTTTGATCACCACCACTGGAGATTTTGTGCTATTTATTTCTGTCAACGTAAAAAGTGAGTTCTCACGTGCATTAGTTATTTAAAAGTTTCTGCTTTGGTTTGGTGTAGTTCAAAAGTTCCTTATAAAGTGGTGTGTGGTTTTTTTTCCATTCTTACGATTTTCATGTCTTCCCATCTAGTGGTCGGCTTGTGTTTATCTTCTCCAAGGTTTTCTGCAAATGTAGAGGGTTTCGTCCTATATTTCCAGGTTCTCACGTTTCTATTGCTTTGCCCCACATACTTCGTGCCACGTGTGTTCTATTGTAACAGGTACATTATTGCTTTCTACAACATTTGTTCCTCTCTTTAGGTGTAAAGTTTTTCAGGATTGAACTGTTATAGTCGCTGTTTTTATACCTCGTCTAATGAAAATGTGATTTAGTGAGCTTAAATAATTGACATGAATTGTTAAAATCTGTGATTCATAGATGGAAAAAAACCCTTGTCTCTTAGTCCAGAGCACAGTTCAATGTGCCTTCCACAGTAAAGATGAAATAAGTCTGGGAAAAATACTAATACTGCAGCAAGAAGAAAAAGCCATTTTTTATAAACGAATTTAAAACAAACTTGGAACAGTTCACAATGGTTCCGGCCTGGATCTCGAAATCAGGTCTTCGTAAGACTATTGAAGAACCATTTCTTGTCTTGCAGGATTACTAACTAAGCAACGTATGTAAAGACATTTCTGCAGAGTTCGGTAGGAAGGACTAGGTAATTACTGAAGCTTTGAATAGGGCCGTGATGTGTTCGAAGGGGGAGAGGTGGGAGGGAGGGGGCTCTTCAGAGATGCCCGTTCCCCACGAAAGCAAAGGTCCCGATTAGTCGTGGTTAGCACACAGAATTTAACCTCGTTTTACTACAGCGTGCACCTCGCTGCGGACTGACAGATTTAGTCTTGAGTACTGTCTGTTACCGATTTTCCTGTACACGCTATATTAGACTATAAAAGTAACGGCAACATTTAATGCAGATGACTGACAAGTCTTTAATGAAATGTTAAACTAACCGTTATTTGCCTTCAATGATGTTGCTGTTTCACTGCCATGTTTTTATTGCCGCTCACCTTAATGTGTACAAAGTATTCCACGTCTTACCTAGCCGATTTTTTTTTTCTGTGTGTCCGCCATTGCACTTCGAAAGGTTTTCATCTGTTTATTGTTTCATTAAAGCGCGAAGCTGGAGACGACAGCTCTCTTTCGTATTATATACTGATTTAAAAATGACACGGCGCAATGCGTGAAAGAAGAAAACTTCTCACAGCACGATTCCCGCGGTACCTTTTTCTTATGGATAGATAGGATAACAAGGGACTCGAGGAAGGATTCACTTTTGTAGTGGTGGCAAGCAAGAAATTCCATGCTTAATTTGGGGCTGCTTCCGACAAGACGAATGGAGCAGGGTTCACCTGTATGTGAACCTAGTCGCCAAGCTGCGTCGCGGTTTGCAGTCTCACTACCAGTCAGACCGACGCATGAAGCCTCTATCTTAGATTGAGGCGGCGCTTCTCAGAATGTAACTCGTCAAGGAGTTTGAGTGCCAGTGTGTATATTAGCCACCGTTCTTCCTGCGATAGGTTTTTTTGTATTTGATAGGACGTGCTTGTTTCAGTAATAGGTTACTCCAGCACAGGTATTTACCTGTAAGGAACAGTCAAATGAAAACCAGACAGAGAGAAGAAATGTAACCTGTTTATTATTTTAAAAGTAATCGCCACAACTGTCAATACATTCATCCCACTGAGAGACAAGGCGGTTAATCCCTTCACGGAAAATGTTTGCGATTGCTTAAGGCAGCAGCTTTGTGCAATTATTTTAATCGGAACGAGGGACCGATGACCCTGCAGTTTGGTCCTTCCTCCCCCCTCCCCTCTGTTTTAAACAAACAAACAAACAAACCCAAATCCTGTATCATTTCAGTGAGTCGCTCTCCCCTATTTCTCTATAATACAAAACGTGCTACCATCCTTTGAACTTTATCGATGTACTCCGTTAATACTTTTATGTGGTAAGCGTCCCACACCGCGCAGCAATCCTCAAAGACAGGACGAGCAATTGTAGTGTAGGCAGTCTCTTTAGTAGATCAGTTGCATGTTCTATCAATAAAGTGCAGTCTTTGGTTCGCCTTCGCCACAACTTTTTCTAAGAGTACTTTCCAATTTAACTTGTTTGTAATTGTAAATCCTAGATATTTAGATTTGACTGATTTTATCATTTAACCGAAGTTACACGGATTCCTTTTAGCACACATGTCGATGACCTCAACTTTCCGTTATTTAGGGTCAATGCCAATTTTCGCACCATAAAGATATCTTTTGTAAGTCATTTTGCAGTTTGTTTCGATCTTCTCATGACGTTACTCGACGATAAACCACACCATCATCTGCAAACAACCTAAGATGACGACTGAGATTGTCTCCTAAATCGTTTATATAGGTAAGGAACAGCAGAGGACCTACATTACTTTGGCGAACGCCAGAAATCGTTCTTTTACTTAATGACTTCTGTCTCTTACTACGAACAGATAGGATGACCAAAGTGGTCTGGGAGACAGCCCGCAGAAAGAAAGAAAGAAAGAAAGAAAGAAAGCAGAAGCCATGTGGAATATGATAAACACCGTGACAACTGGAGTATGATGTCATTCAAGATGGAAAGAAAGATAGTCGGGAAATATATACGCCCCAGCCTTTATGAAAGTAAAACTCTTCAAGGTGAAGGCTGGTTTATACGCCGCAGATCTTTACTGGGCTAACTCTATTGGAAGTAGTATGCCCTCGGTTTCCTCTGACCATTGAACCGAGCCAGTTACGTACGTGGGAACTTGCTGTTTAGCGTGGAGTGCGAACGACGGTATAGATTAGCATTTTTCACAAATAGATATCATTGAGTTGAAAGAACCGATAAGTGAGCCTAGGACGGCCTGAAGCTCGAACCTCGGATCCTTTTAGTTGTCAACGTAACCACACCCAACCTTTATATCCCATATCGACTTACATACGGGATATCTCACCTATAGCGGAGAAACAAGAAGAGACTGAAGATTTCAGAAAGAGCACAGAAAGATATCAGTGATGTTTGGAGGCGAGGAGGAGGAGGAGAAATCCGAAACCACGAACGGCAGTCCATTGTTTAGAGACTGCAACGAAAGAATAAAACATTTCAGTCAACAAATTTTATTCTGAAATTGATTACCGTATCAGCGTATAATGACAGTGTTGACTTGAGGTACGAAAAAGTTGAATAAATTACCGTTGACAGTTGTCCTGGAAACTTAGTACCAGACTCGTTAAGTTATCTGTATCATTCATATACAGATGGAACTGGGAAAGCTACAACCTGCAAGCGTTATATCGAGTGCTACTCGTTGTAACGGCAATATCATGACGCGTTCGTCAGCCATGTTTCTTAGAGGTGCACAAGACACTCTGAAGAACTGTCAGCGGACGGCGTTTGCAGCCAGGTCTCTGTCTTGTCGAAGTAGCGATTAGAAAGCCTGTATATCAGATAGCTTGTCAAGGAGAGCAGGTTACAAAATATTGGTTTATCAGAAACTTAGTGACATTTTTAAGCTGATACATGCCTTACTTTTCAAACTTTTCGGCAGTAAGTATTGCTCTTTAATTCCAGTTTGCAATTTCTTGTTTAACTGGTTAAGTAAATATTACTTCCACAGTTTACAGACAATCGTCTCATCTCATTATCTTTAACATTACCCTTTCAAACAAAACATTTCTACTGATTTCTTACCGAGCGAGGTGGCGCAGTGGTTAGACACTGGACTCGCATTCGGGAGGACGACGGTTCAATCCCGCGTCCGGCCATCCTGGTTTAGGTTTTCCGTGATTTCCCTAAATCACTCCAGGCAAATGCCGGGATGGTTCCTCTGAAAGGGCACGGCCGACTTCCTTCCCCATCCTTCCCTAATCCGACGAGACCGATGACCACGCTGTCTGATCTCCTTCCCCAACCAACCAACTACTGATTTCTTTTAGCAGGTCCGCAAAATTGACTAAAATATTGTCTCGTAAAGAAGTTACCCTTCCGGGCGAGACAGAGGAGACTGTGACATTTCCTGCCTTTGCAAATGCGAGTGTACTTACAAATACTGAAACTGCTTAAAAAGATACTGACGTCACTTCTATCCATTACGTTAAAACATAGGCTTCATTCTCAACAGCCTTTTTCAACACAGAGGCTCTCGGTCGAGCTCCTGAAGACCCTGCGCCTCAGTCTATGGATGGCAAAAAGTTTTTTGTTTTTTAATTGCGGCGTTGATGTTAATTGTGACGTTTTCCTTGTTTCAGGGGCGATGGCAGCGAGGGACCCATCAGCGCGTAAAGTGCGCAGATAGCCACGCATAAAGGTACGAAGCGAGGCTTGACTGCATTCTCCTTTGGAACCTGTTCGTCATAACACGTTAGTGCCCTACTGTTTTCCGATCTTCAGCTGTGTCTTTACTCCGTGACAAGAGGATCGCAACATTAACTCAGTGGACTGGAGGAGCAGTTTCTTACTGTCGTTTTTTAGCTACGCCGGCTGGTAAAACCGGCAGAGCTCTTGCGCAGCTTGTAGCACAAGTCTGGTTTCTCAAGTGTTACAACTAAGGGTAGTACACGGCATTTTACGTTGGAGCATACATGCACGTCTGTAGTAAACTGCCACAGAGCTGAAAGATTTTAACGAGTCTTCTCGCAGTGTAAAGACACAGTTGAAGATCAAAAGTAAATGCACTAATACGCCACAGCAATTAGTTCCGTAGACATACGAACAGTCCTGTCTTTCCTGTATCTAGATAATCACAGTGCTATGCAGGAAATTTACATTATTTTGATGTGTCGTACGTTTTGTATTAGTACATTCTTGTGCACTGATGAACACTGTCGTGAATAGTAATAACAGATTATGGAATCCAATATTAAAGATCCACAGTGTCAAGAGTGTATCGAAGATACGAGAGTTTGGGGACATTTACGAATCTCAGCGCAGATACAAGTTAGTTCTTAAATTTTGGTAGCACAAGAGCATATGCTGCTTCCATAAACAAACATTCCGCTTAAAAATCTACCTAAAGTTTGAAACATATTCCATTTCTTGTTGTGCTTGAGCGAATTTAACACCAATTCAGACGTAGAACTGAAGAAATCGACAAATTCAGTCACGTGGACCAGTGAGACCTAATACACACCACTACACTGAAGTGACAAGTCATGGGATACCGACATACACATATACTGATGGCGATAGTATCACGTACACAAGACAAAAAGGGCAGTGCATCGGAGGAGCTGTCCTTCATACTCAGGTGATTTGCGTGGAAAGATTTCCGACGTAAATACGGTCGCAAGACGAGAATTAACACTGAAAGCGGAATGGCAGTGGGAGCTACATGCGTGGGATATTCCATTTCGGAAATAGTTAGGGAATTCAATATCCACAGTGTCAATAATGTATCCACGATACTAAATTTCAGGCATTTCTTCTCACCACAGGCAACGCAGTGGCTGACGGTCTTCACATAACGACCGAGTTTGAGTAGAGCTGTCAGTGCTATCAGACAAACAACACTACTTGAAATAACCGCAGAAATCAATGTGAGACGTACGAAGAACATATCCGTTGGGACAGGGCGGCGAAGTACGGCGTTAATGGGCTATGGCAGCAGACGACCGATGCGAGTGCCATTACTAAAAGCGCGACATCGATTGCAGCGCCTCTCATGAGCTCATGAATATATCTTTTGGACCCTAGAAGAATGGAAAACCGTGGTCTGCTCAGAAGAGTCTAGATTTCAGTCGGTAAGAACTGATGGCGTTAGTGTGTGGCGCTGGACCCACGAGGCCGTGGACCCAAGTTGTCAAGAAGGCACTGCGCAAGCTGGTGGTGGCTCCATAATAGTGTGGGCTGTGTTTACACGAAAATGACGGGATCCTCTGGTCCAGCAGAACCGCTCATTGACTGGAAATGGTTACGTGCGGCTACTTATGGACTATTTGCAGCGATTCATTGGCTTCATTTTCCCAAACAACGATGGAATTATTATGGTTGCCAGTGCGTCAGGTCACCATGCCAGTAATTGTTCACAACTGGTTTGAAGAACGTTCTCAACAATTCGAACGAGTGATTTGGCCTCCCACGTCGCCCGACACGAATCCCATGGAACATGTATGAGACATAATCAAGAGGTGAGTTCGTGCACAAAATCTTGCACCGGCAACACTTTTTCAGGTATGGACGGCTGTACACGCAGCATGGCTCAGTATTTCCATAGTGGACTTCCAAAGACGTGTTGAACCCATGCCACGTAGAGTTGCTGCACTACACCGGGAAAAACGAGGTATCCCACGATTTTTGTCACCTACCTGTATTAATAATGGTTCCCGTACATCGATGGTTTAATGTAGCTACTTCCATTACTGCTGTTGACACATAGCTATCCACGTCAACCTGAATGTGGGCGTAAACATCTTTATGCTTTGAGGCATGGTCTTATAGGATGGGTGTTACGCGCTTGCAAGTTTAATGCAAGATACGATTAAAAGAAAAGGAGGAATGAAGATACCTCATGCAACGAACGAGATAATTATTTCCCGTATTGGGAGCCTGAAGTTGCATACGCCAGTGTGTAGTATCTTTTATTCGGAAAGCAGTGTAGCATGTCGGCGTTTTCTGACGCTGTAGTTCCTCTGCTTTCAGCAGAGGTCAGAGTTCACCGAAGTTGAAGTATAACTCATTAACCTAAAGCCTATTGTGTTCATCCACTTTATACAATCGCTAAACAGTGAATAACATTTTGTGTGTATAGAGCCCCAGGCATATCACCTCCATTCAAATTAAGATTAATCAAAGATAGACTGTATTGTATATGGGGACACTCTTGATACTGCTTTAAAATTGGTGTCTCAGAGTATTTCCGGAGGTGTTAACATTGCACGCCCCCTTAAAATGTTCATCTCTACCTGTTGCCACGAAGGGAATCCACGGAGTCCATTACGGCGGGACAAATCTGAGTCGCCATAGTTCTTCTGGGTTGCTTCTTTGTCACCCTATAATCAACAGTATTTGCTGAGCTGTGGTCTGCAGAATGTTCTGCACGAGCTGACACAGCTTCAGCAATAATGAAGTCGAGCCTTTAAGATTTTCGTCGCCTTTCTGCGCCCCCGTCACGCTTTGACAAATGACTCATGTGAGTTTCAAATCTATTTACTGTCGCCCTTATGTCGGTTTCACTAATGTTCGTGGAAAGCTCATTGACAGTCAGATAAAGGACATCCGTATCTCGATTTCTGAAGTTTTTATTTCAATCCTTCAAGCTTTACACGAAGAAGAATACTATTGAACGTGTCCATCAGATAGCATTCTCTCGTCCCTTCTTATTTCAGAAGAATCTTGAGTGGTGATGTCAAGATTGTAAGATTCTGGGGAAGGAAGAGCCGTAAGCTGTAGCTCCACGCAAGTCGTTTGGTGCACGCCACGTGCACACAAGAGTGAAAGCTGAAGAGAGTTGACGGTTCCGCTACTCGCTAACATAATGTACAAACTAAATTTCTTGGCGAGGACGCAAGGGATAAAGAGCTACGCGTACCTATGTCTTGCGACAGCATTACTGTTTAGAGAAAGGAATATGGCACTGCGGAGACCGCATCACTAAACCCAATTTTATGGCTGAAAATGGCACTGGGGCGGTTGTTACAGTATTGGTACCCATTTGGTTTCCCACGATCACTGTTAGCAGAGATGTCCAACTGTTGACAGTTGGAGGCTTGTGGACGATTGGCTCTCGATATGTGACTCCACAGGGCAACCATCATCAACCTTCCAATAAAGAGCCACCTTCTTTGACAGTGTACAGAAACCACCCCCGTCCTCTTCCCTCCTTCCCTTTTTTTTTTAATCTCTAGTCCCCCATTGTAACAGACCACAGAGATAGAGATCAGCGTGGACACGCAAACATCGCCTCTAGAGCGTGGAAAAAGGTGTTCGATCGGCCGCGGTACCTGGTTTAAAGCAGTAATACCAGGATACGGTTTCTTCGAAAAACACGTGAACCCTTGTTCGTACAACTTGCCAAAAGGGCAGCATTCAGGCATTGTTAGTCTCAAGTGGCGGATGTTTACGTGGGATAAAATAGTGCCCTTGATGAGCCCAATCCGCCGTCATGTCTGAGTGGCGAATGATACAGGAAGCTGTCGTCCGGTCGTGAGAATAAATTTTTTTCACCCACGTCATCCCGTCAGAGAACTGGTTCCAGCATCTGTCAGGAAGTCTTGTCATTTTCAGCCAGGTGTCCGGATACTTTTGATCCCATAGCGTATTTATAACTGCCAAATAATACTGAAATTCATTCTTAGTTCTTATTTTCTCATTGTGCAAACAGTTGTCATTAAATATTTTCGTCTATTCACGTTCTTACTTATGCTCACACTTTTTCTGTGCCGAAATAACATAAAATCCAAATATATCTTTACGTTCAAATGTTTGGTCTCCTGTGGGACAACAATAGTGGTAAACATATCAAAGCCTAGTGCAGTCTTCGCAGTGTGTAACAAATAAAGCAAGCAATGAAATAGAGATTAAGAGAATGTTGTCCTTTAGGCCAGTCTTAAACAGTCCGTTTCACAAGTAATACGGACGTACCTGATCCACTCGCGACGTGTTTGGTGGCTGATTTACACGACGGCGAGTGCCGCGCACCCACTACGAGCAGTCGATTTTGAGCAGAAAGCAGGGCTACCAACCGTCCAGTGTTGTAAGGAATTTCCTGTATTTTAGAGTTCAAAACTATCCCCTATGAGCCTTGCACGAAATACTAAAATGCCGCATTTATTTTTCGCTAATTTGTGTTATTCGTGTAACTCATTTGCCGAAATTGTATCAACGTTGGGCCTATATGTTGCTGATTGATATTTTTGTGTGAATGTCTTAAAATACGTATATCGGTATCACTGTCTAGTATGTCACATCATTTATTATTAGACAGTGCATTTGTTTTCATTTGTCTAAGTCAATAGTGAAAGTAACTAAAGTCTATGTATATCTAAACAATGCTCTGCAGTTTGAAAACTTTAGACAACAGAGAACACCAGCCGCAGTGGCCGAGCGGTTCTAGGCGCTATAGTCTGGAACCGCGCGACTGATACGGTCGCAGGTTCGAATCCTGCCTCGGGCATGGATGTGTGTGATGTCCTTAGGTTAGTTAGGTTTAAGCAGTTCTAAGTTCTAGGGGACTGATGACCTCAGAAGTTTAGTCCCATAGCGCTCAGAGCCCATTGAACAACAGAGAACGATGCTTTATTTAAATGAGTCAATACTTACTGCAATTCCGGCAATTACCTGTAGTCAGTAGACTTACGCGGTTGACACTGGAAATTACTTGTTTGTTTACGAATACACTTAACATCGAAGTAATGACGTCGGATTCATCCCCTAAGCAATATAAACGGCCATGTTTAAGAAGGACGGGAAAAGAAATACCCAGTGCATGTAAATAATACTTCGTTCAAGACGACATGCCTAAGCTGTAAAAGAGGTATAATTGCGCACGAGAGAAAGCGATTTGAAACAACATTCATCCACATATCTGCACAAAAATGCATTGAGGTAACATAGTTCTCGTGAAAAGAGTAATAATCAAAGTTATTTTGCTATTTACGTTAATTTAGTGTAATTTTCCTAGCTACTATATTGTGCATGTTCTTCCCTTCATAATGCAAGTTCTAGGGGTAAACGTTTAGAATTACCATTGGTGTCCTTTTTATGGGCGTTGTAGAAGTTCGAAACCCTACCAATAAGTCGCTTGTGTATAGCCGGCTGCGGGAGGACCCTGAAGACAGTATGTTGGTAATTGGATGTCGGGTGTTCTCATCAGCGCCCACGCATCCTGACTAGGTTTTCGTCATTTCCCTGAATCACTTATAGCCGAATAGTGATGGTTCGTTCAGTGTGCCGATCGGCCTTGTCCTCCTGACCAACCTCCCAAATACTAACGACGTCGTTATTAAATGGGCGTCGTCTTTACTCGGACTTTTTCCCCCGTCTGCAACGAGAAACGCTCCTACTATCTCTGCTTTGCATTTCCAGCGTTAGTCGGCTTAATGAGACACTATGTATACACAATTATGCGTGGCAAGCGGAGCGCGATGTGCGCTTAATAAATCGGGGCGGCCCGTGTGGGCGGCGGCGCCGATCGGTGCAGCGCAGCGCGCGGTCGACGACCCCGCCAAGGGCAGGCACAGCCTCCTCCGGCGTCTGCAGCGCCGCAAAAAGACGGCAATGGCGCTGCCCGGTCGGCCACTGGCTGTCCACATCGAAAACGTGTCGGCGTCTCAATTCGTAGATTGGGTGTGCCGCCTATGTTGTAAAAGTGTAACTAAAACAGAGGCGGGATGGTGCGCTCGCCTATTACGTCTGTATCTGTACTATGCGAATCGCTATAAAGTGTGTAACAGGTGATACTTCAGTTTTTTAATTCGTTGTGCCCACGTAAGGAGCACACTCGAACTTAAAACTTCTCTTCTTTTCCTCCCAACATTTCTTCACTGTTTGTTTCTACGTTCTTCTGCCCATCCTGAATTTTGTCGGGTAGAGTCGGCCGCGGTGGCCCAAGCGGTTCTAGGCGCTTCTGTCCGTAACCGCGTGACTGCTACGGTCGCAGGTTCGAATCCTGCCTCGGGCATGGATGTGAGTGATGTCCTTAGGTTAGTTAGGTTTAAGTAGTTCTAAGTTCTAGGGGAGTGATGACCACAGATGTTAAGTCCCATAGTGCTCAGAGCCATTTGAACCATTTTGTCGGGTAGACTTCACAGAAAATTTGTGTTCATGAATTAGGGTTTCGAATTTCTTTTCGTCTTGAGTGATTTAGCCACTGGCTATGGTTTTCGATAGATAAGGCTAATGTTAGAATTTTCATTATGGACCTATTGTCCGTTCTGAAAAGCTGACCGTAAAACTATAATCACCGTTTCCTGATGGTATCTGATTTTAGCTGTAATCTGTAGATCTTCTGTGATTCCTTTCTCTTTCAAATTCGAGTTTTGGTTACAGTTTTTCAGTGAATTTTTGTCTTTCAATACTTCTTAATGAGACCTGCCTCCAATTATCATAGTCTCTTTTGTAAAGAGCATTTTTTAAACACATGTTTCAAAGTCGTAATTTCCCTTTTTTGATGATGAGTTTTGCTATAGATTCTTTTTTATTTATGTTCCAGGCGACACTGTATTATCTTAATAGTTTCTCCCACGTGCTTGAATTTGTTCGCTTCAGAGATTTTTCCTGAATATGGTAATCATGGTATGGTAAAATTGATAGTTGAAATTAGATCTGGTCACTCCCCATACTGTGCGTCTGCCAAAAGGGATTCTAAAGCCCAGTTTTTGTGCTGTTTCATAGTTTCTGCACAGATTAGCTTGCTTTTGATTTGTTAATGGAGAATATTGAAATGTAATCAATAAATGCTACATAATGAAGGTGAATTTTCTTTTGGAGACTTCTGTAGGTGTTTGTACCGTTAGTTTAATTACTTTTCCCCGAACTAAACTTAGTGACTGTGATAACTATCCCTTTGTCTGACACCTGTTCTGATTTCGGACGTTGCATTCCCGGGTGGAGCATCGGAAGGAAAACTGCTTGTGCGCCTCTGTGCGAGTTGTTGTTTGTGTACAGATCTTTCAGACAAAATACGCAATCAATACGTAGGCCGAAGATGATTTGTTGTTCCATGACACACAGTTCTTGCAGTTTAGTACAAAGCTCGCGCGATATGTACGACATCTTCTTTTAGGTATTTGCCAGTTAAGATTTCTCAAAAAGTTCTTTAACCACACAAACAAGACTCTGAAAGTATAATGTTCTCTTCGGTATGCTGCAAGTTTTTCACTTTTTAAGACAACATTCCGCAGCATACCTACAAGATAATGGTACATCATCCTCGGCAAAATGAGAGCTTACAAACCTTCAATGGAAAAGTTTTTGGATGCAGTCTCTTTTTGTAGAATGACTGCTGTTTTCCAGTATCGTACCAAGAAATAAGTGCCAGTTGATTTACCAGCAGTTGAGCCTATGAAGGCGTTCCACTTAATCTCCACGCTTCGTGGCTCCCAATGAGTTGTAAGACACAACTGATTTCAACTGTACTTTTCAGTCTTGTAGTCAAAGATACCACGCTATTGTGTTTCGTTAAGTGTGTATCTTGCATTTCTCTACATTAAGCCTTAAATGTCAGTCCTTACACTAGACATATTTTTTCGAGGTCTGATTGGATCCAGAATGAGATTTTCACTCGGGCAGCGGAGTGTGCGCTTATATGAAACTTCCTGGCAGATCAAAACTGTGTGCCGGACCGAGACTCGAACTCGGGACCTATGCCTTTCGCGGGCAAGTGCTCTACCATCTGAGCTATCCAAGCACGACTCACGCCCCGTCCTCACAGCTTTACTTACGCCAGTACCTCGTCTCGTACCTTCCAAACTTTACAGGCTTAGCCACAGCCAGTGGGATGTTTCCAGAATGAGATTTTCACTCTGCAATCTGTAAAGTTGGAAGGTAGGAGACGAGGTACTGACGGAAGTAAAGCTGTGAGGACGGGGCGTGAGTCGTGCTTGGGTAGTTCAGATGGTAGAGCACTTGCCGGCGGAAGGCAAAGGTCCCGAGTTCGAGTCTCGGTCCGGCACACAGTTCTGATCTGCCAGGAAGTTCCATGTCCGATTGGATATTTGTAAAATCATCATGGGATAGAATTTCCTCATAGGCAATCTGCGAAAAGTCGGATATTGCAAATTGCACTATAGTATAACAAACTAAGACTTACAAAGAGTTACGATTCCTTTCTTTCTCTTATGGTTAATTAAAGTGAGTTTTGGAGAATGACAGCGTTGTCTGGTAGGCTCACTTAGCAATATAGCGTAGTGGTAGGATACTGGCCGCTCAGTTGGGAGGACGGCGTTCAGTTCCCCGCGCTACTATGTACATTTGGATTTGTAGTTGTTTCACTAAACCGCAAATGCTCCGATGGTGTCACTGAGAAAGACACAGACGAAATCCTTCCCCTGTCGGAGCTTTTGTTCCATCTCTGTTGGATGTTAAAATCCTAATCTCTCTCTTTTTTTCACCACTCACTGTCACGACAGGTGTCATCACGTCTCCGTGGCAGGTTATCTGCGAGAACGTGACACCAGCAGCGTACTTATCCCGCCAATTTGTGAACGACCCACACGAACGGCGAGCTGTGAGGGTAAAATTGCCCATCAACTTCTTCTTCTCTCGCGACGTGGGTACATGTGCTGTTTTAAGTGTGTGGCGCTATGGAATGGGAGAGGTGAGGTGAGCGAACATGATGCTTAATCTGACACAATGTAAACGTTGTTACAGCTTTTGAGGTCCTCCACCCTCAGATTTTTACAAATCAGTGAAAAATTAAGGTGCTGAAAATAGCCGAATTGTAAGCTACATAACACGGTATAAATAAGCATAGGAGCATAGTTCCGGACATACGATTTATTCAGATGTGACTTTCATGAAGCAAATAAAATGGATGTGGTAGTTGGTATAGTTTGCTTACGCCACACAGCAATACAGCACAAACAATAATCCACGATGGTGTTAATGATAGTGTCTTTGTAGTCCATAAGAATCGGATGATGTTATTCTTGTGAAGCTCCTCTCAACTAGACTACGCCCCTGGCAAAATTCTACAAGCAACAAAACATACGCTAAATTTTGTGTGTTCTGTTTGAGGCTTTCCCGACGTTATAACTGCTTAAGAGGCACAGTCGTACTTGAAGAGGCACGTAGAAATATTTTTCAGCGAAGACTGTAACCATCTGACACTACGCTCGTGAACCCTTCAAGCTGCTTCTATACGATTCAAATCAGAAAATGGAGATGACATCTACATACGCCGAGTAGATTACTGTGGAAGATACTCGTTGACGATATGTATGCTTCGTGGTCGAACGTTGTCTTACAGGATGAAATCACCTACTTCAGAGGAAAAAGGACGTGAAATATCAAGGATATCATGTCTGTAGACAAGTTGTAACGTGGCTATCCGTGCCTGAACCTTATGAACACCGTGCCTGTATGTAAATTAATGCTACAGTCAGCGAATAGGTGGCGCGACAGGAAACGATAAAGTTGTTCGCAACAACTAGCGTCCTACTACTAACAGGTTGGTATCTTCAAATTACAAATGACTCTAGTGGACTGCATCACACCCGTTGTGTGTGTAGTAGTTCTGTTTTGCACTGTTCTTTGAAGAATGTTTTAAACAGTTTCGTACACGTAAGGTAGATGACCATCACAAAGGTTGCAGGAAGTGAATCCCCTGCCACAGATACATGTAAGTAGGTGGTGTGGCAGAGCAATAATCCTACAATAGAATAAACGGCTGCAATACACGGAATAAAATAACAATAATTTAATATAAGGATATATATCACAAAATAGATACAAAACTTTAGCTTTGTGAGAAGCTTGGCACTGACGAACCTGATCTAACCCAAACACAGTAGATTATTTCCGACTAAAGTTCGGGGGCGCTTGGGGTCGGGGGCGCTTGGGGTCGAACTCTCAAATAGTAAATGCGTTTTCCATCACGCAAGGAATGTTAGATAATCTGCATAACTGTATGACGACTAGACTGGTCGCCACTACAGATAACTTGTAGGCATCTGGTGATATTGCGTATTTGACTGCTATAGTGTGTTGGCCGAGTGTTAGCGTGCAGTTGCTTGAATCTTATACTCGACGTATGAATGTCCTCAAGTAAACTATTTGGTGGATGCATCAAGTAGTTTCGGGTTTCAGCGCACTGTCGAGGCAGACGTAACTATTGGCCGAAGCATGGCCTATTTGAAAGTCCTAGAGCGGAAGCACAAACTGGTGAGGTGACTGCCTATACCGTGTATGAGGCGCCACCCTGTTACTGCCTGGTTTATGGCGCAGATAAGGCTATGTACCGCGTCTGGCGGAGAGACAGCATAAACTCCATCCAGCTGTTGTTTATTCATTGTCGTTTTAATGAGCTCTCTCGTCATCTACACAAATTAATATATTGGAAACTGTTGCAAAACGCACATGTGTCAAGAAAGAAAAGTTTCTGCCTAATAGTTGTTGGCGTTTGCATTGGAGCTTTCTTATTTTTATTTTTTATGTACTTCCCATTCTCAACCACATAGGGCCCTTTGAAGAGCCGGCGTGGGAGTAGAGCAGAACGTGTCCCAGTTCAGAAAATGTGGGAGGAGATTTCCAGTTGAAGCACTTAAACATGTGACAACCAAGGGAAACTTCCCGGAAACCTTGATCAGAACGTTGATCGGAACCGGGATGTACAGGGTGATTAACAAAAACGTTTACAAACTGACATGACACACAGGACACACAACTAGGATCAGTAATCGGATAGGAACCGGGGGTCACAAACGCCACGAGAGGGGGCTAAAGTGCCT
Source organism: Schistocerca serialis cubense (assembly GCF_023864345.2). NCBI lineage: Eukaryota > Metazoa > Arthropoda > Insecta > Orthoptera > Acrididae > Schistocerca > Schistocerca serialis. The sequence continues at coordinate 375,066,357 of NC_064640.1, forward strand.
TAAGGGCGGGCGTCGTCAGATACTTTTTAATTGGACTGTACGTTCTCCCGGATTGACTAGACAGTCGCACATATCTCTTATTGCTGCGAGAGGTTCTGCTGGACAGGCTGAATGATGTTCTCATGCCTATTCGTCGCCGCATTAGAGTTCAGCACGACGGAATCCCCGCGCATTTCAGCAGACAAGTGAGGCCACCTCCGCAGCCAACCTCTCCCGGCCTCTGGATTGGTCGCAGTGGGCCAGTCGCCACGATCACGCGATCTGCCCCCAAGAATTTTTTTTCCTGTGGAGGTATTTGAAGGGCCTTATGTATGGAACACCTGTTGCATCGCCGGAGGACCTAGTGGGCAGGATTGTTGCTGCAGCAGGCTGTCTTCGAGACAGCGTCGATGTCAGGCGTGTCTCGATGCATCTGGAACAAACTTTGAACATTTCCAGTAGTGAGCGTCCATTTGCAGCATGGGACTAAATAACTGTAACTCCATTTAGTAGCCCCGGATGGCCTTTGCTATCTCCGGTTCCTATGTGCCATGTCAGTACGTAAACGTTTTTTCCAGTTTCCCTGTATAGAACTAAAGAACTGTCCCGATACCAACTACCTGTTGCAGGATGACTATCTAATGCCTTCCAGAGGCAACAAAAGTTCGATTTTTAATTTTTCGTGTAATTGTTGTCTGAATTTAAAAATTGAAAATGCTGTCACAATTAAGTGGTATAACCCTATTTTAAAATCTTTAACATCATAAGAAAAGTATTACGGTTAGAAACTGTTTGAGGCGGCGTAACTGACGGTGCACAAATACCCAGATTTTATTCATCCAGTATTTGAGAATGAAAGCTCGTAGCGACTTGCAACAAACTTTATACACAATTTCAAACCTTTACGAAACTTTCTCTGCTTGAAATCCCCACGAAATAATAACCGAAACAAAAAATTCGCTTACTAAATTCAGTAAAACGGCAGCATCTGGCATGACGTTATAATTTATTTCTGCTTTACTTCTAACTATTCGCTACACAGTATGCAGACAGTATCCACGTATACCACTGAATGTATCTGCAAAATTCTATAATCTTTTGACCCACATTTCAGGAGATACGACGGCATAAACATCGGTATGCGTGATAACTTAGCTTGTACTTAGAAAGGAGCGCAAATTATGCAGACTATATTAAGGGGGGGATGTAAAGTGTAAGGCAAAAGAGCTGTATTTTAACGGAAAAATATAATAAAATATGCAGGATTCATATTTTGCCAGAAACTTGAATATTTAATTTTTCATTTTCTTTTTTATAAAAATCCGTAACTCAAACTCTAAACAGTGACAAGACCACTGAACTACAGTTATTAATTTATGATACGAATTGTATGGTTAACAGAGTTTTTAATTTTAGACATCCAAAATTAACTTTTTCTCCAATCATCTAAAAATCAGAATCTAATTGCAGGATCTCTTATTTTTTAGTCCCAGGAGATAGCAGTACGTTACGAACAGTTCCTGAAGATTTCATAGCATTAGCGCATATACTTCTTGAGGCAAGGCTTCTAATGACGAAAAAAAAAGGAAAAGAGAGGAAATGAGGTTCAAAGATTTTCTTCTCATACTTCTACATGTAATAAACTTACCTCAAGTTTAAAATCCTCCTTACTTATACTCCTCATGCTCCAGGCTTCTCTTCTCTCCACTTAGAATCTGCCTAGCCCATATTTGCAGGTAAGACACTGACCTGTTAGCTTACTTGACCTTGCTCCTTCGATGGTGTAAAATGCTTTTCTTGTAAACACACAAAGATCTGTACCAACATCGGCACTTCACTTCTGCCATTATCTCCGTTATTATGACCTAAAACTGCATCATAGACACCATTTTGAGTACTTCATGTCCACAGAATGTCCTTTTTGAGCATCTAATGCAAATTAAATTATTGAGGCTTTCATTTGAATTTTGTGTCTTTCCGTGAAGACACTTCCCCCAAAAAATCAGGATTTGCAAGAAACCTGAATGTGGGCTTAACTGAATTCATAACAGGTTCTCGTAATGAGCGTTTATATGAAGGTCTCATTTCTGTTGTTGAACTTACCACAATCGTCTTGAGAACACAGACTGTGCATTGGTATTTGGTTAACTGGATAGTTTGTGAGGGGGGGGGAGAGGGGAGGGGGGAGAATGCCCACACAGCACGCCTCATTGCCTCTAAATTATGCGTGGTTTTCCTGATAGCTCTCCCATAAAATAACTGAAGAGAATTAATTTCATTTCTTTCAGAGTAAGCCTGCCTTTTCCTTCTAGTGCTTTCCCATCCTCAAGTACTTCACTTTTCTTCTCCTTCAGGAAGTGACGAAGCCTACCACCAAGCTTCTTTTGGATGTGCTCAACACATTCCAACTTTACTAAAAGGCATTTAATATATCTAACACCTTACTGGTCCTCAGGTCTGGAGAACATCCTCACAACAACAGCAGCAGCCTCCATGCCCCCATTTGAGCCACTATAATTTTTAGAGCATGCTACTGCATGCTTTTATTGCCACAGTTTCTCACTGTCTTTATTGTTGTACATTTTCCTTGTTGCACGCTGGTGGCAGTATTTAGACATACTTTCTATATCTAAAACTATACCTGAGTCAATACCAATAATAGGTGCAACTCCGTACAGAGATGTGTGACCCCCTTTTCATCCACGTCTCATCTACAGACACACAGAGGTCAGTAACATTTGTAGGAGATTCACGGTCATGAATATCTACACCAGGACCTTTTATTTTTTTATTTTATTTCCACCAATTCCTCCACTGCTTTCTTCATAGAAACTATGACAGTATCGCATACAGCATCAGAGATTTCTTTATTTATTTTTTGAGACCTTGCACAAGGTGGAGGCGTGTTCAGAAAACCACACAATAAATTACCTCCTTCACTGCCCCGTCTAGGCATCTCAGAGAATATGCTAATCTAATTGCTTTCATAGGTATCAGTGTCAGCTTTTTGGAGGAGGAAAATGAAAATTCATAGCCACACGAACTACAAATTAAAATCACAAGCTATTCCCTATATTCTTTCTTCAACAACAATCATGCAATTTTTGCAGTTAACACAACATGAAAACTTTATAGTCTGGCAGAGAAGCTCTAAATAACTAAGTCTGAATCCCTTGGAATTCATATCAACATCATTCACGCACCTGTACCCCCCCAGGGGATCCACAACTCTTTTGTGGATACGTGCGTAGCGAGCACGGGGCCCCGAGCTAATGTGGCCTTCCTTCCCTTCCGGGCTGCATACCTTCCCTTTCCGCATCCTTCCCCATCCCCTGTCTTCACCCCCCCCCCTCACCTCCGGCTGTTTCCTTCACTTTCTCCCCCTCTGGGAGTATGGTTTGCGCCTACGTCCGGAGACGGACGCTTGTAAATGTACCGCATTCTTCTTTTTCCTTGCTTGTATGTCTTCTTCCTTCCTTTGTCCTTCTCCTTTCCTTACCTCTTCTCTTTACCCTTTTCTCCGCTGCGGCGTTTGAGACCCCCTCTCCTTTCCTTTCCCTTTGTCTTTCTTCCTCCCTGTGCGTGTCTGAAGGCCGACCCACGCACTTCCATGCGTAGCCGGTGACGGGGTAACGCGTAATTCCCCGCCCCGGGTAGACAGGTAGGACACGTACGTACCCCCTGGTAACGGCCAGGCCCAGGGAGGGGTGATTACCCGAGCTGATACCTTCCGAAAGTGCCGATTGGTCCCTCCGTCCGTTTGTCGGGAGGTGTGACCTGAGGTGTGAACAATCACCTAAGGCGGGTGTGCCCTCGGTGAGGGCCCCCACAAGGGAGGAGCGCGCCATCGGAGACGCCGGTAATCATGGGGGATTCTTCCGCAATGGTTTCCTCACCTTCCACTATGTCTGCTCACAAACGTAAGTTCACTGAGTCTCAGCCACAGACGGTTCTTCCATCGTTGCCACAGTTCCTTGTTGTTTCTCGGTCTGACGAAGGTCACGACTTTTCCACGGTCAACCCTTTCATTATTCAGAAAGGTGTCGACGCAATTGCGGGTCCTGTAAAGTCTTGTTCCAGACTACGGAATGGCACCCTGTTGTTGGAAACACACAGTGCCCTCCAGGCTCAAAAATTGCTGCGTACTTCTCTGCTCCACACCTTCCCTGTCCGGGTGGAACCGCACCGTACCTTAAATTCCTCGCGTGGAGTCGTTTATACACGCTCCCTCGATGGATTGTCTGACGAAGAAATTCAGCACTACCTGTCTGACCAGGGCGTCACCGCTGTTCATCGGGTTATGAAAAGGGTTGACTCGAACATCATTCCAACCCGCACTGTCTTCTTGACATTTGACAAAGTTCAACTCCCATCAAAAATCAAAGCAGGCTATGAGATAATTTCCGTTCGCCCTTATGTCCCGAACCCTACGCGTTGCTATCGATGTCAGCGGTTCAATCACACCAGCCAGTCCTGTTCCAATCCGGCCAAATGTGTTACGTGTGGCAGGGATGCCCATGAGGGTGCTTGTCCACCTCCATCCCCTCGCTGCATCAACTGTATGGGTGACCACGCTGCTTCCTCTCGAGATTGCCCTGTTTTTAAGGACGAAAAGCTGATCCAGGAAATAAGAGTGAAGGAAAAGGTGTCGACCTTTGCTGCTCGAAAGTTACTCGCCAGTCGACAGCCCACCGTGCCTCAGAAAGGAAAATACAGCGCTGTCCTTGCTTCTCCTCGGCCAACAAAGGAGGCGGCCACGCAGACTTGCGATCTCACATTTAGTACCACGGTCGTCAGATCGGCCAGCGCAAAGATCGCCCGTTCAACCTCACCTCTTTCGCCTGCCCACTCTATGGCTCACCCTTCGTTGGGTTCTGCTAAATCTCGAGCCCAAAAGTCAGACGCCAAGTCTTCCAAAAAAGAGCATTCTCGTGAAGAGTTTTTACGTACTGCAACTTCACAACCATCGGTTCCTCCTTCATCTAAACATACCTCCAAGAAGGCTACGAAGAAACACAGTTCCTCTCCTTCTCCGCCAAGGCGTGTCCCATCTACAGCACCACCTGGCGGAAATCGCCCTCGGCCATCTTCTGTGTCGCCGAGGCGCACTGTTGGTGGCCGGTCAACTGGCCGATCGTTGGTGGCAGGAGCTGCTCCTGACCAACCTATGGATCAGGATCTTCTGCCTTCGACTGAATGCCATTCCATCCTGTCGGTCGCAAGCTCTGAGCAGTCGTTGAGTTGACAGCACCCTTGGTGACGTTCCTCCATTTCTGTTCACCCTATGTCCATTATCCACTGGAACATCCGCGACATTCGCGCCAATCGGGAGGAATTGTCGATCCTCTTACGATCCTACTCGCCGGTCATCTTCTGTCTTCAGGAAACAAAGCTGCGTCCCCATGACCGCTTTGTTCTCCCTCATTTTCAGTCCGTCCGATATGACCTCCCCTCTGTTGAAGGCACTCCAGCCCATGGAGGACTCATGATTCTGCTCCATGATACTCTCCATTATCACCCAATCCCCTTAAACACTTCCTTCCAAGCTGTCGCCGTCCGTCTTTCCCTTTCTGGATACACGTTCTCTCTTTGTACAGTATACATTCCATCGTCTACACCAATGGCACGAGCTGATCTCCTTCATCTTCTTGATCAGCTTCCACCCCCCTATTTGCTTGTTGGGGACTTCAATGCCCACCACCCGCTTTGGGGATCTCCACATCCTTGTCCACGTGGCTCACTATTGCTAGACGTCTTCCACCAAGCGGATCTAGTCTGCCTCAACACTGGGGTCCCCACATTTTTGTCTGCCTCCACGGCACATTTATCCCATTTGGACCTTGCGGTCGGTACTGTTCCGCTAGCTCGGCGCTTCGAATGGTTCGCCCTTGATGATACACACTCGAGTGACCACTTTCCATGTGTTCTTAGACTGCAGCCTCAACTGCCATATATGCGCTCGCGACGCTGGAAGTTTGCCCAAGCCGATTGGACACTTTTTTCGTCTCTAGCGACATTCGATGACCGTCGCTTTCCCAGCGTCGACGATGAGATCACACATTTTACCGACGTTATTCTCACAGCTGCGGAACGTTCAATACCACGCACCTCCGAATTGCCCCGGCGCCCTCCAGTCCCTTGGTGGAACGAGGCATGCCGTGACGCAATACGTGAGCGGCGACGTGCTCTTCGCATTTTCCGTCACCATCCAACTTTGTCCAACTGTATCCGATATAAGCAGCTCCGTGCGCGATGCCGTCGCGTCATCCGCGATAGCAAGAAGGCAAGCTGGAAATTCTTTACTAGCTCATTTAACAACTTCACTCCCTCCTCGGAAGTTTGGAGTCGGCTTCGACGGTTCTCAGGCGCGCCTAGTTTCTCCCCGGTCTCTGGGCTCACTGTCGCGCATGATACCTTAGTGGACCCCGTCGCAATTTCTAACTCATTGGGTCAGCACTTTGCTGAGATTTCGAGCTCTTCAAATTACCCGCCGGCGTTTCTCCCGAAGAAACGTGCAGCGGAAGTGCGACATCTTGCTTTCTCCTCTCAAAATCGCGAAAGCTACAATACTGTTTTCTCCATGCGCGAACTCCAACATGCACTCTCTTCTTCTCGCTCCTCCGCCCCAGGACCGGATGGTATCCATGTCCAAATGTTGCTGCATTTATCAACCCATAGCCTGCGTTACCTCCTTCGCCTTTATAATCGAATTTGGACCGACAGTACCTTTCCCAGGCGATGGCGGGAAGCTATTGTCGTTCCCGTTCCGAAACCTGGAAAGGACAAACATCTCCCCTCTAGCTATCGCCCCATTTCTCTCACGAGTAGTGTCTGTAAGGTTTTGGAGCGTATGGTGAATTACCGTTTAGCTTGGTGGCTGGAGTCCCGCAGTCTTTTAACACCTGCCCAATGCGGATTCCGAAAGCATCGTTCTGCTGTTGACCATCTTGTTGCTCTCTCCACTTATATCATGAACAATTTTCTCCGGAAACGCCAAACGGTAGCAATATTTTTTGATCTGGAGAGAGCGTACGATACCTGTTGGAGGACAGGCATCCTCCGTACACTGTTCTCTTGGGGCTTTAGAGGCCGGCTGCCCCTTTTTCTTCGCGAATTTATGGCAGAGCGCACATTTAGGGTGCGGGTGAACACTACTCTCTCCCGTACTTTCTCCCAAGAAAACGGGGTACCCCAGGGCTCCGTGCTGAGTGTTGTACTGTTTGCCATCGCCATTAATCCAATTATGGATTGTCTCCTTCCTGATGTCTCGGGCTCCCTCTTTGTGGACGATTTTGCGATCTACTACAGCTCTCAACGGACCAGCCTTCTTGAAAGACGTCTTCAAGGATGTCTCGATCGCCTCCACTCGTGGAGCATCGAAACCGGCTTCCGTTTCTCACCCAGTAAGACCGTTTGTGTTAATTTTTGGCGACGTAAGGAGTTTCTTCCGCCCTCCTTACATCTAGGCCCTGTCAACCTTCCGTTTTCCGACGTCGCTAAATTCTTGGGTCTTATGTTTGACAGAAAACTGTGCTGGTCCTCCCACGTTTCCTATCTTTCGGCTCGCTGTCTGCGTTCCCTTAACACCCTCCGTGTCCTGAATGGTACCTCTTGGGGAGCGGACCGAGTGGTCCTTCTCCGCCTCTATCGCGCCTTAGTGCGCTCGAAATTGGATTATGGAAGCATAGTCTACTCCTCTGCTCGGCCGTCTATTCTTCGGCGACTCGACTCTATCCACCACCGTGGATTACGTTTAGTGTCTGGAGCTTTTTACACCAGCCCTGTGGAAAGCCTTTATGCTGAGACTGCTGAACCTCCGCTGTCCAATCGGCGGGCAATCCTTCTGAGTCGTTATGCTAGCCATCTGTCTTCCATGCCTGCTAATCCAGCCCATAACCTTTTTTTCGACGCCTCCTTTGATGTCGGGTATTCAGGCCGCTCCTCCTCCCTACTACCCCCGGGAGTCCGCTTCCGTCAACTGCTCCATTCTCTTTCCTTCCGCTTTCCTAAAACCTTCTTGACAACTTGGGGTACAGCACCGCCTTGGCACCGTCCCCGGATCGACTTGCTCAGAGACCTATGTCAATTTCCCAAGGATGGTACCCCTACACTTGTTTACCGTCGGGCATTTGCTGCTCTATGTGCACAAATGACGGAAGCCACATTTATTTACACCGATGGCTCGAAAACATCGTTAGGTGTAGGGAGTGCCTATATTGTTGGCGACACCCCAAATCACTTTCGGCTTCCCGACCAGTGTTCGGTCTATACTGCGGAGCTTTACGCTGTTCTCCAGGCTGTCCACTACATCCGCCGCCATCAGCGGATACAGTACGTAATCTGCTCCGATTCTCTCAGCTCTCTCCTAAGTCTCCAAGCTCTTTACCCTGTGCACCCTCTGGTCCACCGGATTCAGGACTGTCTGCGCTTGCTCCACCTGGGGGGCGTCTCAGTGGCGTTCCTCTGGCTCCCGGGACACGCTGGTATCTGTGGAAATGAGGCGGCCGATATAGCGGCCAAGGCTGCAGTCTCTCTTCCTCGGCCAGCTCTTCAGTCTCTTCCGTTTACCGATCTACGGAGCGGTTTATGTCGCCAAGTCACTCATTTATGGCATGCGCATTGGTCAACACTTCCCCACAATAAATTGCGGGAAGTGAAAGCCCTTCCTTGCGCTTGGACCTCTTCCTCCCGAACGCGTCGTCGGGAGGAGGTAATTTTAGCTCGACTCCGGATAGGGCACTGTCTTTTTAGTCATCGACATCTTTTAAGCGGTGATCCTCCCCCACTCTGTCCCCACTGCTCTCAGCTGTGGACGGTCAGACACCTTTTAATTGAATGCCCCTATTTTAATCCGTTACGCTCCCGTCTACAGCTATCGCCTGATCTATCGTCGATTTTAGCAGATGACACGCGCTCAGCTGACCGCGTTCTACAGTTTATTAGTGACAGTGAAATGACGTCAGTCATTTGAAGCTTTTTTTTGGGGGACAACCAACCCCTTTCTATAGTGGACTTTTAAGCATTCCTTCTGCCTTTAGTTTCTCAAATTTTCTGACTTTGTTTCCATTGCTGCTGATTTTAAATTTCGTTTTTTTTCCTGTTTTCTACGTCACGGGCTGGGCGCTAATGACCATAGAAGTTTTGCGCCCTAAAACCACAAACAAAAAAAAAAAAAAAAAAACGCACCTGTACAATTCTCCTGTCCCAAGTTTAGATGCTGAAGCCGAGAGCTTATATTCGTCATTTCGAGCTGCTTCCACTTTTTTTGTTGGTAAACAGATTTCCATGAAACCTCAGTTCCCTAAACGGTTTTCCCACCACCCATTATGCATAAATCTTGACTTCCACGTAAAGGTTTGCAAATTCAACCCTCCACCTACTAATATGTGTTAGTATTGTCAAAACGTAAATAAACCACACGCAAGAAAGTTTTCAGGCAAAGATACAGTCAGCCAGAGATATAGATGTCAGCCAAAGATATCGAAAGAAAATAACCTTCACACTGACAAAAATTCCGCTGAAGCAAGCAGTTTCCCAAATGTCGGAAAATGTGGGAGTGGTCGCCAGTGCAGAGTTAAACAGTTCAATAATTTAAAGGCGTTTCTAAAGCTGCTATCACGATAAAATTTACACACAACATAGATTGAACTGTGCAGATCAAGAAAATAATATTCCTGAAAAATCGATTTTTTTTTTTGACCAAAATCCAATACATCCCCCCCTTAATCCATTGTTTGATAACTAGAGCACTTAGCGACTTCAAACAGACTTTAAGCGCAATTCGGATCTTTCGCGCTTACATGCTTAGCGTCAGATATTTAACACACAAATACATTTGTAAAGGAATTAGGCGTTTTGAAGCAGTTTTGGTTATGGAAGTCACACACTTTCAAGAATTGGGAGTTTTCTGGTAGATAGGCGTTTATATTGGTGAATAACTACTTCTCGCACAAGTAAAGTAACTGAAGTTCCTTCAGCGTGCTGCAAACAGAATGAAAAGATCTACAACCAATTAGCAGCAGACTTGGTCTGTACCAGGATGCCAACCAGCGTCTGCAGCCGAAGTACCCATTATCGCGGGGAAGATTTCTTGCAGCCTACGGCGAAGTACTTTCACCACTCAGTTACGGAGCAGGAAGAATGTAGCGAGCGGACGCTTCTTACATTGCAGCTAAAAAGCTGAGAGGTTGGCGAGGAAACACCGTATCATCAAATTGCGCCCAGTCTACGTCGCAATAAAATTACGTCACAAAGCTGTACACACAGTCCACAGGTTAAGCTAGGGCTCAGAGATGAAGAAACGCAGATAGACCCGAGAACAGGATCGACGTGCATGGTTTAGGATCACTCCTCAAGCGAGAAATGCGAAGTAATAGGCTCTGAATCCCAGTCAATTAATCGACGTTTCGTGCTTTCTCGTTCTGTTTTGGATGATTATCGTTACAACCAACTACTTCTTACATTGTTCCATAATCTGGATTAGAAATTCATCTACAATATTCTCGCGGTTTGCGACAGGTTAAAACTGGTATTTTTTCGATTTCGAATTAATGTAGTATGTTTGTGAGATTTGCATATCGCCTACTCAGTGCACCACTGACAGAAAGATCTGGGCAGCACCTAAACTTTACTATGCAAAACCTGAGCTCGATTTCGACAGTGACTCCGGCGATTTGTCGCAATTCTTGCTTAAATTCCTAATGTCTTCTACCTTTCTTCAAGAATTGCCGAGAATTCAAACGTTCATAGGAATCACTTAGGTGTCAATGAAAACTGCACGTAACAAAAGAAAACTGAGTGGTTCTGAGAAGCTTAGATTGGCGGAAGACGTGACCTTGTATACTGTTAATTTCTAAGGAGAAACCGAGCAAGGTGGCGCAGTGGTTAGCACACTGGACTCGCATTCGGGAGGACGACGGTTCAATCCCGTCTCCGGCCATCCTGATTTAGGTTTTCCGTGATTTCTATAAATCGCTTCAGGCAAATGCCGGGATGGTTCCTTTGAAAGGGCACGGCCGATTTCCTTCCCCATCCTTCCCTCACCCGAGCTTGCGCTCCGTCTCTAATGACCTCGTTGTCGACGGGACGTTAAACACTAATCTCCTCCTCTAAGGAGAAATTCTAAGTAGTAGATACTTATATAGTATCTTCAAATACTTCGTGTGTAAATCCCAGCTGAACTTACTGTCACGATCAACTGCTGGAGAATCAAGGTGTTGCCCGTTTTCACCCTCTGCATTTCAAACGTGTAATCTAGTTTTGCGACAAGTATGTGAAAGTTATCCTATCCACCAGATACGTGCATATCGTGTGACATTTCCGCCTTCTTGTAGAACTTATTCCATAATCGCCTTAGAACAATTAAATTTCGGTAACTGACTTCATTAAAATACTATTTGAACATCAGTTTGCAGTAACTGATAGAATAATTTTTAGTGTACAGCTAAATATGATCCTGAAGGCATTAGAGCAAATGAAATTTTACCGAGGGGAGTAGTTTGCGTATTCAGTCCTGTAGTGTCGACCAGCACATAGAATGGCAAAATATATAAAGGATGGCCTTCTGCAGCAAAAGTAGGAGGAGGATGTGCAATCCTGGCGGATGCAACCCTACATATAAAATTTAAGGAACGAGCCAATTGCTGCACAGTATGCAAGAGTTAAATCGTGTGTCATTTCGCTTAAGTGTTTATCTTGCTGTTGTCAGGTCATATTTCAACGATAAAGTCTCCTCTAAATTTTTTAACACTCCCAACCTACGTCTTTCATTTGTGACGCTAAATTTTAATTTTCAAAGATGCACTTCATAAACTGTGTGCATCTTATGTCTAGAGATCTGGAAGCTATTTTGAAACAGATCTTAAACCTGTACGCATATTTTTTTTTAGAAGTTTTGAGAATGTAAAATAGAATACTGCTTCTTCGAAAACGGACTTCATTATAATTGAAACACTTCTGAATTACTCACACAGTGAAGACTCCATGCTATGCGTACTCGAGAGGAACGTTGTTTAAAGGAAGAAACGACGAACCGTTCCGTGAGATGGTTTCTTTTACTTTATAAAAGGAAAAAATTACATGACGGAGGGAGGAAGAGCGGGGGTGGGCTGGGGGCTATAGGCCAGAGACTGACGCAGAAATGTTCAGAGGCGAAATTACCCAAGAATACTGCTTTTTAGCTCATGCGTGCACGTACGTACTTGCGTTCGCGCGCGTCGAACTAATTAAGCTCCATGGTCACGAAGGAGAGAACTGACGAAATGCCAAATACAGAATTCTCGTCGATTTGCAGTCACACAACAGTTCTTAAAAAGTTGTCGCACGGAAATGCTTCTATTTAGATCGTATGGTTGGTAGACTAAATGCGATGTTCAACATTACAGTGGAGGCCATTTCTTTATTAATGGTCCACATTGTTAAAATTTGTAGCAGTATTGTAATTAAAAGATGTAGTGTATCATTCATTGAAGTAAAACAACGAACCAGAAAAGCCGTTCACAAAAATTTGTTACCCTTAAAATTAGGAGGTCAGGAAACAAGCCTGACGAATAAATAGGCCAATCAAGGAAGACCAAAAAATGTCGACTCGGAGAGAGAAAAATTAGTATAGTCGTTAATTTTTGTGCGGTAGTAGGGTGAGGGGGGGGGGGGGTGGTCATGTACAGTGTACTAAAAGTCCTGACTGGTGTGGGCAAGGAGGGGAGAGTAGGTATGTAAAGGTCACTTTCAGAATTTTCTCGAATATCTCGAGAAGCGGGGTTCTATCTAAAATATTTCCCAGTACAAGATTAAACTAAATCAAATTTCCTACAAAAAAAGGTCCTATTCATTTTTTCTCTAGTATGAATAGTTTCTGGAATACAGAGGATTGCAAAGCCCAGAGTATTAATAGTGTCTTAATGATATAAAATTTGTGTTCATTGTTAAATGATGTAATTTAGAAAAAAATATTAAAACTTTATACCACGTCTGAGTGCAATAGAACAATAGGAAGGGATGAATTGTGCACTGGGAGTGCAACAGGATAGAAGGGCTGGGGTGGAGGTCAGGAGCCTGAGGGAAGGTAGGTGGCCGGGTTAACGTTCTGCACTTCCCTCCTCCATAGCTGTACAAAATGGAGAGAGAGCAGGCGATTCGCCGTTCTCTGTATCGCAGTACGTCACGAATAGTAACTGCTGGGTATTTCACGAAGTTACACAAACAGTCCCGCAGCTCTCCTTATCAGTCGCTAGCGAAGCAGTGAGCAGACACTCTAGGTTAGGGGTTGGGGAATGCTTATTTTCCACAAAGTGCGTTAACACTAAATTGAACAGAGATAGGAGTTTCTAATAATACAAAAGCAAAAAAGCATATGGACAGATTCTGCGCAAATCCCTACTCACTGCTGTACACTGCTACAAGGGAAATTTCTTTTTAGTCATCCCATATCGCAGTTGTAGCTTTCTTCCAGGAAGATAGACTTCCTCCACCACAAGTGCTGGTCGCTTTTCAGTTTAGTCTCTCTCATTTCCTGTCTAGTTCTCTTACGAAAGTAGATAAAAGAACTTCACTGAGCTCGTATTTATACTGTGGAGCTATTTTCTGTTTATTCAATACTTACTTGAAATTAACTGTGCTTTAATGTAAAATACGTTCCTATAAACAATGGCAGAGAAGTGGTTAAATTTGGTGGTGGTGGTGGTGGTGGTGGTGGTGGTGGAGGAAAGGGACTGAATTAGTAAAAGTGGCATCTTGCTGCCGTCTGCCGTTGACAGCATATAGTAAAGCTACGTAAGTGTTGCAGTCACATAGTGGTGAACTAATAAATGACCAGAAAGTTACTGAATTTCTTTAGCTATTAAATGTGTTGCTGGTAGACTGCATAAATCTGTTCTATTCAGGAATTGCTGTCACTTGCAGAACGGGTTGCACTGAGTGGAGCCACTTACCACACACCCACAGTATATCTTGCATGGTGGGTGTCAATATGTCTGATGGAATAGGAGTGATAATGTTTAAATCTAGAAGAGTAATTTGTTGTAATGCAGTGCTTGACTTGGTTTGAAATATTTGACGTTACATAATACCTAGGTGACATATTTCCATTACAGAGGGACCGAATTTAAGCCCCTGAGCCTCCTCAGATGTTGGAGAGTGCTGAGGATGGTGTGATGCGTTTCATACGCTAAAGCTGCGAAAATGGAGACAGTAAAGAAGACATTTTCGAATAAATACTGACAGCAGATTCTTCAGTGTGGTAGACAAAAATGTTTAAAATGGCTCTGAGCACTATAGGACTTAACGTCTGAGGTCATCAGTTCCCTAGAACTTAAAACTACTTAAAACTAACCAACCTAAGGACATCACACACATCCATGCCCGAGGCAGGATTCGAAACTGCGACCGTAGCGGTCGCGCGATTCCAGACTGTAGCGCGTAGAACCGCTCGGCCACTCCGGCCGGCAGTGTGGTAGACAGTTTTCAGCTGCAGCTGTTGAGTTTTTCATATGATAGCTCACTTTTATTTATTTCCCCGAGCGCGAAGAACACTAAAACGCAGTATAACTTAATATAATTTTAATTACAGAGAATTTCACACTAGTTTTGCACCTTTTCGTCTCTGTTCTCAACTTGAGGGCTTCCAGGTCCTCCATTGGAGATGGCAGCCCGATGGTAGCTTCTCCTTTGAAACTGCCTGGCCTCTACCACTAGAGCACTTGCCCGCGAAAGGCAAAGGCCTCGCGTTCGAGTCTCGGTCCGGCACACAGTTTTAATCTTCCAGGCACTTTCATATCAGCGCACACTCCGCTGCAGAGTGAAAATCTCATTCTGGAAGCTTCTCGTTTGCTAACCATAATCCTCTAGGAGGTTTCGTTCTCCACAGCTCAGGGCGTCGGGCTTGTGCTGGATTTGGCATTGGTGGTGTTGTAAGTAGGAAGCTTTTTCTGGATTTCAGTCGTGATTGACAGGCTTGAGTTTTGGACAATGGATGCTATGTACCTGTTTCGTACGTTTTATTTTCCATTCTCTGCTGCTACTTGTCTTATTGCATCTGGGGGTACTCTGCCCATGATTGAAAAGACCTTATTTGAGTGGAGTTGATCTCAGACAGCCGGTGACTACGCGCACTGTCTGATGAAGAGCCATATCAACTTGGTTAGCATGTGCAGACTGGTGCGCAGCACAGAAGAATGCTGGACGAAATGGAGGGCTGCATTCCCTACGTGTTGTTTGTTAGTTTGCGGATGGGACTGCGTCTGGTGCATACCTTTTGTATGCTGTCTACACAGTGTCCTTTGTAGGTTAAGTCACGATCCAACTCCAACCTTCAGACTGCTATGTGGGGTCCAGCTTGACCCCACTGTTAAACCTTTTAGTTTTCGTGAGTGGAATATCTAATTAAGATCTTCGGAATTTTTGTAATGTGTTACAAATTTAATCAGCTTTATTACCGTAAGAGTTCCGCAAAGTGTTAAATATACTCGGATCCGTCACACCAGTTCATGTCTCATAATATTTTCTGCACCTTGAGAATTTTGTGTTGGCTGCCTTGTGTTTCTGTTATTCTGGCATACAGTGTTGACTGCCTTGTATTTTTTAGTTATCGTGGCATGCATTGTGAGTTAGAAAATGTGTGGAGACAGTTCAGGACTCTCCTAGCGTGCACTGTAAAGTGTAGCCGTGTTGAAACGGGAAGGTGAAACTTCTCATTTAGAAAATCAGGCATTTAGAGGACGTTGTGCAAATAATAAATGACAGCAATGACGAGGATGAGTATGAAATGAATGGTGAAAGATCGGATTCATAGAATGAGGAGCATTAGAAGGAGAAAGGAATAACTCCAGACATACAATAATGTGGAAATGACAGCGAAGATAAGTGACGGAGACAAAACACTACAATGTTGAGTGCCTCATTGCTAAAAGTGGTATGGTATGATCGTCTGACCCGTCAAAGGCAACTCGACGGACTGCGCACAATATAATTACTGTGTCTCCTGGTTTGACCTTCTCGTTTCAAGGTGTTAATTCGTGGAAGACATTTTGAGGACAAGGAGGAGGAGGTGATTCACACAGTGAAGCACTGGCTCCGCAACCAAGCAAGGGTTGGTACCGAGGGGCATACACGCTCTCGTTTCGCGCTGGAGGAAGGCCATAGAACGGGATGGAGATTATGTGGAAAAATAGGGTTTGTAGATAAAATACCATTTCTTCGTGTGTGTAATTCTCATTATGTTTGATAAAGAATTGTTGAAGGAAAAAAAATGAGGTGTATTACTTTTTGGGCAACCCTCGTATTATAGAAGACGAAAAACCCTACATGGGAAACATTCTATTGACCGTGGAGACATATCTTCTAGAACTAGGAAAGGAACTGGTAATTTCAAATGTGAAGAAGAGGATACGAACTCCAGTCGGCCTATACAGAAGCTATTAGAAATCTGATCTCGGAAGAGAAGACTGCAGAGGTTACAGGAGGACCACTGAAACTAAAGGGCCGATGACATTTATGTCCAAGAAAAAATGACTGAAAAAGTAGAACAACGTGTGAGAATTGCAAGAAATGGATTTGCGATACCCGTATCGTATAGTATTGTCCCTTAGATGTTACACTTAGTGAGCATCAGTCGCAAAAACACTTCAACGTTAGTCGCGGTACATCATAAGTGTGTTCAAATGCAGTTGTCAATCCCAGTGAAAAATAAAGAAATGAAGAGAAAAATTAGAAAATAAAACATTACTATATCTAATGGTGTAGTGGTGAAAAATATTGTAGTTTGTAATTCGGTTGTTTGTTTGACAATGCAGGTTTTGAGGTAGTGTTCTTAAAAAAAATGTTGACATCAGAACTACTGTTCTAAAAGATCTTATTTGTTCTCAGTAGAACATAAGGTGATATTATATTGTGTAAATTCGAGTTTTCAGCCTAGGGTCCATTAGGACGTATATCTGGTTTAAGGAGGTACAAACGCATTGCAGTCTGAAAGTTAACCCTAGTTATTGGAATTGGACACAGTGATTCAGATTAGGTGATCTTCAGGTTTCTTCTTTCTTCTTGCCTCTTGAATGGGTTGGTTGAAACACACACACACACACACACACACACACACACACACACACACACAGTTTTATCCTGATTGAGTTTGAAGTTGTCATAAAGGCAGAGAGCAAGTTGTCACAGAGCAGATGTTAGTTTGGATTCTACTGCTTCAAATGTCGCTATCTGCGTAGCGACAGCTGTCATCTGCAAAAAGGGCCGGGTTCCGGCGTTAAGAGGCTGATCATTGGTATGTACAGTATGTTATATAATACTGGAGCCCTGGGGAAAGTCATTCTTCTGCATTCTCCGACACTTTTTGTCATTTATAGTGACAAAAATCAACTGTCCTGCAGCAAACACTGAATAAACTACGTCAGTCGGTAGGCCTTAGTTGTTGTTGTACAGATTCTTTGTTAGTTTCTAATGATTCACGGTATCATAAGCAGCCGTAAGATCGATAAAAGCAACTACCGTAATCTTTCTTTCATACCCTTCCTCGATGTGCAGGATTAAATTAATTACCTGACTAGTACATGATTACCAGGTCTGAAACCAGACTGTTTTTTAATGATTTTCCTGTCGACAGACTCAGAAATTCGATTCAAAATAATTCTCTCCAGAACTTTAAACAGATGCCACAGACGTGATAGTCCGAAATTCTTGAGGTTATTCTGTTCTTTGCCAGGTTTAAGCAATGCCACGACTTCAGCCTTGCGCCAGATCTTTGCGATTATCATTCTAACGACAAAGTGTTCATCCTGTTAAGGATCCAGATGATTGTTGTAGGGCCAAAGTTATTTGTTTCTTCTCATGTTATCTAAATCTGTAGCTTTTACCCTTCATCCGATGAATACCAGGTCTCAGATTATCATCTGTGAATTGAGTGCTAAGGTAACAATTCTCCTCCACACATCCTTCGAGTTTTGATACTTTAACTCTTTGTGGTTTCGACTTTCAACATCAGTTGGTGTGCAGTTTTTTCAGGGATGTCCTTGCTCACTCCAGAGGATGAAATTACAGGATCACCGTTAACGGTCCTCAATAATTTACAGACTTGTCGACTACGACGTTTCGTTGTCGAGCTTCCGAGGAGATAGCGCCATTTTTCTGTTCGTGATATTAATATGGCTTGAATAAGTTATTGCCTTTCCTCAGTATGGATCAGTTTCCAGAAGCTGTTAATATTCATACGTTTTAAGCAGCTCTTCTCTTTTTGCGTTCGGGAATGTGCTTACGAGAGATGCACTTTACTAGCTCAACAGTCTCCTGATTGTCATGATTTATTCGTCCAAATTCTAAGAAAATAGACCCCACCGACCTTTTTTGAAGTTGGTCTGTTTTTTGAATACAACAATTTTAGGTTTAACAACTGCTTCTACAGTACATACAAGAGCTCGGTGTTGTGTTCTTGGGAAAGTTTCTGCAATATACTTCTTGATTCGGTGAGCAATATGTTCGGAAGCAAAAATATTAACTGGGTTGTAGCCCCCACTTCATCGTCTACAGCTAAAGGAATAAGGCAACCCTGGGTCATGTATTAGCTTTAAATCCATGCATTCCGCCCAATCTTCTAGGTTTTTGCCATTTGTGTCTGTCTCCTTACATTCTCATGAAGTAATATGACAATTGAAGCCACCAATTACCAGTTCTGGTGGCTGAGAGTCAAAACTACAAGTTCCCGTAAATTTTTATTCCTTATTTGGTGGCTTGTGATAGCGGAAGATTTAATTTCTACTGTTCGGATTTCGATGTTGTCTACACAGTTCGTATCAGCATACAGTGTATCAGCGCCCAATTTTGTGAAAACTGCACTCTCGTATTGCTAATTAGGTATCTTTAACGCAAGTGTCATTCCATTCACCCTCGGTCGACATAAGATGTAACATACGCGAATCATGAATCAATCTTGTACTCTGAAGCGGAATGTGTGCTGTCGGCAGCATGACTTTCTGCGAAAGTAAAGGGTTCGAGTCTCGGTCGGATGTGCAATTGTAATGTCATGAAATATCTTTCATGAATCGTGTCAAAATACGAATATGTACTACGAATTCGCTCGGATACGGGATCGATATTTTTTAATACTCGCCGGCCGAAGTGGCCGTGCGGTTAAAGGCGCTGCAGTCTCGAACCGCAAGACCGCTACGGTCGCAGGTTCGAATCCTGCCTCGGGCATGGATGTTTGTGATGTCCTTAGGTTAGGTTTAACTAGTTCTAAGTTCTAGGGGACTAATGACCTCAGCAGTTGAGTCCCATAGTGCTCAGAGCCATTTTTAATACCCCCTGCAGGTTACTGAGAGGATATCCTTCATTCATTTGGACATCTGCTTGAGACAAGTTGCCTTCACACTGTCTGTGCAGTTCCTAATGAATCTCAGTTATATTCTCTTGGAAGCCTGACAGTGGCAGGAAAACTGTGCTCCACGCGCCGAGTGCTCAGCTGCCTCACTGGAGAAGTAGTAGGCGACTTATGGACGTCATCCTGTTTCCCAGCCAGCCTCCACCTTATTACTTTACCTCACAGCACTGCTTTTTAACTGACAGACTGTAGCATGTTCTTGCAACTGGAGAATCCTCTACTTAAAAGGTTCGATTGTTCGTCCACCAGTTTGAGGCGACTATTGACCTTAATATGTTAACAAGGTCATCTTTTAATATTAGGCACACCCAGACTTGCGACAAATGATGCAGCTGCGTGCGTAAATTTTATTCAACAACATATAATATACAGTGCGATATGAAGAAATCAGCGTGCTGCAAACAGATTAGGTCGAAGGAACGGAAGGAAGATTTGGGTTTATTTAACATCTCTGCCGACGAAGAGAGCAGTACAGACGAAGCACAAGCTCGAATGAAAGAACGCGGGGAAGGAAACCGGCCGCATCATTTTTAAATGTACGTATTGGCATTTTCATTTATTGAGTTAGAGGAATCTCGGGAAAACTAAAAGGGGATCTTCGTACGCCACTCGTTGCGAATGTTTACCCAGCTATCTCAACCAATGCCCCACCTCAGATGGTGCACTAGGTCGGTGGAAGAAAGACGGGTGAAAGAAATCGTCGTTGGGCATTCCAAAGTACACGGGTGTTTTTTCGTCCCTTTCTTTAGGACCAACTGCGTAATGTGTCAGATATGATTATTAGAAAGATGCATCAGAATAGCTACTTGTAATAATTAATCTTTGTTAACGGCAGAATGCTTCAGCATTTATCACCATTGTCTAGTATCTGCGTATACAATCTTTCTGCATTATCAAATGTTAACGGACGTTTGGGTCACTTTGTATTTTTCGCAATAGTATAACAAAGTACCAACTACGGCGCATCTCCTTTGCTTTGAGTAACAATTTGTAGATGAAAGTACCACAGTCCTCGGGAGTTTATTACCTATCAGTCTTCTTCTTTTTCCGTAGACTCGTCATCATTGGAATCTGGAATGTGTCTTATAATTTCGAAGCCAAGTTGGTTTGAGATTTCTGTGAGCACCATTGCATTTCAGACGCTTAAGAGGCGCTTCTTCGTAGTTTCGTTTGTGTTCTACATCTACATCCATACTCCACAAGCCACCTGACTGTGTGTGGCGAAGGGTACTTCGAGTACCTCTATCGGTTCTCCCTTCTATTTCTTGTCGTTTCAATACGATTCTTATGTCACTGAACTGTTGAACTACCCCTGTCCCATTGCTCAACGGTTTAGCAACACACGAAGGTGTAACGGCTTCCCGATCGAATTAGCAATTCATAGAACATGAGTAGGCCTTCTCGTGTTTGCAGATTTCGTGCTCAAGTGTTTCATCCGATCTGCTTCGCCTAATCTGCGCATCAAACGGTGGCGCTGTCTTCTTCACGTTAGTCACAGAAGTAAGATTTCATTATTTTTCTGTTTACAACCTAAACAGCCGCATGCCAGCGTACAAAACAAGATCCGTTTGGAAAAAGGCAGTTTTCTTTACCAACTTAGACGTCTCGCTTTGCCTTCGCTTTTGTAGTTTTCTCTCCTATTAGAAAAAAATTACTACTTCCTGTTTCCACCCAAGTTTTAACAGTAGTCTGCTGTTCGTCGAAGAATGGTTTGAACTGCCATAGAGGCAACGAAAGTACATCTGTAATAGTAAACTACATTTTGACAGATGAAGCATACTGAATATTCTATCAAAGGTTACATTTGTCTGAAATAAATGTTACAGAAATTCCACTCGCATTGTGTTCTTATATAATTTTCCTTTTCTTGTATAACGCCCATTACGAGGATAGAAAATTCTCAAAATAAGTGGTAACAAATTATAAATTTGTTACAGCATTTATTTTACTTGACTTTAACTACTGAAATGGCAAAAACTAGGAAAAAAAATTTGGGCTGAAGTGTTTGGAAGACTCAGTTTGAAAACAGTTTATCATGTGTCAAGTACCTACAACATAATTAACCCTTAATGGTCGTTCTAACGACAGTCGTATTTGCTCCAGTAAACTTATGTCGCCTGTAAAACTCTGTCGCTTTCGAATGTGTGCTATGTTTAAAACTAGTGTAGCAGGCCTCCTTATAAGCTGCCAACTATTTCCAAAGAAATTTTATACATTGCAGTTACAGTCAACTGTTCTCATTGTGCGAACGCATTATTGTTTCCACAGCATCTTCTCGCTTGCAGAAAACCTAATGACCTGCTTTTGGCAGCGTTGAATATTCTAGAAGCAGGACGATAGAAGGCAGACTGAAAGAGCCGCAGAGCACTCCTTTTGAGCCGCGTGTTTCCAGTGCAGACTGGCTACACACTGCGCAGCCAGGTTTAGAGATCAGTGCGCCTACGCAAATCTGTTTTTCGTAGTGATCTAAGGTTAAATGAATGCCGTAGCGGGTGTACAAAGAAACGGTGACGCTGTCGACACTGCTTGATGTCGAAAGTTTCTACAAATTGTAGAAAAACTAATTATGCATGGTTTCTCGTCTACGTGATCATCATCCAAGCACGGCGCACACTGGAATGTAGCCGCTTAACTCAGTACACACACATTTTAACGTAAAAAATACCATCGTCGGATAGGCTGCTCGCTGCTTAATCGCATTATGGATCTCCCCCCCCCTTCCACTCTCTCTCTCTCTCTCTCTCTCTCTCTCTCTCTCTCTCTGACGTGACACTTCGTGGCCTTTGTCTTGGAGATTCACCGGCACCTCCAGTTAAGTGAGAGGCCATTTCCAGCGAAGGACTTACCATAGGTTATTTTACGTGCTTGGAGATCGCTGCAGTTTCCGGTCCAGGAGATCAGAGAAAGAAAGGTTTTGCTGCTACTTGGAGAGTGAGCAGGCCGCTAAACTGGCAAACCGCTGACTGGGCCTGCGGCTCGGGCTGTTGTAACAGCCACGCAACTTGCGCCCACTCTCGCTTCACGCCGTTAGCTGGCCCACGCTCCCTGCCAAACTGTGTCGCGCTTCACCTCCTTCCAGTTACTTCCTTATTCTTCTCCAGACTCGCTCAGCGCATATGCATCCCACAAAAGTAGCAATTAAAATTCCGTTTGTACAGGGGGACACCTTACGACAGTAACGGTCACGTTGAAGTGGTGACGCGTCTGTAGCCTTCCCAAATTCCATGGTGTCGTGTGCGTGGCAAGTGAGCCCGGTTTCAGATCTCGGAACTACATATGCATGTGAGACGGTCAAGGCGCTAAGTCTCGGCGCATAACGATGATAGTCATGTGCTTACGTCGATCGCATCAAGATTACATCTGAGTGCATTGTCTGCTGCTGCAGCCAGGCTCAAATAGCGTGATCACCCCCGTGCGGATGACTTTAGTCGAAACAGCTGATAAAGTCTACACTGGAGATGCTGGTACTGTCTAGAAATACGTCCTAGCTGTGAAACGCAGAAGTCACTGTACCGACAAACTTAAACCAAAACCGCTGGTCGACGAACGCACACATTAGCTTTTACGCAGCAATACGGTCAATGGACTTCCACTATCGGCGCTCTCTCTCTTATATATATATATATATATATATATATATATATATATATATATATATATATATAAATTTCTTTCTTCATCTACATATACGTGATTACTCTGCTATTCACAATAAAGGGCCTGGAAGAGGGTTCAATGAACCACCTTCAAGCTGTCTCTCTACCGTTCCACTCTTGAACGGCGCGTGGGAAAAACGAGCACTTAAAGTTTTCTGTGCGAGCCCTGACTTCTCTTATTTTATTGTGATGATCATTTCTCAGAATGTAGGTGGGTGCCAACAGATTGTTTTCGCAATGGGAGGAGAAAACTGGTGATCGAAATTTCATGAGAAGATCCCGTCACAACGAAAAACGACTTTGTTTTAACGATTGCCACTCCAATTCACGTATCATGTCTGTGGCACTATCTCCCCCTACTTCGTGATAATACAAAACGAGCTGCCCTTCTTTTTACTTTTTCGATGTCACCCGTCAGTCCCATCTGATGTGGATCCCACACCGCACAGCAATACCCCAGAATAGGGCGGCCAAGTGTGGTCTGAGCAGTCTCTTTAGTAGACCTGTTGCACCTTCTAAGTGTTCTGCCAACGAATCGCAGTCTTTGGTTTGCTCTACACACAACTTTATCTATGTGATCGTTCCAATTTAGGTTATTCGTAATGGTAATCCCTAAGTATTTAGTTGAATTTACAGCCCTCAGATTTGTGTGACTTATCGCGTAATCGAAATATAGCTGATCTCTTTTAGTACTCATGTGAATAACTTCGCACTTTTCTTTATTCAGGGTCAATTGCCACTTTTCGCACCATGCAGATATCTTACATAAATCATTTTGCAATTCATTTTGGTCATCTGATGACTTTACAAGACGGTAAATGACAGTATAGTCTGCAATCGATCTAAGACGGCTACTGAGATTGTCTCCTATGTCGTTAATATAGATCAGGAGCAATAGACACCTCCTTGGGGAACGCCGGATATTATTTCTGTTTTAGTCGATGACTTTCCGTCTATTACTACGAACTGTGACTTTTCTGTCAGGAAATCACGAATCCAGTCGCACAACTGAGGCGATAATCCACAGGAACGCAGTTCGGTTTGAAGACGCTTTTGTGTGTGTGTGTGTGTGTGTGTGTGTGTGTGTGTGTGTGTGTTTTTTCAAATGGCTCTGAGCACTGTGGGACGTAACTTCTAAGGTCATCAGTCCCTAGAACTACTTAAACCTAACTAACCTAAGTACATCACACACATCCATGCCCAAGGCAGGATTCGAACCTGCGACCGTAGCGGTCGCGCCGTTCCAGACTGAAGCGCCTAGAACCGCTCGGCTACACCGGCCGGCCACTCGAAATCCTATACGCGGTTAGCGTTGTGAGTAACGAGCTAGAATCATTTCACGTGAAGCCAGAATGGCTCCATGAACAGGATGCGATAGTACTTCCATCACTCTTCGTGTCCATCTGATACAATGGTGTGCCTAAACTGTGGCCTTCATTAGAGGTGGATCTTCTGTGACTGCGCCAAGTCACAAAACTTGATTTCAGCGGCTTGGTAAACACGAGTGTTTTCTTACGCATACGGCTCCATGCTCGTGGTAGATCAGAGAGAGAGAGAGAGAGAGAGAGAGAGAGAGAGAGGAGGGGGTCATTAAGGAGCTTAGAATTCATAACCTCCGAATAAACTGAATTTAAAAAAAGAACGGTGTCAAATGTTTCATGAAATGGTGTCTAAAAGCAAGAAATAAAATAAATTAGGGAGAGAGTTGATGCGTCTTTTAATTATACTCGAAATCCATGCACAGTATTTTACGGCCAGACAGCAGCAGTCTGCACGTCAATAAATTCCGCGGGACAGAGACCCTCTAGTACTCCTTAACATTCTAAGCTAAACGTTGAACTGTAAATTCTCAAACGGTAGCTCGTTAGCTGAACATGACTTTAGCGTCATTCAAAGGCGCTTCAAATTTTTTCTTTTCTATTGTATCTCTTACTTTTAGACAAAACATTTCACACGACATTTCACAAAACATTTGACTGTTTTTGTTTAAAAATTATTTTCTAATCTTGCTCAGAATGTATGAAATATAATTAAATATTGATCGGTATTCTATTATTAGTAAGAGTATATAGACTAAGAGAAAGCAGACAAGTTTATGTTGTGATTTAACATTTATTGCAAAACTAGACCTTACTATGATCAGTTAGATACCCCATTTTGTACATTCTCACTCTTCGTTTGGCTATGAAAATTCGGACAAAAATCAGTTGGTTAATTTCTAGGAGTCTTTAAACATATAGAGTGTATAGACTATTCGTAAGTCAACCGGAAATATGATTTAAACAAGAAGCTTAATTTATTAATACTGGTGCCTTGGATCGCTTCATTAGTTGTATTCATTGCCTGTTAATTATTCGCAGGTTCGAATCCTGCCTCGGGCATGGATGTGTGTGATGTCCTTAGGTTAGTTAGGTTTAACTAGTTCTAAGTTCTAGGGGACTAATAACCTCAGCAGTTGAGTCCCATAGTGCTCAGAGCCATTTGAACCATTTGTTAATTATTCAGAGCTCTCGTTGTTCCGCGTGCCTATTCTCTTCGTTATAAAGACTGTGCATTTCAGGAACCACAAACGCAACTTGTTTCCGTAAGAGCTGGCCTGTGGCAAAGTAAAACTGAAGCAGCAGTTATTTCATAGTTTTTGTAGCGAGGAAATAACTGTATTGTCTCGTAGGACAGCCACCTCATTTCATTTTAAAGATATTTTTCTTTTTTATAGTATTACGACAGTATAATACAGAATGGGCAATGAATTATAATAAAGTCTATGTAAGGAGTTAGCTCTTTGAACTGTAGACGTGCGTGGTTTCGTGCTTTATTTTTTGAGTGATTGCTAGTTGTAAGTCGTGGATGTTTAATGGTGTACGGGACGGGGGGAAGGGGCGTCGAAGTGGTGGCCCTCGGGAGTAATTTCGGGAGTTATTAATGTGGCAACCTGCCTCTAGAGAGTACCCTGTGGGAGAGAATCGCCACATTATGCTCACCGGAAGATTCTCATGTAAGCAGGAAGCGCAGATTTCAGTGCAGGTTTTGGGAGATAAGTTACAATGATTCTGCAGTGATTCTGTGACTTTAAGTTCCGGTCGGCGAGCTTACAGTGGTCAAGGTGCCTGGTACAGTCCGCTCTACCAGTCTTGTAAAAGTTTTTTTCCAAAAAGAAAATTAGTAAACTATGGCTTAGCAATTATTGTACCCGTTTTCTTGGAGCACTCCTGTTGATAAATCAGTGTTTCGCAAGTAATTTCATATGTACGAGGGTTATTTGGAAAGTAAGGAACGATCGGTCGCGGAATGGAAACCACACTGTAAACAAAAATTTGTGACATTTAGCCACGCCTTCCACCTCCTCCTGTACATAGTCACCGCTACGACTTAATCTGCCGGAGCGTTACGCAAACTTTACGATACCCTCGTCATAGTAGGCAGCCTCCTGTGCTTTCCGACAATTTTCAACGCTGGACTGCAGCTCGTTGTCTGTGCCAAAATGTTGTCTTCATAGGCAGCGGTTCATCTGAGCACAGATAAAAATCACAGGGAGCCAAATCAGGGCTGTGTGGTGGGTGATCAAACACTTACCATCGAAAATGTTGCAGGAACGTCCTCATTGCCCGTACAGTGTGCGGCCGCGAACTGTCATGGCGAAGGAAATGCACGACACTTACGTCACGTGGGGCCGCATGAAATCGGGCGAAATCTTCCGGCAGGCGCCCATACTTCGAGGCACCTTTATGCGCTCACTATGCACTCAGTGACGCTATCTATGGGCATCCTAGAGACACTGAAACACGTCTGTGCAACACTTCATCGGATTTTCACTGTGGTTTCCATTTCACCACCAATCGTTCCTTACTTTCCGAATAGCCCTCGTATTTCGTTATAATTTCTGCTTCTGCTTAGCAACGATATTTGAAGTTTCTCAAAAATCAACTTCAAACTTCTTTTGTTGTCACCAAGTCGTAACGAAAATTTCCTGCTTATGTCTTCTGATGTCCGTGATGCCTAAAACTCCTTTAAATTGTAACTAATTTGCTTTTGGTCAGTTTTGCGAGCAATGGAAACGGATCTTCATGAGCTCACTTGTAATTAGTTCTCCATCACAGTCGAGACTAGATTTGATTTCGTATGGGCGTTTTCTCCCACTATTTAGATAGGGAACAATGGTGTATTATCCGTCCGCTTTCTCCTTGCATGGCGAATGGGAGAAGGAAATCAAATCCTGCAATTGTGGTCCGGGAAGCAGTATCTGGAGGAGAGGAGTCGCCCCAGCTTGGTCGAGAAATGTGTAGCAGAGGAAATAGGACACGTGGAGAATACTTGGCACTATAGATACACATACAACCGTAGTTTTGCATCAGTCATTTATTTCGAAATTCATGGACAGAAAACAAAAGTTGGCTCTGAGCCGCGTGTAATATATTCATTCGCAATGTGTCCAGATCACCAAATAAAAAGTATTTAGATCACGAAAAAAATTTTCCTTCTTTTTTTGGGGGGGGGGGGGGATGCGGGGGCAAGGTGGTTGTTTCGCAGCACTCGTGAGCACGTCCCCTTGATTGGATCGAGGCCCACGAGGAAGACAGGCCGCGGCGCCTTCGTCGCAGCACGAGACACTAGGTCTTATGTGTCAGCAGGTGCTCCGTTTGGAGGAGGAGGGAGAGAGAGAGAGAGAGAGAGAGAGAGAGAGAGAGAGAGAGAGAGAGAGAGAGAGAGAGAGAATAATTCTTAACTGCGCTTTCAAATGCATGCAAAATCTCGATAGCACACTACAAAGTTAAGAGTTACAGTGGATACCTTTCCGTTGACATATTGTTTTGCCGTGGGCTCTGCACGGAGCCTACCGCTCGCGAAGTTTGGTGGACATGCCGACTACTGTCACGTCACAAGTTCGTTGCGGGGCCCGTTCTTTCGTGGGCCACTGGTCGGATTCATGCTTGAATCATTGTGGTATGCCATCGATGAGTTCATAAAGTCAGCTCTGGTCCAAATTGTCCCATTCTACAATGGTGATTGTGCATAAGTTCAAAATCGTTCAAATGGTTCTGAGCACTATGAGACTTAACTTCTGAGGTCATCAGTCCCCTAGAACTTAGAACTACTTAAACCTAACTAACCTAAGGACATCACACACATCCATTCCCGAGGCAGGATTCGAACCTGCGACCGTAGTGATCGCGTGGTTCCAGACTGTAGGGCCAGAACCGCTCGGCCACTCCGACCGGCACTACTCAATACGTGGTCGTTGTCAGCATCAGAAAACGCCTCACTTCAGTTCATCCAACACGCGCCCGATTGGGTTTGTGTCCGGGTAGCAGGCAGGACACTCCATTCTGGTGATCCTAACACGCTGAAGGAGCATGTTCAAGAGAACAGCGTCATGACCACGAGAATCAGCCATCAAACTGAAATTGCCACCGAAATTTTGGTGATACAGTCCCATTGTTTGTTGCAGGGTCTCGTTCCTGTACCGTAGAGCAGTGAGGTTGGTCTCAAGAGGTCCGTGGTGGCTCCGTGTAATGCCAACCCATATGTGGCGCACAATGTTCGCGGAGTTCGATATTACGGGGTTGTCTCCAAACACGTTGTCTGCCATTATCAAGGTACAAACAGGTCAGAATTAAGACTGCCACTTCTGGTGCGTCCATTCAGCATGGTTTCTTTCCTATATGTAACGGAGTCCGTGGTGGTGTTGTGTACGACATGACATTGCCATGGTAATCAGAAATGGAGATACGCATTCATCAAATCGTCTCCTAACAGTCTGGTGCGATACATGGCGTCCTGTAGTCTCCTAGAACGCAGAATTCTGTTCTGGAGCACTCAGCCCACGGTTTCTTCGACTAAAAAGTCCTAGATACCTGTCATCATATGCACACCTCGAATGTGGACGGCCTGTGTTGTGTAAGTCCTCAACACTACCTGTCAACTGTAACCGAGCCCACGTCCACAAAAAGTTACTTTGACTCCGGTGCATACGCCGTGCAGCTTCCTTGGTTAACAAGCCTTCTTCACGTAACCTGATGATGCACATTGTCATCTGTGCCATGATGGATGTTCACTGTAATGTTCCGCAGACGTATCTAATGCGTTCTTACTGGTGCATTACTTTCAACTGAAATGTTGTAATCCATTAGAGTGCTGCCCTCTACTCGTTGGTAGTGCACATGGTAACTCTGTGTATGGTATTTTATCCATCCTCGGCAACTGTTGTCATATATAATGAAATACTAAGCAACCAGTTGCGTAAAGGAAATTAAATTTCTTTATCGCTTTCAGGCACTTACTGCTTTTCTTCAGGAGTTTTTACCTATCGCATTATTTGCGAATGTCAGCAGTAAGGCGCATACAACAAAATGCCTTGGTCGTGTGATTCATAGTCACTATGACACTATGAACAACATGAATGGCAATTTGCTGTATGCACCTTATTGCTGACACTCGCAAATAATGCGATAGGTAAAACCTTCTAAAGAAGAGCACTAAGTGCTCGAAACCGGTAAAGAAATTAAATTTCTTTTATGCAATTGGCTGCTTACTATTTAATTATAACTGTATGTTCACAAACTGTCAGGAGCGACCTTCCGATCGATTCAGGAACAGTCACAATAGCAACACAAGTACGCGACATATCGGGGTGAAGCAAAACTTTTGTTGATGTGTGAATGTAGGTGTCTACTTGGTGAATGTTTCATGTAATGAAAATCGCAATTGCCTTACAAACTCTTGCGCACATAATTGGATGTATTGTCAGTCAATTCCGTGCTATCCACTGTGTGTTGGGGGCAGCCAAGGATGCCGCAGAGATATTCTTTTTCATCAAGGTACTAATGGAAATGGTTTTTTGTTGTTTTTTCCTCCGACCTATTACGAACCATCAAATTCTCTCTGTACCATGTGGGCAATCGTGAGGAGTGTTCGTAGAGTGGAATGTTTGTGCTATGGAGGAGTGGTGGTGAAAACTAGAGAGTGAAACTCCGTGTCTGCAAGAAGATTACTCTGACAGCGCCAGATACCCCGCAGATTGTAAAGGCACCATCTGTTCGAAGATGGCTCATACTGAACAGTGCAACACGCCTTCCCTCTGACACTGCAGAGAGAATTTCCGTTTCGTAATGGTACTTTAATGTGCCTTCTATGCAGTTAAACACTCGATAGTGGCTTAAAAAGCCGAAGCTAATTGTAGAATCAAAAAGAGATCGAAATAAATAAACCCTAAGTGGGAAAAATCCCGCCTAACTAAATTACCTTGTGTAATTTGTAGCCGGCCGCTGTGGACGAACGGTTTCAGTCCGGAACCGCGCGACTGCTACGGTCGCAGGTACGAATCCTGCCTCGGGCATGGATGTGTGTGATGTCCTTATGTTAGTTAGGTTTAAGTAGTTATAAGTTCTAGGTGACTGATGACCTCAGATGTTAAGTCCTGTAGTGCTCAGAGCCATTTTTGTAATTTGTACTCTTGTCACCGTATTACACATCAGAACGTTCCCATGCCAGTGCATGCTTGCAGTGTAGAGCAAGCTGAGATAAATTCCCATTCATATCAATGTTTATATGAGAACCTAATTGGAACTTCGAAAACACATACTTGCTTGGAGGCTTGACGACAGTTCTTTGGTTTACGAAATCATTTTAGATCAGACTAAAACGCTGTCACTGTCACACACCTTGTATGCAATAGTGAAAAAATCTGTCTACAATACGTTTTGAGATTAAAACCGTGAGATATTCTTATATGGTCATGCACCCAGCCCACTCTTAATCCCCTCCCCTCCCCTCCCCCCCCCCCCCCCCCCTCTCTCTCTCTCTCTCTCTCTCTCTCTCTCTCTCTCTCTCTCTCTCTCTCTCTCTCAAAATAAGTCACTAGTCTACTCGGCAGATTGGTCTTTGACCTCCCGACACTAGTGCCAACTGCCGTGGGACAGTCGTCTATTCCGTCTTAAGTTTTACCCGCATCTGTCCCATAAGCTGCGTTTAGCTCTGATCGCCAACACTTTTTTCCTGACGTGATGCATATGTGTATTGAACTGACTTCGAATTTAGTAACAAAGCGCGTCTGATAGTGTCTAAGGTTTCGTGTACAAGATTAGTTAATTAGCACGAATGA
The DNA here is from genome assembly GCF_023864345.2 of Schistocerca serialis cubense. Taxonomy (NCBI): domain Eukaryota; kingdom Metazoa; phylum Arthropoda; class Insecta; order Orthoptera; family Acrididae; genus Schistocerca; species Schistocerca serialis. The sequence goes on from NC_064640.1 coordinate 375,097,465, forward strand.
ATTAAATGTCCTCCTAAACGGAAATATTGACATCAACCTTTCTTTGCTCGTCTACGCTGAATGAACATTAAATTTTGAATTGCTGAAGTGAAAACTGTTTTGTGGTTAATACTTACTTTAAAAGTTATGAATGCGCTCATTGGTAGAGGGCTTGACATAGTTTTCCTCTATATGATGAACGCACCTGTGCGGACAGGAAATGGAAGTTTCAATGAGTTTCTTAGTGTGTGTGTGTGTGTGTGTGTGTGTGTGTGTGTGTGTGTGTGTGTGTGTGCGCGCGTGCGCGTTTTCTCTCCAGTGTTCGTGCATATCACTTCGCATTTCAAACTCTTATCGACGAGTATAGAGATTCTGTAGTTCTGGGTAGGCCATCAAAGAAACTATGAAAATGCGTTTTCTGGCACATTAACACTCTGCCAGACATTCACTCGAACTCCAGCCTTGTCTTTAGCGAGAACTTCGAGGTAGAGTAAAATTAGATTCTGGAGACAAAGAAAATTTGTTAAGAGATGCAGAAAAACACATTTAAAATATTTCAGGCTGCTACGGTGGTGAAGAGCTGAATCGCGTAGTGGATCACTCGTAGATCAGGCTAGAAGGCTTCAGGGAATACGTTCGTTAACATTGTCAAGTACGTGACTTTCATTCCTGTTCTTCAAAACTGACATTTTCCTTTTCATAATCAATTCCATGCATCCTCTTTCACAAAATTCCGAGGCGTATGTTCAAAACTGTGCCGAGAAATATGCTTAAATCCCACGTAATAACTACGAAGTTAAAATTAGAGGAAGTCGGCCTCGTCGTAAGAGTATCGATAGTCTTTCTTATTGCGCAGCGTATGCGGCTGGCGTAGGAAGGTGGGAAGGTGGGATCAGGTAAATATACTCTGTCACACACACACACACACACACACACACACACACACACACACACACCGTACGATCGGTTTCGGAGTATAGAAGACGACCTATTTCTACTCACATTGATATCAACGGAATTTTAAAACATTAAAAGAAACGGTGCAGGTGCACTATATATGGGTAGTTTCCTTATTTTTCATTATGCCGAGTGAAGGTCATTTAGAGCTTAAAGTTGTATTTTTTTATGCTTGTGAAATCGCCATTTAACTCTGAGATTTTGCAATCTTTCTGAGATACACTACTACATTCAGAAAAAAATTGTTAAGGATAGAAAAGAAAAACAAATACTAGTTCGCTTTCGTGGTGAGCGAGACCGTGTGATACACAAATGGACAGCTTAGTGTGCGTCCGTATGATAGGAACGAAAAGTGATACCTTGTCACATACTTTCAGCAATTCGATCCAACGTGATTCACGTCACGCCTGTTCAGAAGCCATGTCCTTAGCGTAGCACGTGGGTTGCGCGGGCGAGACAAGCTTACCCAAGTTGGAGGGCAGAGTTGGCACTGCTCGTTAAAGTTGACACGTCACTTGGCCATCGTCCCAAGGTGCCCCACGAATGTCGATGGCTGCTATAGGTCAAAAGCCGGAGTGTCCTGCGTGTACGCAACAGACCAGTTCCGAGCGTGCACGTCTCTCATCCTGTTGCTTTTGCGGAGCCTGTTATGGGCAATTAAATATACCGATGACTGATTCTGTACTCACTGGCAGGTACTAACCGTGGTCTTAATTAAAATCTAGCCGGCCGGTGTGGCCGTGCGGTTAAAGGCGCTTCAGTATGGAACCGCGTGACCTCTACGGTCGCAGGTTCGAATCCTGCCTCGGGCATGGATGTGTGTGATGTCCTTAGGTTAGTTAGGTTTAAGTAGTTCTAAGTTCTAGGGGACTGATGACCACAGATGTTAAGTCCCATAGTGCTCAGAGCCATAATACACAACATTGTCACTGGTAATGGTTCTCTCCCTCCGCTGTGAGTACGTAGATGGATGTTGGAAGTTCTAAGGTGGCCATTTTCCATTACAAAGCTTACGAAGCCATTTGTACCTTTTTGAGATGTGCGTAGCTAACAAGGGAACCTCCCCATCGCACCCCCCTCAGATTTAGTTATAAATTGACACAGTGGATAGGCCTTCAAAAACTGAACACAGAACAATCGAGAAAACGGGAAGATGTTGTGTGGAACTATGAAAAATAAGCAAAATATACAAACTGAGTAGTCCATGTGGAAGATAGGCAACATATTGGACAACGTTAGCTGATGAGCGCCGTGGTCTCGTGGTTAGAGTGAGCAACTGTGGAACGAAAGGTCCTTGGTTCCAATCCTCCCTCGAGTGAAAATTTTACTTTCTTTATTTTCGCAAAGTTACGATCTGTCCGTTCATTCATTGACGTCTCTGTTAACTGTAATAAGTTTAGTGTCTGTGTTTTGCGACCGCACCGCAAAACCGTGCGATTAGTAGACGAAAGGACGTGCCTCTCCAATAGGAACCGAAAACATTTGATCGCAAGGTCATAGGTCAACCGATTCCTCCACAGGAAAACACGTCTGATATATTCTTTATGACACTGGTGACGCCATGTGCGTCACATGACAGGAATATGTTGTCGACCCACCTAACTTGTACACTTGGCGAACGGGTAAAAAGATTCTTCTAACTTACCCGATTTAGGTTTTCTTATGGATGTGATAATCACTCCCAAAAAAGTGATGAAAACATAAGAGTTTGTCACATAAACTGCTTCAAATGAATGCAACAGTTTCACAGACGCACAATTTACCCTTTGCTCTGTCAAAACATGTTTTTTTTTTTACGTTTTCAAATGTTTCCGTGCGTAGACCGTCAAATCCTGTATATGTCCAAGCAAATCTGAACATGTCCTGGAATTTTGGAGAGCGAAGTTGATTATGTGTGAGTGCCTGAACTTTGATAATTATCTGAAAATAAAAAATTAAACTTTTCACTCGAGAGAAGATTTGAACCCAGGACCTGTCGTTCCGCAGCTGCTCACGCTAACCACGGCGCTCGTAAACTAGCACGCTCCTAAATGTTGCCTAGCTTGCGCATCGTCTACTCAGTTTGTATATTTTGCTTATTTTTTCATAGTTCCACACAACTTCTTCCTGTTTTCTCGACTGATCTGTGTACAGTTTTTCAAGGCCTATCCCTGTGCCAACTTAAAACTAAATCTGAGGGGGGTGCGACGAGGAGGTTCCCTTGTTAGTAACTACTAAAGACATGACGTACCACGCTGTCGCACTAATTAGGAGAGCTTAGCTTTAATTGTGTTCGAAAAAGGCAATTTTACGTTAATTAAGAAACAAATTGCGGAAGAAGATTCGTAAAGTTAACAGAAAAGGATTTTAGAGCAAGCACTGTGACTGACGCCCGAACAACAGGAACTTACATGCATTGAGAATAGTGCATTGAAAATGACTAGCTACTAGCCGAAATCTAGATTTGCGTAATAAAATCTAAAAAAGGAAGACTGATTGCTGCAATCTATAATTCATAAATCACATAAGTTGCTGAGTGCACCCACTTTCCGAATGGAAGGTAAACTGATGATCTTGTGTGAGCTTAGGACAGATAATGCCACAAAAAATAATTAATCATCATCTTTCATTCGAAATGAAGATTATTAGGTGTAGAGTACTAGCTCAGTCGAACGACGGCAGAGACAGAAATGGCCCATTTCTTTGCTAAAGGAACAATCCCACTATACAACTGACACGATTTTAAGGAAATCGTGTATCTAAATCAGGATAAACGGTCGATAAGCTCCTCGAGATTAAATTGCAGTTTATTTAACCTGAGCACCACCGACGTTGGTGAACAGCTGGTCATTGAGTGCTTTCTGATTACAGTCGGTAACTTACAGACTAAGAGTCTGAGTGCGTGGTGGCCTTCTATTCGACTGGCTCGCCGTGAATGCACATCCTATGTCATGTCCGGATTGGTCACGCCAATCTGGCCCATGGCTACCTCAGACGGGAAGTTGTCGCACTCATTATCCTGTTCAGTGTGTTTCACTGCTACATGGCGAGCTTCGCAGCTGGCAGACTCCCTGAAACTCTGGAAGCTAATACCCAGGCGGGGAATCGGTTCTTAAGTTTTATCCACCGGAATGGATACTTGTCGCCTCCTGCCGCAGTCTTTACCTTGAGAGTAGAGTTGTAAAACTACCGTAGGCTACGGCAGTGTCCCTAGTAGCCATTGTGGCTAAAGGAAGGTCGTACCCGCGTTACCTTTACGTTAGGTGTGTTGCATACCTCGTGGGCGTTACCTCATAACGATCGCTCTCTCTGCGTACGCGATCAGTGTAGTACTAGATTTCTCTAAAAACCGGAAGCGGTGAGCCATCTAGAAAGAGCGAGTATATATAAAGGGCTGGGTAACTTAGAGAACATTTCTGTTCTATATGGTTATCATCCTGTGTGTTATTTAAAAGTGACTTTGCTATAAATAACAAAATTTAAATTGTCGATGTTTAATTCAGGTTTTATTCGAACATTATTGATTTGTAACTTGAAACAGAGGGATTTTATCATATTGTGCTAGAAGACGCACTTTCCTCAACAAAAAGGTAAAAATTTAAAAGTATCTGGAAAACAAAATACATCAAACATCGGTTCAATAATTCGTCGAACTTTTATAAAACAGTTTTCTGTTGTTCATAAGCAACTTTTGTATGTATCAGTAATGACAGCAAACTCCTGCCTTTGGTCATGATGGAGAATGCTCTGTTGACTACAAAATAACAATAATTATATGCATTTTTCTTGCATTTAAACTGTACTTGCATCAAAAGGCGCTTTGGTTACATAAAGGCGCAAAATTGGCGCGATCAGCTAATTGTTATTACTTGCAAAATGCAATTTATATCCTTAATAAACAGTGGACTAACACTGAAGGAGATGAGGTCCTAATTACATGCAAAACTAACAAACAAACAAAAAAAAACCAAAGCGTCGGCTCCCAGTTTCTCTCTTACACATTCGTTTCTTTCCCTACCAATACTACTAGTAATCCAACCATTTACTTCGTAATTCATGTAATGTACCAAGAGTGATGATGATGAAGTCCCATACTCCGTGACGGAGCGTAGGGAAACGATGCGAGAGACCCGCACCGCCGTACTAGGCAAGGTCCTAGTGGAGGTGGTTTGCCATTACCTTCCTCCGACCGTAATGGGGATGGATGGATGATGATGATGATGATGATGATGATGATGATGATGATGAAGACGACACACCACCACCCAGTCATCTCGAGGCAGGAAAAATCCCTGACCCCGCCGGGAATCGAACCCGGGACCCCGTGCTCGGGAAGCGAGAACTCTACCGCGAGACCACGAGCAGCGTACCGAACAGAAATTTTGATAGAGCGCAACTGTACCTGGGAGGCTTCTGGTTGTCTCTGGACGGAGTGCTGGTTTTTTTATGTTTTACTGCTCCTATTATTAGCGATCTGTCGACACTTTTAATTCTTTAATCTTAAGCTTATAGCTACCCTAAGCTAGAGTCCTTTAACTATCCTTATTTGTGATTTAAAAGCAAATGGTTTTCTTCGATATTTCCGACATTCACAGAATGGAAGGAACAACGACCATATTACTTTGGTCCCTTAAAACGTCTCATATCCATCCATTGATTATAATTCAGATGGTATATGTACAATAGTACATGTCATAGAGTAATTAGATGAGGTAGTACCGAATAGAATTGAGAAGAAACAGCTTTACTAAAAGCAAGGGCTCTGTTGAGACGACACATCCTCAGTCGTTAAGGATTCGTCAGTTTGCTGATGGAGGGAACTGAGTGGGTAAAAATTGTAGGATGATACCAGGGCCTGGCTGCTGTAAACTGTTCCAAAGGTATGTGGGATCCGGTAGTTACGCGGAGACGAAGATCCTCGCACGGGATAGACTAGCGTGGAGAGCAGCAGCAAACCAATGTCCAACTGAAATAACAGCAATGACAGCAGCAGGTGAAGAGGATACAGTAAAACTTAACAGAGGAAAGTGGCATCTTCTGCCAGCCAGACGTCTTCCTGTAATTCATTGTTAGCTTGTGTGCTTACATAATATTTCGCTACTATCGTGACCAGTCTGAGCCATGTGTGTCCTTATCGTGCCTGTTCGCAAGGTCGTTATCGCTCCATCCACCAGAAATTGCTAGTTTCCGACGGGGCCAAAGTACTGTTCACAGTGCATGCTGATGCTTAACGTGGGAGGCCTCACACAATTGTCTTGAAATAAACACGCGTGTAGTGTAGTGGTAGTTGTCTTGGAGAGACAAATGTAATGTAATTTCAAACCTTGACATCCATTTTGGTTCTATGGATGAGTGATTCTTTGCAGATATGTACTGACTAACCTCTTGTGAATCATTTTTCCCCTCCACACTAAGGAGTGAAGTTCATTTTACTGCAGTATGTATCGGTGTAACTGGTTTTCCAACTGGAGTGAAATGTGTATAATTAGTTAATTGTTTCATTCATTATTCTGAACTGCTGTTCATGTCATTCTAAGTGTTTAAATGGCGGACACAAAGATGACCGCATTAAAAAGTCTAATCGTAGGAAAAGTTATGAAAATTGTGATTAGAGGATTGAGATCACCCATTTGTTGCACTGACAGAATATGATTACGGAAAGCGAGAAACAGTGTTTTCAAGGCAAATTTTTAAGGCTAATGTGACATCTGCCAATGATCAACGTTCTTGTAAACACGTAAAGTTTCTACAAAACGATGTAGTTATTAGTTCCTCTGATTTATCTCCAGTGCAGTTCTTTCGAAAGACAGTATCTTGCGGTAGTAGCAGACTGATGTCGATTTCAGTTGCACTCAGTTTATCGTCGAGAACATTTTCATTTCTCGTTGTCAGTCGGCAATTGCGAGCGATGTAGTGCTGTAGCAAGACACCGAACTCGCATTCGAGGGGACTGAGGTCCAGCCATCCCATTTAGGTCTCCGATGTTCCGTAAACTACGTTCATAAGACTGATGATATACATAAACTTTTTGTTACATTGTAACTGTTTGAATATTCATTTACTTTTATTTTCTTCACTTTTACGTGGCCGTGTTGGTCTAGAGCCTAGAGCAATGGACTCAACCTCTGGAGTTCCAGGTTCAATCCCAAATAGGTGCGGGGAATTTTCCCTCATTCCAGGACGGTCCCAGGTCCACTCAGCCTACTTTCCAATGAGTACCGGGGTTCGTTTCTGGGGGTAAAAAGGCAACCAGGGAGATGGACCCGCCACCCACCCACTCATAGTGCTGCGTGGAAGAAAGCCCGCACTCTACCTGTTGTCAGGCGAATAGCTATAGGCTTTACCTCTACTTTACCTTTTCACTTTTACCCTGTATACATCGCGTGTGTGCGCACGGATTTTTCTCAATTGACTTTACTCCTCGTACATAATACATGTTTATTATTTGATCATTATTATTACACTGTCCAGTCATATTGTGACTACCCGCCAATGGACTAAATAACAACCTTTTGCAGCGCGGACCTCCGCGAGACGTGCAGGAAGTGTGTCAATAAGGTTGTGGAAGGTCGAACCATACCGACTGCTTAGAGGATCCATGGCGCAAAAAGCTTGATCACGTGGTCCCACTGATTCTCCATTCGGTGTAAATACGGGGAGTTCGGCGGCCAGGGGAGTACGGTAAATTCATCCGGGTGCTCTTCGAACCACCCACGTACACTGTGTGCTGTGTGACACGTTGGATTGTCGTGCTGGTAGATGCCGTCGTGCCGAGGAAAAACAAACTGCATGTAGGGGTGGACATGGTCTCAAGGATAGATGTATAATTGTGTTAATCCATTGTGCTTTCCACAATGATGGCATCACCCACGAAATGCGACTAAAGCATTCCCGAGACGACAACGTGTCCTTGTTCACTTTCAGAATTTTCACGACGTATGCACCAACGACCGTCTGTCTGATGGAACGTAAAACGTGATTAATCTGTCACCACTCCGTGGACGTCCAGTTGCGCTATTGGCGTGCAAATTCATCGCCGATGAACAGCAAATCTCCCGAAGAGCGAATGTGTTGTGAAGCGAGCTCGCTAGACTAATTTTTACCGTTCGTAACTAGGACGAAGTGGAGTCCGTGTGTGAGTTACTTGAAGACCACGGAGCGTGTTAAACGACTTTCAGGTGGAGAGGGGGACAGACAGACAGACAGACAGACAGACAGACAGACCTGTTTGACGGGAGTGAGTGGCGACAGAGCCAAAACGGAACAACTTTGCCACGCCCGGATATCCCTCTGAGATTACGGTTATTGGCTCACAAAATTTCTCTGTTACTGTCTGTAACTAACTCGTTCATTTTCTTTTCCGCTTGATACACGGCAGCAAAACGTTGAACAAATATATATATGTGTGGGGGGGGGGGGGTTGTAGAGCTATGTTGTTGAGTACAAGAAGCTCTTATATCCCGCCTGTATGGCTGATGCCTATGAACTGCACTTCCATACTACATTTATATGCTGTACTATCCTGCTAATGGCCTATGACTGAAACAAATTGTAAATAAAAAACGATATAGCAGTTTCAGGTTTAGGTTATTTGAAGATGCCATTTCAGAAACAGTTGAACTATGAACAAGAGTTTGCAAATAGTAGTCGAACCTTTTCAACAAAAGTTATCTGTACAAATGATTGGTTTGACGAAACCAGAAATATTCATGAAGGGGAGAAACTTCTATCGAGCATACATACAATTTTGTTTGACATTACCTGTGATATGTCGCGCCACTATGTCTTCAGGTAGTTGCAGGCATAAAACAAGAGTGGAGCGAAACTTGTATTTCAATATATGTGGACAAAGATTCTATCGTTCATTCACCCGACATTTTTGAAACAGATAAACATCAGATAAACATCAGATCAGTCTTTTCTTAAGGATGCTTTCTTAGGATGCTCAGGTTATCGTTATTCTCATTCCGCTATTCATCACTTTAGTCTTCTTCCATTTTACCCTCAATTTACACTGTTTTATCAAAAGTATCCGGTGAGCCCTATTTATAGCGTAATTGACCACGAGAAGGCGGGATAGGTGGACCAACCAGTATAAAAGGAGAGAAGAAGTAATCTCAGAATGAGTCGATCAAGAGAGCACAGTGATTTCGAACGGTGACTATTCATTCGATGTCACCTGGGTACCATACACGTACCAGTTATTCCCACAAACATCATGCCCCACTTTACATTGTCGAACACTTCGTCTAGGTCGACAAATCCTATGCAAGGGTCTTGACATTCCGTAAGTTTTGCTTCCATCATATAGCGTGACCATGTCTCAGCCTGCAGACAAACCGACTGTCATGTAACAGACCCTCCATTTTCTTTTACATTATTCTGTAAATTATTCTTGCAGTGACCTGACTGCATAAACTGTTACGCAAATTACACGATATTTTTCCCATTCATATGCCTTTAATATCTATGATATTGTGTGGCTGATATCTTTCTGAAAGCTAGATATACGGTTCCAGTTTTATAGATTCTAAAAATGAAATTTAATAATCCTTCAGTGGCCACCTCCCCCAGTGAATAGAAATTCCGAAGGAAAGTTTTCTATCCCTTCTGCCTTCTTTGTTCGCTAGTCTTCCAGAGAGAGTCTGACTATGGTTCTGATGCTGGATTCATTACGTCTTTCAAATAGATATTAATTTCTTCTTCTATAACCCCATGAGACATTTCCTCTCCTTGTACAGCTGTTCGATGTACTCTTTCCGAGGATCTTCCTAGCTAAAAGTATTATATTACTAAAATACGCATTAATTTGCGGAAAAGATTTCTGAGAATGTGCACTTAAAAGCACAAACACTGGCCGGCGGAAATAACAACCAGAGTTAGTTCGATACAACACTGATGTGAGTGAATTGCAAGATGCCATATTTTTCTGTTTATCTTGGGAACATGCAGACGAGGAAATATTACTTCAAAAATTATAGGAAACTGATCTCAGTATTCCAGATCTTTTCCATGAAGGCACAAAGTATTTCCTCCAAATATGCTGGTATTATCTATAGATATTGTGCATGTTAACTGAATAGAAGAAGGTTTGTAAGTGTTCACTTTGGCTGAATAAACAACGTGCACGTTTTGTATGAAGTGTTTCACGGTCGAATCCATGGTTTTTTCCGTAAGACACACATTCTTCTGGTTCAAGAATTAGCTGCATATGAAGCCCTCCATTTCACTATATGAAACTCATTTTAAGATGTGCAGTTAATTTCCTACAGAAGAGGGACCGAGATTTTGGCTGTAAGTCATTGAGTCACTAATGGCGGGGAATGACGTCACTGGAGTCCTATTGAAAACGTATGGGAAAGGCGAAACGGACCATGAGAAAGAAGTTTTCTGACGCAGCGCCAAAAACCTTCGATTTCTGGGACGTCACCCTAGCTGCCTGGGAGGTGTTGGCAGAAAATGATTTATTATTCTCCTCATAGACTCCATTCCTCGCAGACTGCGGGCTTTCATTGAAATGGAAGGGCTTTGGACGCGATATTAAGTGGTAAGGAAGCCTCATGCTGTGCCCTTTTGGTTGCCGAAAATACGTTAATGAGAACCGTGAACGGTGTATTCCATTAATTTCTTGATTTTTACAGATTACTTCAATTAATGAAGTAACACAAAAAATTGGACTAAGCTGGATACGAACCAATCCTTGTCGCAAAGCAGTTGCTTACTAGACTGCCGATTATGGTACTGAGCTACGCAAGCATTATGATTCAGTTGCCGACATTTAGATACTCCTTACTGCTCTTGACTCCACATCATGAAACCAAATCTTTACTAGGTCTGCAGTGCTACGAGTGACGTGTATTTCGAGAGTACGTCTTGACGCTAAGTGTCCAACAGTTGTCAAACCGACTACAACCACAACTGCAAGTGCTCTTTACCTTTGAGCAGCTGTGTTACCCCCCTGTAATGACAGTCTCCTGCATAATATGACGGGAAATTCAAATTTGAGCCACGACCTTTTTCTGCTGTCAAGTGTACATATGAAGAACAGCATTGTATTGGAGTGAATCACGGACAGTGTCAAAACCGGAAAAGAGAATATAACGGTTTGAGATGTGGTGTTGCAGAAGGTCGCTGAAAATTAAGTGGACTAATAAGAAGTGAGGTGGCCCTCCGCAAAACCGGCGGTGAGAGGATTCTGTAGGAAACGCTGACCAGAAGTCTGGACAGGGTGATCGGGCATGTTTCGCGACATCAGTGGAGAACTTCAGCGGTACCAGAGGGAGCTGTAGAGGGCAGAAACTGCAGGGGAAGATATCCAACAAATCATCGACGACGTTGGATGTACGTGTCATTCTGACGTGAAAAGGTTTGCACCAGGGAGGAATTCATGGCGGATCCTATCGAAAGTTCATTTCACTGTGCAGATTTAATTTGAAGAAAGGTGTCACTTAATCGAAATATCGAGCGACTGAATTAAACCGTTGCAATGTAATTCCGAAGAACGCCCATGCACATTAAGTTCGGGTTTTGGATGTCACTGCCTACTTCCATGACACCCTTACTCTCGATGAACGTCTCTTCTGCAATGGTGTAATCTTAGCCCTCTGCAGTAGCACCTCACCGCGGTAGCTGTTACGACAGAGGAAACACAGAGGCTCACAAAACTATTTGAATGGAGTTATTTAAATCTGCCGCGAAGCAGAGATTTATTTATGAAACTGTTTAAATACATAACGGTATTGAATAGAACAATGGACGCGAAGTTGTTGATAGAGTAGAGTATACCGATGGTAGGCAGTAAACATTGCGTAGCTCAAAAATGGTTCAAATGGCTCTGAGCACTATGGGACTTAACATCTGAGGTCATCAGTCCCCTAGAACTTAGAACTACTTAAACCTAACTAACCTAAGGACATCACACACATCCATGCCCGAGGCAGGATTCGAACCTGCGACCGTAGCAGTCGCGCGGTTCCGGACTGTAGCGCCTAGAACCGCTCGGCCACTCCGGCCGGCATTGCGTAGCTTACTTCCGCTACGACTAAAAGTATTTTGCACAATTAGTGCAGTCTTTTGCTATGACCTTCAAAGCATTCTGTGTGAAGAAAAAAAGAGAAATTATATAGTTCCACAAACCGGCTTCATCTTTATTGCTCATGGAGAGGCTGTCGGCTAAGTCCGGGCAAAAGCTACCTTCTCATCCCTGTCTTGGATGTCCTGTGCCTCAACGTCCTTGAGGTCTGCTTTGCAAAACTTGTTTGGTCAGTTTGTTTGTTCGACGTGTACTTTCCGATGACGTTTATAGTGTTTCATTTTAGCCTCCAAATTGAAAATGCATAACTTCTGCTTTGTTTGTGTAGCGGATATGACCTGTCTAGGTACGTCGTGTTATAAGCCTTGAAGTATCATTCTTGCTTCTCAACAATTATGAGTCAAGTAATGTCATCCCTGCTGGTTCAATTTTTCGTTTTTCTTCTTTACTAAATGCTTAACAGTTATTTCAGTAGATGTGGACAGGTATGGCCAATACTTCAAAAAATTTCAGTGTAGTTTCTTACGATTTTTTTCCCTTGATAGTTCTGTAAATGGCCTCACAGTTCTGCTGAAATATTTTAGATTTACCTCTTCATTGTAAGACCTTAGGTAGCCGAAATACGTAAATGTTCGCCTGGTGTATTATCTTTAACCTCACTGTACCTTTACATTTGAAAATAACTTGAGTTTAAGTCACTGAGATTTTTAAGTGTTAGTTTTCTGCTATTAACAGTAAAAGAGAGTGCCTTTTTGGAAATTATCATCCGTTTGTATAAGGATAACCTGGCCACTAGGAAACAAATGGCCACCAGGAAACAAGGTAGTGCGTAAACCTGTTAGCCCGCTTTAAAATTTTGATTTGATTTCCATTGGTAAAGAACTATGTCAGTTCGTATAAAGTATTTATTGATACAGAGTTCTGTTGTTTCCATTGTGAATGTCGCGCTAAAAATTCGAAGTTTCATCGTTCAACCTTGAGTCGATCCGAATATTTTTTAGTTGCTTATCGCTTTTTTACCTTAGGCAATTTGTATATGAGAAACATTCAGAGTTGCACTGTACTTCGGAGTAAGTCTCTGCGTTAAACTGTAGACCTCCCTAGACGGGCTGGGTAAATCCGTTCGAAGGTTGGAGGAAGGCAATGGCGTTCCACCTTCGACGGGACCATGCGGTTTTCAAACCATCATCCGGATGAGGACAGCTTTACATTTAATGTTAAAGGGTGAAGACTTTAGAATTCTTATTTCTAACGGTACGTGCTCAATAGTTATTTCGATAAGTTTGGCAGGTGGCTGGCGAGCGCGTTATTTATGCGCAGATGTGCGGTAGATGCTCAACAGGTGTCCGTGTGGCGTGGCGCTTAATACATATCATCGTCGTGTGTCACAGGGCCATCGTGATGGGCTCAAGATATCAAATTGTGAAGCCTAGAGCTTTCAATAATTCAGTAAAGAGCTGTCTAGTCATTATATGATACGAATTTCATCTATATTAAAACTCTAGTATACACTGCCTGACGAAAAAAAGTAAAAAAAACAAAAAAAACGGAAATTGGGGTGGGGGGGGGGGGGAGAGAAACGAAGCTTCACGGGTTGAAAGGGTGTATAATGATACTACAGTGATTACAAAATAGTCAAATTTACAAAGAACGTGTCAGCACGAACCGACGTAACAGTATGCCGTTGCACCCTCTCTGGCGAGGGTGCATTCACTAATTCTGTTGGTATAAAGGTCTCAAAAAGCCTCCGTATCGTCTCCTGAGGCAAGTTGACCCACAGCTGTCGTAATTGGTTCTCCACTGGGTAACGGCAATAGGACGGAGTTAATGTCGGATGTCGGAAATGGTCCCACGTATGTTCTGTCAGGGACAGATGTGGGGATCTTTTTGGCCCCAGGAATACCTAAACATCAGGCAGTCAGTACATAGAGACAAGTGCTATGTGTGGACGAGTATTGTCCTGTTGAGAACTAGCACCACTATACTTTCGTAGGAGAGGTAATACATTCTCTAAATCGTCTGATTTTTACGAACTCTAAAATTTAACAATAGATCTCTCCGTAATGCACAACGCCTCTCATGTACCCACAGCAGTTGGATAACAACTTAGTGACCCGAGACGAAACACGCTGCTTTTCATTTGATTTTCCGTATCTCCAGTACAAAAACAATCTGCTAAAGAAAGGAACTAGATCCACGGCAAATTCTCAAAAACCGATCGAACGAACTGTTCACAAGCTACCCACTTTCGAGGATGAATCTGCATTTCCTGCAACTAGTACTGTACTCCATTTTAGGTCAATACGGACGCATACTCTAAAGTATCTTAAAGTTTCAACTGTGTCTAATGATTGGTCACCAAACATGGAAATTAACAATAATGAATAATTTTCCTATTTATATGCAATAGGATAAATTTATGTACAGGACAAGCGGCCAGCTACTGCACCTAGCGCCAATCCTCTTCAGGCCTTCCTGCATTTTGTAAAAAATTCCTTGCTTCCTGACATAAAAACAAATTTCTCTGAGAGGCGTACATCTGCTGTCTGAGAAACTGACACAAATGCAAAACAGTTCAAATTTCTTCACTCACAGTCAACAGGTATGGCCTCCTTTCCCCTCTATCTTCCAGTTGTGAATTTTTCTTTTAATATGCTCCCAGTTATAGTGACTAAGGGTTTTAGAAGAAACGTTTCTGAGACACATTAATAGACAAGCGGGGATGTTTACCACATTCATCAAAAATTTTTAACATTAGGAAACCGAAGTATCAACAAAGTTGAGTAAAAATCTGAATGATCATATTTCTGGTTTTTGTGGTAACAGCATTAACGTAGCTTAGATCTGTCTGTCTGAAGACAATTCATTCGATGGTCACAACAATCACAAGTGAGCAAAGTAATACTTTGTTCACTAATAGCTAATGTAAACTGTAACAAATTTTCGAAAAAGTTGACTCGAACGTAACGTTTGTGCCCTTCAGTCAGATTCGAAGAGATCTGCGTTACGACTATTAACAAACCGTACAACGAATTATATATGAGAAACCAAGAAAGAGAACGAACATTATTACCTGTTGCTGTCTTCACATTACTGTAATATGGCTTCTGAAATTATCATTTTCGATAACAGTCGTTTTAAGATGTGTTGACTTTTTTTTTAAAAATTACTGTTTCGGTACCTATTGAGGTCTTTCCGGTAAATAATGATATAAACTGCGTCGTTGTATACAAATCAATTCTATTAGCTACACGGAAGACGGAGTTCTGCAGTGTACATGCCAATTTGGCGAATGTTGCCATGATGGTTCGGTAAGATCAGGGTAAACTGTCTAAAATGAGAAGACGTTGTTAACGGTGCAAAATCTAAGGCTCTGAAAGTTACTTCGGGAGTACCTCAAGACAGTATTATAGGGGCCGCTACAGTTTACACTTCGGTGACATAACTCATGATATACCTCATAATATCGTGTCGGACCTCCTTTTGCGAAGCATAGTGCAGCAACTCGACGTGGCTTGGACTCAACAAGTCGTTGGAAGTGGGCTGCAGAAATATAGAGCCATCTATAACCGTCCATAGCTGCGACAGTGTTAACAGTGCAAAATTCTGTGCACTAACTGCCCTCTCGATGATGCCCCATATATGTTCGATGGGATTCATGTCGGGTGATGTGGGTGGCAAAGTCGTTCGCTCGAATTGCCGAGAATGTTCCTCAATCCAATCTCGGACAATTGTGGTCCAGTGACATGGTGTATTGTCATCCATAAAAATTCTATCGTTGCTTGGGAACATGACGTCCATGAATGGCTGCAAATAGCTTCAAAGTAACCAAACATAACCATTTCCCGTCAATGATCGGTTCACTTGAACCAGAGGACGCAGTCCATTCCATGTCAACACAGCCCACAACATTATGGAGCCTTGGGCTCGTGGGATTTGCACCTCAATCATACCATCAGCTCTTAAGAGCTGAAATCGGGACTCATCTCAAAAGGCCACGTTTCCCACTCGTCTAGGGTCCAACCGAACTGGTTACGAGGCCAGGAGAGGCGCTGCAGTCGATATCGTGCTTTTTAGTAAAGGCGCTCGAGTCGGTCGTCTGCTGCAATAGCCCCATTAACGCCATATTTCGCCGCGCCGTCCTAACGGATTCTTCGTCGTACGTCCCACATTGATTTCTGCGGCTGTTACAGGAAATATTGATTTTCTGTTAGCACTGTCAACTCTATGCCAACGCCACTGCTCTCGGTCGTTAAGTGGAGGCCGTCGGCTAACTGCTTTGTCCGTGGTATGAGGTAGTCATTGAAAATTGGTATTCTCGGCACATTTCTGACACTGCGGATCTTGGAATATTGAATTCCCTAACGAATTCCGAAATCGAATGTCCCATATCTCTAGCTCCAACAGTCCACGTTCAAAGTGTGTTAATTACTGTCGTGCGGCGACGGTCACGTCGGAAACCTTTTCACATGAATCATTTGAATACAAATGACAGCTCCGGCAATGCACTGCCCTTTTTACCTTGGGTTCGCTTTACTACCGCCATCTGTATACGTGCATACTATTCCACGGCTTGTCACATCAGTGTGTATTAATGATCTAGCGGATAACGTTGGGGTTCCGTGACGTGAAGGTTGTAACGGCAGAAAACTGTAGCGAAATGCAGGAAAACGTGTAGAGGATCGACAATCACCGCAGGGACTGGCAATTGACTCCGAACGTAAATAAATGTAATGTATTGCGCACAAACAAAGAGATCCACCGCAGCTGGATTGTACCATTGTCGGCAAACATTGCAGACGGGAACTTGCACAACCCATCCACCGAATCTTGAGTTTTACCTGTCTGGGACTCTTCCCAAGTAAGGTCAATAAGAGATAGAGATCATCCTACATAGGGCAGCGTGTTTCGTCATCTGATCCCTTCGTCGGCGCAGCAGCGTTACGGAGATGCTGACAAGCTCCAGTGGCTGACGCTACAAAAGAGGCGGCGTGCATCACAGGGAAGTTTGCTATTCGAAAATTGTGAGCTTATGCTCCAAAAAGTCGGGCACCATATTACTTCCTCCCGTATACATCTCCTGGAGTGACTACGATGAGAGACATAAAAAGTCAGAAATTAGATCTCGTACGGAGCTTCACCGAGGATAATTTTCCGCACTCGTCGTTCGTGAACGGAACTGAAAAAGGAGAGAAAAAGAGACAAGGGTGGTATCGGCAGTGTCCGCTTGCGGAATACAGATGAGGATAAAGAAGTGGAGCCTGTGTTGGTGGCTGTCTTCTCACAGGGATTTTCTCACCCACGGGAGAAAGTAAGCCAACAATGGCGTTAAGCGACAATTGCGGATTCTGCGCAGAGCTGTGAGTTGTCACGTATCGTGGCCGCGTGAGCGCAAGTATAAATAATGAAAGCACCTTCGCCCCGTCGCATAGCCGTCGCCGGTTGTTTAACGTCCGCGGCATGCACGAGCGCGACCCGCCGCCGCGTGGGACGAGCGCACATGCGTGGCGTATCGCGAGATGGCGCGTAATCAGATGCGTGCTCGTCTGGCGGCTCTCTTATCTTACACTTCCCACTGCATTCTTCGCGCCAGAAGGCGGTTGAGAACACACGGGAGTCAGTTAAGGTGCTCGTGACTGCTTGCGCGTCGATCTGCGTCCTCAGATCATTTGTATGCACGCCGGATTTCTATCATGTATGTATGTTTCACTGATTTGTGGAAGTTGGTCACGAAAAGAATTCATCCGTGTACGATTTCCTGTAGAAGTGGTCTGCCCGATTATGGTTAAGCTTCGGCTGTAAATATGTGCAAGATTAGCCATTAGATGGGGTAGGATGTTCTAGACACTGGGTAACTTGTGTGTGTGTGTGTGTGTGTGTGTGTGTGTGTGTGTGTGTGTGTGTGTGTGTGTGTGTGTGTTTTGGGGGGGGGGGGGGGCGGGCGGCGGGCTGCTTTCTGTGTTACTTTGTGTATTGGAAAGATGTAAAATTCAATCAGTGTAATCAAAGGAGAGTCGTCTGAGTGAGGAGAAATCACGTATGGGATTCCCCAAGGTTAGGTCTTAGTTCCGCTATTTTTCCTCATATATATATATGTAAGCGATCTTGCAGCCAACATACAATAAGCAGAATTAGTTTTGTTAGCTTTTTTTCGGATGAATCAATCGAAGCATACATATAACAGAAGAAATGGTAAACAATTTTCTGAAAAGTATCATCGACTGGTTTTCTGCGAATTCTCTTACTTCCAGTTTCAGAAAGACACAACATACTGATTTCCGCACATCTAGAGGTACTACACCAATGATAAGTGTAAGACATGGTGGCGGAATAATAAATAGGGTGAAAACTTCAAAAATTTTGAGTGTCCATATTGATGAGAATTCAAACTGGAAGAAGCATATTTTGGAACTCCTAAAACAATTTAATACAGCCACATTGAATTTAAAATCGTAGTAAACCTTGCGGAGAGACAAACCAATAAGTCGACATATTTTGCATATATTCATTCAATAATCTCATAAGAAGGAATGTTCTGTGGTAACTGATCTTTAAAAAAGGAACTCTTCATTGCACAAAAACATGCTGTAAGAACAATACGTGCTCACCCACATCATCTTGTAGACGTCTCTGTATGATATCAGGAATTCTGTTTACTGCTTAATTGCGTGTTTACTACTACGTGGAGTTCGTTGCAAATAAAACCCTGCTGTTCGTCAGGAAAAAAGATATGCATAAGTACAATACCAGAAGAAAAAATGATATTCAGTACTCTACATTAAGCCTGTCTTCAGCACAAAAAGACGTGCACAATGCTACAACCGTAATTTTTGCTCATTTACTCATTGATATAAAATATCCGACAAAGTAAAATTTGAAAAAAAACTAAAAAGTTTCTCCTTGTGAAATCAATCTATTTCGTCGAATAGTTTCTGCTATTGTAACGTGTAAAAGATGCTTGTTAGGAATTACTGACTCGCATCTATACATTTAAAAAAAATGGTCAGTGTGTAGCCATATTTACAAATTAATTTCTTATTTGACAGTAAAATGACTCATTCCACACCGTTACTATTTAACGTGCAAATGATGCGTGGAACATGACTGACAAACAAAGCACTCTAACCGTATGCACTTCTATTAGTGAAACTGCAGGTGTTAAGAGACATTGTCCTCTTAACACTCTTACTTCTATGCTAAAGGGCTATAACTGTTGAGCTGTTGAAGTGACTCGTGTAACGTACTTTAAACGTTCGATCCTGCAAAGTATCCTCGCTCCCATTAACCTTTTTTCCACTCTCGTAGTATCATTATTTATTCGCTGCGTTCTCACAAACAGTCGTTTCTAAGTGTCACCGTAGACTGCTATTATTTTAGAGGGCCGGGCCAGATTATAGTTTGTACTTCACAACTGGGTTTCCCCTGTTTTTTCCTCTGAAGACTCGTGGAGGCAGCCAGTGACTGTTCTTTCGAGAATCGGGACTAATTCCTTACCTTCATCCGCGTGTGGCAAGTTGAATGTCTGGATTGCAAGTTAATTCCCTCACTGACGGTGTTGTCTTCGTGGATTCGTGGAAAATGATTGTTCATCTTTTTGAGTTCTCTAATGAGTTATTTCGCTCGTCGCAGATGGGGAGCAGCTATATTGCTTAGTGCGGGTATCTGGAGGGTGGGGGTAGCCTTTATTGCGGCTGTAATAATGTGCATAGTACGATTTAGTTGGACGCCGATGCGGCTAGTGACAGTATTGTTAGCTAAAGCAGTAAACTGTATTCGCTACCGGGCAGACTGGACCTACAATTGAAGTTCGCAGCGTGGCGTCTGAAGACACCCATAAAGTGCCGTCAAGTTTCTGCAAGATGTTGTTAAGAGTTCAAAGTTTGGCAGCAACACGTGACAGATGATTCTTGAATCTCTGTGATCTATGTGGGGCGACACCTAGATATTTTGGATGTCGATGTGGGGCAATAGTTTGTTCTCAAAGCAAATACTGAGTTTCCTGTTGGCTAATTTTTTGTTGAGGTGGAATGCAGAGACTTCAGTCTGTGGCAGTGGGTTGAAAGCTAATGGCGAAAGTATTTTCCAATAATTTTCAGGTCCTACCAGAGCCCAGTCGTCGGCATATCCAAAATTCCATGAGCTGATTTCGGACATATCAGCTATATAAAGGCTTAATAACAACGGAAACTGAACAAATCCCTGCGGAAGACCGTTGTTCAGTTTCATGTGCTCTTCAACCTGTTACCGAAGATCGCTTGGAAACATTTGTTAGAAAGCACAGCACTGACCAGTTTGATGGTAGTTTTGGAGGGGACCACTTTCATAAACTATAATAATATGCAGCTGTAACGTCGATAAATGCAGCTGAGATTTTCAGTTGCTTATAGTAGGCTGCTGCTGTGATCATTCTTAATGAGGAAGCTTGATAAGAGTAGCTGCAATGAGGCCGAAATCCCTCCTGTTCAATGGGGATATGATATGCTTAAGTATAACAGGGTTCATCCTGTTATAGAGTAAGCTTTCAAAAAATATGTAAATCATGCTGAGCAGTGAAATTGTGTGTAATTTTGAGGAGGAATCATTTGTTTCTCTTGTTTTTAAAATGGCGATGATATTTGGCTTCATTGAGTGTATAGGGATCATTGGCTATCTGCAAAACCTATCTGTGAAAAACCTAGAAAGCCACTTTCTAGTACGAGGAATACAGTATGGATGCCATACAAGCTAGGGGCTTCCCCTAATTTCATTTCCTGAAGAGCCGCTGAATGGGACCGAGTAGTTGGTTTCTGTGTTGCAGGCTGCCTTGACGGTCTTTAATTTCTTTTAAAAAAATGAGTGAAAAAAGTCTATATCGCGATGGTACTTTAATAAAATGACCGGTTTAGGGCTAGGCTTAGGCCATCTTCAGACAGCACAATCAGCTGAAGTTGACGGTACGTCTGAACAGTCAGTTGATCTCAGTCGCTGAAGCGGCTCACAGCAGCGACTGAGGTCAGCTGGCTGTTCTACGCACTGTCAACTTCAGCTGATGGTGCTGTATGAAGATCGCCTAAGCATAGGTTGAAATAGGTCATTTTAATAAAATATTATCGCGATCTAGACTGCTTTTTCACTCATTTTATATAGTTTACAAGATTACTATATCCGGGAAGTGTTTCCAAAGAATTTTAGCTTTTTTTCTTATTCTTAATTGTACGATCTCGATCTTGTAGACCTCTTATGTTTGACACAATATCACCAGTGACTTGATGTGACGAGTCGTACACTCGTCCGCCCTCGGGAGGGTTTACCGGTTGGGCTGCGCCTTGCGTCTCTTTGCCGTGATTTTCAGCTTCCTTCTTTGTCCTGTCTTCCTCGCTCCCTCCCCTCCCCCCTCCTTGGTTAGTTCCTCGGCCTCGAATTCGGATGGATCTCCGCCAAGGTCCGAAAGATTCCATCCCCCCCGGTGGTGTTCCGTTTCTTTTTCCGCCAAATTTTATGGGAGTTTCGGGATGCTGTTGTTTTTTCACTGATGGCTCTAAATCTGCTGATCATGTTGGCTATGCCTTCACGTCCTCTGTTGAAACGGAAAGTCATCTGCTGCCACCTACATGTGGGGTGTTTACTGCGGAATTGATGGCAATTTCCCAGGCCCTTACCTTTATTAAACAATCCCAACACAACCGCGTTTTGTTATGTACGGACTCGATGAGTGGCCTTCTTGCTCTTGACCGGTGTTTTTCGCGCCATCCCTTGGTCTCTGCCATCCATGACCATCTCGCTGATATTCACCGTGCTGCTTGTTCCATTCACTTCCTTTGGGTCCCTGGCCATGTGGGTATCCCGGGTAATGAGCTCGCTGATCGTTTGGCTGGGGGAGCAGTTACTTACCCCCCGTTTTCTGTAACCCCTCCTGCAGCGGATTTACGGCTTCACATCAAATCCCACTTCGCACAGTCATGGGCCAATTCTTGGGAGGCTACTCCCCGGTCTAATAAACTTCGTGCAATTAAGGTGACACCGGGCCCGTGGCGTTCTTCCTTTCGCCTCTCCCGAAAGGACTCGACCACACTGTGTCGTCTCCGCATTGGCCATACCAGGCCGACCCATGGTTTTCTTTTGCGTGATGAGCCACCCCCACTATGTGGTTGTGGAGCCTTCCAGTCAGTAGCCCACATTTTGGTTGAATGCCCCCTTCTTTTGGCTCTGCGTGCTAAGTACAGACTCCCCTCCCCCCCCCCCCCCCCCCACTTTACCTTTGATGTTGGCTGACGATTCCCGGATGGTCTCTCTGGTTCTCGGTTTCCTCCGGGAGAGTGGTTTTTATTCTCAGTTTTAAGGTTTTTAATCTCTCTCTGGTGTTGGGGCAGGGCGGTGAGTGTTTGGGTGTCTCCCGCTGTAGGCAGTGTTCGGAGATTCCCGATTCACCTCCCTGACCGGAATCCTCTTTTCTTCCCCTTTTACTCTGTTTTTACCCTTTTTTTTAAGGCTTGGTTAGTCTTTCTATTCCCATACGTATTTTCTACATTGTAGCAGTTGTACCTTTTAAGTCACAGGTGGTCTTGCCTATGCTGCTTCAGCATAGTGTTGGGTTCGTTCTCTTGCCGACTTCCCTCATTTTGTTTTCTTACCAATGACAACGTGACTGCCCTTTTACGTTTTTCCTTTTTCCGTTTTATTGTTCTGACTTTACTGAGATGTCCCATTAGCGGAATGGAGCCTATTTGAAACAAGCTGTTTGGTCCCTTAAACCTCAAACAACCAACCAACCGTACACTCGTTCTAATGGTCTACTAGCCCCGAGCTTCCTCCGTAAGGACCAAGCTTCTCTACTTAACTTTTTAAAATCCAAGACTACAACCTTGTCGATACACTTTTCGCATCTCGCAGTATTGTTGTTGTAAAGTAGTTCATCTGCGGTATAGCGATCTCCGCTTTTCTGGAATTCCTCGTAGAACTTACCGCACTCTACAACCTAGCCGAGGATGTATTCCTTCCGGTAGCTTCTAGGGATGACTGTCTTTGCTGTACTGATCACTGCCTCAGTAAACTGCTTATAGTTCCTACGTGTAAGATGTACCACCCATGCAATTGTCTAAGTTAACGGAGAACGCATCTCAGTCAACTTTTTAAATTTCCAATTAGGTCGTGGAAACGATTGTTTTACTGTGAGCCCGATCTAAAGTTCAACAAGAACTGGACGGTGCTGGCTATGTGGGGAAATTCGAGAGAACTTCACGTGTTGCTGCTGCTGCTGCTGCTGCTGCTGGCTGCCTATTATTACCGGAGGACAAAGAGTAGAGCTCAGGATTAAACTCCTCATGACAGGCTGCCGATCAGCACGTACCTCGATCTTTGGCGTCAAACATGTGTGTGGAGTGATTTTCATATCAGTCGACCGGAGAATCACCATTTTCTTCATATGTACTCTCCACACTGGTGGTGACTCTTAAGTCCCCGAGATTGTTGGGTAGAGATGGATGTTTAACTGCTATTTTTGCGAGGAACAAACGGGAGGCTTGTAGACGTGAACGATGGTAACGTCGCCAATGTTCAGTTACTTCACGAATATGGTTGTCGCTAGAAATAGCAATAAAAAGCATTTTCAATATTTGATCCCACATGTATCGCTACGCCATAAGGTCGGTTGTATGTGGCACCCAGCAAATCGAAGCCAGATGGTTCGCCCCTTCAGGTGTTTTCTTCGGATTCAGCGCGTCTCCCTTCTGTGGCGACCAGGCCTCTATCGTTGTGCTTAAAATTTTTCGTAGGATTTAGCATTCAGCTGTACTTATTTCCTCTAACTAAGAGGATCCGAGCTTCCTGATAAGATGGTCCTTATGAAATTCGTTAGCTAAAATCGTGTCGCGATATGTGACGTAAGTGCTAGGAGATATAAAAGATGGATTGAGGCCAGTTGTGCTAGTTCATTTAGTGTTATCCGTGTTAAGCGTGCAGTAGTCTACTACGAAAGCGAACTGCCACCAATCCTCATAAAATAGCTCTACACAGACGAAGTTCGAGGAAGAAATTGCTTGCATGGTAACTTCAGCTGACATAAAACATTAGATTGCCTTGTGTTCTTTTTCGACTAATGTGTGCGTTGTGAGATACCCCGCATGTATCTCCATTTCTTTGTGTCGTAGGATAGAAATAATGAATGTTGTTAGTTAAAAGTGACTCATTCTGTGTTTTATGTCAATATAGTGAACTATGCAACGTTAAAGGGAAAAAAAATTGTTTTGAATCAAACTACTTCATTCTACAGCTATGGCTCGTAATTGTGATATGAACGCTCGTGTGGGGGATGGAACGTGAAACTTTCGGGCTGGGACACGGTACGGCGGTTCTCTGCTTATCATTTGACGGTAGGTCGGACGAGTTTCTAAGAACTGGAGAATCCAGTAGGCGTGCGGAACTGGACTCCAGTATGTTAAAACACTGGCCAAAGATAATGAATCTGTCGAGGATCCTGTGTCTGGTGTGGGGACAAAGACGGAGCTGCGTGATTTGCATAACATAACTTAATTGTGCCCGCTACCTGCTGCTAACATAAACCCTACTGAAAACCTGTAGACGGAGACGGGAGGAAGAGTCATCGACGATGTGGGTTTTAGAGAAAGAGCAGGAGCTAGGTCTGGAGAAGTAAATCAGCCTAATAGAAGGAAAAAGGAAGACGCGTAACAGACTTGACCGTGAGTGACAGTAATTCAGGATGACTTTCGGAACTTCGCTTTATTTTCCCGTGATGCTGTGCCACAACAATCTATTTTTCTCCATTTTTTTAGAATCGCTTCTTCGCAAAATGGAGAAGGTAATTGAGGCCGAAAGTACTTGTAGAATCAATAAACAAGCGAAGAAACGCCACGCAACGCGCAGTGAAACGCCAAAGTATGTTACTTAATAATATTATGTCTTCGCTATGTTAATTCCGTATTCCATACTTCTGAAGTAGGCGTAGAATGTGGTTGGAGGTGCGCGAATGAGTGCCATACTTTAAATCTGGGATGTCCTTTGCTCATTAAAGTAAATTTCATCTCAGGCCGTACTGTCTGTGTAAAACAAAGGTAAAGGTGCACTGTGATTCAGTTGTCACGCTAAACTGTAGATCAGTCTGACTGTTTTCGTTAATCGTACCTCATCTGAAAGGAAAGTAAGGCCACATCACGTTCAGTAGCACGACCTGTAGTAACGAGATGTGACATCAGACTCTCCACATTATCTGCTTTACGAAGGAAGACACAATATTCTCGCAAAATGAGATTACACACGTTCATTCGCGTTTCACATAGCTGACCGGCACATTGAGCCATCAAGACGTCAAGCTAGTGATTGCGACAACCTGAAATTTTGCCCCAATTTTTTTCAATGACCACACTTCATACCCTATTTATAACTACAGGACTACTGAAAATCATTCATTCCTTCCTGAAAGTTCAATATTTTCCAAATTATTACGTGTACAAAAACGATTGATGAACGAATAGTCCCGGAGGAGGTTCGAGTCCTCCCTCCGGCATGGGGGTGTGTATTTGTCCTTAGGATAATTTAGGTTAAGTAGTGTGTAAGCTTAGGGACTGATGACCTTGGCAGTTAAGTCC
Organism: Schistocerca serialis cubense; assembly: GCF_023864345.2. NCBI lineage: Eukaryota > Metazoa > Arthropoda > Insecta > Orthoptera > Acrididae > Schistocerca > Schistocerca serialis. Next base: position 375,122,992 of record NC_064640.1, read on the forward strand.
CACAAGATTTCACACACACTTGAACCTGAACGAATAGAACCGAAAGCACAGTGTTTGCCTTGTGCCCACCCGTTAGCGTTTCGATTGCACTGCCTTGGCAAAATAGCGATAAAACAAGAAAAGAGTTTTTGTGTTAGAAAATGCGACGAGATGTTTATCTGTTACAACAGTGCAGCGAGCCGGCCGGGGTGGCCGAGCGGTTCTAGGCGCTACAGTCTGGAACCGCGCAACCGCTAAGGTCGCAGATTGGAGTCCTGCCTCGGGCATGGATGTGTGTGATGTCCTTAGGTTAGTTAGGTTTAACTAGTTCTAAGTTCTAGGGGACTAATGACCTCAAAAGTAAAGTCCCATAGTGCTCAGAGCCATTTGCGCCAGTGCAGCGTGTATTCAGAAGGAATCGTGGAAAAGAACCGCCATGTAAACAGAGCATTGTGCGTTGTTGCCGATAATTTAGCGACACTGATTATCTCTGTAAACTAAAAACACCTGTCGACCAAGCGCGCTACATGCAACCGTGACGCGGGTGAGGGACAGTTTCGTTCACAGTCCAAAAAAAATCAACCGTCCGCGCAAGCCACAAACATGCAATACGCCTGCAAACTGCGGAAGATTTTGCGACGGCGGCTACATTTAAAAGCGCACCGTCTGCAGCCCGTACAAGAATTAAAACCGGAAGGTTATGGCCGGTGCCTACAATTTTGCATCACCGTACAGGAGCACTTGAGGATGAACATTTCGCCTTTATTCAGTGACGAAGCAACCTTCAATTTATCTGGAAAGATTGTATTGTATTGTATGTTAACCGGGGACCTAGAAACCCCTCCGCCGCCCCACACCGAACCCAGGCTTATTGTGCGGTTCGGCACCCGGTGGACCCCCCAGGGAACGTCTCACACCGGATGAGTGTAACCCCTATGTTTGCTTAGTAGAGTGATGGTGGTGTACGCGTACGTGGAGAACTTGTTTGCGCAGCAATCGCCGACATAGTGTAACTTAGGCGGAATAAGGGGAACCAGCCCACATTCGCCGAGGCAGATGGAAAACCGCCTAAAAACCATCCGCAGACTGGCCGGTTCATCGGACCTCGACACAAATCCGCCGGGCGCCAGGCGCTCCTTCCCGCCCGGAAAGCCGTGCGTTAGACCGCACGGCCAACCGGGCGGGTCTGGAAAGGTTAATCACCACAATGTGAAAGAGTAGGGAACTGAAAATTAGCCTTAAATTGTGGCGCATGAAAGAGATTCGCCGAAGGTCACGATTTTTTTGTACACTGTCAGACGAAGCCGCATGGGCCGTTTGTCTTCTGGGAGAAGACTGTGACGGGTAGCTCTTACCTTAATATGTTTCAGTTGTTTCCACAACTGGCTCCTGGTTCAGAGAATTTCATCCCCTTATTGAAGCATCGATGTTGGTCGCTACCCAAACGACTAAGTTGAGAATCGCTGGATTGGGCGTAGTGGTAAAAATAAGTTTTGTTCCTTTTATTGCCCCACCCCACCCCACCGCACCCCATCCCACCCCTTTCCTCTTCTCATCGCCAGACCTTAGGCCTTGTGACTTTCCTACACCAAGGACCGTGTTCACATATCCCCACTGCCAAGAGCACTGGAACAGCTCAGAGAACGCATCAGTGTTGGTGTGGTGACCATTCATAAGATGTTGCTACATCGCTACGCATGCGACAGCATGCGTAGCTAATGTTCCAAAATCCCGCACATAAAGAAAACATTTCCCCGTGTAAGTACGTAGAATTCTATTGATGGTGGTAGGGTCAAGTGTTCCGGATAGCCCTTTGGGTACGGACCATTTTTATACCCTAAAGAAGGATCGTCTTAGTGTCACTATCATATAGTAAAGGTTCAAAGTGTGAATATTAAACACTTTTTCATGCTTAGGCAAATGCAGCAAATCGGTTGATTCTTTTTGCATTTGATGTGGTGTGCGGTGGACTTGATGAAAATTATGGAGGCACTATTGGTTCATGGGCAGTTCCTCGGAAAACCCCCACAAAAAGGGTATTTTTGCTATATTTTCGCCGTCACTAGCGGACCAAAACCCAGCCGAAGACTCTACGAGGGCTGTGCACAGAAAATGACTGAAATTTTTATGATATATTCCCGACATCCAGATCTCAAACGTTGAAAATTTTCTTCATATGTTCTTCAGTTTCCATGATATAGAGATTCAAAGTTACTCTGCTCGTACACGTAAAACGTGCACGTAAAATCCGGTGTGAGGAGAAAACATACGTCATAAAGTGACTGAGAACCACATGTTGCAATACTGAAGTACATTCAAAATTGTTTTGCACGTAAAATTAGTCCTGCGTTATTTCAATTTCACATAAGTAAACTATCTAAATTCTACTCACGAATAAATTTCTTTTCCTATTACTTACATGCTCTGCTGCAGGAGGGAAAAAAGGAACCAGCGGAAAAATGCTCCTATTGGAGCACAAAAAATGCGAACATGTTCGTGTTTATTTAAAAGAATCTGACTGAAATTTGAGGTGCCAGATGCCTCATTCTACCTTCAACACCTTCAAAAAGTTTTCCCAAAGATTTTGACATACTGGCATATTTACACCTCTTTATGTTGTGCGAGCATACAATTGCAGTGGCAAAGAGACAGAAAAAAAGTAATAAACGGTGGAAGATTGTAGACAGTGGTTGTGGTATAGAAAGAGCAAAAGAGATAATGGCAGTGAGAGGCAAAAAGATGAACACAATGGCAATGGAACATAATTGACAGTGACAGAACAGTACTAGGAAAAGAGTGAAGGTGGTGGCGCCAGAGAGGGGGTAAGGGGGGGGGGGGGAGAAAGAGAAAGTGGCAGATGGTGAGAGCTAGTAATAATGTGTGTATCTATGAGAATCGACTACAAGGAAGAGATACAGCAGCAGTAGGAAAGAACGAATTATATATTAGCAGTAACAGACAGTAAGAAGAGACAGAGAGACGAGACTAGTAGTAGTAGTAGTAGTAGTAACGGAGGAGTCTGTGGCTGTAACACAGGAGACAATGTCAGAGAGACGCAGAGGGACAATTGACAACGAATTTGGATGGATGGATGGATGGATGGATGGATGGATGGATGGATGGATGGATGGATGGATGGATGGATGGATGGATGGATTGATGGATGAATGAATAAGTGAGTGAGAAAGGGCAGTTGAGAGCGGATGGCTATGAACGACTTACAGCGATGGACTAGTGGGTGTGACTGAGTTACAGTTAAGGGATTTTGTGGAAGTTTGAGGTGAGAAAAAAAGCGAGTATGTTTGCATGCCAAGATTTTTGAATATTTTTAAAGGTGCCGAGGAACTTAGAATGAGGCAACTGCCATCTCCACTTTTCAGTCTGTCTTCCAATAAACAGGAACATAATCTCACATTTTGTGCTCCGATAGCAGCAGTTTTTTCTTTCCGCTGGTAACGTATGGAACGAACTTGACTATTGCTTGAACGTGTGTCGTGTGATCGGAGAAGCACTCACAGAACATTAGTAGAGTGCGAAATACAAATGTGATTAGTTTCCGGTTTCATTCTTGCATCAGTCGTATTCGTAGGTGTAATACCTTCGAAATAGAATGGCTCACTTAACAACAGCCCGTGCTTTCCTCCCTCTGGGTGCAGATGTTACGCTTTTACTTTATAGGCCTTTTACAAGTACGTCTGTTTGGAACTGGGGACTGATGACCTCGATGTTTAGCCCCCATCAAACCCCAAAACCAACCAACCAACCTGTGCTTTCCGCTTGAAGAAAGCGTATATCCTGCAGATTACGTCTCCCGCTTACTTCTGCAGAATTTATCACTTACCACCACAGTCAGCAACGACACCTCGCAACAAATGGAATCGAAATTCACTAAACAACTCGCTACCATCACGTTTAATACTTGCATTAGCTACGGCATTCACAGCACAGCGCTCAGAAGATAGTGAACGTTCGTTGGCTGTTGGAGCATACGTGACGTACACTATGTGATCAAAAGTATCCGGACACCTGGCTGAAAATGAGTTTCGTGGCGCCCTCCATCGGTAATGCTGGAATTCAATATGGTGTTGGCCCACCCTTAGCCCTCATGACAGCTTCCACTCTAGCAGGCATACGTTCAGTCAGGTGCTGGAAGGTTTCTTGGGGAATGGCAGCCCATTCTTCACGGAGTGCTGCACTGAGGAGAGTAATCAACGTCGTTCGGAGAGGCCTGGCACGAAGTCTGCGTTCTAAAACATCCCAAAGGTGTTCTATAGGATTCAGTCAGGACTCTGTGCAGGCCAGTCCATTACACAGATGTTATTGTCGTGTAACCACTCCGCCACAGGCCGTGCATACTGAAGAGGTGATCGATCGTTTTGAAAGATGCAGTCGCCATCCCCGAATTGCTCTTCAACAATGAGAAGCAAGAAGGTGCTTAAAACATCAATGTAGGTCTGTACTGTGATAGTGCCACGCAAAACAACAAGGGGTACAAGCTCCCTCCACGAGAAACACCACCACACCATAAAACCACCGCCTAGTGGCCGCATGGTTTGAGGTGCCATGTCATGGATTGCGCGGCCCCTCCCGCCGGAGATTCGCGTCCTCCCGGGCATGTGTGGGCATGTGTGTGTGTGTGTGTGTGTGTGTGTGTGTGTGTGTGTGGGCATGTGTGTGTGTGTGTGGGGGGGGGGGGGGGGGGGGGTTATAGCAAAAGTTAGTTTAAGGTAGTTTAAGTAGTGGGTAAGTCTAGGGACCGATGACCTCAGCAGTTTGGTCTCTTAGGAATTCACACACATTTGATCATTTTTTTTTTAGATGACGTTCACTGGGCATTCGCCATAGCCACATCTTGCCATCGGATCGCCTCATAGTGTACCGTGAATCGTCACTCCACACAACGTTTTTCCACTGTTCAATCGTCCAATCTTTACGCTCCTTACATCAAGCGAGGCGTCGTTTGGCATTTACCGGCGTGATGTGTGGGTTATGAGCAGCCGCTCGACCATGAAATCTGTTTCCTCTCCTCCCGCCTAACTGTCACAGTTCTTGCAGTGGATCCGGATGCAGTTTGGAATTCCTGTGCGATGGTCTGGATAGATGTCTGCGTATTACACGTTACGACCCTCTTCAACTATCGGCGGTCTCTGTCAGTCAACAAACGAGGTTCTTCCTGCACGCTTTTGTGCTGTACGTGTCCCTTCACGTTTCCACCTCACTAACACATCGGAATCAGCGAACCTAGGGATGTTCTGGAATGTGAAAATCTCTCTTACAGACGTATGACCCAAGTGACGCCCAATCACCTGACCACGTTCAAAGTCCGTGAGTTCAGCGGAGCACCCCATTCTGCTCTGACGATATCTTATGACTACTGAGGTCGCTGATATGGAGTACCTGGTAATAGGTGGCAGCACAGAGCACCTAAAATGAAAGAAGTATGTTTTTGTGGGTGTCCGGATACTTTTGATCACATAGTGTAGCTGCGCAGAACAAGCCTAAACTCAACCGCCAACGTTCGCGACTCCAACTGTAGCTTGAAAGATGATTCGAGCTCTCGCGAAGCCCTTCCTTTGCTTGTGTTCTGCAAGGCTGACATAAACATGTCTGTACTCTTGACACCCTCAGTGAAAATTTTTGTTGTTTACTTCTGCCATAACGTATCTCTGAGCCTTAAACGCTATAGCCCTTGCAATGCATATCATTCTGCAAGAACTTGCTAACTAGACAGCTGGCTTTACTGTTTCTTAGTTTAGTACCCATGATAGTTATTAAGTTATAAATCTTTTCGTTCGCAGCCGGCTATAAAAATGCTTCTGAATACAAGTGGAAGAATTTTAACCTACCATTCGGAGTCTTACATAAATCAGCAACCAAACACAAGAAGTAACGCAAATAATTTCCTTTGTGACGACGTCAGAAGAAGTGACTAAATGTGATCAGAGGTTTTCTCGGCGTGATTCATGGTGAGCTTCCGGGTCTTCTGCCGAGTTGTTAACATTGTATGCACAATATTTCGATGACCGTTCCATTCGTCTTCGTGAGGTACCCCTAGTTTCGCTGTTGTGTGTTCACGCTGCCTGGTCTCCTACCAGACTCCGAACTGTTGGTCTCGCGCCACTAATTATAGCCGAGTTCGATTCTCGTCGCCTACTAAGTTCTTTGTGCTCTTTTGTTTTCCAGAGCTCGCAGTGATATTCTGTGAAACGCAATTTCTCTCAGCGTTTTCCTTGCTCCGGTGCATGTAATGTTCGGCGAGATCCTTATAAACTGAGTGACAGACCCGAAGTGAAACCTCCGCCCCCGTTTATTATTTTCCCTGACGCCTTTATTTCGAGAGACTTCTTAATTATGCTGGCCCATAAACTTGGCGTTTGCACCACCATACTGGCTTCATCCTATTTCAGTTCGTGACTGGATTCTAGGCAGAGCGATACACACCCGTATTTCGAAGACCTGGATCAGTTGTAGTCAACCTGGTCCCTGCCGCCCACTGGTAGGCGTTCCAGCTTTCAAGGTGGGCGGCAGACGGCATGGATTTTAAACACATTTTCATTAGCGTTCCATAAAATTTGGATATAAATTATTTGGTAAGTAATTATTATTACATGCTGTAATTTACTGTAACTCTGCTTTATAAATTTTATGAACTTACTTCCCTACCATGTAAATCACCATTACTGTGGAATTGACGGGCAATTGGAAAATTTTACTACTAGCAAAGGTACAAAAGTGCGCGGTAGGTAAAAGCGCTTGACCACCCCTGACCTAGATAGTCTAACGTTGCAAAGAAGACTTTTGATCCTACAAGTTAGCTGAAGGGAGTGAAATACACTGGGTGTCACGTTACAGTAGGAGTCTGCAAATCTCTCCGGGTATTGTGCCAGCATAAGGTAGATATGCGATTTTTGGTTTATTTTCCTCGGTCTCTCTCAAAAACGTGAAGATTTCCTGGAACATTTAAACTCTGTCTATAGCAATGTAAAACCCACCATGGAACTTGAAAAAGAGCCACGTATTAAGACGTATTAAGAGAAGAACGAATTCCCGGGTCACTGTGTATATAGAAAACATTCGCACACTGACCTCTGTCTCAATGCCTCGAGTCATCACTATCGGTCACAAAGAAATTGAATGCTAAATACTGCGCTCATAGAGCTCGAACACTTCCAGACAAGGAGAAATCGCAAATGAATTAAATCACCTAAAAACAGTGTTCCGATGGAATAACTGCCCGTACTGTTAAACTGAGAGGGTGTTGGAGTCAAAATCAAGAACGGTTGAGAAATAGGCTGAGACAGAGAAAGAGACCGAGGAAGAGAAGCCAAAAATGGCTTACCTACCTTATTCTGGCCCAACATTCCGAAAAGATCAGTTGACTTCTATAGGAAACATGACGTCCCATGTATTTTGCTCCCTTCAGCAAAAATAAAAGCGTTCTTTGTAATGTTGGAGACGAAGTAGGTCTCGACAACCGGGTGTGTATCGCATTCCATGCGAATGTGACACGAATTATATGGGGCAGACTACCAGAGCAGTCGAAGGGAGACGCATGAAACGTCAGCGGCACAGAAGAGTGAAACAACCGAGCAAATCAGCTGTCGCTAAGCAGTGCCTCTAATATAATCGCAAAATGGAATATGGTGGGATCAGTATCGTGGCGCAACCACCAGGTTTCTGAGACAGCATAATCAGTCTATCGAAATAAAGATGTCAGAAAACTAATAAATAGGGACGGAGGTTTCAATTTAAAGGGGTTTGGGGAAAAAAACTACCCCGGCCGGTGTGGCCAAGCGGTTCTAGGCGCTTCAGTCTGGAACTGCGCAACCACTACGGTCGCAGGTTCGAATCTTGCCTCGGGCATGGATGTGTGTGGTGTCCTTAGGTTAGTTAGGTTTAAGTAGTTCTAAGTTCTACGGGACTGATGACCTCAGAAGTTTAGTCCTATAGTGCTCAGAGCCATTTGCACCATTTTTGAAACACCGCGAAGCACACCATTAACTGTCAAGGTGTGAAATCTTCACGGTCGCACTTCTAAACTTTGTTAACGTGCAATTTTCAGTGCCAAAACTTAAAACTGTTGCTTTGCAGAAATCGCAGTTATCAGTCTATTACGCTAAACATAAATTCCACGATTGACGCTGTTCCTGACCATAATTTTGTACTCCCAGTTACATGTCCGAGAATTCCGTTAGTTTTGTAGGTATTGGTGCATCTTCTATTTTTGTAGTCGTGTAATACATCGTGTACATCTGTTTCAACTAAAATGTATGTTGCATTCCTAGATTTTTCCGATGATTGACAGTTTGTGAAAGAAATCACGGAAAGTTTTTTTTTTTCAGAAAGAGGAGGGTTATTTGTGCTTAGCATTTTTTTTATACTGGTCCATAACATACAGAAACAGGAGCGATAAATAAACTCTCAGAACCGAATACAGCTTCTCTACTAACAGCTATTAGTCAAGTCAGCGAAGATTGTCCAGGAAAATTGCACTTTTGTAATCCTCATTTAGATAAATCTTTCGTTTTTATGTTCATTTTTATAGCTTTCCGTTGCAGGAAGATTTGCGAAAAGTGCTTCCGGAAAACAGTAATTAAAACGTAATGTGAATAATTAGTAAAGGACCCTGCTTGCAAAATGCTGTAAATATCGCTGTTGGGTGTTTCTTCGTACCTGGGAGACCCTTCAGTGGTAGTACTAAACCCACTGGGGAGAAACGGGGAAACAGTTACTTCACAATAATAGCATGCTTCAGCTGCATCGTTATTATATGTGTAGGAAAGAGCTAATGTGGTAATTAGTTCCAGTACATTCGCTGATGGTGCGCAGGAAGGAGGTGTCGCTATATGCTGTCATTGTCATTGTGTGTACCAGAAAATAATAATTCTTGTAATAGTAAAAGGCCTCTGTGCGTAACTTCAAAGGCACGCCCTTAAAATTCAAATTGTCTCTCGTACCATCTTCCATCGGAGTTGTTTTTTGCGACCTCGGTGTGACAGTGCAATCAACAAATAAATCATGCAGCCCTTCCCTGGGTCTTTCCTTCCTTCCGCCAGTCTAAGCTAGGTAAAGGTTCCTCACCAACGAGTACTAAAAAAGAGACGGTTGGAGGCGATAGTCTTCTAAGCTGCCACCTTCTTGGATTGGTTAAGATTAAGATTCTGGCAATGAATGTGTGTACCATTTTCTTTTCGAAAGAGACAGATTTATGTGGTTGTTCCATGTTAATTCAAACCCGATGGATATTACGAGATACTTGACAGCCATGGGGGAATCCAGTGATGAAAGAAATTTCAACTAAGCGCCCCCCCCCCCCCCCCCCCCGCAGTCCCACCCCCCTTGCTAATTGGTAATTACGGCCACCTTCTCTACACACACACACCCCACCCCTATCCCCACGGGTTCCCAAACTGTAGTTCAAATGGAGACCTAATTTACCTTTTAGACAAGTTCTCTTACGCACTTAACTTTACCGTAACTTGTATATTGTTTTTTGCAGATGATGAGTTCAAAGTCCTAAATTTTCACGTAAATGTAAATTCACTTCAGCTTAAGTCCTAATTTTTTTAATTCGACGAAGTTTTTCAAAGTTGACTATTCTAACACTAAATCATACATTCATAATTTGGACGATGTTCATGTTAAATTCGATTTTTTTTTCACATCAAAGGTCGTCTTATCGATACTTCCAGAAAATGTTATTACTCACAGGAATTGATTTAATCCTGGGACACATACGTCAGGCCTCAGCATATTAATGGTAATTGATGGTAATAAATTTTTACGACTGTTCCCCATGTTGCGCTATTAATAATGAGATTTTATAGGAGGTCTTTGTCAGCATTGAGAATTAAGTTTCTCAGACTTCGGTTTTAAAGCTTGAAAAATGCTTTCCCACATAGAGTGCAAATTTCCAAGCTGATCAATTAGTCTGTAAAACATCATAGCTTCATTTCAAAATGTCTCTCAGGAACCGAGGTGAACTGATAGTTGTCGTAGTTGTCCGTTTTAGGCGAATCCATGTTTGAATTCCAATATTGTCAACATTACCTTTTAAAAGGCATTTTGAGAAAATGTGGTTGCAAAATACTACGGTGGTTTGGTTAACTAGACGCTGTAGATTTTCGCAGTGCTCAGCCGAATATACACGCAACGTACAACAACATAGTTTCATCAGTCTTAATACTGACTTCCCCGCTGCTAAATAGGTGGTCAGTGTCAACAGGGTTCGTGGAACTCCAGTGTCGGCGCTTTGCCTTGGTCAAACTTGTCCACTTCGTGCACGCGTATTACCCCAAAGACATTCTAGTGGATTGTGGTAGTTATTTAAATTCACCTTCATTCTTTCTGTCAGTAATAGAAAGAACAGTCAAGCTACAAGCCTCATCATCCCCTCACCCCTCCGGTTATCCCTTTCATTCCACTGTCCTTTAAAGACGTGAAGGCTGTCATCTTCTCCCGTTCGACAACGAAGGCTTAGCCCTACGGGCTGTCAGATGATCTTCCCTTCTTTCGTGTCGTTTCTGGTGTCCATCTGAAACACACGAAAAAAGTTAGGTTAATATGTTACAAGAACATGTTACCCTGTCAGCGAAGTATGACCACCTGGTAGCATAATGGGGGTGCATTCTTGGGTGCAGGGTGGAGACGTCTCTTCCGCAACTCCCTACATTTCCTTTAGAAATCATCGATCGATCACCTACACTTCTCCCGGATGTGAGATATTCCGGTTACATGTGTGAGTTCCGCCGTCAGGGAATCCAGTGGTAGGTGCAGAGTGACTTTGAGATCGCGATTTAGTAACCTGGAAGTAGTCGATAAGTGTGTATGAGGCGGGTTTCCTCGCACTACAGCTGCTTAATACAAAACTTGGCGCAATAGCAGTAAAATTTCAAGGTTCTATTGGGTAGGCACTATCTGATAGAGTATCCGGACATGTATTAGTAAACATTAGTATAGGTGGTATCCACCGATCGACTTGATATCCGCTTGAACTCTGCTGAGGACACTTTCAATGAGGTATCTGAATATCTGTGGTGGAATGACAGCACATTCTTCCTCATGATCCGAAACCAGGGAAGTTAGTGATGTTGGATGCTAGGGTCTTGAGCTAAATCGACGTTCTGACGCATCACAAATGTGTTCCATTGGATTCAGTTTGAGACTCAGAGCATTCCAGTCCTTTTCAGGACTGTTATTGCCCACAATTCAGAGCCTCATCGGTGCTGCTTCATGGAAGGGTGCACTGTCATGCTGATGCAAGTAGGCATAGTTTCCTATCTGTTCCCATCCTGTATATACTACAAAGTTGTATAAGATGTGTTCGCATCCTTACACATTTACCGTTTTCTTAAGCCCAATAATTGGACCACACGCAAACCACGGAAAACACCCCCATGCTGTACGTCAACCTCCTCTGTACTTCACTGTTGCCACTACACGTGGAGGCAGTTAACATTCTCCATGCATTTGTCAAACCTAAACGTTGGTTAACATTGCCTACAGAAATGCATGGCTTGTGAGAAGCTGCTCGACCATTGTACCTCATCCTTTTTAACTTCCTGTGCACAGTCACAGCGTTAGCTGGACTGCTGGTAGAACTCTGAAACTCCAGAGTGATTCCTTCATCTGATTTCATGTGCTCCTTTTTTTCTCCTTCTTGCAACCCCCCTCCGCATTTCTCAACAGTCTCTGTCCAACAGTACATCTGCCTGGCTCTTGGTTTAGCAGTGATTGTTACTTTTCATTTCCACTTCAGAATAAAATCACCAACTTTCGACTCGGACAGCTTCAGAAGGGATGATATGTTCCTCATGGATTTATTACTCAGATGACATCGAACGACTAGTCCACGTTCAAAGTGATTGAGCTCTCTTGGCCAACCCATTCTGATGTTTCTGCTTCGATACTGACGTCACACTACTCACCGCCTCTCCATAATGGCGTGCTCGCCTCTCGTGACATGTAGTGATCAGTTCTGCATTACAATGGAGTGTCCAGATGTTTTGCATCATATAATGTAACTGGTGACACCGTCGCCCCTCTTCTTTCCACGATGTCTCCGACGTGCTGGCGCTGTGATAGATGCCTGCCGAGCAACTCCCTCCTCGTCAAGTACACTACTGGCCATTAAAATTGCTACACCACAAAGATGACGTGCTACATACGCAAAATTTAACCGACAGGAAGAATATGCTGTGATATGGAAATGATTAGCTTTTCAGAGCATTCACACAAAGTTGGCACCGGTGGCGACACCTACAACGTGCTGACGTGAGGAAAGTTTCAAAAAAATGGTTCAAATGGCTCTGAGCACCATGGGACTTACCATCTGAGGCCATCAGTCCGCTAGAACTTAGAACTACTTAAACCTAACTAACCTAAGGACATCACACACATCCATGTCCGAGGCAGGATTCGAACCTGCGACCGTAGCAGTCGCGCGGTTCCGGACTGAAGCGCCTAGAACCGCTCGCCCACCGCGGCCGGCAGGAAAGTTTCCAACCGATTTCTCATACACAAACAGCAGTTGACCGGCGTTGCCTGGTGAAACGTTGTTGTGATGCCTCGTGTAAGGAGGAGAAATGCGTACCATCACGTTTCCGACTTTTGATAAAGGTCGGACTGTAGCCTGTCGCGATTGCGGTTTATCGTATCGCGACTTTGCTGCCAGCGTTGGTCGAGATCCAATGACTGTTAGCAGAATATGGAATCTGTGGGTTTAGGAGGGTAATACGGAACGCCGTGCTGGATCCCAGCGGCCTCGTATCACTAGCAGTCGAGATGACAGGCATCTTATCCGCACGGCTGTAACGGATCGTGCAGCCACGTCTCGATCCCCGAGTCAACAGATCGGGACGTTTGCAAGATGACAACCATCTGCACGAACAGTTCGACGACGTTTGCAGCAGAATGGACTATCAGCTCGGAGACAGAGGCTGCGGTTACTCTTGACGCTGCATCAGACAGGAGCGCCTACGATGGTGTAGTCAACGACGAACCTGGGTACACGAATGGCGAAACGTCATTTTTTCGGATGAATTCAGGTTCTGTTTACAGCATCATGATGGTCACATCCGTGTTTGGCGACATCGCAGTGAACGCACATTGCAAGCGTGTATTCGTCATCGCCATACTGGCGTATCACCCGGCGTGATGGTATGGGGTGACATTGGTTACACGTCTCCGTCACCTCTTGTTCGCATTGACGGCACTTTGAACAGTGGACGTTACATTTCAGATGTGTTACGACCCGTGGCTCTACACTTCATTCGATCCCTGCGAAGCCCTACGTTTCAGCAGGATAATGCACGACCGCATGTTGATGGTCCTGTACGGGCCTTTCTGGATACAGAACATGTTCGACTGCTGCTTTGGCCAGCACATTCTCCAGATCTCTCAGCAATTGAAAACGTCTGTTCAATGGTGGCCGAGCAACAGGCTCGTCACAATACGCCAGTCACTACTCTTGATGAGCTGTGGTATCGTGTTGAAATTGCATGGGCAGCTGTCCATGTACACGCCGTCCAATCTCTGTTTGACTCAATGCCCAGGCGTATCAAGGCCGTTATTACGGCCAGAGGTGGTTGTTCTGGGTACTGATTTCTCATTATCTATGCACCCAAATTGCGTGAAAATGTAATCACATGTCAGTTCTAGTATAATATTTGTCCAATGAATACCCGTTTATCACCTGCAGTTCTTCTTGGTGTAGCAATTTTAATGGCCAGTAGTATAGATAATGCTCACGTAGAGAGCCACAGGAGTAACCAAAACTTACCGCCTGTTTCTTTTCTTAATGGTGTGATTTGTTGTTGTCGGCAGGCGCTATGAAGTCGATGTGGGCGTGCCGGTCGGTGCGGCGGCTGGTGGTGGCGCTGGTGGCGTGGGGCCTGGCGCTGGTGGCGGTGCTGCAGCTGACGTCGGACGCGGGCGGCGCGTCGCGGCCAGTGCTGTCGGGGCCCAGCCGGCTGCTGCTGCACAAGATGGCGGACGCGCGCACGGCGCGCTCGGAGCTCACCACGCAGCTCAACGCCACGGCCGACCAGCTGGACGCGCTCGTCAGCCTCGAGCCGCTCGTCGACAAGTCGGCCGCCTGGTCCGAGGCGCGCATCGTCCAGGAGGTGCAGCGCCAGATCCCCAGCCTGCCCATCGCCTACTGGAACCGCCACAAGAACAAAGCCATGTACTACAAGAACGAGAGCTGCGCCAAGTTCCCCAGTATCTTCGAGCTCGAGTTCAACAACGTGTACTGGCAGACGCTGCAGACGAGTAACGGTAGCTTCCAGCTGTACGGTGCCTATTACGACGTGCGCAGGTTCAGCAGGATCGGCCCGGCCGTCCGTATCCTGGGAATGATAAACAGGATCGAGCCCACTGTCAAGACTTACTGCCAGTTCTGGTTCGAGTCTCAGAAGGAGCCGGTTTTTGTCAAGACTCTCGAGTACAAGTACGTATGGTACAGGAAGTGGGGCAATTACAAACAAGGCATCTACCAGCCGTACTTAATAGCGTGCCAAATTCCGCACAAGTTCCACAAGGAGGTGCCCGCCTCCGTATCCCTCGTCGAGAAGTTGTGCGACACCGCCACGAACAACCTGAGGGTCATCTACGACCGGCCGGAGAAGAAGAAAGACTTCGCAGTCTGCGTCAAGGGGCTGGACTTCCTTCACGAGGACCTGTCCGTCAGGCTAGTGGAGTGGATCGAGCTGCTGGGCATCCTGGGTGCGGACAAGATCTTCTTCTACGAGCTGCAAGTGCACCCCAACATCAGCAAAGTGCTACGTTATTACGAGAAGCAGGGTCGCGTTAGCGTCACGCCGCTGACGCTGCCCGGCGGCCAGCCCAATGTGCCCGGCTTCCAGCACATGTATCTGGTGCGCAAGGTTAACCACAAGCGCCAGAATGAGCTGATTCCCTACAACGACTGTCTCTACAAGAACTTGTATACGTACAAGTACATAGCGTTGCTGGACGTGGACGAAGTCATCATGCCCATCAACACTGCCTCGTGGAGGGAGCTCATGGACATCGTCGAGCGCAAGTCATTAGAAATCAGAAACGAAACGAGGGCATCCTACAACGTCAGGAATGTGTACTTCCTGGACGACCTGATCCACAATCACGGCTGGTTCAAGAACATTCCGAAGTACATGCACATGCTGCAGCACGTGTACCGCAGCAAGAACTTCACGAAGCCGAACCAGTACGTGAAGTGCTTCCACAACCCGGAGCGCGCGCTCACGCTGCACAACCACTTCCCGCTGGCGTGCCTCGCTTCCGGCTGCACCTCCTACTCCATAGAGACTGCCGACGCGCAGCTGCAGCACTACAGGGCCGACTGCGTCAAGACCCTGAAGAAGACTTGCACCGAGTACAGGAAGAACAGTGTCATCGACACTACTATTTGGAAATACAAAGACAAGCTGATCCGTAGAGCTACCGAGACTCTGAGGAATCTCGGTTTCTTCGACATTGGCAGCAACAGTATTAAGTAATTCTGTTAAGTCTGCGTATAATTTATTTTTCCGCGATGAAATATTTTGCGTATGGAGAGAACGCAGTGTGTTTGCGTGTGAACTTGAGTTTTTTTTACTTTCCTCTTTGACGTTCCATGCGCGACGTTTTTGTGCTACCCGAAGTGGCGCACTGTCATGTACTTAAGTGAACTCGTGTTCGTGTGCGACTAACTTTTTTTCGTTTTCCTGCAAAAGATTATGGACTGAGATTGATTCCTATTTATCGACGGCAGTGTGAAAGCAGCTTATTTTTTCCGCTCGCATTTACATGCGAGAAACGCATTTATTTTTCTTCTTCGTTGAATAAAGTCGATGAAATAAACGATGTATTTTTTCTCTTGTGAAATAAAAGCGCAGCAGCTTGCAGTAACAATTTTCTAATACTTTTTGTAACCTCAGTAACAGATTGCCTTGTTGCTTCATTACCAGTAGAAATTACCTCCCCACTCAGCACTTTGAGTCTCAAAGTTTGTTTCACGTGTCGAGGACGTGAAATTGTTACAGTGCTGCTAAAGCATCAATAAAATACACACAGAGATTAACGATAAACAAAGAATCAGTTACAGAGGAAATTCAATAAAATACAGACGGAAAGCAGAACAATAAAAATACAGGGATTAAGATGTAAACAAGAATTTATGAAATATAGAAAGGAGACAGACCAGTATCCTAATGCTATGGCTGTAATAGTGCTGCAGATGTTTTCTTTGATGAAAATCGGACTATTCGTGTTTCTGAATTTTTGGCTTTATTTTCTGACGTAGGCCTACTGTTAATTTTTCGAATACTTCGATGTTACATCACACTGTTTTCCTTTTTCTTTAAACATGACTTAGTACAACAAACAAAGCTCTCACACGTGGCACAGCGAGAAAATAATTTAGCAGGTAATTTATATTCTACTTACAAGGCAAAGCGATTAAGATACACTACACGTTTTCGGCATGTCAGAGGTTGAAATTCTTTTCTATTCTAAGGTTTCGTTCGCTGTATGAGATTTTGTTGATGATAAAAGGCTAGGTTAGCGGTATTTCTGCCCAGTTTTTATCTAGGTCTTGTAAAAAAAATGAGAGCAAGAGTTCTAAAACGCCTTAAATGCATTTACAAATTGCAATAATTTCCGTATTGTATGTTAAAATATCAGGTTTCCCGTTCATATTCAGCAGAGTTAGCTGATCACGATTGTAAAATACAGGTTCTATGAATAGAAAGAAAAACCGTACACAGCTCATTCTAATTTTGTTGACGAATTTCTTGATTTGAATCATCATCAGACTCCAGAAATGCCCTCCATTTTAAGTTATGATTTTGTTAGGAATCTGATTTCGTCCCAAAGTTCTCACTGGATTTTAACGTTTTGGACGACTGGCTGCTTTCTGATCTCTGCTAGCAATAAGAGTGGTCAGCCAGCTATGTTCATCTGGGGAAAGCTTTTGCCTTTATCCAACAAATTTTCATTTCCTGAAGCAGTGGTCTTTTGTTAAATTTATCACAATTTTATTTAAATGTGAGGTCGTGTTCATGTGCGTGCTTGGTGACACGCACGTTCACGCATAATTTGGTTAGTTTTATTATACTAATGATTTTAATAATTCACAAAAGAATAGTTTTCTTGAGCCACATTTTTGTTCCAGTGTTCATTGACACGAAGCGTCACGGTAGCATGCTGCATCGTCAGATGCCTAACTATTATTTATACGTCAATTATTATATTACGCATTCCTGTGAAGTGCACAAGAATTTTGCTGGCTGTGCCTGCGAGGTTATGTTCCGAGATATTATTGTTCTTGCCCAGAAATATGAATTTTAGTTTACACGATTTTCGTGCGTTGTATTATGTAAATAATGTCGAAGATATTTTTGCTTAGATGTAGTGGGAATATATCCTCACCTGGCGCGCGCGCGCGCACACACACAACACTATCATTTCACAATTTCTCCTAAAGTTCTTCGCAGTTGTGTGGCTAGTGCATGCCAAAGATTCAACTGCTGAGACAATACTGTGGCTACAGATATTTCTGTAAAAGTATGTCTACATAATTGTACTTATCCAACGTGGTTTTCAGTGTTCTTTTCCAAAAGATATTTTCTCATTATTAATAGGACAAGTACTCTTAAGCATCTATACTGTTAATTGTACAAGCATTCGCTAAAACCGAAATTTATTCACAATGACATCTTAAACATGCAAAACAAAAAGAATGACATAGGCCCGCTATGATAAGACTCCGTCAGAGGAGCGCGATGTGACAATAGGCACAGTTGACAGAGGTTTGTACAGTTGTCCATGGACCGCACGTGTACAGCATCCTACCATTATCCAGGTTTACATGTCGGCTGGCTGGCGCATGATTGCGACTTCCTAGCTCCATCGAGAGGCAGATGGGAGGTTAGTGCTAAGACCCTCCAGCGCGCGCGCTCTCTCTCTCTCTCTCTCTCTCTCTCTCTCTCTCTCTCTCTCTCTTTGCGCCAGAGCGTCAAATCAGCGACCTGTTTGCAAGTTTTCAGTTTATCGTCAATTTGCGTCATTTTAAAATTATTGACCTCTTTCCTTGCTCCCCATTCTAGACGGTTCCTGTTTGTTCCTCTCACTGTCGTCGTCGTCGTCGTCGTCAGTCCTAAGACTAGCTTGATGCAGCTCTCCACACTATTCTTCTCAGTGCAAGCCTCTTCATCATCGCGTAACTACTGCGTCCTACATCTATTTGAATCTACGAGGGCTATCCACAAAGTACATTACGTTTTCGTTTGTCCGTTAGGGGCGGGGCTAGCGCGGCCATCTTGGTGTCATGGCATTCCGCCGCTCAGTCGGCATCCTGCCGTGCTATTGAGAAGTTCGTGCTGTACTCCGTTGAGTTATTGTGACAGTTTGAAATGTCAGCGTTAATTGAAAATGCCGCGAAGTGTGAAGTGCGTGCTGTAATAAGGTTTCTGACTGCAAAAAACTGTACACCGATAGAAATCTATCGGCAGCTTTGTGAAGTGTATGGGGACAACATAATCACTGAAGGTGGAGTGCGTCAATCGGTCATAAAATATAAAAATGGCCGAACTAACGTTCACGACGAAGAGCGAAGTGGAAGACCCAGCATAGTGACTGCCGAACTTGTCGAAAAAGTCGATACCGCAGTCCGTGAAAACCGTAATTTCACAATAACGGAACTCCCTGAGTTTTCCACAAATTTCACGAAGTTTGTTGCACGAAATCATTACCGAAAAGCTTCGTTACCACAAGTTTTGTGCAAGATGGATACCAAAAATCTTGTCAGAGATTCACAAAAATCAGTAACTGGCTGCAGCGTTAACGTTTTTGGACGCTTACGAGAAAGATGGCGACTCATTATTCGATCGCATCGTTACTGGTGACGAAACATGGGTTAAGCATGTGAACTGCGAGACAAAATTGCAGTCAATGCAGGGGGGCACACACATTCCCCCCAAAAACGCAAGAAATGCATGCAGACAATGTCGGCAAGGAAGGTGATGGTGACTGTCTTTTGGGACAGAAAAGGTGTGATTTTTGTGGATTTCCTGGAAAGAGGCACTACAATAAACTCTCAAAGGTATTGCCAAACTCTGCCCAACCTCAGAAGAGCAATACAAAACAAGCGCAGGGGAAAGTTGGGCTCAAAGATCTTGCTGATTCACGACAACGCCCGGGCACACACGGCAAATGCCACTCGTGAAGTTCTCGAATCTTTTAAGTGGGAGTTGTTTCCTCATCCACCTTACAGTCCCGACCTGGCACCGAGCGACTTCCACTTATTCCCAGCAATGAAGAAGTGGTTGGCTATGCGCGTTTTGATGACGACGCACAGCTTCAAGAAGAGGTAACCACGTGGTTGAAGGCGATGGCGGCCGAATTTTACGGCGAAGGAATTTCCAAGCTCGTCCATCGCTACGATAAGTGCCTTAATTTAAATGGCAGCTATGTAGAAAAGTAGTATTTAAATGTGGCTTTCATCTGTATATAATAAAAAAAATTCCAATTCTTTATTTTTTATTCCAAAACGTAATGTACTTTGTGGATAGCCCTCGTATTTATTGTAGGCAGACATTGGTCTCTCCCCACAATTTATATCCCTCATGTTTCCCTCCAATGCTACAAGTAAACTGACGATTCCTAGGTGCCTTAAGATGTGTCCTCTGGACTGGTCCATTCTTTTAGTCGTATGGTGCCATAACTTCCTTTTCTTTCCAATTGGATTCAGTACCTCCTCATCAATTACCTTATCTTCCCATCTGCTCTTACGCATCTTGCAGTAGCATCACCTTTCAAAAGCTTCTATTTTCTTCTTGTCTGAAAATACCTTCAGAAAAGACTTCACGACTTAAATTTATGTTCTTAAAATTTTCATTTTATGAAGAGCTTTCCTTGGCTTCGCCAGTCTGTATTTTATATCCCCTTCACTTCAGCTATCAACGGCTGCTTTTATGCACAAACAGCAAAACTCAATATTTCTAGTGTCTCATTCCTAAACTAACTTCTTCAGCAATGCGTGACTGAATAAATTACATTTCATTACCTTCGTTCTACTTTCGTTGATATTTCTCTTATAACCTCTTTTAAAGGCACTAAACATCCGTTCAACCGTTTTTCAGAGTACTTTGTCTTCTCTGAAAGAATTAAAATGTCGTCAGCAAACCTAAAGGTTTTAACTTCTTCTCCCTGTACATAAATCCGTTTCCAAATTTTTCTGCTTCCTTTGTTGATTGCTCAATGTACAGATGGAATAACATAGGGGATAGGTTACAACCCTGCCTCACTTCCTTCTCAAATACTATTTCCTTTTCATGTCTTTAGACTGTGACAGTTACAATCTGATTCTTGTACTTGATGTAGATACTCTTACACTTCCTAAATTTTATCTCTACTGTCTTCAGAATTCCAGTGTGTGTGTTCCAGTCAACGTTGTCAAAATTTTTCTCTGCATCGACAAATGCTATAAACAAAGGTTTGTCTTTTTCTTCAACCTATCCTCTACGCGACAAGTAAAGTGAACCAGGACTCCGCCGACAAACTGAGACGTGGAAGTGTGAACCAAAACTAGCAAAAAAATCCAGTTACCATGGGCCCTAGAATGCATACCTTAAAGAGC
Source organism: Schistocerca serialis cubense (assembly GCF_023864345.2). Taxonomy (NCBI): domain Eukaryota; kingdom Metazoa; phylum Arthropoda; class Insecta; order Orthoptera; family Acrididae; genus Schistocerca; species Schistocerca serialis. The sequence goes on from NC_064640.1 coordinate 375,143,588, forward strand.
TACGAGCACTTGTTCAGAAGAGAGATGTCTCGCAGTAGCAAATATGTAGTACTGAGAACTCTTTTAAGTATACACTTTGGAGCCCACGTTTACTGGACATTTTTGTTCTTGTTTTAGACCATACTAAAACCTCTGAAAGTTTGTCGATGGTGTTCTGGTTCACCCAATTTATCATTGGACATGACTTTTGAATCACCACGTATATTCCATCCACCTTCTAGCCTTCCCTTCTTTGCTTGGTACCGGCTTGCCATGCGATCTATTAAGATTCATAGAGGTGCCTCTCTCTTTTCCAAAGACTTCTTTAATTTTCCTACAGACGGCATCTACGTTTTTTACAGTCATACATGTTTCTAAAACTTCACATTCTTCCTCTAGCGACAGCTACTTAATCACTTCGCACTTGGTCAGTCTCATTTGGTTCACTTGCTGTAGTTTCATATTTTCTCCTTTCGTCAGATAAATTAAATATCTCCTGTGTTATCCAAGGATTTCTAATGACAAGGGGACAGCACCTACCCGTCATCACAGATTTCGTCCAAATTTATGGTAGGGCACCTCGACCAAATAACGCCACGTACACCTTTAACACCGCCCAAGTAATTTCGTGTAATCGTACCAGGCAGCGCTTGTTGGACGTATGGGTCTGTACTGTGATGCCAACCAGCCGCAGAACAAGGTATTAAAACTTCTCAATCACCCTTCATCTCAACGTCACGCACGCCATTGTGCCAAGCAACTGAACGGCTGCTGTTATATTAAGGTAAGCATTATTGGTTGTTTTTGCCGCTGTATTAATGAATAACTATATATAACTATACATTTCTGTGATCAGTCAAGGTCTTCTTTAAGGTTACAAAACTTAATTCATAAGAGTTATTTGTAATACACAGGGTGAATCACTAACTATTGCCACCAAGAATCACTCGGAAAGTATGATAGGAGCTGAAAAGTTTGTGGGACAAAAGTTGCATGGGACTATGGGGGCCATAATATGACGTTGGTTTTTTGTTGCTAGGTGGTGTCGCTTCAGAGATATGAAGGCCAATTTTTTTAATGAGATGCTGTAGTTCGATATTTATTTTCTGATAACGGCTATCGAGAGGAATCCAATGATATGTAACAGTAAGGTCTTTGAAGGTCAACGAAGGTCACAAACAAAAATCAGCTGCCGAAATTGTAAATAATGTCTCTCAGAAAATTGTTAAGCTGTTCTCTGTAAATAGAGCTGTGGCCGAGCTGTTCTAGGCGCTTCAGTCCGGAACCGCGCTGCTGCTACGGTCACAGGTTCGAATCCTGCCTCGGGCATGGATGTGTGTGATGTCCTTAGGTTAGTTAGGCTTAAGAAGTTGTAAGTCTAGGGGACTGATGATCTCAGATGTTAAGTCCCATAGTGCTTAGAGCCATCTGAACCATTTCTGCAAATACTCTCACTAAATTTTAAAAAGAGACAGTATATAAAAGTCTGTACAGAAATGGCATAACACCATTGATAAACATAGACTTTGAACATAAGTCTGTTGCTAACGCAGAAATTCAAAATTTCTGGATATGTGCATTGATGAGAAATTGAATTGGAAGAAAGACATCGACGATCTGCTGAAACCGTTAGGTTCAGCTACTTACGCTATTATGGTTATTGCAAATTTTGGTGACAACCATATCAGTAAATTGGCCTACTGTGCCTATTTCCATTCACTACTTTCACATGGCATCACATTTTGGGGTAATTCATCATTAAGAGAAAAAGTATTAATTGCACAAAAGCGTGGAATCAGAATAATAGCTGGAGACCACCCAAGATCACCTTGCAGACATTTAAGGAACTCTGGATATTCACAGTACCTTCGCAATACATACATTATTCACTTACGAAATTTATCAATTACCTGTCCCAATTCAAAAATATTAGCGAAGTGCACAGCTACAACACTAGAAGAAAGGATGGTATTCACTATTCTGGGTTAAATCTGATTTTGGCACAGATAGGGGTTAATCATGCTGTCACAAAAGAATCTTTCGTCATTTGCCAAATAACATTAAAAGTCTGACAGCCAACTAACATTTAAAAACAAACAAAAAGAATTTCAGAATGACATTTCCTTCAACTCGATGAATTTTTAGATATAAAGTAGTAACTGCACACAAAATAAGTAATTTTTAAAGAAAACTTGTGTTAAACTGACACGTTCGATATCATTACGAAATGTCGTATTCATGATCTATGGAGCACTATTCATGTAATGTAACGAGGGGTGGGAATGCTGTGAATTGACTTGCCCTTCTACTTGAGACAGCTCAGTTGGCTTTAGCAATGATTGAGAGGGGAAAGTGGTGGGGAACCGGCTCCTTTCCAGGCTTCGATACACTTCTGCGCCACGAATGTAATTCATTCTAATAAGGGCAATTACAAGCGTGCCAATTACTGTTAGTTTATTAGCAATAGTTACACCACTGTTGGCAAGACATGTTTGCTCTAGCTGGAAACTGCTGCATAGTGGATAAACTCATTAGATACTACTAGCAGGTTGTGGCAGTTTGGAGAACACTGACGGATTATCTCCCCGTCCCACGAATTTGTGTGACTTCGACTCCATGCCTGATCACTCCTCGCACACTATACGCAAATCGGCGGTCGCGCCATTCGAGTATCTGACTGTTCCGTGCGTTAATTTCAAAAATATATATCCAAGGACTGTTTGTCTTTACTATTATTTCACGCTGTTCTGATTAGTACTGAACCAGGTTTGTTTTCAAATTAAAATACCGTACCACAAATTCTGCTTCAATTTTTAACACTTCATGCACACATCTTATGAATGGTATTTATGTAATCTATAGAAATATTCGTTGACAAATGTAGCAGAGCCATTACTATCAACAATAGTATCCTGATAATGAAAAAAGTTCATTGCGGTTGAAAGGTATGACCAAACGTGTTACTTGGGTCCAGTTGTGCTTATATACACGGATGATGCAGGAACGAAATGAAACAAGAAAGACATACAAGCTAGCTAAAGCGAAATAGCTGCAAGAAAAACGTGAAGAATTCGAGACAAGAATGGTAGGCAGAAAACAATCCCGAAGACAAGAACGGCAAATACATGCAAAAACTGTCATAAAATCAGCTTAACAGTGCGTGAATCAAAGTTGCTAACCAGAAAAATATTAAATATGAAATTGAGGCTCTGTTAAACGACAGAATGGATTTTTGAAAGGTAACAACAGCAGAGATGCGGTAACGCTTGATAGTGGAAACAAGGTGAAAGTAAAATCAAGACACAATGAAAGTGTTTGACAATGCAAATTGGTGCAAGATATTTGAAATTCACACAAAACAGGAATATTCTGTCGGGAAAGATTGGAGCTATTCTATATGTCCAACAACAAAAAGAGAACAACAGTGAAAGACCGAGAGAAGGGCTCGAATTAAAAACGGCATAAAGCAAGGATGCAGCCTACCCCCGGTACTGTTCAACCTATAAATGGAAGAAGCAATGAAAGAATTAAAGGTTCGAAATTGGAAATAAAATTTGGGGTGAAACGATACCAATGATAACATTCGCTGATGGCATCACTATCCTTTGTGAAAACGAAAATGATTTGCATGGCCTGTTAAATGAAAAGGAGACTCTATAAACCAGAGAGCGTGGATGGGAGAGTAAACTAAAGAAAGGTTAAAGTTTTCAACAGCAATAGCAATGAGACTGGCGACAAAGTGAACATCTAAATTAGGGACCTCGTACTAAATGAAGTGAAAGAATGCCATCTTGGAAGAAAACAACGCATGATTGACGAAACATGGAGGACAGGAGAAGCAGACTAATACAGTCAAGACCGCATCCTTCGCCAAAATAAGTCTGCGAGTATTAAACATGTAATTAGAGAAAGAAATTTGTATGAATGTACGTGCGGAGCGCAAAGTTGTATGGAAGTGAATCATGGACTCTGGAAAAACGGACTAGAAGAAAATTCGCAGCTTTTGAGATGTGGTGTTGCAGAACAACGCTCAAAAGTAAGCTGAGGGCAAAAATTGTAATGGGAGAGCAGATCCAGAAATATGGTGAGCCGCATCAAACTAGTTAGGAGACAGATAACCAAATAAAGAAATAATCAGGAGAGTGATATGAAAAAAATAACGGAAAGAGGTACAGGATACAGGAGTCTTATACAGAATCAAACCTAATTACAGATGTTAGGTGTAACGGGCTCGGTGGTGAGTGACTTTTTACAAATTCCGTAAATAATTTATTCACTTTAGCTCTGCAGATTTTTTCTGGAGAAACATGCCACGATAGATAACTAGATAGAGAATAAACGAAAGATGAAGCGTGAATAGCAAATTTGCATACTTTCCTCAGATATTGAGCTGAGTACCACATCTTCGTCTCAGAGACAAGTCACAAACAGTTCAATCTTGGACACGCAGAGAAATTTTTATGCGACCTATATATACAAGGTTCCCCAGAAGGAATAGTCAGTATTCAGGGATATTACAGGAACGATCATTTGAAGCAAAAACTTTGCATGGACATAGGTCGTATCCCGAATTGTTTCCGAGGCAGCGGACATTTAATGTATATTCCTGTTTTATTCAATATATTGTCAGCTTGATACGTACACCAATGTACAACAGTTACTAAAACATGCGTTTTACAAATAATCATTTGAAAAAGATGTGGTTTTTAACACATTAAATTCTAAGCATTACCGTACACGTCACATTACAAATAGGGCACAGTTAACACCAAATTTTCGAATATCTCACCATCAACTTCAACACATTTGGGCACTCTATATGGAAATTATGTTACTTGTCTGAGTGCCTCTGCACATTCCCTAACGAGAGCAGCAGCGTCCATGATGCGACCAAGCAGTTAATCTCGTGTGTTCACCTTTCGTTTGTACACCTCTGAAATCAACCAGCCCCATAAACGAAAATCTAATGGTGTAAGGTCTGGCGATCTTGGCCAGCTAATTGTACGTCCACGATCAGAGCAGCAATTACCGTAAATGCAGTTGAGGTGTTCCCTCACAAGTGTGGTAAAATGTGGAAAAGCTCCTTCATGCTGCAAATACACTATGTGATCAAAGGTATCCGGACATCCCCAAAAACATACGTTTTTCATATTAGGTGCACTGTGGTGCCAGGTACTCCATATCAGCGACCTCAGTAGTCATTAGACATCATGAGAGAGCAGAATGGGGAGCTCCGCGGAACTCACGGACTTCGGACATTGCCAGGTGACTGGGTGTCACTTGTGTCATAAGTCTGCAGGCGAGATTTCCGCACTCGTAAACATCCCTAGCTCCACTGTTTCCTATGTGATAGTGAAGTGGAAACGTGCAGGGACACGTACAGTACAAAAGGGTGCAGATACCTCGTCTGTTGACTGGCAGAAACTGCCGACAGTTGAAGCGGGTCGTAATGTGTAATAGGCAGACATCTATCTAGACCATCACACAGGAATTCCAGACTGCGTCACGATCCCCTGCAAGTACTAGGACAGTTAGGCGGAGATCAGAAAACTTGTATTTCATGGTCGAACGGCTGCTCACAAGCCACACATCACGCCGCTAAATGCCAAACGGCGCCTCGCTTGATGTAAGGAGCGTAAACATTGGACGATTGTCCGCCCCCGGTAGCTTTTGTGGTCAGCGCGACAGAATGTCAATCCTAAGGGCCCGGGTACGATTCCCGGCTGGGTTGGAGATTTTCTCCGCTCAGGGACTGGGTGCTGTGTTGCCCTAATCATCATCATCATCATCATCATTTCATCTCCATCGACGGGCATGTCGCCGAAGTGGCGTCAAATCGAAAGACTTGCATCCGGTGAACGGTCTGCCGATGGGAGGCACTAGTCGCACGACATTTACATTTTACTTATTGATTGAACAGTGTAAATACGTTGTGTGGAGTGACGAATCACGGTACTTAATGTGGCGATCCGATGGCAGGGTCTGGGTATGGCGAATGCCCGATGAACGTCATCTGCCAGCGTCTGTAGTGCTGACAGCAAAATTCGGAGGCGGTGGTGTTATGGTGTGGTCGTGTTTTTCATGGAGGCGGCTTGCACCCCTTGTTGTTTTTGCGTGGTACTATCACAGCACAGGCCTACATTAATGTTTTAAGCATCTTCTTGCTTCCCACTGTTGAAGAGCAATTCGTGGATGGCGATCGAATCTTTCAATACGATCGAGCACCTGTTCATAATACACGGCCTGTGGCGGGGTGGTTATACGACAATAACATCCCTGTAATGGACTGGCCTGCACAGAATCCTCACCTGAATCCTTTAGAACACCTTTGGGATGTTTTTGAACGCAGACTTCGTGCCAGGCCTCACCGAGCGACATCGATACCTCTCCTCAGTGCAGCACTCCGTGAAGAATGGGCTGCCATTCCCCAAGAAACCTTCCAGCACCTGACTGAACGTATGCCTGCGAGAGTGGAAGCTGTCATCAAGGCTAAGGGTGGGCCAACACCACATTGAATTCCAGCATTACCGCTGGAGGACGCCACGAACTTGTAATTCATTTTCAGCCAGGTGTCCGGATACTTTTGATCACATAGTGTACATTGCAGTCCGCAGGGCCAAAGGAACGTCATCAGGGTGTTCAAAAAACGAATTTTCAACAAATAATGCAAGGTAATTCTGTCTCGTCATTCGCTCTCATAAAATCACTGGGCCTATCAACACGTTACCGATCATGTCGCACCAAACACTGATCGGAAAACTAACTTGGAAATCGGTTTCCACTGTGGCGTGTGGATTTTCCTGCGACCATCAATGATAATTATGTGTGCTGTTGATTCCATTCCATGTAAACGTGGATTCATCAGTAAGTAGTGTTAATGGAAGAAAACAATGATTGTCCTTTAAACAGTGACAAAATTTAAGTCGTGTTGCATTGTCACCAATGTGAAGATTGTGGACACTTTCTCTGAAGTAATGTTCACCATACACGTGTTCGTGAAACATCGATACGTGGAGAAAGTAGCCATATTCTCGTAGTAAAACTACGCTGCATCATTCTGACAATGAGTTGCTGTTACTTCACAGGTTCTTGCACTACACGTTCAGAAGGAAACTTAGAAAAGTAACTGTTTCATGCTATATGCTGCGAACTCTGGTAATCACTCTAGGATCAAAAATTCGACCTGTCGGCGCTTTCCGACAGTATTCTTCGACAGCAGCAGGAGCATTATCATAGCTGAAGCTGATATGCATACTCTTCATTGGTGTAGATGTTCGGCATATTAGCCAGCGAGTGTGCAAACACTGTCAAGCGAACATTGCACGTCCAATTCGATGACATTTGACATTTTCTGTTTTTTATTCTATGATGTACTTTGGCCTTTACTAAACATTTTGGTACACACTGAGGTCACAAAAGTCTTGGCTTAGCGATATGCTCATATAAAGACGGCGGTAGTATCGCGTACGCAACGTATAAAAGGGCAATGCTTTGGCGGAGCTATACTCAGGTGATTTATATAGAAAAGTTTCCGACGTGATTATGGCCGCACGAGGAGCGTAAAAAGACTTTTAATGCGGATTCGTAGTCAGAGCTACACGCATGGCACATTTAATTTTGGAAATCGTTAGAGAATTCGATATTCCGTGATCCACAGTTTTAAAAGTTTGCTAAAAATACCAAATTTCAGTCATTACCGCTCACCACGGAAAACGCATTGGCCAACGACCTTCACTTAACGACCGAGAACAGCAGCGTTTGCGTAGAGTTGTCAGCGCTAACGGAAAAGCAACAGTGCATCAGATGACCGCAGAAATTAATGTGAGACGTACGGCGAACGTACCCCTTAAGACAGTGTGGAGAAATTTGGCGTTAATGGGTTCTGGCAGCAGACGACTGACACGATAGCCTTGGTTAACAGCACAACATTGGTCGCGTTGCCTCTGCCGGGCTCGTGACCATATCGATTGGACTCTAGACGACTGGAAAACAGTGACCTGGTTACATGAGTACTGATTTCAGTGCCAATGGTAGGGTTCGAGTGTGGTGCAGACCCCACAAAGCCATGACACCAAGTTGTCAAAAAGGCACTGTGCAAGCTGTTGGTGGCTCCATAACAGGTTGTGTTTACATGGAATGGACTAGATCCTCTGTTTCAATTGAACCATCATTGACTGGAAATGGTCATGTTTGGAAATTTGGATACCATTTGCAGCCATTCATGGACTTCTAGACAAAGCACTATGTCACCGGGCGCCGGCCGCTGTGGCCGAATGGTTCTAGGCGCTTCAGTCTGGAACCGCGCGACCGCTACAGTCGCAGGTTCGAATCCTGCCTCGGACATAGATGTGTGTGATGTCCTTAAGTTAGATAGGTTTAAGTAGCTCTAAGTTCTAGGGGGCTAATGACCTCATATGTTAAGTCCCTTAGTGCTCAGAGCTATTTGAAATATTTGTCACCGGGCCACAATTGTTCGCAATTGGTTTCAAGAACATTCTGGACTATCTGAGTGTATGCTTTGCCCACGGAGTTAGCCCGACATGACTCCTACAAACATTTATCGGACATAATCAAGTGGTCAATTTGCGTACAAAAATTGTACACCAGCAACGCTTTTGGAATTATGGGCGTATATAGAGGCAGCATGGCACAATATTTCTGCATGAGACTTCCAACGACTTGTTGAGTCCATCCCAAGTCTAGTTGCTGCACTACGCCGGGCAGGAGGTTGTCCGAAACGATATTAGGAGGTATCCCACGACTTTCGTCGCCTCAGTGTATCATTCACTAAAAACAGACAATTTTAAGAGCTTCAAATTATATTTTGAAAGTTGACATGTAACACAGCTTTCACCATTCACGTTCACTGCCACAGTTACAGTCATATTTTGGGAACTGCACAGTCTAGAAGGCTGTGAATTGCCTTGTTCTGTGCCTAATGTTACGTCTCAGAAGTTTGCATTACGAATAAACAAATCAGTCCTTCGTTTGTGGCACTAGCTTTGCTTGAAAGTAGTAGGATAGCCAGCGATTTGTATTGGGCGCTTGCTTATATTTCTTTTTTTTACGCATATAAAACAACTAAGCGTGAAAGCTTGTCTGCCACAGTACCTAACGGTTACTGCTAATGTAATTGTTCTTCCAACAATGTCCCATAGGAGTAAACCAGTTGCGTGTTCAACTGCTGTTCTTGTACTTCAGGTGCCTGGGCTATGCATGGCTTTGTTTAAAAAGAACCGCTCGTTGTGGTCATACACCGAGCCTCGCGTGTCTGTTTTCATGGCCCACAGCTAATTTGCTGCAAGTAATAACCAGTAGCTATGATACTGCAATCAAATAGTCGATGCATTGTATACTTTATAAGATACACAGAAAACAAAATAAAAGTTAAATGACCAATTTAATAATAAGGGCTCTATTCTAAATCCTATAATTGATATGGACGACAGAAAATTATGTTGAATAATGTTTAGTCAAGAAAGGACACCTCAAGTAAATGGGAAGTGGTCCTACGATATTCAATTAAAATGCCAACAGAAAATGCCATTACCAAATGCATTTAAGTTGAGAGCATTGCGAGAATGGTACCAAAATCCCAAAACTGAAAAGTCATCAAAGATACGGGAAAACTAAGTCCATTTCGTAATCACGATACACGAAATATTCACACGCTCAGAACAGTTCAGAGTTCAACACGATTATTCACAAATTATCACACTAGATACAAAGAATAGTAACTCATACTCTGTCTATCCTCAGTTCCGCGATATAAGCAGAAAAGTTAGTCCTACTATGGGGCATATTCAGGTCTCTCGAAATATAAAAGCCCTTCAGAAGTTAAAGTATGGTAGTAGCTGTTCACCGCCCAGAATCAATCACTTGCACGATCGGATACGACTGGTTACCTCAGATAGGTCTGCCTCCTTCAAGCAAAAACGTAAAAGTGTCCAGAACCGCTCCCTTGAGCTCTTCACCCGAAAGTGTCTCAGTCTCCACTTGCCTCCCATAGTGTTCCGCTATTGTCTGCTTTCCCTTTGACTTTAGGCCGGCCGGCCGGAGTGGCCGTGCGGCTCTAGGCGCTACAGTCTGGAGCCGAGCGACCGCTACGGTCGCAGGTTCGAATCCTGCCTCGGGCATGGATGTGTGTAATGTCCTTAGGTTAGTTAGGTTTAATTAGTTCTAAGTTCTAGGTGACTGATGATGACCTCAGAAGTTAAGTCGCATAGTGCTCAGAGCCATTTGAACTTTAGGCCGTCTCCACGTCGTTCGTAAGTTCTGCAGACATGATCTGATTCATCTTGACCACTTTCTGGATTAAACTAACATATTACGGAGGTTGTCCAGAAAGTAATGCACCGCATTTTTTTTTCTCTCAGTGAAACAAGTAAATGAGGATTGATTTTCTCGGCCAATGGCGTCACTGGATGCGGTATGGAGGAGCGCTAGGTCCGCAGTTCACTCTCCCGGCCGTTGTCACTTTTCCTGACCTAGAGCCGCTATTGCGCGCTGAAGTAACTCCTCAATTGGCACCAGAAGGCTGTGTACACACCGTTCCAGTCGTCCCACCACGGAAAAATCCATGGCAATAGCGGGAATCGGACCTGGGTCTTTCGCATGGCTTTTACCCACGCACACCAGTCCGCTATACAGGCGGACTATACAATAGGTCACAGTAGAAAGCACCCTAATACTGTAAATTGTATCATCATCTCTAGTCTCAATAGTGGCCTAAACACGACAAATAAAAGAAATCACGTTCCTTCTGGTGTGCCATATTCAGCTGAAATCACTCATTGATGATTAGAATCCGTAGAGCTACCGTATTGCGGGAATGTTGACTGCTTCGTTTCACTTGCTATTCCAAATAGTCCCGGACGTTTTATGGTATTAAGATAGGTTGGCTTAGCAGGTCTGTCGAAGTGTGACAGAATGCCTAAAGTGTACATCAAACCAGGAACGTAAATGTACGACCATGTGAACACAAATGTTGACATCTTCCGCGACAGGAGTGTTCACAGCATGCTCACCATAAATAATTATATTACTAAGCGACCATCTTGGAATCCATTATCAGTTTCAGGTTGCCTATCTAACGGCTGCCAGGGCCAACAAAAAAAATTTTCAATATTTTGCGAAATTATTGACCGAATTTAAAAATTTTAAACCGTTTCCTAATGTACTCATTAAGAGGTACACTGAAGCTTCAAAGAAACTGGTATAGGCATGCGTACTCAAGTACAGAGGTATGTAAACAGGCAGAATACAGCACTGCGGTCGGCAACGCCTATATGAAACAACAAGTGTCTGGTGCAGTTGTTAGTTCGGTTACTGTTGCTGCAATGGCAGGTTATCAAGATTTAAGTGAGTTTGAACGTGGTGTTACAGTCGGCGCACGAGCGAAGGGACACAACATCTCCGAGGTAGCGATGAAGTGGGGTTTTCCCCGTACGATTATTTCACGACTGTACCGTGAATATCAGGAATCCGGTAATACGTCGAATCTCCGACATCGCTGCGGCCAGAAGAAGATCCTGCAAGAACGGGACCAACGACGACTGAAGAGAATCGTCCAATGTGACAGAAGTGCAACTCTTCCACATATTGCTGCAGATTTCAATGCTGAGCCATCAACAAGTGTCAACGTTCGAATTATTCAACTAAACATTATCGATATGGACTTTCGGAGCTGAAGGCCCAGTCGTGTGCCCTTGACGACTACAGGACACAAAACTTTATGCCTCGCCTAGGTCCGCCAGCCCCGACGTTGGACTGTTGATGACTGGAAATATGTTGCCTGATCGGACGAGTCTCGTTTCAAATTGTATCGAGCGGATGGACGTGTACGAGTATGGAAACAACTTCATGACTCCATGGACCCTGCATGTCAGTAGGGGACTGCTCAAGCTGGTGGAGGCTCTGTAATGGTGTGGCGCGTGTGCAGTTGGAGTGATATGGGATCCCTGATACGTCTAGATACGACTCTGACAGCTGACACGTACGTAAGCATTCTGTCTGATCACCTGCATCCATTCATGTCCATTGTGCATTCCGATGGATTTAGGCAATTCCAGCAGGACTATGTGACACCCCACACTTCCAGAATTGCTACACAGTGGCTCCAGGAAGACTCCTCTGAGTTTAAACACTTCCGCTGGCCACAAAACTCCCCAAACATGAACGTTGTCTGGTATGCCTTGCAACGTGCTGTTCAGAAGAGATCCCCCCCGGACTCTTATGGATTTATGGACAGGCCTGCAGGACGCATGATGTCAATTCTCTCCAGCACTACTTCAGACATTAGTCGAGTCCATGACACGTCGTGTTGCGGCACTTCTGCGTGCTCGATGGTGCCCTACACGATATTAGGCAGATGTACCAGTTTCTGTGGCTCTTCAGTGTATAATCCTATGTTAAAAGTTTAACACATTCAGACAAGTACTACAGTTAGAAACAGCCTGTTTGTTTTGACATAGCCTAACTGAAGGCGTGCAAATACCCGGACTCTGTTCGTCCACTGTTTGACAATGATAGCACTTTACGAGTTCCAACAAACTTTACACATTGTTTAGAAACGTTACGAAACTTTTTCTCGTTGGCACCCCTCACAACATGATGAGAGAGAAAATGTTTATAGCTTACTACATTTTGACTGTTCACGCAGATATGACGTTTTAATTTATTACAACAGTTCGATAATTTAAAGAACCGGGGGTTTACTGGTCTGAAAGGAAAGACAATACTTAGTCACCGTTTTGAATTAAAAATTGTAGTTCAGGGTCAGGTAACCTGTGTTAATGAGACACACTCACGGTACGAAAAAAATCCACAAAACATCATACAACCATCTTCGGCCTGAACCATACCCTTCACACACTGCGAGTTGAACACCTCACTAGGCCACCTTTTCACTCGATGCTTCGCATGAGGCAAAATCACAACTCGTCGGGCCACAGTAACCGTCTCCAGCCAGTTACTGTGCAGTTTCTGTGTTGTTTGAGCGAAATGTCCATAGCACGCAGCTGCCTGAGCAATGTTCGCTCGGAAGATGGTTGAGTCGGACCTGCATTCACTGACAGCAATAATTCGTGTCGGGAGTGAAACGAGTTGTCATTTGCATGGCGTGATCCGTGTCTGAGGTCAAGGTCTTTCAGCATCCTTTAACGACCATTGTTCTTATGCCATGTTACAACGTTGCTAGTGCTACACTATTCCTTGAAGACGCGTTTGACAGTCCTTGTTTATATACCACCGTAGATACACCAAAAAATTGGGCAACCTCTCTCACGGTGTTTTCATCATCAATGGCCTATACTTCGTAACGGATAACTGAAGTAGAGTCAGAAGGTACTTTCTTTGGTAACTTGGCGCCCACAGATGGGACAAACGTATACTACAGTACACCATAAGACGAATTCGTCGGAGGCGATTGTCTACAAGTTCGTTTTGTAGCTAAGCTGTTGAGCCAGACGGCGCCGTGGAACCTGTTGCCATCCTTGATGAGTTTCCTCCACGTGATACGGTCTTCGGCGAGCTCCTTCACTTGTCGCAGTCAGTATTAAATGCGTTCATATCACGCTTGACCGTAAGGTGTTTGTTGCCCCATACTCCTGTGCGGAGCTTCCCGAAAGGGTTCGCCGCTTTCCCAGTTCTAGCGTCTACAGAAAGATCTGACACTAGCGAACCGATGTAACAGAATTTGTCAACTACGTTCAACAAGGAGCCATCTAATCTTATGGCAGGCATATCTGTGTATCCTTGCGCCATAATCACAGATTTCTTTGCATTCACAGAAATGGAGATGGACTTGCACACAGCAGAAAATTTGTCCATAAGTCTTCGAAGGTCGTCATGAGGATCTGAGTAACGAAATGATGTAAAGTTTCTCATCAGCCCTGGTATGTAGATGGATGCCCAGGTTTGCTTCGCCGAAAGCAACTTTGAAGAGCAACGAGAAGAATATACCAAACTAGCCACAGGCCAGTACTCAGCCTTGACGAACTCCTCTTTGCACAAAAAAAGGATCTGACGTGCTTCCACTAAATATCACAGCACCCTCTACATCATTGTGAGCAGCGTTGATCGTCTCCAGGAGTTTTAGAGGACACCTTATCTTCACTAGTAAATTATAGACCCTCCCTGATAGCTGTGTTTTACTTATGTAGATAAAAGCAATGAACGATGGGGTCTTCTGCTCGGGGCATTATTCCTGAATCTGTCGGAGTGTGAAGATCATATCAGTAGTAGATCTCTGGGCTCGAAACCCACATTGAGACTCAGGGTACCAACGCTCTGCAAGTTTCTCCACTCCGTCCAGCGCCACAGGCAATCGCTTTTCCACGCCAACGCATCTTACTGCATTGTTTCCATACAACCAACTGGCACTTACACACTTCACTGCCACGACTTATGTAAACTGTTTAGGGTCTCGTGACCACCTGGTACCAGTTCTACGCCATCTACATTGCTCCGAATAGACTAATGTGCTCATTTAAAGGGCTAACTAGTATTTTGTCTAGTGAAATTATTTCCTGCGCCCCAATAAGCCTCTCGTGCCAAACTGGTGACTGCCATCAGTGTCCTTGGCCAATATCAAGAGATTGTTGCCCGGAGTTGTGGACTTTTTAATGTGATTGGCCCCTTACACTATAAACTTTGTGCAAAAATCACTTACTAAAAATGAGAGCAACTTCGAAGGTTAAGTATTCGATTGGCATTGGGGTATCTGCATCTGAGGAATGTTTAGACACCTCAAAAGAAAGCAACTGGCCTCAAGGACAGAAAGTATAAAGAAGTGATGATGCAAATACATGCTAAAAGTGCAATTATTGTTGCCGCTTTCCAAGTGTTACAGCCTTACGCAGGCACCATGTAGGCAAAAAAGGTTTTGCTCCTGGGAATACAATGGGTCGTAATTCTTGAGGTAGGGGGAGGGGTGGGTTGCAGGAGAGTTGGTCACTGAACAACACTTGAGAAGGGAGCGGGCGCAGGAGAGAAGACTGAAACACTTACACAATAAATAACCTCTTGCAGGGCAATTTTCGTAAATCACGTAATGCAGGCTACCACGACCAGTATTTGAGGTTTTGGTGATATTTCTTTTATCGGCATTAGGCCATAGTCCAAAGCATATTTCTCTGCCTAGCGTTTCCTCTTTCAGTGCTGGAGACGTCATCAGAGGCTACAACTCAGAAAGCAGTTACAATCTCAAAAAAGCTCAGGAAGCTACATTGTTTATGCGTATCCACGCAACGTTTGTGACGTCATCAGACAGCTGCCAAGGATCGCGCAGTCACGCCTACGTGCGTTATGGATTATGGTGTTTTATTTACTACTAAGGCCAACAAACTATCTAATTTAAATGCTTCTTCTTTTCTGCTAAAGTTATTTTTGTGTTTTTTAATTTCTATGACCTCTCCGTACACCCTAGCATAGTAATGACGAGATCTCGATTAAACCATGGAATCGGACAAACGGATTCGGTGGCCCCTGATCCTGCTGCATGATCTTCAAGGTTGATTTATCTATATTGGCCGGACAATTGCTCTTGTTTTCCTTACGGCGAATATTAAAGCTTCTTTTTGTAGTTCATATGAACACTTGAGTGCATGTGAAAGGGATTTCATGTACTCCAGTTGTGGCAAGGGCCAGGCAAAGGTCCTTTGCAGAGTTCAAATATTCGCGCACCTTTCTTATTGGTAAATACTGGGTCAATACTGTGTCTTCTGATTACTCTGCTGATGCGGTTTGTGTTTTTACCAAAGGGGTGGAAAACTTTCCCTATAGTTGCTTCTTATTCATTAGATGCTCCTGGCCATTTAGGGTGTAATGCAAGGATTCATCTCTTTGTCAAAGTAGCCTTTACTTCTGAAGGTAGTTCTTAAATGACCATGCTAGTCCTCCAAGTACTGTGGCTCACAGTTTCTTTTAGCCTGGGCCATTAACGTTTTGATAACTCCCCTTTTTCTGATTGGGATCGTGATTGAAATTCCTGTGAACTGAGTGAGAGTGGGCTTAGGGCTTACTGTAGATCAACCGATCAATTCTTTTAGTCACGTTATGCCACAAATTTATTTTCTCCCAGTTAATACCTTCTCATTAGTTACGAGGTCTACCTATCTAATCTTTAGCGTTCTTTCGTAGCACCACATTTCAAAAGCTTCTGTTCTCTTCTTGTCTGAACTGTTTAGCGTCCATGTTCCGTAAAAAGCTACATGCCAGATAAATGCTCCCAGAAAAGACTTCCTAACAATTAAATTCTCTTCTTCGGAAACGCTTTTCTTGCCATTGCCAGCACCATCAGATATTTTACTACCCAAATAGCAATACACATCTACTATTTTTAGTGCCACATTGTCTAATCTAATTCCCTCAGCATCGCCTGATTTAATTCGACTTCTTTCCATTACCCTTATTATGATTTTATTAATATTAATCCTGTATCCTCCTTTCAAGATTCTATACATTCCGTTCAACTGCACTTTTTAACCTTTTAATGTTCGGATAATAAGTTGCCGTCTCTTTAATCTAAGAATAGATGATCAGTGCAGCTAGCCGCTATCTCTGTGTAATGTCTTGTCTGTATAGATGTGTATCTGTTGTCTTTAAGATCCCTTCACCTTCACACATAAGTCTATACAGTAAAGTAAGGCCCTCCCAGTTCTTGGCTGATCCGTGATAAGACAGGCGAAAAATTAGACTATTGGAGGATTATTAGTATTATCTCTATTTTCATTCGCTCTCTCTCTCTCTTTCTCTCCTTTATCTATGTATAGTTTTTAATATAAGATTTCATTACGTGATACAGTGTTAAAAAGAATCAGCCAAATAGAATCTTTGGTGGAGTCCTTCGTCTTGGTAATCAGCGGCTGGCTTGCTGTAAGAGATCTTTACAATTATTATTATTCTTAAACACTGCAGTCAGTCGGGAGAATCAATCGTTTGGACAATTTCTTCCTTTTACGAAAGACTGCGAATTCCAGATGAGTACGAAGCCTTTTTGGCAGACTCAGTGATTGCAGGCTCTCTTCGACACAGCTGAAACTTCCACACTAATTACAGGGCCAACGTGATCAACAAATGATTCAGGAAAAACTCATCCGTTCATTCACTCCAGAACAAAAAAGTCACAAACCTTATTTATGGAGGAAATCGTGTATTAAATCCATCTCCATTACACGTCCAGATCTCCGGTGATTCCACACCTTAATTATTTTCCTTTTACAATCTCTTTCTCTTCAAAACAAACCGCTAGCGGCACAAATGTTAATTGGCTCGCTTTAGCGATAAGAAAAGCAGAATATGTGTCTCTCAAAAACACGTCAATCCCTCAACAGATACTCCAGAAGCTGTCCAAGTTACCCCTCTAACAACCATGGAGAATGCATATATGCATCTCTGTTATTTCAAAGAATAAATGCACTAGAAAATACTTTGACGTCGACGAGCTGTCGCCCCATATATTACGAGAAAATCAGATCAGATAACTTTTCCAACGTGAATGAATGTGGATGGTTTGATTGAAAATGATTAATTGGTGCGTGGTAGAGGGTATTTGCTGTGGGGACATTACAACTTCCAAGTCCTTTGCTGTCTCTGACAGGATGACACTGTCATCGTCAGACCTCACAGTTTTTATTTCTTCTATCAATCATCCAACATCTTGGATTTTTTAATTTCCTTCTGCTTTATAGTAAGGAAAACAGTCTTACTTCAACAGCCACATCGTAGGAGTGGGGGAAAACCCAGTAGATCAATTGGGCTAATTTTCAATTTCCCGCCATTTTTTAAATTTCCCATCATTTTATACATAGCCCAGTTGGACTTTGTCAGAAA
Source organism: Schistocerca serialis cubense (assembly GCF_023864345.2). Taxonomy (NCBI): domain Eukaryota; kingdom Metazoa; phylum Arthropoda; class Insecta; order Orthoptera; family Acrididae; genus Schistocerca; species Schistocerca serialis. The sequence goes on from NC_064640.1 coordinate 375,161,399, forward strand.
TGTGGCAACAGCACATGACAACATCGATGATGTCATTGTATATATTGCAACAGCGCATTCTACACCTGTTCTGTCCTTTTCTACCTACTATTGGAAACAGACCAGTAATCATTTCGACGTGGCTGTGGAAAGAGCGTGGTTGTCACTTGATGGAATCAGACTTCATCTGAACTGAGTTGGGGACACAAAGGAAAACAAATATCAGAATTTTTGGATAGAGATTTGAATTCAGTTCCGTCTGAATATGAGTCCCTGCATGACATTGATCCAGAGATTGCATATATTGGCCTAGAACCACTGAGTTTAGCAGATTCCACAGACAGAGTAAGGTAGCTAGGTTGTCCAACAAATACGTATTTATCTTCTTTTACGCATCACTTACCTTTGGGTGAGAGCACTTGCCTTGTAAGCTGGGCATCAATCCCAGGATCTTCACTTTCGTAACAACCGGTATCACATAGTAGCACATAATGTCTGTAACTTCAATACGCATTTTATGGTAACAGGAAAACTGCTACACGGGAATCTTTGATTACCTAAGAGTCTGCATTCAACCAGAAAAGGCAGGGGTATTCAAAAGTTAAGGACACAAGTTGCTAAAATAATTCTACAGACAATGAAAATCATTCACTTACTGTTTCTCTACAACTTTCCTGAATTCGTCCACATCACAAGAAAGATACTAATGTACCTGTGGTCTAAGAGTAGCGTTTTGGATCACTAATCCTTGGTCTCGGGTTCTAAACCCACCACCGCTTAAACTTTGATTAATAATAATAAGCACTGGCGGCCGAAGACTTCCGGAATCATAAGTCACCCTCATTCTGCCAACGCCCTTGTCAAAGAGGGCGGAGGAACGGACAGAGGTTCAGGGCACTCTCTTGACCTTCAGGTGGGAAACTGCCCCTAAAGGTGGAAGAATCGGCAATGATCAACGGCATGAGGACGCAGAAGGCAATGGAAATCACATAACGTGTATCCACAGGACATGTGGCCTGTAATTGAAAAAGTGTCGTAATAACCTCTCCATTGGCAAAATATTCCGGAATAGTCCCCCATTCGGATTTCTGGGAGGGGACTGCCAAGGGGAGGTGACCATGAGAAAAAGATTGAATAATCAACGGAAGATCAACGTTCTACGAGTCGGGGCATGGAACTTCAGAAACTTGAACGTGGCAAGGAAGCTATAAAATCTGAAAAGGGAAATGCAAAGGCTCAATCTAGATATAGTAGGGGTCAGTGAGCTGAAATGGACAGAAGAAAATGGTTCAAATGGCTCTGAGCACTATGGGACTCAACTGCTGAGGTCATTAGTCCCCTAGAACTTAGAACTAGTTAAACCTAACTAACCTAAGGACATCACAAACATCCATGCCCGAGGCAGGATTCGAACCTGCGACCGTAGCGGTCTTGCGGTTCCAGGCTGCAGCGCCTTTAACCGCACGGCCACTTCGGCCGGCTCTGGAAAGAAGACAGGGACATTTTGTCAGATGAGTATAGGGTAATATCAACAGCAGCAGAAAATGGTATAACGTAAGTAGGATTCGTTATGAATGGGAATGTAGGGCAGAGACTGTTTCTGTGAACAGTTCAGCAATAGGGTTGTTGTTATCAGAATCGACAGGAAACCAACACCGACAATGATAGTTCAGGTATACATGCCGACGTCAGGCAAGCTGAAGATGAAGAGATAGAGAAAGTTTATGAGGATATTGAACGGATAATTCAGTACGTAAAGACAGATGAAAATCAAATAGTCATAGGGGACTGGAATGCAGTTGTAGGAGAAGGAGTAAAAGAAAAGGTTGCAGGAGAATATGGGCTTGGGACAAGGAATGAGAGAAGACAAAGACTAATTGAGATCTGTAACAAATTTCAGCTAGTAGTAGCGAATACTCTATTCAAGAATCGCAAGAGGGGGAGGTATATTTGGAAAAAGCCAGGTGTTATGGGAAGATTTCAGTTAGATTACATCATGTTCAGGCAGAGATTCCGAAATCAGATACTGGATTGTAAGACGTACCCACGAGCAGATGCAGACTCAGATCACAATGTAGTAGTGATGAAGAGTAGGCTGAAGTTTAAGAGGTTAGTCAGGAAGAATCAATATGCAAAGAATTGGATAGTACTAAGGAATGACGAGACATGTTTGAAGTTCTCTAAGGCTATAGATGCAGCAGTAAGGAACAGCCCAGTATGCAGAACAGTTGAAGAGGAACGGATATCTCTAAAAAGAGCAGTCACAGAAGTTGGGAAGAAAAACATAGCTACAAAGAAGGTAACTGCGAAAAAACCATGGGTAATAGAAGAAATACAGGGCTATTACAAATGATTGAAGCGATTTCATAAATTCACTGTAGCTCCATTAATTGACATTTGGTCACGACACACTACAGATATGTAGAAAAACTCATAAAGTTTTGTTCGGCTGAAGCCGCACTTCAGGTTTCTGCCGCCAGAGCGCTCGAGAGCGCAGTGAGACAAAATGGCGACAGGAGCCGAGAAAGCGTATGTCGTGCTTGAAATGCACTCACATCAATCAGTCATAACAGTGCAACGACACTTCAGGACGAAGTTCAACAAAGATCCACCAACTGCTAACTCCATTCGGCGATGGTATGCGCAGTTTAAAGCTTCTGGATGCCTCTGTAAGGGGAAATCAACGGGTCGGCCTGCAGTGAGCGAAGAAACGGTTGAAAGCGTGCGGGCAAGTTTCACGCGTAGCCCGCGGAAGTCGACGAATAAAGCAAGCAGGGAGCTAAACGTACCACAGCCGACGGTTTGGAAAATCTTACGGAAAAGGCTAAAGCAGAAGCCTTACCGTTTACAATTGCTACAAGCCCAGACGCCCGATGATAAAGTCAAACGCTTTGAATTTTCGGCGCGGTTGCAACAGCTCATTGAAGAGGATGCGTTCAGTGCGAAACTTGTTTTCAGTCATGAAGCAACATTTTTTCTTAATGATGAAGTGAACAGACACAATGTGCGAATCTGGGCGGTAGAGAATCCTCACGCATTCGTACAGCAAATTCGCAATTCACCAAAAGTTAACGTGTTTTGTGCAATCTCACGGTTTAAAGTTTACGGTCCCTTTTTCTTCTGCGAAAAAAACGTTACAAGACACGTGTATCTGGACATGCTGGAAAATTGGCTCATGCTACATCTGGAGACCGACAGCGCCGACTTCATCTTTCAACAGGATGGTGCTCCACCGCACTTCCATCATGATGTTCGGCATTTCTTAAACAGGAGATTGGAAAACCGATGGATCGGTCGTGGTGGAGATCATGATCAGCAATTCATGTCATGGCCTCCATGCTCTCCCGACTTAATCCCATGCGATTTCTTTCTGTGGGGTTATGTGAAAGATTCAGTGTTTAAACCTCCTCTACCAAGAAACGTGCCAGAACTGCGAGCTCGCATCAACGATGCTTTCGAACTCATTGATGGGGACATGCTGCGCCGAGTGTGGGGGGAACTTGATTATCGGCTTGATGTCTGCCGAATCACTAAAGGGGCACATATCGAACATTTGTGAATGCCTAAACTTTTTGAGTTTTTGTATGTGTGTGCAAAGCATTGTGAAAATATCTCAAATAATAAAGTTATTGTAGAGCTGTGAAATCGCTTCAATCATTTGTAATAACCCTGTACTTCCGCTGATCGATGAAAGAAGGGAGGACAAAAATGTTCAGGGAAATTCAGGAATACAGAAATACAAATCATTGAGGAATGAAATAAATAGGAAGTGCAGTGAAACTAAGACGAATTGGCTGCACGAAAAATGTGAAGAAATCAAAAAAGATATGATTTTTCGGAAGGACAGACTCAGCACACAGGAAAGTCAAAACAACCTTCCGTGAAATTAAAAGCAAGAATGATAACATTAAGAGTGCAACGGGAATTCTACTGTTAAATGCAGAGGAGAGAGCGGGCAGGTGGAAAGGGTACATTGAAGGTCTCTAAGAGGGGGAAGATTTGTCTGTTGGTATAGAAGACGAAACACTTTAGAAGAGATATGGGATCCAGTATTAGAATCGGAATTGAAGAGAGCTTTGGGGGATTTAGGATCAAATAAGGCAGAAGAGATAGATAACTTTCCACCAGTATTTCTAAAGTCAATGGGGGACGTGACAACAAAACTAATATTCACATTGGTGCGCATGTGGCGACATATCATCTGACTTTCAGAAAAATATCATCCATAAAACTCTGAAGACTGCAAGAGCTGACAAGTGCGAGAATTATCACACAATCAGCGTAATAGCTCATGCATCCAAGTTGCTGACGAGAATAATATACAGTAGAATGGAAAAGAAAATTTGGGATGTGTTAGATGACGATCAGTTTGGCTTTAGGAAAGGTAAGGACACCAGAGAGGCAATTCTAGCGTTGCGGCTGATAATGGAAGCGAGATTAAAGAAAAATCTAGACACGTTCATAGGATTTGTCGACCTCGAAAAAGCAATCGACAATGTGAAATAGAGAAAGATGTTCGCAGTTCTGAGAAAAATAGGAATAAGCTGAGTATGTAATATGTGCAAGATCCAAGAGGGAATAAATAATAAGAGTCGACGGCCAAGAACAAAGTGCTCGGATTAAAAAAGGTGTAAGACAGGGATGTAGTCTTTCGCCCCTTCTGTTCATTCTGTACATCGAAGAGGCAATGATGGAAATAAAAGAAAGGTCCAGGAGTGGGATTAAAATTCAAGGTGAAAGGATATCAATCATACGATTCGCTGATGACATCGCTACCCTGAGCGAAAGTGAAGAAGAATTGCAGGATCTGCTGAATGGAATGAACAGTCTAATGAGTACAGAATATGGCCTGAGAGTAAATCGAAGAATGACAAAAGTAATGAGAAGTAGCAGAAATGAGAACAGCGAGAAACTTAACATCAGGACTGATAGTCAAGAAGCAGATGAAGGTAAGGAATTCTGCTCCGTAGGCAGCAAAATAACCAATGACGGACGGAGCAAGGAAAGTATCAAAACCAGACCCGTACTAGCAAAAAGGGATTCCAGGCCAAGCGAAGTCTACTTAATATCAAACATAGGCCTTCATTTGAGGAAGAAATTTCTGAGTATGTACGTCTGGAGCACAGCATTGTATGATAGTGAAACATGAACTGTGGGGAAACCAGAACAGAAAAGAATCGAAGCATTTGAGATGAGGTGCTACAGGCGAATGTTGAAAATTAGGTGGGCTGTTAATGTATGGAATGAGGAGGTTCTACGCAGAATTGGAGAGGAAAGGAATATGTGGGAAACACTGAAAAGGAGAAGGGACACAATGATAGGACATCTGTCAAGACATCAGGGAGTGACTCCCGTGGTACTAGAGCTAGCTGTAGAGGGCAAAAACTGTAGAGGAAGTCAGGATAGGAATACATGCAGAAAATAGTTGAGGAAGTATGTTGCAAGTGCTACTCTGAGATGAAGAGATTGGCACAGGAGAGGAATTCGTGGCGGGCCGTATCAAACCAGTCAGAAGATTGATAACTCAAAAAAAAAGAATCATTTTTCAGATAACTTTTTGTTGAACTTATGAAGAGTCTGGTCGACGGTGATTAAATTTTGAACGTTGTGAGTCATTTACAACTAAAACTGTATAGCTAGTCTTAGGTACAGTTCTCCGACTCCCTCCTACTTTCTTTCTCTGTTCTCTGACAAATCAGTACGGATGCAAGTGGGTACGCTCTGTAGTGTTTAGTTGTTATTGGGGAAGTTACCGCTGGTACATTTCAGAGTGCAGTTTCTCTGCAGTGTGGTTATGCTTGAGGTCTCTCGATTAGAAATCAGCTTTCCACTGAAGATACTGACGTTGACTGGAATATGCTATTTTAAATTCTGAAGATAGCAATGGTAAAATCCAGGAAGCGCAAGCTTATATACCACTTGTACGAAACCAGACGGTAGCTATAACAGTGGAAGAGAACGAAAGGGAAACGGTGGTTGAGAAGGGAGTGAATCAGGTTTATAGCCCATCCCAGACGTTATTAAATCTGTACATTGGACAAAGAGTAAAGATAGCCGAAGAAAAATTTGGAGAAGGAATTAAAACAAGTTTTTCGAGAAGAAATAAAAACTTTAAGGTTTGACGATGACAGTGTAATTCTGTTAGAGACAACAAAGGACTTGGAGGTGCAGTTGAACGAAATGGACGGAGTCTTGAAAGGAGGATACAAGGTTAATATTAACAAAAACAAAATAAGGGTAACGGAATGCAGTCGAATTAAATGAGGCGATGTTGAGGGAAATAGACAATGAGGCACTGTAAGTAGCAGATCAGTATTGCTATTTGGGCAGAAAAATAACTGAGGGTGCTGGCAATGGCAAGAAAAGCGTTTCTGAAGAGAAGCTTGTTAATACCGAATATAAATTTAACTGTTAGGAAGTCTTTTGTGGGGTCATTTATCTGGCATGTAGCTTTTTACGGAACGTGGACGCTAAGCAGTTCAGACAAGAAGAGAACACAAGCTTTCGAAATATGGTGCTACGAAAGAATGCTGTAGATTAGATGGGTAAATCGTGTAACTAATGAGGAGGTACTGAACAGAATTGGGAGAAAACAAATTTGTGGCATAACGTGACTAAAAAAAGTTGATCGGTTGGTTGTACACATTCCAAGACTTCAAGGAATCGTCAGTTTAGTAATGGAGGGAAGTGTTGGGGGTAAAAATCGCAGAGGGAGACCAAGAGCCGGGTACAGTAAGTAGGATCAAATGGATGTGGGTTGCAGTAGTTAGTTATACATAAATGAAGAGAATTGCACAAGACAGCATAGCGTGGAGAACGCATCAAACAAGTCTGGGGACTAAAAAACACAACAGCTACAACCTCAAAAGATGGTAGCAGTATAAAAATAAGAATGTAACAGAATTCTGTATGTATTTTTATACTACTGTATGGAATATGATGCGTCAACTCCATTGCTATAGATTTGCTGCATTTTTATACTACTGTATGGAGTATGATGCGTCAACTCCATTGCTATAGATTTGCTGCAATAAAGATGGATGGGACCCAGGCTTTTCCGTAAGTTACCTGGCTCTTCAATAGCAAGCTAAAACACTAAGGCAACCAAAGTCATGGGATATATCCTAATATCTTATCGGGTCTCCTTTTGGACGGCGTAGTGCAGCAACTCGAGGTGGGATAGACTCAACAACTCCGCTCAGAAATATTGAACCATGCTGCCTCTATAGCCGTCCATAATGGGGAAAGTGTTGCCGCTGCAGGAGTTTGTGCACTAACTGACCTCTCGATTATGTCCCATAAATGTGCGATGGGATTCATTTGGACGATATGGGTGGCCAAATCATTCACTCGAATTGTCCAGAATATTCTTCAACCCAATCGCGAACAATTGTGTCCCGGTGACTTGATAAAATTATTTCGGAACATGAAATCCACGAGTAGCAGCAAATGGTCTCCAAGTAGCCGAACATAACTATTTCCAGTCAATGACCGGTTCATTTGGATCAGAGGACCCAGTCTATACCATATAAACAAAGCCCACACCATTACGGAGCCACGACCAGCTTGCTCAGTGCCTTGTTGACAACTTGAGTTCATGGCTTCATGGGGTCTGTGCCATACTCGAACCCTACCATCAGCTCTTACCAACTGAAATCAGGACTCATCTGACCTGTCGTCTAGGGCGCAACCGATATGGTCACAGTCCTAGGAGAGGCGTATCAGGCGACGTCGAGCTGTTAGAAAAGGCACTCGCATCAATCATTTGCTGCCATAGCCCATTAATGGCATATTTCGCCCCATTCTCGGATAAGTTCTTCGTACGTATCTCATTGATTTCTGCGGCCATTTGACGCGGTGTTGGTTGTCTGTTAGCACTGACAACTATAAGCAAACGTCTCTGCTCTCGATTGTTGAATGAAGGCCGTCGGCCACTGATTGTCCTCGGGGAGATGTAATGATCTAAATTTGGTATTTTCGGCACACTCTTGACACTGTGGATCTCGGAATATTCCCAAACAATTTCTGAAATGGAATGTCCCATGCGTCTAGCTCCAATTACCATTCCAAGTTCAAAGTCTGTTAATTACCGTCGTGCGGCCATAATCAGGTCGGAAACCTTTTCACATAAATCACCTGAATGCAAGTGACAGCTCCACCAGTGGACTGCCATTTATACCTTAATTGTACGCGATATTACCGCCATCTGTGCGTATTGGTATCCCATGGCTTTTGTCACCACAGTGTATACCCAAACTATCGCTGCTTGAAACACGTTTGGTGTTTGCCACGTATAAGTTTAGTTAGATAGATATTGTCTGCGACAGTGGAATGTGGGATTTCTGGCTATTTGAAGCCGTAATAAAAACAGATTATTCCTGTTAATCTCTTCTTATCTAGGTCGATTTACTTTATGCCGACATACATAAATGGTAAGCCACTCCTGGTGAAGTTCTCGGTTTGTTGCAGTTCGATTATAGTTTGATACTTCGACATTTCTGATGATGTAGCATATAGTCCCGAACTGTTTTAGCAAGTAGGTATCATCTTCTTACCTTCTATCCTACCTAACGACAGTAACAAATCTCTAGAACTTCGAATAACTCTTCTAGCTTCATGATAAACGAAGTGAGGATTGTCCACCCGCGGACTGTGACGCTGATTTTAACTTCTTTCCAGAAGCATTTTAATTTAATTTCGGTGAAATTTGTTTTACTGGCGTTAGGCCGTGATCCAGGGCACATTTCTCTGTCAAGCGTTTCGTCTTTCAGTGCTGGAGACATCATCATAGACTATAACAACGCACAAAGCAGTTACATTCTCAAACAAGCTGAGCGACCCGGATTGCTTATACATATCCACCCAGCGGTCGGCCCGTGACGTCATCAGACCCTCGCCAAGGATAATCTGAGAAGATTCCTACAACTTAGCGTTTACGGTCACTCGCATTCAGCTTGTTTACTGCAGTGAGTCACACCTCTTACATAGCTGCATCAACATAGCAGCAGCTTGACGAGTGGTTTCGACGTTGGTGATCTGGAGATAATTCCGCATGCTGAATTGATTCTGCTCCGATATATCAGGTGCACTATGTAATATAGGTGGTTCAACGATCGGCATGTATTTTGGATATATTGCAAAATCGAAATCTCAAAACAATTCTGTGTCCTGCTTTGATACATTTGGCACTGCATCATGGAGTCAGTCTGCATGCTGACTGGATTTCTGCTGCTGCTGCTCAGATATATCAAGAACTGCGTCAGATATGACAGGGAGCTGTTGGGCTGAGGGTGGAATAAAAGAAAACAATGAAGAACACACACATACACATACACACTTAACGAATAATAAAAATTGAAAGAGAGGTATGGTTTAATACTTACAATCGACTATACAGGTAATTTTTTCCTGTCTGGAGCTCGTACATCTCTGATAATGCTTCATGATGATGACGATGATGATAATGATGATGATGATGATAATTATAATCAACCTCACACTTTGGCACAAACGGCAGGTCTGTTTATTGGCTAGTAAGCCTGAACGCTGAGCATGAGTGGTGGGGGTAGATGAATGCAGTACCAAGGAAATGGATTAACTATTTTGAGCTGACAATGTTGAAGGCTGCATCCATATCCCCAGATACGCCATCTTGAATTATGACGTTATCAAAGACGTCGTGGATCGCCATCTCGGAATGCCTGTAAAGCAAGATCATAGAAATATCATTAACTTACTAAGTGGTTTACAGTGTTGGAGTGTCACAAGTGAATAATATGCTAGAAATTCATAGCAGAGACTATTTCTGAAGTGTTATGACGGATGAGTTGTATAAGACGTCACCAGACAATTTAGAAGATGTTTATATGTAAGGATATCAGACGCTGGACGGTTTTGCTGACATACGTCAAGTTTCTGAAAGTGAGTGCACTGTGTGGTATTCTCATTTTCTATGCTTATTTTCACTGTTCTGGGATGGTTCTTACACACTGTAACCCAGTAACACTATCAGCGCTTCAGCGCTGAACGATGCAGTTATTTGTGCGGAATTCTGAAATAATTGATATCTATCATAATCTGACAGTACTACTTTCACGTCAGCAAATAGCGGATTTTCATAAATCAACACTACATTGGACTCTCGACCTGAAAACAATCCTATAACAACACATTTAACTTTGTAGAGAGTAACACCACATTCATTGTTGTGCTATGTGATGGTAGTGGCGTAGATGATGGAGATAGTGTAAACTCAAAGTCTAAAACAATTGTGTGCGTCATGGAACTTCTCTGGTAACAGTTCTGTGTGCTGCTCCAATATATTCTTCATGGCTAGTGAGTCAGGACGCTAGGGGTGAGTGGTGGATAGATATCTTCTGGAAATATTAGATGTCCTACGTACAATGTAACTCACTTATACTCGTAATTTATCTAAGGAATCTCTTAAAAATGCAGTGCTAGCCTGGACACCAGACCACATTCTGCTTGTAGGATGGATGGTGGGCGTTTAACGTTTCATCAGCATCGATATCAAATTTTCGTCATATAAAGACGTACCTACTGCGAAAATCAGTGTTCGGTAAAAAATGATAGTGTCACCATCAAAAGAATGTCTGATCACTCTGTTACAGTTGGCTGAGAGGTTATGAATCTACAACTACCGCTGGTTGGGGTCTATTGCAATGTGTCGTATGAATCTACCGCTACCACCTTACTGAATGGTATCTACTGTTTGAATGTACTGAATCTACAATTACTACTACTCTTATTACTACTACTACTACTACTACTATGATCACTATACTTTACCAACTGAGCCACATCGACCCAAATGTCTGTATGGACTATTATAGCATATTTTCCTATACAAGAACCCTTACAGTTCATCAGAAAGGATTTACAAATCCCTTGGAAACATTTCATGTATATGTCAGTGGTTTATGGATATAGAGATGTTCAAATGAAAAGGGCTACCCCACCATGTCTAGAACTATTTTCAACATTTGTAAGTACAAGACTTGCACTTCACTTCTGCTAAGCTGCAAGCTGAAACCTTATAAAAGCTACCACGAGAGTGGCGATTGATTTGGGTTGGATACAAACCGCTGAGACACAGATTTAAAAGTAAAATTCCTAGGTGACGCAAAATCGAAAACCAAAGTTGGATCCTCTCAAGACGTTAGAGTCCATCAAACGAAGATGTATGTGGGATGATGTGGGGTACACCATTACGCTATCACATTCTGGTTACAAACCAAGTCCGTTTTACAGCTGTAGCGATTGCAAGTCAGAGACAGAAAGTGGGAGGCTCTGTCAGTTCTATGCATACGTATCTCTAGGCATTTCTTGACAGTTGTGTGTGTGTGTGTGTGTGTGTGTGTGTGTGTGTGTGTGTGTGTGTGTGTGTGTCAGACGTCAAATGCTGATGCTTTGCATTTGTCTGTTTCCACCAAGGAAGGAGCTTGCTTTCATTGTATGTATTGATAAGTCTTTTATTTTGTAGGTATAACTGGTAACGAACTTTGGGTAACCTATGTAGTTGAGTTGAAGTGGCATCCTCTAGAATGGCAGAGATTTGAAAGATACATCATCAACGAATCTATCGCTATTTTCAGTGTTTGAGTGTGAAGAAGACTTTCACGTTTCTTCTGTCAAGCTACGAAACTGTGATCTTAGACGATGTTAGTTAGAAATGATTTAGAAATTCCTTAGAAACGTTTGATGTCTATGTCTGTCGTTTATGTATGTTGTGATGTAGGATATTCTCAGTCCTGTATAATGAACTGTGTTCTGTGAATTGCAGCGAATGTCCTACTGTGAAAAATTATATCAAACTCCTGTATAGGATGGGTGACTGGAGTTTTGTGTATGTTCCATGCCAGTGCAGTACTGCTTTATTGATTTTACTTTAACATATGGACTTACGGGCTTTTGGATGTCATTAAATCATCATTGGCACGTTTACATTGTGTTCTCACCTTGTGTGCATATGTCGGATTCAGTAGGAAGTACCGAGCGAGGTGGCGCAGCACACTGAACTCACATTCGGTAGGACGACGGTTCAAACCCACGTCCGGCCATCCTGATTTAGGTTTTCCGTGATTTTGCTAAATCGCTTCAGGCAAACTCTGGCATGGTTATTTCGAAAGGGCACGGCAGACTTCCTTCCCCAATCCGATTGGACCGATGACCTCGCTGTTTGGTACCCTCAACCCAAATCAACCGACCAACGAGCAGGAAGCGTTTTCATCTGAATATATGTCACTCAACAAAGATGAAAAATGAGCTACCAGTTCAAAAATTGCACATTACAGTCTCTTTCAACCTATCGAGGGCTTACCCGATCTCTGTAACACAGTATCACGACAATGTATTGGATGCGAAAAAAGATATACCAGCAACGCTAGTAAGTAGGTTTTCCCTTTTCTTTCAAGTACTGTCATTGCGTTGGTGCACTCAACTATACGTCTACATCGCTAACTCTGACAGATTGAGAGATGTTGTCTCCACTAATTTTTGGACCTAAGGAGTCTTGGACGGCATTAAATAATTACCAAGTTCATATTGTGAGTTCCGACACGTGTTCAGAGTGGCTATCAAAAACCAGGGAACACTTTCCACTCTCGACCCTTTCTCTGACGTTTCGAGAATACTGTGTGAACTGTCATTATGTTGGTCCACACAAGTAAAGGTATGCATGGCTAGCGCGAGTTGGCTGTTGAGTTCTGGAACATTTCTTATGCCCTTTCAAGAGACAGAATAACAACAAGCATTCCATAACTATTGGTAGTGATAGGTGCTTGTGAGGCACTGTAATCCTTGTGTATACATTAATGGTGCTGCAGGGTGGGTTGGTCAGTGACGGTGTGAGGGGGGTCTTTCAGTCTCTAATAGATCAGTCTCTAATAGATCGTAAATTAAGCACTGTGCTCGAAATGTTAGAAATATGTAGAGTGCTGTCTGATATACTTTGATGATGGATGTGTTCGAGAATTAACAATGCAACGACTTACTGCACAGTCATCTATCCACATTCGCAATGATACTTGCAAAGTGGGGGATGGGGTGGTTTAGCTATGACACTGAAATTGAGAAACATGCTGTCAAATCATTGATCGATGTCGAACTTACTGTAAAATTGGTAAAATTGTTCACACAATCAACTGTAATGATTATTATTTCAGTACATCGGGGGTGTCTTTTCCATCCCTTGCATCCACTGGTACGCTGTTGGTTACCACATAATGATTGACTGACATCTCTTGTTTGAGGTGGAGAAAGAATTTTGGTGGAGGAACAACACCTTCTCGGGACGGATAGCACCGAAACAGTGATCGTGTATATGACTGCAATATGGGGAATCAGTCCAAATGGAAAGCAGAGCCATCAGCTATTCAATCAATGTGACAGATGAGTTTAAATGTAGTTTGGAAACCCACGCCGACGCCGTAAAACTCTTCCAGTTTCCTTATGTTGTAACTGCGTTTTATTTAAAATCATCCAGTGTGTGCGGCATGTTATGGTAGGTGCAGTAACAACATGATTTACACCGTGCGACATCTAGTTTTCTGCGAGAGGCAATGTATCAGAGCGTGTTAATGTCAGTTTAGAACCTGACATCGACCTCGAAGTCGTGGTGGAAAAACAAAATGTATGGCTGTGTAGAAAGCGTGTTACAGCAGAAAAAAAACAATGTTTTAACAAGCAATGACACAGAGTCACAGGGAGCGTCTATAATCTGTGGGATGCAGTCATCCTCCTACAGTACAGGTGATGAAACCTTAAACTGATCTCTGCAGTGTGGATCTGTAGTACCTGTTGTCGTTTGGAGAAAGGTCGCTTGTTTCGAGATATGATTTCTAGAAGATAGCGTAACTCTAGACATCTGAAAAACTAGTGTACATTTGTTAAGACCTCAGTCAGCACACCATCTACTACTGTTTGTGATCCTCCTCAATCAGTCATCGCCTATAACTCAGTGGATATATCTAAGGACCTCTGACATGATATCGAGACAGAATACGTTACAAATATTGGAGAAATATCTAGTGTCAGCGGCGTGAGGGGGCTGCAAATAGCGGTTTCATACCACATTCCTTACCTGAATCTCTTTCAAAATTCAGCGATTTTATGACGGGGTTGCGTCGTGGGCTAAGTGTAACCAGACTACTGGTCTGATAATATACACTCCTACGATCACCGTCTCGGTATTTGGCTGGAAAAACCACGTGATTCGTAGGTAATGCCATACGTGGATTTATAAAGCCGGTATAGCTTTTAACACGGGTTCTTGTGTGCACATGTAGAACCAAGACGGCTTGTGAAAGTAACAAACAGTAGTTGTTGGGATCGGGTTTTTTTAACATCTGGCAGTTTGAAAGACGATTAAACATCTCTTTCTAAGACAAGGTGGTGGCACTTGTAAGAAAAACTTATGAGACATGTCCACCCATAGTTGATTTTCGGTCAGTATTATTTCATATCACCAACAATTATTCTTAGTAGTAGGGGGTGCGTGATAGGTTCGCCTTGAGCATCAGGCTTATAAAGTATGTGTTTGTATTCTGACATATGCAAAGGAAATGACTATGTCCATTCATAAGGAAGGTATGGATTTGACGTCGAGTACTGTGATAGCAAAGGGAAGAGTATGTAAAGTCATAAGAATGGTACAGATATTTCTATTTCCAGAACCACAGCTGTCAACAGGGCATATTTCCGATACTTTGCTCATTTACTTGTAACACCCCACCCGTCACTTAGCTGATTTTGGCGTGTGTTCACCCCAACTAATTCACTAACAGATCAACAGAAAGTGCAAGAACTGCCGCAATATCGGATAACGCAAAAAGTAATATGGCCCTGTGAATCCTGATTGAACTGCGGTGGCAGTGTTGACATTAATTTATTCAGAATTGATCACTTTCAATTAAAAATGGGTGCACATTGATGTTATATTCAGCTATTGAACACCAGATGCAAATGTTGAACCTAAAATTAATTAAGAAAGTGACTTGGGATTTCAACCACTTGATTGAAAACAGGTGCAGTCGATTACCACAAATTGATTTTAACTCCCGACCTTCAATCATCACGTTAAAAAACTCTCCTATCAGGCAGTGGTAATAAATTGCGTTTGCATGGAGTAAAGTGCGATAACTCAAAAGTAATTCCTATCGACTAACTCAGGCATAATGCGAAGTGCGAGAAGAATTCTACAATACACGGCCCATGAAACCCTTGTGGAAACTTTGACGACGTGATCCAACAAATTAATCAGTCGCCGGAGACAGCGCGATATCACCGAATACAGCGTGGTGGAGCGTCGTCGTTGTGCAGACGTCGGCCGACCTCGTGGTGCTGCAAGGCTGCGCACGTCTATTCACTCCTAGCTATCTTGCTCAGTATATAGCTGAACCAAAACTTCCTATCTGCAAGCTCAATCGTTCCATTTGCTAGGTCCTAAACTGCAGAGATGCTCACTCTTTCCCAGGCAAGCTGAGTAAAGAATGCCATGTCCGCACTCTAGGCAAGCTGGGAACGGAAGACATCTATGGAGACTTCTCACAGTCCGCTCTTCGCCTTGGTTTCCCCTCCAGCAAAATCACTTACGCCAATTGCAGCACAAGTCGCACTAATTATGCGTCGCTTTCCAGTGCTGACCAATGCCTGCTCTGGAAAGTGAACAAATGCCCACAAAATTTCCCTTCCTCTCAACTTCTGCTATTTCGCTCCTCCCTGGCCACCCATCAAGGTTAGCGTCTGCACAAACACCAATTTTTCCGGAATTCTGACTCCCAGGAGAGTACTTCCAATTCCTTGGTCCTACGTTCCCATTGGAGGCCGGCGTATTTCATGCTGTCGCTCTTTGCCTGATTTACCTCAGGTTCTGTGGACCGTGAATTCACCGTGAAGTTGCTATAGTCACGAACACGCATATTTTGACCTCTGTTGACCGCTCCACCGTAGCTTTGCGCAGCTTTTTCGCATGTTTCACAGAAAATGGGACGACGGACATTTATCAACAGGCGTAAAGTTCTCCGTCTGATTCCCGGTACACCAGCATGGAGTCGGGGTCAACCACCCACTCACTGTCACTCATCTTAAGGCGGCTGGAGGCCACGCCGCATTACTGCTTTCTCAGAGCTTGAGCCGCCCTAAGCTGCCTATTGTCGCTTCCCTTCGCCGTTCCCCAGCTGGCCACGGTCGACTCTAAATGCTTCCCTGGGATAAACTAGAGTTCAGTAAATCGACTCGTTTCCACAAAGTTTTCATGTCGTGTGAATTACTTTAAAACCATCACCCGACATTAATTATTCCAATACGTCCATACTATACCCTCTACAAGATGCATTGTGCCTTGTCAGTCATTTTTTGTTCAGCCCTACTGTTCGCTCAACATGAGTTAGGTGATCTTTAATGACTTCATGTAAGGGGCATAATTCTTGCCATCTTACAGTCTAATGTCATTCAACTGAGACCGCGATCGTAACATTTAGTTGTAAGTACAGGAATAAAAAATATATGTGACCGATTTCAAAGGATGATGATTCTACCTGTGTGTGCTCGGCATGCAGCGCCAGTGACCTGTGTGTGAATCATTCATGTTTCCTGTTAACTGTAGGAGCTGTCCAAATGGAGAGGCCTGTTTGAGTGTAGGAATGTAGATGATATAACTGTATTGTCCTCTAGACGACCAAATAGCGAACTAATACTTAGTATGTGTTGGATAGATTCCGTGATTGCGTGGAAATGTGAGAAGATTGAATATGAAGGTGAGTTTGCACTGGACCGTTATTCCCTCCCATGTAAATTGTTCGGTTGACTGCTTCTGCACATTTCTTGCCTTTATTTAGTAGTGAGAAGATAGAGTGTGGTGCGTGCATCTAGCATGTCGAAGACACATTTGCCGGTTCTCTTGACATGACAAACACCTTAGTTGACCTTGTAAATTATTGGGATGATTTGGAATCTGCTACATCACTGAAATTGATATTTGTGGGTGGAAATATCTGTTTTCTCTATTTTTTTCAGGTTTCTGCATAAATTTCTACATAGGCGTGACAAGTTTCTAACTAGTCACCGGTTAACATCACGCCCCACCTAGATAAAGTTTCGGATTTATACAGAAATAATATCCAGTCTATATCTTCGTAATTATGTAGCGCTTGATATCGAGAAGTACCGCGAAAATGATATACTATTATGGCAAACCATGCGAAAATACATGTGTTCTTGTAATGCCAGAGTCAGGAGATGGGTATAGAAAAGAAAGCAAGCTAGCAGTTCTGGACCAGAAACAGGAACGCGTTTGTGCTGAGTGGGAATGAGTCCGAACATGTAGAACAGTTCTGACAGTGACTTGGGTCCACTGAGGGTGCTCTGGTCACCTGTTGGGGGTGGATGACCACCGACCTCACAGGTAAATATCTAGTGTTGCGAGGAGTGTATACAGTGCTGTCTGTCTTCGCAGTAAATGTACGAATAATGTAAAAATGCTGATTTTGTATGGCGCAGGATACAAATTGTATGTTTGCTACATCAATACGGTATGCAGTGATATATTGCTGGGTTGGAGATCTGTTTCGCGTTCTAATATTCAAGCTCCTGTCCTCAGTGGGAGAGCAGTGTGATTGAGTAAGAGTCTTTCTGTGTTTGATGATCTGTAGGCCACTTTGCTAGGTTTAGTTGTCGGTGCAATATGGCGATCAGTGTAAAACAATTTTTTGCTGCTGAAAGTCTCATCTGCAGAAAGAAAAAAAAAAACATGGACGGTGCTTCCACACGGGTGGTATCAGTAATTCGGGGGGTAAATTCGATAAGAGCCAGTCATGATCTCCCATTCATTCACAAGACATACTTGGTGCTGCGATATAGGAGTCTCTACAAAGCGCTGAGAACATTTTTGTGTATGTTAAAAGCAGGAAGGATAACATGTGATGGATGGGGTGCCACATCAGGACCACGAGGAATAATGAATTCCCATTTTCATTGTGTTTCTATCAAAAAATGTTCAAATGTGTGTGAAATCTTATGGGACTTAACTGCTAAGGTCATTAGTCCCTAAGCTTACACACTACTTAACCTAAATTATCCTAAGGACAAATACACACACCCATGCCCGAGGGTGGGCTCGAACCTCCGCCGGGATCAGCTGCACAGTCCATCACTGCAGCGCCTTAGATCGCTCAACTAATCATGCGCGGCTGTGGTTTTATCAATAGTGATGATGATTAAAGTACACCAACCTGCGTCGGTGATGTCTTTACAAGCATTACGTCCGCGGATGCGGTATTCATTATCACACATAGTGCCAGATGCCTGTCCTTCAAAACACTTGTTTGAGAGAACCTTTTCAGAATGCAGCACCTTCCAGAAGCACTGAGTTTAAGACTTTGTCAGATAATTTCCTAGGACTGAGGAGAATCGAGACATAGCCGGTGTGAGTGTAGGCATACCATAATTTTTTCAGGCGCTGCACAGATATGAAAGATAACTGCGCTGTTTGTTTGTGTAAAATGTGTATATATTGCAGTGTAAAGTTACTGTGGCTTACGTTGTGGTATGACCAGAGAAGATGAGTGTGTGTCCTATCGTGAGGGACATATAGATTCAGCACATCAATAACCGTGAGGGTATGAGAGAGATTTTTTTATGTGTAATATTATGTGCGCTATATATACTGAGATTCATTCCAGAACCACAGCAGTCAAGAGGAGACATCACCTGTACATCGATCGGTGTCAGGCTGTAGCAGCAATCGTAATATTTAATTGTAGTTACACTGGTAAATATGTTTCTGGCTTCCAATGTTCTTGTGAGTCTTGTATGTATTTGATGATCTATAGACAACTTTTGTGAGCATAACTGTCAGTGCAATTTAGCGATCTGTGCAAAGTAGTTTTACCACTGAAAGTCTCGTGTGCAGAAAATAATGGCAAACAGTGTTCCCACCAGACCCACACCGCAGCTATGCATCATCGCACCAGCAACAGTAAACACATGTGCACATGGCCCAGAGGATGACTTGGCACTTATTTATATAGACATGTGACGTCAGTATAACATTTTAAGAACTTTCACATGCCGTTGGCAGCGCAGTGAGAATGATGGTTCACAGTGGCTTGCATCCGGTGCTAGCTCATGGAGGAAATCGACGCGTGGGCACCCTTGGAGCATCTGCGCTTGGCAACTAGGTCTTCGCCCCCATCTGGTTGCGTCAGCAATAGTGCCTAAATGAACACGTATTTCCAGAGGAATTTCTCAGGTGCCAAGTATGAAAGGGATGTTGCCGTCTCATGTTTGCGGGAGCCAAACGGACAGCTGTGCGTCACTTTGCGGGGGGTGCCGGTGCATCCTGACTTCTGGGAGCATGTGCAGTAGCCTTCTGTGCAGCCCCGTGGACAAGGGGTGGCAGGCAGTGCCTGCGTATGTTGTTTGTGTGTCTGTTGCATTATTTTGCGAGCAGGTCTGTAGGCTGTGCTATGCTTTATTTAGGCAGTTTACAAATTGATTTCGTGTCTGCACATAAGTGTACTGCTTTATTTAGGAGGAGTTTGCATGTCTGCACTGAAATTATTTAGGTAATTTAGGAGTTGTTTGTGTATCTGCAGAGCGTTATTTAGGGGTAGTTTACAGGTCTGTGGGCTGTGTGGCATGACCCCAAGCATGTCAGAGCATGTGTTTTGTATAAGTATGATGAATATACTATCTCAAATCCATCCCTACATAAATTGTTCCAAAATAAATAAAGTTCACTCCTTTCTCTCTCCAGCAGCCAAGCGCAGGCTGAGTCATTTTCCCCTCCAGACAGTCATCTTGGGTTATGCCTTAGAACGGACAACGGTGCCCTCTGGTGACAATACTGTGTTCTAGATCCATTCCTCATGGCGACCACACTGTTTCCCACCATTTTCCCACACTGTCTTGGGTTACATCACAGAACGGACGACAGCACTCTCTGGTGGCGGTACTCTGTACTGGGCTCGAGCCTCGTGGCAAACATATTCTCTCCCGCCATCTTGGATAATGGGACATCATGGCCGCTATCTTGGATTACCTCATGGAATGGACGACAGCACCCTGTGGTGGCTATATTGTGTACTCGGCCAGTTGGAGTCCGGGCCTTGTGGTGAACACACTGGCTGGCTGTACTGTATCAAATTGTTTAAATAAAGACTGGTGGATCCAAAATAAAGACTTACGTCCAGCAGATGCTGGGTCCTTTCCCAGCCATTTCCTAGGATGAGGTGGCAGTCAGGTGACTTAGGTTAGTGGAGGTAGCCTAACTGTCTTCTCTTTCCTGCCATTTCTTAGGTTAGTAGAGATAGCCCAAGTGACCTTTCTTTACCACCAAAATTCAAACTTCATGCCAATCCCTAGGAAAAAGTGGTGATCAGATGATTTGTCTTAGTGGAGGTAGCCCAACTGCCCTTTCTTTCCCGCCATTTTCTTAGGTTAGGAGGGGTAAGTTGTGTTGTCCTGATGGTATTTGAACTTCCTGCCTTTTTCTTGGGGAGGGGGTTACATTAGTGGAGGTTGTTGCCCAATTGACCTATCTTCCCACCAAAATTCAAACTTCCTGCCAAAATCCGCCATCTTGGATTATGTCATCAAATAACTTCACGGCCATCGTCTTGGATGATGTCATTGCAGCCATGTTGGATAACGGTACTTTTGGCCAGAAACAGCTTTGTCGCAATACTGATGTGACACAGAAAATATTACTTAAACAGTGCGCTTCACAAACTGAATATATATCACAAAACTACTCGGAATACACTTGCAAGGAAACCCTGTGAGAGCTGTGGTTGAGATATTTAAAAAAAATTTTGGAATATTGTTTATGGAGTATTGTATATTGTTTAAACAATTTGGGCATTGTGGGGAATATTTCACACAGTTTATAACTGAAGATGTCACAGGAACTAAATGTAACACTGCACAAAGAGCGAGAGAGCTTTACAGATGATGCAAGATTGTTTAAACAATTTGCGATGCAATTACACTTTTTATTCCGAGGAATACCGCCACACTTGAACACAGACTCTAATAAGATCGTGGCGGGTTCTGGTACACTTTTGAAATCTCCCAGTCTTCATTCAGCATCCCTCCCTGCGACGCTTCGCGCGCTTTTGTGGGAAATACCACAGCCTTCCCTTGTCTTTGAGCATAAGCTGCTTCAGGAGTTATTAAATCCAACTTAATATGTCTTAAAAACACTTTCAGAAACATCACAGTACAGTAGTTTGCTTCAAGACGTGTCATAAATAAATCGGTAAACGGTTATCCAGGATGAATTTCACAAATCGAATATGCACTTGCACAGTAGGAAATATTAATCAAAACTACAAATCGACACTACTTTGGAGTATTTGCGTGCATAAACAAATTAGGTGAAGTGTTTGACGCCTCAATACATATGCAAATGTTGCTTTAAACAATTTTACTCAAATACACTCACACACAAAACGCTGCACCGTCTTCCCAGGTGTATGTGGAACAGAAGTACATCGAGTAAAAATAAATGAATGCAAATACATTTGAAAATACATCGTACGGGGATACCGTTTATAAACTGACACTAAAATAAATGAGCGCAAATACACCATGCCAAAACTCTAAAGAGGATCCTACGTCATGTAAAAATATTGTTCAATACACTAATACAGTAGTTTGTTACACGAGGCACTGTCGTAACCCTGCACCCGCGAAGCGGCGCGTCCGACAGCGACCGCAGCTCGCCGACTAGAAGCAGGTTCTCCGGCTGGATAGACGAGCGCATCTAGCGCAGTGAGCTGTAACGTCACGGGTCATACCACCCTGGGATTTAGAGTCTCATTGGCTCCCGAAAATACTGTTCAGGATTTTCCATCAACCGCCCTTCCTGATTCATTTCAGCCAAATCAATGTGGCTATATAAACCTTAACTCCATAAGGATTCAGGACATACCAAAATTTGAGGCACAAAATCCTGGAATATCAGTTCACGTTTTTGGCCTGAAGAAGCAGAAAAGCAAGCCAGATGAAGATGATGATGATGATGACAATCAGCAACTGAAGCAGGACAAGCATACTGTAATTGGACCACTTCATTATTCGAAATGCGCAGGTGAACGTGATCTTCATGTAAACATGCTGCTCTTCTCTGAAGGTGATAATCAGCATTATGTATTGATCAAAGACATGTTCTGCCTCCTTCCAACTGAGTAAACATGTACATAAACAACACGTTTGCTTCAGGTGTCTAAATACCTCTTCAGAAAAAAGTATTTAAAAGCGCATCTGAAGGACTGTGAATCCAAGAAACCAGAAGAAAAAAAAGTTCATTAAAAGAGTTAAAAAAAAGTCCATTTGTTGTATACACTAGCTTCGAACGTCTCTTTGCCCCTACTACCCACTGTGAAGAGAACCACTTAGCCTCACATACCACCTTCACGCAAAAACATGTACCATATGTGGCAGCATACCAACTTGCATGCTCATGTAATTCAAGTCTTAGCTACTATTAATCTTATGTCAGGTATAATCCTGCGAATTGATTGCTCACTGAGCTTGAAAAACTGTCATGGAATGTTGATAGGCTTTACAGCACCAACATCCCCATGACCGAATCAGAGGAGGATAAAAAATTGTACAGTGATGCACTTAACTGTCATACTTGTGCCCTGCTGTTAGATTGAAAAGCTGAAACTCCTTGTAGAGATCATTGTTATCTTCAGGCGAAGTTCTGTGTTGCAGCTCAAATAGCATACAATTTAAAGTACAAGTTACCACGACACACACCCGTTTCCTTCTATAATTTAAGCGGGTATGATGCTCAGCATTTGGCTAATTTCGCTATGAAGAAAGATCAGGTCAGTGTCTTGTCTGAGAGTGGAGAAAGCTATATTTCTTTCTCGAAATAAGTGACACCAAAAATTACGCTCTGCTTCCTTGACTTCACTCCAGAAATTTGTTGACACTCTACCTCAGGAGGATATGCACATCACCCGATCTGCATACCTGATGACGAAAAGTTTCAATTTGTGACTAGGGAAGGTGTTTCCCTTATGAGAATCTGGATAGTAACGCGAAACTCAATGAAACCAGACTACCCGACATATCTACATTTACCAGTACTCTCACAGGCGATGCCATAACTAGTGCAGGTTATGAGCATGCAGTGAATGTCCGGCAGGAATTAAACATTCCCAATTTGGGTGAACACACAAGACAATACATGGGCACTGAAGTGTGCTTGCTTGTGGATTCTTTAGAAAAGTTCCATAGTGTATGCTTGGCCACATCCTCCCTGGACCCTACCTTTTATTACATGGCAATGCTCAAGAAAACAAGGCACAGCATTAAACTTTTGACCAATGCAGATATGATTCTTTCTTTGAGTGCAGGATTCATGGGGATTTCATCAGTGTTTCCATAGACACACCAAGGGAAATAACCCACATATGGGTGCACTGTTCAATGCCTCCCTCGATTCAAGTTATATTCTATATTTGGTTGTGAATAATTTACATGGGTATGCTATGATGCAGCCACAACCAATTGGTGGGTTTCAGTGGGTGCCTGAAAACGAATTGGAGGGAATAGAAGGAAAAATAATGGGTCTGGCGGCTGATTCTGATGTAGGGCATGAGGTGGAAGCAAACCTCATACACCCTGCTAATATGCATGAAATGACAAGCGACTTGCCATTATGTCCACGGGAACAAGTTCCACGAGGAAGCACTGTCACTGAACTAGTGACCACTGTTGGACACAAGCACAGGTACACAATTCATTATCATAAACCCCAGCAGTGTCTCAGTTTATGGATGGAGCTAGGTAGAAACACCCAGGTTATCTCCCTCAAGCAGTCCCCCTGGTTGAAGGAATATATTGAATTAAATACAGAAAAGAGGACGGGTGCGACTAGTGATTTCGAAAAAGATTTTTATAAATTAACGAATAATTCCATTTTCGGTAAAACCATGCAGAATGTAAGAAATGAAAGCAATATTTTGGTTAGGAACAAATAGGAGGGGCATTATGGTGTAAGAAATTGCTTGTCAGACCAAATTTTAAGTGGGTAACTACTTTCAATAAGAGCTTAGCTGCTGTGGAGATGTCGAAGGTTTCACTAGAGTTTACGGAACCTATCAATTTGGGTATGTGTCTACTGGCCATCTCCAAACTCCACATGTACAGGTTACACTATGAGTTAGCTAAAAGTCATTTTGTGGAATCAAAGTTACTTTATATAAATACCATAGCTTCATTTATTGGGTGAAGAACTGCAATCCATATGATGTAATGAGGTGTCATGGTAATGAATTCGACACATCTGGTATGCATCCAATAATCCTTCCGGTATTGTTCCTCCTCAGAACAAGAAGGTTATCGGCTTAATGAAAGATGAGTTCAATGGACTGCCGATAGTGGAGTTTGTGGGTCTAAGATCCAAAATGTATGCATATTGTACAATAGATGGGACCACCCAGAGGAGAGCTAAGGGTGTGTGACATGCAGCACCAGGTGTCCTCACGGTCAAAGACTACTTACAGTCCCTGTACGGTGGTGCTCCACCACAGCCTCTGCATATGGTTCGGGAAACTAGTTGGTTGGGTTGGGTTGTTTGGGGAAGGAGACCAGACAGCGAGGTCATCGGTCTCATTGGAGTAGGGAAGGATGGGGAAGGAAGTCGGCCTTGTCCTTTCAAAGTAAGCATACCGGCATTTGCCTGGAGCGATTTAGGGAAATCACGGAAAATCTAAATCAGGAAGGCCGGAGACGTGTGATGTAGGAATTTTCACCCAGTACTGTTAGTAATGTAGGAATATTCAGTCAGTACAGCAATGTAAGTTTTCAAAAATCAGCCAGCAAAACCAAGAACTGTGAATGTGTGTGTTTGTGTGTGTGTGTGTGTGTGTGTGTGTGTGTGTGTGTGTGTGTGTGTGTATGTGTGTGTGTGTGTAAAAAATTCAAACATAACAAGAACTGTGAATTTAAAAGCTAATTCGTATATTGTAAAAACAACAAGGTTTGTGAACACAAAGCAGTGTTACTACTGTATTTATGTCTGAATAAAAAAATTGTTATTCAGTACTATACGTCTTTGTTGTTATTTCACAAATCCCTACTGTCACAAATGTATGTAAAGGCTGTAGAAGATGCACAAGGTATTAATTTGAAACATTTAGGAGATGACGTTTGAGATGGATAAAAACAAAATACATGAAATGGTGACATGGGACTTTGCCTATGGTGCTGCCCGTATTGGGTTATGGGAGCAGACAGAACGTGACTGTGTCTGCTTCCAAAGACATACAGGAAACATGACTAAAATTATTTTGCCAGTGCTTGAGGAAAATCACAAGCATAGTATCTGGGCTAAACCACATGGATTAGGGTGAAATTAGTAAAAAAGGTTCATACATATTATGAGGTAAAAATTCATTTATTTCTCATCCCACTTAAGGGGAGTTGGAATGCCGGAAATTGGAAAAAATTCACATTTTCAGTTTTTAACCTTATAACTTAATTTGAAATTTTCTGCTTAAAATGGTGCAAAATTTGTTAAGAAATTCCAATTGGAAGTATTTTTATTTAATTTTTCAAAATTACATGTGCGCCCAGCAAAGTTACCCATCTTGTGATTTGTACACATTTAAATCTTCGCATTTCCGAAAACATTACATATAGAAGGCTGTGGATTTCACTCTTCAGTTGTAGAATCTTTGATCCTTCCATAGGTACCATTGTTTTTACGACTAGCTGTGTTTATTGTTCAGTTTTTGATCTGTGAGTGTTTGTTTTGAGCCTCGAGTTTAGTTTGTCGCTCATTTGGAGTTTGTTATCTGTCTTGTTTTGACTTTCAGTGGTGAGTGCGTAGTTTCTACGATGCCTAGGAGTGCATCATTATTTAAAAAGCGAAAGTTTCGCGGTAATAGATTTACAAATAACGTTTGTTCAAGTGATTCTGCTTCAGCACCTGTTGATGCTGGTGAAAGTTCTGACGTTTGTACAGCTGAGATGTGTGAAGGAGACACGCCCACCAGTGCATCAAAAAAGAAGTTATCAAACTGTGCAAGTGAAATTACAGATGAAGCTTCTAATGAACAATATGTTTTAGTCGACTTTCCTGTTTTTACTGAGTTTATGAAGAAATGTTTGTGTTGTAATCTTTGTGGAGGTTCTTTTGATATGAACATAACAAAATCTATAGGACTTTCCTGCAAAATTGCTATAGTTTGTGCCAGTTGTGAAAATGAGACCTGTTTTTGGAGCTCTAAAACATGCAGTAGCAATTTGTTTGAGAGTAATATCAGGCTAATGTATGCAATGAGAGCAATTGGTAAAGGACATACTGCTGCTCAAACATTTTGTGCCATAATGAATCTTCCACCTCCACCTGCTAAAATTGACAATTACACTGAAGTGATAGGAGATGCTGTTCAGTCTGTAGCAGATTTATCAATGAAAGCTGCTGCCAGTGAAGCAAAATATATAAATGAAGGAAACCCAGATATCCCTGTTGCTTTTGATGGAACCTGGCAGAAAAGGGGTCACACATCCAAAAATGCTGTTGCTACTGTTACTAGTGTGGACAGCGGTAAAGTTTTGGACTATGAAGTGCTCACTAAACATTGTTACCATTGTGCATCTGGTAAGATAGAAGCAGCTCACATATGTAGCAAGAATTATGAAGGTACGAGTGGAGGCATGGAGGCTGCCGCTGCTGTGAAAATGTTTAGCAGATCAGAAAAAGAACGGGGAGTATTTTACACAAAATTCCTTGGAGATGGGGACTCCAAGGCATACAAAAGTGTTACAGAATCCATGCCATATGTCAATAAGACAATAACTAAACTAGAATGTGTCGGTCATGTTCAGAAACGAATGGGCACTCGTCTAAGGAAACTGAAACAGAATCTGAAGGACAAAATTTTGTCAGATGGTAAAACCATTAGAGGTCGCCTGTCAGATAAAATTATAAATGAATTACAACAATACTATGGTATGGCAATAAGAAATAATGCAAATAATTTGCAGGAAATGAGACAAGCTGTATGGGCCACATATTTACATCGATCATCAACTGATGATAATCCTCAACATTTTGCTTGTCCAGATGGTCCTCAGTCATGGTGCAATTATAGAAAATCTCAAGCTACTGGGGATCCTTATCACCATAAAAATTATATTCCATTGGCTGTTATGGAAGTAATTAAACCAATATATAGAGACTTGGGGCATCCTGATCTTCTGCGAAAATGTCTTCATGGTTGTACCCAGAATCAAAACGAGTCGTTCAACAACCTCATTTGGACTCGTGTACCTAAGAATGTATTTGTTGGGATAAAAACATTGAAATGGGGAGTCAGTGATGCTGTTATTTCATTCAATGATGGTCATATGGGTAGGCTAAAGGTCATGGCAAGGCTCGGCATTGCTCCTGGTATCAACACCATCAGAGGTCTTCAGCTTCTGGACAGCGTGCGAGTAAGGAAGGCTCAGTATGCAGCTGAATTTAATACAAAAAAAGCAAGGGCAGCAAGGAGAAGAAAGCTTCTAGGTGAAGAAGAAGAACTAGAAGATGACCCTGATTACTCTGCTGGACACTTTTGATAATAGAATAAAAGGTATTTGTGAATTTTCATAATAAATTACTTTAATCGCATTTTCTGGCATTTGACATTTTTAGTGTTACATGTACCTTTATCTCATAAACCACTCAACCAACAACATTCAAATTTTCAGAAATGCTGCAAAACAGTTCAAAGAGGCCACTGAACTAGAATCATGACAAGAACTGGCTTATTCTCTGAACTAGGGAAGTTTATGTTATACTTTTTCCAATAAAAAATGGCTTAATGGTAAAAAATTCATAAATACTATACCAACAAAAAGAAAACATTGGTTCTAGTTCAGTGGGCTCACAATATATGCTGAAAACCTCTGCCAGAATTTCAAAGTTCTGAAGATAATAGTTCCAAAGAAAAAGGTACACAAAGTTAGCAAATTTAACATTGGCGAGATAGGGCATTCCAACTCCCCTTAAATGTAATTTTGCATTTTCATAACCATGCACAGCAACAATATTTTTACACGTCCTCTTCTTGAGACAATGGAGAGGAGGACACCCATACAATTTTAGGTCTTGAATAGCAGCAAACTTGAAGATTCAACACAACCATGAGATATTCTTCTTCATGTAGGTGATGGTATCTGTGTGGTCGAATAATCGAAGCGACATATCAACATCTTTATAGGGTATACCAGGATCATATACTGAGTAGACATCCTCCTCCTTCTTCTTCGGCATTTTCATAGTAAGAAGCACAGAACCTCACACACACATCATATGCTAGACTGTATGCATTTTCGTCCCACTGCAGAAGTAAGTTGTCATACGGGTAGAATTCTGAATTCAGGTAGATTCTGACATTAGTTAACTTGCAGTTTTTGAATACAGTTCAATCATTTGCTATATTCCCTCTTCTATCAGTCTGAAAAGCAAGTATGATGAATCTTGGCGTCTCTGTCTGAGAGGAGGTTTTAATAGCCCATGTTAGTGATAGATACGCACTGGCATTCAGAAATTTTAAAAGCTTCAAACACTCTTTGTTGAATCCTACCTACTCATCGAATATGAGGTGCCTATGAAACTTGCTTCTCGGATCGATAGACAGCAATTCTAGCAAACTGTATTAATTAGTTTTATTACGAAATGAACAATGGCAGTACTTTAACAATAATACAGACGTGTTGCAAGCAAAGGGCGACATGCAAATAAGAAATCTCTTCAGCACATACAATTCCTAAGTCGCTGGTCTTGAAGTGCCTAATCTTGATGTTGCTGTAGAAGTCATAGAACTGGGCCACGAACAGTCAGCGCAGTGCTTATGTCCTCGTCCCACACAGGTCGCTGCCATCACGCCGGAACACTGATGTGAGGCATTTTCCATATTATCTTGATGATTGTGAACATATTCTCTTGCGCTCCTTGAATGTATGAGCTATTATCTGTCACATTCGATAACAGTATGAGTTCCTGTTTCATAATAATCTCCTTGATATCCTCAACGTAGCCCATAAGCATTTTATAGGTATGCATGCAGTAAATCGTTTGTACCCTGCAACTGTTCTATCCACCCTATCATCTATGCACCATCCTGTATTTCCTAAACCATTCAAATCCATGGGTGATACAGAGATGTATGTTTTAAGGGTTACGTTATGCATCACAAAGGCTACTGCTGAACAAGGAGGAGAAAGCGTCACATACAGACCAAACATGAAACAATCAATAGTAATGCTAACTACATACAAAGATGCAATACGCGATACTTACTTTTTTGCTTGTTTCTCTTCTGGAGGGTTGGACTGGATCTCGACTGCTACTGCTGATGCTTCCTGGTTCGCCTCGTGCTGCTGCTGGCTGACAGTGAGACTGAGGTTGCAGACCTGCTGAGCCTGCCTTATATCTCCTCCAATGACTCCACTAGATACTGCAATTCTATTGGCTGAAGCCTATCACCTGACCAGATTCAGCATTCCTATTGATTTTCACTCTTTTTTTCTTGACTGCCGTCTTGGATTATGTCATCGAAGGGGATGGGGCGGAGAGGGGAGTGGGAGAGGCCCAAGAGCGCCCTCTGGTGGTGGTGTTGTGAACTAGGCCAGTTGGTATCTGAACCTCAAGATGAACAAACCCAAAATTTGATATCCCTGCCAATAAATTTGGATTTCCCACAATTTTTTGGATTTCCTGCCAAAACTCCAGGGGTGGAGAGGGCAGAGGGGACTGGAGGTACCCTGTGGGGGACACACATGCTGGCTGGGAAAACCCATGACATCATTAGGGGGTGGTGGTAATTAATTTATCAAATAATTAATTTGCATAATTTATTTGACATCAATATGACATCAAAATTGTCCCAGAACTGCTTTGTCCCACAACTACTTACTACCTTACAAACTACTAGCACCAACTTTAACTTTTCACTCCTTTACAGTTTACTGCCTCTCTCTCTCTGCTGTTGTCATTCTCAAAAAAGATTGTCAACTGTGGAAGAATAATGAATTATCTACATAAATATGAACTGCACAAAACACGGTTTGGTATTCAGTGAAATCAAAGTACAGAATTAACCACTGTGGAGTTTTCAAAAGGATTGCTAGAAGCACAAGACAAAGATAACTGCAAAAATTACGGAAGTAAGAGATAGGTACTGGTACAAATGAAGAGGTGAGAACGAATCGTGAGTTGTGCCTGGTTAATTCAGAAGGTTAGAGTATTGACCACGAATAATCATGTTCCAGGTTCGAGTTCCAGTTTTGCACAATAGTACATAATTTTAATCTGCCAGGAAGTTTCAGAACTGTGCACAATTAGTTGAAAATTGAAGATTCAGTCTGGAAAGATAACATTTTGGCATGCATCTTTTTAGACCTATCAGAGGAAACAGAGTGTTCCTGTGCTTTCTTTACTAAATTTCACTCTGACAATTTACTTTTTTATGAAGGAAAAAAACGGCTTATTATAATTTTAATGAAATAAATGGTTGGAGTAATGTCGTAAGTTGCATTAGGAAGTCTCCATTATTTATGTATGGTGACTAGTTTCTGACTTGCATCCATTCTCAAAGCATCCTATACTA
The DNA here is from genome assembly GCF_023864345.2 of Schistocerca serialis cubense. NCBI lineage: Eukaryota > Metazoa > Arthropoda > Insecta > Orthoptera > Acrididae > Schistocerca > Schistocerca serialis. Next base: position 375,192,019 of record NC_064640.1, read on the forward strand.
ACAGGATTACAACAGATGTTATGGTGGTAATACCAGTACAGCATGAGTGTACAACACGTTGCAACATAATACAAACAAGGTTATGCACCCTATTTTTAATTGAGTGATTACAGTTATGTAGGTACGCATGGAACAACCACAGCAAATAATCCAGAGATGGATAATGGCGGTGTGCACATGGGAAAAAATGTTTATTATCCAATAAACAGTTCTAATACTGTAATGTTATCATTACAAATTATGTAATAATAATCGAAACATATGTTTCATATTTCAGTGCTATAACGAGCTATGATATGGAAATCTGAGGCCACTCGACTGATGCAATTAAAATATACAGATTACAAAAGAGAGCAATCAGAACACTTAAAATATACATATTACAAAAGAGAGCAATCAGAACAATGGGAAACATAAGAATGAGATGCAACTGCAAACATCTATTCAAAAAATATAGGGTTCTAACTTTCTACTGTTTGTACATTTACAAAATCCTGCTCATGGTTTGGGAACAGAAATATAAATTCAACAAAAATGAGGATATACACCACCACTGTACTAGAAACTGCATGAAATTAAGAATTCCACAGCATAACACATATAAACCAGAGAGGATCAGTGGTTGTGCGACAATATAGCTGTTCAACAGTTAATATCACTCATCACAAACGCCAAATCAAAAGTTATGTTTAAAAATTTGTTCAAACAGCTATTATCAGAAACCCATTTGTATTCAGTCAGAGAATTTCTTTCACATAAAACTGACTGAAGTAAATAAGCAGAGTACAAAAAAATGTCCACAGGAGGAGAGAAAAAAGAAAAGTAAAATGAGGTACATTCTTAACGTCATTATTGTATATAAATGTCGTAACTTTGGTACAGTACCATTGATTTTAAATTTTTTATTAATTTAAACATGACACGAGCTAGAATATATATGCCCATATGACTGTTTTATGCTGTATATGTAAAATTATATAAGCACAGTATAAAATTATTGCAATTAAATTTTATTTCAATTGTGTACATAGCATATGCATGCCTCATAAAATCTATGTGACTTACTATAACTAAAATTATGTAACTATTATAGAATATTACAGAAGTATTGTGGCTAAAATCTATTAGTCATCTAAGCAAATCTGCAGTTTGAATCAGTAAAAGTTATGTATTTAAATCTAAAACTAACAAACCAAATATGTAGTTGGATGTGTTGCGTAGATGCACATCATAAGCTGCTTAATAAATAAACAAATAAATAAATAAACATTTATTTCATTAAAGATAACATTGCGGTCGTACTTCACTTACGGCATGCTGGTGATCCGTAAATGTATACTATATTTTTGTTTCCCAACGAACTTCTGCTCCATCTGAAATGACCTCGTTAGTTTTGGGACTTTAAATCTCAATCTTTCTTCCTGCACCTTCGACTATATTCATGTCTGTTTTGTAGCTTGAGGCACCTACAATGCTTTCTCTTATTGCGGTATACTGTTCGAACGTTGTACTGGATAAACCACTGAAGTGATTCTAGAAACGTGGTATATATTATCATCGACAATGACGACTGCTGTGAATGGCAGCTGCTCGCAGTAACAATTGCTACACCAAGGAATTTAAGAAGGCTAGAGTCGCATCCTGTGTCCAATTTACTGCTGGCACTAGATTCCAGCAAGACAACGACGAAAGAAGCAATACTTAATGTCTACGTCTTCTATGTGACGCAAGAGGAAACGCTTCTTCCTAGGTCTGCCTGATTAGCAGGCAGGTCGCACGTGCGATTGTCTGGCTGTGTCGCTCGGCATCTGGCCCATCAGGCAGTCAGTACCAATGAACTGTGGACATGGTTCGGCAACCTGGACCGCGGTACCTCGGAAATACAGTTACACTCATTTTGTTCCATGTTCTAAAGTGAGGTACTCTGTAACATCATAAAATATCTTTCAAGTAACAGCAATTTTGTAACAATGCCAAGAAAAGGATGGACATATCAAATAGTAACTAACCAAAGGCCACAGATGCACTCAACAAAAGGGAGTAACAGGCAAAAGCTTAAAACTTAAAGAAAGAAGAAGAAACAAAGAAACTATAATCTTATTAATACTACTAAAAATACTAATTTCTTTTCATTGTTCCTATTGTCTAACTATTATAGCTTCGTGGTGCTGGTTCAAATGGTTCAAATGGCTCTGAGCACTATGGGACTCAACTGCTGTGGTCATCAGTCCCCTAGAACTTAGAACTACTTAAACCTAACTAACCTAAGGACATCACACACATCCATGCCCGAGGCAGGATTCGAACCTGCGACCGTAGCAGTCGCACGGTTCCTGACTGCTTGCCTAGAACCGCGAGACCACCGCGGCCGGCTTCGTGGTGCTACACTTGATCTCCAGTAGCGTAGTAACTGAAATTCCAATGCCGTAAGTGTTGAATTATAAGGAGAGAAGGTGAAGGATTGAAGGAACTTGCTAGAGTGCTCAAATCTTGGCAGCACATGAACAGTGACCCCGTACTTTCACATCATCATCTTTGCAGGTCCTGCGTTCACTAAAGCAGTTGAAATATACAACATTAAAAATTGTAGGAATAGTGCTATTAGAAACTTGAGCTTAAAGTAAGGAAGATTAGGGTTTAATGTCCTGTCAAGGACATAGTTATTAGAGATGGAGCACAAGATCGGATTATAGAAGGATGGATGAGAAGTCGGTCATGTCCTTTCAAACGAAGCAACCTGGCTTTTACCTTAAGCAATAATTATCATGTTGTAAAAACATCAGTAAATAATAGTGGGAGGACATCATATTTAGTGAAAACAGGCTTACTTGGTATATATTATTTAGTGATCTTTTTACAATATGAGGATTTTACATCTGGCATTTCGTGGGAGCCAATATTTTCTTAATTTTATGGCCAATTTTGAGCTTGATGTCCTGCAATAATGTTGATGACATAAACTCAATCACTTGAAAATGGCATAAATGGCCGAAACATAGAACTTATTTAAATAAACAACAATACAGTCAAACGGCGGTGTGTTCATTTTAAAAAAGCACTGCTCTTTGTTGGATTTTGTCTACCTCTTCTATCTATCCTACCCGCCTAGGATCCCAGATTGATGACAGATGCTCAAGAATCGGTCGAACATGCGCCTTGTAAGACACTTCTTTCTGGATGACTTACATGTCCTTAAGATTCTTTCTATGAATTTGAATCTGGCATCTGTTTTTCTTACTATTTGTCTTACATGGTCATTCTACTTTAGGTCGCTTTGTATATGTGCTATTTCCAGCAATTTGTCATTGATAGTGTAGTTGTACAGTAGTGGATTTCTTTTCCTATATATGCGGAATATGTGACATTTATTGGCGTGCGAGCTCAACTGCCAGATCCTGTACCATTCAGAAATCCTCTGTAGGTCATTCTGTGAATTGATGCTGTCTCCTGGCGTTGCTACTTTCTTGTAGGCAAACACGTAATCTGCATCAGCCTTCAAAATCTTCCGACGTTTTCTACTAGATTATTTACATACGATGTAAACAGTAATGGTCCTGTCACACTTCCTTTGAAGTACTCCAAAAACTATCTTTACGTCTGTCGATTGCGTTCCGTTAAGAGCGACGTGTTGAGGTCAATCTGCAAGAAAGTCTTGAATCCAGTCGCAAATCTGGTGCGATATTCAATAGACCCACATTTTCTTCACTAGACGGCAGTGCGGGACGGTTTCAAATACCTTCCTGAAGTCAAAGAACACGGCATCAACCCGAACGCCGTTGTTTACAGAGCTATGGTTCTCATGGAGGAACAGAGCGAGCTGAGCTTCGCAGAATCTCTGCGAAATTCATGTTGAGTTGTACAGAGGAGATTTTCGTTCTCCAAAACGTCATAACTCCTGAGCATAAAAGATGTTCCATAATTCTACAACAGATCAACGTCAACGATTTAGGCCTATAATTATGTGCATCTGTCCTGCGACGCTTCTTCTAACGGAAATGACTTGCGCTGTTTTCCAGTCGCTAAGCACCCTTCGTTGCTCCAACAGTCTACGATAAACTGCTAGTAGACCGGGACCAGGTTCTTCCACGTGATCTTACAGGTATCTCATCTGATCCCGATGCCTTTCCACTACTAAACAATTGTGTTTGCTTTTATATGCCGCGATCGGCTACCTCAACATCTACCATTTCGACGTGCGTACGATGTTTGATAGGAGGGACCGTACTACAATCTTCCGCGGTAAAACAGTTTCGAAAGACCGAATTCAGTATTTCGGCCTTCTCCTTGTTATCTTCCGTTTCGATGCCAATATGGTCACTGAGTGATTGAGTAGAAGATTTCGAACCGCTTGCTGATTTTACATAAGACCAAAGCCTCTTAGAGTTTATGGTCAAATCGGTTAAATTTTACTTTCAAAGTCATTGAAGGCTTGTCTCAAACGGCTCTAAGCACTATGGGGCTTAACATCTGAGGTCATAAGTCCCCTAAGGCTTGTCTCATTGCTCTCCTTACGTTCATTTTCGTTTCGTTCAGCGTTTGTTTGTCAGCTAGGATCTGACTTCTCTTGAATCTGCAATGGAGCTCTCTTTGTTTATGCAACAGTTTTCTGATACGACTCTGAAACCACTGCGAGCCTTTCCCATCCATCAAGACCTTACTCAGACCTTATTTGTCTAAAGCATGTGAACAAGAACGACTAGCCAATCAGTCCATTTTATCAACAGAAACAAAAGCTTCAAATGAAATAGATTTCAACGACGTCATTAACAATTTCAGTAAAATAAAGGCACGAAAACGTGTGGTGTCACCGCCAGACACCACACTTGCTAGGTGGTAGCTTAAATCGGCCGCGGTCCATTTAGTACATGTCGGACCCGCGTGTCGCCACTGTGTAATCGCAGACCTAGCGCCACCACCAAGGCAGGTCTCGTGATACGAGAGAGCACTCGCCCCAGTTGTACGAGAACCTAGCTACCGACCAGATGTACGAAGCCTTTCTCTCTCATTAGCCGAGAGACAGAATAGCCATCAGCTAAGTTAATGGCTACGAACTAGCAAGGCGCCATTAGCCTTACAGTGATTGTAATTAAAGTCTCCTGTGTATCGTCAAGATCGATGTACCACAATGATATTAAAGATAAGTATTAATCAAGCTACGTACTTTTATTCTTAACATTAATTACGTAGCCTGTTCCAGTACTTCACGCCCGTCTGCGTTAGTCTAGCGTGCATTTTCAGCCATCTCAACTTCACGGTGTCGGCCCAGCTACCGACACAACAAAACGTACTATAATAATATCAATAATAACCACTATCTCGTACTTAAGTGCCAAAAATAACTGATATTACAATTGTAGAAGCTTTGTTTCCAGACAGTTAAAATAAAAGATAATTTTCTTTTTCTGTTCTTTATTACTTCTTTGCACTCTACGTGATGGTTGTTGTGCTAAATGATGATTCATGTTCTGAGTTCAAAAAATGGTTCAAATGGCTCTGAGCACTATGCGACTTAACTTCTGAGGTCATCACTCGCCTAGAACTTAGAACTAATTAAACCTAACTAACCTAAGGACATCACACGCATCCATGCCCGAGGCAGGATTCGAACCTGAGACCGTAGCGGTCGCTCGGCTCCAGACTGTAGCGCCTAGAACAGCACGGCCACTCCGGTCGGCTGTTCTGAGTTCATCACCCATATCTTTCAGTATGTACATTACAGTTACTAGAGCCTAGAGTACACACATTACAAACAGCTGATTTTATTATTGGCTATTACATCTACAACATTCAGTTTTTACAAAATGTCCATTACAAATACACCAGTTTCTAAGCAGACCAGGAGCCTCATTATAGTCATGCCACCACGGGCCTCCGACGCGTTTTCTTTGCTACTGCTTCTCAGCAGCCTCTTAACTTGTAAAACAAAAGAAAAGTCGCACGAAGCAAAACAAGGACTATTCGTGAGGTCATTTATAGCTTTAAATCTGTAGCTAATCAGTTAGTACATGCGCCGCTTCCTCAAGGCTTAAGCCTATTTGTATGAAACAATGTTATTCCTATAACTAGATGCGAAAACATAAGAACTTCCTTTTCCTGCAACGAGATAAAACGTTCCCTCTTCCTGTACGTGTTACACACATGAACGTGGTCTCACACAGACGCCGATCGTAGTGTTTTGGACCACCATTGAATGTAACATTTGGCCTCGATTCTCACATATTGACGGGTATCTGACCAACAATAGCTAAATCACGGATGTTTCGGAGCTCTGAGTACTGACCTCCTTGAGACAACCCCACATACCAAAGTTCGGTAGGGCAATGAGTGTCCACGCGTGTTGAGGAATGCATAAGACTTCTTCGAAAATGACAGATATCACTGTTTCACTGTCGTGTACGTTATTCTTATATGATGACCACAGTTGGTCGACACGTTGCTCGACATGGTCCTCCAGCAACTGTTGATGTTTCGTTAACTCCCATACAAACCGCATACTGGGAGATTTCCCAGGATGGTATCCATGCCCTCTTTGATTCCATGTCACAGCGTCTAGATCGGTAATTGTCAAACTTATTTGCTGAAGGGCCGAAATTGACATTGTGGGCAGGCACCTCGAGCTGCATTTGTATCTATGTTGTTATTAATTGTTAACCTACATAAATTAGTATGTCCTGAGCTCCCAATAAACTAACTATAGTAAGGGTGCGAAAAGTTGGCTACCGGCCCCCAAGTACTGATCGTTATATGTAGGCACCATTTGGAACTGTTTTCTGTTTTAAATTGCAGCCAGGCTCAGCGAGCCAACGATTTGGCACTGTAACTGCCTGGCGAAGTGTTGTTGAGCGTCTGTGTGAACGGATGTTTAACTGATTAATAACAGTAACTGTACTTACATTTAAAAGCGTTATGCAGTACAAGATGCGATCACAGATGTTTACTGAATGTTTTGAACGTCGTTTTTTCTTGCACTCACTGTGGTATATTACAACAGCCTTATTTTAATTTAGTTTTCCTCGTTACAAATGACTACTGCATATGAAGATGACGGTCTCTGCAATGCACGTTCATGAATCGATGTTACTTTCATGTCAAAATTCACACCGTAGCAACTGATCGGTACGAGTCACGCACGCCCTGCAGCTCTCAGTACTGGAAGACAAACGACAAAACATTATTCCTCTCACATCCTTTAACCCCACAATGACCGCAATACTTACCCTTCTGCTCTGAGTAAGCACCCAATTTTACGTAGCTCACGGCCGAATTCGCTAACGTCAATGAAAATTAAGCACATCTTAGAAAACCACTAAGAGGCCTGGCACGAAGTCGGCGTTCCAAAACATCCCAAAGGTGTTGTATAAGATTCAGGTCAAGACACTGTGCAGGCCAGTCCATTACAGGGGTGCTATTGTCGTGTAACCACTTAGCCACAGGCCATGCATTATGAACAGGTGCTCGATCGTGTTGAAGATGCAATCGCCATCTCTGAACTGCTCCGAATTTTACTGTTGGCACTACACACGCTGGCAGATGACGTTCACAGGGCATTCGCCATACCCACACCCTGCCATCGTATCGCCACATTGTGTACCATGATTCGTTACTCCACACAACGTTTTTCCAATCTTCAGTCGTCCAATGTTTACGCTATATACACCAAGCGAGGAGTCTTTCGGCATTTACCAGCGTGATGTGTGGCTTATGAGCAGCCGCTCGACCATGAAATGCAAGTTTTCTCACCTACCGCCTAACTGTCATAGTACTTGTAGTGGATCCTGATTCAGTTTGGAATTCCTGTGTGATGGTCTGGATAGATGTCTGCCTATTACACATTACGACTCCCTTCAATTGTCAGTCAACAGACGAGGTCGGCCTGTACGCTTTTGTGCTGTAAATGCCCCTTCACGTGTCCACTTCACTATCACATCGGAAACAGTGGACCTAGGGATGTTATAAATGCGGAAATCTCGAGTACAGACGTATGACACAAGTGACACCCAACCACCTGACCACGTCCGAAGTCCGTGAGTTCCGCGGAGAGCACCATTCTGTTCTCTCACGGTGTCTAATAACTACTGAGGTCACTGATATGGAGTACGTGGCAGTAGGTGGCAGCACAATGCACCTAATATGAAAAACGTATGTTTTTGTGGGTGTCCGAATACCTTTGTTCACAATATATACAGGGTGGTCCACTGATAGTGACCGGGCCAAATATCTCACGAAACAAGCATCAAACGAAAAAACTACGAAGAACGAAACTCGTCTAGCTTGAAGGGGAAAACCAGATGGCGCTATGGTTGGCCTGCTAGATGGCGCTGGCATAGGTCAAACGGATATCAACTGCGTTTTTTTTTTTTTAAATAGGAACCCCCATTTTTTATTACATATTCGTGTAGTTCGTAAAGAAATATGAATGTTTTAGTTGGACCGCTCTTTTCGCTTTGTGATAGATGGCGCTGTAATAGTCACAAACGTGTAAGTACGTGGTATCACATAACATTCCGCCAGTATTTGCTTCGTGATACACTGCCCGTGTTAAAATGGACCGTTTACCAATTGCGGAAAAGGTCGATATCGTGTTGATGTATGGCTATTGTGATCAAAATGCTATGTATGCTGCTCGGTATCCTGGACGGCATCATCCAAGTGTCTGGACCGTTCGCCGGATAGTTACGTTATTTAAGGAAACAGAAAGTGTTCAGCCACATGTGAAACGTCAACCACGACCTGCAACAAATGATGATGCCCAAGTAGGTGTTTTAGCTGCTATCGCGGCTAATCCGCACATCACTAGCAGACAAATTGCGCGAGAATCGGGAATCTCAAAAACGTCGGTGTTGAGAATGCTACATCAACATCGATTGTACCCGTATCATATTTCTATGCACCAGAAATTGCATGGCGGCGACTTTGAACGTCGTGTACAGTTCTGCCTCTGGGCGAAAGAGAAATTACGGGACGATGACAGATTTTTTGCACGCGTTCTATTTAGCGACGAAGCGTCATTCACCAACAGCGGTAACGTATACCGGCATAATAAGCACTATTTGACAACGGAAAATCCACGGTGGCTGCGACAAGTGGAACATCAGCGACTCTGGTGGGTTAATGTATGGTGCAGCATTATGGGAGGAAGGATAATTGACCCCCATTTTATCGATGGCAATCTAAATGGTGCAATGTATGCTGATTTCCTACGTAATGTTCTACCGATGTTACTACAAGATGTTTCACTGCATGACAGAATGGCAATGTACTTCCAACATGATGGATGTCCGGCACATAGCTCTCGTCGCCGAATCACCATACCATGGCCCGCACGTTCACCGGATCTGACGTCCCCGAATTTCTTTCTGTGGCGAAAGTTGAAGGATATTTGCTATCGTGATCCACCGACAACGCCTAACTACATGCGTCAGCGCATTGTCAATGCATGTGCGAACATTACGGAAAGTAAACTACTCACTGTTGAGAGGAATGTCGTTACACGTATTGCCAAATGCATTTAGGTTGACGAACATCATTTTGAGCATTTATTGCATTAATGTGGTATTTACAGGTAATCACGCTGTAACAGCATGCAGTCTCAGAAATGATAAGTTCACAAAGGTACATGTATCACATTGGAACAACCGAAATAAAATGTTCAAACGTACCTACGTTCTGTATTTTAATTTAAATAACCTACCTGTCACCAACTGTTCGTCTAAAATTTTGAGCCATACGTTTGTGACTATTACAGTGCCATCTGTCACAGAGCGAAAGAAGTGGTCCAACTAAAACATTCATATTTCTTTACGTACTGCACGAACATGTAATAAAAATGGGGGTTCCTATTTTAAAAAACTCAGTTGATATCCGTTTGACCTATGGCAGCGCCATGTGGCGGGCCATCCATAGCGCCATCTGGTTTCCCCCTTCAAGCTATACAAGTTTCGTTGTTTGTAGATTTTCGTTTGACGCTTATTTCGTGAGATATTTGGCCCGGTCACGATAAATGGACCACCCTGTATACATATTGCTTTCTTAATTATCGTTAGTGTTAGTGACAGTTGTGGCATAAGATAAAGCTGTCTTCTTAAGTCTGAGTCTAAGACCAGGTCCAACTTTGATAAATTACCTTAGTCAGAATTATTTCCTAATTAATTATAATCATTTCAAGTAATTAGTTTTGCTAAAGCTCAGTTCAATCAACTAACAGTAATATTTCCTATTCCAGTCACATTGTTGACATGTAAACAGATGTAGTTACTATATTACTGATAAAGTTAGTAAATATTACTGATAAAATTAGTAAAATAATTCATAGAAATCCTTGAAGTATCCATGTAGCTGATTTCAAAACATGGTAGGAACATCAGCACTTAATTAGCTTCTGGGTATTGTTTATTAAGCTGTTTTTTGCAGTTTCGCCATCAAGAAGGCTTATTTCAGTCAAAACTGTTATTGTAACATAGAATTCAGACCAAAACCAATTTTTCTGCACTATTCGATTAATATGAAATGTAGAATTCTAATTGAAAATCGTCGACATTTAACACATTTAACAATATGAAACTTTAGTAGCCATTTTTGCAAAGCTATATAAGCACTGGGCCTGAAGCCATTTCTAAGTCATTATGATTCGAGATTTCGAGCGTGGAACCCGTATCAGTCAAAACAGCAGTAATGTAATAGTGCAATGATTTGTTGTTGTGAATGAGAAAACGGACAGTGAAGAAGGACAATTAACAATGACTGCTGATTAATATAAAAGTGCCACACGTATCGTTCATCTGAGTGAAATTGTTGTAGGTTGGTTATGTTATAATGCGTAGTGACTATTGTCGTATAATCAGAAGTTGCAGTATGTGCATATCTGGTAAATGAGACAGTTACGTAATTAAGACACAGACTGGCCATAACTAATTCAGTGAGGAGCGTCTGACGTTCCTGGAAGTAAAACCTGTGAAACCAAATGTGTGTGTGTGTGTGTGTGTGTGTGTGTGTGTGTGTGTGTGTGTGTGTCGACCACAGTATTGGATGTAGATAGTGCATATATTCACAGCCAGTTTTCCGCCGTGATCGCTGCCACTGAGAAACTACAAGCTGATTTATGACCAGGCATGTCACATGGGCTCATTGCAATTAGCGTAGTCGTGCCTTCGCTGTGCACATAGGAACGTGAATTAGGGGGTTGTGTTATATTCTTAGACTCCTCGCTTAATACGGATTTTTGAAACTTTCGTGGGATAGATAACATCTTTCTTCTAGCGACTTCCAGTTCAGGTTTTTTAAACATTTTCATGAAGTTCTCTTGTGAGCGAAATAAACCAGTCATCACTCATGTTGTCCTCCTTCGTATACGTTCAATATCCCTTATTAGTTCTATTTAGTATGAGTCCTACACACTTGAGCAATACCCTAGAGTGGGTGATACAAGTTTTTATTTCAGTCACTTGTATCCTTCCATGTGTTGGAGCTTTCACAAACGTTGGTATATCAAGACTTTTATCCCAGTGGCAGGGAAAACTGTCAGTTTACGCAGAGGTCTCTCAGCCGCTGTCAGAATCGTAAATGTGTGTATTCCTCACTTCTCATTCCTCAACCCTATCACGAATTTCTTGTTTAGGTTACCAAAACAGGGTGGCTGTTGCTTCAGATGATGATGATTAATGATTTGAAGAGACTAAACATCTTAACGTCATCAGTCTCTTACACACCCTCCAGGATAGAATATGTGTAGTCCAGTAGTAGGTGTCTAATAGTTTCAGCACAGTTTGCGTTCACCAACTTTGACTCCATACAGAACCGTTGCACACAGCAACTGTATATTATTATAAGGAAAGACAGGAACAAAAAATGGTTCAAATGGCTCTGAGCACTATGGGACTTAACATCTATGGTCATCAGTCCCCTAGAACTTAGAACTACTTAAACCTAACTAACCTAAGGACAGCACACAACACCCAGTCATCACGAGGCAGAGAAAATCCCTGACCCCGCCGGGAATCGAACCCGGAAACCCGGGCGTGGGAAGCGAGAACGCTACCGCACGACCACGAGCTGCGGACAAGACAGGAACACAGCAATCAATGGTAATCCCATTTTTTTATATTCTTGCATCTCCAGATTTGAGCTATAAATAAACATTTTCAGTGGACTAGAGTGATATAAAACCCACAAACTCCCAGCAGTACCTGTCACCACACGACTGTCCGCCCCAGTAGCTGAGTGGTCAGCGTGACGGCCTGCCGTCCTCTGGGCCCGGGTTCGATTCCCGGCTGGGTCGGAGATTTTCTCCGCTCAGGGACTGGGTGTTGTGTTGTGTTCATCATCATTTCATCCCCATCCGGCGTGCAGGTCGCCCAATGTGGCGCCGAATGTAATAAGACCTGCGATATGGCGGCCGGACCTGCCCCGCGAGGGGCCTCCCGGCCAATGACGCCAAACGCTCATTTCCATTTCCACCACACGACTATTGCTGTACATGTACTGCTGGGAGTTTGTTATAACTCACTCAAATGCACTGAAGATGGCTATTTAGAGCAGAAATCTGGGTATGCAAGAATATAAAAAAATCACTGGGATTATGAATGCTTGCTGTAGTCTTATCCTTCCTTATAACAGTGTGCATTGTTGTCAGATTTATGATGACATCATCAATGGTGTAATGCATTGTTGCCACAATTCCCCTCCCCCACCACTCCAATGTCACAGCAGATCTAGGCCAGTTAACCTATAAAATAGCGGGAAACTCAAAAAATGGCAGGAAACTCAAGAATCCAAGGTGGTGGACATAGGTCACTTGTCATAATCGTTTACACAAGCCCTATGGCGTCAGAATCCAAGATGGCAGACATTAGCACAGTCCTCTGATGACGCAGACCACTTGTGCTAAGTATAGACTTGACCAACAAATTCAAGATGATGGACGTTAGCACAGCCCTCTGATGTCAAAGACCACTTGTGCTAAGTAAAAATCGAAGACGGCCAGTTGTAAAATCGAAGATGGCGGCCTTTAGCATAGCCTGCATGGTTGCCAGATGACTTCTGCTAATTTTAGAATCCAAGATGGATACTTGTCAAATCCGAGATGGCCACTTGTCCCAAGTTCAAAACTGTGAAATCACAGATCGCTGGCACAGGCTGCATGGTTGTCAGATTTACTGGATTTTCTCCACCCCTCTGGCATCACAGATCACTGGCACAGCTAGCATGGTTATCAGGCCACTTAACCGTAAGTATAAAATCCACAAGCCCAGTTTAAAATAAAGGGGAATTCAAATAGCGCAGTTGTCCTACATTTCAAATAGCATTTAAACAATTTCCCCCGCCTCTCTGATTTCACAGTTCGTTGATGTACCTTACAAGTTCCCCCACCCTAAGTTTAATCCTGTGTAACACAGTTGCAGGGTTTAAACATTTACGTTGTGTGTGTTTGTGTGTGTGTGTGTGTGTGTGTGTGTGTGTGTGTGTGTGTGTGTTTGTGTGTAGTAGGATAAGAGCAATTGCATCTCTGTTTATGCGAATGTAGGACAAACCAGGGAGGCCCTCCATATCGCCACTACCGCAATGCAGTTGTAGACCAAGGGCAACAAGCCCCAAGATTAAAATATAAGAGCCTACCTGTGTCTATAAACTGGCAGGAAAATCTAGTTTAAAGTGACGAGATAGTCCATTTATGGGAACGTCTTCCACATAGCCCCTCCACTTCTTCGTCCCACTTCACGTCTTCTTCACAAACTCCTCCAGATCCTCGTCAAACTCAGCTGCCGCCGTAGATTGCAGGCACCCAGTCCCAAATGTAGACTCCAAGAGCCCACCTATGCTAACTATAAGTTGGCGAGAAATTCCAGTTCAAAATAAAGTGACGCTGCTGAAAAATCTTAATATTACAGGGTTATTCTAAATGATGGACCCTCCTTTCATTGGTATAAAGCTTGCTCATTTTGGATTTGTACATGAATAAATACGAAGTTTTGAAAATGGTTCAAATGGCTCTGAGCACTATGGGACTTAACTTCTAAGGTCATCAGTCCCGTAGAACTTAGAACTACTTAAACCTAACTAACCTAAGGACGTCATATACATCCATGCCTCAGGCAGGATTCGAACCTGCGACCGTAGCGGTCGCGCGATTCCAGACTGTAGCGCCTAGAACCGCTCGGCCACCCCGGCCTGCTTTTGAAAAATGGATCCATCATTTAGAATAACCCTGTATATTGTTGTGTTCACAATGTGTACACTTCACAGTTGATCCACGCACATAAACCAGAAAGCGAATAAACAAAGAAGATGTACAAAGAATAGTAGCACTATAAACAGAATCACAGCTACTATTCAAGTAATCAGAACAGATCATCAATATGTTTTCTGTTGTAAATAACGTTACAAGTATATGGTTTGCCTGGACTGCAATTAATAGAGTCAGTCCTAGCTGCCACAATCTCAAGAGTGCAACGAGGCGTCATTCTAAGGTTCATAGTCGTTTTTCGACACAGCAATAATCACAACAATGTCCTTTTTAGGAACACTCCCTCTGCAACTGGACACTAGTAGGTAAAAAGCCCTATGATATATTATGGATCCAAGACAATCATGTGAAGTTCTTAAAACTGAGAGCAGCACAGAAGAAATCCATGCCACAACTGTGGCAAAGTCAGTGGAACTCTGCAGACAGTTGATATAAAAAATTCACGAATTTCCTCTGAACATTCAGAACCTGATTGCTGCAGAGATGTTCGTAATTTACCTGTCAAACCATCAGAACGACATGTGACAACCTGCTTACACCTGAGGACGAACTATGTAACTGCACAGTGCATGAGGACATAGCGAACAAAGATCAATAGTAAGTGATAATACTATATCGTAAACTATTGTTTGATTAAAATTACTTGATAGTAGACGTCTGTCAGTTACCGCTACAGTGTAGCCACATCGACTGCCTGCTGCCGCTCGATTATGGGTGACACACACACACACACACACACACACACACACACACACACACACACGGCGGGTCGCTTCACAAATGCTGTGAATCTGTAACTCGGGACAATGTTGGAAATGGCCGCCGCTAGGTATAGCGGAAATGTGAAATGCTCTATCGACAGCTGATTTTAAGTAACCAATGAGTGAATTGCGGCAGACGACGCGTTTTGCGGCCCTGAATTTAAACTCATTTCCTAAGCTAACCACAGCTTCGCGATGTCCAATGTATCTGAGAAAACGGCGGTGAACAATCTGTGGCAGAACTAAAATCACGATCGCTTTGTTCACGGCGATTAAAACTAACCTCTACTAGTAAACTCAAGACAAGAAATATTGTTTCAGCGCTAAAAGCAAACTGTAATTTCTCACTATCGGTGGTTACCTGGAACTATCCTCACACCAGCTAAAAGAGCTGCCGCGTTACCAACGGATGAGTGGTCCTCTTTGGCTCTCGGGTACATATTATAGGCGACACAGGCAGCTTCGAAACAAAAAAGCATAATAAGAAGAAAAATAAGAGCGAATGAAGTCAATTTGATGATGAAAATGACGCGGCAAAGGCTTAGAAATAAAAAAAATTACATTCAAACCAATTAACTCAATAAAAATAATAATCAAACTTTTTTGGTTAGATTTAGAAATTTAAAAAAATTGGCTACAGTGGACGAATTCGAACCTATGACCTTACACACTTCAGGTTAATACGCTAAGCAACAAGAGTGAGTTCAGCCGTATTATTTACGATTCTTGTCTCTAGTCGCAACGATGAATTGCAGCACAAAATTGTTATGCCTTTCGTGGCCATTTGTTGACAAACTGCTTGTTGGCATATGTCTCGGGTTCACGCAACATCGTGCAAAGCGTATCTAACGTAAGCCAGTCACTGTAACTATGATAACTGCGTATGTGACGCTGGATCGCGTATCATGCGGAGGTATCCAATGGTGTGTGGTTAGCACTGTGTATGAAACGTGTATATTTCATTAGCGTCGTTTTGTGTGTGCGTTGTTTTTGCTGTGGTTAACATGTGTCATGGAATACGAAATAAAAGTGCCAGACCCATTATTCTGCATCCAAACACATCAAGGAAGAATGTCGGACAAGGAATTGGAAATAAGTATCTATTGTTGTGGTAGCTTGGCAACGGCGAACGGTCCGGGAGCGCTCTGATTGGAGGAAACCAGGTGCAACGCGTGAAGTGTCAACTGCACGGAAGCGCCAAAGGAACTGGTATGGGCATGCGTAATCAAATACAGAGATATGTTAGCAGGGAGAATACGGCACTGCGGTCAGCAACGGCTATATAAGACAATAAGTGTCTGGTGCAGTTGTTAGATAGATTACTGCTTCTACAAAGGTAGGTTATCAAGACAGTGTGTTTGAACGTGGTGTTATAGTCGGCGCACGAGCGATCGGACACAGCATCTCCGAGGTAGCAATGAAGCGGGGATTTTCCCGTACGACCATTTCACGAGTGTACCGTGAATATCATGAATCGGGTAAAACATCAAATCTCCAACATCGCTGCGGCCGGAAAAAGATCCTGCCGCGCGGGATTAGCCGAGCGGTCTTAGGCGCTGCAGTCATGGACTGTGCGGCTGATCCCGGCAGAGGTTCGATTCCTCCCTCGGGCATGGGTGTGTGTGTTTGTCCTTAGGATAATTTAGGTTAAGTAGTGAGTAAGCATAGGGACTGATGACCGTAGCAGTTAAGTCACATAACATTTCACACACGCAAAAAGATCCTGCAAGAACGGGGCCAACAATGACTGAAGAGAATCTTTCAACTCTCAACGTGACAGGAGTGCAACCCCTCTGCAAATTGCAGCAGATTTCAGTGCTGGGCCAAAACAAGTGTCAGCGTGCGAACCATTCAACTAAACATCATCGATATGGGCTTTCATAGCCGAAGGCCCACTCAATGACTGCACGACACAAGGCTTTACGCCTAGCCTGGGTCCGTCAACACCGACATATAACTGTTGATTACTGGAAATATGTTGCCTGGTCGGACGAGTCTCGGTTCAAATTTTATTGAGCAGATGGATGCGTACAGCTATGGAGACAACCTCATGAATCCATTGACCCTGCGTGTCAGCAAGGGACTGTTCAAGCTGGTGGAGGTTCTTTAATGGTGTGGGGCGTGTGCAGTTGGAGTGATATGAGATTCATGATACCTCTAGTTACGACTCTAGCATGTGACGTGTATGTAAGCATCCTGTTTGTTCACCTGCCTCTGTTCATGTCCATTGTGCATTCCGACGGACTTGGGCAATTCCAGCAGGACAATGCGACACCCCACACGTCCAGACTTGCTACAGAGTGACTCCAGAACACACTTCTGAGTTTAAACACTTCCGCTTGAGCATATCTGGGATGCCTTGCAAGTAGGGTGACCAGACGTCCGGATTAATCCGGACATGTCCTCCTTTTTAGCTCTTTGTCCGGGGTCCGGGTGGATTTTTACAGTGTCCGGCTTTTTCGCAAAGTTGAGCGTAATACAGTTAAATTTACAATTCGTTCCGTTCTATTGCTCTTTTCTTAAATACTTTAACTATTGGCGCAGCCTTCGTGATAAACACTCATGAAGGCGACGTTAGTAGGTGGGACCAGGATCGTCGATGTTATCGTTGATCTACCTATAAGCGAATTCAAATATCGATTATTTAAAATTTTCGTTTCATATATTCGCTTTGTATTGGCTTGGCTTCCTGTAGTGCACGTGTGATTTGTGAGTGTAATTTTTAACCAAGTGAGTTACGTAAAATATTTGGCTATGCCTAAACGAAAGGGTACATTTTCTGATGTCCTTTCCTGCAAATATCCGGCTTTAGCCCGCATCTCGTGGTCGTGCGGTAGCGTTCTCGCTTCCCACGCCCGGGTTCCCGGGTTCGATTCCCGGCGGGGTGAGGGATTTTCTCTGCCTCGTGATGGCTGGGTGTTGTATGTCCTTAGGTTAGTTAGGTTTAAGTAGTTCTAAGTTCTAGGGGACTGATGACCATAGATGTTAAGTCCCATAGTGCTCAGAGCCATCCGGCTTTAAGAAAGGGAGAAATGAATTTGAAGCGGAATGTAAGATAGTCTATATGGAGCTGGAGCGTACGTCTCAGTGGCCAATAAAGGTAAGAAATAACTCGACAGATTAACTGTCATGGTTTTATTTCATTGTTTCATAGTCATTCAATTTATTTGTATTCGGAAGGTTAAAGTGCAGTTTACATGTCGTCAGCTGCTGCTTGAATTGTAGATGTTGTGTTGTTGACATAACAAAACAATTGACACCACACTGTCACCACAATAAATGTTTTTAATTTTTTTTATATTGCTCAGTTAACCACCACCTTACCATCACTAACAATTAACTACTAGTTTTACCGGTAATTCCCGGCAGTCACGTGACTTGTCCAAAGCTGACGGGTGGTATCCTCATCTGCAGTTGACCCGTTTGATGTGTCCTCTTTTTTCTTCCTTTGTCCTCCTTTTTGAAGCTGTTTGTCCTCCTTTTTAAACTAATGCTTCTGGTCACCCTACTTGAAAGGTGCTGTTCAGAAGAGATCTCCAACCCCTCATACTCTTCCGGATTTATGAACAGCCCTGCAGTATTCATAGTGTCAGTTCCCTCCAGCACTACATAAGACATTAGTTTAGTCCTTGCCATGTCGTGCTGCGGCTCTTCAGCGTGCTTGCTGGGGGCCGTACACGCTATTAGGCAGGTGTACCAATTTCTTTGGCTCTTCAGTGAATGAAGTACTTTTAATCAGAATATAGTGTTCAAAGATGAATCTAATGTGTACATTTTGGACAATACTGCAGATGCAGTATTTCACGAGGCCAGAGAAACTACACAACCTATGTGACTGCACCCAACAGACAGAGTGCCTTGCACAAGGAGCTGACAATGTGTGCCTGCTCAGGAAGCTGAAGGCTGTTGAGGATAACGTGCCACAATATGGAAGTCTCATGTCAGCGAAAACGCCCATGGAATCCGGTAGATAATGATTGTTGGATGTTATACTTCAGGAAGAATAATGACGATGGCCAACCACAGATGTGATTGTAACATAAGCACATTGAACAAAAAAAATTGTCGTGGTGCCCCAGGACACATCATATTCATACCATGTAACACCATCCCTAGCCATGATAACGGCGTCAGTTCGGTGAGAACAACAGTTTAAAAGTTTCTTCAGTTAGTATGTCATTTACCGCTGAAGTAGTAGTAGTAGTAGTAGTAGTAGCAGTAGTTTATTCATCCAGAGACAATTTACATTGCATGGATTTCGTCAAAAAATACATAGTATATATATACACACATATAGGGTGAACAATACTATACAAAATACAGATGTGCATAGTAGACTACGTAACATCAGACCACATTGAAATAGCATGTACAACTTTGATTATTTACATTGATGTATGAGAAAGACTTTTTACATGGAATACACAGTTGATATTTAGATATAACACATACAATTCTAGCACTTTTGTACATATTATTTAGTTAAGTCATAGCAACAGTCAGATAAAAATTACTATTGGCACAGAGTACATAAATATAATTGTTTAGTATGGAGCTATTACAGGTATTCTTTTACACTATAATAGCAGTTGGTCATTAAAAATTTGAATACTGCTTCTTTAAATGAAGACCATTTTTTTATTTCTTTTATCTTTACCGGTAGTTTGTTATACAATCTACTTCCTTGTATGTTTGTTTGTTTCTGCGCCAAAGCCTTGTTAACTCTTTTTATATGAATGTCATTGCACTTTCTTGTGTTGTAAGTATGTAGATCCGAGTTGGATTGGAAATTGTTAATATTTCGTTTTACATTAATTACGCTTTTCTGTACATAGAGGCACGATAGGGGTAGAATATTCAGCTGTTTAAATAATTGCTTTGAAGGAGTTAGCCTTGAACTGTTGGTAATTATTCTAACAGCTCGTTTTTGTAGAGTGAAGATGGTTTTGAGATTTTTCTTACTATGACCCTAGGAAATGAGGCCATAGGTAATAGCAGAATGTATATAAGCAAAGTAAACAGCTCTGCTACATTCCCTACTACATACAAAGCTAATAACGCGTAAAGCAAAGCAAGCAGAGCTTAACTTATGTGAGAGATACAGGATATGGGATTTCCAGTCTAAATTTTCATCTATATGTACACCTAAGAATTTTGTGGTAGCAACTCTCACAATTTCTTTATTTTGTATTCTGAGATCTAGATCAGAGTGTGACTTTGCTTTCCTGTAGGCTCATTGATTAATAGAACCCATAGAGATACAAAAATGCGGCAATGTTGAATGCTACAAGGCCTGTTCAGAAAGTAACTGTGGTGTGACGATAAGAGTCGGTGGTTTTTTTTCTGTTTTTTATGGGTTGGTCACACTGAGTGCTAGAGTAAGAGTGATCAGAGCGAGCATCGCTTGCACAGGGTTGTAAGTAAACTCACGTTACAATGTCCAGTTGCGTGAAAAATGTCCGTAAGAAATATCGCCAAGATGTCCAGTTGCGTGAAAGATGTTCGTAAGAAATATCGCCAAGATCAAGCCACATGATGCTATGATCCGCTTCCTACTTGCGGAAGGAATAACTCCTACTGAACATTTCACGCAAATCAAAACGGTTTACAGTGAAGATGTTAAGAAGAGAATGAGTGTGTTTAAGTGGTGTGGGGAGTTGTGTGGAGTCAGATTAAAAGTTCATGACTAACAAAGGAGTGAAAGGCCTTCCATTTTGACCGGTGAGTTGGTGCAAAAACTCGAGGAAATTGTTCGTGAGGACCACCAATTGGAAGTGGATGAAATGTCTGCGATTTTGCCACAACTCTCCAGCACTATCTTAGATGAGACACTCACAGAAACGCTGGGATAGCGAAAACAGTGCGCAAGATGGGTCCCAAAACAGCTAAAAGAGCAGCACTAAAAAAATCAGGTCCATAGCGCCTGTGAGTTTCTTGAGCGACGTGAATTGGAACATAAGGATTTCCTGAGTTAGATTGTGACTGGGGGTGAAACGTGGTTCGCTGAATACAATCATGAGACAAAAAGACAGTCGTCACAGCAGCGTCACACCAATTCCCCATCCGTCAAAAAATTCAAAACCTCAATTTCAGGTAAAAGATCATGACCTAGTGTTTTGGAACGAAAAAGGCATTATTGACCATCAATGCACAACGATATTATGAGACCCTAAAAAGCTGAAAAGAAGCATTCAAAACAAAAGAAGGGGAATGTTGATGAGAGGAGTGTGCTTGTCACACCACAATGCCCATACTCCCTCACACAGCTTTAGCCATCAAGGCACTCTTGGGCTCATTTGGCTGGGATGTTTTGAACCATCCTCCGTTTTCTCCTAACATGGCGCCTTCGGATTATCATCTCTACACCTCCCTGAAGCCACACAAGAGCGAAATTATATTTTTAACCGACGAGCATATGCAGAAAGAAGTTCTGAAGTGGGAGAAGGAAATGACTGAAGGATTCTTCAAGGAGGGCATAAAGAAGCTTGTGCCATGGCTCACCATGTGCATTGAATGGAATGACAATTATGTGGGAAAATAAACAACAACTGTAGCAACAATATCCCATAATTTTTTTCATATATAAGTTTTCTAAAAAAGTATAAAAATGTAGTACATTTTCTTACTGAATATGCCTCGTACAATTCACCTGCTCTTCCAGATAGTTCCAGACATTTTCTATGAGACTAAGAAAGGCTGTATTAGGAGATAAGGCAAGGTGCGATAGGGTGCCTGACTCTTCATCAAGCGAGGACGTTATGCATGCAGCACTGTGAAAAAGGCTGTTGTCATCTTGGGGGAACTCAGTGTCCCTAGCACACTTATCATCAATATGTAGAAAAATATGCAACACCTGGCCACCAAGAACGTTGCAATAAACATGCTGATCCCTGTTCACAGTAACCTGCCTCAGTGGGCACAAGTCACGGTATGAAAAACACCCCCAAAACACAACAGAATCACCTCTTATCTGAGCTGCACTCTGCACACACTGTGGGTTAAATACCTCTTTGGGTCGTTGATACAATCAGCACTTTGCATCATTTGAAAAAGGACAAAACTGCAACTCTTTGGTTGCACTACACTCCTGCAATCAGATACTATAAAGTTTCTGTGTTGTTTGCTCCATTGAAGACATGCAGCTCCATGTACCACTCTCAACAGGAACCCAACTACAAAGACCGAGTGAGGTTGCACAGTGATTTGTACACTGGATTTGTATTAGAGAATATGATGGTTTAAATCCATCGGACCATCCAGGTTTAGCTTCCCTGTGATTTCCCTACATCACACCAGGCAAGTGCCAGGATGGTTCTGTCGAAAGGGCACTGCTGGGTTTTGTTCCCCATCCTTGAAACAATCTGAGCTTGTGCTCCATCTCTAATTACGTCAATATCAACAGAATGTTAAACCTAAATCTTCCTTCCTTTTTCCATCTCCAAATGTCGACTGTAGTTTGTTCCTTTCACAACATTTGATGAGAAATTGGTTGAGATGGGCATGGACCTGACAGCAACAATTGCTATCAGATTTGAAACCTACACTCGTTAAAAAGCCATGGCACTCATCTCTGGTCCCTGCTGATTTTGATCTCTTTATGACCACTGTCCCTACACTGTATTACATGGCTGTGAGTGGTACACCATTCCTTGTAGACATGTTGGAGAGTCTGCGCCAACAAACTGGGCAAATTCAATCATGGCGTGGTCATGGGCACGTCCAAACATGATAACTTATTTCTGCTATTCTGGCATGCTTCCACATTGGGCCATCTTACTGCACTGATTCCATACAGGAGGACAGGATTAGTTTCATTTAGGCTGGTCCATTGTGAACATATGTTGGCAGTTGACATGCAACCTACCATAATGTTAGTAATCACAGAAAATTTTAATAAAATTGTTTTTTTCTGTTTTATTTTATTAATGGACAAAGAAGAGGATCCCTAGGAGGAGAACTTTCAAGCAGTCAACAACTGTGAGATTTAATCTTTCTTCAGTATATCTTTACAGAAATGCACAGCTAGATTTTCATTAAGTGCAGATATCAGTGTTCAAGCAAAACAGGGCAGAAAATGTGGTTAATATTTTTAACTGAACTATTGTGTGTCACATAGAGAGAACTCTAATGAATTTGAGGACTTGGTTGTGACCAGTCTGTGTTATAACAAATGCAAGAAGTATGCACTATGTACAAAAAAATGATACTTAGAGAATAAAAGAATAAATACACAGATTATTGTTGAAGAAGAAACAAATACAACTTGAGATATTAAATTAGGCTGAGCTGAAGCAAAATCTTTGTTCATCAGACACACTGAATTCTTCACAAAAGTTTTGGAAAAGGGTATGTATTTAAGAATGGTTGAGCGTACACTATCTGATCAAAAGTACCCAGACACCACTACATAATACAGAATTGACCACCAGATGTTATGAGAGGCAGATCTGCTATGAAGGCAGGAAGTATTGTGTTGTCAGTGGAGGAGCAGTAACAGAGGAATGGGTCAGTCAGGAGAGATCAGTGATTTCAAATTTTGACTAAGCACTGGGTGTCACCTGCATAAAACATCCATCAGCGACATTTCAACCCTTCTAAAACTGCCCAGGTCGACTGTCAGTGATGCCACTGCGAAGTGGAAATGCAACTCAGATCAGCCAAGACCATGCAGACCTCATGTAATAACAGGCAGAGACCTTTGAGCATTGCAGACATAGCTTGTCAAAAAAATGCATGAAATGAGTGGAAGGAATCACTTGTGAGTTCTAAAGTGCTACCAGCAGTCCAGCTAGCACAATGTTTGTCTATAGGGAGTTAAAAATAATGGGTTACAATGGTCAAGCAGCTACTCATAAGCCACACATTTCTCTAGTCAGTACAAAGAAATGCTTGAAGTGGTGAAAAGAATTATGCCATTGGACAGTGGATGACTGGAAATGAGTGATTAAGCAATCTAATGGAAGGTTTTGGGTTTGGTGAATGCCTGGAGAACATTACCTGCATGGTGTGTAGTGCCAGAAGTGAAATATGGGGGAGGTGGTCGTACAGATGGGGGTATTTTCATGGTTAGGCTGTGACCCAATTACAGTGCTTAAGAAAACAATAATTACAGAAGGATAAGAACATGTTTTACAACATTGAGTACTGCTTACGATAAAGGAACAGTTCAGAGAAGATGATCTGTATCACCATGACATTGCATCCTGTCATGAAGCATCAACTGTGAGGCAATGGTTTCTGTACAATAACTTTCCTGAAGTGGACTGGTCTACACAAAGTCCTGACTTGAACCCAATGGAATACCTTTGGGATGAGTAAGAATGTCAACTTTGCTCCAGAATACAGTGCCTGCTATCACTACTTTCTCTAGATTCAGCCCTTGAGGAAGAATGGGCTGCCATTTCTCCACAGACATTCAGACACCTCATTGAAAGTGTCTCCAGCAGAGTTGAAGCTGTCTGGCCACTCTCATTGTTGCTGTATATAGATGACTTTCTGTCTCATACTGAAAAAGCAGAAATTGTGCACTTTGCTAATGATACAAGCATCATGATGTTCAAGCCAACAGAGCTACAACAACAGAATGAGTAATAAATGAAAAATTCAAAAGTATTATTGATTGGTTCCTGGTTGTATCACTTAATTTACAAAAAACACAGTTCATTCAGTTCTGTACAAGGAAAGACATATCACCATCAATACAATACATCATGGGTGGAAGAAATTTGTAAATTGATTGTTCGGTGTTCCTGAGTGTGTGAATTGATCAGCAATGGAATTAGAAATAATGTGTTATTGATCATCTCAAATACTTGCATTCAGCAATGTTTGCCCCACATGTACTTGCTGATGAAAGCATCTGAAAATTTCCGTACTTTGTGCACTTCCATTCACTGCTGTGAAATAATTTTCTGAGGCTGTTCCACATATAAGCATAAAGTATTCATTGCATAGAACTGCACTGTAAGGCAAGGGCGATCATACCAGTGGCAAGGGGGGAGCAGGGGAGGGGAGAAGGGCCACAATCTCCCCTAGCTCTGAGTGGAAGGCAAGAAATATAGTGTAGTCAACTGTTTTTCTTTCAAGAAAATTATTTAAAAGTGGGTACTAAACAGTTTTTTCAACAGGGTCAGAACTGAATTTCTTATGGCTACTTCTAAGTTGCCATTCGTCTTCCACAATATAAAATATATACTCCATACCCCCAAGTCTATCCCCTCCACCCCATCTATACAAACTAAGTACAGTCCCCCTTACTGTGAGGATAATAACTGGCAGCGAACCTTAAAATTCATGTTGGGAACTCTTTAAGGAATTAGGCATACTTTTTGCTGCCTCACATTAAATTAACTCCCTTAAGGAGTTTATTGTGAAGAATCAGGCACTGTGTGAAAACCATAGTAGCAATCATAAATATAATACTAGAAACAAAAGTAGCTTACACTATTCAAAACTTAACCTTCTCTTGTGCAAAAAGTTGCCCAGAATAGAGACATTCTGAAAATCTCCCTTGTGAATTATGGGTGTTGACAGATAATAAAATTTTTAAAAACAAACTGAAATCAGTTCTACATGACAGCTACCTCACAGATGGGTATCTAAGTAGAAAGTATATATGTGGTTGGGTTACATTTACCAAACATTATTGTAGATTAAAACTGAAACAAAAAAATCAAGTATGTAATTGACCAACATATAGTCACACTTTCAGAGAGAAAATGTATCTTATTCATGAACCTGCTAACACATTTCACACCATGGTGAGTTGCTGTTAATATGAACCATTGGATATGCAAAAAATTAACAAAACTAATGCTTAAAGAAAGCATAGAGACTAAAAACACACAATCAAATGTAGTTGCAGTGGATTTACTCATACAAATGTTGCTGCCACCACAGACAGATGCAAGTCTGCAAAGCAGGTGTGAACAACAACACAGTTAATTCCTGTGCTGACTTAGCAGCAGCACCCACCTTCAGCTACATGTCTAATTATACAATGACAATGTGCAGTTGCAGTTCTCAGCTACCTTACTGAATTGATGTTAGTCATCAGGATGTTCCGATAGCCATCAAACTCCACTTACATGAATGTACTTTCACTGAAATGATAGGAAAAAAAGATGAGATCAGCAGTCTGCTCTGCAGGAATGAAAGCACATAGAGAAAATGAGATAATGGTTGTATGGCACCCCTCAAGCTCCAATGCATGGCACAGTTATGTTTCTGGTACATGTGGCTGGCCTATCAAAATTAATTAAGGACCTCTCAAAAACTGCAATGGTCAACAGACACTGTTAAAATTATAGCTGGAACAGGTTCCTAGCTGGCACATAGAAAACAGCTTAAAGACTTAACCTTGCAAAGTACCATCTTAAGCAGTACTAAACTAATAAAAATGATTTTTAGATAGAATAAATATTATCGTGCGCAATTTTTAGACAAAAAATATCTGTGAAATTTCTTGGTGTTCAGATAGATAAAAAACTTTACAAACTATGACATTGATTTGAATTATTATAGGGCTTCTAAAGAGACAATGACTGCATGATATCAGTTGGGAGATGGTAGCCTAGTCAGTTTCATAACCTTAGAAAGACAATTTGACTAAATGTTGAGAAATGATTTTGAGCATAGTGTGGGTTTACTTGCAACCGAACGTCAGTAGTAAGACCCTCAAGACAAGTTGAAGTGAATAATAAAAAATAGTTGATACATGAAAGAGGTTGCATATTCACAGCAGTCAGCAAGAAATTTTAATCAACTGAAATAAATACTGAGCTGGCATGCAAAATGCTTTGGGCAAGTTTAACAATCGGGGGTAGCATAAAAGTTGCTGTTAGATCCTTCTACCGGCTACCACTACATGTTCACAAGTAACTGTATCTGTAGAAAAACACCTCAGTTCAATAACACATAGTCTAATGTTCCAAATCTATACCGTAACAGCTGGAGAAGATTTGAACTACCTGACAATGGATTTGGAAAACTATTAATTCATCAATGATGAACAAGATAAAACATCATGAGAAACTGCTCTACAAGCTTTATCTGAAAATTACTCTTAACACATAGCTCTGAGAGTCACAGAAGCTGGAAATAGGTTTGTTGATGATATACAGAGCCCACTGGATACAAAAAGCTCCAAAAAGCAGCAGTCTACACATTATTAAATTGAATGGGGAGGAGGTTGCCTTATTCCTCAAATGGGAGTTAGAATTATTTTATTCAGGCAATTAATGTATAGAGGAAGCTCTACAAAAGTTGAAAAGCCTCAAAGCTTCTCATGCTTATAATTAAAGGAAATAATTGCTTTTAAAATCAGTCATTAGTTTATTGCAATATATGAAGTGTGATGGAGGTGAATTATTGTGTTATTAAGCATCGGTAAAGGGCTATGATTCTTCTCTTTGCAAACTTGGTACACTTTGTGCGTGAAAGGAATTCTTCTGATGCGTTCCTAGCTGGGAAGTCCGGCGACCAGGTGAACACAGGTAGTGCCTACGGGCAAGTGACAGTCGCGCGCCTATGTCGGCATGCTTCACAGAGGGCAGGCCCCCAGAGGATTAGTGACAGGCGAAGACACTGCATACATCAACACGCTGCCAAGGGAAGCCGTGGACATTCACACGTAGGCCCGAGGCAGCGGAAACTGTAAACTTAGAGCGAAAAACAGCTTTGCTAAGACTCTAGGTAACGTGGACAGAGCGGCAAGTTGAATAACAACAGCACAACTTGGGTGTCCAAGAATCTCAAGTGCCTGGGGAATTTTGGCCATTTCCTGTGAGCAGAACACCTGGGAATGTAGCAGCAATACTCAAAGGGAGAAGTCTTGGTTTATTTGTATACTCTGTCTCACACAGAGTATGGCTCTCATTTTCTCGCAGAATGCAATGGCAACGAGGGAGGAAATTTTGAAAGGGACTTCTTCAATGGCAAGAATCTAATGTTCACTTTGAAAAATAGTATGAGCTATGTAATTTGCGGAAGGGCAGAGACAAGATGCTGGAGGGGAGCGGCTCTCTCTCTCCAGGTGCGAGGAGCGCACTAGTATTGAGCATTCTGAATTTGCTTCTGAGGACGGTGGAGTTCTCTCTTGACTGCTTCCGATAAGTCGCAAGGATTCTCTTATCACTTGTCATGAGACAATGCACTTTGCATTCATCACAAACAGTGTAGAGAACAAAGTTTGTTAGATCCAAGTACGTGAGCTTCACTCACTGTGCGTGTTATCAAGAGCTTAACTCAGGATCACATTTTGATTTACTACATGTCCGATGACGGTAGTACTGTTGGAACAGTTTTGAGCTTTGTTTAATGCAGTTTCACGTAGGTTTGCACTTCCAGATGGACGCATACCGTCGTCCAGTAATGATAACTTCCAGTAGCAGGTTTCGGTCACTATTTTCAGCATAGGGCACGTTAGATGCTATCAACTATGTCGCCGGCAGAGTCTTGATGCAGTCGCACGCAATCAGCCAACTCCACCACCATGCCGATCACGCTATGAACATGGTAATACAGAAAAGCCCACTTTCCTAGCTGTGCATTCTTCTTTCGTTTTCTTCAATTTCTTTGCAATGCGTTAGATGCTCATAAAGACGAAAGACACAGTATTCACCGTTTGCCCGCTAAGAGAGTCATATGTTCAGCTGTTTTTTTTCAATTCCTTCCTCATTTAATACACCAGGTCAACCCGTCTCGCGTAATTTATTTATATGTTAAATTAGAATTAAGTCATACAATGCTCATGTTAAAAGGCAAATACCAGGGCAGGCACCTTATAGAATTCACTTGTTGTGAGCTCCTGGTGCCAATTCAATTCTATTTGTTGTTTTTTTTATTTTTTGATACT
Organism: Schistocerca serialis cubense; assembly: GCF_023864345.2. Lineage (NCBI taxonomy): Eukaryota > Metazoa > Arthropoda > Insecta > Orthoptera > Acrididae > Schistocerca > Schistocerca serialis. The sequence goes on from NC_064640.1 coordinate 375,220,874, forward strand.
TTGTACAGTTCTGGTGACCCAAATTTTTTATTTTTGTTTATCATTATTTGAATAATTTGTGAGTGATTGTTAAATGAATTTGATAAAATTTCAATAATTACTGCATGTGCCGTTTAATGCAGTTTCACTGAATAAACCACTTATATGTTGAGCAGCACTCCTTGCATTTCATTTATAGAATCTAAATAAAATTCACATCTCTTTCTCCCTGCCACACTAGTTATCTTGCAAAGTGAGTACTTGAGTTAATGGTTAAGGGTGCTATGCTTACAAGAAATATCAGGAACCTTCTTCTAAAACAGATGCTGCTGCATAACAGACATGAGGCAAAGCTTAAAACCTCAGATAATAATCCAATGACAATGCATGAACCCCTATCTTACGAGAATCTAACTGTGGGAGCCCCTCCCTAAAACCCTGAATAATTGTGATAATACTTGTAAAGACTACCAGTAGCACAAAAATTAATGTCTAGGCATTTGTTGATAATATAAGTAGAAAAACAGTCAACAGTAAAATGAAAGTTGAAATACTGAACCCTCTATTCAAATTGAAGAATGTACACAGAATACAAAAGTAGCGTAGCAAACACTTGATACTTTGACACCAAAAAGTAGCTGAAATTGAGGAACTCCAGAATACATCAGGGTCCAATAGTGTCCCTGTCAGGCTCTACACAGAATATGTGATTGAATGAATTAGTCCACTCATAACTATAATTTGCTGCAGATTCTTCAAGCAGATAACTGCATGCTAGTTTTAGGAAGCCTATACAGGTCACATACCTATATAAAAAACAGCAACAGAACTTATCCATAGGACTACTGTCCTATACAGGGTGTCGCTGGAGGAATGCTCAGTATTCAGGCAAATGACAGGAATGATCATCTGAAACAAGAATGTCTAGCAGACATGGGCTCCAAAATGAATATCTTATGAGCTATCACTGCTTCTACATCTCTGATGCTGTGAAACAAATCTCTTCTACTGCAAGCTCTTTGCTTTCCATATTTTGAGAGGTGGTAGCATGGACCAAAACAAGAAAAATATCTGGTAAACATGGGCTCTTAAAAGCAAACCTAAAGAGTTATGAGCACTCGTTCATCTTCACTACTGTGAAACACATTTCTTCTACTGAACGAGTGCTCATGGCTCTTAAGGTATGGATTTTAGAGTCCATGTATACTAGGCAAAATTTTCTTATTTTGCTCCATACTACCTCCTCCTAAAATATCTCTGTCTTCCTCTACAGTTTTTGCCCTCTACAGTACCATGGAAGTCATTCCCTGATGCCTTAATAGATGTCCAATCATCCTGTCCTTTCTTCTTGTCAGTGTTTTCCACATATTCCTTTCCTCTCAAATTCTGTGTGAAACCTCCTTATTCCTTACCTTATCAGTCCACCTAATTTTCAACACTCATCCGTAGCACCACATCTGAAATGCTCAATTCTCTTCTTTTCCCGTTTTCCCACAGTACATGTTTCACTACCATACAATGCTCTTCTCCAAACGTACATTCTCAGAAATTTCTTCCTCAAGTTAAGGCCTATGTTTGATACTAGTAGACTTCTCTTGGCCAGGAATGCCCTTTTAGCCAGTGCTAGTCTGCTTTTTCAGTCCTACTTGCTCCATCTGTCATTGGTTATTTTGCTGCCTAGGTAGCAGAATTCCTTAACTTCATCTACTTCATGACCATCAATCCTTATGTTAAGTCTCTCATTTCTGCTACTTCTCATTATTTTGTCTTTCTAAGATTTACTCTCAATAAATATTCTGTACTCATTAAATTGACTCATTGAATTGTTCATTCCATTCAGCAGATCCTGTAATTCTTCTTCACTTTCACTCAGAATAGCAATGTCATCAGTGAATCATATCATAGATATCCTTTCACCTTGAATTTTAATCCCACTCCTGAACCTTCCTTTTATTTCAGTCATAGCTTCTTCGATGTACAGGTTGAACAATAGGGGTGAAAAACTACATCCCTGTCTTACACTCTTTTAAATCCAAGCACTTCATTCTTGGTCATCCACTCTTATTATTCCCTCATGGTTCTTGTACATATTGTATATTATCCATCTCTCCCTATAGCTTACTACCACTGTTCTCAGAATTTTGAACATCTTGAACCATTTTACATCGTCAAACACTTTTTCCAAGTCAACAAATCCTATAAACGTGTCTTGATTTTTCTTTAGTCTTGGGTTCCATTATCAACCACAATCTCAGAATGGCCTCTCTGGTGCCTTTACCTTTCTTAAAGCCTAACTGATCATCATCTAATACATCCTCAGTTTTCTTTTCCATTCTTCTGTATATTATTCTTGTCAGCAACTTGGATGCATGAGCTGTTAAGCAAACTGTGCAATAATTATCACACTTGTCACCTCTTGCAGTCTTCAAAATTGTGTGGATGATGTTTTTCTGATAGTCCGATGGTATGACACCAGATTCTTACATTCTACACATTAACATGAAGAGTCTTTTTGTTGCCAGTTCCCCCCATTATTTTAGAAATTCTGATAGAATTTTATCTATCCCTTCTTCCTTAGTTTATCTTAAGTCCTCCAACGCTCTCTTAAATTCTGATTGTATTACTGGATCCTCCACTCTTCTAAATCAACTTCTGTTTCTTCTTGTATTACATCAGACAAATCTTCCCCCTCATAGAGGCCTTCAATGTACTCTTTCCACCTATCCACTCTCTCCTTTGCATTTAATGGTAGAATTCCCATTGCACTCTTAACGTTAGCAACCTTGCTTTTAATTTCACCAAAGGTTGTTTCGACTTTCCTATATGAGTCAGTCCTTCTGCCAAACCTTTCTTTTTTGATTTCTTCACATTTTTCATGCAGCCATTTTGCCTTAGCTTCACTGCACTCCCTATTTATATCATTCCTCAGTGACTTGTATTTCTGAATTTCCCTGAACATTTTTTTACTCCCTACTTTCATCAATCAACTGATGTATTTCTTCTGTTACCCACAGTTCCTTCACAGTTACCATCTTTGTACCTATGTTTTTCTTTCCAACGTCTGTGACTGCCCCTTTTTAGAGATGTCCATTCCTCATCAATTGTACTGTCTACTGACCTATTCCTTATTGCTATATCTATAGCCTTAGAGAACTTCAGGCATATCTCATCATTCCTTAGTAGTTCTGTAGCCCAAGTCTTTGCACATTGATTCTTCCTGACTAAATCTCTTAAACTTCATCCGACTCTTCATCACTACTATATTGTGATCTGAGTCCATATCTGCTCCTGGGTACGTCTTACAATCCAGTATCTTATTTCGGAATCTCTGCCTGACCATGATGTAATCTAACTGAAATCTTCCCATAACACCTGGCCTTTTCCAGGTATACCTCCCCTTCTTGTGATTCTTGAACAGAGTATTCGCTATTACTAGCTGAAATTTATTATAGAACTCAATTAGTCTTTCTCTTCTCTCATTCCTTGTCCCAAGCCCATATTCTCCTGCAACCATTTCTTCTGTTCCTTCCCCTACAACTGCATTCCAGTCCCCCATGACTATTGGATTTTCATCTACCTTTATATACTGTATTACCCTTTCGATATCTTCATATGCTTTTTCTGTCTCTCCATCTTCAGCTTTTGACATTAGCACATATACCTGAACTATCGTTGTCAGCGTTGGTTTCCTGTCGATTTTGATAAGAACAACCCTATCACTGAACTGTCCACAGTAACAGACTCTCTGCCCTACCTTCCCATTCATAATGAATCCTACTCTTGTTTTACCACTTTCTGCTGTAGTTAATATTCCCCTATACTAATCTTACCAGAAATCCTAGTCTTCTTTCCATTTCACTTCACTGACCCCTACTATATCTAGATTGAGCTTCTGCATTTCCCTTTTCTAGCTTCCCTACCACATTCGCGCTTCTGAAATTCCACTCTTAGAACTTTATCCTTTTGCTGGTTATTCCATCTTTTTCTCATGGTCACCCCCCTACCCCTGCCCTTTGGCAGTGCATTCCCAGAGATCTAAATGGGGGACTATTCTGGAATCTTTTGCCAGTGGAGAGATCATTTTGACACTTTTCCAATTACATCTACATCTACATCTACATTGATACTCCGCAAGCCACCCAACGGTGTGTGACGGAGGGCACTTTACGTGCCACTGTCATTACCTCCCTTTCCTGTTCCAGTCGCGTATGGTTCGCGGGAAGAACGACTGTCTGAAAGCCTCCGTGCGCGCTCTAATCTCTCTAATTTTACATTCGTGATCTCCTCAGGAGGTATAAGTAGGGGGAAGCAATATATTCGATACCTCATCCAGAAACGCACCCTCTCGAAACCTGAACAGCAAGCTACACCGCGATGCAGAGCGCCTCTCTTGCAGAGTCTGCCACTTGAGTTTATTAAACATCTCCGTAACGCTATCACGGTTACCAAATAACCCGGTGACGAAACGCGCCGCTCTTCTTTGGATCTTTTCTATCTCCTCCGTCAACCCGACCTGGTACGGATCCCACACTGATGAGCAATACTCAAGTATAGGTCGAACGAGTGTTTTGTAAGCCACCTCCTTTGTTGATGGACTACATTTTCTAAGCACTCTCCCAATGAATCTCAACCTGGTACCCGCCTTACCAACAATTAATTTTATATGATCATTCCACTTCAAATCGTTCCGTACGCATACTCCCAGATATTTTACAGAAGTAACTGCTACCAGTGTTTGTTCCGCTATCATATAATCATACAATAAAGGATCCTTCTTTCTATGTATTCGCAATACATTACATTTGTCTATGTTAAGGGTCAGTTGCCACTCCCTGCACCAAGTGCCTATCCGCTGCAGATCTTCCTGTATTTCGCTACAATTTTCTAATGCAGCAACTTCTCTGTATACTACAGCATCATCCGCGAAAAGCCGCATGGAACTTCCGACACTATCTACTAAGTCATTTATATATATTGTGAAAAGCAATGGTCCCATAACACTCCCCTGTGGCACGCCAGAGGTTACTTTAACGTCTGTAGACGTCTCTCCATTGATAACAACATGCTGTGTTCTGTTTGCTAAAAACTCTTCAATCCAGCCACACAGCTGGTCTGATATTCCGTAGGCTCTTACTTTGTTTATCAGGCGACAGTGCGGAACTGTATCGAACGCCTTCCGGAAGTCAAGAAAAATAGCATCTACCTGGGAGCCTGTATCTAATATTTTCTGGGTCTCATGAACAAATAAGGCGAGTTGGGTCTCACACGATCGCTGTTTCCGGAATCCATGTTGATTCCTACATAGTAGATTCTGGGTTTCCAGAAATGACATGATACGCGAGCAAAAAACATGTTCTAAAATTCTACAAGAGATCGACGTAAGAGATATAGGTCTATAGTTTTGCGCATCTGCTCGACGACCCTTCTTGAAGACTGGGACTATCTGTGCTCTTTTCCAATCATTTGGAACCCTCCGTTCCTCTAGAGACTTGCGGTACACGGCTGTTAGAAGGGGGGCAAGTTCTTTCGCGTACTCTGTGTAGAATCGAATTGGTATCCCGTCAGGTCCAGTGGACTTTCCTCTATTGAGTGATTCCAGTTGCTTTTCTATTCCTTGGACACTTATTTCGATGTCAGCCATTTTTTCGTTTGTGCGAGGATTTAGAGAAGGAACTGCAGTGCGGTCTTCCTCTGTGAAACAGCTTTGGAAAAAGGTGTTTAGTATTTCAGCTTTACGCGTGTCATCCTCTGTTTCAATGCCATCATCATCCCGTAGTGTCTGGATATGCTGTTTCGAGCCACTTACTGATTTAACGTAAGACCAGAACTTCCTAGGAATTTCTGTCAAGTCGGTACATAGAATTTTACTTTCGAATTCAATGAACGCTTCACGCATAGCCCTCCTTACGCTAACTTTGACATCGTTTAGCTTCTGTTTGTCTGAGAGGTTTTGGCTGCGTTTAAACTTGGAGTGGAGCTCTCTTTGCTTTCACAGTAGTTTCCTAACTTTGTTGTTGTACCACGGTGGGTTTTTCCCATCCCTCACAGTTTTACTCGGCACGTACCTGTCTAAAACGCATTTTACGATTGCCTTGAACTTTTTCCATAAACACTCAACATTGTCAGTGTCGGAACAGAAATTTTCGTTTTGATCTGTTAGGTAGTCTGAAATCTGCCTTCTATTACTCTTGCTAAACAGATAAACCTTCCTCCCTTTTTTTATATTCCTATTAACTTCCATATTCAGGGATGCTGCAACGGCCTTATGATCACTGATTCCCTGTTCTGTACATACAGAGTCGAAAAGTTCGGGTCTGTTTGTTATCAGTAGGTCCAAGATGTTATCTCCACGAGTCGGTTCTCTGTTTAATTGCTCGAGGTAATTTTCGGATAGTGCACTCAGTATAATGTCACTCGATGCTCTGTCCCTACCACCCATCCTAAACATCTGAGTGTCCCAGTCTATATCTGGTAAATTGAAATCTCCACCTAAGACTATAACATGCTGAGAAAATTTATGTGAAATGTATTCCAAATTTTCTCTCAGTTGTTCTGCCACTAATGCTGCTGAGTCGGGAGGTCGGTAAAAGGAGCCAATTATTAACCTAGTTCGGTTGTTTAGTGTAACCTCCACCCATAATAATTCACAGGAACTATCCACTTCTACTTCACTACAGGATAAACTACTACTAACAGCGACGAACACTCCACCACCGGTTGCATGCAATCTATCCTTTCTAAACACCGTCTGTACCTTTGTAAAAATTTCGGCAGAATTTATCTCTGGCTTAAGCCAGCTTTCTGTACCTATAACGATTTCAGCTTCGGTGCTTTCTATCAGCGCTTGAAGTTCCGGTACGTTACCAACGCAGCTTCGACAGTTGACAATTACAATACCGATTGCTGCTTGGTCCCCGCATGTCCTGAGTTTGCCCCACACCCGTTGAGGCTGTTGCCCTTTCTGTACTTGCCCAAGGCCATCTAACCTAAAAAACCGCCCAGCCCACGCCACACAACCCCTGCTACCCGTGTAGCCGCTTGTTGCGTGTAGTGGACTCCTGACCTATCCAGCGGAACCCGAAACCCCACCACCCTATGGCGCAAGTCGAGGAATCTGCAGCCCACACGGTCGCAGAACCGTCTCAGCCTCTGATTCAGACCCTCCACTCGGCTCTGTACCAAAGGTCCGCAGTCAGTCCTGTCGACGATGCTGCAGATGGTGAGCTCTGCTTTCATCCCGCTAGCGAGACTGGCAGTCTTCACCAAATCAGATAGCCGCCGGAAGCCAGAGAGGATTTCCTCCGATCCATAGCGACACACATCATTGGTGCCGACATGAGCGACCACCTGCAGATGGGTGCACCCTGTACCCTCCATGGCATCCGGAAGGACCCTTTCCACATCTGGAATGACTCCCCCCGGTATGCACACGGAGTGCACATTGGTTTTCTTCCCCTCTCTTGCTGCCATTTCCCTAAGGGGACCCATTACGCGCCACATGTCCTGTGGATACAAATTATGTGTCTTTAATGCAGTGGTTTCCATTGCCTTCTCCATCCTCATGCCACTGGTCATTGCTGATTCTTCCACCTTTAGGGGCAGTTTCCCATTCCAAAGACAAGAGAGTGACCTGAACCTCTGTCAGCTCCTCTGCCCTCTTTGACAAGGCCATTGGCAGAATGAGGGTCCTGTTATACCCCTGAATATTGAGCATTCCCCCTAGAACAGCCTGTACAATTCATTTAAATTTCTATCATTTCTGTTTGTAGCAGAATTCTTGAACATAGCCTACTACTGGAAGACTCAGAAAGACAGGAATGATTTTGTCTGGAACAAGCAATAGTCTAATCATGGAAAGGAAGATGATGATGATAATTCTTAGCTCAAGTATAATGACCTGTTGTTGTTGTTGTGGTCTTCAGTCCTGAGACTGGTTTGCTGCAGCTCTCCATGATACTCTATCTTCATCTCCCAGTACCTACTGCAGCCTACATCCTTCTGAATCTGCTTAATGTATTCATCTCTTGGTCTCCCTCTGCGATTTTTACCCTCCACGCTGCCCTCCAAAACTAAATTGGTGATCCCACGATGTCTAAGAACATGTCCTACCAAGTGATCCCTTCTTCTAGTCAAGTTGAGCCACAAGCTCCTCTTCTCCCCAATTCTATTCAATACCTCCTCATTAGTTATGCGATCTACCCATCTAATCTTCAGCATTCTTCTGTAGCACCACATTTCGAAAGCTTCTATTCTCTTCTTGTCTAAAGTATTTATCGTCCATGTTTCACTTCCATACATGGCTACAGTCCATACAAATACTTTCAGAAATGACTTCCTGACATTTAAATCTATACCCGCTGTTAACAAATTTTTCTTCTTCAGAAACGCTTTCCTTGCCATTGCCAGTCTACATTTTATATCCTCTCTGCTTCGACCATCGTCAGTTATTTTGCTCCCTAAATAGCAAAACTCCTTTACTACTTTAAGTGTCTCATTTCCTAATCTAATTCCCTCAGCATCACCCGACTTAATTCGACTACATTCCATTATCCTCGTTTAGCTTTTGTTGATGTTCATCTTATACCCTCCTTTCAAGACACTGTCCATTCCATTCAACTGCTCTTCCAAGTCCTTTGCTGTCTCTGACAGAATTACAATGTCATCGGCAAACCTCAAAGTTTTTATTCCTTCTCCACGGATTTTAATACATGATCCAAACTTTTCTTTTGTTTCCTTTATTGCTTGCTCAATATACAGATTGAATAACATTGGGAATAGGCTACAACCCTGTCTCACTCCCTTCCCAACCACTGCTTCCCTTTCATGCCCCTCGACTCTTATAACTGCCATCTGCTTTCCGTACAAATTGTAAATAGCCTTTCGATCCCTGTATTTTACCCCTGACACCTTCAGAATTTGAAAGAGAGTATTCCAGTCAACATTGTCAAAAGCTTTCTCTAAGTCTACAAATGCTAGAAACGTAGGTTTGTCTTTCCTTAATCTTTCTTCCAAGATAAGTCGTAGGGTCAGTATTGCCTCACGTGTTCCAACATTTCTACAGAATCCAAACTGATCTTTCCCGAGGTAGGCTTATACCAGTTTTTCCATTCGTCTGTAAAGAATTCGCGTTAGTATTTTGCAGCTGTGACTTATTAAACTGATAGTTCAGTAATTTTCACATCTGTCAACACCTGCTTCCTTTGGGATTGGAATTATTATATTCTTCTTGAAGTCTGAGGGTATTTCACCTGTCTCATACATCTTGCTCACCAGATGGTAGAGTTTTGTCAGGACTAGCTCTCCCAAGGCTGTCAGTAGTTCCAATGGAATGTTGTCTACTCCAGGGGCCTTGTTTCGACTCAGGTCTTTCAGTGCTCTGTCAAACTCTTTACACAGTATCGTGTCTCCCATTTCATCTTCATCTACATCTTCTTCCATTTCCATAATATTGTCTTCAAGTACGTCGCCCTTGTATAGACCCTCTATATACTCCTTCCTCCTTTCTGCTTTCCCTTCTTTGCTTAGAACTGGGTTTCCATCAAAGCTCTTGATATGCATGCAAGTGGTTCTCCTTTCTCCAAAGGTCTCTTTAATTTTCCTGTAAGCAGTATCTATTTTACCCCTAGTGAGATAAGCCTCTACATCCTTACATTTGTCCTCTAGCCATGCCTGCTTTGCCATTTTGCACTTCCTGTCGATCTCATTTTTGAGACATTTGTATTCCTTTTTGCCTGCTTCATTTACTGCATTTTTATATTTTCTCCTTTCATCAATTAAATTCAATATTTCTTCTGTTACCCAAGGGTTTCTACTAGCCTTCGTCTTTCTACCTATTTGATCCTCTGCTGCCTTCATTATTTCATCCCTCAATGCTACCCATTCTTCTTCTACTGTATTTCTTTCCCCCATTCCTGTCAATTGTTCCCTTATGCTCTCCCTGAAACTCTGTACAACCTCTGGTTCTTTCAGTTTATCCAGGTCCCATCTCCTTAAATTCCCACCTTTTTGCAGTTTCTTCAGTTTTAATCTACAGTTCATAACCAATAGATTGTGGTCAGAGTCCACATCTGCCCCTGGAAATGCCTTACAATTTAAAACCTGGTTCCTAAATCTGTGTCTTACCATTATATAATCTATTTGATACCTTTTAGTATCTCCAGGGTTCTTCCATGTATACAACCTTCTTTCATGATTCTTGAACCAAGTGTTAGCTATGATTAAGTTATGCTCTGCGCAAAATTCTACCAGACGGCTTCCTCTTTCATTTCTTAGCCCCAATCCATATTCACCTACTATGTTTCCTTCTCTCCCTTTTCCTACTGATGAATTCCAGTCACCCGTGACTATTAAATTTTCGTCTCCCTTCACTACCTGAATAATTTCTTTTATTATAATGACCTATCTGGAACAAATTGCATTAACTGTATCAGTGTATCCAGAATGAGATTTTCACTCTGCAGCGGAGTGTGCGCTGATATGAAACTTCCTGGCAGATTAAAACTGTGTGCCCGACCGAGACTCGAACTTGGGACCTTTGCCTTTCGCGGGCAAGTGCATCAGTGTAGATTGCAAAAACATTAAAACACATGGAAGCAAAAGCTAAATGTATGGCAGATTTGTTTGTTTATAAATCTTAAGTAGATGAAAGGCTGTAGCCATGAAACACTGTCTTCTGTTTCCAGTTGCATTATGTGAAGGCAGAAATGTATGACTATTAAGAATAGATGGTTAACAGATTTGATAAGGATATTGAGATAATAAAACAAAATATAAGCCTCCCCTCTAATGATCTGTTTCCTCCTGGTACCCCTGATTAATGTGCTTCAAATTACTGGTGCTTATAAGTACCAGACAATTAAACATCAAGAAGGCCAGTTGTCCCATCTAAAAGTAACCCACAATACCTAAATTTATCTGCGGTTTGTGGATGTTATACTGCACAGTTTTTAAGCAAGAAGAGAATGTTGATGAGCTAATGGTGGTCACGTGGGTTTAATACAATGGAACACATGGAAATTATTTCCTGGAATCAGTACCCAATATTAAAAAGTAGAGTCTGTAAGAACAATTATATGTCATAAACAATACTCCAGTTGCTCCAGAATCTGTAACAATGAATTCAATGAAAGTTCCTGATTTGATACAAAAAAAGTACCCATCAGTCTACAGGCACACAGTGTCCCTCACAGGAATGAAAAATTGAAAGTAAAAGCAGGAATACTATGAAAAGATAACTGAACTGAAATCAGTGGGCCACACTGTACAAGACAAATTGATAATACTCATACATAGCGGTAATATTGTGAAAGCGAATGCAAGCAACAGTCTGGATTGGGAGGTGAAGAAGGTGGGGGGGGGGGGGGGGGTTATAGGGTATGGGTGGAGAAGGGGAATCAGCACTGTCTGGTGGAGTGTCCAGGGCCTCAAAGTAGCAGGACAAGGCTGCCAGGCACAGTGTTGGGAGACTGTGGTGGGAGGGAGGTGGGTAAAACAGTGAGCAGAAAGGAGAGGAGCAGAGAAGGGGGAAATACTGATGGGTGCATAGACAGAGAGTAGCATACAATGAGGTTGAGGGAACATGAGTTGGAAGGAAGTGATAGGACAGAGGGAGAAGAAACAATCAGGTGGAGGGTGTGGGGAAAATAGATTACCTTAGGCTGAGGCTGGGATGATTTCAGGAGCAGAGAATATTTTGTAAGGACAGCTCCCATCTGTGCAGTTTAGAAAAGTCAATGGTGGAGGGGAGGATCCAGATGGCTGTGATGTGTAGCTGAAATCAAGCATGCTATTTTTAGTTGGATGTCTTGCATAGGATGTCAATAATTCTAAGGCATGATAATAGACAGTCAAAGCCCTGATGAAGTATGTGGCTCAGTTGTTCCAGTCGAGGGTGATACTGAGTGACAAAGGGGGTGCTACTTTGTAGCTGGTTCTTGGGGATAGCGGGTGAATTGGGGGTGTGTGGTGATACAGCAGGGGAAATCTGTTTGCAGACTAGGTCTGGGGGATAGTGCCTGCCTGTGAAGACCTTTGTGGGGCACACACGCCACACCATTACAGAGTCTCCACCATCTTGAACAGTCCCCTGCTGACATGCAGGATCCATGGATTCATAAGGTTGTCTCCATATCTGTACATGTCCAGCTGCTCAACACAATTTGAAATGAGACTTGTCCAACCAGGCAATATGTTTCCTGTCATCAACATTCCAGTGTTGGTGTTGATGCACTCAGGTGAGGTGTAAAGCTTAGTGTTGTGCACCATCAAGAGTACACGAGTGGGCCTTCAGCTCTGAAAGTCCATATCAATGATGTTTCATTGAATGGTTCACATGCTGACACTTGTTGATGTCCCAGCACTGAAATCTGCAGCAATTTGTGGAAAGGTTGCACTTCTATACTTTGTACTAATACTAGATATTCCCTTTCCTGTTTGATTCACAAACTGAATGAGGGAAAAATGCCATGTTTTCATTTCAGCCCTCGTTTCTCTCACTTTGATCCTTACACAAGATGAATGTTGGTAGCAGTTGGACTGTTCTGCAGACTGTTGCGAATGCACTTTTTCAATAGTGCTTCATGAATAGAACATCTTCTTCCCTCCAGGAACTACAGTTTGAGCTGCCATAGCATTTCTTTAAGGGTGGTAGGACGTCAAACAGGCCGACTTGGAGCAGGAGATGCACCACAGTACATTTTATTTTCTACTGTCTATACTTTTACAAATAAATTCATAAAACTTTGTCAGCATGACCAGGAAGGATTCAGAATTCACACTCATAGCAGTGGAAGTGCAAAAACATAACAAAATACATTTTTTTATGACCAGGAAGGATTCAGAATTCACACTCATAGCAGTGGAAGTGCAAAAACATAACAAAATAAATTTTTTTTAGATATGAAATTTCATCATTTTTTCACTTACTGTTGGCTGCATTTGTTGCTATAGGTACGTTTTTCTTCACAAGTAATAGAGATTCTGTGATGAATTTTGCACAGCATCAAACCATACTTACAGGTGTATGAAACTCTAGAATTTTCCAAATCTATTAAAAACTGTGGTAAAAATTGAGATAATTAACTACAAAATTTGATTTTTGTCTAAACATAAAGTTTAAAACGTAACAGCTCATTCATTTTTTTCATAAATTAAATAGATTCTAGAGTTTCAGACACCTGTAAGTATGGTTTGTATACTGTGCAAAATTCATCAAACAGTCTCTCTTACTTATGAAGAAAAGTGTACCTATAGCAACAAATGCAGTGAAAAGATGATGAAATATCACATGTAAAAAAATTATTTTGTTATGTTTTTTAACTTCTGCTGCTACAAGTGTGAATCCTGAAACCTTCCCGGTCGTGCTGACAAAGTTTTATGAGCTTACTTGTAAAAGTATAGACAGTAGAAATTAAAATGTCGTGTGGTGGCTCTTCCTGCTCCAAGTCAGCCTGTTTGACGTCCTACCCCCCTTAATATGTGTGTTTTGATCTGCATCTACATCTACATTATACTCTGCAAGCCACGTAATGGTGTGTGGTGGAGGGTACTTTTGGTACCGCTATTGACCCCTCCAACCCTGTTCCACTCGTGAATAGTTCGTGGGAAGAATGATTGTCAGTTAGCCTCTGTATTGGCTCTAATTTCTCAGAGATAGAAGAACAATACTCAAGATAGATGGAAAATACTCAAGAGTCGGGTGAACAAGTGCCTTATAAGCCACTTATTTGATGGATGATTTACGTTTCCTTAATATTCTTCCATTGAACCTGAGTGGTGTCTGCTTTTCCCACTATCTGTTTTATATGGTCATTCCACTTAAGGATGTTCTGGATAGTTGCACCTAGGTATTTTACAGCAGACTCTGCCTCCAACTGTCTGTCATTGATAGTGATGAATCTGACTGATAACAAATCTAAAAATTATGACAGTGATTAGAGTCAAAATTATGAGTATTCAACAAAATACATTTAGGCATAGTTCTTAATGGGTGTAAGATAAAGAATAACGTTAAATGTGGTTTACAATTGGTTGCTTAATTACTAACCAAATATATTTCATCAGCATTTCCTTATCAAATTATCTCACTATTTTTTTATGCACAGTCATTTGTGATGAGGATGTTGGAGTAGACTGAATAGTATCAAGGGTTGATGTAACTTTGATGTGATGCTCTGAGTGCATTGTAAGATGTTCATCAGCTTCATTGTCAACAGCACCATATGCACCAGCTTATCTCTAGAATTACCCTACTTTGTGAATGTCAATCTGGCGTCTTTGGTCACACACACACACACACACACACACACACACACACACACACACACACACACACACACACACATATGCATCGTGGGGGGGTGGGGGCAAGAAAAACTAGAGAGAGAGAGTTCCATTGTTTTATTTTGCTCCTCCAGCTCTAATAGCAAGATTAGTTTAGAAAAAAGGCATCAATTAGAAGCTACATTTCACTTAAACTACCCCTACCAAGATATACATTAGTTTTCACTTAATGTCCCTTCCAGGATATATATTAAATTTGTAAACAGCATTCTTTTACTCATTGTCCCTGCCCAGGATGTCAAGTTTGTGGGAATCTTTTGTGAGGAAGGACAATTTTTAGGATGACTAATAAGTTGTAAATTTTTTTCAGGACTCAAGATAATTCTACATGTCCAGCAATGCGATATTGTGCAATAGTGTTGATACTGATATTTCATGTGTCCTGTTAGGGGTTCTCTAATTATTCAAATGAGGTATGTGTCACGTGAAATTTAATTATGTGTTCAAGTTGATTGCTAACAATAACAGGGGTTTCTTTCTCTCTCCGGTTAATAAATAATGAAAAGTTATGTCTAGACCATAGTGGGAATTTACATTGCTACAAGATCAAGAGTTAAGGTTTCGAACATGAACAAGGCACAGTCAGCCATGGTCAAGCGAAGTGTAGTTGTCTGTAGGGCAAAGTGGGTGCTATGATCAGAGTTGGGATGAGCTGGGGAAGCATAGTGGAAGAGCATGTTAGTGAAGTTCTAGTCACATACCAAGGCAACAGTGAAGACACTGGGCTCAACACAGTAGTGGACGTAAGAGAACAAGAAAACAGAGACACTTTTGTCAGTGCAGAAGTGGGCTCTGAACAAATAATGCTACCTGGCACAAGTTCAGTGGTTACAATGAATCTCTCGCTAAAAAAAGTTTGCATTATTGATGCAGAAGTTTATGATCATAATAAAAACCTTACTAAAGGACAATCAGTGCTTGAGGAGATGCTAACTAGAAAACTTGAGGCTCATAATAAGACTTTTAATGAGGGACAGCTAGTGTTCAATAAAAAGCCTCGTGAGAGACTGGGAAAATTCAGAGTTAGACTTGATTCAGTCATTATGGGGACTATAGTCATTGTGGAGGCAATGCATCAAGAAGTGACCAAAGTCAGGAAGGAGCTTCCTGCTGTTATACAGTGGAAAGATGAGACTGACACAAAAGTTGATGAGTTGCAAGGGAAACATCATAACTGTCAGATTGCTTTGAGATCCAAGTATTGGTGATTGAAAATGAGGGACAATGGGGCCAGATGTGACGTGTGCTGATAGTGATAAGATTAGGAAAATCATTGCAGAGGTTTATGGCTAAAACTAAGAGACTGCTGAATGAGTGTACTAAACAACTGACTCAACAAGGTTCTGTATTGCAAAAATATGAGACTGAGATGCAACAGGTGGCTAAAAAAGTAGATGCCCTGGTGACAAAAATTGAAGAGGTGTTATTAAGGAATGAATGAGGATCAAATCGGCTGCAACCACTGGTGATCAGTGAGAGTGAAGAGGTACTGTCCCTGTTACATTATAAGCAAAATCAATTTGAAATCAATCAGTACAATTGAGAAATCCTAGACCACATATGACAAATATAGACAGATGAGGGTGGTTTGCACACAGATGGAGGGCGAGGACCACGAGCATAAATGGAAGGAATTACAAGGAGTTAAAAATCTAGAGAAAAGACTGTGGGATATTCAGTGTTTCCCAGAATCTGTGAGTCTGCATGTTTGAGACAAAAGAATGAAAGCTGATGACGATGATTGCTAGAGACACTTCATGTTGGTGCAAAATTACTCACTGTACCTGACTCAGCCAAGGGACAACATCTGTCAGTATTGTTCAAGCAATTTGAAAACTTGATGGCACTTCCCTCGAGGCCTTTGTTGAAAATGAATTTCTCTGTAGCCATTTACAATAAGAGGCACTTGAGTAAATGCACATCTTAATGACTCACAGCTGGACATATGCTGAATTTTGCACCACTTTTCTGAAAGAGTTTTGGTTCAAGGGACAGCAGGATTGCATAAAACTAGGAATTCTCAGGATGGAGAGCTATGGCGACACGAGCTACTGCAATCTGGTTGCTTATTACAAAGAATATTTTTCTGACAAAGTTTCCACCAAAGCTGTAGCATGAAATTATCATACAGGGAGAGGTATGCAAGACCGTACTCCACTCGGGATGTATTTTCGGATATTTCCGCCAACGCTCGGTTTGCTTTGGGTTCACAGCTCATGATGCTTACTTCACACATGCAAAATGTCATTTTGCCACCACTGGATTCGGACAACAAAGAAAAACACATTTCCAGTCTCAGTGCCAAGTTATGCCCCTTGTGCTCATGTGTGTAGGAAGAGTGGGAGAAAGAGCTCACTACATTGAAGGGATGTGGAAAGAAGTATTTTTGCCACTGTATCAGTCCTGACAAGACACACACACACACACACACACACACACACACACACACACACACACACACACACGCACAAAATTTTCTGCTTACTTCCTACAAGTGCACTGCACACTGACAGATGGCAAACATTAGTAGTAGGCAACAATGCCACGGTACCAACTACTTGCAAAACATACCAACTTGAACAACAGCAATGTGGGCCATAACTCTATGAAAAAAGTAGTTATCTGCTGTTGGATCACATGTTCTGTGCTAGTTGTTTGTTAATTTCTTGCAAGTGTTTCCATGTGTCTGTACTGAGTTTATTCACAAAATGTCTGGCATTAACCAGAGAAAAGTGGGTGCTGAATGTCATCATTTCCAGGAGAAATAGATGGAGGATTGTTTCTTTGTCATTGGCAAGGATAAATCTGTTTGCTTGTTGTGTCATGAACCACTATTTGTTGTGAAGGAATGTGATATGAAAAGGCACTTTTCTATGAAAGACAATGTTCAACAACAGCTTACAGGGCAACTGCAGTCATAAAAAAGAAAAATATTAATTTACAATTTGGGTAAGCAACATAAAATGAATATATCTCAAAAACATGTTGTTTTTTAGGCTTAATTTGTTGGTGTGCTGTGTTGTGGTGGAAAAGGAGTGCCACAAATATTGGTACATTATCCCATAAACAATAATGTCATGGACACTATAGTTTTTGACATATTACATCACATGATGAGGTGGCTTGAGGGCTTAAGTAAGTATCTGGATCAGGTCTGTGAGTCACCAAAGGTTGCCCATGCCTGATTTAGAGTAAAACTACATCAGAAGTTCTTTTATGCCTGTACCTGATCCCACTAGTGTACACAGATGAAGCAGAATCAAAAATTCAAACAATGTAACAACAAAGAGTTATCAAACCCACTGTGAGCTCATACAGTAGTCTGCAGTTGGGTATACTCAAAAATAGATGGAGCAATATGGCTAATGTTCCACTCATGGCAAATCAGTACAGTACATAACCTGAATAAGATTGACTTGAGAGCCTGGATGAACTGCTACAGAAGTTCCATAAGATCCAGGTATAGTTTTCTGTAGATTTTAAGGTACAGTTATTGGCAAGTTGGCCTACACCATATTGCCAGCAATACACTGCTTTGCATTGTTATGTCAGGTATTTCCAATCAGGAATTTACGTTTTGGATTGAATGTATCCTCATTTGCCTTCATCAGTGGAATACTGGTGATTCCTGAACAATTGCAGTAAAAAATAACACAATATGTAGACAATGTATTGATTGCTGAGAGGTTATAGGTGGAACACAATCTTATGCTGGATGAGCTGTTTTGTGCCTTTTGTGCAAGTTTGGTGATGATAAATCTGAATAAATCAGAGCTCATACATAAAGAGTTCAATATTCTTGGCCACACTGTATTGCCTGAATACATCCAGTCTGACTGGGAGACATGACATGCTACACATTGGAATTACCTGTGCCTTGATCTAAGTGTCAAGTATGAACCTTCCTTGGATTCATTAATTTTTATAACCACTTTCAAAGAATTGAGAACTAGATGATTCCTCACCTGTGTAAACTCAAGGAGAAGCAACAGGAATTTGAAATGATGAAGATGGCACTGTTATCAGCACCAATATTAGCTCATCCTGACTTAAGCAAGGATTTTTGCTTATCATCCTATAGTTCATACTATAGCCTAGATGTGACCATGTCCCAGAAAAGTGAACAGGATAGGGCAGTAGTATCAAACACTATAGCCTTCATGAATCACATGCTTAATAAAGCCAAGAAAAACTATACGGTAACAGAACTAGAGGCTTTATCCTAAGTTTGGGGGTTTATTTTGTTATTATCTTTTTGAGAGAATGAGAAAAGTCTGTTCCAATCACAAAGTGTTGCAGTCCTTGATAACCAAAAAATTGGCCCATGGTTACTTAGCACTTTGGGCCCTCTACCACCAAGAATTTAGAATGTGCCAAGACCACAAATGTGGTAGCTGATGCCTTGTCTAATGCAGCAATAGAGTTTGAATGAGGAAATGACTGGAATGTGAACAAGAACTTGTATACCCTATGTATATGAAACAGGCCACCTTTGAAAATTACATATGGAGGACACTGAGGAATTTGGTGAAGGCACAACTTAAAGGCCCTGTTCTGAAGAGTGTGAAGGTGAAATTAGGAGACAGGGAAAGCAGCACTATGAAATTTTTATATAACCAACAACCACATTTTATTTGTAGAATGGACCCAGAGAAGGACAACTGAATTGTGTGTGTAGCAGATGACTTTGTCAACATGTTGATTTGGTATGGTAAGTCACGGCCATTCTGATCCATGCAAATGGTTCCGTAACCTACATGAATCAGTGCACTTCAATAGTTTGGAGAAACAGATTTCGAGGGCTACCTGCAAAATCTGTCAAAAACAAAGACACCAATTGTATCACATAGAATGTCTTTATTTCATATAATTCCAGCATGTCTTTGGAAATTTGCAACTGTTGATCTGTTTGGGGCACTGCCAAGAACCATATGGTGGTTTCAATGCATTTTCATTGTGGTGAAACTCATATCAAAGTTTTTAATGTTTATCCCCTTGAGGAATGCAAGGGTATGAATGGTGACACTCATGTTTCTAAATCATTTTTTGAAGAAGGTAGGTCATCCAGAAAAAGTCATCTTTGCTAACAGTCCACAATTTTAACTGAAGTTGATGCATATGTATATGACATAGCAGTGGATTATCGTGGTATCATCCTGCCTCAAACCCAACTGCACTTATCATGAAAAAATTGGGAAAATTATGCTGAATGCAATGTAACAAGACCACTGTACTTGGAAAATCTTGCTGCAGGATTTCCAGAATTAATGAATGGGCTTTTTTATGGGTCAACTGGATTGCCTCCCATCACTTTCCACAAAAATAAGGCACCACCAGATTGGGCACAAGAGTTAGTACACTTTTTGCAAAATGAACAAAGGAGACACACTGAGGTCCTGCAACTTGCTGTCGACCAAATTAAAAGCAAACTGAGGGTTGCAAGCATAGACAGAAAGGGAAGCTATGTTGGGACAATGTAAAAGCAGAAGGCAAAGCCTCGGTGAGCTCACACAGACTGTCAAGGAAGCGCTGATCCTTGTGATCCTTGTGTCACAAATTCTTCAGTGTGTATGCTGTATCTTTTCGTATAAGGAGGATTGTGTACCCCATGTGACAAACCTAAAATTATTCAAGGAGGACAAAGAAATTTGCGGTACCCTCCCACCAAACCTCTAGAAATGATGTTAGGTCATGTTCATTAACTTGTTGATATCTTTATGTATGCTGAATGTATTTGCAAATTAATGTAGTGGTGAGGCCAATATTGAATGTAAGGAGAGACTTTTGTTAGTACATGAGTACAAGAAAATCGACAATTGGGTGGTGGTGGTGGTTAGTGTTTAACGTCCCGTCGACAACGAGGTCATTAGAGACGGAGTGCATGCTCGGGTTAGGGAAGGATTGGGAAGGAAATCGGCCGTGCCCTTTCAAAGGAACCATCCCGGCATTTGCCTGAAACGATTTAGGGAAATCACGGAAAACCTAAATCGGGATGGCCGGAGACGGGATTGAACCGTCGTCCTCCCGAATGCGAGTCCAGTGTGCTAACCACTGCGCCACCTCGCTCGGTGACAATTGGGGATTCGGTGATTGATGAACAGTACTGTGACAAGCAACTCAATAATAAGCATATTTATTGTGGGGTTTTTTTTTTTTTTTTTTTTTTTTTTTTTTTTTTTTTTTTGTGCCATTGCAGTTTCAAGATTTAGGATTCTGTGCCATTTAGTGTCATTGGTTTTCAGTTGAGAAGGAGCACAATGTTTATCTTATGTTTTGTCGAGTTGTCTTGGAGGCAAGAGATGCACCAAAGAGTACAGAGAAGGCAGACTGAATGGAATATGGCAGACACTGTGTTCTGCTCAAATAGTCGCTGGAAACTGAGAATTAGGTACCCTGAAAGGAGAATTCTTGTGGAATTAATGTTTCAGGTGAGCTGTATATGTCTCAACCTTGTAAAAACAAGCTGTTTGAGAGAAGAGGACACTAAGGGAATGAGGACCTGAAGAGTCAATAGGAGCATTGAACTACCCAACACACATGGAGAAACAAAGTTTGTTTGGGAGAGGTATTTTGTGTGTGGATGTTGCTCATTACAGCAGTTATTTTATATGTAAAAAATGGAAAAACATTTGATGTTATGCAGAAGGTGGGTGTTTGGGTATGTATGTCCTTACTCAACAGGTTTGGAGGGCTACAATTGGAATGACATTGCAGATGGAGAAGCCTGAGGAAGATGGAAAAACAAAAATGTCTGTTCTTACTCAGTAGCTCTGTAGGGTTACGATTCTAATGATCTTGTTCAGGGAGCAGCCTGAGCAAGATGGGATGACAAAAGGGACTGGATAGGATCTCAAAATGGTTGGAAGAAGGATTGTGTCATTATTATTGACCATGAGAAAGTTCACATCCTGACAAGACCTGGTAAATATACTATACCATTTGGAAAAATAGGTACAGCCAAGATGAGCTTATGTAAAATCATACCCTTTCTTCAAATATGCAATGTGGCATTCTGTTTTGGAGCTGACCACTGGTTTGATACCTTGTGGCCAGTCACCTATTAATTATTGTGGCTGCAAGCACTGTTGCAGGTCTACCAATTACCAGAGGTGACTATGGAGTGAGCAGTGAGAAACAGGATTTGGTAGTGACTTCAGTGTCAAACCAAAGGAATATAGGTGAAGAAGAAGTCTAACAGATTGGCCTAGTGTAAATAGTTACATGTTCTTTATGTAGAAAACTGAGTGAGGAATATCTTCAGAGTGAAACCTTTACTCGAGTTTGGAAACATACACTACTGGCCATTAAAATTGCTACACCACGAAGATGACGTGCTACAGCTGCAAATGTTAACCGACAGGAGGAAGATGCTGTGATATACAAATGATTAGCTTTTCAGAGCATTCACACAAGGTTGGCGCCGGTGGCGACACCTACAACATGCTGACATGAGGAAAGTTTCCAACAGATTTCTCATACACAAACAGCAGTTGACCGGCGGTGTCTGGTGAAACATTGTTGTGATGCCTCGTGTAAGGAGGAGAAATGCGTAGCATCACGTTTCCGACTTTGATAAAGGTCGGATTGTAGCCTATCGCGATTGCGGTTTATCGTATCGCGACATTGCTGCTCGCCTTGGTCGAGATCCAATGACTGTTAGCAGAATATGGAATCGGTGGGTTCAGCAGGGTAATACGGAACGCCGTGCTGGATCCCAACGGCCTCGTATCACAAGCAGTCGAGATGACAGGCACCTTATCCACATGGCTGTAATGGATCGTGCAGCCATGTGTTGATCTCTGAGTCAAGGTTTGCAAGACAGCAACCATCTGCATGAACAGTTTGATGACGTTTACAGCAGTATGGACTATCAGCTCGGAGACCATGGCTGCAGTTACCCTTGATGCTGCATCACAGACAGGAGAGCCTGCAATGGTGTACTCAACGACGAACCTGGGTGCACGAATGGCAGAACGTCATTTTTTTGGATGAATCCAGGTTCTGTTTACAGCATCATGATGGTCGCATCCATGTTTGGCGACATCGTGGTGAACGCACAATGGAAGTGTGTATTCGTCATTGCCATACTGGCGTATCACCCGGCGTGATGGTATGGGGTGCCATTGGTTACACGTCTCCGTCACCTCTTGTTCGCATTGATGGCACTTTGAACAGTGGATGTGACATTTCATATGTGTTATGACCCATGGCTCTACCCTTCATTCCATCCCTGTGAAACCCTACATTTCAGCAGGATGATGCACAACCGCATGTTGCATGTCCTGTATGGGCCTTTCTGGATACAGAAAACGTTCGACTGCTGCCCTGGCCAGCACATTCTCCAGATCTCTCACCAATTGAAAACGTCTGGTCAATGGTGGCCGAGCAACTGGCTCGTCACAATACACCAGTCACTACTGTTGATGAACTGTGGTATCGTGTTGATGCTGCATGGGCAGCTGTACCTGTACACGCCATCCAAGCTCTGTTTGACTCAATGCCCAGGCCTATCAAAGCCGTTATTACAGCCAGAGGTGGTTTTCTGAGTACTGATTTCTCAGGATCTATGCACCCAAATTGCGTGAAAATTTAATCACATGTCAGTTGTAGTATAATATATTTGTGCAATGAATACCCGTTTATCGTCTCCATTTCTTCTTGGTGTAGCAATTTTAATGGCCAGTAGTGTATGAATGAGTGTGCGTCTAGTTTATGAGTGGGGTAAATGCAGATATGTGAACTACGGCATCCAAAGAGAACCAACCTGCTGTTATTCTTTTCTTGGCTGCCAAAAGACAAACATCATAGACATCTATTAGAGAATGAAGAATGCGTGTGTGGTAGCATGTCTGTCGAAAATAACCACTGTGTGCCAAGTTCTATGCTGGTCTCAATTCGACAAAAGACACAATTTGATCTGGGATGCTAGTCTCATCCATTACAGACAACAACGGGGCAGCTGATGTTGTGATTAGGGTGGACCACTGCAAAACCATTTATGCACTAGCAAAGGATATCGAAATTAACGCCACCAGGGATTAGCCGAGCGGTCTGAGGCGCTGCAGTCATGGACTGTGCGGCTGATCCCGGCAGAGATTCGAGTCCTCCCTCAGGTATGGGTGTGTGTGTTTGTCCTTAGGATAATTTAGGTTAAGTAGTGTGAAGTAGTGTGTAAGCTTAGGGACTGATGACGTTAGGAGTTAAGTCCCATAAGATTTCACACACATTTTATTTCGAAATCAATATCGGTAGAGTGCAACACATAATCTGGGTTGATGATTCCCATCAGCGAGGATGCGCAGCAGGTAGTTATGGACTTCTTCACACCACAGGACAGGGTGGTTTACCAAATGGGTATCTTCAACATGGTGCATTGCTTGAATCATTGCCTCAATACTCACAATGCCTTTGAGTGATTAGCATACGATTCTAGACGGAACAGCCTTTGAAAGGAAACTTTTTGATTGCCTTTATAACACCTCCAAAGTTTTTACTAACAAATAGGAGGATGAAACAGAATGGAAATTTTGTAAAGTATAGGTCAAGAGTCTTCAGTGTCCACCATGAACTTGTTTTATCAGCTGTGATGCTTCGAGAAGGAAGGTGATGGTCAGATGGTGGCGGCTTGTGCTAGACTCCATGAGTCGCTGGCACCACAGTCACTGCCATGCCTAGGAGTAGCCCTGCCTCATGCCAAGCTGTGTGGCCCTGGTGCTGCCGTCGCCACAGCAGCTGCTCCAGCACAGATTGCTGACTGGATGGGTCTGCTGTAGGGGTGGTGCCGTTACCACTACCCCTCTGGCTGCCACTCTTAGCCTGAGAATGCAGACACCACCTGGTCAGTCGCTGCTATCTCTGGTGACAGTTTGTAGTGGTATGCCGGAATGGACTTTGCAGCTCACACAGATGTCGATGACTGATGCACGTGCCATTCTGATCTGGTAGACTGTTGCCACAACAAGGGAGGTCTGAACTTAGTGCCACTCAGTGCACTGACCTACTGAGTGCCAAACTGGTCAGCATTTGCACATACCATTGAGCACAGTGAAATATATGGTTCTTGATGAGTGCCTGTCAAGGAAAATGGACTCAGGTGATAAGTGGTGACTGTGCTGAAGTGATAGTGAGTTGCCATAATGCAGAATTACCTTACAAATGACTAGCAGTCACTGCAAGTAGGTAAGGTGTATCGTCTGGTATGTGGACAATTTAATTTTAGTACCAGCTGTCATGCCTATCACACATCCAATGTCATGAGCAGACTCACACCAGTCAATCTTTATGGCGAGGACCATCAACGTGGCTGATTTATTCCAATACTGTGGTCAGACTGGTGTCAGAACAGATCAATTTCAATAGCAGCTGTTGTGCCTATGACAATCCCATGGTGTCACGCCAATAAATTGTATGTAGAGTCTCACCCACATGACAGACTTGTTTCCGCATGGTGGTAGTCATTAGCGATTACGGGTGGCTATCGTGTCTGCAGGTGAGCCTGGCTGTCCAGATGGCAGAAGATTGGTGTAGAGGATGCTGCAGGAGCGACATCGAGAGTACTTCAGGAGCGAGACTGAAGATGACTGGCGCTCTCACTTTCGAATACAATCTCATCATTGAGACCTTCCAGTGAAGTTGTCCATTCAGGTTGTCCCCAAGGGAAACACCTAGTTTATGTGCGATTTGTGCTGCTCGTGTAGCCTGTTGTCGGTCTAGCGCACTTAGTGTGCATATACGTTCTTCAACGTGTGAGTGACATATTCGCTTAATTATAAGTTTTTAACCATTGCCCAAAATGATGCTCTGCATATGAGGTAATTCTGAGCAAACATCAATATTCCAATCTCACATTATTCGTGCATCATTCATTTATTTTGCTTCGTTTTCTTGTACCACACTTTTTGTCACAATTATAAATACTACACAAACACTTTTTGTTATGGAAAATTTTCGTTTGTGGTGTTGTTTTGTATTTGACGTCAAACAATATTTTTTAGGTGTTAAGTTTATCTAAGCCAACTATTATTTTGAATGAGCATTGTAGGTAATTTACACTGCAATTCTACCTCTTCAGTCTTAACGATCCTTTTAGTTTCATTCCAAATTAGCACTGAAGATGCTATTGGACATGATAGTTTTGTTTATATTTCATGTGCTTGTGCATACGAGAGTTGAAAAACGTACGGCTCTCCCTCCTCTCTAACTATGAAGAAAATATTTTAATGAAACGTGAACGTTGGTTCGTTTCGTATAGACTGATGAAATGTGTCTGACTAAAACTGTCACTTGCGCATCATGCTTGTTGCATCATATTGCGTCTGCTACGCTAAATTCGTACCGTGATACGAGTGCATTAAAACGGATGGAAAGAAGCTGGGACGTGTAAAATGTTTTATTTCATTTACAACTATGGACACCATTTCAAGTTCCTACTTTCCTTATTCGATGTGTGATTGTCATTGAATGAGAATTAAAGTTCCGTGGTGGCAGAGAAAGGAAAGAGGCCACAACCGGCGGGAACGTTGTTTGGATACCAAATTTTAACGAAAACTTTCCCCTAGCACTCAAAACAGAGCGTCGGTTTGTACTTAAGGGAGGCGCGAAGCGTAAGTGAGACAGTCAAATGTAGGGCTTCAAACGAGAGGACGACTGGCGTGTTCAAATCTAACGAAAATTTTCTCCCGCCACTCTAAACAGGACATCGGTTTGGACGTAAGAGAGAAGCTTGAACCATGAGTGATACAGCCAAACACGGAGCTGCAAATGAACCATAGCTGGAGTTTTTTTTTTTAATTTAGCAGAAATCTGCCCCTCCTATCTGAGACAAAACCCCACTTTGGAAACAACAGAGGCAGGCAGGAGCTGAACGAGACAGAGGAACGCAGATTCTCAATAAAGAGGACGACTGGATGTTTTAAAATCTAACGTGCCTCCCTCCTGGAAAAGAGGGTTTCAAATAAGGATGAAGAAGTTACGATAGAAGGGAGAGAGGCTATTTGGTCATTTTTAAATTTAACAAATCTACCTTTCCCGCACTCCTAAGAACAGCGGAATGGCTACACTTGTGCGAATCTTCCACTGCAGTGATCTGTGGGCACTAGACACTTAGTAGCGTCTGCCTGATGTAGTTGTGTACACGATCGTGATCGCCGGAGCGCTTCTTTTGTCTTGATAGGGAGGTGTTCAGATCACGGCAGGGTTGTGTTGTTTTCTCGTTTGGCGACGCTTGTTTAGCGCAGTCACATTAGGGAGGCGCTTGGTGTCTTTCTGATGTCTCATAATGGTTTCGGATTCAACAAGAGCATCACATTTTCCTACAGGAACACCCTTATAATTGAGTGTGTTGTAAAACCTAATCGTGCTAACATTATTTGAGGAGCACTAACGTTGATGTCTAGCCATTAAATTCGTCTGAGCTGAATGCATCTGAGACGCCGTTGGACGTCAGCCCGGCATCCGCAATTTACGGGAAATATGTAAACATGTAATGTCAGATATCTCTGGAAACCTGAAGAACCTGCTGTAGCATGTTTGATCCGTCGACAATCCGAAGCAGTCATGGGGAGTGCAGCGCAATTTGTAACAGCAGTAGATCAAGACATGGAGTTGGATTTTTCATTACAAATGGGTGTTTTTTCATTGACTAACTGTAACTGTTACACAGGTAATCACTCTTATGATGACACTTCACAGTGATATCTAGAAAGAAGGGTGAATTTTATAATATGAAGCAAACTTTTGTTTTTGCACTAGTGATAAGGCCCGCCCGGTTGGCCGTGCGGTCTAACGCATGACTTTCTGGGCGGGAAGGAGCGCATGGTCCCCGGCACGAATCCGCCTGGCGGATATGTGTCGAGGTCCAGTGAACCGGACAGTCTGTGGATGGTTTTAAGGCGGTTTTCCATTTGCCTCAGCGAATGCGGGCGGGTTCCCCTTATTCAGCCTCAGTTACACTATGTGGGCGATTGCTGCGCAAACAAGTCCTCCACGTAGTCGTCGTGGGGTTGTGGACCACTGCGGCTGCGGCGGGGACGTAGCCTCTCCGTCGTTTCTAGGTCCCCAGTTAACATACAATACAATACAATACTGGTGATAAACTTTTGTTGCCATGTTTCCAGAGCCTTTGCACTGCTGAGTGTGAACATACTTTTATGGAGTTACATTGCATTTTCCCTCTTACGTAATTATGTTGTGAGGGAAACGTTAGGTGGCTGTACATCACTTAAAGGAGTGTGTCAAGCAGACTAATGTAGTACCGCTTCTATGACTTTACTTAAAAATAAAGGATCTATGGATTGCAAGATGGTGTTAAATCATTGTCAAGTTAGCATGTGGACTCTGATACGTGTTTAGTGCCACTGCAAACACATTTCACTGACGAACCATTCCTCAACTCTCAGTGGTTACAATGAATTCTGTTGGAATGACTGAAAAATCCGTGACTGTCGAACTGGAGTTATACCAGGATTTCATAAACAAATTATGCCATGAAACTATCTGGCAGATTAAAACTTTGTGCCGGACCGAGACTCGAACCTGGGACTTTTGCCTTTCGCGGACAAGCCATGTTGCCATTTTGTTTGCAGAGTGAATAACTGTATTTGATTCTTCGATCCATAGGTTCAGCGGTAGAGGGGCAGGTTTGATGTAAGAAAAGTGAGATGATAGCGTAAACAATTATTACGAAAAGCGAATGGAAGACTAAAATTTGTGTGAAGGGTTTTCGGAAAATGCTATGTACTGTCTCAGAATGTGTCCCACCAACCGACCCCTTCTTTTGGTCAAGTTATACCACAAATTTCCCTTCTCCCCAATACTATTCAGTACCTGCTCATTAGATACGTGATCTACCCATCTAATCTTCAGCATTCTCCTGCAGCACCACATTTCTAAAGCTTCTATTCTCTTCTTGTCTAAACTGTTTATCGTTCATGTTTTACTTCCATACATGGCTACAGTCCATACAAACACTTTCAGAAAGGACTTCCTGACACTTAAATCTGTACTCAATGTTAACAAATTTCTGTTCTTCAGCAACGGTTTTCTTGCCATTGCCAGTCTACATTTTATATCCTCCCTACTTCGACCTCATCAGTTATTTTGCTTCCCAAATAACAAAACTCATTTACTAATTTAAGTGTCTCATTTCCTAATCTAATTCCTTCACCACCATCTGATTTAATTCCATTATTCCCGGTGCTTTTGTTGATGTTCATCTTATATCCTTCTTTCAAGACACTGTTCAACTGCTCTTCCAAGTCCTTTGCTGTCTCTAACAGAATTTCAATGTCATCGGCAAACCTCAAAGTTTTTGTTTCTTCTCCCTGGACTTTAATGCCTACTCCAAAATTTTCTTTCATTTCCTTCACTGTTTGCTCAGTATACATGTTGAATAACAATGGGGATAGGCTACAACCCTATCTCACTTCCTTCTCAACCACTGCTTCCCTTTCATGCCCCTCAACTCTTATAACAGCTGTCTGGTTTCCGTACAAATTGTAACTAGCCTTTTGCTCCCTGTATTTTACCCATGCCACCTTCAGAATTTGAAAGAGAGTATTCCAGTCAACATTGTAAAAGCTTTCTCTAAGTCTACAGCTGCGCGGAGTGGCCGTGCGGTTAGAGGTGCCATGTCATTGAATGCGCGGCCCCTTCCTGCCAGAACTACGAATCCTCCCTTGGGCATGAGTGTGTGTGTGTTGTTCTTAGCATAAGTTAGTTTAAGTAGTGTGTAAGCCTAGGGACCGATGACCTCTGCAGTTTGGTCCCTGTGGTGTGTGTACTGTAAGACCTTCGGTACACACACCATCAGATTATTTGACTTATCGCTCTAACGAAGTAGGCGAGTGTTAGCAATATGTCTCGTGGTCTTATTGTGGCGTGTTTATCTTCTGCCGTTAGGTTAGATGATAGAAATGCCACTTGCACGCTTAGAGTAGCAGATTGATGGTGACCAACTTTAAACAGAACTTGATTAATTTTCACACACATTTATTAAAATAATAAAAAGCATAGAAATTACTTAACTTGATTCTGGATGCTATTTACAATTGACAATCTGAAGTTTCTTTGGTCTTGGTACGTTAATCTTATTCTCGCATATCTCTGATACTTGACAAAGTGTCTATACATTTCTCTTCATGGCTATGTACAGGAATATGATAATCTTATTAGGCGCAGACTGAAACTTGACTACAGACTAATGCAGACTGATTAATCGGAGGTCTGTGCACTCGTTATAATACCTCATGCATTCAGGTATCACTGCACGAGTGTGATCCGTGAGGAGAAAAGGTTCTACATTAACAGCAATCTCATTGGCTGCGTTACATATTAATACACGGTCGGCGGAAGCAGAATTTGGTCCGTCTCTAAGACAGCGCCATCTCGTAGTGCGGAGACGGACGAGCGCTGCGCCTGTGCTGTTGTGCTTAGCGGGGCGCACTCTATTGGGAAAGTTGTGTACGAGCTGACTACCCAGAACTATGTACACAACAGTCCCTTAAGAACTCACACACATTTGAACATTTCTAAGTCTACAAATGCCATAAACGTAAGTTTGCCTTTCCTTAACCTATCTTCTATGAGAAGTCGTAGGGTCAGTATTGCCCTGCGTGTTCCTACATTTTTCTGGAATCCAAACTGATCTTCGCCGACGTTGGCTTCTACGAGTTTTTCCATTCTTCTGTAAAGGATTCATGTTAGTATTTTGCAGCTGTGACTTATTAAACTGATAGTTCGGTAATTTTCACACCTGTCAGCACTTACTTTCTTTGGAATTGGAATTATTACACTACTGGCCATTAAAATTGCTACACCAAGAAGAAATGCAGATGATAAACGGCTATTCATTGGACAAATATATTATACTAGAACTGAGATGTGATTGCATTTTCACGTAATTTGGGTGCATAGATCCTGAGAAATCAGTACCCAGAAAACCACCTCTGGCCGTAATAACGGCCTTGATACACCTGGGCATTGAGTCACACAGAGCTTGGATGGCGTGTACAGGTACAGCTGCCAATGCAGCTTCAACACGATACCACAGTTCATCAACAGTAGTGACTGGTGTATTGTGACGAGCCAGTTGCTCGGCCACCATTGACCAGACGTTTTCAATTGGTGAGAGATCTGGAGAATGTGCTGGCCAGGGCAGCAGTCGAACATTTTCTGTATCCAGAAAGGCCCGTACAGGACATGCAACATGCGCTCGTGCATTATCCTGCTGAAATATAGGGTTTCGCAGGGATCGAATGAAGCGTAGAGCCACGGGTCGTAACACATCTGAAATGTAACGTCCACTGTTCAGAGTGCCGTCAATGCGAACAAGAGGTGACGGAGACGTGTAACCAGTGGCACCCCATACCATCACGCCGGGTGATACGCCAGTATGGCGATGACGAATACACGCTTCCAATGTGCGTTCACCGTGATGTCGCCAAACACGGATGCGACCATCATGATGCTGTAAACAGGACCTGGATTCATCCGAAAAAATGACGTTTTGCCAATCGTGCACCCAGGTTCGTCGTTGAGTACACCATTGCAGGCACTCCTGTCTGTGATGCGGCGTCAAGGGTAACTGCAGCCATGGTCTCCAAGCTGATAGTCCATGCTGCTGCAAACGTCGTCGAACTGTTCGTGCAGATGGTTGTTGTCTTGCGAACGTCCCCAT
The DNA here is from genome assembly GCF_023864345.2 of Schistocerca serialis cubense. Classification (NCBI taxonomy): domain Eukaryota; kingdom Metazoa; phylum Arthropoda; class Insecta; order Orthoptera; family Acrididae; genus Schistocerca; species Schistocerca serialis. The sequence continues at coordinate 375,251,868 of NC_064640.1, forward strand.
CTGTTGACTCCGGGATCGAGACGTGACTGCACGATTTGTTACAGCCATGTGGATAAGATGCCCGTCATCTCGACTGCTACTGATACGACGCCGTTGGGATCCAGCACGGTGTTCCGTATTACCCCCCTGAACCCACCGATTCCATATTCTGCTAACAGTCATTGGATCTCGACCAAGGCGAGCAGCAATGTCGCGATACGATAAACCGCAATCGCGATAGGCTACAATCCGACCTTTATCAAAGTCGGAAACGTGATGCTACGCATTTCTCCTCCTTACACGAGGCATCACAACAATGTTTCACCAGGCAACGCCGGTCAACTGTTGTTTGTGTATGAGAAATCTGTTGGAAACTTCCCTCATGTCAGCACGTTGTAGGTGTTGCCACCGGCGCCACCTTGTGTGAATGCTCTGAAAAGCTAATCATTTGCATATCATAGCATCTTCTTCCTGTCGGTTAAATTTCGCGTCTTTAGCACGTCATCTTCGTGGTGTAGCAATTTTAATGGCCAGTAGTGTATATTCTTCTTGATTTCTTAGGCTATTTCGCCTGTCTCATACATCTTGCTCACCAGATAGAAGAGTTTTGTTTGGCTGGTTCGCCCAAGGCTATCAGTAGTTCTAATGAAATGTTGTCTGTTCCCAGAGCCTTGTTTTGACTTAGGTCTTTCAGTGCTCTTTCAAATTCTTCACACAGTCCGTTTTTAAGTAGTGAAAGTGCGACGGTAGTGTGCCAGTCTTGTGCTGCAGATCGCAATGGAATCTAAATCAAGTGTTCAAGAAATTCTCCACAATGTTTTGAAGAAGAGGAGTGTGTGTGGAAAGTTTGTCCCCCATACCCTGACTCCCATACAACGATGCCTGGACACTTGCCACACTGAAATAAAAAATAATTCTCTCCAGGAAAAAAATCGTCACATGAAATGTATTGGCAGCTGCGAATAGTCTATGATCAACCATCAGCTGTTGAAGGGGATGACAACAATGAAAATTTGTGCCGGACCAGGACTCGAACAAAGATTTCCCACTTTGACTAGCTGCGCACGACTCATTGGCCAGATCCAAACTTTAATATGTCGTCGTTCCTGCGTCACAACTTGTACTCACACACACTGTGTAATTCCCGTACGGGTGATGACATTTTAATTGAAAGTCGCTGCCTGGTATCGGCGGTTAAACACGATATTGCAGTGTCTGTGTTGTTAAGAAGAACGATGCAATGTTTCTTCGAACATGCACTTATGTCCGAAGAAACATTGCATCGTTCTTCTTAATATCACAGACACTGCAATATCGTATAAAATCATCACAGGTGGCGAGACTGTGTGTTATCAAGACAAACCTACCACGAAAAGACAAGGTGCACAAAATCACATGAAGGATCAACACTTTGACGAGATAACCGACACTCAAGTCAAAGTGACGTTGGAGATGAACAATATCCCAAATCAGGATTTTTCTGACAGTTTCACATGGTTGTATGAACGTTCTGCGCATTGTACTCTAGTGGGTGGGAGGGGACTGTGTAAAGCACCTGAAGCACTAAAATCAGCATTTTAACTTTCCCTTATTTTTCATTAATATAGTGTTGATAGTTTTTGGGCAGATGGAGAATATCCTATGGTACGTTTATATGTATGGCAAGGATTTTACCTTGTTGCCCGCAGCATCAGAGCTACATCCACAAAGAATGATCGAGCAATGTTTTGCATCACCCCATTTCCCAGAACTCCTGGAGATAGACGTTGACTGAATATTTTATCACAGACACAATCCCTTTGACTGTTCAGAGATGTCACTAAACCCGCCCAAAGATGTAAACAACAATGCATGAGCAAAATGGTTCAAATGGCTCTGAGCACTATGGGACTTAACATCTATAGTCATCAGTCCCCTAGAACTTAGAACTACTTAAACCTAACTAACCTAAGGACATCACACAACACTGTCATCACGAGGCAGAGAAAATCTCTGACCCCGCCGGGAATCGAACCCGGGCGCGGGAAGCGATGCATGAGCAGCGCCTGTTAGTTGGACGTGATTCGACAGCCGATCAGTTGCAGTCATTCCACCAGGAAGGAGGTACACGGCTCGTATTGTCTGCAGTTCAACTATGCCTAGATGGTCTATGCTGTGGTTCGATCGTGTCCGCATTGTTACTTTGTGCCAGGAAGGGCTCTCAATAAGGGAAGTGTCAAGGCGTCTCGGATTGAACCACAGCGATGTTGTTCCGACATGGAGGAGATACAGAGAGATAGGAACTGTCGATGACATGCCTCGGTCCAAGGGCTACTACTGCAGTGGATGACCGCTACCTACGGATTATGGCTCGGAGGAACCCTGTCAGCAACGCCAGCATGTTGAATAATGCTTTTCGTGCAGCCACAGGACGTCATGTTACGACTCAAACCTGTGCGCAATAGGCTGCATGATGCGCAACTTCACTCCCAACGTCCATGGCGAGGTTCATCTTTGCAACCACGACACCATGCAGCGCGGTACATATGGGACCAACACCATGCCAAATGGACCACTCAGGATTGGCATCACGTTCTCTTCACTGATGAGTGTCGCATATGCCTTCAACCAGACAATCGTCAGAGACGTGTTGGGAGGCAACCTGGTCAGGCTGAACGTCTTAGCGTTCTAGCGAGTGCAGCAAGGTGGAGGTTCCCTGCTGTTTTGGGGTGGCATTATGTGGGGGCCGACGTACGCCGCTAGTGGTCATGGAAAGCGCCGTAATGGCTGTATGACACGTGAATGCGATCCTCCAACCAACAGTGCAACCATATCGGCCGCATACTGGCAAGGCATTTGTCTTCATGGACGACAATTCGCGCCCCCATCGTGCACATCTTGTGAATGACTTCCTTCAGGATAACGACATCGCTCGACTTGAGTCGCCAGCATGTTCTCGAGACATGCCTGGGAGACTGAAAAGGGCTGTTTATGGATGACGTGACCCACCAGCCACTCTGAGGGATCTACGCCAAATCACCGTTGAGGAGTGGGACAATCTGGACCAACAGTGCCTTGATGAACTTGTGGACAGTATGCCACGACGAATACAGGCATGCATCAATGCAAGAAGTCGTGTTGCTGGGTATTAGAGATACCAGTGTGTACAGCAATCTGGACCACCACCTCTAAAGGTCTCGCTGTATGGTGGTACAATATGCAATGTGTGATTTTCATGAGAAATAAAAAGGGCGGAAATTATGTTTATGTTGATCTCTATTCCAATTTTCTGTACATGTTCCGGAACTCTCGGAACCGAGGTGATGCGAAACTTTTTTTGATATGTGTACAAAAATGACACCTATCAGGGGATAGAGCATCTCTTCAAGTTTCGATTCGTTGCACGTGCATAGTGAATTACCATTAGGTGTCAAGCTATGGGGGCCAGTGGGCTGTGGATTAAGAGGGGGTGGCACGACTGTCCAAACGACTGCATGCAACATTTAGTCTCTTCAGAACGTTTCTTGAATGGAGAAAATACAGATTTTAGTGTACTAGCAAGTGATGTGATTCAAATCTCCATCTAACGCAACTTTCTGCTCTGATGCCAAAATATAAAAAAAATATGCAAAAATATACACTCCTGGAAATGGAAAAAAGAACACATTGACACCGGTGTGTCAGACCCACCATACTTGCTCCGGACACTGCGAGAGGGCTGTACAAGCAATGATCACACGCACGGCACAGCGGACACACCTGGAACCGCGGTGTTGGCCGTCGAATGGCGCTAGCTGCGCAGCATTTGTGCACCGCCGCCGTCAGTGTCAGCCAGTTTGCCGTGGCATACGGAGCTCCATCGCAGTCTTTAACACTGGTAGCATGCCGCGACAGCGTGGACGTGAACCGTATGTGCAGTTGACGGACTTTGAGCGACGGCGTATAGTGGGCATGCGGGAGGCCGGGTGGACGTACCGCCGAATTGCTCAACACGTGGGGCGTGAGGTCTCCACAGTACATCGATGTTGTCGCCAGTGGTCGGCGGAAGGTGCACGTGCCCGTCGACCTGGGACCGGACCGCAGCGACGCACGGATGCACGCCAAGACCGTAGGATCCTACGCAGTGCCGTAGGGGACCGCACCGCCACTTCCCAGCAAATTAGGGACACTGTTGCTCCTGGGGTATCGGCGAGGACCATTCGCAACCGTCTCCATGAAGCTGGGCTACGGTCCCGCACACCGTTAGGCCGTCTTCCGCTCACGCCCCAACATCGTGCAGCCCGCCTCCAGTGGTGTCGCGACAGGCGTGAATGGAGGGACGAATGGAGACGTGTCGTCTTCAGCGATGAGAGTCGCTTCTGCCTTGGTGCCAATGATGGTCGTATGCGTGTTTGGTGCCGTGCAGGTGAGCGCCACAATCAGGACTGCATACGACCGAGGCACACAGGGCCAACACCCGGCATCATGGTGTGGGGAGCGATCTACTACACTGGCCGTACACCACTGGTGATCGTCGAGGGGACACTGAATAGTGCACGGTACATCCAAACCGTCATCGAACCCATCGTTCTACCATTCCTAGACCAGCAAGGGAACTTGCTGTTCCAACAGGACAACGCACGTCCGCATGTATCCCGTGCCACCCAACGTGCTCTAGGTGTAAGTCAACTACCCTGGCCAGCAAGATCTCCAGATCTGTCCCCCATTGAGCATGTTTGGGACTGGATGAAGCGGCGTCTCACGCGGTCTGCACGTCCAGCACGAGCGCTGGTCCAGCTGAGGCGCCAGGTGGAAATGGCATGGCAAGCCGTTCCACAGGACTACATCCAGCATCTCTACGATCGTCTCCATGGGAGAATAGCAGCCTGCATTGCTGCGAAAGGTGGATATACACTGTACTAGTGCCGACATTGTGCATGCTCTGTTGCCTGTGTCTATGTGCCTGTGGTTCTGTCAGTGTGATCATGTGATGTATCTGACCCCAGGAATGTGTCAATAAAGTTTCCCCTTCCTGGGACAATGAATTCACGGTGTTCTTATTTCAATTTCCAGGAGTGTATACTTTCTAATATTTTCTGCAGGCAAGATCAAGTTATGGAATAAAATTAAATCAATGTTCTTACCTTAATTAATAGGTTTGTAAACGAAGTCCTTTCTCCTCTCTTTCCCTTCAGCAAAATGGTCAAATACGAGCTCATTAAAATTATGCACATACAAAAGTGCACGTTGCTTTAAACCTCTTAATCGTCATTCTGTAAGCTGTATCCACCTGACATCTTTTATCGATTTTGCCAAGCATAGCAAACTCGATGCTACTGTTTGTGTAGTTCATTCGAGTTATGTTTTTTAACTTTGTCAGCTAAAGTGTCTAATGTCTGTCACTTCATGTGTGTTCCAGGCACGTTCTGCAACGTTCATTACCACACACACGAATCAGAGGAAAGCATTTCTTATTTCATATCCACACAGCCAGTCCGCATATTTATATAAAGGAGTAAATTTTCTGATAAAACTACTTTTGCTTTTGCACGCATTTTGAGTCTGTACAACGTTGAAATCAGGTCTTGGCAGTCCTTAACTTTTCAGTACCAACTTTCTCTCAAAAGTAAGATTTTGACTAACGGTAGTTAAAATACTGTTTACGCGATTTACATCATTCATTTTCAACAGGAAACTAGCGGATCAGTTATTCGCTAGGTCGCAATTTCAAACAGTCTGATTCACAAGGAAACAAGAAAACTACTACCACGGGTTCGGCACTACTGTTGCCTTCGACCGCTTCGCGCGGGCACCATCCGAAACAGCGCTGCACAACGCACTGTCCCCACCCAGCTCCCAATTCCTCCATTCTTCCACACACGTCTGTCGCCTGCTTTTAAACCGCCAGGATGGTTCGTCTAGACTAGAGTCCGACAGACAACTGATTCCAAAAACATTCATCGTTTGCTTACGGGGGCTGGTAGTTTACCCATTCTAAAAACATTTATCTTTCGGGTACACGGGTTGGTGGTCTATAAAAATTAAATATGTCGATTTTTGATTCACGATTCATGCATAGTGCAGCCTTTCAAGCGACAGGAATTATTGGGAGGGCGCCGCCCTGGAGTCCTCCAGGTATAGCGTGTCAAGTGTATCAGAAGCCCGGCAATTCGCGTCAGTGACTTTAATGGCGTATTGACGAGCGCGTCTCAAACGGTGCTCATACTGAGCACCAGCAATGTGAATTAAGAACTCGGAGCTGCGCTCTGTTCACTGATATATCTATTTTCTTTCTGTATTATAGTTTTCGTGTAGTTCTCTTGGAGAAACCTTCCAGGTAACACATACAGTTAAATTTAATAATATTTAGTACATTCAGAAAAAGGATGTTGGTAGATCTCATAAATTCATATGATCTGATGCACCGTGTTTTTTTTCCCACGAGGGTGCACAGGAACAGTAGCACAGCCATAGTCAACATTTTTATTCATTCTTCATTACTGGCTGGGCATTCTGTTAGTAAAATAGTGAATGGCCTTTCAGACCATGATGCAAAAATTTTAGCAATGAAAGTCTTTAGTACTCAAACAAATGTCACATTTAATTATAAACTATATAGGAAAGTTAGTCCAACTGCAAGAGAGATTTTTCTAAACCTTGCCAAAGAACAAGAGTGGCAGGACGTTCATAGTGCCGATAACATAGATGACAAATATGATGCTTTCCTTAATACATTTATCATGCTCTTTGAGAGTTCCTTTCCATTAGAACGTTCTAAACGGGGTACTAGCGGTAATATCAAACTACATCAGCCCATTACAAACATTTTTGTAAATTGCTTAAAATGTTATTAGGGAGGCAAAGAGTATGTGGTATGCAAATAGAATAGCTAATTCACAGGATAAAATTAAAACTATATGGTCAGTTGTGAAGGAAGTATCTGGTCAGCAACGGAAAGTCAACAATGTAAAGTCAGTTCGTAGTAAAAATATTCCTGTTACTGATAAATCAGATATATGCACAATATTTAACAATCATTTTCTGAGCATTGCTGGTGAATTAAATAAAAATTTTGGTTTCTACAGGGAATCATATAACTTTCTTGGCAAATGCCTTTCCGAGATTGATGTCTGAAATACTCCTCTGTGATACAGACAAGGGGGAAATTGAGTCAATAAGTAAATCACTGAAGACTAAGGACTCTCATGGTTATGATGGAGTGCCTAGCAGAGTATTAAAGTACTGCGCTGCACATGTTAGCCCTGTATTTAGCCATATTTGTAATTTTTCCTTTAGGAATGGTCAGTTTCCTGAACGATTAAAGTACTCAGTAGTAAAGCCACTCTATAAAAAGGAGGAAAGGGATAATGCAGATTATTTTAGACCTGTTTCTATGCCATCATTGTTTGCAAAAGTTATTGAAAAGGCTGTGTATGTAAGGATAATTGATCATTTTATGTCACACGATTTGCTATCAAATATACAGTTTGGCTTTAGATGTCGTTTAACAACTGAAAATCCTATATTCTCTTTTCTCTGTGAGGTACTGGATGGGCTAAACAAAAGGTTTCGAACACTTGGCATTTGATTGTGTTGATCACAAAATATTGCTCCAGAAGTTGGACCATTACGGAATACGGGGAGTTGTTCACAATTGGTTCACCTCTTACTTTAGCAACAGCCAGCAAAAGGTCATTATTCACAATGTTGAAAATGGCTGTGATGTGGGGTCTAAGTGGGGTACAGTCAAGTGGGGGGTGCCCCAGGGATCAGAGTTGGGGCCACTCCTGTTCCTGATTTATATTAATGATATGCCCTCTAGTATTACAGGTAACTCTAAAATATTTCTGTCTGCTGATGACACTACTTGGTAGTAAAGGATGTTGTGTGCAACATTGGCTCGGTTTCAAATAGTGCAGTTCATGACCTAAGTTCATGGCTTGTAGAAAACAAACTAACGCTAAATCACAGTAAGACTAAGTTTTTACAGTTTCTAACACACAATTCAACAAAACATGACGTTTTAATTTCACAGAATGGGAATATGATTTGTGACATTGAACAGTACAAATTTCTAGGTGTTCAAATAGATAGTAAGCTGTTGTGGAAAGCCCACGTTCAGGATCTTGTTCAAAGACTTAGTACTGCCATTTTTACTATTTGAACGGTATCTGAAGTGAGTGATCGTTCGACACAAAAAATGGTCTGCTTTGCTTATTTTTTCATTCGCTTATGTCGTATGGTATTATATTTTGGATAACTCTTCCCATTCTAAAAGGATATTTTTGACTCGGAAACGGGCGGTTCGGGCAATAAGTGGTGTAAGCTCATGAACCTCTTGTCGACCCCTGTTCACGAGTCTGAATGTTTTGACGTTGACCTTACTGTCATTTCTTGTAAACAATGTTAGTTTACTCCCAAGAATAAGCAGCTTTCACTCAGTTAATACTCGACAGAAATCAAACCCGCATTTGGATCAGACTTCCTTAACTCTTGTGCGGAAATGTGTGCAATATACTGCTGCTTCCATTTTCAATAAGCTACCACTCTAATTCAAAAATCTTAGCAGTAATCCACGCGCTTTCAAATCTAAACTGAAGAGTCTCCTCATGGGTCACCCCCGCAACACAATGGCATATGATATTATTATTACCTTATTTAATTATTATTTTTGTGGGAGGGCCTATCGATTCATGGTGATCCGCATTCTGTTTTTAATGTTGTTAACGAGATTCTAACTCGAAATAAAATAATTGTAAACCTTTCCGAAATAAGTATAAAATCGTTTCTAATCCACATAAACCCGACATAAATATACGTTTTTAGTAAGATACCTTTCCAAATCCATATCATGCACCCACCAACTTCGTTTTCTGAAAACGTCTTCAACATTAATCAATAACCTTTTACGCTTGCTACTACTTTTCCAACTATCTTTCACATGAATGAAACCAGCTCACTTTCTTTGTCTTCTGTTCCTGATCTCAATCATATCCCTTCTGCTCAGGCAGTACTAATAATGTCTTACCTCTCTCTACAGACAACAGCGGTTTTGAAATATTGGATCCCCATGCACATATCAGTCTCTGTCTACTCATGTCTGACAGACTTAGACCCTCAATGAAATTCGTAGCACCTGTTTATAGGAGGATTAAGTTTTCGCCATAGAGTTAACTCTCAACAAACACAAAAAAGTTGTTCTATTTACACAGGTACAAGGCACTGGTTCACATCTAACCAGGAGTGGTTGTTAAACCTCCGCTTTTCTGGAGATTAATTTCCGAACTGAGGCTCATACATTAGATTTCCAAAAGCAACATCTGCAGAATAATTGAATTAAGCCCCATCAGAATAATCAAAGCGCAGTGTTTCCAAGGATTTAGAAATACTGTAACGTGCCACAAGAAAAGTGTGCTCCATAAAGAAAAACTTACTTCATTTGTGGATCCAGGACCCACAGATGTTAAACAACACAACTGCATTCTTTGTGACGAAAATGCCGTTGACCAGCGTACTAGAAGAGTCTGGTCTTTATCAGGCTAGGTATGATTACGACTGATTGTGTAAGAAATTTCGCCTTGGCGTGCTCAAGTTTTCAAGCTCTGGTAGCGCCGTCGCAAGTTTCGCTGCAGTGTGACGCATCCCACGAAACTGTACCGCTGCCCCTATAGTGTCGCCGCGACAAATTTCGTCCGCCGCGAAGCCCGAGTCAGTAAGGAGAATGCCACGAGAAAGAAGCCTTTCACCACGGACAAGGAAAATGGACACTGCTTATCAACTATTGTAACCAAAAGTGTATACATGAAGAAATCAATATGGTATTAACAGAAGTCACGGCACGATATTACTGCAAGGTCTGCTTGAGGAATTACAAATAATACAAAGACATATCTTAGGGAAATTCTAGGTTCAGTCAAAGACAATTGTGGATTCAGATGACGCAACAACCACGAACTCCACGCTCATGTAAAAAGATCGCAATTCGGTTACATTGCTCATACGAATCCTGCAAGGTTGAGTAACCACATCTTCGCTACTTTCTCAGTAAGAAAACCAAGGTGATGTGGTTCACTGGTGTAGAAAACGATCTGCAAAAAGTGGCGAAAACACAGTACAGTATTCAGAAACCCATTATGCTCAATAAGAAACCCCCATAGGCACCTTGGTTTTGAAGAAAAGCCAAAACTAAAAATTGTCAGAACACAAACTGACGCGAGGAAGCATGGGGTGAACTTTGTTACAATAAACGCTTTCAAGAGTCAAACCTTCCGAAACAGAATGCAACTTCAAAAACTTTATAAAGATTTGTTTTGGCAGAACACAGAGAAACTTTGAGATTGTGAAACTTATGTTCATTTACTGCACCCTATGTGACAAACTAATAAGTTTTTATCGTTTCCTTGGGAGCGATGACATTCACAAGAACACCTAAATCAGGCAACGAGGTATATCTCAATCACTTTACCGGGCGTACAGATTAGGTGCGTCGGTGAGAGATTCCTAACACATGACACACGTACTGTCCCTACTGCCGTGTATGACACACCAGACGTGTTTTCTGGTGGTGGTTTCGGTTGACTTGTCATCAAACATTTGATGTTCCCATTTGAAAGCCACTACTACCTTTCGCCTACGAATAGAGTAGCTGTGCAGAATGAACTTTCATTATAGGTCCCTTCCTTACACTTCGCTGTTGCAAACGGACTTACACTACGACACAAACACAAATTTGAATACAGCGAACAGCGGGAGGGCGGTGGGAGAGAATTGGCTCTAGGTAGGTATGAACCCGGCTCGCTCGCATAGCAGTCCAACACCGTGACCACTGATCCACGACGCTGTTTCACCTTCCTGTGTATTGCACTTCTTATCCTCGGGTCGCTCACTGTCTCTATTTTGCCTCTTGTTTTTCGCAGTTCAGTACTGTATATTTAATTTTGTTGCATCTAATCTCATATATACCGAACCGCCAAAGTAACTGGTATAGGCATGCGTATTCAAATACAGATATGTAAACAGGCAGAATACGGCGCTGCAGTCGGCAACGCCTATATAAGCCAAGTAAGTGTCTGGCGCAGTTGTTAGATCGGTTACTGCTGCTACAATGGCAGATTATCAAGAGTTAAGTGAGTTTGAACGTGGTGTTATAGTCGACGCACGAGCTATGGGACACAGCATCTCTGAGGTAGCGATGAAGTGGTGATTTTCCTGTACGACCATTTCATGAGTGTACCGAGAATATCAGGCATCCGGTAAAACATCAAATCTCCGACATCGCTGCGGCCGGGAGAATATCCTGCAAGAACGGGACCAACGACGACTGAAGAGAATCGTTCAACGTGACAGAAGTACAACCCTTCCCCAAAGTGCTGCAGCTTTCAATGCTGCGCCATCAACAAGTATCAGCGAGCGAACCAATCAACGAAACATCTTCGATATAGGCTTTCGGAGCCGAAGGCCCACTCTTGTACTCTTGGTTACTGCATGACAAAGCTTTACGCCTTGCCTGGGCCCGTCAACAACGACGTTGGACTGTTGACAACTGGAAACATGTTGCCTGGTCAGACGAATCTCATTTCAAATCGTATCCAGTGCATGGACATGTAAGGGTATGGAGACAACCCCATGGATCTACTGACTCTGCATGTCAGCAAGGGACTGTTCAAGCTGGTGGAGGCTTTGTAACGGTGTTCGGCATGAGCAGTTGGAGTGATATGGAACCCTGATACATCTAGATATGACTGTGACAGGTGACACGTACATATGCATCCCATCTGATCATCTGCATCCATTCATATCCATTGTGCATTCCGACGGACGTGGCAATTCCAGCAGGACAATGAGACAACCAACACATCCTCAGAAGAGATCTCTGACCTCTGGTACTCTTCCGGATTCATGGTGTCAGCTCCCTCCAGCACCACTTCAGACGTTGGTCGAGTCCATGCCATGTTGCGTGCTCGGAGGAGCCCTACATGATATTATGCAGGTGTACCAGTTTCTTTGGCTCTTCGGAGTAGTATGTCCGGCCACTAATGTTATTTCTGTGTACAGCAAAACTTGCACATGTGGATAATTCAATACCATACTATACAATTATCACTGCTGTTAAAGGGATAAGGCTATTGGTCCTCAAATGCTACCCCAAGGATGTCTTTAGAGGAATATAGTTTAGATCTGATCAGTGTTACACTTCGAAAATAGAACTACTTTATCCCTAAGCCATTAATCTTTTTATGCCGTTTCCCATATGATGAGATCACATCAGTCATTGGGGGCTATCTTATTTCTGGGGTTCTAGCTTCTTTAATAAAATTTAAGTCAGCACTCACAAAGATCTTTGCACAACCTAAAAATATGCATGACATAGCTATCCTATTGCATATAAGTGTCCACAATGGGGGGTTGTGGGGAGAGGACGCAAGTGGGAGAGGGGGGCTGGGGGAGGGGGAGGTTAGGGTGACACCAATGATGACAATTATCTGGGATATAAGTTTTTCTTGTGTCATCTGTAAAATTTAATTCTTGGGGCATGACACATCTCGAAACTGACCATCTCATTTACATTTAAAAAAATGGCAATTTTCGTCTTACTTCTCCCCCCCTCCCCCCCACAAATAAATATCTGTAAGCACCCATAGATCTCTTTTTGTTGTAACAGTTTAGCTCTTCATTTACATCTCAGGACTTCATTTTCCTCAAATTCTCTGTGCTAAATAACATAGCTGTATTTGCTACAATTTATTTTTACAGTAGTGGCACTTATTTTTGGCAATTTTTGTTGAATCATCCCCACAACACTGAAAATAAACTTATTCACAAAATATAGTTTCTGTGGACCATTTATTTGCCCACTTCAATGAAGTTCAGATGGAATGCAATTTTATTTTATTTTAAATGTAGGTAGTGCATTTCACATTGGATCTATGAATTTTAAACTCCTAAAAATGTGAGAACTGAAACGAAATAAAAAATATAACATTTTATAGTGGATTTAAATTTACAATGCATATGTCTGTTAACAAATATAAATATTACTGTAAGAATTAATTTGCTTTCAGTTTTTTTGTCTCTGGCAATATCATCATGGTTCAGGGTCCACATTAAATTGTAGAGCCTGCTATAACAGGTTGACAATCACTCCAAATGTCAGGCATACCACACTCCAATAGGACCAGGACATATAAGGCATTATGATGTTCAAACCTTTACCTTTAATGAATACAGCATAAGATTTTTCTAAAAATCAAGCTGCATATAGTAATGAATACAGACTGATTATTTATCACCATGGCAGTTATAAATATGTGATTAGAAGCAGCTTGAACAGTTCCTTTCACAAAAAAAGTTAGAAAGTGACAAAAGTGTTTTAAAGGAGTTTGTGGCAAGAAAATGGAGGGTAGGAGATGTGCTGCCTGAAGTAAGGTCGTGAGGACAGATTGTGAGTGAAGCTTAGTCAGTAGAGCACTTGCCCATGAAAGGCAAAGGTCCTTGGTTCAAGTCCTGGTGTGGCACACAGTTTTAATCTACCAACAAGTTTCGTATCAGCACACACTCTGCTGCAGAGTGAAAATTTATTTTGGAAACATTACACTGCTTCAAGTAACATACCTAATATGAGAGACCTGACATTTTCTCTCCTGCAACTCATATTCACAGACTATCTTTCGTTTCCTTCCTATTTTCTTATTTTAATTTGTACACTAGATAACACTGTCTAGCTGAAATTGTTCAGTTAATCAGATGCACTTTGATCTCTATTCAAAAATATCTTTGAACTTATTATTTCGATCCTTACCAGCAAAGCTCTATCTTACTTTTTAGGAGAAATAATTATTTCATCAACATGCAATTATATTTCAAATATATTCACCTGTAAAGGTATATTGCAGTTCCTCTGCTTTCCATTTGGTGTACTTTTCACTACTCAGGTTGTAAATATTTTGTGGCTATTTATATTACGGTCAAAACATAGACCTTACATAAAGGTATTAAATTTAAATTCTCATAGCACTGCCACAAATTATCATTAACACAATAGATTTATCCTACTGGTAATTTCAGCTTTGCTACCGTGTAGCCATAATAAAATCTCTTTTCCACAACCAGAGATAGCACTGTCCTGGGGTACAACAGGTGCACTGCACTCAGGTGCAGGATCCACAAGTACCGAAGGTATGGCACACAACTGATTACTAAGCTAATTATCAACTGGTACTCAAACCATTTAATCATGGAAAACAGATAGTTTTATGTCCGTGACAGGCTTATAAACACTTTACAATTAAAATTTGAAACACTTACATATTTAATTAGAGTCTCCTTTAAGTAATTCTGATTCTGGAAATTCACTTATTTCATACTAGATATGACCTCAAGTTTTGCACATGGAGGGGAGAAAATACTGGGGCTAGAAAGTCAAAGCCAGGAGCATACAGCAATCACAGCCAGTGCTGCCACTACACTGTTTCCTTCATACCCTATCATCGCTGGCAGCTAAGCTCCCCTGGCAAGATGATTGCACCGAGAGGAAATTTGCATATGTTCCTCTGCCAGTACTGCGATTCTCGTGTAGACGATGGAGGAGTGCAGGTGGTACTCATGTTTGGGCAACTGTAGAAAACAAACCTCTCACTCATGTATTGGAATAACTCAAAGCATTCTGTTCCAAGCTGCCACAGTTGGCAGTCTTGTGCGTGTTAGGTATGTTTCCTCTCACTTTTTCTGACGAAGGCTGCTGCCGAAAGCTTATGAGCAAGGTCTTTTAATTGTGTTTGTCTACAACTTAATGCGTCACCTTTACGGTAAGTAGCAATGTATCTTTTCCTACATTGTTGATATTTAAAAAAAACAAATGTGGTCTTGTGAGGGACTCAAGTCACGTAAAGATGTATTACACTACTGCACCGTACCAAACTGCAGATTCTGTAACTTCTTCATAGTTGGAATTTGAACTCAATCCACATTTGGAGAAATGATCAGTAATGCAAAAGAAGTGTGTGATGCAGTTGATGCCAAGAATTTCCCCACATCATCTTAGCCACAGTACAGGAAAAAATATATTTTATGTATGGGCTACCGATGAGATGGTAACAAATCCAGAAACACATTTAAAAAAAATTTTTTTCTTTTACTTCCTGGACACCTTTATAACAAAATTTCACTAACACTTCAAACTTCTAAGTGAAAAATGACACTGCTTTCTCTTTTCAATAAAACTTATGATACGTGGAAAAAAATAGATTCAGGAGAAAGCATAAGGCTCTGATCAAATTCACAAGACTGAGCAGCAGCTTAAACAACTCCAACACTCATTTAAAAAAAATCTCTTTAATGAAATGGATCTAACTTGATGATTGCACAACCCCTTTAAACACACTGAATTATTTACTTTCAAACAATTTCAATTCAGTTCCCCCCCCCTCCCCCCCCCGAGATAACTAACACAAGTGACAGCAGTCTACAGTGATATATAATGTCTGTGTGTGTGTGTGTGTGTGTGTGTGTGTGTGTGTGTGTGTGTGTGTGTGTGTGTGTGTGTGGGCGCGCGAGTGTATACCCGTCCTTTTTTCCCCCTAAGGTAAGTCTTTCCGCTCCCGGGATTGGAATGACTCCTTACCCTCTCCCTTAAAACCCACTTCCTTTCATCTTTCCCTCTCCTTCCCTCTTTCCTGATGAGGCAACAGTTTGTTGGGAAAGCTTGAATTTTGTGTGTATGTTTGTTTGTGTTTGTTTGCTTGTCTATCAACGTGCCAGCGCTTTCGTTTGGTAAGTCACATCATCATATATATATATATATATATAATAAAATTAAATATAATGAATTATCTCAGGTCAACATTATCACAAAGCAGACTAACAAATTTATATCAGATTATCACTGACGACAATATCTATATAGAAATTATTTACTCTGTCAAGTATTTTGGCAACCCTAAAAGTTGCAAAGTAGATTTTCTTTAAACTTTTTTTTAAAACTTGAATGACTAATTCTATGTTTTAATATTGTGTGTATGATAATAAATGAAGAAATTGCAAAATATGTCTGTGTGTCTATCTTCCAATAATATCAGGATACTGGAAATAGGTTAGCTACTCCATTTAACTTCATTATCAGCTGGGGACACCTTGGTAGTGCTCATACCTTGGAATCAGATAGGCTAAGGTCACCTACATCCACAACTGTTGGTATATGAAACTACTTTAAATGGAAACTGTGTTTCATGGAGTAATTACGAGGATAAGGCTAACTGTCCTTGCACACACATGGCAATGATTTGGTGAACTTTTTGTATGTTAGTACTCATTGTGCAATAACAGAAATCAAAATGGAACAATTATCATCAGGTCTAGTGGCAATTAATTATGCAAGCAACAATGTTTCCATTGTATGTGTAGCTTTCCAACTAGCAAAAACAATGTTAACGACAAACACAAGTTCTATATACAGATGAATGATGTGGAATGTAGCACTGGTGATTTTAATGTAGCAGTACTGCATAGTCTGTAATTACAAAGTATACACACACCACCATTTCACTAACACAGCATGCCCAATATATCCACAGAAAAATCAAATGATAGTTTCACATTAACTTTAACTTCATCTACACCCCACCCAGGTCTCTTGATTATTTTGGGCCAAATGAATTTATTTTGTGCCTCTTGACTGCAGATAGTGAAAGAAAATAATGGCCATACAATTACTGACTTTTACTAACAGACCATTTCACTGAAACCATCGGAACATCTAATGATTATGTTAACCTGTAACTCAAGGAAGAATACATTACTGTTTCACACAGCAAAATATAAGACATTTAATTCTCAAACAATAACATGAAGTCTATAAGCACACTCCAGCAGTATCCACATTCTGCCTGATCATTTATGATTTATTATGTATAATTTTCTATTGACTATATAGGCTTGCATCAGGTATGGACCTCTAAACACGAAGATTGCCATGAGGCCGCCAGTGGCCACTGACTGCACACAGTGCCTGGTATGAGGCTTTGCTGGGTCTGTGGGTGGCCTTGTGACAGTCAACACATTAAGTACTTTCACAGGCTGAAAATGGCTTCCTAGAATGGAATGAAGCAACTCTGTGTGTTGAAAATATGTGTCCTTTTTATGGTTATATAGTACTCCCCTATTTGCTATATCATTGAAATGCATAAAATAGGTAACATGTATCAGATAATGCTGTCACACCACCTTTTTTGACTGCTTTTACAATGCTATGGTATCTTGAAATCTTCATGAACTTACCTCTGTTCCAGTAACTTTCCTGACATTTCTAAGAACCTTCATTAGGCTGAGTGTGTAGATGTTGGCAGCCTTTCAGTTTCCTTTTTAACATTCTCCACACAGTTTATCATTTTTACTTTGATGAGACCTGTGATAATACACTAAAATTTTGATTTATTTGCAGAAGTTTTATAGTTCTTCTAGAGTAATTATAGTTCTTATTCTACCTCAGATTTCAACCAAATGTGCAAAATATTACATGAATTAGTCATTCTCCTTTCATCAGACTCTGTTGTACTTTTTGCTAACTTCAGCTGCTATGTCTATATAAGGCATGGAATGCTTATCAGCATACATGTCTTTGGAAGCAGCACATGATGTATTTGACTGCACTAAATATGGCATTTCTTAGACCTCTGCTTTCTAAAAATGCCCCACTTGACTAAGCTTGTGTACTCTGCCTGCACCAGACAAGACTTTGGCATTGTTAAAATATGAACATGCCCTTCCTTTCACTGCACTGTCCCTAAAGCACTGGGTTTCTGACCGATGCTCTGGATCTCTCAAATACTGGGCAATGATTAAGCATCGTTCATTGATACTTGTGCTACGACAGTACTCACGCCGAGTTGTCCTATGAGGCGATGTAAGAATATTATGCAGCAATGAGAAAATATCATTCCCAACATATGCAGAAGAAAGGTTCTTTAGAAATCAGCAGATGTTATTGATTAATTTGAAAAAACAGAGATGCACTGGATAATTTAATTACAAGTGGTACTGGCAAAAACTGTGTTAGTAGCACACATTATCTCATACGTACATAGATTCATACAATTTTTGACGCGTTATCTCTCCTGTACTGGAAATAATGTACCCCCAAGAATCCCAGGCACTGCAAAAGCAATCCTGTTACGACTCGGGTAAGTTCCATAATTTATATATTACTTAAAATGTGTGGAGGGTAATTGCAACTCTTTAAGCAGCTCATTTTCCCACTAAAAAAAAAAGTAATTAAACACCTGATATCTCAAAGTATTTAGAATCCACTGCCATGGTTGATGTGGCTGTCTGACAAGTAAATTTTGATCATTTGAAGTAAATACAACTGAGAGACACACTTAAGGGCAGGACTCCAGTTCACTTCTGACTACTTCCTTGAATTTTTATTGTGGATGGTAATAATTTCTTAAGAAGTGTCTTTATGGGGATGGAAATATAGCCCAGTGTTTCTGGAATGAAGCAAACTTACTTTACCTGTCCAGAAAGATTGAAAATTGCTCCCTGAGAAGGGTAAATTATATCCACTACTTCTCTGCTTGGTAGACTCATTTATATCTATTCAAACCAAGAAAGACAACTACTACCATAAACGCATCATGCCAAACACTGAAGTCACAGTACAGAGCTGTTATCACATACCATCATAGTGGTGCATCCAGTGTATTAATGTGTAAAATTTTCAGCCATTAATGACAGGAATGCTGTGACATAAATAATGACTTACCTAAGCCTTAAATCATTCCAGACTGACCATAGCTGCTCACAAAACAATTGCAGCAAATATTCCACATACATGACTAAGGGCAAGGAGTTGGTATTTTTTACCTTATTAGGTATCAACCTCACTGGTATCAGTAATATCTTACAGTCACCAAAAGTTTGATATGGCATATGTTGAGTAAAAGCCTCACTGCCCCTCTCTGTAATAGGAGAATTGGAAAAGCAAGGTTTTCTGATTCCATTTATTAACGACACAAGTTATACCAGTCATTCCTGTCCCATGAGGATGGCTACATAAGGTGTGATTCAGATACTGCTGCTGTGTGTTCATATGTGAAGTTACTTCAAGACACAATAATAGGGTGGAAACAATTGAGACACTGTACACATTGTCGGCAAGAGATGGGTTATATCAAAATCATTCATCCGGACATCCGGAGAGAGGGGGAGGGGGTCGTGGTAGGTACGTAGGTTTATACAACTCTTGATAATGATTTTGCTTGTGAATCTACATTTTGCACACATAGGAGTTATCCATATTCATCACCGTAAACTACAATATCAACATTCCCACAGAAACGTAGCTTCATGAGCATAGATTCGAGCTTCAAACAGCAACTGCATGCAATCTTAATTTGTACTGGATATAGCATGTTCAACCTGCATTCATCCAGCAATGCTTGTGCATTTTTATTAGAAGAGAATTTGTATTTCTGGTCGAAGTTGGTCACTCAGAACTCCAGATGCAATCAACAGTGTCTCCCATTCAATAACTTTGTTAATCCTTTTTATGAGAAAATTGAAAGCAGTTGTACTTCAAGGCTGTCAAATTACAGTAAAAACAGTTAGGTTATGAGTGGCCAACGTGAAGCAAGTTGCATGCCATTTCCCTTACTATTATTGTCAAAGCTTCTGTCAAGCAACAAGCAAACTAAGATCTGTTGCAATGTGTGCTGTTTACAGATATTAGTATTTTAATGTTCCCAAAGCAAGAGATTTCAAACAATCTCACAGTTGAATAAGTAAGGCTTTGAGACAGGGATATAAAAAGCAAATACAGGGTCAAGCATGACGTTATAAATTAATTACACAACTACCACTACCAACATACATAGCTTCAACAATATTTTATCCTTCTTAGCACCAATATGACTTCCTTTGACAAAGTACTTTTAATGGTTTTCCTCAAAATATCTGCCTTGACAGGCTTCTGTTTGTGCCAAATGTCTTACTCTGTAAAGTTTAAGACATCAAGAATTAAGTCTACAACTCAAGTAGCATTTGTGAAAGCATTAGAAGCCTTATTATTACTTTAACACAAGACGCACAGACTTTTCATTGAAAATTAGCTAGAAGGTTTCTCTGAATACCCACAGGTTTACAATGAAATTAATGATAACCTTCGCTACCCAGTATACCATGTGTGTCCATGAATGACAATTTCTCCTACAATTTTTGCTCATTTATCAATCAACGTGTCTCACATTCACATTAACTGGCAAAGAAATGCATGCAGTGTAGGAAATGAGACAATATTTAATATGAAATAATACTGTGGTCCTCCCAGAAGCATGGGCAAAGGATTTTAAACATGACACTTTTGTCTTCGTCTCTCCCACTTTTCCTCCTCTTCTATCTTTTAAATAGATTTTTACAGCAATTTTCACTAATTTGTGCAAATGAGGCAGTACTTTTCAACTCTTTTCATCAACCAAACTTCTTTCCCAGTCATAGTTATGTGGCTTACACAGACATCAAATAAACAACAAAATTAGGTTTATAGCAGCAGGTAGATTGATGGCTTTTATATCATGCAACTCTATTGTGTATTTCTTTGTTGAAACCAACTGACAGGAAGCTGCAACTTTCTCTTCAAATGCTAAAAATTACAGTTTTTTTCTATCACCATGACTCCAATTTTAATGATTCATGACTGTGTAAAGCTTGTCATATTGTCATACAACATTCTCAGAACAAAAAAATCATTTGGTATCAAATATCACTAATTGAAATAACCAAATCACTTTAGCTGTGTTGTAAATTAATTTCAATGTCATGATCTACAGCAATTTTAGTCCTGCAGTGCCATCATGTTAATCAAATATGCGGGTCTGTCACGCAGTTACAAGGATACACCCAAATCATATCCATCCTCATATAGATGGGTATGCTGCCTGTGAGTAAACCAAGATGAAAGATGTAAACAATGGCACATCAAAGTGAGACATGCAATGGTTCCTGTCAAAACACACATTCTTAAACACGGGGCCAACAGAAACTGAATCACACTTAAAATATCAGTTACAAAGCCACTGTGTTACACTGCCCTGAGACTTTGCAAATCACTCCCAGGGCAAACATGAGCTCAGATAGCACTCACCAGACCCATTTCATACTAGCTCAGGCACAGTTTTTCTATCTGAGCAGCAGTCTGTAGTCTGGTTTTTAAGAAATAACTGCAGTTACTGCACAGTTATAATGTGTGAGAAATCCAGCTCAATAATACAGCCTCTTTTACAAAATCAACACTTTAACATAAACAAGCTACACAATACACACAGATAAAATGAGTAGGCATACTCATAAAATCCTTTCAATGCCAATGTTACAACAATTAACATCTAACACAAGGGCAATATTTAGGCAAAATTGGAAATAAGGCATACAAGCAACTTATTTCAATGACAGATGTATGTCTTGGCCTACACTACTCATGAATCTGCTATGACAATCCTATTTTTGTGTCGAGATTCCTTGGCTTTGCGAACACTTGAACCAACGGTCAAATCCAACCTAACCTAGACCTTGGGCTAAGCTACAGATCAGTGTCACCACAACCACATTCTTTCACTTTCACATTTGTTGGCTTCAGTGAATCATAACTGTCACAGGCCAAACTAACCTAGTCATTAGGCTTCAATACAAGTCTGTCAGAAAATCTTGGTTTTTCCAGTTACCAAATGAATATGAAAATCAGTTAGTAAGCCTGAAATTCATAGTAAGAGAGGTGTTCTGATAACTAGGAAGACAATGATGTTTAAAGAGAAAGGTGTTCACCAATTTGGCTGACAATACTGTTTGCTCCACATGATACTACTGTTGGGAATTTGGTATCTAAATCATTTATAGTATTATAATAAATTCATATACTGATATCCAACAGTACTTCTGTGTTGCATTGGTTTGTATGTAGTTGTGAATACAGAGGTCCAGCTCCCATTCCTGGCAACCACGTTAATATTTTCTGGCATGAGAAGGACACTAATACAGTCCACTAAGCCTTGAAATCTCATCTGAGCAGCTGTTTAAACAAATAAGCGGTGAAATTTATGTACAAGCTGCCAAAAAAGTGCCAAATTAAATGGCATACATCTAGCTAGGTGCCAAACAAAATTATTTTTACAAGAACTGTAGTATGTTTACGATCAGTAGAACAATCTGTTATCGTCTGTTTACTTAATTTCAATCACCTTTCACAAAGCGAAGGTATTACTACATTTATTACGAACTTCGTAGTTGTTTACATTACAAAAACGCCGATAAAGGAATCATAAGCTGCACTGCACAACAGGAACGAATGAATAATTATGTACACTGTTGGTGAAAACGCAGTTAATTTTTTAATTGCTGCAAACCTAAACCAGAGTTTCTGAGGTGGTAGTTGAACTTCACAGTCCTCGATATAGATCCGTTTTCATATTCCTTCCATTTTGCTCGGTCAAAAATATGTTGATGCTTTATGCATGTGACGCTTTTATTTGTGCTACTACTAAAAAATCTGGACGTTCCTCCTATGTTTACAAATTTATTCATTCTTTAACAAGATAATAAAATTAATTCATTGCTGGGAACTTTTAGCCAAAGTAATAGTGGAAATTATGTTAAGTACTGCATTATGCAATACACAGCTGTAATAGTATATTTTATGACAGATGATCGATCAAGGTCTAAGATCAGACCATCATCGCGCCCAGAAACAATCCCAGCTATTACCTGCGTCATTATAGCACCAGTTATCAAATGTACAATGTATCATCAATACTATTAGCTGTATAAAATTGTCAAATGTGACAGGTTGCGTGCACGTTATACATATACAGCTAGTAGTGACGATGGATCATTGTACATCTGATAAATGGTACTACAAATAAGCAGATGCGTGTTGACTTAAGTTTTTGGACCTAATGGTGGTCTGATCCTAGATCGAAATCTAGCGTCTGTAATACAGTGTACAGTTACAACTGTGTATTGCATAATGCAATTCGTAACATTCATTACAGCTGTACCACTTCCATAAAATAAAATTTATCTAAATCAATGCCAGGGGAAACGCGTTAGATTCATCATTCACGTTATACAAATCACGTCTTCTGTGAGAACTTCGCGTACACACAAGCAATTACCTTGTTCATATTTTTAAGCTTTTTTGTGCCTTTCTCTTTTCTGAAGCTTGTATGCTTCAAGTTACCTATCAATTAAATCATTTATATAAAAAAGGGAAACAAAACAGCAATAATTTCTGAAACTGCATGTACATATAACCATTGCGGTATTCAAAACATATATAACAACGTCCAAACTAACGAAATTAAAATCACCTATCCCTATTCCACGGCCATTGCCCTTCACGAGTTCACTGTCACCGTATACAAAGATATGTTCACATCCACCAACGATAAATTTTAAGATACTGTTAGTCGTCTGCGGTCTGTGACATTACATTCACGACCGACTGTGGGGCCATGACAACAGCTGGCACCAATAGGTGAACCAATTAAAAGGAGCGTAATATACGCACAGCTAAGCGAGAAATGATCAATCAATTAGGTTCCGAGTTGTTAAAAAAAACTGTAAAAATTTTGGTGGTAAGTAAAATTAGTCAGCGGAACAAGGTGACATTTGAATAGTAGGCACTAAAAACCTCTTAACTCCATTTTGTTAAATTTTTCAGGTAAAGCAAAAACGATTTCATAAAAAATAATATAACGTGATACAGGAAGTTGCTGCGTGTGTAACTGTTTGGTACAAGCCTCGTTATTGACAGATTAGTGAAATCCATGCACTTTCAAATCTCTTTTTGAATATGATTATTGGAATTACGAGTTTTCACAGACAGATGGAGTTACGAGTTTTAATTTCCTGCCATCGATATTCAGATGCTCGTTGATGACGGTAGAGCCGCGACCGAGTACAAAATTCTGCTTTCTAAAATAACTTGACCGAATACCACAACGCATTTCCTACTTTCGGCTGTCGCAGTTTCAAAAATGGCGACGTACTAGAGCACAGAACTGAAAATCAACTCAAGTTGCTCAATAGAGGAAAGAGCCCTGCACATGATGACGTTCACAAATGCCTGTCGGATTCTACGTTGAAAATGCGAAAGAACTAACCCCACCCCTTAGAAAAGTTTAGTGTACATCTCTGGATCAACAAAGTGTGACACGTGACTGGAAAAAGGGGCAGATCATTCCAGCTGATAAGAACGACCACAAGACAGATTTACAGGACTACAGGCCTATCACACTGACATCAATATTTCCTAAATTTTTTTACCGTTTTTGTGCTCTGATATGATGACTTGCCTGAAGATTGAACAACTCCTCTATAGGATCAAAATGGTATCTGTAAGCACCAGTCTTGGGAACCTCAACTTGCCCTGTCTGTTCATGAAGTCCAGAAGGCAGTGAATAGTGGAACTTGCAGCTCAGGGAGAAGGCATGCTTCTTGACTTCCAGAAAACTGTCGCTTAGTAAACGAAATACGCACATACAGAACAGCCACGCCGTACGCCATTATAACCGTTTTGTACATCATTAGTTTCAAGAACTCCTAACAAACATAGCTTAGCACATGGTTCTTAATGGGAAGGAATCTTCAAAGGCAGAAGTAGCGTCTGGTTTAACTCGCGGTATAGGGGTGCAACCACCTCTATTGCCTAACTCTAAGAATGACCTTATGGACAGCATTTACAGTTTTCTGAAAGTGTTCACAAATGGCACAGTTGGAGCAAATAGTGTTAGGATATTGTTGCGAAGTGCAGAAAGACTTGCAGATGATCAGTGTCTGGTGCAAAGATTAGCATCTGTCCCTAAAAGAAATTCGACATTGTTTGACAATGGAGTCAGCGATCAGTCAGTGGAAGAATCAAAACCGTTAAATATTGAAGTGCAATTCTCTATCATATCCTTGTTCGACCAATTCTGGTTAATCGTTCGACCAGTTCTGGAGAACTGTTCGACAATCTGCGATCTTATCAAGGTGGTTTAATGGAAGAGTTAGAGAGGATTCAAAGAAGAGGTGCACACATCTTTGAGGCTTCTTTGTCAGTATGAGAAAATCAAGAAACGTTTAACAAGTTACTATGGGATAAATACGTTATGCATAATGGAGACAATTATAATAATTTCTCCAACACACATTTGCAAAATGACTATGACAGTAAAGTTAAAGAAATTAAGGCTTTTAGAGAAGGATATTGGCATTATCTCTTCCAGCATACCACACACGTATTGAACATGAAAGAGGCAAGTGAATGTTGTACAATATGTTCCCTCCATGAGGTGCCTTGTGGAGTACAGATGCCACTATTTGACAAAGCTTCAGATGTATCTACATTGTAGCATTCTTCATGAACAGCACCTAGAAGTCGAGTCACTGCCATTATCTGACAGATTACTTACATACACACCAGGATCTGAGATAGAGAAAAGGACAATACATATTAGTTTCATGGAAGGAGGAGAAATTGAGGGGTTTGAAGCACAAATTCTCGCAAAATAAAACTCGGAATTATTAAAATATTGTGTTTATTAATCACCAAACATTATAATAGATATATTAAAATATTATATTTGTTATTTACCAAACATTATAGTAGGTACATTATAACTGGCTGCGATGTGTTCAACTGGTATTGTGTGGTTTGTATAAGAAACATGCACATTGTTTTGCTGTCAGACAAGTAGCATTTAGATACATGCGAATACTTTCTATATTCACATTTTAGTAGGTTTGAAATTGGCTGACAAAAATGTGAACTGAAAGCACAACGCCTCTGAATGCTCTTAGAATCCAGAGCTTTGTGGCATTTTCAGCTGCAGGGAGAATATTCGCTGTAAACGGCGAAATAGTTTCGAGATTCCACTACAAATGGTTTTGGGTACAGTTTCCACTAGTCGGTATCACTGACTATTAAAATGCCTGGCTTATTAGGAGCTGCTCGACCATTGTACCACATCCTTTTGAACTCCTAACACACAGTCATTGTGCTAGTTGGACTGCTGATAGCACTTTGGAACTCACGAGAGATTTCCTCTGCTGATTTCATGTAATTTTCTACAATCACCCTGTGCAACACTTGACAGTCCCTGTCTGTAGTACATGAGGTGTGCCTGGTCTTGGTTTAGCTCTAATCGTTCCTTTGCGTTTTCGCTTCACAATCACACAACCAGCAGATGACGAGGGCAGCCTTAGAAGGATTGAAATATCCCTGAGGGATATGCTACTCAGGTGACATCCAATGACTAGCCCGTATTCGAAGTCACTGCGATCTCTGACTGGCCCATTCTGCTGCTATGGTTTCTCTAATGACAATATAGCGGATAGTCCATCTCTTATGACATCTAGTGGTCAATTTTACGTTACATTGTAGTGTCTGGATTCCTTTCATAAGACAGTGTACATTTTTGCGCTATGCTGTCTTTACCTCTGCTTCTGACTATGGCACCTGGTTGAAAATGTTCTGAGTCCTATTTTGTTACTAATGCCATGTCTGGACACTGGACTGATAACCTGCTGATACTTATTTTGTTTAGAAGGTGACAATTCTGAACTACAGAGAAAGCTTTCCGATAGTCAACAGTCGTGGCATCAACTTGGAATCTTCTGGATTTTCTGAATGAGGAGAACGATCTGTTTACCATAGATCACAAGACTTGTTGAACGGTTCTACATCAGACCGAAGCCAGTGGTAGAAACCTGTGATGCTGGATATCTGTGCCTCGGACTTTCTTAAAAAAATGAAATGATCTATAACGTTTCTTGATTACTTGCAGTACTCTACTGCTCCAGAGATATATCATAAGCTGCTTTTTGAAGAAGGATCGAAAAGCCTTCGTCCTACTGAGTAACTTTAGTTACTTCTTTGTAGATTCGGCAAATGCCATTATTTTAGCATCTATGCGATACTCTCGGGTAGGAACTACTGTATTCTGCAGTGAAACTCTTATAGAAGACATAATTTAGAATTTCAGTCTTCCTTTCATCGTCTTCCGTTTTTGTACCAGTACGATCGAGAAGCGACCATATAAGTGATTTTGGTCCCCTTTCTTCATATGCAGTGAATGTCCCTCATATACACTAAAGCAAGTTTTAACTTCGTTTAGTATCTGTTGGTTATCTTTTGGCATCACTTGTATCTGCAGGGAACACACTCTTTCCTAGCAGTGCTGGCAAATCACGAACATTTCTTCCCATCTCTCTTTGTCTTCAACAGCAAATTCTCTGGGTTTGTGCTCTAGATTCTCTACATTTTTCTTCCAAGGGCTGAATGTTTGTTGCTGGTCTCAGATGATATTCACTAGTTGATCAAAAATAGTTCATTACTTTTCATCACTGCTAATAACTGATTGTACAACAGCCTTATGGCCACTGATTCATTCACTTATGGTCACTGAATTAGAACGTTTGGCCTTTTTTACTGTCAAGAGACCTGAGAAGGTACCAGCATGAGTTGACTCTGCAGCTAACTGTGCAATACAATCGCCAAGGAAGGAAGAAAGATTAGACACTAAAGATTCATCAATGGCAAGGTCAATAGAGGAGGACAACAAGATTAGATCAGAGAAAAATGTGGAAGGGAATCGTCTACGCATTTCCAAAGGAACCATCCTGGCTTTTGCCTTAAGTGATTCAGAGCAATTAAAGCAAATCTCTATCTTGATGCCTGGATGTGGATTTGAATCACTGACCTTTCAAATGAAAGTCCAGTGCCCTAACACTATGGCACTCAACTCAGTAGCGTAATAGTCAAAGAACAAATTTAGCACAATATTAAGAATTGTTGTCCATGCTATCATAACATTCCAGACCAAAAGAATAGTCCCCCCCCCCTCCAGGGGACATGACGCTAGTACATCGCCACTGTCCTTGATAATGGCATTATCCCAGGGAGGAAGAGAGTCCCCAGGCTTCTTCTTATGTTACCTACATACAGCTAAAGCTACTCGTTAATGATTAGATCTGATAGCGCTACCACATTGTGGGGATGTTGATTGTTACATTTCACCCACTGTTCCAAATAATTCCAGACTTTTATGTGGGGAATTAAGATTTTGTACATCTCTGTTAACATGGCTGTCGTCATCTTTGAAGACAGGAGTGTCCACAGCATACTCACTATGAGGATGTCAAAAAGGGGGAATACCTGCTCATTGAAGATGCTGAAATAAACATATTGGTTCATGCAAAATATCGTAAAACCACCTCTGGCCTGAACTACAACTTCCACACACTGCTAGTTAAACGCCTCATCAAGTCATCACTGCACTTGTCGCCTTGTGTCATTTCTCAAGAGGCAAAGTCGTGACTCTTCAGAAGATACAACATGCCTTCAGTCAGTTACTGTCCAGTTTCTGTGTTGCGTTCATATCAAAGATGTGCAGATTTATGAGCTGCTGTAATCGGTGTCCTTATGTGAAGCATCTGATTCAAAATGTCTGACACCTACGGTTTCCTTCGCGATTTTCGCACAGAAACAGGTTGGGATGGACCTACATTCACTGACAGCACACTGATACACAAAAAAATCAGGGAGCTTCGTTCATGGTGTAGTCCTGGGCACGTCTAAACATGGTAGGTCTTTTCTGCCATTCTGTCATGTCACCATGAGTAGTATGATAACACGGGGCTGGTACATTTTGTTACTGCAGGTTGCATACATTCAGGGGCAACCATATATTCAAGGGCAAATGTGATTGATTTATTACCCATCCCCTTAACCTATTGTTCTGTTAATTGATTAACGACTTCCTGGAGATAATCCATCCTTCTGATAACCTGCCCCCCCAAACCTTCCACTGCTATGGAAATCTGTGGTGGATGGGAAATACATTCAAGAAGAAGTAGGTTGCATCTATCATGTACCACACTAGCCCTTAACAAAGTAGTGGATATCTGGGAAATCCCAGACCTTCCGAAAATGTAAAGCTGAGGATATCTTGGAAATATTACTTCTCTCTATCAGATTCATTGACCAATTTATTAAATAGATATCCTTTATGTGTGGGCAGTTTTTTCTTCCATCCTATTGGTGGATACTAGGACTGGTATATTTGGTGAGAGTCGATCCTGCAGCCACCCAGTTACCAAATCCTTCTGGATTTTTTTCCCTTTGCCTGCTATTGCTGGATAATGCCACTGTTCTGTCATTTGGTAGGAAGTCCATTACATTGGAGGTAGCTGAAAGCTTTGTCAGACGTAGAACCTCTGGCTCTACTCCCCAGTAATATCGATGCATTAACACAGCAAGAACAACTACATCTTTGTCGGATGAGTTCCCTGTAGTACGAACTCTATCCTACGAGCTTGTGTATATGCTGTGAGAATAAAAGTATTCAGTGTGGCACATGATAGATGCAACCTATTTCTTCTTGAATGTATTTGTTCCATTCACTACAGGTTTCTATAGCAGTGGAAGTCTGAGAACAGAAGGATATACTGATTACCAGCGGCAGGTCTGCAAGAGTGGCGAGGGGGGGGGGCAGGCGAGAGGAATGGGAATGGAAGAGAGAGAGTTTGGGAGGACATCCTAGTCTGTGTGTGTTTTCATACATTGGTTGACACACAAACAGGAAGTAACCATTTGATAGCGAGGGGAGGTGGTTTCCCAGGTATCAAGTATCAAAAGTATGCCGGCTTGTGCTCTGGAGTCACTGGACTGTCTAGGTGGCGAAGGTCATGGCACTATCTGTGTGGACATTTAGTGAACTACTGCTCAGTATTCGTTCAGCTCCCTTCATGACCACGTGCATTACGGGCAGTGTGTGGAGGAGTGTCCTTATGTTCTCAAAAGTCCCTGCAGACAGGAACCCCAATAAATGGCGAGTGTTCTTGATATTTAATTGCTTGATTTGCTTATGTCTTTCTGCACACTTGGGAATGGACCAAGTCACTCTTTGTGATGTGATCTGCAGTAAGTAGTTCCCCCCGATGTCACTTTGGAATGCTGCGATTGCTCGCAAGTTGTCTGGATGCATGGGTACAAAGCTTCTAGCCACCGTGGGAAGCAGGAATGTTGCAATATATGTGTTTGGCTGGGGCTATTTCAAGATCTTTGTCGAATATTTAGATCTTTATTAGCGATTTTTTTGTGATATGTTATTCCCACCATCAATCTGTAGCACTGTAATCAGAGTAGGACATCACATCTGATGTTTGTGGCAGCAGGAAGTTAATGCTTGCTACCACCTTTCACCTATCAGCACAGCATTGCGAAGGCTTGCTGTCACCTGATGTTTTGTTCAGGGATTATCGCGACTTCTGGTCTGCTCACCACACAAGCCGGCATTGTGTGCAGGCCTCTCTCCCAATCTGTTTATGTGGGATTACTCATAGTGACTGGCACGTCTGCCCTGTGGTGGGTGTGAAGACATGATTGAATGATTTTTAACAGTGTAATTATGTACAGTGAGTTATGTTGATGTCGATTTTGTGACATTATTCCTTGCATGATCAGAAAAAAGTGAAGTATTTAATTACTTCTTTTCAATGTATTTTACAAGACATGTTAGAACACAGAGAATGATAATGTTTCCCCACCAAATAAAAGATAGATATCACCCTTGTAAACTGAAATTAAAAATAAACAGTATATCCTATGCTATGTAACTGACATTAGGTTGAATTTCCTGTTATGAGGTCCTTCCTCTCCACCACAGAAAAATTCCTTTTCCCACTAATGGGATGCTGCGGAATTTCCCAGAGGGGGAAGGGTTAATTAGTCAATTAATTTGATACCAAATGTGTGCTTCTATCGGCGAGAGCGTTTCTCAGAGGGGTGGGAAAGGAGGAAGGGTAGTGTGAGGGGTGTGGTTTTCTCAGAAGGATGGATTATCCCCAGGGAGTCATAAATCAATTGACAGAACGGTAGGTTAAGGAGGAAGGGTCATAAATCAATCAAGTTTGGCTTTGAATGTATGTTTGCCTCTGAACGTATGCACTAACAAAATGCACCAGCACCCCTGTTACCTGACTACTTCCAAGTGAACCCCTCTTACTGTGTTGACTGGCACATACACGCAACTGAAATATATGACTTAGTCAACATTAGGGTTCAAATGATTGCCTAGTATCAATTCTATACCACTTACAGAGGCACAGACTGACTACAGTGCTCTTTTAAGGGGTTTTGTAGAACGATCTTAGAAAAATGTGTGTAATATGTGGCTGAAAAAAAAACAACTAGTTCCTAATATACTATTACTAGATAATCCATTCAGCTATTTTATTGATGCTATTTAGCTGATGTGGTCAATTTCGAAATTATACAATTTCATCTTCTGACGTGCTTTAAGCATTCCAACTCAACCAAAATATCAATCATGTGAGTGGGATGTGCGTTGTATGTTGTATATCAGATGTGCTGTTTTCAATGTGGTTTTAGCTAACAGGACTTTAACTTTGAAATATTTCGAGATCTATGCTGTTGAATACTAAAATACCTGACAATAACGACCCCTTTGATTCTAACCCAATTAGAATACATCGTTTTCAAAAATAAAAGACTCTTGAGCACAATGCATGGTCTCTTTGATGTTGTACTATGTGGCACTCGATCTGCGATGTATATAAACATCTAACACATGTTAAAAAGTGAACCCAATATTACTTGTAAAATCAAAATGAATTTGCAAAGAAATTGCTCTATTATTATTTGTAATTCAACATGGCTTTGCAAAAATCGTGTAGTATTTGCAATGTCAATATAGCTTTGCAAAAAAGTAATCCAATATCACTAACTATACCATACATGTCATTATACATGAAAATGAATTGATTATATTTTTTGAGACCACTTGGATCACAGGTAAAATAAATATATAAACATCAATTATATCATTATACAAAGATAATGTTATATACAAACAGAAAAGAGATATTAGTTACCCTTGCCTTAATACTATTTTAAAGAAAACCAGTTTCTGCAGATAACAGAAACTGAAATAAGCAAAAGAAAACATAACTTTAATGAATATTAATCATGAAGATAACGTTCATAGATAGGGACAGTAGTATTATTAACAGTGATGAATCTAACATACCTATAGTACTATAATGCCCCAGTGTAATTTTTTGTATTTCATTATACATAATGTGTAGTTATTTCAAATTTCAAAGACAACCCATTTGTGTAAAACCATTCAGTGACTTTCACAAAATATCATTTATTATTTCTCTGTAGCTGCTTCATTTCTTGACTTCACACAATGTTTGTATCATCTGCAAACGGGACTAATTCTGCCTTCTGATATAAATAAAATGGCAGATCATTAACATAAAGTAAGAACAGTAATGGGCCAATGATCAAGCCCTGTGGGATTCCCATTGTAGTTACTCCCAGTGCAGGTGATGGGGTGTCGCTCTCTGTATTGCTCGAACAGCCTAAGGCAACATTTTCCATTCTGTTTCTTACATAGGAACTAAACCAGGCATTTGCTGAACTATATAGTTCATAAAAATGTGACTTCTCTAATAGAATATTATGACTGACACAACCAAATGCTTTTGATAAGTCAAAGAAGACGCCAGCTGGTGATGTTTTAGAAGTTAAATATTTTATTACATGCTCAATAGATGTACGTATAAGCAGCTGACTCAGTAGAATGGTCCTTTTGAAATCCAAACTGTGATTAGTGAAGTATCCCATAATTACACAGGTGGATGACAGTCTCAGAGTATATTATCTCCAAAAATTGTTATAAGATATCATGAGTCACACTGGATGGTAGTCATTGACATCTGTGGAGTCATCCTCTTTATAGACAGGTGTAAGAATGGGCTATTTCAGTCTTTCTTGGATAAGTGACTAAGAAAACGACATGTTATAGGACCACAAGTTTTTAGTGTGACCCAAGATTTCTTTAGTGACTTCTGATTATTTCGTTTCATTACACATTCTGGAAAACTACTTTAAAAATGGATGCAAGGTCATTAAGAACCAGGCTGAGTTTTGGGTTAGCAATACACTCATTGCTTGGATGATGTTGTCCAGGATACCGAGCAGCATACATAGCACACGCCCGTTGGGCATTTTGATCACAATAGCCATACATCAACACGATATCGACCTTTTCCGCAATTGGTAAATGGTCCATTTTAACACGGGTAGGAATGTTACGTGATACCACGTTCTTATACGTTTGTGACTATTACAGCGCCATCTATCGCAAAGTGAAAAAAGTGGTCCAACTAAAATATTCATATTTCTTTACTTACTACACGAATATGTAATAAAAATGGGGGTTCATATTTAAAAAAACGCAGTTGATATCCGTTTGACCTATAGCAGCGCCATCTAGGGGGCCAACCATAGCGCCTTCTGGTTTCCCCCTTCAAGCTAGACGAGTTTCGTTCTTTGTAGTTTTTTCGTTTGATGCTTATTTCGTGAGTTATTTGGCCCAGTCACTATCAATGGACCACCCTGTATACAGGGTGTTACAAAAAGGTACGGCCAAACTTTCAGGAAACATTCCTCACACACAAATAAAGAAAAGATGTTATGTGGACATGTGTCCGGAAACACTTAATTTCCATGTTAGAGCTCATTTTAGTTTCTTCCACCTACGCTCAATGGAGCACGTTATCATGACTTCATATGGCATACTCTACCTGTGCTGCTAGAATATGTGCCTTTACAAGTACGACACAACATGTGGTTCATGGAAGATGGAGCTCTTGCACATTTCAGTCGAAGTGTTCGTATGCTTCTCAACAACAGATTCGGTGACCGATGGATTGGCAAAGGCGGACCAATTCCATGGCCTCCACGCTCTCCTGACCTCAACCCTCTTGACTTTCATTTATGGGGACATTTGAAAGCTCTTGTCTACGCAACCCCGGTACCAAATGTAGAGACTCTTCGTGCTCGTATTGTGGACGGCTGTGATACAATAGGCCATTCTCCAAGGCTGCATCAGCGCATCAGGGATTCCATGCGACGGAGGGTGGGTGCATGTATCCTCGCTAACGGAGGACATTTTGAACATTTCCTGTAACAAAGTGTTTGAAGTCACGCTGGTACGTTCTGTTGCTGTGTGCTTCCATTCCATGATTGATGTGATTTGAAGAGAAGTAGTAAAATGAGCTCTAACATGGAAAGTAAGCGTTTCCGGACTCATGTCCACATAACATATTTTCTTGCTTTGTGTGTGAGGAATGTTTCCTGTAAGTTTGGTCGAACCTTTTTGTAACACCCTGTATGTGGCTAAAAGGACCCCTAGATCACTTTTCCTGTCAGATTTCTTCAACAAATTTATATTAAAATCACCAGAAACTATCCATTCCTTCTGTCTGACAGAGAATGCTACCAAAATTTTCATGAAAATCTCCCAATTACCCAGTGAAGACCTGTATACTATAAAAATCACAAATAACGCTTCTATACTCTGATCGATACAGAAGTTACTTATTTCTACATTTTTGTATTTGTGTCCCTTTTTTACGAATGTGACACCTCCACATTTATCCACACTGCATCTACAAGAACATGCAGCTAACTTATAACCACTTACTTTAAGATTTTCTATCCATATGGTTATATAGTGTTCAGACAGACAGAGGATGTCAGTTTCTTTCCATTACTAAGATCATGCAAACAAATTAGTAGCTCATGTATTTTTTGGCGTCTAACATTCTGATGAAGCAAGCCGATTTCACTTTTTCCTCTATTATTACAAGATTAGCTGAGGGTCTCTGTCTGTAATGCTGGCTACCTGAATTCTGAATCTCAGCTAATTTCAGAGTCTCATCTGACCCCAATAAGCAGTAGACTTTGCCTTTGTGTGTTGGTGGCCCATCTTATAGTTTCTGCTAAGTCTTCCTGCACCAACTACTGGAACAGCACTAACGTGAGATTTTTCATCCACCTGAAGGTGCTCTCCCAGCTAGCTCCATGTTTACTCACTTTACAGCATCGTTAACTCAGGGCTGGTAATAGCACGGCAGAAACTCTGCAAAATGCACCCAGTTGCTTCCATTTTGTCCAGGTCATCCCTAATACTGTCCTTTTCGTTTGTAGCTAGACCCACCTCTCGTGACATCAAGTGGTCAGTTCTGCATTATATAGGGTTTTTTGGAGACCCTTGATCAGACATAGTAGTTTTCGATTGGAGCTCGAGTTTTCATGCTTTCTACTACAGTATTACCGTCATTTGAAAGAGTATCTTTTATCTCAACTCGTGTATCATTAGAATCAGTCACTCTAAGAAGAAAATCTCTTGCACTTGCAGTAATATCATCCTTCCACATGACTTCTTTCTAGTGTTTGAAGAATCAACTAAAGATTTCTAATGGCTAAAATACTTCATTTTTCTTACTCTTTATTTTATCATTGCGAATTCAATACATATTTTATGAGGATGGGATTAAGTCAACAGCGTTAAAACAATGAGGAATTTAATGGATGTCCTATCTACATAGAATATTATTTACTCCTTTCCTTCATGCTCACAAAGTCAAAAACTGTGCAAAATAGTTATCAGTCAACTTTTTGTTGTGTTTTCCATCAGATACTGGATAGTCTGTTCCATCAACTATGGCAACCATAAAACCCATATGCAAGGGAGCATATTAGGAATTCGCCCATACATCATAAATATGGATCTTTATCTCTCTATCCTTCTTACGAATATTTCGGTTATTTTCAGTCTTCTCACTTACAGAAAAAGTCTGAAATTAGTAGCTTTCGATTGTGGTCATTTAAAAAGAATAAAGACATCATTCCATCCCCATTACAACTGTTTCATTGGTCTCATTATCATCATTCAAATTATCATTTTCATCATTGTCTGTTACAACCAATCTGATCATTAACATAAACAATGAATGAGGCAGTTCATAAATTAGAGGTGCACCAGTCTCAGGATTGGGCCTGACTAAGGCACTGATGTTTGTCTGTCTATGAGAGTTACTGTGTCCAGACTAAGCGCCCGCAACTCTCGCTTCCCGCGAAGCAGACCGGTAGAGCGGGCCCCGGACCGAGTAGGGGTCAGATGACCGGTCGTCCCGGAAACACAGACGCTTCTCAGAGACCACCAGGAGGCGTCCACGGCGCCGCAAGAGGTTGCTACAGCTGTGGACCTCTTTCCTTCCGCTCGACACGTGACAGCAAATAGAGCCAGCCATATCCGCCGCCGCCAACGTACCGGAGCCATCCTCACAGGGTCTCTACTCGTCCTCGGACTCAGGTGACGGCAACGTGGACTCTGCGCTGCTCTTCACGAGACGCCCGGGGCTTGGTTTGGTGAAGTTGTATGGTTACTACAGACAGTTTGTTTGGAAGAATCTCTGATTTAGTTATTGGGAGGCTTGGAGGATCAATCCTACCTCACGAATACTGTTTTGTAAATTTTGAAGAAAGACTTTAGTTTAAATAAAACCACTATAACTCACACTAAGATTTTCCTATCCGCGGACGGCGGATATATTGAGAGTGATCTGTATGCTTTACAAACAAACCATCAACTAAATTATAATTTATATTAAGATAAGTTCAAATTATATAATTTTAGAAACATAATTAGCGATTGTCTCATTGTTTGCTGCAGTAGTGATTACTGAAATGTAACACATATCCACTATTATCCATTTTATCCATATACAACTGAATGCCACTTTTACTAATAACTCTATACAGGGTAAGCGAAATTCGTGCACTTTGGCTTCGCAGCACGACTCCTCACATGCCAGTGACAAAATGTCTCTCACAAAATTTCGTCTGGCCGAGCACATCCGGCAGAAAAAGGACGTTAAAGAGTGGGAATCTGGCGACGCTGAAACCACATGTATGGTAACTGTCTCTGTATGCAGGTATTAGTTACGCTGCACAGGTGGTGCAGTGGAAAGAGTGTTGGATTATCATGCAGCAGGTTGACGGTTCGTTCCTGGGTTAGGGCAGATGTTTTTTATTTGGTAAATGTAGTGCAGGTGGTACGGTATCTGGCATCTTAATCGTCAACAGGGATTGCAGTGGGTCCTCTAGAAGACATTTGCACTTACAAACTACAATCGTAGAAATGGAAGATTGTTCAACTTTGAAAGAAGCCCTTTCCACGTCATGGGCATGAATTTATTTGCACCACCTCATCTACTAGATGCGAAACCTTTTTTCTTTGTACCCCCCTCCAATGGTCCCATAGATTAGTACCAACTATTTTTCTTGCCTCGTTCAGGTCCAGTACATTTCATTAGGGCCTTAAGTTACCAGCAGGACTAGCAACGCCCTTTGTGAATAATGTCCAAACTCGGTTACTATTTGTATGTGTTATCACCATGGTCCCACTAATTACGCCTTTCAACATTGATTCTGGTAACCACATGCTGTTTAGTATGTATCTTAATGCATTATTATTATTCTATCGATGGAATTGTGGAAACATCACGTCTATTACCATTAGGGAAACAGTATAATTCTAAACCGAACATGCAGAACAATATGTGTCAGAGGGATAATGCGCATTATGTGGAACACTGCACAGGTTTGACGGCGTGTTTATACTGTATGCACTGCCCACCAGAGAGGGACTAGTTGCGAGCAGAGTAACGCGCCCATGACAGACTCCAATGTACATGCGTACACGTATCGAATTTTCTCATTGTAAGCCTCTAAACCAGTGTGGCAGACGTATGGCGTACACAAACGATGAATATGCGGATATGCTTCTGGTCCTTGGTGCATCTGATAACCGGGATGGTGTTGCTGTTCGTGAATATGCTGCTAGATGTCCTCATTAACGCCATCCACATAAAAAATGTTTTATCGTCTGGAGCTGCGACTTCATGAGTGAGGTTCTCTCCTTCCACCATCGCGTGACAGTTCGTCCATGGACTTGCCATGCTCCAGCTACTGAGGAAGTTATTCTGGAGGTCATACACCAAGAACCTCAGCGAAGTACACTCAGTGTAGCTAGGAAGCTGCGTGTCTTGCAATGCACGTTCATTAACATGCTGCACGAGCACGGGCTGCACCCCTATCATTATGCTTTCATGCTACACCTGCATCCTGCCAATCGCCATCAGTGATTGCAGTTATGTGGATGGTTCCAACAACAGGAAGCCAACAATGACTTCGTGAACACTGTAATATGATTGAATGAAGCAGCATTCACTCGTGAGGGTGTCTTAAATATGTACAATGTCCACCATTGGTGTGAGGTTAACCCACACATCAACTGCGACTGTGGATATCCAGTTCACTACGGTATCAGTGTCCGGGACGGAATATTGGGCGACAGGTGTTTGGGCCCCTACGTATTGCCTGACAGGTTGACTGCACGAAGGTATCATGCACTCCTCTCGAACTATCTGCCTGATGTGCTGAAAGATATTCCACTTTATGTTCGCCAGAAGATATCGAATGTGGAAGAAGTGGAAGGGCGTGCTCATGCTGCTTTGCTGCAAATGGTCCAGAGCTGTATGATCCGGCAGGTTGCGCTATATTTGGGGGTGCAAGGAGGTCGCTTTGAGCATCTGTTGTTCTGAGGACAATGTATACTGTTATGGATGCGATGCAGTCATTAATATTGACATTATTATTGTCACTGGTTGTTAATGTGCAACATCTGAGCTCTCATATTATATATAATAGAAATGATAAGTAGATGTTGTGTTATTGTACTGTGCAATCATCTTTGGCATCTCGAAACAGCGTGACAAAATGTTGTAAAT
Organism: Schistocerca serialis cubense; assembly: GCF_023864345.2. Taxonomy (NCBI): domain Eukaryota; kingdom Metazoa; phylum Arthropoda; class Insecta; order Orthoptera; family Acrididae; genus Schistocerca; species Schistocerca serialis. The sequence goes on from NC_064640.1 coordinate 375,290,502, forward strand.
TTAGGAAACTTGTGACCTAAGAAACGGCATGTATTACAGTACGAAATGTCAGAAAGAAATAAGCAAAAAAAAAAAAGAGCGCCCCAACCCATGATTGAACCGTCGACCTCCTGCATGCTAACCTAAAACTCTACCCACAGCACCAACTGTACAGCATATGTGCTGACAGAGGTAGTTACCATACATGTGGTTACAGTGTTGCCAGATTGCCACTCTTTAATGTCGTTTTTCTGCTGGATGTACTCGCCGGACGAAATTTGGTGACACATATTTTTTATCCCAACATGTGAGGAGTCGTACTGTGAAGCCAGTGTGCGCGAATTTCGCTTCACCCTGTATATAGTCACCTGCTTTCATATTTCATATTTATGTCAGGCTTATCTGTATGAATAAATTTTTCTAAACCTTTCAAAGTGTATTGACCAATAGGAAGTATTATTGTTTATTCATCAAAATACAATTTGTTATTTTAACTTAATTTAGTGTGCAATAATAGGACCAGGTGGGGGTGGAAAAACAACTACATTGATTGATAACTATCTCTTAGCTCCACGTTGGTTAAAGTAGAATGAAATAAACAATTTATACATTTTCTCTAAAAGCTTGAATCACTCAAAGTAGCTAAGTGCTTATAAAGCAATATAAATGGATTGAGGAAGTAACACGTGACTTGTTAGCCTAACTTATTAGTAGCAATGATGACACTATATCATTAGGTGAACATCAAGATAATTCAGTAGTGGTATTTGACAACTATGTATTGGAAAATCAAGAAATTTTGCTAGAGTATTTTACTAGTGGTATACATACTCGAATAAACTGCCTCCATTAAGCTCAAATATATTTAAAGATACCTAAGCAATTAGGTAGAGAAAACCTCAGTTTTTAAATATATTTGGATGAGATGACACAAATGCATACCACCTTTACCGTGAAATGGTTGATGATAACAAGAACTTTGATGCATTCAAAAAATTATGCACAAGCTGCTGGACTGATGACTTTAGTTTCATTAATGTTGATTTAGTACATGGATCATGTTGGGATATATCGAAATACATTTATTAACATGTAACACTCACACACACACACACACACACACACACACGTTTTCTGTTATATAAATGTTTGCATAATACAATCCATAGGTCGGTAAATAGACTAAACGAAGCAGAAGAAATGTTGAAGAGTTAACAAGAAAGATTTAAGCTTTAGAAAAAGCAACCACATACACAGGATTGTCTTGTTATTGATGGAATGAAAGGAAAAGAAAATGAGACTGAAAGCGTTGGTGATAATGTAATAAAGGCAATAGAGGAAACTCGATAAGTTGGAAAGAAACTGATATATTACCATAAACAGCAATAACACGATTTATTTTCAGTTAGTTCATCAGCTGAATCAGTATATGAAATAGGTTCGTTTCCAGAATATGATAATGGCTCATTTGAATAAAATCGAGAATATACTTTATACTCGTAATTTTGGAGAACGTTCTGAGGTTTACATTGATAAAGGAAGTCAGAGAATATTTTTCATGCAAGAACATTCTCAGTCCGCAGCTCGTGGTCGTGCGGTAGCGTTCTCGCTTCCCACGCCCGGGTTTTGTGATGTCCTTAGGTTAGTTAGGTTTAAGCAGTTCTAAGTTCTAGTGGACTGATGACCACAGACGTTAAGTCCCATAGTGCTCAGAGCCATTTGAACCATTTTTGAACCAAGAACGTTCTCGGCATGAGTAAAAGGGTGGGGAAAGTTGCTCAAAAGAAAGAACACTCTCTGATTTTGTATGAACAAAACTAGAGGAGCTTCTCGCAAGCGTGAAGCAGAGAACATTCTGTGTTTTTGTAGTGAGCTGTGTAACACACTCTAAGCTGAGTAAATTCTGTTCGGGGTTAAGTTTTACTGACTTTTTGGTAGTAATGGCGGAATTTATGTTGCTTCGAACGTAAAAAAAGATATATGTAGCCCAAAGAAATGATGGAGAGACAAACTGTAGAAGTTTTTATGGGTTTAACATTAAAAACTTTATTTGCCTGCCGAGATTCCTTACAGAAAATCATGAAAGAAGAGAGGGTGACCTTTCAAACGACGTGAAAAATTGAAATATTTTTGTTGCTATTTAGCAGACCCAAGTTTTCAGATGGATGTGCGAGAAGACTTCAGTATACGTGAAACAACTGTGTCACTGACATTTCCAAATCTTCGTCATCATGCCATCTCTCTGCACAAATCTTATATTTTGATATGTTAGAAATAACTAGAGGGATCAGAAAAATTAATAAGTAGCAATCTGTTTCCGTAACAAACTCCATGGACAACCACTTATGTACTTGACATGTAGCAGAGAATTATGAAACGTATATAACCAAAATTATTGAGTGTTAGAAAAAGTTCCGCTTTGGAGTCGATGAAAATGTCATGTAATCTTAAGATTTCGTTCATATAATGTACTCACTTAACTTTAATAACGAAAAAGATTTCCGCATATTGGAAATTCGATAACATCGCACGAAAATGCATTTTGTAAACTGTCTGTAGTCATCTTAATAATTTGTTACTGGATATAAAAGTAAAATCGAAACGTAGTTCTTCCACAACACACTGATGCCAGTTCCATATTTGGTCACTGAAGAGTTTGTCTATTTGAATGAGTGGAGTGAAATGTAACATTTCACCTGCATTCTGTGCCAGCCATGGCAAACAACACACACTGAGAACCTTCTCAAGAAGGTAGGGAGATACTGAGAAGTAACTCGAATGTCAGAGAATATGCTTCGAAATTTTTATTCATACGAAATTGAGAACATTCCCACAGAATGTTGTTTTGTTCTGAGAATCTTCTTCAGAGGATGTTCTCTTTTTTTTATTTGTATGACCCAAAGATTCATTCCCTCTTCATCAAGAAGGTCACTGAAAACAATATTATCAGAACTAGAATCAAAAGATAAGACATTTGGCAGAAGACTGTAACAACAACAACACTGTACTATTGTACATATAAGTAAATTTTTTTTTTCCATCTGATGTTTCAATAAACTTGAGTAATTCATGTTCTGATTTCATTTGTTTTCTTGTTTCATGCCATTGTGTTAAGAAAACTGTAAACAATTTTCAATGTGAATATTAATGTTTATGTCAAATGTCAAACAATATTGTAATAGAATTGAAAGGTAACAAATGTTGAAACTGTTGTAACAGGTTTGAAATTGTAACTGTGCATCTGGTCCATACGTAGGCAATGTGTTAGAATATGTAGAATGAAAAACCTCGGGTGAATACCCTGTCTGTAAGGGAGCGGTAAAAGGTGGATGGCAGGCGGGCGCGGGAAAATGCGCACGGGCGCTGCACGGCACAACGGGCTCAGCAGTAGTAGTTGGAGATTGGCATTGGTCTGAGCAACACGTTCTGGAGCAAGAAGGCTCTCCTGGAAGACGTAGTTTCATTGAGCCTTGGATATGCCGTTCCAACGCCCATACAGCATGACAAAATTCCATAGGCACTAAATGGAAAAGTATTGCGACGCTATGAAGAAATAAAGTGCCGATACGTCAAGAGCCATAGCTGTGGTTGTATGTGTGCTTTGTGCCTTGCCGTCTCGCCGCCCACCAACCGCCGCATCGATACGAACAGGTTGAAACTTTTGGTACTGTATTCGTATGGACCAGTGTTACTTTTGTTCCATACTATTCAATAACAACTTAAATTTTACCAGAACTTTCCTATCATTTAATTATCCTCACAACTAACCTAGATAGGGTCCTTTCCAAATGTTGTTTAATCTGAGTGTCCTGAAATGGAAAATTAAATTTTGTGTTAATAATAATTACCTGCAGACCTAACTATGTAAGAATGGTGTTTAAAGAACTGTTTTGTTAATGAACCAGTAAATGAATAACGAAGGTCTGATAAAGTTGGAAGATAACTTTAATATTGATTTAGTAATGAAGTTTAATTATTTCGAGACAGATATAAAGGTATTTAAATGAGTAGGAAATAAGATAAAAAGAGTAGTAACTCATATACTGGAAATCTTGAGCGCATAATGAATTCAGTAATCAAATTTTTTTTAATACAGTGATCATAACAGTTTCAGGGTCCCTCCCTTTTTTTTATCCATTTGAATTCTGAGGTGTTCTGAATTGGTTTGACTAGCAAAAGTTAAAGTCAATATATATGTCAAAAGTTATTAGTGTTTTATCTTTATCAAAAATGACATTTTGTGTGTGGCCCCAAAGTGCTACTTCTGGGGTAACCTATGCCCGATTTTAATCAGATCAATAGACAGTACGAAGTTTGGTAGTATACATTTTAGTGTAGTGTTAAGTATTTATGGTTTTTTCATATCAGTACAGAACGTGAAACTATCAGTTCAATAGATTTTCTGGTTCTAAAATTCTACTATATTATGCAGTGTTACTACTTGTACAGGGAAGAAACTCAGTTAATGCCTAATTAGGCTGGCGACCGTATTATTAACAAATTGGTAGCATCTGCTGTGTTGCTTTTTGTCCGTCCTGACGTGTAGTTGCATTTCGGACTTATTTGACGTATCATTGTTATTACAGAGTGGGTGTAAGTCTGATTTGCCACCATTCAGGTACACGCGGTCAATATATATACAAAAATCCTGTCTCGTAAAGTGAACCACACTCACATACTGTAGTGCAGGCTTTAATGAGTATCGTGTGCCCCATGCGCACGTTACAAGACAAGTAGTTTATCAAAACAATATTGGAAATTTGGAAGTTGATTTCAGTAAGGAAGATGTTATGGCACGAAATGAGTGACACATATGTTTTACTGATATTATTAACAAAGAAGAGTAAAAATGAATTAGTTGGCATGTATACTCAAGATGCTTTTCAAAATTATAAGGAAATTGTTAACAACACAAATTTAATTTATAAAAATTTTTACTCAAACACCAATAGTATAAGATCTAGTCAGGTACAAAATAGATGTACATTTGAAACTAAACTGAGACTATATAAAAGAATACAAAGGATTCACAAGAAAAGATTCTATCAAAAAGTAAAATGACAAACTTGTTGAATATGTTTGGTGAATATTTGAACTGCTCTTCCGGCAAAAACGCTAAAAGTCATACATGTCAGCGAAGAGAACCCAATGGTGATCAAACGTAGGAGGTGCCTTGTAGCATTTTCTGTTCATGCGGAAAAGAATATGTAACTCATATTCTCTTTTTCACCTCATTCACACAATGGGGTACATGATCAGACGAACACAATGTGGATGCTTCCTATAACACCTGTGGTTCAATGTGAGGTGCATTGCAGGTTTATGAGTCTTCTATGATATTGATTTCTCTCATGCCAGTAGTTAGGAAACTGTACTGGGTTCGCTCTGACATAAACATTGCTTCAATATTTGCAGGTCTCCTGCCATTCTGCAATCATCTTATCTTTGATCTTCATTTAATAAATTTAAAAGATCGCTAGCCAGTAATTTCATGTGTCACCTCACTCCATCATATATGGATGCTTTGACTAGCCTGACGAATGTTTCAGTGCTAGGTATACCACAGTGTAACGCCAGATTGATAGGTTAATGGCAATTAATGGTGAGGAGGAAGTAAGCAAAAACTATAATTACAATGAAAAAGTTGATATAACACAGGCTAATAAGTAAATTCAATATCATTATCAACAATCACAGAAGCATATCTTATTTAGTAAAGTTTCTAACTAATTTACCACATTTTGGATGAGTGAAATATATGGAAAAGAACCAGTGAACACATTAATTAACAAGTTACCATTTGAAATGCATCTACCTGAATAGTCATGCTGTGGGCCTGACTCTAAGTTGTGGGAAAGGTTTGCAAAAAGATCTAAATATGTTGGTCCATTAGATGAGGTACATAAAAGACATGAGATAGCATAAAATAATTATAACGTTTTAGAGCACAGACATGAAGTACATGAAGTAATTCAAAAAATGGCAAAAGAAACAATCTACAGTAACAATACGTCATTTAATGAAAAATTAGCCACAACAGCAGTTATAAGTATAATTATGTAAAGAGAAAACTACATGTAGGTGTTGACATTTATGACAAAAGATAGACACTGCAGTATTTTTTTGTATAAAATCTTTACCATTGATAACACTGGACTGCCTACTAGTAAACAAACAGTTAAAGTACTTAAGCTCGATATCAATGAATTACACAGTAATGATGATTATTTAACTACTACTCAAAACAGGGAGAGAGATAAGAAGAATAATGGAAGCTTGCTGTTACAACTAGGCATGCATGTTATGAAGATGTATCTTGAACATCTTGTGAAAAAGAAGTAAGGTAATGGACTAATATCAAAAGTATCTGGACACCGTCAAAAAATATGTTTTTATATTATGTGCATTGTGCTGCCACCTACTGCCAGGTATTCCATATCAGTGAGTAGTCATTACACATCGTGAGAGAGCAGAATTGGGTGCTCCGCTTAACGTACAGACTTCGAACGTAGTCAGGCGATTGGGTGTCACTTGCTTCATACATATGTATGCGAGATTTCCACACTCCTAAACATCCCTAGGTCCACCTTTTCCGATGTGATAGTGAAGTGGAAACGTGAAGGGACATGTACAGCACAAAAGCGTAAGGCCGACATCGTCTTTTGACTGACAGACACCACCGACAGTTGAATAGGGCCGTATTGTGAAATAGGCAGACCTCTATCCAGGCCATCACACAGGAATTCCAAACTGCATCAGCACCCACTGCAAGTACTATGACAGTTAGGCAGGAGGTGAGAAAACTTGGATTTCATGGTCGAGCGGCTGTTCATAAGCCATACATCATACCGATAAATGCCAAACGACGCCTTGCGTAAAGATTGGACGATTGTACAGTGGAAAAACGTTGTGTCAAGTGACGAATCACGGTACACAATGTGACGATCCAATGACAGGGTGTGGCGATGGCGAATGCGTGGTGAACGTCATCTGCCAGCGTGTGTAATACCAACAGTAAAATTCAGAGGTGGTGGTGTTATAGTGTGGTCGTCTTTTCCATGGAGGGGGCTTGCAATTTGGGGATAGCGATTGCATCTTTCAACACGATCGAGCACCTGTTCATAATGCACAGCCTGTGGCGGAGTGGTTACACAACAATGACATCCCTGTAATGGACTGTCCTGCACAGTCCTGACCTGAATCCTCTTGAACACCTTTGGGACGTTTTGAAAGGCCGACTTCATGCCAAGCATCACCGACCGACATTGATACCTCTCCTCAGTGCAGCACTCCATGAAGAATAGGCTGCCACTCCCAAAAAAAACTTCCAGCACCTGATTGAACACATGCCCGAGAGAGAGGAAGCTGTCATCAAGGCTACACCATACTGAATTCCAGCATTACTGGTGGATGGCGCCACGAACTTGTAAGTCTTTTTCAGCCAGGTGTCCGGATACTGTTGGTATTTGCTGCATTAGGTGCACTAGGTTCATTATCAGGAGGAGCTGTTGAAATTACAAATGCAGTTAGAAATAAAAAGAAGATTCAGTGTCATCAGAACAAAAGGAACTTAATGAATAATTAGAAAAGAAGTGTACAGAATTAAAAAACCATTGCAAAAAATAATTTATATGTGCTCTAATGCATTGAAAAATTTTGTTGACTTGTTTGGTGGACTGTACAAAAAAAATAGTTACCAAGTTATGACAAAGTAAAGTCTACTACAGTGTGGGGAGATCACAATACTATGTTGAAGTAATATGTGGTTATTTGCATGTATTTGTCCAAAAGTTACCCTTAGATGGATTTATGTAATAAATGAACATTTTTAGATATAAGGTAAAACAATAAAACGAAGTAGTTACAACTAAAGAATTAGAAAAAATGAAACGTGACCTACTTACAACAAAAGAGCTAGAAAAGGGAGTAAAAAAGACAAATGTGTGAATGATTATATACCTAAAACTTTTATAAAATGGAATATTATGTCATCTTTCTTGGAAGAAGAGTAGTTGATATAGGTGATCCAATATGAGACTGACGCAGTTACAATACAGGATCTTGAAAAGAAAGTCATCAGCCTAGCTGCAAAATCTAAGTACACATGTATTGTAAAATGGTTCAATAACTATACCAGCATAACACAATTTATATAAAACATCATTAATCTAAGAACAATGTCTGATGACTTGTTAAATGTGTTTAATGATGAAATTAACAAAGAACGTCTGATTTTGAGTATGCTTAAACTGAAAAGATATATATTACCAGTTTACCACAATTTTGGTATAACAAATTAATATACACTCCTGGAAATTGAAATAAGAACACCGTGAATTCATTGTCCCAGGAAGGGGAAACTTTATTGACACATTCCTGGGGTCAGATACATCACATGATCACACTGACAGAACCACAGGCACATAGACACAGGCAACAGAGCATGCACAATGTCGGCACTAGTACAGTGTATATCCACCTTTCGCAGCAATGCAGGCTGCTATTCTCCCATGGAGACGATCGTAGAGATGCTGGATGTAGTCCTGTGGAACGGCTTGCCATGCCATTTCCACCTGGCGCCTCAGTTGGACCAGCGTTCGTGCTGGACGTGCAGACCGCGTGAGACGACGCTTCATCCAGTCCCAAACATGCTCAATGGGGGACAGATCCGGAGATCTTGCTGGCCAGGGTAGTTGACTTACACCTTCTAGAGCACATTGGGTGGCACGGGATACATGCGGACGTGCATTGTCCTGTTGGAACAGCAAGTTCCCTTGCCGGTCTAGGAATGGTAGAACGATGGGTTCGATGACGGTTTGGATGTACCGTGCACTATTCAGTGTCCCCTCGACGATCACCAGTGGTGTACGGCCAGTGTAGGAGATCGCTCCCCACACCATGATGCCGGGTGTTGGTCCTGTGTGCCTCGGTCGTATGCAGTCCTGATTGTGGCGCTCACCTGCACGGCGCCAAACACGCATACGACCATCATTGGCACCAAGGCAGAAGCGACTCTCATCGCTGAAGACGACACGTCTCCATTCGTCCCTCCATTCACGCCTGTCGCGACACCACTGGAGGCGGGCTGCACGATGTTGGGGCGTGAGCGGAAGACGGCCTAACGGTGTGCGGGACCGTAGCCCAGCTTCATGGAGACGGTTGCGAATGGTCCTCGCAGATACCCCAGGAGCAACAGTGTCCCTAATTTGCTGGGAAGTGGCGGTGCGGTCCTCTACGGCACTGCGTAGGATCCTACGGTCTTGGCGTGCATCCGTGCGTCGCTGCGGTCCGGTCCCAGGTCGACGGGCACGTGCACCTTCCGCCGACCACTGGCGACAACATCGATGTACTGTGGAGACCTCACGCCCCACGTGTTGAGCAATTCGGCGGTACGTCCACCCGGCCTCCCGCATGCCCACTATACGCCCTCGCTCAAAGTCCGTCAACTGCACATACGGTTCAGGTCCACGCTGTCGCGGCATGCTACCAGTGTTAAAGACTGCGATGGAGCTCCGTATGCCACGGCAAACTGGCTGACACTGACGGCGGCGGTGCACAAATGCTGCGCAGCTAGCGCCATTCGACGGCCAACACCACGGATCCTGGCGTGTCCGCTGTGCCGTGCGTGTGATCATTGCTTGTACAGCCCTCTCGCAGTGTCCGGAGCAAGTATGGTGGGTCTGACACACCGGTGTCAATGTGTTCTTTTTTCCATTTCCAGGAGTGTATTTAGCTTGAAAGAATTTTTTCTCTTTATATTTCAATATTTTTATTTTATTTTTCGATTTAAAAGTTCCATTGATTTCATTTATTTAATGAAAAGTTTTAATAAATAAAAAGTTGATAGAAGAATTAAATTTCTAGTTTTATTTTTCACAGTATATGCTTTTCCTTAACTAAATAACTTATTTAATGTTTATTCCTTAATTAATTTAGCTCATGGTTTTTTCTATTTCAACACAGATTGACAAGTAAGTAAAATAAATGGTTGGTAGGATTTGTCATCTTATCTTATAAATTCACCAATCATTAGTTTTACAATTAACATTAATAAATATAAAACAACTACTATAGTTCAAAATTATATTGATGAATAGGGTAAAACTGAATACCCCAAAATGGTGTTTTATTGTAAAATATTGAAATTATTAAGATTCCATTTGATAACTATAATGCAATAGCATCTCCTAGCTTATTTGGATTCAATCATCAAATTCCATAGAAAATTAGAAGTACCATTTATGTTGAATGTGAACAGACATCATGAGAGGGTCTGTTTTGCACCAAATTGTCTGGATCTCCTAGAAGGTAAGGATTCATTAAGGATAATATAATTAGTAATGGTATTAATTTTAATCTGAGGTATGGATGAAGTGCAATTCTTTCAATCTTTCCGTTTAACCATAAAGGGTTATCAGATATTGATTGGTGAAGAAAGAAAAAATGGATTGCAGTTATAATATGGTAATACAAACTGAAACATAAAAAATCGATGTAACATTGCATTCTATACAGCAAAACCTCTTCATAGCCATTGAGCTATATCTATCCCTAAGTATGGAAATGTTGGTTATAAATTTGTAATTACTGTTGCTCTTCAGAAAGATATTTGACCTCAAAGCAGAACATACCATATGACTGCAGAGCCTATAACTAAAAAAAAATACTGTTCTTGTGATTTTTGTGTGTGTTTATACATATATGATCCATAATAAATTCCCCATCCTACATGCAAATAAACAGAAATAAAAAATATAGAGGCTCCATTTGCAGGCAATATTTGAATAATTCAAATATTATTTATGTCTCAACAAATATGAAATATGTTTCTAAATTTTATTTCAATATTTGAGGTATAATGTATAGTTAAAAATAATCTGGTTACAATTTGAAGTTAGTAAACACAGTCCTAGTAATAATCCAAAATTTCATGAAAATGAAATGTTTGTTCATGCATGTAGTTCTCAATAATTGTAATTAAAGGGTTTCTTAATCCTAGCAGTTTATTCATTAGTATAATTATCTTGTTTTATGGCAGAGCCTTCATTAATATTAGTAATTTCAACCACTACTGATAATGCTAGAGATAAATAAATTATTATTATTATTGTTATAATGAATGTTGAATTATTATATAATTTTTCTGAAGATATTTTTGATTCTTTATAATTAATTGAATTATTAATGTTTATAGGTTCAGTATTTTTAAAGAAGTCTATAAATATTATTACAGCTGAAACAATCAGCACAAGTACAATAGTAATTCATATTGTTAGAGTAAAAATTTTTCCTGAAATATTTCGTTTGATGCAATTTTTATAACATTAATACATGAAACTAATATAACACCAAGAAATGTTAAAAATAAAATATATGATAATCAATAATTCTGGCTCTCCACATAGTGCTGATGTACATCAAGATCTGAGCATTGTGCTAGCAGTGATTGCCAACTGTAAATCACACAGGGAAGATACCTGAACACATGTTGCACCTGTTGTATGATCAGAGACTATTGGGAACCATCTGACTGAAGCAGGATTACGATCACATGTGCCTATGGCCAGGCTACAACTGACACCATGACACTATTAGGCATCGCTACTCTAGTGTCATGAAAGAATTGACTTGAGAGTGAATGGCACTCTGTTGTTTTCAGTGATGAGAGTGGGTTCTGTCGGTATGTGAGTGGTGATGTTCATGTGTATGGCATGGACATGGTAAGCTGCCTGTGTCAGAGTGCATTTGCCCATGTTACACAGGTCCCATACCAAGCTTCATGATGTGGGGGAGCCATCAGTTAGAGCTTGTGGTTATAAATTTGAGATGTATGATTTCACATATATATGTAGCAACTGCTGTGGCCAGCGAGATCACCATGTGTCTCGCCAACTACACATGAATGGGAGATGATAAAGTCGGATCTTACTCGTTCCCCAGGGCGTGCAAGAACTATTGCCAAGTTGCAATAAAAAGCGAAAGATTCTTGAGATAATCTATCGCAAGATGCCATTCAGAAGGACCTACCTTTATGATAGTTTGCATGTGAGAATACACGCCTGCACTGTCGCCAGAGTTCACTGTGCACCGATGTAACTATTTGGGCACAACTTACTGTGACATGTATGTTTCATTTCATCTGAATTTGTTTTCAGACATTCCTACAATCATGCATTACCTGTCACTCACTTGTCAACTAAAAAGATATTGTCCTTAAGGGTGCTGCATTCTTTCCAGCATTATATATATACAGGTGGTCCAATGAAGTTTTGGATAAGATTATCTCGAAAACTATACATCGGGTAAAAATATTGGGTAAGACAAGTTCGTAAGCTCAAAAACGGGGTGGGGCGGGGGGGAAACTTTGAGATCTTAAAAGGAAACCCCCATTTTTTATTGCAGAATCGGATTCTCCATAAAAAAGTAATCAAGTTTTGTCTGAAACATTTTTTTAAACCATTGACAAATGGCGCTGAAATCGAGAAAAATTAAAATTGGGGAAGAGCTCCATTTATTTAGAATGATCCTAGAAGGACGTATCAAATCGATACAAAATGTGCACCAATTCCTTCATTACACCAAATTGGGGGGACAAGGAAGGAGCCCCCACGCGTGCACTATCTGAGATAAGAGACCGAAAATCATCTGTCAGATAATGCCGGCGTCCCCAGGAAACGTTGCAATAAAAGACAACGGCCAATCCTTCCAACAGCGGAAAAGCAAAAAGAATGGGCCCTTCTCAGAGCCAACTCTGACGATTGCAAGCCTAAACATTGAGGATATCACCAAAAACAAACAACAAATCATATCACAATTTTGCTGCATGCACAACTGGGACATATTGTGTATACAAGAAACACACAAGAAAGAAGGGGCAATAAGACCAGAAATAGAAGGAATGAAATTAGCCATAGAAAATCCACATCCTAAATATGGCAGCGCTGTCTTCACAAAACCTGAGGTGACCATAATATCAACTAACAGAACTACATAGAATAACGTAGAATTACTGACTGTCGAGTGTAGCACCTTCACCGTAACGTCAGTATACAAGCCGCCCAGAGAGAAATTCAACTTGACTTTGCCGCCAAACTTCAACAACCAGAAAACACAGTTCATCTTAGGAAACTTCAACTGCCACAGCACATCATGGGGCTACAAACATACAGACGACAACGGACATAAATTAGAGCAGTGGGCGGAAATAAATAACTTATCCCTGATCCATGATCCCAAGCTACCATGCTCGTTCAGCAGCAAAATCTGGAAGCGCGAATACAACCCTGATATCTGTTTTGTAAGCGCAAACGTGGAAGACCGATGCTTAAAAACTGCATACGCACCTCTTCCTAAAACACAACACCGACCTATCGGAATCCAAATATAAGCTGCTTTGAGAACAACGAAAATACCATTCCGCAGACGCTTCAACTTTAAAAAAGCTAAATGGACAGAATATGCTGTGGAACTGGATGCAGAAATAAAAAATCTACACCCAATTCCAGAAAATTATCAAACTTTCGTAGAGGCCCTCCAAAAGATTTTTCGAAGACACATACCCCGAGGCTGCAGAGAGCATTTCATCCCATGTCTCTCTGACGAATCAAAGAACATCCTGAGGGAGTACGAAATGCTTTACGAACAGCACCCCTTTAGTGAAGAAGTAGTTCAATGTGGAGAAACACTAATGGAAATGATTAGTGAATCAAGACAAAGGAAATGGGTCGAAACTCTGGAAAGAATGGGTATGACCCACAGTAGCAAAGTCGCTTGGAACTTAATAAAAAAAACTTAATTGTGACTTTGGGACAGCTAAACAATGCTCTTCAGTAACACCCAACCAAGTTGCCCATCAGCTCCTACTAAATGGAAAACCCAACAAGAAATGTCAGAAAATAAAAATCAGAAGAATTCAGAGTCAAGAGTCAAGCATGTTAGAAATACCATTTACCATGAAAGATCTTAATCATGGAATGAACTCAATGAAATACGGGAAAGCAGCGGGAGTCGACGACATATGCGTGGAACAGATCAAACAGCTCGGACCTAGTGCCAAGCAATGGATCCTGCAGCTCTTTAATCATTGCTTAAAAACGTGTAAGATCCCAAAGATGTGGAGGAAATCAAAGGTAGTGGCGCTACTAAAACCTGGGAAAGACGCAGGTCAACCGAAGAACTACCGCCCAATAGCACTCCTGTGCCATCTCTACAAACTGTACGAACGAATAATCCTAAACCACATAGCAAATATCGCAGACCAAAAGCTTACTCCCCAACAGGCTGGATTCAGACCCGGGAAATCATGCACCAGTCAAATCCTAGAACTCACAGAACACATAGAGGAAGGGTTTGAAAACAAACAAATAACAGGTGTAGCATTGGTGGACTTAAGTTCTGCATACGACACCGTCAACCACAGAAAGCTCATGGAAAACTGTACTGTACATTTACGGATCATCAGTTCACAAAAATCATTGAATCTCTGCTGCAAAACAGACAGTTCTATGTAATGCTGGACAGAAAAAAAGCCGATGGCGTCGACAAAAGAACGGTCTCGTCCAGGGCAGTGTGCTGGCCCCCTTACTATTTAACCTATACACCGACGATCAACCAACACCGGAACGTACTACCCATTTCTTGTATGCCGATGATGTGGCCATTACAGCATAAGGAAATAGCTTCGAGGAAGTAGAAGGGAAATTAGAAAGCTCGCTACACGTAATGTCTGAATACTATAAAGAGAACTCCTTCAAACCAAATCCATCTAAGACACAGGTTAGCGCTTTCCACCTCTGCACAAAACAGGCAAACAGGAAGCTGAACGTCACCTGGAATGGCAACAAACTGGACCACACGGACAAACCAACATACCTTGGTGTCGTGCTGGATAGATCACTGACGTACAGATATCACTGTGAAAAAACCTGCCAGAAAGTTGCTGCCAGGAATAATATTTTAAGAAAACTGACGAATAGTAAATGGGGAGCTAGTCCGACCGTGTTACGAACAACTGCTCAAGCACTTTGCTTCTCCACGGCAAAATATGCATGCCCTGTATGGTCTGGATCCACACATGCCAAAAAAGTCACTACAGTCCTTAATGAAACATGCAGGCTAACAACAGGATGCATGAAACCCACTCCACTTGGGAAAATATACACTCCTGGAAATGGAAAAAAGAACACATTGACACCGGTGTGTCAGACCCACCATACTTGCTCCGGACACTGCGAGAGGGCTGTACAAGCAATGATCACACGCACGGCACAGCGGACACACCAGGAACCGCGGTGTTGGCCGTCGAATGGCGCTAGCTGCGCAGCATTTGTGCACCGCCGCCGTCAGTGTCAGCCAGTTTGCCGTGGCATACGGAGCTCCATCGCAGTCTTTAACACTGGTAGCATGCCGCGACAGCGTGGACGTGAACCGTATGTGCAGTTGACGGACTTTGAGCGAGGGTGTATAGTGGGCATGCGGGAGGCCGGGTGGACGTACCGCCGAGTTGCTCAACACGTGGGGCGTGAGGTCTCCACAGTACATCGATGTTGTCGCCAGTGGTCGGCGGAAGATGCACGTGCCCGTCGACCTGGGACCGGACCGCAGCGACGCACGGATGCACGCCAAGACCGTAGGATCCTACGCAGTGCCGTAGGGGACCGCACCGCCACTTCCCAGCAAATTAGGGACACTGTTGCTCCTGGGGTATCGGCGAGGACCATTCGCAACCGTCTCCATGAAGCTGGGCTACGGTCCCACACACCGTTAGGCCGTCTTCCGCTCACGCCCCAACATCGTGCAGCCCGCCTCCAGTGGTGTCGCGACAGGCGTGAATGGAGGGACGAATGGAGACGTGTCGTCTTCAGCGATGAGAGTCGCTTCTGCCTTGGTGCCAATGATGGTCGTATGCGTGTTTGGCGCCGTGCAGGTGAGCGCCACAATCAGGACTGCATACGACCGAGGCACACAGGGCCAACACCCGGCATCATGGTGTGGGGAGCGATCTCCTACACTGGCCGTACACCACTGGTGTTCGTCGAGGGGATACTGAATAGTGCACGGTACATCCAAACCGTCATCGAACCCATCGTTCTACCATTCCTAGACCGGCAAGGGAACTTGCTGTTCCAACAGGACAATGCACGTCCGCATGTATCCCGTGCCACCCAACGTGCTCTAGAAGGTGTAAGTCAACTACCCTGGCCAGCAAGATCTCCGGATCTGTCCCCCATTGAGCATGTTTGGGACTGGATGAAGCGTCGTCTCACGCGGTCTGCACGTCCAGCACGAACGCTGGTCCAACTGAGGCGCCAGGTGGAAATGGCATGGCAAGCCGTTCCACAGGACTACATCCAGCATCTCTACGATCGTCTCCATGGGAGAATAGCAGCCTGCATTGCTGCGAAAGGTGGATATACACTGTACTAGTGCCGACATTGTGCATGCTCTGTTGCCTGTGTCTATGTGCCTGTGGTTCTGTCAGTGTGATCATGTGATGTATCTGACCCCAGGAATGTGTCAATAAAGTTTCCCCTTCCTGGGACAATGAATTCACGGTGTTCTTATTTCAATTTCCAGGAGCGTACAAAGCAGCTGGATTCTCATCTCCTGAATCCCGAAGAATTGCGCACGAACATACAGAAAAATTTAAACAGATTTTCGACGAGCGCCACCTGTTGCATGGTTCTTCATGTGGACGTAGCAGACTTAAATCCCGCAATAGATTTCTCACTAGTGAATTGAATGAGCCTCCGAAGGACTACCCTGCCTCACTAGAAATACCCAGCGGCAGTACATCAAGATGGAAGATTTGGAGAACACTGAACCGCATCAGAACAGGCGTAGCACCAGTTAAAGCAAACCTAGTCAAATGGGGCTTCAAGGACGAAGGAGACAACAAATGCGACTGTGGTGAAGTACAGGATATGGAATACCTTCTACAGTGTTCCATCTGCCCCACAAGGTGTACCCTTGACGAACAATGGCTTGAGAAGAGAGAAACATTGGACTTGGCCCGAAATTGGGCTGAAAGGCTCTGAAACAAGTCTCTGGACACAAAAAAGTAAAGTAAAGTAAGTACGCCAAATTAAGCTCTTTTTTTACAGAATGTATCCTACCCACCACAGTTTTTGATGGGGGGAGGCGGAATAGTATTAAAATCTCGTTAGGGAACTCTTCACAACTGCATTACTCACCCGACTGTGGCGCTACCGTGGTCAAACTGCGAACTATGGCTCAGTATAAAAGTCGGTGCAATGCGATCAGACGTCACTTCACCTTCAGATTGTGAACCGTAAACATCAACTGACGAAAGTAAATGATTATTTTGCGAAACATGGCTCACTATCCTCCTACAGGGATTGTTGATATGTTAATTTTAGGTGAATGCCAAAACGCCAAAAGATATGCAAATACGAATGCATTTCTGCCAATGGGCCTTGGAAATGATAAGAGATGACAATGATTTTTTTTTACATATGTTCTTTTCACAGATGAAGCCACATTCGAAAACAATGGCGAATGAAATCGCCATGATTGTCATTATTGGTACCCTGTCAATCCACACTGGCACAGACCCATTGACAATCAACACAAATTGTCGTTAATGGTCTGGTGTGGAATTTTAAGCGGTTACTTCATAGGACCGATTTTTTTTTTTTTTTTTTGACCAGAATGTTACTGGGGAATCTTATTTACAACTTCTCCGTGATGATTTGTTGGAGCTAATGGAAGATGTTGATTTAGAAACTAGGCAACGAAGGTGGTTCCAACAGGATGAAGCAGTTCCCCATTGTGCTAAAAATGTGCGGAACGTTTTAAATTTACGGTACCCTGGTCAGTGGATAGGACGCAGCGGACCAATTCAGTGGCCTCCACGTTCACCAGACCTAACATCTACTAATTTTTTCTTGTGGGGGTATTTAAAAAATATTGTTTATGAAAGACAGCTCACAACCTGAAACGATATGGAGAAACGCATTCGAAGAGCGTGTGCAGCCATACCACGCTATGTGGTGCTCGAACCTGTGAACAACTTCCGCAGACGATTAACTTTATGCATTGAAGCAAATGGGGATAACTTTGAACAATTTCTTCGTGGCTAATTTCATTAATTAAGCGACCCAAATTGTGAGAGGCAAGGGGACTCACACTAATGAATCACCCCAACATGTAAGACACAAGGGGACTCACACTAATGAAGCACCCCAACATGTGAGAGATAAGGGGACTCACACTAATGAAGCACCCCATGGGAACATCATTCCACTACGTCCATGTCCTTGTTCCTGGGTAACGCTAAATGTTGGATACAGTACATTTTGTACAAAATAGCTTAATTTGACAAAACGAAAGAATTGGTGCACATTTTTTATCGATTTGATGCGTCTTTCTCGGATAATACTAAATAAATTGGAGTTCTTCTCCAATTTTTTTTCTCGATTTCAGCGCCATCCGTCAGTGGGTCAAAAATGTTTCAGACAAAACTTGATTACTTTTTTATGGAGAATCCGAATTTGCAATAAAAAATGGGTGTTTCCGTTTAAGATTTAAAAGTTGACCCTCCCTACCACCCAAGGGAGCGGGGCTGGAGGTCACGTGTAGTATCATTTGATGTCCCCCTTTGATCTTACTAACTTGTCTTACCCACTATTTTTACCTTATGTATAGTTTTCGAGATAATTTCATCCGAATCTTCAAATGGACCACTGCTGGAAAAAATTAAACAACTGTAGCAGACAGAGTATTAAACAACTGTAGCAGACAGAGTATTCTGAATATTATTTCCATCTGTTACATGTATCTCATAGCTTTGGCAGAATAGTTGCACTGTGCTGTGTTATTAATGTTCAAGGAAGTACAAATGGTTGTCATTGGTTTTAGGTGTCATAGACAGATGTTTTGTAAGAATTAACAGGCATAAAGCTGTATTTAAAATATCTAGGTCAGCACTCCACCTCCATTGCAATCTGTGTTGTAGCGTGTATAAGGATTGGCTTTGGCATTTAACAATTGACGTCGACAGAGGTTTTTTTCTGGGTTGACATTTGGTAAAAAAAGGAGGAACAAGTGGTTTTGCATGCACTCTGTAGATTCTCTCTGTCTTGGTGGGAGAATCATAATCAACAGTTGATGCTAAAGAAACGTGATAGGGTAAGCAATGAGAGAACAAATATTCAAGTGCACTTACACACTACATTTGGAAAGATATGCAAAATAGGGAGAGAAATATTAAAATAAGTAAAATGTGTAAAAATATTAATACAAAATGAGAACGCAGGATATTCTGTATTTATACAGAGGGAGTAATAGAGATTTGCGATGTAAGCACTCTATATATGCACAGGGTGTCCATTGATCGTGACCGAGCCAAGTATCTCAAGAAATAAGTGTCAAACGAAAAAACTACAAAGAACGAAACTCGTCTAGCTTGAAGGGGGAAACCACATGGCGCTATGGTCGGCTCACTAATGGCGCTGCCATAGGTCAAATGGATATCAACTGCGTTTTTTTTTAAATAGGAACCCCCATTTTTTATTACATAATCGTGTAGTACGTAAATAAATATGTTTTAGTTGGACCCCTTTTTCACTTTGTGATAGCTGGCGCTGTAGTAGTCACAAACATATGGCTCACAATTTTAGACAAACAGTTGGCAACAGGTAGGTTCTTTAAATTAAAATACAGAACGTAGGTACGTATGAACATTTTATTTCGGTTGTTCCAATGTGATACATGTACCTTTGTGAACTTATCACTTGTGAGAACTCATGCTGTTACAGCGTGATTACCTGTAAATACCACATTAATGCAATAAATGCTCAAAATGATGTCCGTCAACCTCAATGCATTTGGCAATACGTGTAAAGACATTCCTCTCAACAGCGAGTAGTTCGCCTTCCGTAATGTTCGCACATGCATTGACAATGCGCTGACGCATGTTGTCAGGCATTGTCGGTGGATCACGATAGCAAATATCCTTCAACTTTCTCCACAGAAAGAAATCTGGGGACGTCAGATACGGTGAATGCGCGGGACATGGTATGGTGCTTCGACGACCAATCCATCTGTCATGAAATATGTTATTCAATACCGCTTCAACCGCACACGAGCTACGTGCCGGACATCCATCATGTTGGAAGTACATTGCCATTCTGTCATGCAGTGAAACATCTTGTAGTAACATCGGTAGAACATTACGTAGGAAATCAGCATACATTGCACCATTTAGATTGGCATCGATAAAATGGGGGCCAATTATCCTTCCTCCCATAAGGCCGCACCATACGTTAACCCGCCAAGGTCGCTCATGTACCACTTGTTACAGCCATCGTGGATTTTCCGTTGCCCAATATGCATGTTATGCCGGTTTACGTTACCGCTGATGGTGAATGACGCTTCATCGCTAAACAGAACGCGTGCAAAAAATCTGTCATCGTCCCGTAATTTCTCTTTTGCCCAGTGGCAGAACTGTACACGACGTTCGAAGTCGTCGCCATGCAATTCCTGGTGCATAGAAATATGATACGGGTGCAATCGATGCTGATGTAGCATTCTCAACACCGACGTTTTTGAGAGTCCCGATTCTCGCACAATATGTCTGCTACCGATGTGCGGATTAGCCGCGACAGCAGCTAAAACACCTACTTGGGCATCATTTGTTGCAGGGTCCTGGTTGACGTTTCACATGTGGCTGAACACATCCTATTTCCCTAAATAACGTAACTATCCGGCGAACGGTCCGGACACTTGGATGATGTCGTCCAGGATACCGAGCAGCATACATAGCACACGCCCGTTGGGCATTTTGATCACAATAGCCATACATCAACACGATATCGACCTTTTCTGCAATTGGTAAACGGTCCATTTTAACACGCGTAATATATCACGAAGCAAATACCGTCCGCACTTGAGGAATGTTACGTGATACCACGTTCTTATACGTTTGTGACTATTACAGCGCCATCTATCGCAAAGTGAAAAAGTGGTCCAACTAAAATATTCATATTTCTTTACTTACTACACGAATATGTAATAAAAATGGGGGTTCATATTTAAAAAAACGCAGTTGATATCCGTTTGACCTATGGCAGCGCCATCTAGCGGGCCAACTACGGCGCCTTCTGGTTTCCCCCTTCAAGCTAGACGAGTTTCGTTCTTTGTAGTTTTTTCGTTTGATGCTTATTTCGTGAGTTATTTGGCCCGGTCACTATCAATGGACCACCCTGTATACAGGGTGTTACAAAAAGGTACGGCCAAACTTTCAGGAAACATCCCTCACACACAAATAAAGAAAAGATGTTACGTGGACATGTGTCCGGAAACGCTTAATTTCCATGTTAGAGCTCATTTTAGTTTCTTCCACCTACGCTCAATGGAGCACGTTATCATGACTTCATACGGGATACTCTACCTGTGCTGCTAGAATATGTGCCTTTACAAGTACGACACAACATGTGGTTAATGGAAGATGGAGCTCCTGCACATTTCAGTCGAAGTGTTCGTACGCTTCTCAACAACAGATTCGGTGACCGATGGATTGGTAGAGGCGGACCAATTAAATGGCCTCCACGCTCTCCTGACGTCAACCCTCTTGACTTTCATTTATGGGGACATTTGAAAGCTCTTGTCTACGCAACCCCGGTACCACATGTAGAGACTCTTCGTGCTCGTATTGTGGACGGCTGTGATACAATAGGCCATTCTCCAGGGCTGCATCAGCGCATCAGGGATTCCATGCGATGAAGGGTGGATGCATGTATCCTCGCTAACGGAGGACATTTTGAACATTTCCTGTAACAAAGTGTTTGAAGTCACGCTGGTACGTTCTGTTGCTGTGTGTTTCCATTCCATGATTATTGTGATTTGAAGAGAAGCAATAAAATGACCTCTAACCTGGAAAGTAAGTGTTTCCGGACACATGTCCACATAACATATTTTCTTTCTTTGTGTGTGAGGAATGTTTCCTGAAAGTATGGCCGTACCTTTTTGTAACACCCTGTATAGGAGATGAATGACACTGCATATGCACTTAGAAAAAAAAGCATTTTACAGAGGAAGTAATCGGAATTTGTGGTAGGAATTTTAATGTAACCACTAGATAAATTTGAGATGTATGACATCACATATATATCCTTTAATAGCATTGAGATGGGACATTCTAGAGATATGGTGACAAGATGAAGCTGCCATATTCCCCTACATGTCCGCCTTACTCCATCAGTAATAGGCAATCTAAAAAAATAGGAGGGAAGTGCTAGAAGCCATTTTGAGGCTGTGTCATATAAAGCAGAGTTACGTGACGTTAAAATGATATCCTAAAGGATGAAGTGCTGGAACTATTGCATAAGATTTGTGGACATAATGTAGGACTTATCTGGTATTTCAGCAAAAAATGGAGATGTGTAACTACCTAACATGAAAACCTGACTTCTTTGTGCTAGAGGAAGACTACCAGGGGAGTGATTATGTTATTTACAATCCATAAGGGCTATAAAGATGTCTGGAAGTTATAGCTCAGCTCATATGGTTCTAGATTACACAGCAGAAATATAGGTAACTTCATTACAATATCACAGTGATAGTAATACACTGCCAGAAAAAAGTTAGTACGCTTGGAAAGACGACATCGATTTTGATCCAATGATGGAATATACTACCTGGAGGATAGTACATGTGCCGATAATAGTTTTAACACTGAACACCCACAGGTAGCATAATGGCGTAGCTACCAGAGCACCATCTGTCTCTTCCCTTTAATAGGGAGTGCTCACGGCCAGAAGGCTCAGTGTGGTGTAGAATTATTAAGCAAGCAACCATGTCACCGAGATGTACTCATGCTTCCTACTGCCAACTGAATGAGTTTGGAAGGGGCAAAGTTGTGGTCTTTCGAGTGGCAGAACGGCCCTTTCTGAGAATTGCCACGCAAGTTGGACGTGCTGCGTCAGTTGTGCAACGATGCTGGTATCAGAGGTCATGTGAACATTCTCAGACCTATGGATGAAGTTCTAGATGTACACACAACCAGACGCCCGACAGAATCAGTGTTTTGTAAAGGTAGCGGTGGCCGATCTTACAGCTACCACAGCACAGGCCAGAGGGCTTGTGAGCCCAGACCTGTCAACATGAACTGTTGTGAACCGGTCATTAGCAGTGGAACTACGGGCACATACACCTCTTGCCCATCTTCCGCTCATGTGCATGGCTCAACTAGTACCGTCAGAGGATCACTTGGAGGATGGAATGGTGTGCCATGGTCTTTAGTGATGAAAGTAGATTCTGACTGCATGCAACTGATTGTCATTTACACATACGAAATAGACCTGGTGAGTGCTGTTTCATAGAGTGCTTTATCCAAGACACACTGGCCCCACATGAGGCCTTATGGTCAGGGCTGTGATAAGCTACAACTCTTATTGAGCTTTGGTGTTTCTGGCAGGGACACTAACCGGCACCCACATACATGCAGAATATTTTTAGACCAGTTCATTTCCCATTCTTGCAACAGTGGGGGGTGATGTGTTGTTCCAGCAGAATACTGCTCTTTGACACACTGCCCGTGAAACTCAAAGTGCTCTGCAAGACCTGCAGCAACTCTCCTTGCTAGTGAAATCTCTGGACTTCTCTCCAATATTTCACATGTGGTATATAATGGGACGAGAAGTGATTTGTGTGACTTACCAACCAACAACTTTTATAGAACTATGTGAACAGGTCGAGCAAGCATGGAATAGCGTATCCCAGGACAATCTTCGCCATCTGTATAACTGACTGGATGTCAGAGTAAGTGCCTGCATTGCTGCCTCTGGAGGCTATACCAAGTATTAATATGAGTGTTTCAGTATGGGTCGGTATCTGGTACCTCAGAACCACTTGTGCCACTGTCCTGTAAATGCAATCATTTCGTGCACTCAATATGTACTGTTGCAACAATAAATCTTCAATAAACTGGAAACCTGTAAAAGGGTACTCTTTTTTTTCAGCAGTATAGATTGAAATCAATTCATACAAACAGTAGGTTATCCTCCTCCTGACCAGTTATGTTATAATGATTGCAAGCATTTTGTTTACAGTCACCTCTATGACCTAGTTTAGCAACTAATACTATTTTCTTCGTTTGCCTAATTTTAAGACTGATGACCTCAGAAGTTAAGTCGCATAGTGCTCAGAGCCATTTGAATCCCTTGAACCTAATTTTAATTCAATTTTCATTATTTTCAGCATTTTTTCGATTGTTCTCTCTAGCAGTATCATTGCTGGGAAATTCACTGCTATCGATGTATACACCGATTTTCGAAGTGAAACTGACTTATACACATCTGCAGATTCTAAAGTTAGTTCCTTTTCGACATTCAAAGATGCAGCCCTTGCAAACAGCGCTCAAATCACATTGCTATGTGGTAGGTCAGGGGTGCCTTGGCTAAATTGTCAGAGCCACCGGCAGTACTAGCTATCTGTCAGCCAGCGAGTGTCTTTCTATGTATTATGGTTTTAATGTTGAACAGTCAGCACAATGCAACAAATACTCTCTTGCTATGAAGTGGAACTAGCGAAGGATTAGCTCTTTTTAAACATAAAAAATATATGTACTGCAAATGTCATTCTGTGGTAGTAAGAGCACATAAATTCGACTGGTGTAGAAGTACACTTTCCAGACAATTATGATGGTGAATCAAGGTTATAAACTATGCTTCTGTCTGCATACAGTTTTAATTAGTTATGGATATAACCTAGGAGGAGATAGTAACATAGATGATATACATATTACACAACAGGGTGTGTGTATGCCATAGACGACTGTAGCTTTTAATGGACCATTTGTGGTAATGGCAGGAGGCAGCAGCGCACACATCATTATTCTACTGAAAAATGGAAGTGACAGACGTATTGTACACTCTGTCTTGGTAGAAATCTTTGTTACGAATCTCATTCCATTGCTTTGCTATAGTACAAGTTATTCTTCGTAAGCGAATTGCTTTTCAAAATCATTATGGTATGTGTATCTATAGTTTCAGTGGAACATTCCGTAATGGTAGGATGCTCTATCATAGATAGAGACCTACTTAAAAAAGATAACTGTAGTGTATATGATCTTTATTAATACAGACTCCAACGAAGAAGACACAGGTGTTACATTAGAGCTGGGAAAACATTTTTTTTTCTCAGTACAGAACCTTGTTAAAGTGATATTCTACACATTGAAATTCGATATTCAGATGAATACTATTTAAATGAACCAATGTGTCGATCGCCATTCTGCAAATTTGCCTACAGGGGGAATTCTCTGTCTTCCTCCAGTTTTTACATGTACACTCCTCTCCATGACATAGTTTTGATACCTCGTCTAAGGGCCACTTTTGCTGGCACACAGTGCCAGCGGCAAACAACGAGGTGAAAGTCAGAACCCACAATGCGAATACCAATGATGCATTCTGCAGGAAGTAGCCTGGAGGATGCCCTCGCCTTCCTTAAGAATAGGCACCTAGCTAAGAGCCTGGGAGGCAGTGAGAAGAGTGCAGATATATATATATATACCCTTGCAGGCACTAAGACAGATCATAGAAATTCAATAGGAGTGCACACCTGGAGGCATGTGAAACTTCTGGTTGGCAGCAGTGATTTTCGCATGCCTTAAAAAGCGAGACACATGCTGACGTCACACCTTCACCTGCCCATGTTATGCAAAATTTTTCTGCCTGATTCATGTAGTACTATCACAGTCAGAGGGTGGTATGGGACTACAAGTCCCACCGCCACACCTCCAAAGTGAATTGCAGTGACGTAGTCACTGCCCTGTGGAAATTTACCGCCTCACCGACACAGCTAGACCGCAATAGACCGGTGATGCTGTAATGTAACTTATCACCCCGGACTACAAGTCCATTTTTAAAAAAAAAAAAAAAAATGATAACTGACGGACCCCTGTAGCGTATACACAAAGCGCTAAAAGCCGGCCCGTGTGGCTGAGCTGTTCTAGGCGCTTCAGTCTGGAACCGCGCGACCGCTACGGTCGCAGGTTCGAATCCTGCCTCGGGCATGGATGTGTGTGATGTCCTTCGGTTGGTTAGGTTTAAGTAGTTCTAAGTCCTAGGGGACTGATGACCTCAGATGTTAGGTCCCATAGTGCTCAGAGCGAAAGCGCTAAAAATTCGTGCAGGAAGGCTTGTGATACTAAACAACTGCAGAAGATGTCAACCTGCTTAAAAATGTTTTCTGAATGATAAGAATGTTGCTTATAAATCATGAACGACAGCAGATTCTTAGATAAAGTACAAACATGAGACTGACCAAGTCTCACCTAGAGATAATCGTTAAAAAAGAAGTGTGTGGCTGCTTTTACAGCAACTAAGGAATCCAGGAAAGCATCAGAACAAAGTGTGATCAATGCTGAGAATAGACTTCACAGTGTATATGTGAGAAACACGCCAATACCTGAGTCATACACCAGCCCTCGCAAGACAGAAAATTTCCACCCTGCACTGAGAGGCTTGTTCAAAAAATGGCGGTCAGACATTGGGTGGCATTGTAAATTTAGTTCGTCAATGACAGCGCCGACAGGAGGAAAAATTCGAAGAGTCTGTGAGCTTAGCAGATTGATGAGAAGTGAGGAGGAGTTGGTGAGACAGAGCGAAAGCAAGAGGACGTAACATGTTGACTTTGCATCCGATCCCGACTCCCACACTAATGTTCATCGTCGCTTTGTGACTTATTCTCTTCCTGTTCTGTGTTAAGCGGACGAATCCTTACCTTCCGATGCTTGCAAATGAAGTACTCGACTGAGTATTGCTATTTCTTACTAACATCCACCTGCACAGCCGCGGGACAGCAGGGATGGCAACTGATGCGCACCGCATAGATCCGAGGCCTCGCGCCGTACCGATCCAGTACCTGCTGCTGACGTCATCACATGACGAATGACCACGAAGAATAATGAAATGATTCATTCCCCCCTCTTCCTCTTAATAGCTGAGTCGTGTCCATGCCCAGTCAGAGCAACCCTGAGATTTGTAATGTGTGTGTGTCTGTGTGTGTGTGTGTGTGTGTGTGTGTGTGTGTGTGTGTGTGTGTGTTTTTGTGACAGGTACTGAAATAAATGCAATCATTTTATGGTGTCATAATCTTATCAATCTGTTCCAATCTCATAACCTTGTGATTTTTGAGTTCACTTAATTATTGATGTCGCTTAATTATTGGCTCTCAATATGGGCGATCTCATTAGTAATTTGCATACTATGTAATATCACATACGGGTTCGGAGGGTTTTCTACATTTTTGACGCCCAACAAGGGGCAATATGATTAGTAATATGCATGTCATTTTACACAAGAGATCAAAGTGTTCTTGATTCATGACAATTTAGATATATATGTATATATCCAAGATTCGTTCACTATGAAGAATGAGGAGGTATCGTCCGAAAGGCGAGGTGCCAAAGCAAGGCTGGTACCTCGCAATGCAACCACAAGAGAAGATGATCGCTGTAAGCCGCATCGACGGAACCATACCCAGAAACGTTTCACTATACCACCACAACCACTCTTCTTCATACGACTGTGCATAGTATTGTTCAGCCCCAGTTTGGGATCATCAAATAAGATGACAGCATCGTCTCCTAGTAGTTCAGTTATGTGTTCAATGTATTAGGCAGAACGATAGATGAAAGTTATTATTAAATTTACTCTGAGTAGGAGATTGAATTTTGTCTGCTTCAAGTGATATGACAATGTTCAAAGACAGCTGTAAATACTTGTGACATTCCTGTGGAAATGGATTGTAGAAAGTTAAGCAATTCTTCTTATATATGTTGTGAACTAATACACTGAAGAGCCAAAGAAACTGGTACACCAGCCTAATAGCGTGTGGGGCCCCTGCGAGCACACAACATGGAATGGACTCGACTAATGTCTGAAGTAGTGCTGGAGGGGACTGACACTATGACTCCTCCAGCACTGTCCATAAATTCGTAAGAGTACAAGGGGATGGAGCTCTCTTCTGAACAGCACATTGCAAGACCTCCTAGATATGCTCAATAATGTTCATGTCTGGGGAGTTTGGTAGCCAGTGGAAGTGTTTATACTTAGAAAAGCAACTCTGTAGCAATTCTGGACGTGAGGTGTCGCATTGCCCTGCTGGAATTGCCTAACTCCGTCAGAATGCACAATGGACGTGAATGGATGCAGGTAATCAGACAAGATGCTTATGTACATGTTTTTTGTTGGAGCCGTATCTAGACGTACCAGGGGTTCCATATCACTCCAACTGCACACGCCCCACACCATTACAGAGCCTCCACCAGTTCCGCTGCCATGCAGTGTTCATGGATTCATGAGGTTATCTCCATACCCGTACATGCCCATTTGCTCGATACAATTTGAAACGATAATCGTCCGACCAGGAAAAATGTCTGTGTTGACAGGCCCAGGCGAGGCGGGCCGTCCGACCAGGAAAAATGTCTGTGTTGGCAGGCCCAGGCGAGACGGGCCGTCATCAAGGGTACACGAGTGGACTTTCGGCTCCGAAAGGCCATATCGATGATGTTTCGTTAAATGGTTCCTACGCTGACACTTGGACACTTGTTGATGGCCCAGCATTGAAATCTGAAGCAGTACGTGGAAGGATTGCACTTCTGTCAAGTTGAACGATTCTCTTCAGTCGTCGTTGGTCTCGTTCTTGCAGGATCTTTTTCTGGCTGCAGCGATATCAGAGATTTCATGTTTCACCAGATTCCTGATATTCACGGCACACTCGTGAAATGGTTGTACAGGAAAATCCCCACTTCATTGCTACCTCGGAGATGTTGTGCCCATCATGTGTGCGCCGACTATAATACCATGTTCAAACTCTCTTAATCTTGATAACCTGCCATTGTAGCAGCAGTAGCCGATGTAACAATTGCGCCAGACATTTGTCATCTTATATAGGCATCGCCGACCGCCGCGCTGTGTTCTGCCTGTTTGCATATCTCTGTATTTGAATACACATACCTTTACCAGTTTCTTTCGCGCTTCAGTGTATTTTGTCCGTTATAGTATCCATTCGATCTCCTCCCAGAGCAAAGTACAGAACTCAATATTGTGTCAATGAGTGTATTTTCGTCCGATACAACAAATGACGCCAAGTCTGGTTGTTTCTATAAACTTGACTCACCTGCCTGCAAAATGTTACAGTGTGCCTCTTCCCTTGCATTAACCTTGGTTGTCTTTTGATTATTTCTTTGTGTTATATTGAGTGTTTAACCGTATCTGAGCCACCACAGGAAATGTCTCTAAACGAAGTTGCTCAGTTTCAGGCGTAGCAGATTGGACGACTGCTGCTCAAAGTACAACAGATGACAACCCACCCTTCCCAGCTAGCAGCTCCGCTGGCAGTTGCTGCACTTAAGTTTTGCCCATTCAGTGGCACGGAAAAGGAATAGTCCGAATACTGAGCGCAGTTGGAGGCTCACTTTGCCGCATACAGCATTACAAGTACGGCGCAAAGCACGTTTTCTTCAACAGTTGGAGCTGACGTGTACTGTCTTTGTTTAAAACTGTGTCCCGACTCTCGTTCCGAGATTCTAGTTAAGACAAACTGGTTTGACTGCTCAACTAACATGACAGTAAGGTGCATGTCGCACAGCACAAATCAAGCAGCAGTCAGCATTAACTTTGAAACAGTGGTTCGCCATTCTCAGAAGGCTCACAAGCCATTACAGATTTAAGTGCCCGTGTGTACTCAGACATTGTGATGTCATGTTACGTGATGTTCTCAAATTGCCAGATCCTGATCTGAAAACACTTATGCCTATTGTGGAATCTCAAACTATTGTGGACACAATTGAAGTTGATTTTGAGGCTCTGTGTGTTTCTATTGTTTAAAGTGCATATGGCACGCAGTCTATAATTAATGCTAGTGTTAAAGTGTTAGAAATAGGACTTAGACAAACAGCAAGTATAGACGTAAAAACTTGCACTCTCGTGGTAAACGACTTGCGCTACAGAATATTGTGAGGAAGTCCTGTCCTCACGCTTTCCGAATCATGACCGGAAACTGTGACGCAAAGTGTTCCAAGTGTGGAAAACAAGGCCATATTTAAAGTGTTTACAAGAAGACCCAGAATCGAGCAACGGCCGACGTGCGGGCGCAATGCTGCAGCACAGCTGTCAACAAGTGCGTTCTGTAATGGCAAGGCCATTAAAGCCAGCACAAGCAACAGCTTGCACTTCCGCATTGTGGAGTTTGTAGACAGGAGAACAAACTTTCTGTTCGATTAAGAGTGGCTCAAAGGACAATTAAATTGCAGTTGGACACTGGTGGATCTGTTTCTCTTACTAATAAAGACACATACGAAGGGATCGGTAACCCACAGCTACAGCAGCCTACTTCTGTTTCGTCTGCATACAACGGACACGAAATTCCAGTATCTGGGGTGTACAGTTTGCCAGCAATTTTTTGTGGAGTTACGAAATGTGTAATATTTCATGTACTAGTTCTAGAACCAGTGCAAACACTTTTAGTTTAGACTTCTTTGATTTGCTCAACCTATGCATGCTAGACAATGTGCTACAAATCAGCGTTTCAGTGCCTCACACTACGACTTGTGTAATAAGTACAAGGAACTGTTTAAACCAGCTTTAGGAAGGGCTAAAGATTTTGAAGTGCTCATTACTGTTTAAGACAATGTGCAACCGTGATATTTTTCGCACACGGGCTGTCCCCTATGTGAGCAGGTTGCTCAGGAGTTGCAGAGATGGAAAGACAATCGGGTTATTCAACCTGTCTCTGCAAGTCAGTGGGAATCGCCCTTGGTAACTCTCAAAAAGCCATCAGGAGGTCTGCCTCTCAGTGCTGATTTTAAAGCAACAGTAAATTCACAAACCGCCATGGTTTCTTTTCGTCTCTCACGACTGGAGGAATGAATGGATAGATTGGGAGCGGAAAGATTCTTTTCCAAGATTGATTTGCATGAGGCATACTTACAGTTGCCGCTCGGCTAGCACTCCAAGCAATATTTTATGATTAACACTCGCCTAGATTTGCTCCAGTTTCAAATGCTGCCATTCAGAAGTGGTTCAGTTCCTGCTATTTTTCAAGTAGGTCCTGGAACTATTTTGTGGTACTTCACTATTTGGAGTAAGGTAAACGTTGCAGATGGCATTGTTCTCACCTACAGCTTCTAAAGGTGTATGAAGGGGTACAGGTCCGCTATGGACAGAGGTAAGGACATATATTATATTCTCCGCCTGACACCCTGCTACAATCATTTCGATTTTTGTAATATCCCCAATAGCCACAAAGGGCAGGGATCCACGTTGCTGGAAACCAGGTTTCCTGGAAGGCAATGCAGAAAGTGGGTATAATGTTTAAGAGCTGTCATAGCTCAGCCAGGTGGGGAAAAGAAACTAACGTATTTCCACTGGAGGATGATGCTTTCTGTAGTCTGGGAAGGTGAAGGAACCAAGAGGCTGTTTACACCTCAGGGTCACCTGATACCACCTGCAGAGGCTTATGGTCTCTGCGTCCATTGGTTCTGATGAGATCTAGGTCCTCAGGGGACTATAAGATCTCCACCTCATCCTCAGAACTGGAACTTGCAGGAAGACCTCTTCCTTCTTCATCGTTTTTTTCTCCTGTCCTCTAGCTTCTCTTTCAGTTTCTCTGACTGAGAGGGCTTCTTTGAGTTTGTCTCAGGAACGTACGATGATTGTGAAGCCCTATGACTAGCAGTTTGTGGCTCCTTCAGCCACTGGCTGGTGTCCGGCTTCACACTAGCAGAAGCATTGGAAGGCAGTGTCGTGAGGGCCTCCTTCCTTGCAAAAGGAGTTGGAGGAGGCTGTTGCTTCACTGGTTGAGGGGTGGGGGTCAATGTCCCCAACAGCTGGGGGCTGTTGCTCCCTATCGAGCAACCATAAAGGGGGCAGGCACAGTTTGGTGGCACTGGGGGCCCACCTTAAGAGGCGTAGCTGATGGGGCTGCCATTTTCATAAAGGATGATGTTGCCGTAGCTATAGCATATGAGGATGTCATGTGTACAGGGTTAAGACAGTCTTATTTCTTTTTTGCCTCTGTGTAGGTCAGCCTATCCAGGGCTTATATTCTGTTACCTTCCTCTCTTTCTGATAAACAGTTCAGTCCGGCGAACAGGGAGAATGGTGTTCTCCGCAGTTGACACAAATGGAGGAGGGGGCACGTGGAATGTTCATGTGTGATGGATGTCTGCATTCCTGACATGTGGGGCTGGTGTTACATTGGGAGGACATGTGCCCATATTTTCAGCATTTGAAGCCACACATAGGGCTTAACGTCACACCGGCAGACCATCACCTTGACTTTTTCAGGTAACATATCACCCTCAAAGATCAAGATTAAGGCACTGATGCCAACCCTGTAATCCTTAGGTCCTTTATACACATGCCTGATGAAGTGTACACCTTGTCGCTGTAGGTTGGTGGGCAACACTCCATTAGATTGCAAAAGGAGATCTCTATGGAATATAGTCCCCTGGACCATGTTTAAGCTCTCTTGGGGGGGGGGGGGGGGGATGGAGAACGGTACATTACCCAGCTTGGCACAGGCGAGCAATGCATGGGACTGGGCAGGGGATTCTGTTCTTATCAGGACTGACCTGTTCTGCATTTTGGATATTCCCGTCACTTCCACAAACTTGTCTTCTACGTTCTCGTTGAAAAACAGAGGCTTTGTTGTCATAAAGGATTCCCCGTCAAACCCTGCACAAACTAAGTATTAAGGAGAATGTGCCTCTCCTCGACCTTTGGCCCTACATTCCTCCCATGATGTAGCCAGGGAGGGAAACAATTTGGGGTTGTATCGCAGCATTACGTCACATCATACCTCTCTTAGAGACTGCTGTGGCTGTTCGACCACCAGCGTTGGACAACTTCATTTGCTTCAATGCGGATCATTTGCCCTGATGCCACCCACTTTGATCTGGGGCTCTCCCCATGAGCACCACCTAGCCACAGAAAAGGTCACCTGATGAGATGGCTATTGCTGGGAGTCCTGATGTCCCAAGAATATGTACATCTACTCCTTGGCATACAGGGGAGTTTGCAGCTCAGGCAACAGCAGTGCAATCCCTGTGTTGTCAGGGGGCTACAACCAAGAGGGTACATGATGAACTCCACACGACAGACACCGCACCGGACATTGGGTGCAAAAAGATCCATTATTATTGTGGGTGCAGGAAATGACAGCACACAATGGATATGAAGTGTGCACCCCGTAAGATGTCCTTGCCCAAAAGGCTGGATAATGGGTGCAATTACATTTCCATAACAATAATAGGTGCAGATGGTCTCAGGGCACAATGGATACATGATGCACCACGTAAGGCATTCTTCCCAAATGGTCCACACTTCTGCAGAATGTGGAGGTCAAACCCAAAATAGGGACCATAGCTCATTAAGCCAAGAGGTAGGAGACTCCTTTTAGTTGCCTCTTACGACAGACAAGAATACCGTGGGTCTATTCTCGACCCCAAACCTGCAGAGGGGCACAACTTTACTAGCAGAAGTAGTATATTAATTAGTTCTGGAACTTCTTGTGGTGGGAGGTACCTGTTGGGGTGCTTGAACTTGCAGCCAGCTACCTCAAAAGTTGCACGTGGATGGTTATATGTGGGACTCCACCTCGTATTTTTAATTAGGTTTTTTATATAAAGGGCTTACCTATTTATTCTCATCCTATCCATGTGATGGGAAAATTGTTTAGATGGTAAATTTTGTGATGCGTTGCGAGCAGACTTTTTTTTTCACTGTTATTTACAAGTCTCACATGGGCACACCTGAGCCACAGGCTACTAATGCAGGTACAACATAGACTTGGTAGTTACACAGGAAACTACCCATCACAACCCCCTCAGATTTAGTGGTAAGATGGCCCAATGGATAGCCAGTCAAAAACTAAAAAAAAGCAAAATAGAAACAGTGAACGGTCCAAGAACAAAAAGTGCAATAATGAGCAGCCAGCGACAGCAATGGCATTGTGGGTAAGTGGTCATGGTGTTGGACTGTTAAGCAGGCAACCTGTGTTCAAAACTCCCTCAGGACATTTACTTATTTTTTCTCTCCCCCCCCCCCCCCCCTTATGAACTGTCTGTTTGGTCATTGAAATGTTTGTTCTCTTTCTGTAGTCTTGGCAGTTGTCATACTATACACTGGTTGTATAATATGTGCCATGTGGTAAGATGATGTCACCGTCACAAGTAAATGTGGTGACTAGTGAGAGCAGGCAAGATACCAAATAAATGTCTCACTGAAATGAAAAACAACAAATAAATGGGTGTGAACGATGTTTCAACAATGGAATTCAAGAGTGAAGCTTTCCAAAACAGAATGCAACTTCAAAAATGTTGAAAATATATGTTTTCACACAGCACAGAGAAACTGTGTGACTGTGAAACTGTTGCATTCATTTGTAGCAGCTTATGTGCAAACTATTATGTTTTCATCATGTCCTGGGGAGTGATCACATTTACGTTCGTATGAACACCTGTATCGGACAAGGAGGCATATCTCAGTCACTCACCAAATGTACAAGTTATGTGTGTTGAGAAGAGATTCTGGTATATGACACAAATACTGTCACCAATGTCGTGTATGAAACACCAGACATGTTTTACAGTGGCAAATTCCATTGACTTGTCACCTTGTCATAAAACTTTTGTGGTTCCCATTCAAAAGTCACTTCCTTTCGGCTGCTAACAGAACAGTTGTGCAGAATCAACTGTCATTATAGGTCCCTACCTTACATCTTGCTGTTGCAAATGGACATTACATCATGACACATAGAAAAATTTGAATAAAGCAAACAGTGGGGAAAAAAAGTTGGTACGAGGGATGTCTGAACATGGCTCGTCCATTTGGCAGTCCATCACCATAACCACAATGCCATTTCTTTTGCTGGTTGCTCTATATTGCACTTCTTGTTCTTGGACTGTTCACTGTTTCTATTTTGCTTTTTTTTCCCCCACAGTCCAGCTCACCTTCTTGCTATTTTCATGCTTGATCTGTGTTCAGTTTTTGATGGGATGTTCACTGGGCCCTCTTACCACTAAATCTGAGGGTGGTGCGATACAGAGTTTCCCTCTTTAGCAATAGTGTATTTGTTATTAAAAAATGCATCACGGAAATTGTTAAACATTTAAGCATCTCATATTTATGTGTGTGTTTTTCTGGGATACTGGGTGGCGGTCATGCTTTGGAGTGTTTACAGAAAATGCCATGACATCATGTAATGTAGCAATGATGTACAATTGGTACACAACAAGGGTTTGTTTAAATAACACACTGTGCTGTTTAATATTTAAATTCTCAGCAAGAGCATATTTTTGTTGTTCATAGTGCAATGCGGAAATTGTTTACCTTGGGCTATTGGCATATTTTGAAAAAATAATAATGTTCTGCAATAATTGTTAAGCATTTAGGATTGTGTATTTAGAAATATCTCAGAATTTAATTGTGGATGTTTGGAGAATATTGGTCAGAAATTATAAATTGCAATGGGAGGTGGTCATACAATGGAGTGATTATAGAAAACGGCTTAACATCATTAATTTATAGTAATTCAGACATAACTGTAACTTCAAAGTGTCTTACATTATAAATTTTGTTAGTATTTCCTGCCATTTTGTAGACTACACTAAGATGTCATTAAATTACAGCAGTTCAGCCACACACTAGTCACACACTGTAATGCCAAATTTCTTACCTCATTAGTTATGGCAACATTTACTGCTATTTTTTAAGGAGAATAACTCTCCTGATGATGATTCTCCCACCACTATGGTGAACAGACCTCAAATGATGAGACTGGAATAGTTTTAGAAGGAGATGGGGATGGTGCAGATTTTCCATCTTTTTTAAGCCTTCCTATTGGGCTAGAGAGACGAGGAGTAAAGGGAGGGGGAAGGGGAAAGGTGGTTTCATCTTACATCATTACCTGAACTAGAACTACTGCCTCCATTTTTACATCAAAGAACTGCCTGAGAGGCATGACCAGCGGAAGGGGATGACCTTCAAAGTACCTCACACAAGCACCCAACAGGCAAATGCTCATTATCAAGTTACACCATTATCTGATCTCACCTTATCCTATTTTGAGTGATGCATCACTCTATGTTCATCTGTGCCACTACCCACCCTGACCCTCTACTCAGATATGTGCAGTCTTAGAGATTTGATGTACAGTGAATGTTAAACTGTAAGCTTCTTAAAATCAAAAGACGAAGTCAGTCTAACACTCAGTAAATGAGTGTTGGGGCAGATGCGAGAATACAGCAGAGTTGTCCTGGGTGAGGTCCTTGTGGAGGTAGCCTTCCTCTGGCCTGTTATGAAGTGTCAACTGTCTATGTGTATGGCTGTGTGTGTGCGCCTGTGTATATAGTGTGATATTCCTGTTATTTGGATGAAGGGAACAGGATGAAACATGCCACCAGCAACTGGAAAATAGCCTGTTCCTCTCAAATGGCATGAAAGGTCCCATTGAGTTTGAGGTCGTCATCCAATAGACCAGATTGTCATCAACAGTAATAAACACCCTTATTCCATCAGATACTGTGAAGAGGTTTGGTAATCAATGCACATTACTAGCACGAAGTTTGGTGCTCAGGAACTAGACGCCATCGCCTCTCCTCCACTTGCCTGCAAAATAGTACCAAGTAAGGCAGCTAGGTCAGTTCATGGACAGGCAATGAATTACCTCCCCCATCCCCCTCACCTCAAGGCCAAGGCCAAGGCCAAGATCACCCCCTCTGCCTCAGCCATACTAGAGTTCTGGGACAGATTAAGTCCCCCAATCCAAGATGGCTGACTCAAAGACAGAGAACGGACTTCTCCAATCCTCTCTCCACCCTCGATGCCACAACCAGGTTCTGCAGTTTCTGAGACAGACAAAGGATTTTCCCTATTCTTCCCCCACCCATCCAAGATGGGCACTTCTGTGGAGGATTGCTCTCATGAGTGCAACTGGTCAGCCACGTTTAATGTTTAAACAGTTACCAACATCACCAGTACCATAAAGAATTTAGAGCATTACTGTATGGTATCTGTCCCCACCACTGCCACAACCATGTAGGAGGTTGTACATGTGTATACAGGGCGAAGCAGCTAGGACAAGCTATCCCAAATACACACAGAATGAATAAATGTATTGAGGTGCAGTTTTCGCCAAGTTATAGTGGACTATATGATGAATTTAACCGATTTTGTGTCAACATATTTATAATTTTCCCGCGATTTACATTTTATGAAAAAACGTCGTGGAGAAAACACTGACATAAAATAAAGCTGGCATGATGTTGGCCATCAAGTAGCGTTTACAAACATTACGTGGTTAAGTTTCTTGACACCAGGGTGCTTAATTCAGCGGGTTTGACCTAGTAAACATGTAAAAGTTGGAACTATTCATGCTGTATCTCCTACTGCTGCCAAGCTCTACTCTGCGCTCTACTGCACATGTGCAGTTTCGTGATTGGGATTCCCGTGACAACTTTGTCAAACCATATGTAGTGTGTTTTGTCATTTGGCCACTTGTAGTGCTAGCTGACACCTTCGCTCACTTTGCACTGCTCAAATGTTTTTTGTTTAAATACACCACCAATTACTTATTTCTTCATGTTGAGCAAAACGTGTTTCAAGTATTTAGTCTCGTTGTCACTTGCAGTATTTACATATGTATTTTTTGTGATGTTACACACACAATGCAAGTGATAGTTTGCGTGTGTGTGGTTTTCTACATAACTGAGGAGGCACAGTACCTGATAACCTCAAAAAGACAACTACAGTGCAAGAGATGCATAATACCACATATGCCACACCACACAAAATACATATGCAAATATTTGCACTCTAGAGCAAGAAAAAAATTCTCGGAATGTGTCGTACTGAGCATGAAAAAATACATAACTGGTGCAGTGTTTCATTATTTAAACAATGAATTATAGATGCAGGTTCCCAAAAACATTGACTATGAAATATGAAATTCAAAATTTTTCTACTTCCCAGACAATTATTGGTTCCTTTTACACCAGTGGATTTTTATTAATTAATAAACCTTCATCAGATAATAAACAATTCACCGATGAGTATTTTGATGCCTATTATGTACATATATCATACATAAAGTGCAAAAATGTAAGGGGGTAACATATAATTAACTTTTAC
This sequence comes from Schistocerca serialis cubense, assembly GCF_023864345.2. NCBI lineage: Eukaryota > Metazoa > Arthropoda > Insecta > Orthoptera > Acrididae > Schistocerca > Schistocerca serialis. The sequence goes on from NC_064640.1 coordinate 375,328,640, forward strand.
AGCTTAAAATGTTATTTCTCACATTTTACATCATTTGTTTGGAGTCCCTTGAAAAGTGTAAAATTGGGGTTTCATGTATTTTGTCTTACTTACTCTCATCACAATCAGTACCAGTATTCATTTCATCACTCTCAGTCATATCATTTTCTTCATTCTGTTCCCACAGTACATCATCCTCACTGCCATCTAGCACATTTGATATGCAGCATTTTTTGAGCCCCTTGATGATGGATCTTGGCAAAGCAAGAATCCCCTTGCACAAAAGAGTTATGGGTGGCTTCTTAATCTTACCAGACAGTGTAAGGGCATGGTCTTCTTCCAGAAGTCAATCTGAATACATTTTTCTGAGGTTTTCCTTGAATGGTTTGTTCATGGCCACATCTAGTACCTGTAGTTCTGAAGTCATTCTTCCAGGCATTATGACAATATCTGTCTTTTGTGCAGCAAGTTTATCTTTTACTACAGAAGTTAGATGTCCTTTAAAAGTATCCCGAACTACCATGGCTCTCTTAGCAAGCAGTGCCTCATGTCTGCGATTACAAACAGCAGACAATCAGTCAACCGTCACCTGAGTTTTCATCCAGCCCTTTTCTTGGCATCAAATCACTAAGTCCACAAGAAAGTTTTCTTTTGGCATGGTTTTTCTGTTCAGAATGAGATAAGAGGGTAACTTTCCCATAGCAGCCGTAACACCTAACATCACAGATATTCTACATTTTCATTCCCGGTTCCTCTTAACTAGATACTTCTGTCACTTTCATGTCTACGGTCCTATTGCTCGGCATGTCATGAGACTGGAATTTTATCAACACTGCCAACTTGATTAAAACAGTATGAGTGACACTTTTGCAACTGGATGATGTTATGCTGGAAGTTGACCAGCTTCTCCTTGAAATTTGCTGGCATTCTCTGTGCTAGTGTAGTACTTCATCGGAGAGCAAGATCATTTCTCTGCATAAATCAACAACACCAACTAATACTCACACAGAATTCTCATTGTGCAACATTTAAGACTTCTGTGACTTCCAAGGCCTTCAGTTGGGGAATTCCTCATGACACAGGCATTCCGTCTTTCCTCTTATCTTGCACACTTGAAAAAAACCTTAGCTTCAAGTTCTGGATACTTGTCACATTTTGGTCCCTGTACGATTTTCTAATTGAAACTGATTTTTTACATTTTTCTTCTGAAGCAATCTACTGTTGCACATTAGATTCATCCAATCCATACTTTCTTCCAGCCTCTTTGTTGGTGGTTTTGGCATAATGCACAACTGTAAGTTTAAAGCTTGCATCGTAACTATGTCAAATTCCTTGGCTTGATGACACTTTTCACTCTAAATAGTTGTTCATACCATCATAAATCAGATTTTCTTATCATTATCCAAGTGAAACGGATTTAACGAAACAATACTGGTAGACCTACACTGTGTCAACACCAATAAAACACTGGCAAAAGTTTGCATTGTTGCACAATAAAATGCCTTGTCAGCAAGTTTGGCTATAAACACTAGCTGTATTGTTGCAAGTGAGCTTGATGTTCGTACAGCAATGGTTTATAAAACAAAAGGTAGCAGATATAAGCTGCAACATAACTTTTCATGGGTGAAATTTGGATAAAACATGTGGCTTATTTTCAGGGTCAAGACAGTAGTTTTCTCCACTTGCACTTCACTTTTGTATGACTGCAACTTTTGTTCCACGAAAAACCAATACTTTTACCCTGTTAAATGCATCTGCTTCCTTCACATTCCTCCTCCCTACCTACCAACAGCACATATTGTTAACGCACTCTTTATACAATTGTACCAGTGTTTTGTAATATTATAATATTAAACATTCATGCTCAGTGCTCACACTTTCTGTAATTTGAGATGTCTTCTGTCTTTCAGAGATCTTCTGGAAATTCACAAACAAGTGCCAAAAGAACAGTACAGGGTTTTTAATTTTAAAAAAGGCAACTGAAAAATTTCTACAAAATGATAGTAGGCTTTTTACTATTTACAAGAAAAATAGCACAGATCACATAGACAGATCTCTCATTACAGTTGTGAGACAGCACCTCAATCTTCATCTTTTAACTGCACCACCACTTTGCCTGTTGTTTCATGCCCCTCCATATATTCAAATGCTGAATTGACATCTGCCAAGGGAAATATTTTGGAAATTGCAGGTGCTGTTAAGCCCTGCTCACACATGTCTATGGCGTCTTGGACCGTTGTTCTGAAAGACAATTAGAAAATGCAGAATGTTTCAAATTAAAATAGAACTAAATATAATTATATAACATATTTAAGTAGATAACTACATTTTGTAAGACATGGAAAAGGTTGGGTGACAAAGTGGCATCAAATACCGTGAACTGAGTTACTGTTCGTGCGCAGACATAAGGTAGCACAAGAGGACTAGTTAATCAGGAGGAAGTGTGTATATGTGTGTGTGTGTGTGTGTGTGTGTGTGTGTGTGTGTGTGTGTGTGCGAGAGAGAGAGAGAGAGAGAGAGAGAGAGAGAGAGAGAGGAGGAGGGCAAAAAATTAAGAGAGAGCAAAAAATAACTATGTGATGTACAGAAAAATAATTTGATAGAACACAGACAACTTGTGAAACCTACTGATTACCAAGCAAAGTTCAGGGAGGAAACTTGCAGAGCTGTACAGAAGGAGATGGTAGTTCACAAAAGGAAAAGTGGAGTAATCTAAAGGCGGGTCCACACTGAGTGCGCCGCGCCGTGCTGCTGCACCCCGCGCACAGTTGTAGCAGAGAGTAGAGTGCTGTCCGTGCCGCTCCGAGGCGCGCACTGTGTTCCAGTTGGATCGCGCGCATGGTCTGAAGATCGAGCGAGCGAAGCCCCGTCTAAACTGAGCGCGCGCAAACATGCCACTTCCTTTGATGTACCGACAACAGCCAGAACATGGCGCGGCGCAGCATGACACGGCGCAGCGCGGTTCGCCGTCCACACTGAGCACGCAGAGCTGCGCACAGCCATTTTGCGCAGCACAGCGTGGCGCGGCGCGCTCAGTGTGGACCCGCCTTAAAAGTTCGCAGACAAAACAAACAACAGATATGTCTCCTCCAGCTACTCTCAACAGAAAAAGGCAAACTGTTATCTTCAAACACATCCAACAAGTACACATACAGATGGTCTGGAATGTGTAATTTTTATTTTGTTTATTTATTTATTTAAATTTCCTCCCCACACCCAACACCCTCCACACACACACACACACACACACACACACACACACACACACACACACACACACGCGCGTGCTTTATGCTCCACTGTGATCCCTTCCAACTTACATACTCCATTCTCTGGATACCTCTGTGTTAATAGAAACATTCTACTCTTTTATTTTTTTATTTAGGTTGCTTTAAACAACACAAATATTCATACCATTCTGATACACAAGCCACCTGTGTGTTCTCTCTCCAACCATCCATGACACAGTAGTGTCAAAAACTTTGAATAAACTAAATCTTGCCAGCAATAACAAATGTAATACAGATCTAAATATTCCAGAAAAAAATTGTAGATTTAGAACCTCTCCATTTTCATTATGTTCACTTTACTGTTAAGTAATTTTACAGTTTGTTTCTCTTATTTATCATCAAGGACTTGCTAACTATAAGTTATGTATTTTACGTAGCCTTGTGTACAAGACGTAACTGAAGAAGCATATCCAAGATGGTCACACAATGAAATTTAAAATAAAATAAAGTTGTTCTGTCATCCTCTCTTTTGTATTGCACAGACCTTGATAAATTGTCATATAATTAAGAAAACTAGTTGGTTTCTAATGAATTTTGAAGCGTAGCATGTTACATAATATACATACCTATAAATTTCTAAATCTGCTTTCCGGTATGATCCCAGAGAGATTCCAACAAGACTCATAGAACATGGTAAAAGAATACCAGTGGCAACTTGTTGCACAGTTCTGGATGCAAAACCTGCCAGGATGACTGTACCTTCATGGGCTACACTGAAAATATGCAGAAAGAGCTGTGTTACAACAAGCTAAACACAGATAAAAATCATCAGTAAAGTTTTCCAAAAGTCACTTGTTAATCTTTCTACCAATTATGAAAGTTTCCAACAGAAGTAATAGCACTTTGTGTAATATTTCAGTGCCTGTGTTAGTCTGATTATGATGCAAAGTTCCTTTGGACATGCTTGCGTGTCCAGAGGAACAGGCACTGTGGCGAATACAACTGCTATGAAATATGTGAACAACTGCAAATTTGTTTCATAACACTTTGTGTCACAGGTGTATCTAAGATAAGAACTACAACACTTTACTTGTGGCTAAGGGCAGCATTCCACTTCAGTAAGTTTTTGGACAGGATCAGTGATGAATAAGTATGATTTTAGTTGTGCTCAAATGCACTTGACTATAGGAGCTCCCACAATGACAAAGTATTCTGTTGAAGCATTTAGTTGTCTATAAAAGTATCCCATTACATTGGATTTAAAATGATGTAAAGACTAAAATAAATACATTTTGGAGAGTTCTGCCTCCAGCAAAACAAAAATTCTGTATTTTGTTCTTTTGCCATACATATTTCACTCTCATTACACTATTATCAGTAAGTTTCTTTTTATTTTAATTAGCACCACATATGATTATCCATATTGCCATCTGTCTTCTTTAGTTTAAATGGATGTTTTTATACAATTTGTCATCTACAGTATTTTTTGCATTACTAATTACATCACACTATAAAAAGGTATAGTTGTTAATAACCCAAATACCACAGTGCTTTACTCAGCGTGGACCTATTAGAGGTGGTATATTGTTGCCTTCAACCTGCCTTTGAACCGACTTATCCAGCCAGTTTTACGTGGATTATGAACCACAGTGCAACTCTGCATTTTTCACAATAACAAACACTGCCAGGCATGAAAGAGGTGAAAAGTGATACATAAAAATACATTAGACTAATCTCAATGTAAAATTCAACAAAAACACTCAAAATGGATAGTCTTACACAAAAAAATCAGATCAATTAAATTCCTTCTAAACTTCAAAAGACCATTAATGGCCCACCTTATATCACAATACCCATCTCTCCCAGATACTGCTGGCAAAGTTCTTTATTTAAATTCTGTTCTTTCTTAACAGCTACTGTCATTGTCATTGCAATCCTCTCCTCATTCTTTAGCCCTTCAGCCTTTATAATACTACACATATATTCAAATGTGCTATATATTAATCTATATTATTTTTAATACCATTTCCTATTACTGCATTATCATCATCATCATCATCATCATCATCATCACAACAGTTTGGTATGAAGCATCAGGCTTGGACAGAATACCTTTATAGTTTAAACTGAAAATACTGCAAAACTAGGCCCTTTCCTAGCTCACATTTAATGAGCAGTTCTTGTAAAGATCACTTCTGTCTATAAAGAAATGCACAGAACCACAAATTAATATCCCTAATACCTGTCTTTTGCACTATCCCATGGCATACAAGTTTGAACATTGTGATGTACCTGTAGAAAATAAGTTTTTCTGAAGAATCACCATGTGCTCAGGATAAAACCCCTCACATGAAACACAGCTAAAGTTATTAACCCACAATATCTTGCAAATGGTGTACGCTGGTGAACAGACAGATTCTGTCTTTCTAAATTTCTTAAATACACTCTCTGGCCCCTATGCATGCAGTTATTCGGCTTGACATTGATTGACAGAGTTGTTGGATGTCCTTCTGAGGGATATCATGCCAGCTTCTGTCCAACTGACAACTTAGATTATCAAAATCCAGGTCTGGTTGGAGGGCCCTGCCATAATGCACCAAATGTTCTCAATTGTAGAGATATGCAGCAATCTTGCTGGTCATGGTAGGATTTGGCAAGCTCAAAAACAAACATTAGAAACTCTCACCGTCTGCAGGGGACATTATCTTTCTGAAATGCAACCCCAGGTTGGCTTGCCACGAAGGGGAAGAAAACAGGGCATAGAATATTATTGAAGCACCGCTGTGCTGTAAGGATGCTGTGGATGACAACCAAAGGAGTCCTGCTATGAAGATAAATGGTACCCCAAACCATCACTCCTTGCTGTTGGCCCATATAGCAGGTGACAGTCAGGTTGGTATCCCACCACTGTTCGGGGCATCTCCAGACACATCTTTGCTTGTCATCGGGGCTCTCTTTGGTTGTTAATTTGTGGCACCCGCAACACAGTACAGCAGAACACCGACTATATTCTATGCCTTGGTTTGTTGCCCTTCATGGCAAGCCATTCTGGGACTACTTTTCACCAAGAGAATGCCCGCCAGCACACAGTGAGAGTTTCTTCTGCTTGTCTTCGCACTTGTCAAACCCTATGATGGCCAGCAGGGTCACTGGATCGCTTGTCTTCATGCTTACCAAACCCTGCCTTGGCCAGTGAGGTCACCAGATCTCACCCCAACTGAGAATGTTTGGAGCATTATGGGCAAGGCCTTCCAACCTGGTCAGAATTTTGATGATCTAAGGCACCAACTGAACAGAAGATGGCACAATACCTGTCAGGAGGACATCCAACAACTCTATTAGTCAATCCAACTGCTTGCATTTTGGCCAGAGGTCGACCAGTACATATTGACTTTTTTGTGTATATGTTCGACACTGTACCACTCTGCTGACTGACAAATAAGATGTGATGGTACAGATTATATTCTCAACTATCTCAATCTATCAAAGAATTATTTACTTATACAACTAAGCATGCTATACTGGGCAGTGAATGTTCAACATGAAGTAAAATAACATCAGATATGCCAGCAGAAAGTACAACAGGCCTGTTTATTGTTCTTAACCCTTACATTCATGGTGTCTTCATATGAGGACATACAAAATAAATGCTTAGTATATTGAAATTCATTAAATTTTACCATTTTTTATTGTTTCCTCATATCATCACAAGCAGAGAGTCTATTTGAGAATAGTGTCGACATCTCCTGTCAATCTGTGGTACCCCAAAAAAAAAAAAAAAAAAAAAAAAAAAAAAAAAAAAAAAAAAAAAACAAACAACTGAATGTGCACAGTCACATAGGCACTTCCCAGTAATCTTTGTATCTCCCATCAGCCAGTTAATATCTTCTGAGTTTAGGTAAAAAAAAATTATTTATGGGTAGAAAGGTGCATTCTTGAAGATGAAAACTAAAGCTGTCTTTCAGAACGAAAGGTATGTGACATATTTATAATTTTATACATTTCTCCAAATGAGGACATTGTGCTTGAAAGGTTGTAATAGCATAGAAATTTACAGTGATTTCACAATGTCCCGAGTCCAAGATGGACGAAGGCCACTTACAGAAGAAGAAGTTATAGAGCTCCTTAATTCACCTGAAATTGACAATGTATTTGATGATCCTGGTGATAAATTTGAACAAGAGGATAATGATGGAGGTAATGTTAGAAATGTTGTATCATTCGGTATATTGTAAGCTGAGTAGCCTAGACGCAAAGCCCACTAACAGCATGATAAGTGACACTGAGATAATCACGAAACATTCGTCCCATCCAAACGACTTTTCATTGACTGCGAGAAAGTTATTGTTGCGTATGAATTTGTTACAGCGCAGCCAACCTATAGCTGAATAAGAAAAATATCCATTCTAATCATAACAGAATGGAAGGTAGCTTTGAATGTCCAGATTGGTAAGTCTGATGTCTGTTCACATGCTTTGAATCCGGACATGGCAGGGTGACAGCCACGCCTACTGGGCATTTAGCGGGATTTGCACCCGAAGACAGCAGTTATCTGCTTTTGAAACCAAACACGATTTTCGACAGCCATTTTTCGATAGTTTGTAGCCGGTTTTGCTACCTGGAACATATTCCACCACTTAGGTGCTGAAAGAATCTATACAGCCATGTGCCCACCTCAAAATCGACATAAAATTAATTTAGTGGCTATTTCACTTGGGTTACTCAGATGCACGTTTTTTAGAGTTTTTATTTTCGTAATAGCATTTTTTACTACAGGGTTTGGAGAAAAATGTTGAAATCGACTGGCCAGAAGTTATTCAAGTTTACAATCAACATATGAGAGGGGTTGACAAGATAGATTTTCTGATCACAATTTATCGCACATTCATCAGATCACGAAAGTGGGCGCTTCACATGTTTGCTCATGCAATTGATATTGCATATGTAAGTGCATGGATTAAGTACAAGAAAAATGTATCAGAATTAGGTGTTCCTAAAAATAAGACTCTCGATTTGCTTCACTTAGGGCATGTGTGGCCAAAGTACTGACAAAAATAGATAAGCCAGCTGCCAAGAAAAGGGAGCATCCCATTTGTGAGAGTCCAATGCTATCTTCAAGAACTTCAAAACGAGCCAATGCGGAAGTTTGTCCAGAACTGATGTTCCTTTGGACGACATTATGCATCTTCCAGTGGTCAGTGACAAAAATCATTTGACAGGTGCAAGAAACCGTGTTGCAAAGGTAAAACCACATTTTATTGTGTAAAACGTAACATTCACTTTTGTCTCAATAGAAAAAAAATTGTTTCTTTGATTATCATTCTTTACAAGTGTAAAACCATAGTTCATGTATATAATCAATAAGTAAGCTTTGTGTAATTTATGTATTTTCATGAAATAAAATCAAATAAAATACTTTGACTTTTCGACTTATACTGCACCCACCTGAACACTATGTCCTCATTTGGGGACGTGTTGTATCCCCCCTTGGGGGGGCACCTCGGAAAATTTTATACATTTGAAAAATCATAATTCAATTTGAAGAACTGGATAGCAAAGCCATGATTTTTTTTTTTCCAGGAAAAAAATAATTTGTGACGGAGAGGGTTAATATACACAATTTATCAGATGAAATAGACAGCACTATTGTAGTGAATGGCATTAATCAGTACAGCAAAAAAGGCTATATATACAGGATGATTATTCTTAAACTTTTGCAACTTGAGAGGGCCCCCATGAAAAACGAGTGATCATAGGACAATGAAACTTAGTGGAAACATTTGAAAGGAGATGCAGAAGAGAAATAACAAATAAACCACTGAAATAAACACATTTTAATTTCCACAAGAGAGAGTAACATTTGTTAATTATGTACTGTTTATGGTCCAGGTTACAAACATTGCTCAGTGTGATGACCATCTGTACCCTTGACAGCCTGGACATTTGTTCAAATACTACAAGGGCAAATCAGAAAATCTTTGATCTTACTTTTTTTTTAGCCACATTATGGCTGTAAATCCAAAGTCAACATACCCATTCCCAGCATTGGACATTTCTTACTTTATGCCGGCCTTATTTGGCAGTAGCTCCACAGCACGGTGTTACTCTAAGTTGTTAAAGATGGCAGTTGTGCTTAACATTTCCACAGCATTAGAACCGCAAAGTGTGGTTCATTTTCTGTGGAGCAAGAGACGAACACACACTGAGCTCTACATGGAAGTGCAGCCCACATATGGGGAAAACTGTCTCGCTTTGAGAATGTGAGGTGGTAGTATTGTGAGTTTGACAAATGCCATGAAGTCTTGCATTACAATGAATGGTCCACTGAAAAAGTTACTGGTAGGACAGCAACTCACAAGTAATAAAGAAGCCACGACAGCAGTCTGATGGTGGTTCCATAGTCAGCCAGATGAATTATGCTGCAGGGGCATCTAAAACTTAGTGCTGCAATGGAACAAATGTGTGAACCAGAGTGGGGACCATGTGGAAAAATAGCATAAGGTATGGAGAATAAGATGTATATTTGTCACTACCTGTACGTTCCTTACTTTGGCTAATAAAAAATAGGGGCAAAGACTTTCTGATCTGCTCTCATATTTCACAGTTGTTTGCAGCACATTTTGAGCAGTGTAACATGGGATGTTTAGTTGTCATGAGCGATCTCACGCACTGCTTGAATATGAGACAGTGCATCCAGCATTCTCAGCCATGACAACAGTAACTTCTTCAACAATTTGTGGCGCAACTGGCTGTTGTTCTCTCCCAGGAGCACTTCTCAAATCATCAGTTAATTCAAACTTCTGAATATGTCCTTCAACCCCACTGTGGAAAGAAGACCTCTCTGTATTCCTTTAATGCATCAATACTTGTGAAGAGCAGCAGCACTATTGCTGTTGTTTTGATAAAACAGCTTTATGAGTAAAGCCCTGCTCACCTTGTCCAGACCCATATAGAGTGTCTGCAACCATAAGGCACACAGATGCTTGTGTTTCAACCCAATGTCATTCATATCTGTACTGGAGCCTAACTGCAAGTCATGACATAACCTACTAACAAAATAAATCCCGCAGCGCAGTCTCAACACCATTCCAATAAAATTGGGTACCCATATGGTAAATAGTTTTTGTCTATACTGGCTCAATTACTGAAAGTTTAATAATAACCACCCTGTATAATGATCCAAGGTACTAAAAATGAATGATGATTTCCTCAAGAAAAAGACTACTGTTGGACAAATTATGCTGAAGAATGTTTAATATTTTCTTACTTTTATTCGCCTATGAATGTAATGATTCTCATAAAATGATTGATTTATAACACCATTGTTTAATTTTATTTATTTGTTAAGAAATGTTGATATGAATATATGTCTACAGAAGTAAACTTATGATTAATTTATTTAATAACTGAACATATGCTGATAAATGCAACTGAGATTTTTTCATATGACAAATATTTTTATTTTTTATTTCTTTTATCCACAGCTGGCAAATGTTTGTGAAATTTATGTGCCACAAGAATGTAGCTAATAGCTGACTACTAAATTTAAACATGGAATTTACAGCTGTGTACACTTTGAAGTCATTCTATACGGACATAGTATGTTATGTTTAACAAATTTTATGATAAGAACACTTGCTGACTTTGCTGCAGCACTGATTGACGCATATTTCAAATGAAAATTGATTGAGTTGTCTGGAAAGAGATTGCCATTTGAAACAGGAAAATGGGTTGCTACTTACAATTACCACAGCCACTGTGTGAATAATAAGTAGAGTAATTGTCACATTGTTGTCAGAGCAACTCATAAAAGTTGGCATACGAAGGATAGCTCAATTTGGGTTGCAGGCAGAGCACTCACAGAGGCAACAAATTGTACAATCGAGAACTGTCATCCTGTGGCTGCCAAGTTTTCACGACTTGGCAGCATGTGGAGACTCAGGTAATTAGGAAAAATCACCGTGCAATATTTGAATAGGTTATGATTAAGACAGCTTATAACAGAATACTGAACCCCCATCCTGACAATAACCTTTTAACTACAGTTCAGTTTGGTTTCTGTAAAACCTTATGTTCAGCACAAGCAATATATTTCTCACAACCTCTAAGTCCTGGTAAAACTACGCATAAAAATTATCCTATTGGCATTTTTAAATATTTTGCTACGTCCTTTGATTGCCTGCATCATAATATTCTGCTACGGAAACTAATATGGTATTGTGATGAAGGCATTTCTCTTGTATTGACACTTTGAGGACTGGGCTGCTGGAGTGTTGTTCAACTGGCTGAGACTGCATATTTTCACAATTCTTCTGCATTTTATGTAACAAGGTCTATTGCACTGAATTTAGATCAGTTTATTGCATCTGAAAGGTGGATCTTTTTTTATGAAATGCTGCAAAGAAACAAAGTTCCATTCATGACAGGTTTTTTATACTGAAATGAAATAAGTTGTTTTCACAACATAAAATTTTTTTGTCTTTAATTTCCTACATGGAGATTGTTCCACTATAAAGTCAAGCGCCGGCATGCCAGTCAGAAACGTTAGAGCAGAGAGGGCTGTGAGACGGTGACAGCCTATTGCACACTGACTGACCCCTCTCCAGGATGACAATGGGACTGCAGCAGTCTCTTGGCGAAGAGGACATAAGCACCGCACCGACTGGTCGTGGTCCAGTTCTACATAAGCGTCAAGACCAGTAATCTGGATAGAAGCATCCATTGTATTACTTCACTTCTATTGGAATCAATATTCTGAAGACATTGATTATATAGCATTTCGTTCTTTGCTTGTGACACATATATGTATTTCTCAAAGTTAAGTATTGTTATTGATTCATTTCATAACAAACCCTTTAACACGATTTGCTTGAATTGTTGTCTAGCGACCCAAGAGGCAGGTCTCCTAGACACCCCATCTTTGTATTGAATATTGTGAAGAACCTAAAGCGTAGCTGCTTTTGTGTTTTGCTGGCACCATAATTCTACACAGGCTTTCCTTTGCAGGGATGTGTTTACTTGCTTTAATGGTCTCTCCTGTAGTGTTTTTGCTAATCAGTGTTTTCAGGTTGGTGTTGCAGAAATTTTCTTTGCTTTTGTACTTATTTTTATTGCTTGCCTTGTCTGTTTATTGCATTTGTCTCTCTCACAATGAACAACCCACCTATCCCACCCCCGTTCAGGCGCCTCAGCTGCAAGTGATATATACAACGCGGCTAACACAAACGTTTCAGTTTCAGAGTCAACAAATCACAACTCCACTAAGTAAGGTATAGCAGCTACTCACCGCTCAAGCTACCAGTACAGTGCAGCAGGCATCTACAGGAGCCCCGAGTGCCATACCACCTTTTCACCAGTTTAATGAACAACAAGAGGAATGGCTCAGGTGGTTGCAACAGTTTGAAGCCCACGTAATTTCTCACAATGTACCAGGTACTGTGAAACTCCATTATTTTTTGTCAACAGTAGGAAGTGCAGTGTTTCGCCTCATTCAGAAATTATTCCCAAATGCCGCACCGAGTGAACTTTCCTACGATCAGGTTGTAGATTTGCTAACTAACTATTATGACCAAAAAGTGAATGTGGTAGCAGCTAGATACCAATTCTTTACTTGCAAGAAAAGGTCAGAACAAACTTACTGTGAGTGGGTAACAAATTTTCAGGGTATGATGAGGAAACGCAAATTCAAATGTGCTTATGGTGCTTTATATTCAGATGTTATGTTGTCAGATGTTATGTTGCGTGATGCGATTGTGTACAATGTACCTGATGTCAGATTTAGAATACAAATTTTGAAACAGTCAGATTCACCATTTCAGCATGTAGTGCAAATACTAGATCAGTACAAGTCAGGAGCCGTGTCAGCCAATAAATATGAGCAGCCACCAATTTGTTGGGTTGAGTCTTCCCTTGTTCACGACTGGCCCAGTAGGCAGCAGAAACCTGCATGAGCCATGCTGCATAAATAGTTTTCCATGCTGCATGAACAGTTCTCTAACCAGGCGGCTACACAGGCAAACAGAACGAAGTCATGTCCTCTGTGCTATTAACGACACTACCGCCAAGACTGCCCGTCCCAACAAGCACAGTGTTACGCTTGTGGCAACAAAGGACATGTACAATCCGTATGTTTGCAATGGAATAAACGTAAGAATGCTGCCCACTCACAAAAATCTAGCCCATGTAACCAATGCCATGTACTCAAAGTGTGCTGCCGGCATTAGCAAAATTAGGAAGCAAACAGTTTCTTCAGTGCTACGCCAGTCCAACAAACTTTTTGTTCATTTGCATATTTGTGGAAACCGTGTGCAATTTCAGTTGGACACGGGTACCACAGTTACAGTGCTGAATCGTAACACATATGAACTGTTGGGCTCTCCATGCCTGTCTAAGACTAGCACACACCTGATGGCTTATAATGGACAAGACATTCCAGTTCTTGGAAAATGCACTTTGCCTGCCTGTAATTTTCACTGAGCTACAATTACGCAATTGTGAGAACATATTTGACCTTGATTCATTTGATTTGTTTGGTTTTCACATTCATGACAATATGTTGTCTGTGACTGCATACAATGCAAAAGACAGTGTAGTTCACTTGCTCCTTGAACTTTTTCTGAAGGTTTAGGCAAGGCTAACAATTTTGTTGCACATATCACTATGAAAGACAATGCTCAGCCGAAATTTTGCTGGGCCAAAACTGCTCCCATTGCATTATGGGACAAAGTCGCTGCTGAACTTAAAGAATTGCAAGATAGCTATTGTGCCCATACAAGCTAGTCAATGGACAAGCCCACTGGTTTTGCTCCCCAAACCTCCATGTCGCATTCGCACCTGTGTTGACTTCAGGTCTATAGTTGGCCCACAAACTGTGATTGATTCTTATCCTTTGCCACACCCAGAGGATCTTATGGACAAATTAAGTGCTGGTTGTTACTTTTCAAAAATTGATTTGCACGACTCTTAGCTTCAAATACCACAAGATGAAGACTCTCAAAAAGTGTGTGTTGTGAACGGTCATTTGGGCTTGTTTAAATATTTGTGTTTGCCTTTTGGCAGTGCTTCCACACCTGACATTTTCCAATGGTGTTTGGAACAGCTGACTGCTCATATACCAAACTGTTCAAACTATTTGGACGATATTGTCATAGCAAGTCGTACACCTGAAGAACACATTGCAAATTTGCATGCTTTGTTTCGTGTGTTATCTGATGCAAGACTAACGTGTAGACTGGAAAAGCATGATTTTTTTTTAAAACCTGAGTTGCAGTACCTTGGTCATGTCATAAGCAGTCAAGGTGTAAATCCTCTTCATTCACATTTGTTAGCCATACATGAACTGCAAGTTCCTTGCAATGTCACCAAATTGCAGTCAGTCTTAGGGAAAATGAACTATTATATTTGATTCATATCAAATAATGCACAAATTGCAGCCCCATTGCATCACTTGCATCGCCACAATGTCCCCTTTGTTTGAACAGATGAGTGCCAAGAAGCTTTTCAAAAACTTTAAGATGCATTGCTCAGTGATCGATGCTTGGTTCACTTTGATCCTGCCAAACAAGTTGTGTTGCAATTTGACGCTTCCTCTTATGGAATCGGTGCAGAGCTTTCACACAGAATTGGTGATAAAGACAGGCCTATTGGTTTCCCATCAAAAGTGTTGTCCAAAGTTCAGTGTAACTATTCACAAATAGCGAAAAAGTGTTGGCTATTGTGTATGGTGTCACCAAATTCCACCACTATTTGCATGGCAGAAAATTCTACTTAGTAATGGATCACTAGCCACTGCAGTCGTTGTTTAATCCAATGAGGCCGGTTCTTGTATGAACTGCCCAAAAATTGCAAAGATGGGCTTTGTTGTTATCTCAATACCAGTACGAGATTGTGTATCGTCTGACAGCTCAACATGGTAATGCGGATGTACTTTCACAGCTTCCAATTGGCCCTGATACAGACTTTGACGCTGAGGGTCGTTGTCTGACACTATGCCTTCAGGCAAACCTATGAGGCAAAATATAGAGGATATCACGTAGCACAGTTCTGGTGTTGTCCTCTATATTTTGCCTCAAAGGTTTGCCTGAAGTCATAGTGTCAGACAACGCCCTCAGTTCACGTCAAATGAATTTGAAACATTCTGTGAATGCAATGGCATACAGCACCTAACTAGAGCACCGTTCCATCCACAGTCAAATGGCAAAGCAGAAAGTTTTGTCTGAACCTTCCAGCAGCACATGGCCAAACTTTGCACTGCACACACCAGGGATCAAGCACTGCAACTGTTTCTCATCTCCTATCATTTGCATCCACAAGCTGGACCGTCACAGGTGGAACTGCTTCAAGGCCGCAGCCGTTGGACACTGCTCCACCTGATCCACCTTCTTCAGCATCTGGCGCCAAAGGAAGGCCACAAATATTGCTACGAACTGCATGATATTGTGTTTTTTAGGATTTTTAGTGGCAGCAGACTGTTGGTGCGAGGCGAGATCCATCATTGAATTGGCGCATGCATGTAGCTCATTTCAGGCTCAGACAGATTGCAGTGCTGACATCACAATCAAATTTGCCACTGTCTTGTGCACACTGATCCTTCTGTATCATTTTCCCCAGATTCACAGATCTCAAGGACAGCGAGGCCACAGCAGCCACCAGTGGGTGTCATCACGACACCGCGGGTCAACCCCATGGAGACAGAGCCTTCGCCTCCTCTCGTCATACCGATGGAGCTGGACCTGAGCACGCCGCAGCAGCCGATGTCTTCTACATCTTGCTATGGGCCTCAGAAGGTGGACACGTACCATTCTGGTCATTTTCCGGGGTACATTTCACCCAAAGCGCAGGCTGGATAGCGGTGTACGAGTGCAAGCCTAACGTCCCCTGCAGCCACACCTTCCGGTTCAGAGCAGTGTCCATGATCCTGCTTCCCCTCCCATTATCGAGCTCCTTATACAATGACGGTCTGTTGCTTTGGGGGGCGGGGAATGTTCTGGTGTGAAGTCAAGCGCTGGCACGCCAGTTGGAAATGTTTGAGCAGAGAGGGCTGTGAGACAGCGTCAGCCAACTGTGCGCTGACTGATCCATCTCCAGGACGACAACATAACGGCAGCAGCCTCTAGGCGAAGAGGACATAATTGCCGCACCGACTGATTGCGGTGCAGTTCTTTGAGTTCTACAGAAGCATCAAGACCAGTAACCTGGATAGAAGCATCCACCGTATTACTTTAATTGTATTGGAATCATTATACTGAAGGACATTGATTATATAGCATGTCGCCCTTTGCTTGAGACACATATATGTATTTCTCAAAGTTAAGTATTGTCATTGAGTCATTTCATAATAAAACTCTTTAATATGATTTGCTTGAATTGTTGTCTAGCAATCCAAAAATCAGGTTTGCTAGACACCCATCTTTGACAACTAGGCAGGATACAACAGGGATAAGATTAGAATTCACTTGTACTAAAAATAAAACTGCTTCAAAATGTGTTTTTTTTTTCATTTAAAATTATCTAGTTACATTGGAAAACAAATTCCTACTTCACATTCTTTGCAATAGTACCTGGTATCTCATTGCCACTTTGCCAGATCTTGTCTTGCTTTTTTTCTGCACAAACTTTTCATCTCCTCTGGGGCCATTTTTGACTTTTCTGAAGATGAAATCTGTTTAAGAAAATGTCTTGAGTCTGTTTACAGGTGAACTTTTTGGGTGGAATCTGATTAAATGAGGCCATCTTTGTTCATCAAAGCCTCTGCCAATTCAGTAATGAACTGAACACGATGTTTATTAGTAGGTCTCTATTTTTTATATATATTATATGATGATCAACATGGGGAAACATTGCCTTTCCTCTCGGATGGGTAGTAGCCCATTAGCTGATCACTGTCGTCCACACCAGCCTTGATTCCATTGTAATCCAAGACACAATCAGGTTTCATCTTCTCTATGATTCCTAGCTTCGTACTGACACTGACATTAGATGCTCTCGTTTTGTGTTTTGTTGTCAAAGTAAGTATATCCCTTGTGTCTTCCCATTTCACAAACAATAAATGGTCTCATCTGTGAAAAGGAAGTTCATTTTTTTTTTTCAGTCTCTCTGCTATTATATCTTTAGCTAGCCCTTTTCTATTTTTCATTGCTGTACCGACTGCCTTGGTTTTGTTTCTCTATAAGTGATCGATTAGTTCAGGGCGAGTGTAAAAATCATCCATATATAGAATACAGCCTCTATCATAGAAACTTTCACACCATCTGTTTACTACATGCAAAATGCTGTTATTATCATTTGCCTCACCACCAGAATACATTTCACATTTCAAAAAGTTTTCACTTTCACTTTGACATAACATAAAAAAGTTATGCTATATTTATTAGGCTCATTTTTCAAGTAGATCTTGAAACAACATCTGCCACAAAAAGGGTAAATTCCTTTTTCTATAGCCACATTTGCTTCTGGTTTGTAAGCTCTCTCACTTTTTGTCACGAATATATCAAAGTTGGGTCTTGCCTTGTGAACAGGATCATGCCCTTCTTGATTTTTTGAAATAAAAGTCACATTATCTATGAAATGTAACATTCACTGAATTGGAAAGAAAGGGGGGAAAAAGAAAAAAAAAAAAAGAAACTCTCTCTTGGTAAATACTTTCCTGCACAGGAGGTCTGCAGTATGGAATCTGTAGACGAACAGTTGGTCTATTTTGGTTTTCTAACAAGGCACATATGCATAACCACACCAAAAATATATATATTTCACTGGGTTTCACAGTACTCCACTTAAACCAAACTGAGTGTGGCTTCGGGTTCCCATTTGCATTTAGCTTGTCAACAGTTGTTCTAGTTGTCCTCTCTTTTTACCAGAAGTTCTTAATCAAAAACAGTAGGTGAAACAATCAAACACAGAAGAGTTCCAGTCAACTTGAATTTGATTTCTGCTTGATTCTGGAAAAAATTGGAAGCTGTGCAGCAGTAGTGTTGTCATCTGTCCACTGCCCAGTTGAAAGAGGTATACTGATAGGTCAAGAAAGAGGTATCTCTGATGCAGCATCGGCATCAGCATCAGGTGCTTCATCATTACGGCTCACTGACTCTTTATCATCAGAATGCCTTCTTCTTGTATAGCGTAAATAATAAAAATTAGCTTTCTGGTGTACAGTAGACAATATGTAAGCCTACAGAAAAGATGCGACAAAACAAATAGCTTACCATAACTGCTTTTGAAACTAGAGATTTATTCATCAAGCTCAGAGTCACTACTGTTCAATAAAAACTCTATCTCATCATCATGTAGGGCCATCTTGAAGGCAAACACGAAGTGTAAAACTGACAACACAGACAAAAATCAAGGGCCTTTGCTTCACACGTAACTCATAGGCACTGCACATGACGCCAACGCTGCAAAGCAGGTAACATTTCTTTCCCAGCAATATGATTGACAAGTGCTGCCAACTGTATTCTTTTATAGTAGTACAAGCATCACAACATCACAGAATGAATTACCAATGTAAAAAAAAAAAAAAAAAAAAAAAAAAAGTTGGGAAACACTTACAAAGCTGAGAAATGGTCGACGTAGCTCCTATTTCATTCGTCTCTTTGGAGTAAATTCGTGCAACGTAGTACAAGCTATGTTGCTTTTCTTGAATGTGTTACCAATATAAAATGGAGCGATCACATTAACAAATGATACCACAGGAATAAGACTAAATTTAGAATGGGTAAATGTTAAATGTGGTGTCCTAAAGATTTGGTGTTTACCACATTCCCGTTCTTGACTTATGTACATATTTGTCTGTGCATTGGAGGACTCTTCAAAATACTATAAAGTTTGTTGATGACACAAGTATACTGATAACTGGGCCTGACACAGTGAATTAAGAAAGGGGGGGAAAAAAAAGCATGCACGCACACACTGTAACTGTTTCACAACAAAGACATTAAGGGTTAATCTTACAAAAACTCATGCTCAGACAAATAGAGGCCAGGCACACATTGGATAATGATCGTTGCATGAGTTTCCTAGGCATCCAGACGGATAATAAACTAAGATGTCACCAGCACAGGAATAACTTAACCAAAAATCTCAGTCGTGCCTGCTTTGCTTTTGGAAATATCTCTCGCTGTGTTTATTTGCAGATGAGGTTGCTAGCATACATTGAGTACTTTCACTCGATACTGTCTTGTGGCATAATCTTCTGGACATCTAAAGTTAAAATAGTATTTATTCTGCAAAAATACTAGTAAGAAAGTTATGAAAGATTGATAACTGAGCATCCTGCAAAAACCTGTTCAGGGACCTAGGGACTTATACTGACATGGCAATACATTTACTCCCCAATAGTATTCGTGGTTAATAATAAATGGGACTTTAGGATGAACTGTGCAATTCACAACCACAATACTAGAAGTAAAAATGATTTCCATGTAGAGTATGCGTCCCTGTGTAAGGTTCAGAATGGAGTTTTATATTTTGGTTATAACGCATCGCCAGTAGACAGTCAGGAAACTCAAAATCCCCACACATTCAAACACAAAGCAAAAGCCACTTCTACTGTAATATGCTACAATATTTGGACTCACGGATATAAAATCTGCTTAACTCTAATGGTCATATTAACCCTCGAATGGGTGCGCTTGTGTATAAAGTTCACCAACAAATAATAAAATGATTCTGCACCGTTCCACTTTTGTTTCACAACTGCAGACCCGTACCTATACCTTCATTAATGCTTCAGGTAACACAATGATAATTTGTTTGTCATTTGTCCAAGCGAGCAGCAGTAACACAAAATACAAAGTGAGCTAGGCAGAAAAAATATGATCTGTGCAAAAAAAATTACTCTGATTATGAGCTAGCAGCCTAATACCACAATGAGGCAGTTGTCTACGAGATAATTAGTGATAGAATAGGCAGCTGGATGAGATCTGATGCCACTGCACTGCTTAATGCTTCAAGTGGGTCATTACTGTCTCTGTAACACCTGTCCTTGGTAACAGGGTGTTGTACTGAACATTTATTGCATTATTGTTTAATAAAACAGTGGTGTAGCTCATATTATGTAAGTTTATTTTCTTGTTGTTTAAATAAACTAAGATTAAATTGTGATTTTGATCATACATGACTCACATTGGCAACATAAATGAACAGGGTGTATACATGGACAAGGAAAAAAAATTCCCGGATTTTTCCCGGATTTCCCAGTTAAAAATACTTTCTCCCAGGTGACAGTATATATTGCCTTATTGATCCTTTGAATGGTTATGGTTTTATACACAGGCGTACAATTTCCCGGTACTGTAGAAAACGAAACTCAGGGAAAAAGAGACGTTTTGGAAATATCTTTAATGTGCAGCAACATGTACGCTGCGTATTTTCATATTACAACAACACACATTTGAATTCCACCAAACACCGCATGTTACTTTCCAAATCATTTAAATCGAGATTTCAATGCGCTTTTGTAAGCCGTTCGTAGCTCATGTCATGTGATCTCACCAGCCGATGACAGCGGATATTCAGAGCATAGGACACGTGATGTAGTCAGCCAACACCAACATCACTGTTAAATAGCATGAACACACAAACAGAGAAAGTTTATAGTTTAAATTAATATAGATAGTGTTGCTACAAGAAAAGCAAAGCTTTCACATATAATATTGGTCTCAAGCTGCAAGAGAAGCTAAGCTTTCGCATATACTGTTGATCTTTTTTGCACGTGTTACACTTACGATATATCACACAAACGTGCCAGTAAAATTTTTAATAAGGCATAAATGTCTAATCTTCAGGGTTCGAAATTCTTCTAACTGGCTCATCATCAAAGAGTTGATTTTTAAATGAGAGTCAAACGCTCTGTGATTTAATGAATTCATGGTACATTCTTGCACATAGCTCAACTTACGTAAAGGGATATTTACTTTGAAAGTAACGCTTTTCAAACCACCATTCGCAATATTTTCCCGCGAGCTGTTAGAAATAGGTTCGTTTCAGCAGTTGCAGGAGAGTGCAGATAACAGGCGACACCGCGCTTGAGTAGCTATCATGACGTAGGAAGTCCGTATGTACGTACGTGTAAAACATTGAAAGATCATACATTATGTCATAAAAGAAACAAGACATCAGAGAATACTGAAAGAGCATCGCAATTTCATGAGCCGTATTAAAATGTGCACATTTAAAGCGCATACTTAAAGGGCACATTCGTATGTCCAGATTCCCAATGAAATAGACCTCGACCTGATATTAAGCTTTTCAGTGTGGTTTTCGGGATGTAAATTTTCTTGGAGCACCGGTACTGTATTATATCATGTTTGGGTCTTTATTATGGCATAACGCCATACGTGTTAGAAAATGAAAACGTGCACTTGAAATGCAGTGAACAGTTGAAACTAATAAAATAAAATCTGAAACTAATGACATATTTCAGTCTACCATAATAATGTGAATATGTTTTAATTCACTCGATAGCTCCCAGCCACAGATATCCATTTTGTTTTCATTTGACATGAGAGTAAATGAATGGGAAACAGCAAAATCACTAAATGTAAACACGGGTCACGTGGAGACTACGCACTATAGCTGAAACTGCTCTGCGCATCAGCCCCAGATCTACGACATTTGCAAACCGGGTCAACATAAAAAAAAAAAAAAAAAAAAAATATCTAATTTTCAAAATATGTTCATCTTGTAGCACACATCTTTCTGAAAAGTCTGAAACATAAAACATACGTATTCGAGGAAATGTAAGACATATTATTGGGTCTTAAGTATGCCAAAGTGCAGTGCCACACCTCTTCATAAAGTATTTTTCTACCACAGGTCCTAACTATATTCAGGAGAGTGGAAGTTGAAATGTCCTTTGGTGCCTCTCCTGCTCCCAATAGGCCGGTTTGACAGCCTGCCCCTCTTTAAAAAAATCTCACAATTAATAGCGGATGGGATTATTTGTAATCAAGAAAACAAGAACTCTTCAGAAAATCTGAACTCTTTATTGCCTAATAGCTAATAATTTGCTGTTTTGCCTGACTACGCACTATAGCTGAAACTGCTCTGCGCATCAGCCCCAGATCTACGACATTTGCAAACCGGGTCAACATAAAAAAAAAAAAAAAAAAATATCTAATTTTCAAAATATGTTCATCTTGTAGCACACATCTTTCTGAAAAGTCTGAAACATAAAACATACGTATTCGAGGAAATGTAAGACATATTATTGGGTCTTAAGTATGCCAAAGTGCATAAAGTATTTTTCTACCACAGGTCCTAACTATATTCAGGAGAGTGGAAGTTGAAATGTCCTTTGGTGCCTCTCCTGCTCCCAATAGGCCGGTTTGACAGCCTGCCCCTCTTTAAAAAAATCTCACAATTAATAGCGGATGGGATTATTTGTAATCAAGAAAACAAGAACTCTTCAGAAAATCTGAACTCTTTATTGCCTAATAGCTAATAATTTGCTGTTTTGCCTGACATAAAATTAAATATACGATATATAAAACCATACTGACAAGAGATAAGCAAGAAATTACACATTTCTTCAAACCTTAGCTCCTAGCATTTTTTTCCTCTCTAATCTTGCTACAGCTTTACACGGCGTGCTTTCCTTTCTGCGAAAGAATCTATTACCTCATCAATGTTCATCAAACATTTTGCTACATGAAAAATCGAAATGTCGTTATCTAATACTGAAAAAGCTGTTAACACAAATGATACCCAAGACTGGTGTGGTTTCTCGATCTGATTACGTCTATTTTGTCACTGTCTGCTAGATAAAACAAAATAGGCCTTTCTAATATAGAAGCAATTTTGTAACACACCAAATAAACGAGACTGTTTTGGCACAAATGGCCATTTTTATGACACGACAGAATATAATCCAATAAGTACCAATATCAAATGCCTATTAGGCCTACTACAAGCAAAAAGCTTTATGTTAGGAAATAGTTTCACATTTCATTCATACGCACCAGTTTCTCAAGCATGAGATCGAAAAGTAGTATTACGAAATTTTTATATAAATTTGGAATCGTCTTATTCTTCCATAATTTGTGTGATGTCCCCGTTTCTTCTCCTTCCTCTTTCTAATAAACAATCTTGTCATCACCAATTCTGTAGCTATTGCTGTCACTGTCAAAATTTGTTCGCCGATTAACTTCACTAACCCTGCCAGAATCACAGGTTTAGTTATCCCACGATTATTTTCCAGTTAGGCATTATTACGTGTTCGAACAACACGTTTTCCGTGTTACTTCCAGAATAGAACTTACGCGACTGCTAGCTGGCGACTGTACTACTGGTCCTTACTAGTGTAGTGATCTGGCCAAAAATTTCATTTTCTTGGATACACTGAGAAGATAATACATAATATTTCTCAGCTGTTATTTCTGTCAGTCATTTATTTCCACTCTGGTAGTCTGAATCTATGGATTTCGCTAGTAATTATAACAACGCTGATCATTTGCAAACCCAATCAACCAAATAATCAGACAGCTATTGGCATTCATCTGTTCGGCTTTACTCCCTCAGTTCGTATAGCCCCGTCCCCTTTTGTCTGCAGAAAGTTTATTTCTAGAAGTGACGAGGATTCTCCTGACAGAGACATCACATACACTAGGCATGCATTCAAAAGTCAACTTATGATTCATTCAGAAATCAACTTAAACTGTGTTCAAAAATGTTCAAAAACCAACAGGGAAGCATTTCAAAATGATATGAATAATCGATATGCAAACGTGCGCTGGATGCTAGGTGCTTTGTGAAACAAGTTGTTTTCCTCAAGAATATGAATTTGGTGCCCCCTTTTCCCGATAGCATCTAGCTGCTTGCTGCGACTGCTTGCACAGTCAACAGCCACATTCCTGTTTCCAGAAGCAGGAGAATCTACTACCACAGTCTAGCTAGATTGTGCTACTACTCAACCGTGACTCAACTGTGCATGTGCATGAGTGCGCTCATAACTGCTAAAACAAATCGAATGTAAACAGTTGTGACTTCACGCTCTTGGAGGCGATTTGTTGTTATGGAGCACTGTATAGTCTTCCTAAAGGATTGCCTTATATGGATAAGGCAAAAAACAGCCTTTTGATGTAGTTTCCAGCTGATGGTAAAAGGTTTACGAACAACCTACTCAAACTTCGTCATTTTATAGTCAGTACTGCGAGAAGATGGCCGATTTATTTTGTAGTTTTTCTTTACTGGAAAAGATTTGTAAGTGATAAAGACACTATCAATATACACGACATAATCAACTGTAAGAAACTTGAATGTTTTGTATTTTATCACTGAACTCATTAAATATGGGACTTTAATACAGATGTATCAGAGAAGGAAGGGGGGAATCAGGCCATGGCCTTCCTGAAAGAACCAACCACCACTTGCCTCAAGTGATTTAAGAAATACGAGTGATCAAAAGTGTATAGTTGCCACAGCATGTGTTAAACTAACTGTGACTTGTCATGTGTGTAAAACATGAATAGTGTCTGCAGATGTAACAAGGAAGTGTAGGAGAATGAGTGACCAATTCTGAGGGACTAAAATACTTCAACTTTACTCATCTGAGTATAGTAGTTCCTTCATAGATCACTACAAGGCCACTTTTACTGCTAACTTGCTGCACAAAACAGAAAACCAATTCACAAATGAAAATTGTGTATAATTACTTAATAGAGCACTGTTTTGAAAAAGGGTTGTTTCATAACAACTAAGTGCTGGTAAATGGCTGGCCTGCTCAGAGCCATCAGCTGTGCCTAGCATAATATTCACGAGATATTCTTAAATGCTGATTTAATGTTAAACAACAAACATCCATTTCAATACCTTTTCTCAATGTTAACACAAGTATGTTTGCAAGATTCAAAGCTCTTACAAATACAGAGGAGGATGAAACCTCTTATTAAAATCAGTACATCAGATTGCAAAATCAAAACTGAAATTTAAAGTGAGATGAAGCTCAAACAAACAAGTGAACATGGGCATTTACTTGAACTGAAAATGTTTGCTTCCTTTTTCTTGCTATATATCCAAAAACTGGCAGTTATTATAGAAAGAAATCAGTTTCACTGCTCAGAGATTTGTTTGTGTACATAGCCTTCAAATTGTCATCATCAGCCCCCATCTCACCTGTCTTAGTCCAAGTTCTCCAAAATTCTTAAGTAATCTATGACGTTACAAATGTGCCACATTGAGTTTGTGTATTGTATTTTGTCGGAAGAATGAGTATTTGCAAGAACACAGAAACATGTAAGAATATTCTGACCCAAATGGAAAACTAAATTGCTAGAGATACTACACTATTCTATTGTTGTGCAGCTCACTAATATTTATGTAATAGACCTAGATGCAATACGTAAAATATTTTGAAAATTTTTACATCACAGTGAAGACTATTTTTCAAATTACAACCAGTAATTCACTGGTATTCATTCACAATAAGTTACACTACTTTCCTTACCACTAAATTTTACTATACTCAAAATAATTCAGTACAAATATAATCTCCAAATCATCTCTATTTAAAGTTTTACAAACACTCACCATTTAGTAACATGTTCAAAAACTTTTCCACCAACTGCATCAAATACCAAATCAACACCTTTACCATCAGTAACTTCATCTACTTTCTTAATCACTTCTTTTGGGTCATAGGTGAGGGCAGCCCATGCTCCTCTTTCACGAAGTAAACTCGCTTGTTCTTCACTTGCACACACAGCAATTACCTGTAATATTTAACAAGTGTTACACTCTCTTTCTTTGCCACATTTTCACACATGCTATAATGCAATTTCAGATTCTCAATATGTTCAAAGTGTAACTGAAAAGTCCAAACAACATACCATTGCTCGTATTGTCTAGTGTTTACTGAGATGATTTTGAAATTCATTTTAAGGAAGCACATGTAAGAATACAAAAATAAAAAGGATGAAACATGTGAAAAAACTACACTCATTTTCCATTTAGCAGCCACTGCCATATGTATTAGGCACATCATAAAAAGTTTTATGTCTTGTTTTTCGAAGATGAGTGAAGTACATGAAATATGAAAATCTTCTTTGGGGGAAAAATAGCATGAGAGGGACAAAATAAAAAAATCTCTGAAACCTGCATTCTTTATCAAACCATAAGTACACAGAGGTACTCTTTTTACTCTGACTGGGGTCATTATTGGTTTCAGCCGGGGTGGGTGGTGAGAACAGTGTGAATCCAGTCATCTCCATCCTCATAACTGTGATCAAATACATAATAATGTCAAATTGATTTCCTAAAAAAAAAAAAAAAAAGTTTCAGAAGCAAATCTGCAACACACTCATGGCCATTTGCACTGAACCTTTATTTACTAGCCCAGTTATGGACCCTCTAGAGCAGTTTGTTCCAATGCTGCCTCATTGGTCACGCGGTCCTGCTAGTGCACACAAGCAGGCACAAGTGGTGCAAGCAACCTGCCAGATGGCACAATTGCATGTATTCTGTGAATACATGACCTGCTTGGCCACCTCTGGTTTCCTGAGCTCAGCCAGTGCACTATAATCTGCTGTGCTGCAGCCCAGCTGTTTGCCCAAGCCTGCCCGTCCTATGGGAGGATGTGTGGGACACGTCTTGCATCTAGGTCTATTACAGGGGTATGAGCCATGAGGCAAGGGGTTTGGAGCAGGGGTTTTGTAGGGATGGACAAGGAAGTTGTGTAGATTCGATGGGCCATTGTGGATGGGGTGGGAAGAGAATAGTGGGTATGACATTCTTCATTTCAGGGCATGATGAGAGGTAGTCTGGCTGCAGGCAGAGCATCTGTGGACACCTCCTGTCAGTGGGGGCAATTGTCATCCATTTTGTGAGCCAGGAGTAGTAGTAACAGGTACATATAGTGCAGACAATGTGACAGCACCTGAGTACACCAGATCAACTGATGATGGTGTCTCAATTTCAGTTCAAACTATTGTGTCACAGTGACATTTCATCACTGGTATGCTTATAATCCATGTAACAGTATAAAAATAAGTCAAAGATCTTACTTCACACATCTACGACACATTATTCACTATTTGTATTATGGCTGCTTTGAATATACATGGAGAAATGTTTGTGCTTTTTGAAAAATGAGTGAAACTGACTGCTGTAACTAATTGTGAGAGACTTTAGATGAAATATTTCACAAACACTGCTGAATTAGTTGTAGCTGTGAAAGTCTGGACACTGAATTTCATCATGTGGAGGCATCTTTCCAGTTGTGCTACCACATCAAAATTTCTCTCGCTGTTAATTTTGTCATTTTCATTGTTCTGGCTCCCCTTAAGTCTCTCACTATATGCACGTACTTATACACAAATTTCCAACTGTGGGCTTTTGATGGTGGTTGTGTCTGATGGCACTGTTGTGTTACTGTAGCTGGTTTATGCCTTGGACATGCATTTCAGTCATAATCCTGCCTTTTTATATCGATTAAAACTTCAAACATTTACTTCTTCCACTGAGACTTAATAACATTTACTTTTTCCATTATGATTATAAGCACTATATCTAGTCTCCTCCTACTCAAACAGCTTACTAACATCACATCTGGGTATTCTAATTGCAGTATCACCATGATATATTGCACTTATCATGTATTAATCTTAAGAAACACATTTATTGAGACAAATAACCACATATTATCCCCATTTATTTTTCGCAATGTTTTAGCTTCTTCTTTCATTAAAAAAGTTACATATACAATTTGAATGTAAATTACCTTGGCTCGATAAACATTAGCTGCAACATCCACAGCAGCCAATCCCAGCCCACCAGAAGCAGCAGTGACTAGAACAGACTGTTTCTCTTTCAGCCGGCCTCGTCGTGTAAGCCCAAGCAAAGCTGTAGCATATGCATCAGCAAGAACACAGCCCTTGCGTAGCTTTATAGATTGTGGAAGTAACCATACATCCTGCAACATTAAATTACTCTTCAGGAGAAACTCAATAAGATATTAGTATAAGTTCGGTAACGTTATTCTGAATACTTTGAGAAATGAACATCAGATTCAATAAAAATGTAGTACTGCAACCACAGACACGCCCACTCTTAATGGTAGCTCCACATCCAGTTTTAAAAAGCATTTCTGTAATGTTAGAATGTTGTGTGTTATGTATTAATATACAGAGTAGATGACTCTGATGATTATGTGTAGATTGTAGCGTTGTGTTTTAATTGCTGAGTGACACAAGAGAGAGGGTGAAATCTGGTGTTGGACAGTAGCTTATTCGTCTCACATCACTTAAGGGTTGCTTGTACACACTTAATCATACCATCCAAAAGAACTGTCACCATGAACAATGTCTTATACTCTGACATTATAGGACATCTGGGACAGACCAGAATTTAACCTGTGACATCAGGACCACAACTATTTATCAATCAGCTTATAAATTTCAGTCAATGACCATCTTCAGACCTTAGTAAATGCAATATACTACACATATTGTGACATCAGGTACATGTTATGATTAAACTTTCACAGCTTGAGCCAGTGCAGATGGAAAACTACTTACTGTATGGGCACCCAGCTTACAGGAATGGTGTTCAGATTGTTTATTGCAGGATTTGTGTTATTAGTAATATTAGTATCATGACTTGTCATTAGGCTCCAGTACTGGTACAGTGACATAGGGTTGAAATAGAAGCATCCTTATGCATTACAGTCGCAGTCAGTCAAAATTGGTCTGGAGGTGAGCAGGGCTTTCCTCATAAAGCTGTTTTTAACCCAACATCAGGGATAAGTGCTGCTGCTCTACGCAAGTGCCAACACATTAAAGGAATACAGAAAGGTCCACTTTCCATATTTGGGTTGAAGAATATGAGTCAGAAGTTTGAATTAGCTGGCAGTTTGGGAATTGCTCCTGGGAGAGGCCGATTGCCAACTGTACCGAAAATTGTTGGAGTAGTCACTGTTGCCATGGGTGAGAATATGGGACACAATGTGCGACTTTCAAACAGTGCACAAGCTGTGTCACAACAGCTGAACATTTCATAGTCCACCATTGTTTTGGGCAGCAGTAGGGCAACCTCTAGTGTGGTTCCAGAGTGCTACAGAAGTAGATGGTCATTACATCGAGCAACACATGTAACATGGTACACAAGTAACAAAAAGTTACTCTCTCATATGTAAATTAAAATGTGTCTCTTTCAAAGGTTTATTTGTTATTTCTCTTCTGCATGCCCTTACAAATATTTCCACAAATTTTAACTGTCCTACAATCACTCATTTTTCATGAGAGCCTTCCCAAACAGCGAAAGTTTAATTATAACCACCATTTATATATATGCCGTACTGGCACAAGACTTGGCCGCACAAGCTTTGTCACAAAGTTACAAATTTGTGACATACACGTTAACATTTTGAAGAAACAAGTAATACTTTTTTTTCCAGTTATGCGTGCGAGTGGTTGCATATGGTTATGTGAGTGGTTGCCTATCCTAGATTTGGTCTCTCAGCAGCTTTGATTAGTAAGTAATTTTTGGTGTTTTTTTATTGTTACTATAGTATGTGTGGTAAGTGTTATGTACAGCAGTACTATGTTTTGGAGTTTAGTGTGGGTTGACAGTATCTTGGTGATTGTTTGCACTAAATAGGTCAAGTGACATCTGCAGTGTTGGATTTTGGAGTAATGTGTGGGTTTATGGTACTGCTGATTACGTTTGAGCCATATAGGTCAAATGAAATCTCAGGTACTTGTTTTGGAGTTGTGTTTGGGTTTGTGGCATTGTGGACTTCATTTCAGATGTATATATCAGGTGACATTTCCAGTAATAAGTCCCCCACCCCACGTTGGTCTTGTCTATTGCTAAGGATTTCATTTGCTTCATTTTTATGTTCATATTGATTTTCGTATGTCTTTATTATTTGAAGTGTTATTTATTTTGTTTGACTCCGCCTAAGACCCCCTAATTCACACAGTTGGCCTGATAGTTTATTTGAACTGATGTAATTATGCATATTATTTATGTCTGTTTGCAGGTGTAGTGAGTAACATCATGGTTGCATATTGTTTACATTTGAAATAGGGGTGTCCACTGTGTTGATGAGATCACAGGTCAAAGCTGACATATGGTACCCAATCTTCGTTTCTGCCAAAATATCAATAAAGTCATCAAGTATGAACTACTGTGATACAGAATGTCAGTGTACAAGAAAATGAACCCTTGAAGAGTAATAATGAGTGGTTATGATCTGAGTTGAATGTGAGATATCATGCTACTGATAAAATGCTATAAAAAAACTTACTGTTGCTGATAATGTGATTTGTTGTGCTAATCCTCCGTAGTCATCCTTGCTAAGGCCTACCACTTTCTGACCATTGGTAAAACCTTCTTTTGTTGCTTCAGATCCAACTTCAATTATCTCCCCTGAAATTTCATGACCAGGGACAAATGGCAATTTTGGTGTGAAATCATATTCTCCTTTACACATCAATAAGTCTGATTGATTCAAACTGCAATAGCTAACTTTAACTCTAACCTGCAATCAAATACATAGTATTAACAATTTATAACAAGTAGTGTAAATACAAAAAATAGTGACACAGATCACACTGACAATATGGAATATGTCCACTTATTTACAAAAATGACACAGTTTTTCAGTGAGTATAGAGCTGCATAACAATCATTTATAAGAGGTTGTTGTATTTATAATCAATGAAGCTTTTGGAATACAACTGTAACCAATTAATTTCTTCTCCAACTGTAACCAATTAACTTCTTCTGCAGACATTGACAGTGAAATGTCCTGTAATTTTGTGAGTCAAAAGACTGACAGAACAGCACTAATGCCTACCTTACACAAACCATGAACTATGTCAATACATATGCCGACATACTCTTTATCAGCTGTACAGTTAGTGAGGTAGTTACTTAGACCAGAGTGCCAAGATATACCTTGCTTGCATGCTCTCTCTGACGAAACTCTAGATCTTGAGCTTGGGGGGGAGGGGGGAGGGGGGGGGGAGGGGAGGGGAGGGGAAGGGGGAGAGGCAAAAAGCACTGACGCAGTCTTAAGAGGACTAAGGGAACACAAATAGGAGGACAACTGTGCCCAATGCAGACTATAACACTGATAGTTCAAACATCACCACTATCCAATAATGCATGGCAGTTCAGATCGACATTAGCCTAAAAGTGTTGGGTGCCATGCATGTAGACCTCACATTATAAAATGACAGATATGAGCAATGAACCATTAGTTTCTTTTTTTTAAAAAAATTCAAATCTCGCACACAGAAATGACACTTATTGAAAAGATTCATTGCTTCTATTATTTATTTCATGATAATTGGTCCTGAAATGGCTAACAAAACAAAAATACATCTCATTGACAATCCATTCAAATCTTTTCAAGCATTTTTTTTTATATATGTCAGATGCATCACTACAAAGAACCAAAAATATTGCAGAATACATAAATCATATTACATAGAGTAAACACGTCATGTATAAGGACATGGGGGATTGAAAAATGGATGATGAATGCAGGCAAGTTCAAAAGCATCTGCAGCTCCCCCGAAGTAAACCTTCCTTAGTGCAAGCCAAGGGACAGAGCCTGCACCCGAGCATGTGCTTCAGGGTGTGTAGTTCTCCACCGTTACACAATAGGAAATTATAGGTGGAAATTGAAATTTATGCAGATTAATTTGCAGATTTCTTGTGGATCTTTAAACAATACAAAGTAAGCACTTGTGGGCATGGCACATAGTCCACTTATCTTGGTGACCTGGAGGGAGTTTTTCAGGTGGTTGAGGCCAGTAATGATGGTTTGAAGTTATTACTTTACCTGTTTCCATTCTAGCTTTGTATGTAGTCACCTGCAACATGTTACTGATTTTCATAAAAGTTTTCTGGATCTCAATCTCAAGTGATGGATAATCATGTATCAGATGCCTATGCTTCCTCTGTAGGAGTCAACATGGATTCTAAAAACAACAGTCTTGCGAAACCCAACTGACTCAGTTCATCCATAAGACCCATAAGGCATTAGATATCACTGATGTATATATGAGGTGGAATCCAAAATTTTCAGGACTGGTGCTGCCATCTGGAAAGTAGGAGTAGTAGATCTTTGCACTGCTAGGTGGCAAGAGCTGCATATATGATGCATGGCAGTTCAGATCGACATTAGCCTAAAAGTGTTGGGTGCCATGCATATATATGGATTCTAAAAACAACAGTCTTGCGAAACCCAACTGACTCAGTTCATCCATAAGACCCATAAGGCATTAGATCTTTGCACTGCTAGGTGGCAAGAGCTGCATATATGATGAGTCAGTGTGAGGAGTGGAATTCAGCTGGGAGGACGTGTTGCATAAAAGTTTTCTGATGATCCATCTTTCTTGTGACAGGTTATCACCGGCGACGAGAGCTGGATTTACGGTTATGACCCAGAGACAAAGCAACAATTGCCCCGGTGGAAGAGCCCAGGCTCTCCAAGGCCCAAAAAAGTGAGACAGGTGATGACAGTTTTCTGATGATCCATCTTTCTTGTCACAGAGACTCTTATCAGCTGTACAGTTAGTGAGGTAGTCACTTAGACCAGAGTGCCAAGATATACCTTGCTTGCACGCTCTCTATGACGAAACTCTAGATCTTGAGCTTGGGGGGGAGGGGGGAGGGGGGGAGGGGGGGGAGGGGAAGGGAGGGGAAGGGGGAGAGGCAAAAAGCACTGAACGCAGTCTTAAGAGGACTAAGGGAACACAAATAGGAGGACAACTGTGCACAATGCCCCGGTGGTATTTGGATAAAAGTTTTCTGATGATCCATCTTTCTTGTGACAGGTTATCACCGGCGACGAGAGCTGGATTTACGGTTATGACCCAGAGACAAAGCAACAATTGCCCCGGTGGAAGAGCCCAGGCTCTCCAAGGCCCAAAAAAGTGAGACAGGTGATGACAGTTTTCTGATGATCCATCTTTCTTGTCACAGAGACTCTTATCAGCTGTACAGTTAGTGAGGTAGTTACTTAGACCAGAGTGCCAAGATATACCTTGCTTGCATGCTCTCTATGACGAAACTCTAGATCTTGAGCTTGGGGGGGAGGGGGGAGGGGGGGAGGGGGGGGGAGGGGAAGGGAGGGGAAGGGGGAGAGGCAAAAAGCACTGAACGCAGTCTTAAGAGGACTAAGGGAACACAAATAGGAGGACAACTGTGCACAATGCCCCGGTGGCATTTGGATAAAAGTTTTCTGATGATCCATCTTTCTTGTCACAGGTTATCACCGGCGACGAGAGCTGGATTTACGGTTATGACCCAGAGACAAAGCAACAATTGCCCCGGTGGAAGAGCCCAGGCTCTCCAAGGCCCACGTACTACAGGAATATGTAATAAAAAATGGGGGTTTCTATTTTTAAAAATGCAGTTGATATCCGTTTGACCCATGGCAGTGCGATCTAGCTGGCCAATCATAGCACCATCTGGTTTCCCCCTTCAAGCTAGATAAGTTTCGTTCTTTGTAGTTTTTTCAGCGGAAGGCGAACTACTCGCTGTTGAGAGGAATGTCGTTACACATATTGCAAAATGCCATAGCGGCATCTGGAAGGATTTATATATATATATATATATATATATATATATATATATATATATATATATATATATATATATATATATATATATATATATATATATATATATATATATAAAAATTCCATGTACTACTGTGATGTTTTGCAACGGCTCCTTGAAAACGTGTGGCAACGATGGCTTGAACTTTGGCGTCAAGGGAATTGGCTGCTGCATCGCGATAACACCCCCTGTCACATGTCCTTGCTCGCCAGGACCTAGTAGCAAAAAAAAAAAAAATAAAAAAAAAAAATACACATGGTGGTTGTACCCCACCCAACCTATTAGCCAGACTTGGCACCTTGTGACTTTGCGCTATTCCCAAAACTGAAACTCAAGTTGAAAGGCCATCAGATCCACACTTTAGAGACAATTCCAGAAGCATTGCTGGCAGTGATAAACACTCTCAAAGAACAGGACTTGCAGAAAACGTTTGACAAGGGTCAGACGCGCTGGGACCGGTGTGTATGTGTGGATGGGAACTACTTCGAAGGTGATGGTGACCATTAGTCCAAAGGTAAGGTTTTCAACAGATGGCAGCACCAGCCCCAAAAATTTAGGATAGCACCTCGTATGTAGACTGAAGTGACGAATGAAAATCTGTAACAAGTCTGGGATTCAAACCAGGGTCTCCTGCTCACTAGGCAGATGAACTAACCACTAAATCACCTCGGCACAGTGGCTTTGCACAACTGCACGGAACTATCCTAGCAAGCCTCCTTCTTCAATCCAAATTCCTACTCAGGCCTGAGGCTGCTCAAAAAGCATTGCAGATGGTCTCCAACTGTATTGGAATAGCACTTTTAATTAAATTAAACAATGTGGTTCTAGATACATCAACATGATATCGACCTTTTCAGCAATTGGTAAATGGTCCATTTTAACAGGGGTAATGTATCACGAAGCAAATACCGTCCGACTGGCGGAATGTTACGTGATACGACATACTTATACGTTTGTGACTATTACAGCGTCATCTATCACAAAGCGAAAAAAGTGGTCCAACTAAAACATTCATATTTCTTTACGTACTACAGGAATATGTAATAAAAAATGGGGGGTTTCTATTTTTTAAAATGCAGTTGATATCCGTTTGACCCATGGCAGTGCGATCTAGCGGGCCAATCATAGCACCATCTGGTTTCCCCCTTCAAGCTAGATAAGTTTCGTTCTTTGTAGTTTTTTCGTTTGATGCTTATTTTGTGATCAAAATGCCCAACGGACAGCCGCATGTGAAACATCAACCACAACCTGCAACAAATGATGATGCCCAAGTAGGTGTTTTAGCTGCTGTCGGGGCTAATCCGCACATCAGTAGCAGGCAAATTGCGTGAGAATCGGGAATCTCGAAAACATTGGTGTTGAGAATGCTACATCAACATCAATTGTACCTGTACCATATTTATATGCACCAGGAATTGCATTGTGACGACTTTGAACGTCGTGTAAAGTTCTGCCACTGGGCACAAGAGAAATTATGGGACAATGACAGATTTTTTGCACGTGTTCTATTTAGCGACAAAGCGTCATTCACCAACAGCAGTGACGTAAACCAGCATAATATCCACTATTGGGCAATGGAAAAGCCACGATGGCTGCGACAAGTGGAACATCAGTGACCTTGGCGGGGATGCGGCATTATGGGAGGAAGGATAATTGACCCCCCTTTTTATCGATGGCAATGTAAATGATGCAATGTATGCTGATTTCCTATGTAATGTTCTACCGATGTTACTACAAGATGTTTCACTGCATGACAGAATGGCGATGTACTACCAACCAACATGATGGATGTCTGGCACATAGCTCGCGTGCAGTTGAAGCAGTATTGAACAGCATATTTCATGACAGGTGGATTAGTTGTCGAAGCATCATACCATGGTGTACACGTTCACCGGATCTGACATCCCCGGATTTCTTTCTGTGGGGAAAGTTGAAGGATATTGCTATCATGATCCACCGACAACGTCTGACAACATGCGTCAGCGCATTGTCAATGCATGTGCGAACATTACGGAAGGCGAACTACTCGCTGTGGAGAGGAATGTCGTTACACATATTGCAAAATGCATTGAGGTTGACGGACATCATTTTGAGCATTTATTGCATTAATGTGGTATTTACAGGTAATCACGCTGTAACAGCATGTGTTCTCAGGAATGATAAGTTCACAAAGGTACATGTATCACATTGGAACAACCAAAATAAAATGTTCAAATGTACCTACGTTCTGTATTTTAATTTAAAAAACCGACCTGTTACCAACTGTTCGTCTAAAATTGTGAGCCATATGTTTGTGACTATTACAGCACCATCTATCACAAAGCGAAAAAAGCGATCCAACTAAAACATTCATATTTCTTTACGTACTACACGAATATGTAATAAAAAAATGGGGGTTTCTATTTTAAAAAACACAATTGATATCCGTTTGACCTATGGCAGTGCCATCTAGCGGGCCAACCATAGCGGCATCTGGTTTCCCCCTTCAAGCTAGACAAGTTTTGTTCTTTGTAGTTTTTTCGTTTGACGCTTATTTCGTGAGATATTTGGCCCGGTCACGATCAATGGACCACTCTGTATATATGGTTCCAGATACCTTCTCAAGTCTATAACATTTATGACGTATATATATGGACTGAAGAGATGAATGAAAATTGTCATTCATCGTTTTGGTCTGCATCCTAGATGTTTCAGACTTGAAAAGGTTTTTGCATCCATATAGTTTCATTAGACAGGGTGAGCACAAAGTCTTACCCTGATTATAACAATTTACTACAGAATAACCGTTTGACACAATAATTTACATTTGATGCCAATACATAGGTTAGTGTTACTAGTTTTTTTTAAGACTACTTATGTTAATAAACCTCAACGTGTGCTCCCTTGGTAGCTCAGAGAATGTCGAGGTGGTATTCCAGTTCCCGCCAGATGATTCGTAACATGTGTCCTGTCAAAACCCACAGCAGCTAGTATCCAAGCCTTCAGTTCGTCGATGTCAGCAACTGGTGTGACGAAGACTCTGTCCTTGATATGGCACAAGAAAAAAAGTAATCAAGGGGCATAATGTCTGGAGAGGGGAGTAATGTCCGGATCGGACTGGAAGGAATGGTCCAACACCCTGGCCACCCCACTCTCCAGGCATTACGCCCCTTGACTTTTTTTTTCTGGGGCTATATCAAGGACAGAGTCTTTGTCACACAAGTTGCTGATGTCGACGAACTGAAGGCTAGAATACAAGCTGCTGTGGGTACTGTGACAGAACACATGTTACGAAACACATCGCGGGAACTGGAATACCGCCTCGACATTCTCCGAGCTACCAAGGGAGCACACGTTGAGCTTTACTAACGAAAAGTGGTCTTAAAAAAGACTAGTAAGAGTAACCTATGTAACGGCATCAAATGTAACTTATTATGTCAAATGGTTATTACAGCTGCTACAATGGCAGGTTATCAAAATTTAAGTGAGTTTGAACATGGTCTTATAGTCGGCACACAAGCGATGGGACACAACATCTCCGAGGTAGCGATGAAGTGGGAATTTTCTCGTACAACCATTTCACGAGTGTACTATGAATATCAGGGATCCAGTAAAACATCAAATCTTCGACATCACTGCGACTGGAAAAAGATCCTTCAAGAATGGGACCAGTGATGACCGAAGAGAATCATTCCACATGACAGAAGTGCAACACTTCCGCAAATTGCTGCAGATTTCAATGCTGGGCCATCAACAAGTGTCAACATGTGAACCATTCAACGAAACATTATCGATATGGGCTTTCGGAGCTGAAGGCCTACTTGTGTACTCTTGATGACTGCACAACACAAAGCTTTACACCTCGCCTGGGCCTGTTAACATGGACATTGGACTGTTGATGACTGGAAACATGTTGCCTGGTCAGATAAGGCTCATTTCAAATTGTATTGAGCAGATGGATGTGTACGCCTGGTCAGACAAGTCTCATTTCAAATTGTATCGAGCAGATGGATGTGTATGCTTATGGAGACAACCTCATGAAACCATGGACCCTGCATGTCAGCAGGGGACTGTTCAAGCTGGTGCAGGCTCTATAATGGTGTGGTTCGTGTACTGCTGGAGTGATATGGGACCCATGATACATCTAGATATGACTTACAGGTGACACATATGTAAGCATCCTGTCTGATCACCTGCATCTATTCATACCCATTGTGCATCCGGTGGACTTACGCAACTCCAGCAGGACAATGTGACACCCCATACATCCAGAATTGCTACAGGGTGGGTCCAGGAACACTCTTCTGAGTTTAAACACTTCTACTGGCCACCAAACTCTCCAGACATGAACATTAGTGAGCATATCATGGGAGGTCTTGCAATGTGTTGCTCAGAACAGAGCTCCACTTCCTCGTACTCTTACGGATTTATGGACAGCCCCGAAGGATTCATGGTGTCAATTGCATCCAGCATTACTTCAGATATTAGTAGAGTCCATTCCATGTTGTGTTGCGGCACTTGTGCGTATTCACAGGGGCTCTACACGATAATATGCAGGTGTACCAGTTTCTTTGGGTCTTCAGCGTATTTCCACAATGCCTTGTAATGCCATTCTTAATGGAGACAAGCCTTCAAATGTAGAAACAGTTTTGGGCACATTCAAAGGAAGTATTATAGGGCAATTACTGTTCACAATATACATAAATGACCTAATGGATAATCCTGGAATCCCATGAGGCTGTTGTACATAGAGAAGTTACAATGCAAGAAAATAGTAGCAAAATGGAGGAATAACAGCAGAGAACTGCACAAGCAAAAAACTTACTGCATGATAATACGATTACCAAGCATCCATTAAATATCTGGGTGTAAGCATATGGACAGATGTAAAATGGAACGATCACATAAAAATAATCATAAGAAAGGCAGATGTTAGCCAGTCACTGGAAGAATCTCCACAAAGGGTAATTCACCCACAAAATCTTCATTCAATTCCTTTTCGAGTATTGTTTCTCAGTCTGGCAGCCCACCCAGTAGGAGTGACTGAGGAAACAGACAAGATAAAAAAAACTGCAGCACATTTCACAACAGGTTTGTTTGGTGAGCATGAAAGCATCATGGTGATGTTCATTCAAATCCAGTGATAATGATTAAAGGAGAAGTGTTGCTCATTGAAGGGTGGTTGGCTATGACTCATGATGTCAGCAAGATGGCAGATACCCTACTTAAAGGCGAGGAATGAATGCTAGCTGGACAAATGCACGGTGTATGTAATATTAGTAAGAGTGTTGTCCATGTGTAGAATGCTCTATCTGAGTTTGACTGAGGGCAGGTTGTGATGATCCGGAGGCTTGGCATGAGCATTTTGGAAAATGCATGACATGTCGGGTGTTGAAGGAGTACTGTGGTAAATGTCTTCAGCACACGGTGAAACGACGTCCAGACATTGTGCGGTTAGGTGGCCACACCTCATTACAGATGTCTGACATCATAGGCTAGGCAGACTGGTAAAACAGGAAAGGCAGTGAACTGCGATGGAATTAACATCAGACTTTAATGCTGGGCAGAGCAAAAGTGTGTCTGAAAACACAGTGCACCGAACACTCCTAATGATGGGCCTCAACAGCCAATGACCAATATACGTCCCAATGATAACACTATGACACTGGCAAATACAACTGAAATGGGCACACGACCACTGGCACTGGACATTGGCATAGCAGCTGTAGCAACAGTTGTAGCATGGTCTGATGAATCCCAATACCTCCTCCATCATGCCAATGGGAGGGCAAGAATCCATAGTCTTCCAGGGGAACAGCTCCTTGACACCTGTGTTGCGACACAGAGGCAAGCTGGCGGTGGCACCATTATACTCTAGGGAACACTCACTTGGGCACCCATAGGTCCAGCGGGGCTTGTGCAAGACACCATGATGGCCAAGGAGTATCGTACTCTGATTGTAGATCACGCAACCCCTTCATGATGATCACGTTTCCCTACAGCAATGGCATTTTTCGAGAAGATAACGTGTCACATCACAAGGCCAGGAGTGTGATGGAGTGGTTTGAGAACACAATGGTGAGTTCGAGTTGATGTGCTGGTCCCTGAACTTTCCAGATCTGAATCCGATCAAACACATCTGGGATGTGATTGAAAATGGCACCAGAGCTCCTCGCCCTCTTCCCCGAATTCACGGGAATTAGATGACTTGTGTGTGCAGATGTGATGCCAACTCCTTCCAGTGACCTACCATGCCAAAGGCAGTCATACCAGCTATTAGGTAGGTGGCCACTATGTTCTGGATGATCAGTGTATACGTCAATCTTAATATTGAAGACATACCAAAAGAAACACTAATGCAAAAATCAACAAAACAAAAACCACAACAACCAAAAGTTGAAAACACAAAAACAGGGAGTGGAAACTTCGCTTGACATATGTAGCTCAAATGAAGTATATGATACTATGAACCCACACAATTCTAAAAACCAATACTGCAAATTTCACATGATCTATATAGCTGAAATAAAGCAAACAATACCATGACCAAAAAA
Organism: Schistocerca serialis cubense; assembly: GCF_023864345.2. Classification (NCBI taxonomy): domain Eukaryota; kingdom Metazoa; phylum Arthropoda; class Insecta; order Orthoptera; family Acrididae; genus Schistocerca; species Schistocerca serialis. The sequence continues at coordinate 375,368,949 of NC_064640.1, forward strand.
ACCTAGAAAAATAGCAGTAGTGGAAAATTCACTTAACCTATACAGCTCAACCAAAATTCACTATACTACCAACCCCCAAATACCTATAACTCCAGACCACAATTCACGATACTCACGAATATAAGCTAATATGAGGGTTGGAACTTAAATAGTGGCAACTATTTATTCACAACCAACACAAAAGAGTTACATGTTTGCACCCGTTACTGTCCTTCAAAGTAGTCAGCAGCGTTTTGTAGAACCCATTGCCAGTGATACGGAAGGCGTAGTATACCGTTAGCAGAGCCTGTTCCGTTGATAGTGAGAATGGAGCAGTCTAAAGTTATGGTCATTCTTGTGTACAACTCAGATGGTGTTCTCCTAAAGCATTACGTTCCTCCACGGCAGACCGTCAATGCAAAGTATTACTGTTCGTTTTTGGAACATCACCTGCGACCAGCTTTGCGAAAGAAGCGGCGACACTTTCTGTACAACCCACCCATCATTTTGCATGACAATGCGCAGGCGCATACACCACAAGCTGTGGCTGCTCTGTCCGGTCGATGGGACTGGGAACTACTGTACCATCCACCATACTCCCCAGACTTAAGCCCTTGTGACTTTGATTTGATTCCGAAGATGAAGGAACCACATTGCGGCATTCGCTTCAGAACTGTTCCAAAGATTTGACAGGCAGTAGACTGCTCCAGTCGCACCAACAATAGAACAGGCTCTGCTAATGGTATACTACGCCTTTCACATCGCTGGCAGTGGGTTCTACACAACGCTGGTGACTACTTTGAAGGAAAGCAACAGGTGCAAACATGTAACTCTTTTGTATTGGTTGTGAATAAATAGTTGCCACTATTTAAGTTCCAACCCTCATAATTATGAAGTTCAACTACCAACCCAAACCTCAAAACTATAAACTAGTCCAACATAAATCACGACACTCACAACTCAAAAAAACAATTACACACGTAAACAGACCCACTACAGCCTTACAACACAGACCAAACACAACATGAGAATGAACTTAAAAGCCTCAGTCAGCTGCCAAATTAATCTAGGCTGTTCGTATCCCCCCCCCCCTCCTCTCTCTCTCTCTCTCTCTCTCTCTCTCTCTCTCTCTCTCTCTCTCTCTCTCTCTCTCACACACACACACACACACACACACACACACACACACACACACACACACACACACACACACATAACTATTTCTAAAACTCGCACCACACTAACAACACCTCCCCTAAACACTGCCCACCCACCAACTGATAGCCAACCCGTATCTTCCCAGAATACTAATCTAAGACAAATGGTTCAAATGACTCTGAGCACTATGGGACTTAACTTCTGAGGTCGTCAGCAGTCCCCTAGAACTTAGAACTACTTAAACATAACTAACCTAAGGACATCACACACATCCATGCCCAAGGCAGGATTCGAACCTGCGACCGTAGCAGTCACGCGGTTCCAGACTGAAGCCCCTAGAACCGCTCGGCAACCGTGGCCGGCAATCTGAGACACATCTACCACTCACACCAGTCTTATGCGTACATAACCAGACAGACAGACAATAATACCAATGATACATTAGAAAAACAATATACTGTATGGACGGCCTAGATTGCTCAACCCAAGAACCCCTCATAATCGAGCTCCAAATGTTATCACAACAGCACCAAAACATGTTCTGGTCCCTAGTTCAAGAAGCAGGAACTTGTTAACTTCATAAATTCACCACATGGATGACATCTCATACACCCCACGAAGAGGCCTGATAACTGTAGAAATTTCATAGTTGCAGCCACATCCTCACCCACAGCAGCCAGTAACAAACAACTGTTAAATTTAACTGTCAGATCCGTACCTAGCAACGAACGAAAAACACGCAAAATTAAATTCCTCAAATGATGAAATTTCACATGATCTAACAGGTCCAAAACTGAAGACAAATTGGTAGCCAATAACTAATGAGATTCAAAAACAACTCACTGACAAGCCAACAACAACAACCACCACCTTCAAAAACACCAAATACTACACAGCAAAAAGTACAATGCCACAGAAACATCACCCGCAAAGAAATTAGAAACATAAATATCCAACACTACAGTGTGCCACCACTGGCTCCAACAAGCCCTCTGCAAACAAGATCCATTTCAAAGATGCTGCATTTGAATGCCATCACAAAATACAACACAGATACATTAGGGATCAAAGCTGAGGGGTGGTATCGCAAAAATTGGTTGACACATTTGTTAACAGAAGAGTCAGCCAACATATGTTTTCTCATATATATACCTCATAAAAAGACCATGAGGGTAAAATTGGAGAGATTTAAGCTCGTATGAAAGCTTACCAACAGCCCTTCTTGTACACAATTTGCAATTGGAACAAGAGGGGTCAAGAGTGACAGTGGTCCAGGAAATACCCTACACCATGTGATATATGGATTACAGACAAATATATACATGGTCCAGTCATATTAATGTGACTAGTGCCTGTTTGAAGTCAATGTGCAACAACCACTCACATACAGTTGCTGGCAGCACTAGCAGCAGAGCTTACATAATGCTTGTTGGGGGATGCAGAAAACAGTGCACATGTTGTAATGCGGAAACAGAGAGATTTATCTGATGTCCAAGAGGACATTATCATTATCTTTTGGGTGTTGAATGGAAGCATTTTCAAAACAGCTAATTTCTTATACTGTTCCTGTGATTCCGTGGCTAAAGAATACCATGCATGGCAAAATGGCACTATTCAAAACTGGCACCAAGACAACTGTGATGCACACTGCCCCTATATGACATGGGTGAATGACAGCTGTGGAGATGTCTACAGGTGAATAGATGTGCAACTGATTACCCTGATGAACCTAATGGCTACCAAAAGGGTCTCCTCAATGACTGATACCTGGTTCATGCACCTATGCTGACTGCTGTACATCGATGACAAACCCTGTAATTTGCAAGCCAATAATGCAACTGGACGTCCACTGAGTGGCAACAAGTGGCCTTTTCAGATGAAACATATTTTATGCTCCATCGGACAGATGGCCATTGGCATGTACTGCATGAAATGTCTGAAAGTAAACACCCTGCAACAGTCGACGGAAGGGTCCAATCTGGAGGAGGCAGCATTATGGTCTGGGGAATGTTTTGGGGCATTCCCAGGGTGATCCCATCATTCTGCAAGGCACAATGGATCAACAGAATTATGCCCCTTTCCTTGAGGACCATTCTACCCCTACATGCAGTTTGTGTTTCCTCAGCATGATGGCATTTACCAGAAGGACAATGTATCATATTGCAGCTCTCAGTCTACATGTATGGTTAGAAAAGCACCAGGATGAGTTTACCATACTCCCCCAGCAAACAAACTTCCTAGATATAAGCCCAATCAAGAAACTGCGAGGCCACCTCAATCGGGCTGTATGCACCACGGATCATCAAATGAGCTACTGCAGCTGGCCATGGTGCTAGAGTCGGCATGGCTCCACATCCCTGTTAGTACCTTACAGAACCTCATTGGCTATCTTCCTGCACATTTCACAGTGGTCAGTGGTGCAAAAGGTGGTTGGTTACGCTTTTGAAAGGGTGGTCACATTAATGTGACTAAACAGTGTAGTAAAAACACTTTATAAGCGCATGCAATCAATGAGAGTTCAGCATCTTAGCTTATACATTAAAATGACATGAATCCTACCTACATCTTTTACGGTGATATCTGGTTAAGTTTTATGCCTCAAACAGCAGTGGAAACTACTGCAGAAGTGTTCGAGTTGATTCACAGTTTTTAGGACTATTTGGAGTGAATGTATTATTTTCCAGAGAATAATACAAAACCTGGTCTATTGTTGAATTCATGGCGACAAAGCTAATTACTGTCACGGAACAAATGCCATGATTATATGGCATAGTAAAATTTGTGACAAACAAATACCCTTTTTTCCTATTCTTTGTAGTTAGTGCAGATTTGAGTCCGATGATGTTAGGGTAGGACTAAAATATGCAATTATTTAACTGTGAACACAGATTTTTAAATGAAAAATGGTCACGTTATTATTGTCTCCAATGAAGTGTATTTGTGTCCGATATTTCATTATCAACCCAGATACCAACTACTGCGTAGTCCCAAAGCTGACGACATACAGAGGTTTGGGTCTGGCCGTGAGTCGTGCACGGATAGCCAAATGGTAAGGCGGCCGCTCGCGATAAGTGGGAAATCCGGGTTTGAGTCCCGGTCCAGCACAGATTTTCATTGTTGTCATTCCATTCTACAGCTGATGGTAGTCTACATCTACATACATACTCCGCAATCCACCATACGATGCATGGTGGCAGAGGGTACCTCGTACCACAACTATCATCTTCTCTCCCTGTTCCACTCCCAAACAGAACGAGGAAAAAATGACTGCCTATATGCCTCTGTACGAGTCCTAATCTCTCTTATCTTATCTTTGTGGTCTTTCTGCGAAATGTAAGTTGGCAGCAGTAAAATTATACTGCAGTCAGCCTCAAATGCTGGTTCTCTAAATTTCCTCAGTAGCGATTCACGAAAAGAACGCCTCCTTTCCTCTAGAGACTCCCACCCGAGTTCCTGAAGCATTTCCGTAACACTCGCGTGATGATCAAATCTACCAGTAACAAATCTAGCAGCCCGCCTCTGAATTGCTTCTATGTCCTCCCTCAATCCAACCTGATAGGGATCCCAAACGCTCAAGCAGTACTCAAGAATAGGTCGTATTGGTGTTTTATAAGTGGTCTCCTTTACAGATGAACCACATCTTCCCAAAATTCTACCAATGAACCGAAGACGACTATCCGCCTTCCCCACAACTGCCATTACATGCTTGTCCCACTTCATATCGCTCTGCAATGTTACGTCCAAATACACTCCTGGAAATTGAAATAAGAACACCGTGAATTCATTGTCCCAGGAAGGGGAAACTTTATTGACACATTCCTGGGGTCAGATACATCACATGATCACACTGACAGAACCACAGGCACATAGACACAGGCAACAGAGCATGCACAATGTCGGCACTAGTACAGTGTATATCCACCTTTCGCAGCAATGCAGGCTGCTATTCTCCCATGGAGACGATCGTAGAGATGCTGGATGTAGTCCTGTGGAACGGCTTGCCATGCCATTTCCACCTGGCGCCTCAGTTGGACCAGCGTTCGTGCTGGACGTGCAGACCGCGTGAGACGACGCTTCATCCAGTCCCAAACATGCTCAATGGGGGACAGATCCGGAGATCTTGCTGGCCAGGGTAGTTGACTTACACCTTCTAGAGCACGTTGGGTGGCACGGGATACATGCGGACGTGCATTGTCCTGTTGGAACAGGAAGTTCCCTTGCCGGTCTAGGAATGGTAGAACGATGGGTTCGATGACGGTTTGGATGTACCGTGCACTATTCAGTGTCCCCTCGACGATCACCAGTGGTGTACGGCCAGTGTAGGAGATCGCTCCCCACACCATGATGCCGGGTGTTGGCCCTGTGTGCCTCAGTCGTATGCAGTCCTGATTGTGGCGCTCACCTGCACGGCGCCAAACACGCATACGACCATCATTGGCACCAAGGCAGAAGCGACTCTCATCGCTGAAGACGACACGTCTCCATTCGTCCCTCCATTCACGCCTGTCGCGACACCACTGGAGGCGGGCTGCACGATGTTGGGGCGTGAGCGGAAGACGGCCTAACGGTGTGCGGGACCGTAGCCCAGCTTCATGGAGACGGTTGCGAATGGTCCTCGCCGATACCCCAGGAGCAACAGTGTCCCTAATTTGCTGGGAAGTGGCGGTGCGGTCCCCTACGGCACTGCGTAGGATCCTACGGTCTTGGCGTGCATCCGTGCGTCGCTGCGGTCCGGTCCCAGGTCGACGGGCACGTGCACCTTCCGCCGACCACTGGCGACAACATCGATGTACTGTGGAGACCTCACGCCCCACGTGTTGAGCAATTCGGCGGTACGTCCACCCGGCCTCCCGCATGCCCACTATACACCCTCGCTCAAAGTCCGTCAACTGCACATACGGTTCACGTCCACGCTGTCGCAGCATGCTACCAGTGTTAAAGACTGCGATGGAGCTCCGTATGCCACGGCAAACTGGCTGACACTGACGGCGGCGGTGCACAAATGCTGCGCAGCTAGCGCCATTCGACGGCCAACACCGCGGTCCCTGGTGTGTCCGCTGTGCCATGTGTGTGATCATTGCTTGTACAGCCCTCTCGCAGTGTCGGGAGCAAGTATGGTGGGTCTGACACACCGGTGTCAATGTGTTCTTGTTTCCATTTCCAGGAGTGTATTTAATCGACGTGACTGTGTCAAGCGCTACATTACTTATTCGCAACTGTGAATTCATTTGAACAGCTAGAAAAGTTGTATCTTCTTTGAATAATTTCTATAGTTAATGACAAATGGAAGTCATAACAGAAACAGTGCAGACATATTGCATACTTTCAGAAGAGGCAATCACTATATGTTTCTGTGCCATTCAAATTAATTTTACTTTATTTATTTAGCAAGTTCTATGGGTCCATGCAAGCCAGTCTACTTCATAGCTTAGAGAATGTTCATTGGAAGAATTATAAAAAAGTATTACTAAAACAGAAAAAAACATTATGACAGAGTATAAGAATAAATAAAACATTACAGAAAGAATTTTTCAACTACTGTGAGGAAGCCCTTACAAAAGAGGAGTGTGCCACAAGGAAATCTTCCAACTTAAGTCTTCTGACTGACCTTTTTTTTTAAAAAAAAACCCCCAGTTGTGCTGGAAGTGTACTGAAAATAAAAACTGTGGTAAAACTTTACAAAGGGCTGTCAGTAAAGTTTAGCTATATCTGTTGACTAGTGCATACTGTACAATACTCAAGAAAGTTTAATCCAGGTGAAAATCGTTTTTCCATTTGGTGTTCATGAAATGAATACTGCAGTTTGTTCTGTGTGAGCCAACACCGGCAATAACATATCTCATGATGGAGTATATGTACAGGGATAGCAGAATTAGGATTCCATGATGCCAGAACAACGGCCTACTTGAAGAATGCTAATTGACACTGCATGTCTACTTGACCATTCTTTCGTGGGATAAGAAACTTCTTAATGAGAGTACAGAGTTCCCCCAAAATATGGTACCATAGGACATAACACAGTGAAAGTAAGTAAAGTAAACAAACCTTTAAGTTTCAGTGCCACCTAAAATTCACTGCAAAGACAATAAACACATGTTGATATTTGTATGACAAGTCATGGGAGCATTCATGGGATCACAGAAGCATCCAATTCAACCGGTCTGCTTAGACCTATGACATCATCAATATGGCAGAAATGACCATTCTCAGCATCTCCAATAAGGCACCTAAAACGCCAATACCTAAACATGACAACAAACAATAAAATACATAGAAATACAACAATAACATCTCCCACCAAAAATATAGTCAAACTAACAGGACAAATGAGACAAACTAGGGGTTTTAGGGTGGGGACAAGCTAAATATAAACATATAAATACGCACACCATGATCCCAAACCACACAAAACGATGAAAAACAACTCCAAATTCCCACATTCTGCTATACTCACAAAATCCACAGGAATCAGTCACTTCCCTTCACCTACATAGGTCAACCGCAATTGTCGATACCACAAAATAAAAACCTACAACTACAAAAATTAGAATCAGACTGCAACTATTGATACCACGAAACCAATACATAAAACAACAAAAATTGGAACCGGACACTTCTCTTAACTTATATAAGTCAATCACAGCAGACAATACCGAAAACCAAACACCTACAACTGCGATAAATGAAACCAAACCCACAACACATCAAAATCCCCAACTCGGGAACAGTAGACCCAAAAAAATGACTATTTACGACAAATTCCGGCCCTAAGCACTAGGTTAGCCACCTCTCTCCCTACACGCGCGCGCGCGCACACGCACACACACACACACACACACACACACACACACACAAACACACACACACACACAAAAAAATATACAGAGGACACCATCAACCATAAGACGACATCTACAAAAACAACCAACTCGTAAACTAAATTTTGCGCAGTAATGATGTCACGGGTCAAAGCAGACAGGTGGGATGGGATGCCTCCGGTGACCCGCATTCATTCCATGCAATCCCTCTCCTGTCCTACTTCTTATGTTTAAATGAGCTACATCTATTCATTTGCTTAGCTCATGAAATCATGGTGGATAGTGTGCTAGAACGAGCAAGAATCAGTTGTACAGTTGATACACTCTGTCACACAGATAAAGTCCAGTGATCCTGTGCACTTACTATGTGACAATAATTTTTCTGATGTCGCACTTTACACAGGAAGCTCATGGTGTCATTTGCAAGAGAGTGATTAGAAAACTTCAAAAAGCAGTAACAGTACAATATCCTGAGACAGTAAAACTGCTGGCCATCAGAACTGCAATACAAGGAAGGATAGCAGATAACTAAATTTTACTTGTGTGTATACAACGTACTGTTGTAGGAAGGTAACATAATTAATTTTCTGGGAGTTTGAGGGTATATAAAGTGGGACATTTAGTACACAGAGCTGCAACCTCTGGAAGTAACAACAGCTCTAACTCGGCTGGTCATAATGTTGAACTGACCTTTGATGACAGATATTCAAAGACAAAAACATGTACATCCTTCCACGCTGCTTGCACTATATGTCAGACTTCATTAATCATAATGGCTGCCAAGTGGTGGCCTGGAAGTGTCTCAGTAGCCAATAAACATATGTTTTCAATGGGTGAGGGATCTGAGATACAGGCCGACCAGGTGTATGAATGTAGGTGGGCAACATATGATCTTCTGTTATAATGTCGAAAGGTAATGTCATAGAGGCCTCAAAGATAGAGTACAGCCATAAGTACTAATGTGTATCATAACACTTGCCCCCAAGTTACTGGATATCTGAACCAGAGGTCATTGTGTTTTGCACCCAATGACACCCCATACCATAACACCAGGTATTAGATCGACATACTGATGATGAATACAGTCTGGCAAGATCAGTTTTCTTTGGTGCTCCCACACATTGATATGTCCATCATGACGATGTATCATGGGACTCATCTGGAAAGCTATGGTGCCACTCCCGTCTCCAGTGTTGCTGCATCAAGATTAGCTGCAACAATGGTACACTACTGGCTATTAAAATTGCTACACAAAGAAGAAATGCAGATGATAAACGGGTATTCATTGGACAAATATATTATACTAGAACTGACATGTGATTACATTTTCACGCAATTTGGGTGCATAGATCCTGAGAAATAGGTACCCAGAACAACCACCTCCAGCCACCATAACGGCCTTGATAAGCCTGGGAATTGAGTCAAACAGAGCTTGGATGGCGTGTACAGGTACAGCTGCCCATGCAGCTTCAACACAATACCACAGCTCATCAAGAGTAGTGACTGGCATGTTGTGACGAGCCAGTTGCTCGGCCACCATTGACCAGATGTTTTCAATTGGTGAGAGATCTGGAGAATGTGCTGGCCAGGGCAGCAGTCAAACATTTTCTGTATCCAGAAAGGCCCGTACAGGACCTGCAACATGTGGTCCTGCATTATCCTGCTGAAATGTAGGGTTTCGCAGGGATCGAATGAAGGGTAGAGCCACGGGTCGTAACACATCTGAAATGTAGCGTCCACTGTTCAAAGTGCCGTCAATGCGAACAAGAGGTGATAGAGACGTGTAACCAATGGCACCATATACGATCATGCCGGGTGATATGCCAGTATGGCGATGACGAATACACGCTTCCAATGTGCGTTCACTGCCATGTCGCCAAACACGGATGCAACCATCATGATGCTGTAAACAGAAGCTGGATTCATCCAAAAAAATGACATTTTGCCATTCGTGCAATCAGGTTCGTCATTGAGTACACCATCGTAGGCGGTCCTGTCTGTGATGCAGCGTCAAGGGTAACTGCAGCCATGGTCTCTGAGCTGATAGTCCATACTGCTGCAAAAGTTGTCGAACTGTTCATGCAGATGGTTGTTGTCTTGCAAACGTTCCCATTTGTTGACTCAGGGATAGAGACGTGGCTCCACGATCCGTTACAGCCATGTGGACAAGATGCCTGTCATCTCGACTGCTAGTGATACAAGGCCATTGGGATCCAGCACAGCGTTCCGTATTACCCTCCTGAACCCACCGATTCCATATTCTGCTAACAGTCATTGAATCTCAACCAACGCGAGCAGCAATGTCGCGATACGATAAACCGCAATCGCGATAGGCTACAATCCTACCTTTATCAAAGTCATAAACGTGATGGTATGCATTTCTCCTCCTTACACGAGGCATCACAAGTTCAACGTTTCACCAGGCCACGCCGGTCAACTGCTGTTTGTGTGTGAGAAATCGGTTGGAAACTTTCCTCATGTCAGCACGTTGTAGGTATCGCCACCGGCGCCAACCTTGTGTGAATGCTCTGAAAAGCTAATCATTTGCATATCACTGCATCTTCTTCCTGTCGGTTAAATTTCACGCCTGTAGCATGTCATATTCGTGGTGTAGCAATTTTAATGGCCAGTAGTGTAGTTGTGCTGACAGTCTGCAGGGCTCCAGATGTCTTAGCAGTGACCATGTAAATAAGTGTCTTGCTGCGAACAGGCCCATTTCCAGGCTTAAAGTATGTGTAGAGGCTGTATGATTCTGCATGACAAGTGAAGAATATGCCTGTCCTTTCAGGAGCTAGGAATGTGTACCTGTTAAGATGCTACATAGCATTGAGTATGGCCCTCCTTAACACGTCAATTCCATATTGGTCCAACAGTTGTAGGATTCTAACCAACTTAACTGCATCACAGAACAATAAAAGAACTTTTGATATGCCACGATTATACAGTTGTCAAATTATAACGTGCCGGTAGATGTTTCTCCTTCTTGCAAGAAGCACAACACGATCTTCCTGAGAAACAACAGTTGAACGTGATTCTGATAGAGAAACTCAATGTGTAATGTTTCCTTATATACAGAATGTAAATGGCATTACTTCTACCTATTTTGTGTGGTTGTCACGAAATGCTAATCATTTGCATGTCCAAGCATGTGGCACATTTCATACCAACTTGACATTTGTTAAATGCCGTCTTTACGTGTTGAAATTCTAGTGGTACACAGTGTATTTATAATTTACGTATCCACTGACTATTCAATAAAAACCTATAGCTGGAATCTTCTACAGCTTACTAAAGGTAATCATTACATTCTATTGAAGAGTTTACATTTTAAAGGGAATACTGTTTAGCACCTGCCTGTTTCGCACTGTTCAAAAATAAATAAATAAATAAATAAATAAATAAAATAAAAAATAATGTTTGACTGTAGGTCTACATACTGAAGAAAACTTAAAAAGGGGAAAAACTACAGAGTTAACAGCTAAAACATTTAGGTTAGATTACTTTTGCATAACAATAATAATATTCTAGGTTGTGGTAACAGAAATGAGCATGTCCACCTGTTTTCATTAATTTATGAAGGCAATATTTAGTGCTGACTGCACAGACCGGTAAAAAATATTCATTAAATAACAAAGAAAAATACTATGACAAAAACACAGCAGTGAATCACAATACGGATTAAGGTCTAATACAGAACTATATCTGGAAGTTGATACGGTAACTGATGTAATGAGAAAAAGAAGATTAAAATTATATGGGCACACATCCAGGATGAATAATGACAGAATAAGAAAAAGGGTCTTTGACTTACTAAACAATTACAACTTCAAAATCACATGGCTGAGAGAAGTAGGAAGAGATATAGAAAGTGCAGGAGTTAACTTGGACAAAATAACAAACAGAACGTTTTTTAAAGAACCAATAGAAAAGAGTGGCTTTCAGGACAGCAAAAGGGAAGAACTGGGAGAAAGTGCACAAAAGATGAGAAGGAAACTACATATGACAACAAAGAAACAGAAACAATGTTGATTTGTCGAACACTACAAAAGGGTTACTCAACCCGAAATAAAATAAAACTGGAATTGTTTGTGATGTCTATAGATCATGGAGGACCCTATATTGGTAACTGGAACACCAACCAACAGTTTCAGCAATTCGTTTGAGCTTGCGAGTAAGAGAGATGTCGCATTCAAAACTGCAGTATTAAGAAGAAGAAGAATGGTCTCCGCTATTCTGTAACAAATCTAACTTTGACATAAGGTTGGTGCGCTAGTGACTGAAATAAAGAGGTATAAAACATCCGAACAATGTGTCCAAGAATACGAAGCGTGTGTCTGACAGCAGTAGTATTCTCAAATACAGATTATTATTAAAGTTATTTCTTCTTGACAACACGTATGCCGCAAAATAAATGTTGAATACAAACAAGTACGTTGTTACAAACCTGTAAACAGTCATAAGTAGCGACATAAATAGGTCTTTAAAGACGGGCGTTTAACTTTTGTTCAATTGACACAGTCCACATCAGAACGTTTATCGTCAATACGTGTGAAACACACAAACAGTAACTAAACTATACGAAGTACCTCGTTCTTGCGCAATTTTTTCAGCGGTATCTCCTTAATATCCAAATTTTCCTTGAATTCACGAAGAACTGCTGCCTTTACAGATTTAAATCTAGCACTAGTTGCTACATCAGAGTTTGTAACTTTCCCGAACAAACGAAACTGATTGAAAATAATGCTAATGCCTTTTCTGTTTACAGCTGACATTTCGAAAAAGTTTTCTTCTGGCACAACTGTCGATAAATTAAAAAGATGGCATTGTAAACAACACACCCACACTCAATTTCAAAATATAATAAACCAAAACAAAGATATTCCATATGAACTGACCCAGGGAACTCTTCAGGTACCAAGATGCATCTCGCCAAAGACTGGCTGTGCATTACAGATTGGCTATCCGACAAATTAAGTAATAGTCATCAAATAGCCTATAAAGCTGGTATCTTGTATGTTTTCACATTACATCACTTCATTTTATTGACATTATATCCCTCGCTTATATCTTAATAAAATCCGTGAATGCTTCTTACATGGTGCTACACATCCTTCTTCAGGAATTATCTTCTAAATAGATGCCGGTAATATACGAAATAGACGCTTGCGGGTAGCGTAACTGTTACTAGTTGCTAATAATCGGAGTGTAAGTGCTAGCCTCTTTCCTGCTGATATGGCTTGTCGATAATTTGTGTCTTGCTTTGAAATCATCAGGTCATCTGCAGCAAGAATGGGTGAAAATAGTCAGCTGACATGTGAGTGAAGCTTTCGCTATGGCTACAGCTGCAAATCACTCATCAGTGCCGAAGCATCCCCCATTTCACCCTCTCGCAAAAGTTCACAAACTTTTCGATGTCTACGCCACTTTGCTTCAGAGTACTTGCTACACAAAATAGAACAAACTGAACGCCTCTGTTTCTCATCGCGACCATAATGCGCTGCGTGGAATGAATTAAACGACATTTTCGCACTCAGGACACCACGTGATTGTGTCTTATTAGTTTCATAATCTAAAAAAACCTTTGATATACACATGCGTTGATTGAAATATTTTATCATTTTTGCAACCTCATTGGCCTTCACGAGGAAAACAAAACAGATGTCCTGGACAGTTTTAACGTAAAAGAATTTGCTTGCGTGCACAGCGACCGTTGAATGATCAGATTGAAGAAAGGACAGCAGTCAGTCGTAAAATCTGTAATTTATGGCAGATATGGATTTCGACTATAACATAGTCATCATCCGTACATTGCCAAAGAGTCATATAGATCCCAACATACCAGAGCATGACATATGACGAAATGACACTAGCCATTATATGTGTCTGCCATGTAAATGCTGGTGTCATTTTGTCATATGTTATGCTCTGACACGTTGGGACCTACATGACACTTTGTTAATACCGTGATGGTTATGTTATAGCCGAAATCTATATAGGCAATAAATGGCGGATTTTTCGACAGAGTGCTGTCCTTTCTTCAATTTGGTAGAATAATTGGTCTTTTAAACAGGAATTACACTGCAAATGCACAGGCGAGTTTTCAGCTGCAATGCAAATGGTCTCGTAAACAGTTTGAAAACAGATGCAAGATTGGCAGCCTCTTCAAAACGTTTGGTAAACTATCCTTGAAATTCTTTCAAGGCCACAATGAATTCTTCAGAACTCACGTATTCTTAAACGACAGTGAGCTTAGGGAAATGGACTGTGTTTTTTTTATCAGGCGATTTCCTTTTAAATGCGTCCCCATAAAATCGGAAAAAATTGTTTCTCACCTTGCTGTGCCTTACTATGGGCTTATTGACGGTGTCAGTATAGAGGCAGGGATTAGTGATCACGATGCCATAGCGACGACGGTCATTTAATCAATCGATATCGCCCATTCGCCCTCCGAATGGGTAGGCGGCCACTACTTCAGCAGGGTCTGAGCAGCTCACGGGTGCAGGATTTCCAACGTTAGGCACGTTATGGAGACTCTTAGAGAAATAGCGTTCAGTACTGGAAAGAAAGTCAATGTTCACTTGGTATATCTACCAGAGGACCTCATCGGAGATGTTGAGGAGACCTTGCCTGCGGGTGTCGAGTATGCAGAATGTAGTCTTCTGCAAGTTGTGGCTCACAACAGTACCAGTGGTGCCTGTCGCTTGAGTTCTGAGGCTAACCTCATTTCACCCCAGCGGCTATCGGATATGGTGAAAGGCTGCTACCCTGGCTCATGGGGTGCAAGCAAACCTCGCAACTGGCAGCATTGTTCTCAGGATTGATTGGGGTCATCTGGTTTGGAGCCAAGTGGAGGGCCTCAGTCAAGGGCTTTGTCGATCCTGTGATGGTCTTGGATGTAGACTTCTGATCTGTGTTATCATGTGGGAAGTAGTAGTACTCCCCTTCATAGGTCAGTGGTGTACTACACAAAGAAAGTAGCTATTTGAGTATCAGTGTGTTTGCATTGTGCACTTTTTTTTCTTTTTTTTTTTTAGTCTATCTAGGCAGTAGTTTGAAGTGTTCTGAGGATTCACTTCCCAGTCGACACACAGATAGCGGAATCATACTGTGTTCAGAGCAAGGACATTTCGGCAATCAAAATTTCATCGGTAATTTGTTGAAGTATTCATAACACAATTCCAGAAATTACTACCCTCCATGAAATAAGTCACACTCAAATTATTCTCAAGACCAAGAGCTGGCTGAAACCCAAAGTAGAAAGCTCTGAAACACTTAGCGAGACATGGGACATCTGTCGAAAAGACAAATTTGACGCAGTAGGAGGAGTTTTCATTGCAGTCGATATTGTCTCCATTGAGGTCGAATATGTGTGCGATTGTGAACGTACTTGGACGCATGTAAGTGAAATCAAATTGACTGTTGGCTGTTTTTACACGCCACCCGATTCCGCCACGACAGTTTTAGAGTCATTAAAAGAAGGTTTACGCTCTTTTAGCCTGGAAATACCCAGATCATGCAATATTAGTTCGAGGCGACTGTATAAACTATACACAGGAAACGGCTACACGGGTAACGGAGGCTGTGTGTTGGGGACTGGGCATATTTTTTTTTTTTTTTTTTTAGATTAAAGGGTACCGAGAAACAATAAAAAGATGTCAGTCTGAAAGGGTGTAAGGCAAAAATAGGAAGCTAAGCCCAACAATACTCAGTAGTATTGATGCAAACAGTCGTCACTGTGTTGAGAAAAAACCAGAGCTCCAAGTGCTAATAGAAAGCACTGAAGCTCAAATCGGTATAGGTACAGAAAGTTGGCTAAAGCTGGAAATAAGTTGAGATGAAATTTTTTCAAAGGACCTAACTGTGTTCAGAAGGGATAAAGAAAATACAGCTGGTGGTGGAGTTTTTATTACTGTCAGAAGCAGTTTACCTCATAGTGAAACTGAAGTAGATAGTTCCTGCGAGTTAGAATGGGTAAGAGCTGTACTTGACATGCAGAACATATTAAAGACTAGTTCCTTTTATCGATCGCGTTACCCAGATGCTTTAGTTGCTGAACAGTTCAAAGAAAACATGAGTCTTATTTCAAATATGTACCTCACACTTATGGTTATAGTTTGTGATGATTTCAATATACTCTCGACATTTTGGCAAAAAGACATGTTTAAGGCTGGAGATAAGCATAAAACTGCGTCCGAAATAGTATTGAATGCTTTCTCAGAATACTATTTTGAACAATTAGTTCAGGAGCCCGCTCGAAGTAAAATGCTTGCGGAAACATACTTGACCTCTTAGCAACAAATTATCCAGAGCAAATGGGAACACCCTGACAGATATAGGGATTAGTGACCACAAAGCAGTTGTGGCGTGACGGTATACCGTAACATACAAGCCCATAAAAAAAACGCAAAATGCAACAGATGAAAATTCACTTGACGCTTTTCTAAGATACAGTTTCCACCCCCTCCGATCTGACAATGTAGCCGCAACCAGCTGTGATTTAAATTCAAAGAAATAGTACCAACGACAATTGAGAGATATGTACAACATAAACTGATAAGTGATGATAATGATCCCATATGATACACAAAACGTGTCTGAACACTGTTGCACAAGCAACGAGAAAAACGTGCCAAATTTAAAATAACGCAAAATCCTCAAGATTGCCGAAGTTTTACAAAAGCTCGAAATTTAGCGTGAACTTCAATGAGAAAGGCTTTTAATAGTTTCCACAATGGAACTCAAAGTCGAAATCTGGCAGAAAACTCAAAGAGATTCTGATCAGATGTAAAGCCCACCAGCAGCAAGACGCAATCAACACTTTCACTGTGCGACAACAATGGTGACGCCGCTGATGACAGTGCCACTAAAGCAGAGCTACTAAACACGGTTCTCCGAAATTCCTTCGCCAAAGACGACGAAGTAAATATTCCACAATTCGAATCAAGAACAACTGCCAATATGAGTGACATAGAAGTAGATGTCCTCGGTGTAGCGAATCAGTTTAAATAACTTAATAAAGGCGATGCTTCTGGTCCAGATTATATACCAGTCAGGTTCGTTTCAGAGTATGCCGCTAAAAAAGCTCCATACTTAGCAATCATATGCAACCACCTTAAAGACTGGGAAGTTGCACAGGTCACACCAATACCCAAAAAAGGAAATATTGGTAATCCATTGAATTACAGAACCCTATCACTAACATCATTTTGCAGTAGGATTTTTGAACATATACTGATTTCAACTATTATGGATTACTTCAAGAAAACGATTTCTTGACAAACAGCCAACATGGATTCAGGAAATAGTGTCCTCGAGAAACACGACTAGTTCTTTATTTCCACGAAGTAATGAGGTCTGTCGACAGAGGATGTCAAATTGATTCCGTATTTTTATATTTCCGAAGGCTTTTGACACTGTTCTTCACAATGGACGTGTAATAAACTTGCGTGCTTATGGATTATCGTCTCAATTGTGTGACTGCATCCGTGATTTCCTGTCAAAAATGTCACAGTTCATAGTAACTGATGAAAAATCATCGCGTGAAACAGAAGTAATATCTGGCGTTTCCAAAGGAATTGTAATAGTCTCTCTGCTGTCCGTAATCTACATAAACAACATAGGAGACAATCTGAGCAGGCTTGTTGGCTTGTTTGCAGATGATGCACTCATTCTCCCTCTTGTACAGTCATCAGAAGATCAAAACCAATTACAAAGTGATTTAGACAAAATATCTGTCTATTACGAATAGTAGCACTAGCACTCCGTCTTCAGGTCACAAGTGGCCCTTCGTGGCCG
This sequence comes from Schistocerca serialis cubense, assembly GCF_023864345.2. Lineage (NCBI taxonomy): Eukaryota > Metazoa > Arthropoda > Insecta > Orthoptera > Acrididae > Schistocerca > Schistocerca serialis. Next base: position 375,386,699 of record NC_064640.1, read on the forward strand.
TCCGACCGCCATGTCATCCTCAGCTGAGGATGCAGATAGGTGGGACCTGGGTAGAAAGCCTGTTAACACAAATGGACTGAGCAGGAAGATTGATGTATTATGAGCACTCGGTCACAGGCTTGCAGAATCACAGACGGTACAGGAACTGATGCAGACTGTGAGCTATTCAAAACATGGCTGCAATTCATTGTTCACTATGACTTTTTATGTAAGACAACCAGGCTTGGGCCACATATCATAGTGTCTGCTGCACTGTGAGATTGAAGCACATGACCATAGTTACCAGGACACAGACAATGCAGGACAATGGGTTGTAGAGCAACTGAATGTTATCAGTGGAGAACATAGAAACTGGATGTGGACCAGTATGTGAGAAACTGTGTATCATGTGCAGACTTGAGTCACCAGCTAATGCCATTTCAGGCGGTACGAGAGGCAACCAAACCATTTGAAATGATTGGGTTAGACATCCTAGGTCTGTTTTGACAGAAACCAGCTTGTAACTGCTATATTCTGGCATATATAAAAATTTTTGTAACGTATTACAATGATCACCATTCCAAATGAGAAAGCAAATATAGTAGCACAGGTGATTACAAACAGTTGGTTGTTGAAGTTTGACATCCCTGAAAAGACAATCACCAATTGGGGCACCAACTTCATGTCAGAGTTAACAAAACAACTATGTCACCTGCTACATATCAAAAAGCTATGAACTACTCCATTGCACACACAGGCTAATGGGAAGACTGAATAAATCCATAAAATGATTGGGAAGACGCTGAGCTATTATGTCAATAGTCACCATAATGACTGGGAAGTTTGCTGTTTGTATGTAATGGCTGCATAGAATTCAAAGCTAAATGATAGCACTGGTCGTTTTCCATATGGGGTAGTGTATGGAAAGCAGATGCCATCACTGTTTGAAGTTATTAAACCTAAGGTAGGAAAAAATAGGGAGCCCATATGGGACTTCGCAAGAACACTAAACGATGTGTGGAAGTGAATGCAGGTGAACACTACGAAACTTGAGTGCCAGGGAAAATGGGAAATTATAGTGGTGAACTGTCAGGGTATAGGGCTGGCCAGTGGGTGATGGCTCTGAGCACTATGGGACTTAACATCCATGGTCATCAGTCCCCTAGAACTTAGAACTACTTAAACCTAACTAACCTAAGGACATCACAAACATCCATGCCCGAGGCAGGATTCGAACCTGCGACCGTAGCGGTCACGCGGTTCCAGACTGAAGCGCCTAGAACCGCACGGCCACACCGGCCGGCGCCAGTGGGTGATGTTATCAAACCTGTATACACCACAGGATAAAGTGAAGAAATCTATTATGCAATATCAGGGGCCACATCAAGTTGTGTAATGATGTCACTGGTAAATGTTAAATTTCAGTTGCCAATATGGACAACCATTGTCCACATGAGGTGCATTCGTACTCCAGATACCTTACCACAGGTACCAGTGCCACTACCTGGGAAGAAGATAGGGGGCAAAGATGGGAGTAAGGTTACAAAAACGCACATGCAGGTCACATGGAAGATGCCATACACACTGAGATCACACAATCAGATAGGTAGGTTACCATGTGGTTTTTGAGCGTAATTATTTTTGTGATTAATTATGTACTGTTGTATTCTACTGCTGTATAGGCAGGTGGAAATAGAGAACCATCAGTTAGCACTCACAGTCGAATAACACAGCTCTTTACTTAGTACTGTATAGCCCCTGACTGCTATGACTGACAGAAACACACACGGAATTATTTACACAAATATAATTCTTGACTGTCCAAGTAAACAAGGAAACTGCCAAAGACACTAAGCTGTGTGATATGGCAAGTCTGTAGACCTTGCACTTTAATTGTTTTTAGTATAGTTGCTACAAGCACTATCTGTTAGACACAACTAAACACTGTGAGTATTGAAGTCTGACATAAGCTCGCCAGAGCGATGATGCGACGATTCTGTCCCCTGGAAGTCAAATTAGAACTCTAAATGTACTCCACAAGAACTCAAGACATAACTGCTACGGTTGTCCATTGTGGCTGTTTTTCATAAGCACTGCATTGCAGTGGTGCCTCGAAACTCCCGAGAGGCATGGCCCAAGCCTCGTCTGGACTGGTGCCGCTGGTGGTGATGTGTGGACATGCACCATTTTTGCAGTGATCGACTGCTGGTGTGACATTACCAATAATCGGTGGTGTGACAATACCAATAATCGGCGACACTATGTAGGAAATGAGGAGTCATTGGTAAATGGTGTGGAAGGTTACGATGTTTCATTTTCCTTGTTTTCCAGGGAATATTGTTTGTCAATATGGGCAGATTTGTGTCATTTATTTCGATGCTGTAGACAACCTCTTAGCCAGGGCAACCACAGCTATGACTAATCATCTTGGGTATTAATAAACCACTTCAGCTGTACATAGTCCTTTTTATTTTTAGAGCATTACCACTTTTGTGGCAGTAAAAGCCACATTTGCACGTGAACATCTGTATAACGATAAATTCAGAATGAATAACAACCAGAGAGAATTTTAAAAATTTTAAAATCTTAAAATAATTTTAGAAAATTATCAAGTCAATGGATGTCTCAGGGTTGTTCTTACTTATGAATTTATTGTTATGCAGTTGTTCACCTGAACCTGTGGCTTTTAGTGCCACGACACCGGCAGTGACCTAAAAAGAAAATCGTAAATACAGCTGAAGTGGTTTATTAATACCCCAGATATTTCGATACATTTTGTAAGGAATGAGGGAAGGGGAGGTTGTATTGGAATCTGCATCTACATCATTAGTCTGCAATTCACACTTAAGTGCCTGGCAGCCGTTCCACTCTGAAAAAGCGCGTGGGAAAAACGAGCACTTAAATCTTTCTGTGGGAGTTCTCCCCATGCAGACGGTTGCCAACAGAATATTTTCCCAATCTGAGAACAAAGTTTATGATTGAATTTTAACAAGAAGATCCTGCCACGACGAAAAACGATTTTGTTGTAATGAGTGCCAGCCCAGTCCACGTGCTCTCTCCCGTATTTCATGATAACACAAAACGAGCTGCCTTTCTTTGAAACTTTTCGATATCCTCCATCATTTCGTCTGATGTGGATCCCACACCGCAAAGCAGTACTCCAGAAGAGAGCGGACAAGCGTGGTGTAAGCAACGTCTTTAGTAGACCTGTTGCACATTCTTGGTGTTATGACAATAAATCGCAGTCTACGGTATGTTTTACCTACGACAATATCTATGTAATCGTTCCAATTTCAGTTATTCGTAATTGTAATCATTAAGTATTTAATTGAATTACAGCCTATAGATTTGTGTGATTTATCGTGTAACCGAAATTTAGTGGATTCCTTTTAGTACCCATGTGGATGACTTCACAATTTTAATTATTTAAAGTCAACTGCTACTTTTCGCACCATACAGAAATCTTGTCTAAATCATTTTGCAATTGGTTTTGATCATCTGATGACTGTACAAGAGGGTGAATGACTGCATCACCCGCAAACAAGCCAAGAAGGCTGCTCAGATTGTCTTCTATGTTGTTTATGTAGATTAGGAGCAGCAGAGAGCCTATTACACTTCCTTTGAAAACGCCAGATATTACTTCTGTTTTACGCGATGATTTTCCATCAATTACTATAAACTGTGACATTTCTGACAGAGAATCACAATTGAGGCGATACTCCACAAGCACGCAATGTAATTACAAGTCCCTTTGGGCTTTCGGAAATATAAAAATATGGAATCAATTTGACATCCTCTGTCGACAGACCTCATTACTTCGTGAAAAAAAAGAACTAGTCGCGTTTCTCAAGTACGCTATTACCTGAATCCATGTTGCCTGTTTGTCAACAAATAGTTTTCTTCGAAGTAGTTCATAATATTTGAAATCAGTATATGTCCAAAAATCCTACTACAAATTGATGTTAGTGATACGGGACTGTAATTCAATGGATTTCTAGTATTTTCTTTTTGGGTATTGGTGTGACTTGTGCAACATCCCAGTCTTTAACGTGGTTGCATATGATTGCTAAGTATGGAGCTTTTTTTATCAGCGTACTCTGAAACGAATCTGACTGGTATATAATCTGGACCAGAAGCATCGCCTTTATTAAGTTATTTAAACTGATTCGCTACACCGAGGACATCTACTTCTATGTCACTCATATTGGCAGTTGTTCTTGATTCGAATTGTGGAATATTTACTTCGTCGTCTTTGGTGAAGGAATTTCGGAGAACCGTGTTTAGTAGCTCTGCTTTAGTGGCACTGTCATCAGCGGCGTCACCATTGTTGTCGCACAGTGAAAGTGTTGATTGCGTCTTGCAGCTGGTGTGCTTTACATCTGACCAGAATCTCTTTGAGTTTTCTGCCAGATTTCGACTTAGAGTTCCGTTATGGAAACTATTAAAAGCGTCTCGCACTGAAGATCACGCTAAATTTCGAGCTTTTGTAAAACTTTGCCAGTCTTGAGGATTTTGCGTTCTTTTAAATTTGGCAAGTTTTTTTCGTTGCTTCTGGAACAGTGTTCAGACGCGTTTTGTGTACCATGTGGGATCAGTATAATCTCTTATCAGTTTATGTTGTACATATCTCTCAATTGCCGTTGGTACTATTTCTTTGAATTTAAAACACAGCTGGTTACTGTTACATAGTCAGATTGGAAGGAGCTGAAACTGTATCTTAGAAAGGCGAATTTTATCTGCTTTTTTTTTTTTTTAAAAAAAAAGACATAGATGCATTTTGTGTTTATTTTTGATGGGCTTGTATGTTACGGTATGCAATCACGCCACAACTGCTTTGTGGTCACTAATCCCAATATCTGTCATGGTGTTCCCTGTTTGGTCTGGATAATTTGTTGCTAAGAGGTCAAATATGTTTCCGCAAGCATTTACACTTCGAGTGGGCTCCTGAAGTAACTGCTCAAAATAATATTCTGAGAAAGTATTCAGTACTGTTTCGGACGCAGTTTTATGCCTTCGCCGGCCTCAATCATGTTTTTTTGCCAAAATGTCGAAGGTATATTGAAGTCACTACAAACTATAACCGTAAGTGTGAAGTACATATTTGAAACAAGACTAATGTTTTTTTTTTAACTGTTCTGCAACTAAATCATCTGAGTAAGGCGGTCGGTAAAAGGTATTAGTCTTTAATTTGTTCTGCATGTCAAGTACAGCTCTTACCCATACTAACTCACAGGAACTATCCACTTCTGTTTCACTATGAGGTAAACTGCTTCTGACTAATAAAAACTTCACCACCAACTGTATTTTCTTTGTCCCTTCTGAATACAGTTAGGTCCTTTGAAAAAATTTCAGCTCAACTTATTTCCAGCTCTAGCCAGCTTCCTGTACGTATACCGATTTGAGCTTCAGTGCTTTCTATTAATGCTTGGAGCTCTGGTTCTTTCCTAACACAGCTACGTCAGTTTACAACTACAATACCTACAATTTTTTGTTTTGTTAGCGACCGTGTCGTAATCTTAGAACACCGATAATCAAGGGAAGTTAGAAGCGATTATACGTTAAGCCCAATCGATGGAAAGAAAGAAGGCTAAAAACAAGGACTTCCCCTTGAAGAAACGTCCACAAAATACGCCACAGAGACAACGGAGGTCACAAACTGAAGATTAAATGTCCTTCGCCATATTGCTACGATGGATAAAAAGTATTTACGCGGTCGACAGCCCGCGCGTCGTTCAGTAAAGTGGCAGATAATTCAGACGACAAACGTACACTGGAAAGGAAGCGGTTAAAAACAGGGCGTTTGGTCAGGAATTGGCGAACCGTCAGAGATTGATGACAACGAGCACAAAGTGGCGGGGGATCACCACATAACAAATGACGATGGTTAAAATGATAGTGCCCAATACGCAACGTAGCTAGAATGATTTCCTTGCGACGAGAGGGCCGACAGGACCTCGGCCAAGCCGTTGGGAGAGGTTTGATTCCCTGGAGCTTGTTCTCGTGAAGAGAAGACCACTGGTGATGCCAAAGGGACACCGTCTGAAGACAGACGGCAACACGGAGATCATCCGAAGGAATGGAAGAGGTAGCAGGCCGAGATAGGAGAACTGCAGCAGTGGCAGCAGCCTTATTTCCAGTCAGACCAACGTGGCCAGGAACCCACAGGCACATCATTGTAGCTGCCTCAACAGCGAGCAAGTGGGAGCTTTCTTGGACCTATTGCACTAAGGGGTAGACTGTGTACAGCGCACAGAGGCTCTGGAGGGCATTGAGAGAATCGGAGCATATGAAACAATTAAAAAGCCTGTGTTGCCGGATGTACTGGGTGGCCTGATAGAGGGCAATGAGCTTTGTTGTAAAAATCGAGCAGTGTTCTGCAATCCGATACCGAAAACGGTCGGTGCCAATGACAAATGCTCACCTGTCACCGCTGTCGCTCTGAGAGTCATCAGTGTACATGAAGGTGCTTTCGCTAAGTTCCGTGCGAAGGTCGAGAAACTTACAGCAGTAGATCAAATCCGAAGCAGTGTTCTTAGGAAGTGAATGAAGTCCGAGATGAACAAGGGCAGTCACACGAAGCGAAGGCACTGAAGGGTCCACACTCATGGGGAACGTGGCAGGTAGTATTCTTAGGAAGTGAATGAAGTCCGAGATGAACAAGGGCAGTCACACGAAGCGAAGGCACTGAAGGGTCCACACTCATGGGGAACGTGGCAGGTAATATGAAGTCAAGATGTCAGAGCAGTAGCCAAAAGCGAATTCTAGGAGGCTGCAGAGAAAAATGGCGCGCCCCATACTGGCGGTCAAGGGAGTCATCGAAAAAGACGGCATAGGATGAGTGACCGGTCATGGCAGACAAACGGCATGCGTATCCACTGAGGAGGACACCATGACGGCATGACAGTAGTGGTTCGGCAATAATTGCATAGAACTCTCAAACAGGCTAGTGTAAAAGGCGGCAGTGGCCAAACGTATTCCACTGTGGTGGATTGTGTTAAGGTGGAGTACGATAGATGGATGTGCAGAGGAATAAACGAAACCCCCTTAGTCTAGTTTCGAACCGACAAGGGATCGGTACAAACGGAGGGGAGTGATGCGATCTGCTCCCCAGGAAGTAGCGCTTATGACATGTAATATATTGAGGGACAGGGTACAACATCCCATTGTGCTTCCAGAAATTCATACAAACGTTTCTGTCAGTAGAAAAGTGAAAGACATTGTTAATGCTCCACAAATAAAGACGATCGAGACATCGCTCAAGACGATGCTCAAGAAGACAAGTCCATGGGGAACTACAATAGATCGCAAAGTCATCGATGAAAAGGGAGCCAGAGATGTCTCGCATGAAAGTCCATAGTAGGGTTAATGGTTGTAGCAAAGAGGACAACGTTCAGGACGGAGCCTTGGGGCACCCCGTTCTCCTGGATAAAGGTGCCCAACAAAGCCGAACCCATTGTAGCTTGAAAACTCAGCCTTTCAAGAATTCTTGAAGGAAATGGGGCAGGCGATCTCAGAAGCCCCACAAGTATAGAATGCGGAGGATACCAGTCCTCCAGCAGGTGTCATAAGCTTTCTCCCTATTAAAAAGCACGGACATAGTCTGGTATTTCAACAGAAAATCCTTCATGACATGAGTTGAGAAAGTGACGAGATGGTCAACTGCAGAACGGCATGCACGAAATCCTCATTGTGTTGCGATTAGCAGATTGTGAGACTCGAGCCACCATACCAAATGGCCATGAGTCATACATTCCATCACCTTGTAAACACGACTGGTGAGAGGAACGGGGCGGTAGCTAGAAGGAAGGTGTTTGTCCTTACCAGGCTTCGGCATGGGCTCGTCACACTGGCAGCTGTCAAGTGGCAGCCTTCGAAGACTCACTGCTACAGGGGATAGAGGCTGGAGGATCCTGTTTCATGAAATCTACGGAGGCGGCAGCAATCTCCCTGGGTCAGCCTGTGGATTCCAGGACAGCAAAACGATAGGCGGTGCGCACCAGTGAAATTGAGGTCGCCTGGGTGAGGGTGTCAAACGGCGACACCATTGAAGAGGTTCTCAGAGTCGTGGAAGCAGAAGATCTTTTGCCTTTGTTCAATTTCTTAGAGCCTTTACGGTTCGCAAACGAAGACTCAGACGTTTGTTGGCTGGAGGGACGTAATAAGTTTTGGCGAGAGCGTTCCTTTTGTCCTTTCCAGCCTGTGGGTTGTGTAGCAGGTGATTTCGCCACCATGGTCGACGATTTGGTGGCTTGTTGCGAAGCTGCAGGAGAAGGCGATGGGGACGCTACCATGATACTGAGCGATATCAGAACTGCAGTACTGAACTGGAGGTTGCAAGTCTGTGTGGTCTGTCCTTTGTGGAGCGAGGCGTAGCAAAAATGGCACTATAAGTGGTGGATGGTAAAATTCGGGGCTTTCGACTAGCCAACAATTTGCGTGCGACAGGGTAGGGTAGTTTCTTATTCACCCGGATCTCCTGGACGGCCCACTCATCGAGATACGCTGGACAGTCACGGGATGAGGCGGCATGATCGCCATTACAATTGATACAGTGGGAGAGAAAGAAGAGATATCGTCTTCATATAGTTAAAGGCTACCCGGCCACTTACCTTCTTCTGTGCGAATGCGCACACATTGCCCGAACTCTTACGGGACTCGCCAGCTTAGTCTGGCGCGAGTAATGAGTGAATGGGCAAATATCTATTAGGAACACTACGAATGTAGGTTGTGGACAGTTGGGAATGTGGGATAAGTCCCTGCAATCGCACTATCCTCTGTGCCCTCAGTGGCTCAGATGGAGCCGGCACGGTAGCTCAGTCTGTTCGGTCAGTGAGCTGGCTGGCTTCTGTAATAAAAAAACTGAGTGAAAGGATCAACAAACGAACGGATGTCATGTGAGGTCCGCAACGACCAAACACAACGTTAAAAAAAAAAAATAAATAAACAGAGCGTCTGCCAACTAAGCAGGAGATCCCGGGTTCGAGTCCCGGTCGGGGCACACATTGTCAGCTGTTCCTAGTGATGTATATCAGCAACACCTGTCGGCAGCTAAGGGTTTAATTATCGTTTCATTCTAGAGAAGCTGCGCGGTCATCAATGGTATCTGTTCTTTCGGGAACAGACGCCATCTTGATATAAATATACATGGGATTAAGATATTTATTATTCTTATTGAGTAAAAGCTTTATATTTGAAATTTATTTTTAAAGTTCACATCGTTACTAAAGAGTTTTTTTAGTTTTTTAAACTTTATTTTATTTTGTATAAGCAATGAGGAGACTATATGATAACAAGTATAAATTATTTCATATTTTCCAGGATGCAAACATGGACAAGAAAAAATTCTCGGATTTTCTGATTAAAAATACTCTTTTTTACGGGTGAAACTACACTTTTCCAGGGTGAAAATACATTTTTTCCATGTTAAGTGACAATATACTTTCCATTGGAGCTGTAAAACTTACCAATCCTTTGAATGATAAAAGTTTTATACATCGGCGCAGAATTTACTGGAATTATAGGAAACGAAACCCAGCAGAAAATAACGCGTTTTGAAAGATCCTTGGTGCGCAGCAATGTGTACACTGCATATTTCTATAGAAAAGCTAATTACGGGTGAAACTGCTCAAGAAGCCTCGCACTTTTGTTGAAGGATAGTTATATTTTTTGCCATCCATATTACGTGATTTGTGATCTATAAATGAACTAAAAGAAATATGAGAAACTAGCCTTGACGTTTAGTCTCCTTTAGCGTGTTTTTACCATTACAATATATCAAACACAAATGTACCAGTAAATTTATATATATATATGGCTGGTCTCCTGAGGCTTAAATTTTTCCAAGCTGCTGATCCTCAAAGTGTTAGTTCTGTACAAGAGTCAAACTCTCCGTGATTTAAGAAAATCACAGCACATTCTCACAGAATTCATCTTGCATAAAAGGAAATTTTCTTTGAAAATAACGCTTCTAAAACCATCATTCGCAATTGCCCGGATCTTGCAGGTTGAACGGTTTCCTCTGAAACAGGACAGGCGACAGCATCCGGCTCAGCGACAGTGTCAGCCACAGACAGCACCTGGAACCTGTTTGTCAGACAAACTGAGGAGGCCTTACGTGCGGCCGCCTGGGAAGTCTTTCGCCGCCTGCTTCGCCCCGGGACGACCTCCCACTCGAGCACAGGTGAGGGGTCAGCCTCAGTGCGAGCAGTAACTGGGTTGGCCACCGGTGAGGACCGATTGGAGGACTTTGACGTGCTGGACGTCCGTTGGATCCCCACGGCCGGCCCACAACAGTGGTGCCCATCCATTGCAGCCTCAAGCTGTGTAACCGAACCCATCACAGCCTGAAGCTGAGAGCGAAGTGTCGCCAACTCGGCTCGCGTCCGCACACAACAATCGCAGTCGGTGTCCACACTAAAGGCTGTGGAAAACTAAACTATGCAGATAAACGGACTACTGGCATGTGCTGCGCAACTCTACTGTAGTCCCTGAGGAAAATGCACGAACTGTGTTTAGTAATACGCAGATATTCAAAAACCTATCTACCAAAGCACTCAGGTGAAACTAAGTAATTTGCCCTTGATTAGGAACTTTTAATATGTCACAAAACCGGTTTACTTTCCGACTCAAACGAAAACGCGACAACTGTGGCTATTAGATATTAAATTTACACGCAGATACACAAGAAACTGAACTATTAAAGCACACAGATGATATAATAAAATTCGCTCCTGGTTAGGAACTCGTAAATGACAAATGCCGTTTACTTCCCTGTTGCTGCGTCTGTCGCGGTCGGCTACTGCTGCCTGACTGGTTGAGGGCAATGAGCGCATAGTGGTTGGGGAGCACCACTTAAAAAATGGCGATTGCTAAAAAGACAGTGCACAATACGCAACCTAGCTAAAATGATCTTCTCGTGGCGAGAGGGCCGAGAGGAGGTCGTCCAAGCCGCTGGGAGAGGTTTAATTCCCCGGAACTTGTTCTCATGAAGGGAAGACCAGTGGTGATGCCAAGGTGACGCCACCTGCTGACAGACGGCCACACAGACATCATTGGAGAGAATGCAAGAACTAGTGGGCCGAGGTATGAGAACAGAAAACTTGGCAGCAGCGTTATCGGCCTCGTTTCGCGTCAGACTGACGTGACGAGGGATCTACATAAACATCACAGTAGTTTCATCAAGAGTGAGCAAGGTGAAAGCTTCCCTGAACCCATTGAGCCAAGGGATGGGCAGTATACAGCAAACAGAGACCCTGAAGGGCAAGAGAGTTGGAGCAGACGACACAAATGAAAAGCCTGTCTCGCCGAATACACTGTGTGGCCTGATACAGGGCGAATAGTTCCTTTGTAAATACTGAGCAGTATTCCGGTAGCCGATACCGAAAATCATCGGTGCCAATGACGAAGGCACACCTGACGCCACGGTCAGTCCGAGAGCCATCGGTGTACACAAAGGTACTATCGCGAAGTTCCGTGCGGAGGTCGAGAAACTTCGGCGATAGTGAGAGGCTGGAGTGGTGTCCTTAGGAAGTAAATGAAGTCCACCCTCATAGGGGGGGGGGGGGGGGGGGGAGCGCACCCGCCTTAGGTGATTGCTCACACCTACCGAACACCTGACAGAAGGACCAATCGGCAATTTGGAAATGTAGCAGCTCAGGCAATCACTCCTCCCTGGGCCTGGCCTGTACCAGGGGGTAGGTGCGAGACCCCTACCTGTCGATCCGGGTCTGGGAATTACGTCTTACCCAGTTACTCGTTACGCGTCAGACGCGTGGGCCGGCCTTCAGGGACGCACTAGGAGGAAGAAGAAAAAAAAGAACCTCAAGCGCCGAAGCAGAGGAAGGGTAGGAGAAGGGGAACGAAGAAAGAAAAAAGGAACGAAAGACAGTGGAGAGAGTGTTCTGATGTCGGCTACCAAAAATGCAGAACACGTTTCCAGAAACATCTTAGACATGTTCCCCAAAGGGGGGGGGGGGGGGAAGAATAGCAAGAGAACAGATACGCAGCACGGAAAGAAAAAGATGCTGTAAAGGCTAGGGCCCTGTGGTAGTCTAGCACGAACCCGCCTAAGAGCGGCTACCCCCCTTGGGCGCGGCCATGCCCTTTCCAAGGAAGCATCCCGGCATTTGCCCGGAGCGATTTAGGGGAATCACGAAAAACCTAATGTGGATGTCTGGGCGAAGGTTTGAACCGTCGTCCTTCTGAACGCGGGTCCAGTGTGCTAACTAAGTTCTCGGGACCATGTGAAAAGCATTAGGCAACAGACTGACGAGGTAATACCGCTGTAACAAGCTGAGGACTGCTTGTATAATATACGAAGCAAGCACCAAAAGGACAGCATTAGAAAACAAGACGCTCTGCAGAGAACTGCTACTAAATTTTGTAGAATCTGTCAAACTATGTATAAATAAAATAAAGTATCCTGTCATAGCCTTCTTCGAAACGTGACAAATCCGCAAGCTCTGAAATGACTTTAGTGTTGTCAAGTAACAGCATGATTTTGGTTGATGGTAATTGCTTTCCTGAAATTTGTGTTTTTTTTAACCAATGGTGCTACCATATTTTCCAAAAATTCAGAAGCGATGGATGACATCAGAGTGATATTACGGAAACTAGGGCTGTCTTCCATATTCAGCTACTGAAGAAAGTTGTTCGCGCCAGTTATATAGTATCTACCAAGACTGAAGACGTCTTATATTTTGTTAGGGTAACCCTTTGGGTATTAATAACGCAGCACCACACGTCATTACAATTTCCTCGTCTCAAAGCGTTACGTAGCAGACTATACGAAAACAATACGACAAATAGTGTTGCAGACGAAATGAATACACAAAGAGAAATGTTTGCCGTCATTGTGGACAGAAACAGAATAAGGAACAAAGTCGGTAACATATTGCAGAACCTCGCAGGTAACATGATTCTAACAGAAATATGTTTCTGGTGGCAGTGTGTGCGTGGCTTTAGAAGTGTAAACACACGGCCGACTAGAAACAGTTGTGACGTCACACTCATCGAAAGCAGTTCGTTGATACTAAATATTGCATAGTTTTCGTCCTAAAGTCTTTAAAGCATTTTACTGTTGCTTGTGTGCGCACTGTGTTTTGTTATTGCAACTGTCACTTTTTCTTCGTATCTAAAGTTATTCTCTAGTGTGTGTTTCATTGCTGCAGTATTATTCTGCAGTATCGGGCTAAAGTAAAATTCTATGTCAGAGTGTCAAAAATACAAAAATTTAACTGAAAACTAAAACAATTAAAAATTCCTTGGTTTTTCCAAATGAAAAAATTCCCGCGTTTTTCCTGTTGTCTCGGAGAGTATAATCCCTGATTTTAGTTCGAGCCATTTCAGGGAATATATTACCATTTGTCATGATGATCCTGGACGGGAAATCAGGTCAAAGTAATGAAATAGATCCATTTGAAATATTCCGTTACATATATGCATATCCACATACATAAAAGGTCAAACTAATAAAATCGTAAAATCGCGTAAAATACCAACTACGGAACAGATTTCTCAAGAAATATGTTTTATTAACGTAGAACTATTAAATCATAAGTGTCACCATACACAGCCAATGTTAAAAATACAATACAAACAAATAAATCTTACTGAACAACCAGAAAGAACATTCTCGGGAAAATTTTCTAGCGGCTTTATTCCGTCTTCACCATCAGTCCCTGCATTTGAGCTTGAAATGTCATGTGATAGCCATCCAATTCTTGGCCATTTATCCATGATAAACTAGAAAATAAATACAATTTTAAGTATGTACCTACGAACATGGAAATAACCTTACGAAAATTAGAATTTGTATCTGCAGTTATACGTTATCATAGCCATTACTGAATTTTAATAATACTAGCAGTACACACACACAGCAGTACACAGCTTAATTATTAATCCTTCTTTCACTTTGATTTACGCACCATATCTTTTGCGTCACGCCAAGCGGTGCATTAACTGTCGTCGTCAATCGAATGAGATGAAACAAACGAATGACGAGCAGGGGGCGAGCGGGAGCCGTCCACTGGACGCTCCCCGCAACCCGCTGTCTAACTGCACCCGAGCTGAATATTGGGGCCGATTCTCATAAACAACGATTGTGGGTTCTTCTCAGCACATATTTTACGCCATTCCAAAATAAATTTCGTAACTGTGGAATTATTTAACAGCCTAAAATAATCGAATGATTCAATGATAAACGTAATTTCGCGGAACCCTTGTGACTTTTCCACGGAACGCTTAGGTTCCGCGGAACCCACATTAGGCATCGCTGCGTGGGACAATCTCTAGCTGAATATCATAGATCAGGACGTGAATCGAGTCGATTTGCACAGTGATGAAGTACATCTTCACTTGATGTAGCATCATGGGTATAAAGTATAAATACAGCACACAGAACCCTCGGAAGACCACTTTTCAGTAGTTGCAATACCTGATAACACGCGAGAATTACGAATTTCTGAAATCCATAGGAGTGAAACACGGCATGTTGTCATTTGATATAACAACTCCAATTCAGCTGAGAAATGTATCGTTAGTTAGGAATATTTGTCCCACAAACCTTTTGCTTCAGCAATGTTTACTAATAACGATAAGATTTCTTATACTACATCAAGATGGTTTAACAATTCCAAGCCAGCCGTGGTGGCCGTACGGTTCTAGGCGCTGCAGTCCGGAACCGCGGGACTGCTACAGTCGCAGGTTCGAATCCTCACTCGGGCATGGATGTGTGTGATGTCCTTAGGTTAGTTAGGTTTAAGTAGTTCTAAGTTCTAGGGGACTGATGACCTAAGATGTTAAGTCCCACAGTGCTCAGAGCCATTTGAACCATTTGAACAGTTCCAAACAAGGGCTTTCTATATTTGGAAGGAGTATCTATAACTAAGAAGACTCCAGCAATGATGGTGACATTGGACCTTGCCTGTAATGCATTCGCCTTTATGTTGCAAGAAGTAAGATACGAACACAATGGCGTTGAAATCGACCGCACCAGAAACGCTGCAATCATACATACTCTTAAAACATACGTCTCTGCGTCAGTATCGGATCTGAATGCTTTGGAAACGCTGGATGGATCCTACACAGATTGATAGATGGCTCCATTAGTGTGTGTATCCCACTCAAAATGTTTATGGTGTTCTGTGAAGATAATAAACGTGTCACAGTATTTCGTTATTCCGAAATCGGATAAACCGACAATTCTGTGCAACAATAAGAATGCAGTGGGAATGTATTCACATCTGTTGGACGAATGTTATGAAAACAAACACACCAAACCGACATTTCACGTAAGTCACATCCAATGAAAATCAGTAACGGAACCATCTGCGTGTGGCGTGCTTAGAATTATGTAATATTTATATTTTAGGACAATTAATCTGTAAAAAACGCAGCACATATTAGAAAGAAAGCATGTAATCTGTCTGAAGATGAATCATAACGATTCGAAACCGGTAACGGTACCCTTTGAATGTAGGAACCGAAAGTAAATTTGTGGCTGGTTGCTGTCCCAACACCATCAACATCTGTTAACCCATACTAACCGTTTGGTCCCTGCCGAATGTAACCGTTTGGTCCCTGCCGAATGATGTCCAGAAATCTACTGCTTAAGCCGAATTTTCGATAATTCGTACTAAAAATTACGTTACGTATCTTATTCTTCGTCTAAACCATGTAAGTATGTACATATGTAGTGCTGTTTACGAATGTATTTTCCATTATGCCTTTCACATAATTTTTCTCCATAAAATACTGTACTGTAATTTCGCAACAATGGCCTAACCTCTTGCTTACTGCTCACGTGTCACTTCCATGGCGTGTGATACGAGGGCGGGGGACGAGGCCCACGAGAAAGACAGGCCGTGCGCGTACGTCACAGCACGTGACACTGCAGGTCTTAGAGTACCAACAGCCGTCTCCGCCGTGGAGCGAGTAACTATTTCAGATGAGTTTAATCATTCTTGACTGCGTGTTTAAAGGCATGCAAGTTCTCGATAGCACACAAGGAAATGAAGACCTTTAGTCTGTACCTTTTCAATTAAATATAGATTTCCCGTTGGCCCTGCATGGGGCCCAGCGTTCCCGGTATGTGGCGGACAACACTGCTTGAGGCCCATGAGAAAGACAGGCCGCGGAGCGTACGTCACGGAGGTCGGCCTGAACTCGCCCGCTCGCTCAGCTCAGCAGACAATATGCATTTCCAGTGGCGGCCGTTGGTGCCAAAAAAAACTTAGTTTGGTATCATCGAACGTATTACGGAATTTTGTCTATAATTCATATATTTCATAAGATATTATATCAAACAAAACGTATAGAGAAACAGAATTAAACACTTATTACAACAGAGCCCTTCTTGTGGAGAGTAAGAGATTGATATATTTCTGGAGAACATGATAGCAGGTGTTCGTATAAGAGAGAGAGAAAAAGAGAGAGAGAGAGAGAGAGAGAGAGAGAGGTTGCTTTAGCTATCTTTTTGGCATGTCTGCATGAGATATAAAATGTAACTCTAACTCCGAAAATCTCTGTCGCACACACAAATACACACGCGCGTACACATATCAGCAGCACAATTCTTCACTCCTCACAGGGTATACTCGGTCACTTTTACGTGGCAGTCGTAAGCAGAGGGTGTTTTGCTGTATAGTTACTTAAAACACCGGTGGAGATCGGACATGACCTACCACGTAACGACACCACCAACCTCAGCTAACAAATGGTTCAAATGGCTCTAAGCACTATGGGACTTAACATCTGAGGTCATCAGCCCCTAGACTTAGAACTACTTAAAACTACCTAACCTAAGCACATCACACACATCGATGTTCGAGGCAGGATTCGAAGCTGCGACCGTAGCAGCCTCGCGGCTCAGATAACAACTGCACCTTTGCTTTGAGTTGTGCTTGCTGGTTGTTTCCTTTTTTTATTTTGAAGTGAGTGCAGAGAGCAATCTTGCTCTGTCACAGGGTTCGAATATGACTCTCACAACACCAAATGGAATCAGCGATCCATATGTACATCATTACATCGATCCTGCCTTCCTCGGAGCACAGGGCACGGACGTAGGCTGCCAGCCCTGTGAGAGGGAGGCATGACTTGTGTCCCCCCCCCCCCCCCCACACACACACACACCGCTCTTCTCCACTCTACAACCAGAACTCCTCGTTTGTTTTACGTTCCCGGCCGACTGCCAGAAAAGTGTCCGATACAACATGGATGCCAGTGCGAGAAATAATAGAGCATGCATAAATTATTCGAACTCGTAATCTGGATTTTGCGAAGCAAATTTAATCAAATTACCAACGTTTAAAACTGAAAGCATTGTACTTACCAAAAGCAGCAACTCCATGACTTTGGGAAGACAGCTTCAAAATAATTAGTAGGAACGATATTGTAAATCAATTCGTCGCTCCTTCTTGTTGGCAAATAAATCTGTCATCTCAGATTGAATTGTTCGATTTTACACACGAATGACTTTTCACAGGATAGCATCTCTTTTTTTCATGGTGTTTCGTAGGAGAGTTTTAATTCTCTTTAGCATTGAAAAGCACCACTCAGCTTCTGATGTCAAGACAGGCGTTCTGATTAGCAATTTCAAAACTTTAACAGTCTCGTCGAATGTGTCACGAAGTTCATCCTCTAGAATCAGCGAAAGAAACGGAACTGCTTCAGAAACTGCTCCCAACTCAGGCCTAGCACAGAAGACTTGAAGAACACCCTTCAACTTTCTTTTTCCAGAAATGTATATGTGACTTTAATTTCAAGGTATTTGTCTGGAAAATCTGTGATGTATTTGTCAAACTGATTTACGTCAAATACGTTGGCTGCAATGAGGTGTCCAGTGAAATGAAAACGTAATTTTATTTAAGAAAGGACGAATTCGCGCACTTCCAAAGCATCTCTTTTTTTTATTCCCATCAATAATCCGTGACTTCTTGGCAGGCATCGTTTTGTCATTTTCGAAACCAATCTCTTTAAGTATGGAGGCAATGTCACCTCTGATGTTTTGCATTACCGCTTCAAAGTTCTGGTTGTCTTGCGTTGCTGTGGTCGGTTCGGTCATCTTCTTCTGAAACTGATTAAAAAGTACGTCTGCATGAGGCATTATCTTATAGAAAAATGATAGCCAGAAAATGAATTCGCTATCTTGCAGTCTTTGTTTGTATGAACCAGCTTTTCCAATAGCAGAGGAGTTTCGTGCTCCCACTTGTTTCAGTGACTTCCATAACAGTATTAAGCTTTTTCCCTGTTTTCAAAAACATCTTTTACAAGATGCGGAAGGTAATTCCATCTCGTCACACACACGGGTAAAGCTTTTTTGAATAATGCTATGCAACACTTTTGATCTCTGTGGCGAGTTAGGAAAGGAAGAAGGATTACCTGATAGGTGTGCAAAAAGGGTGCGGACTTTGCGATTAACGGAGGATGCCATAGACTTAAGGTTGAACTGATGCGCATAGCGCTGGATGTAGTTTGCATTTGGATATTTGTCTTTAGTTAATTTTTGAACCCTCATAACGTTTGCACCACCGTATCTCTGAGCTATTAGTTTTGCTCAATCATCGCCAATTAATGGTTCAATTTCTTTCAGAATACTCTCAGCTACATTATGAGCATCCGGACTTTTAGGATTAACAAAGTTCCAAAATCTTTCAACAGGTTTACCCTCAACAACATAATGCAAAACAATAACCAATTGAGATTCGCAAGACACATCTGTGCTTTCATCAGCGATTATTGCAACATAATCGGCAGGTTTTATTTCTTTACGAACTTCATCATGGTACACTTCCAACGGGCATTGCAGTAGTTCGTTCTGAACAGTCGTAGAAATTCCTTTGAACACTCATGCTTGAATAAGATGAACTTGAAGATCTTTATTCAGTTCCGCGCTGAACTGAATTAGCTCACGAAAAACTCCCTTATTTTGAGAAGCATCAGGTTCATCGTTGTCCCTGAGAGCCAGTTCCAAAGCACCACAGAACTGAATATAATTTATAATTAAATTCAATATATGAGGTGCGACAATAAAGTAATGAGACTGATTTTCTTTGCAAGATGGGGCAACTCTGCAGGCTTGCGTAGGCACAATATCTTTGACCTTGGTCTATAAGCTGCTTCTAGTCCAAGTGGCACATTGATGCAACTGCTCAGTTGTGAGTTGTGCTGTAACAAGTTAACACGTGTTTGTGTCTCTCGTCACGGAAATGGAACCGCATAATATTGCGAACGGTATGCCATTTCTTTTTGAGTTAAATTGGGCGAAAACGTGACGATAACTTACGGTGAGCTTCAGAAGGCTTTTGGAGAGGAGGTTATGTCAAGAGCTCAAGTTTTTCGTTGGCATAAAATGTTTAGTGAAGGCAGAACGAATGTTGAAGATGAAGACCTCAGTGGAAGACCATCAACCTCGCGGACGGATGTCAACTGGGCCAGGGTGCGTGAACTCGTACGATCTGATCGAAGATTATCCATGAAAATGATTGCAGAAGAACTGAAAATCAATCGAGAAACGGTTCGTCTAATAATAACTGAAGATCTTGGTATGAGAAAGATTTGTGCAAAAATGGTCCCCATACTGCTCTTTCAGTACAGCAATTTTTAACCTCAAAACAAATTTCAGTACTACCACAGCCACCTTATTCACCAGATATCGCTCCGTGCGACTTTTTTCTATTTCCAAGAGTCAAAACGGCGGTCAAGGGACACCATTTTGAAACAACACAAAATGTCCAAAAAGCTGTGACGAGGGTCTTGGAGGATATTACAAAAGATGAGTTCCAGAAAGGTTACCATCAATGACAGAAGCGCTGGAAAAAGTGTGTGCAATCAGAAAGGAACTACTTTGAAGGAGACAGCACTAAACTTGACTAAAACCGTAAGCAACATTTTTTTTCACATCAGTCTCATTACTTTATTGTCGCACCTCGTATATCTATTCTTTTCTACACGTTTGTTGTGGCTGTTAGTTGTTTGTCTACTTTGCGAATCTAATGCCTACTGAATGTTGGTTTTGCCTAGAAATGAAAGACTAAGCACATTATTCATGTGTCGCTTTGACGTTTCATGTACTTTCATTTTAGACCACATATGCCCAGTATCAGTTATTCCAGTCTTACACCAATGTACATCTTCCCCAAATAACACACAAGGAAAACAAAAAAACAGCGTTGCTTTCTTGACAACCACAAATCTATTTCTTCTTTTGGCAAATTCCTGGACTGAACTTTCGGCATCGATTTTTTGTTTGCTGGTACAGATTCAGATTTTGGAGTGGCATACCTAGTGTTTTTTATCTGAGAGTCCTGCTGCTAAATGGCGTTTTTAACAACTCATTTACTTTGTTCATATTTGGTATTTTCACAGTCAACTGAATTTTCCCTTACAGATAACATTGTGCAGACACCTACATACGGTCGATTACCTGACCTCACAATAACTACAACGTGTTTGTACAGAACTGTATTATGTTTAACGAGTATAAACCGAAATCCTACACCCTTGTTTGGAAAACAGATGCATAACAGGGGGTGAATACATCTTTTTTTCTGTAGCAATAGCCCTGCTGTTGTGAAATATAACAATATTGAAATATGCCTCTTAGTTTCAAAATCTAAGGGCATAATTATAATCAAATTACGTATAGGTATTTATAACGATATTTAAGTGTATTATTTCTGTATTCGAATTAATTGAGCATTAATTAGCGTTCTGGAATGCATTAGCATTAATTTTCAGAATGACTGTAAAACTGGATTACAAGAAATAGGCGTCCCGATGTATTCTAATGGGCTCTCATTAAACTTTGACAAAACACAGTATATACAGCTCCACACAGTAAATGGAATGATTCCATTAATAAATATAGACTTCGATCAGAAATCGGTAGCTAAGGTAGAATATTCAAAATTTGTAGGTGTATGCATTGATGAGGGGTTGAACTGGGAAAAAGACACTGAAGATCTGCTGAAACTTTTTGAGTTCGGTTTCTTATGCTATTAGGGTCTTTGCAAATTTTGGCGATATAAATCTCAGTAAATTAGCTTACCTCGCCTATTTTCATTCTCTGCTTGCGTATGGCATCATATTCTGGGGTAACTCATCATTGAGTAAAAGAGTGTTCATTGCACAAAAGCGTGTAATCAGAATAATTGCTGGAGCTCATCCAAGATCATCCTGCAGATACTTATTTAAAGAGCTAGAGATCTTCACTGTAGCCTCACAATATATATATTCACTTATGAAATTTGTTATTAAGAATCCGAACGAATTCAAAAGTAATAGCAGTGTACATGGCTACAACACTAGGAGAAAGGATGATCTTCACTAGTCAAGGTTAAATCTAACTTTGGCTTAAAAGGGGGTAAATTATGCTGCTACAAAAGTCTTTGGTCACTTGCCTAATAGCATCAAAAGTCTGACAGATAGCCACATAGCATTTAAAAGAATATTAAAAGAATTTCTTAATGGCAACTCCTTCTACTCATTAGATGAATTTTTGGATCTAGTAAGTGGGTAATTTCCCCAACGCTCCACAAAAAAAAGAATAAATAAAAAAAAAGAAATTAAGTGTCATGTAATATTTTGTGTAATGTAATTCTTGTATAGACACCTTTTATTAACCTGACACCTTCCACATCATTACGAAGTATCGTATTCATGATCTATGGAACAAGTACTAATCTAATCTAATCTAATCTGATCTCTACATGGCAGATCGTGCATCTATACGTCCTGTACTTTACTGCTCTCTGGCGGAAGGAACGTAAAGCTCTGAGTCAGATTAGCTGTGGCTCCACCACCGCCATAAGAAGAGTGTAGAAACCAACGGCTGAGCCTTTCACACAGCGCTTAAGAGAGCAGATGGTGTCAATCTGCAGTTAGCTCCGATCTTCAGAAAACTACCGCGTGAGCGCACGCAGCGAAGCGCGTCTCTTCAAATCAGAAAATAATTACTCCGAAACAATGTTTTATGCGCAGTTCGCATAGATTTCTCTTTCTTTCTTTTTTATACAAGTGGTACCAAGGCACAGCGGCACTACCTCAGAAGCCGCCCCTGTGCGTTTGTAAACCTTTTACCTCGAAGCTGGGCGTGCATGTACTAACGAGAATTGCATCTTCTACTGTAATCTGCTTTTATGAAGTCTTACTGATTGACAGTACTACAACAAAATATAATTTAACATCCATACGCGATACAAATGGTGTAATGGCTTGTTTATAGCATTTAGTCTCTTCTGCTTAACAGTCCTCATTTCATACAAGAAGTGGTGCCTTATGCAGCTGATAATCATTTTGGCATGATTTTAATTTTATTGTACCCCAGTACAGCCGTAACAAATTATAAGTAGACCTATGGACTTCCGATCAATGTAAGACTAATAACAGTAAGACTCCATAATAGCGGGTTCCAGAAGAAGATCCTCATTTGTATCTGCACACCTAGTAACGAGTAGAAACGTAGTTTGTCTGCCGAGTTGAGCAAGCGAGCGAGCTCAGGCCTACTTTCGCGGCCTGTCTTTCTCGCAGGCCTCGAGCCTGCTAGTGTGACGTCACAAGTTCGTTGCAGGGCCAGTGTATCTTGTTGTTGGCCCCGAGCAGGGGAAGAGAGGAGTTGGTCAGCATACCATACACAGCGTGTGGCACACCAACAATCCAGTGAGCTCTGTCTCTGTACGTGAACAGTGAAGGTGCGTTTTTCCTTTCGCTCCATCACTCGCAATATGCCGACGAAACTTAACAAAGTTAATAATGTTCTGACGCTAGAACAAAAGTAGAAAATTCTACATATGGTCGACAGAGACGAGAAGATTAAAACACAGGTTGCAGAACACTTTAAGATCTTGAAGTCTAGCCTCTCATCGATAATATGTTCAAGACAAAAAACAGAGGCAAGTCCGGCAAGCTGTTCATTTAGCGCCAATAGTAAATTCATCAGGCCAGCCAAATACGAAGAAGTGGAGGATTCACTGTTTGAATGGTTCTAACACATGAGCTCAGAGCAAATTCGATTGCCCAGCCCCATGCATCAAGAAAAGGCTCGTGAAATCGGCCAGAAAAGGGAAATTCTAGGTTTGTGTGTTCTAAGGAACAGCATTTTCAGAACAGGAATAAAATCAGTGCTGTCGATGTCTGTGGGGAAGTACATAGGGTAAACGATGAAGATGCCAGTGAGTGGGCGTTGGAAGTGTAAACCAAGCTCTCTGATTTGTATCTGTTTAGTATAGACGAAGCTGACATTTTCTGTAAGTTGATGCCTGAGAAAACACTACAGTTCAAGGGCGGAAAATGTCATGGAGGAAAACACTGCGAGGGGATACTGACGGTTGCCTTGTGTTGTAACTGAAATGGTTCTGAGAAGCTCAAACCATCAGTAACTGGAAAATACTAAAACCCACGTTCTTTTTAAAATGTCAGCCTATTTAATCTGCCATGCCATTACGAGAATAAAACAGCTTGGGTCACCAAATTCCTCTTCGACAACAAATTGCTGCGAGGAAGAGAAATATTTGGCTAACTTAGGACCACTGCTTGGGAAATCAGTTCGATGAAGTGGACCTTCCGATCATAGAAGTTGTCTTCTTATTAGCTGACAACACGAGCCGTGTGCAGCCACTGGACCAAGGAAATAATCCCATTAACGGAGCGTCATTACAGACGTCGACATGTTAAAGCTGCCATCAGTGCAACCGATCCACAAGAAACAGTTCCATATTGAAATGTACTGCAAGCTATCTACAACATATCTGCTGCTTGGGGTGAATTTACAGCAGATACCATAACTGGTTTAAGAAGACCTGGATGGTAGCTAACAACACCATTGAAACTGAAGAGGAAATCAGTGAGCCGATAACTGACCTTACTCGTAATGCGGATACAATTTCGGATTCTGATGCTGCTCTTCTACAGGCTTACATTCGACTGGTACCGTCAATATGGAAGAATCGACACAGTCAGACGAGAACATCATTCTGATGATGATACAGAAGAGAATGACAACACATTACTGTCATTTTATGAGAAGGAACATATACATACACTCCTGGAAATTGAAATAAGAACACCGTGAATTCATTGTCCCAGGAAGGGGAAACTTTATTGACACATTCCTGGGGTCAGATACATCACATGATCACACTGACAGAACCACAGGCACATAGACACAGGCAACAGAGCATGCACAATGTCGGCACTGGTACAGTGTATATCCACCTTTCGCAGCAATGCAGGCTGCTGTTCTCCCATGGAGACGATCGTAGAGATGCTGGATGTAGTCCTGTGGAACGACTTGCCATGCCATTTCCACCTGGCGCCTCAGTTGGACCAGCGTTCGTGCTGGACGTGCAGACCGCGTGAGACGACGCTTCATCCAGTCCCAAACATGCTCAATGGGGGACAGATCCGGAGATCTTGCTGGCCAGGGTAGTTGACTTACACCTTCTAGAGCACGTTGGGTGGCACGGGATACATGCGGACGTGCATTGTCCTGTTGGAACAGCAAGTTCCCTTGCCGGTCTAGGAATGGTAGAACGATGGGTTCGATGACGGTTTGGATGTACCGTGCACTGTTCAGTGTCCCCTCGACGATCACCAGTGGTGTACGGCCAGTGTAGGAGATCGCTCCCCACACCATGATGCCGGGTGTTGGCCCTGTGTGCCTCGGTCGTATGCAGTCCTGATTGTGGCGCTCACCTGCGCGGCGCCAAACACGCATACGACCATCATTGGCACCAAGGCAGAAGCGACTCTCATCGCTGAAGACGACACGTCTCCATTCGTCCCTCCATTCACGCCTGTCGCGACACCACTGGAGGCGGGCTGCACGATGTTGGGGCGTGAGCGGAAGACGGTCTAACGGTGTGCGGGACCGTAGCCCAGCTTCATGGAGACGGTTGCGAATGGTCCTCGCCGATACCCCAGGAGCAACAGTGTCCCTAATTTGCTGGGAAGTGGCGGTGCGGTCCCCTACGGCACTGCGTAGGATCCTACGGTCTTGGCGTGCATCCGTGCGTCGCTGCGGTCCGGTCCCAGGTCGACGGGCACGTGCACCTTCCGCCGACCACTGGCGACAACATCGATGTACTGTGGAGACCTCACGCCCCACGTGTTGAGCAATTCGGCGGTACGTCCACCCGGCCTCCCGCATGCCCACAATACGCCCTCGCTCAAAGTCCGTCAACTGCACATACGGTTCACGTCCACGCTGTCGCGGCATGCTACCAGTGTTAAAGACTGCGATGGAGCTCCGTATGCCACGGCAAACTGGCTGACACTGACGGCGGCGGTGCACAAATGCTGCGCAGCTAGCGCCATTCGACGGCCAACGCCGCGGTTCCTGGTGTGTCCGCTGTGCCGTGCGTGTGATCATTGCTTGTACAGCCCTCTCGCAGTGTCAGGAGCATGTATGGTGGGTCTGACACACTGGTGTCAATGTGTTCTTTTTTCCATTTCCAGGAGTGTATGACACCATCACCCCATTTTAAAGTTGCAGCTGCAGTTCTACAGAGATTTTCTGCCACTTCTGACGTTTCCATGGCATTTCAGGCTGTTCTAGATGTCTTATCTTCAGAGAGCGCCATAATATTACATGCAGCAGTCCGACAAACGACAATTAATGACTATTTTCAAATTAATGTATACAGATAAAATGTGTAATGATCAAATCCAAGAGTGTTAAAGAACTGTACATTAAGGTGTTTAAGATTGATTGTTATACTACATGACGCTATAATTCAGTGACTACAATATTGTTCTGCAATGTGTTCTCTGTATGTAAAATGGCAAGCATTTGACAAAATGTACGTAGCTTCCTCAATTTAAAAAATGCCAGAACTATTATAGTTCTTATACACTGTTCTTATTTTTGCTTTTTCTTCGAGGCCATGAAAACAGAGCACGCTCATTCACTGGTACCCACAACCAAGGGAAAAAGTGAACTTAAAAAGTCGTATATTTTTATCAAAAACCTCGTTAGGTCGAACTTCGTTCACCTGAATTGGCTATTTTTCGGTCCCTTGAAATTTGATTAAACGAGGGGGTACTGTATTATGAACGCTAAACAGGAGCTGATTCTAGTTGGAAGTGCTACTGATAATGACCTGTGCGTTCTAAGAGATGGAGAGGAAGACCATTAAAACTTGCTGAGTCGACTGGTATGGAGAGTACCGCATTTTTCTCTATCACATGAAGAGAATCAAACTTTTACATGTACTGAATTCTGGAGTTCAGCTGCCATTAACATTCCGCTGATGGGAGCTGTTTGGATTTCGAATCCTTCCAGAGTTATTTCGCGAAGCATGGGTGAGTAAGACATCTGTTCAGCTATAAATGCCCCGCTTTATTATTATAGCGCTGCAAACAGGCAGGAAAGGGAATCTGAGAAAGTATTTGAGCGTATTTGACAACTGTAAACTAACCAAGGCAAGAGTTTCCTAAACTCCTGGTTTTTCCCCACACGATAACTTGCAACATTACTGTGACAAAAACGTATTAGAACTATTGTATGACATGTATGCAAGGTTTTACCTATTTTACCATGAGACTGATGTTTTCATATGCAAACTCAGCCCACAGATGTTTAAGGATTTATCAGTCATTGTGGTGATAGATTGTTCAAAACAATGTGAGGCGGCAAAGACGAACTGTGGATGTACGTATTGAGTTCGAATCATCGCAAAACTTCCCTGCAGGGACCGCAACGTGTGCAGTATTACTGCATGACTATCTTGTAAACTAATGGCCACTAACAGGAATTGTACAACATGTAGTATAAATGTGGAGGTATTGCAAAACATGTGGAGTATTTTACAATGATGCCTCAAACTACGACCATCATCGCAGACATACAGACATTTCATGATGAGCTTGGACTATTTGTGTATATTCCACAATTGTTGCTTCAACCAAACCGTTTAGCTCAGTGCGGTATGCTGAAACTTTAAAAACAGCAGTGTGGTTGACACGATTTTACCACGCAGAACTCTGGGATGATGATGATGATGATGATGATGGAATGGCGTATGAAGATATGGTGTCATCGCTCCGGTGGTAGAGACAGCATACTTTAGTCAAAGGGCCTGAGAGGATGTCCTGATCTCAAGAAGTTAATGTAAATGCGTCTATTCAGAATCTCTAAACATGCGGATGTCTGCTCTCAATCAGCTGAACCAGAAGAAGAGACATGGAAATTTAGTTTACGAACACTTCAGAAAACGTACAGCTGCTATTGAATTGGTTCAACAATAAATGAATTTTTTGTGGTATGCCTATGTGGTATACCAAGGTAGGAAGACAGGTAGCCATGAGTAGCGGAGCAGTGAACTGTCGCCGTCATAGATCTGCAAAAGGGCAAATAATTAATCCGTACCAATAGTCAGTAAATGTAGTCTACCTTTACCTGAATCAGTCTTTAAGTAAAATCTAGACTCAGAGTGCAAGGTTGCAGCAAAATACATCAACATAAAGCACACAGTCTGTAAGGCAGAATGCGACGTAGTCTGATCTCCATCGCCGGCCAGTGTGGCCGAGCTGTTGTAGGTGCTTCAGTCTGGAACCTCGCGACCGCTGCGGTCGCAGGTTCGAATCCTGCCTCGAACATGGATGTGTGTTATGTCCTTAGGTTAATTAGGTTAAAGTTCTACGGGACTGATGACGTCAGATGTTAAGTCCCATAGTGCTCAGAGCCATCTGAACCATCTGCAGCGTTGTCCTGCATGACCTACTGGCGTCCGCCGAAATCTTGCTATGTGTTACCAACCTTTGCCGGAAGCCACATCCAATGATATCAATTGCAATGACACCACATACTTATTTAAAACTTTATTTATTCAGTTCATATTTTCTGCCTCCTGACTTACAGGCTGCAGGTAAGTAACATATACAGTGTGTCCCAGGTCCGTTAAGACAGTAGGTGTGAAAAATAAAAGTCATGAATTATGCTCACAAAACCATTATATTTGTTCAAGACAGCTTCCCCCCGGATAAAACCACAGGTGAAAGCGTTTTAAAAGTTTTTTGAAACGGCCACTGCTGTCCTTTTTTGGAGCTGCATTTAGTACTGCAGTAAAATTTTCTTGCATCCAAGAATTGCGTCATAACGGTGTCCTTTCATTGACAACTTAAATTTGTGGGCCAACCAGAAGCCGCTGCTGCCAAATCCGGCGAACACGGTGGGTGATCCAGGACTGTGATCAAAACCTCTTGCACAATCTTCGTTTGATGGGCAAGCGTGTCGTCATGATGTAACCAGGAACCTGCCTCTTGGTATTCGGGTCGAATTCGACGAACTCTCGCCCATAAACGCAGCAGGACTCAAAAAAACTTGATGTTGCCTCACTGTTCCATTGCCAATTTCCGACGAGTGTCAGAGCCGTACTGTCACATTCACAGCTAGGATACCTGGTGCAGCAATTTGACTTTCTACACAGCTGCTGTTTGAAACTTCAGGGATCATAAGGCCGTAACTCGCTGCGAGATAGCATTGCAGTTTGGAATTTCACACAAGTAGTTTTAATAGAACTAGGACACACTATGTAAGTTTACTGTGTTCCTTCTGCAGAATAGGAGAAATAATTTTGGAGATTTCAGCTATATAATGCTGTAAGTGGCAGCTGTCGATTGCTGCTTCCATCCAGGAGCTCTTCTGAACCTCTCTGCATATTGTTAAATGCCAGCCATCCAATGCGTGAATTAATGTACACACAGTGTCAGGGAAGTATACTCTTTTCTAGTGTCCACGTCTTTTGTACGAACAGGTACAGGCAGACACGAAGTGGATGTGCCTGGAGCTGCCCTGTGCAAGAGCCGGAAGAGATTTGGCGAGTCGCCTGTGCTCAGGTTGCACTGCAGTGGAGCGCTAGACCTGACTGGCCTTGAGCGTATTGTCTCCACTCAGGTTCCACTGCAGGAGGCTGCACTCGTATTGTATGGTGGCGGCACGTTCTGCGATTTCACTTCGCGTACATGGCGACAGTTGTGAAAATGTATGACATATCTGGATTTTTACCAGAGTCACTTTCCAGAAGATCGTGGAAGTGCTTTACACCTCGTGGTCACACCAGGATTAGTGACATGTATGCAGAGTGTACACACTATCGCAGAAAAATGCGTGACATCATTGTTTTTTTCTGAGTCACTTTCCACGTGGTGATAGCTCCTTGTCGCATCGGAATCAGTAGCACATGTGAAGCAAGAAGCAGCACACAGCGATTTCCATTGAAACACACTCCTGGAAGTGGCAGTTTGCCTGGTGATGAAATACTTTATCTTAGCACATGTGTATGCACAAATGGATGAGAGCACATCATGAGCCGGCCGGTGTGGCCGTGCGGTTAAAGGCGCTTCAGCCTGGAACCGCGTGACCGCTACGGTCGCAGGTTCGAATCCTGCCTCGGGCATGGATGTGTGTGATGTCCTTAGGTTAGTTAGGTTTAATTAGTTCTAAGTTCTAGGCGACTGATGACCTCCGAAGTTAAGTCGCATAGTGCTCAGAGCCATTTGAATTTAGCACATCATGACTCCTGCCTATATACTCCCAGTGCTCAACAGCTCCTACCCATTTCAGTCTGATCAGCGTCAGTCATGATCAATACATGCTGATGGTAACGATGAAATCCACAACCACCACTTCTCTATGGTATATTATACGTGGAGTTAATAAAAACCAAGGATATTGCAAACAAGTACCAGTTATTTTATGTGTGCCTAATTTTTTTCCGATCTTATTGACTGTTACATTGTTTTAAGTTTGGTTTATAATTTTTCGATGTGTCTCATAGATATGAGTCAGAGACCGGACGGATGTGATTGATCTCGGTATGTAACATATTTCCATACATTTGTAACTGTCTGTATTTTTCCCTACATTTTCAGACCCCATTGTGCATAATCTGCCTTCACCATTCACAGAACCAGAGCGAACACGTTTGAATATAAGGCCATATACTGATATGCTAGTTACGCCATCCCAGATATCTACCAATGATGATGATAATATGGAGAGAGAGTGAGAGAGAGAGAGAGAGAGAGAGAGAGAGCACACAACTGCTTAAGGAACAAAAAGTATTGCGTCTGTCGCCTACACCTGTGAGACCCTTAGTGAGGCTCTCTGATGACAAGATTGCAGACAACTGTGTGCAGTCAGGTGACGTGGAAATTTTTTTATGTATCTGTCTACACATATTTGCATGTTTGACTAATTTCACATGATACATGTAGACAGTTGTGATGTGTGTGTTTCAGAATTACTTGACAACCTGGAATTGCTGCCTTTGTGAGATGTCTGGAGGTGGGTTTGCTGCACCTCTAATTCGATGGGCTGGACCGTCACGAACAACAACAACAACACTGATGCAGCCAGACCTCTTATTAATGGGGCATTCTATGTCTATGTGTTCACACCTCACCCCGTCACGTCTGGCTATTGTCCCCAGCCTAGCAGCAGCAGGGTGGGACTGTTGCAAGCAAGACCTCCAACATCATCACTCGACCCCTCACTGATGTGGCCCCTCTACATCTGTGTTGTCATGACCTCGTAAGGGGCCATTTGGTTATCATCCTTGGCCTAGCAGTAGCAGCCCCACCACCCCTCTTGCTAATAAACACCAATCAAAGCATGCAGTTGCAATAGACTACTTACTGGTTACCGGTACTTTCAGGTATAGGCTCATGTAGTCCAGCATTCATAACACCAATGTGGAGCATTGAGATCTGACTACTTTCCTTCGTGCACGCCGGTCAGTGTTAGAAAGGGAGCTCTCTGAAATTATCAACGCCCAGTGGTATCCGCCAGTCAGGCGCAAAACGGTTCTGCGGTGTGCGCTGACGCAATGTGTAACAGTTCAGTGTTATAAATTACAGTGAACTGTTATAAATTACACTAAATATTTACGATTTACACCAGAGTCACACCCTGCTGTATGAAACCTAACAGCATAAAACCAACGTGACAATGAAATTTCTCGAATTTCGCATGGAATGTAGCAAGAACAGTCACGCCAGATATTATTAATATGTCAGAAAAACGTTGACAAAAGTTAAGAACCAAAGGTAAGATACACATACTTGAAATAGCTGAAGATAGAATCACCTCTGACCATAGTCTGTTTCTCTGTAGATGGAAAACATCTATGGTGTGAACTATCATAAATCACGAGAAATATTATGTCAAAATATTACGCCACACTGTATAAAACGGTACAAAATCGACGTGAAAATTATATTTTAGAATTTCACTTGAAATTTAACTAAAACCGTCATCAGATGCAGTCACACCAGATGTTATACATACGGCAGGACAAGGTAGACGTAAGTATCCCTCTTACTTACATAATTTATAAACGTAATATTATTTATGTAATATGTGATAATAAGAAATAAGACTGCAGTTTCTGTTGTACCTCAATAACTCACGAAATTCTTCACTTATAAAAATTAACTCTAATATCTCTGTAGAACTATAGCACATTGTAACTATCAAACTTTGTATACACAGGTACCTGAAAATGGAAATCTTCCGAAACGGCTATCGTAATACTCAATAAACGTTTTAAGCAGTGATACTGGAATATTACTTACAATTTATTGGAGTATCGTGTAAAAATTTGAAATAAAATGGTGTAGAACTTCTCGAGATTTTTTGTAATAACGTTAAACGACGACTTGTCTTTATATAGCAGCATAGATGGAAAGTCATTCTCCTCCTCACTTCGTATGATTTATGTCTGAATATATGCAATCTCTTTTGAAGAAAAATTGTATTATTACTGATATAAACTGGAAGTTAATTTGTTATATCAATGTTATCCTTTCACCAGTTAAGTTAGAGTGAGCACAGAATACCGTGGCCATGAGATGCGCAGATGGCAGGGCACATGTGGGTAGAATGGTAGTGGTGTGGGTTATGGCAGGTATTGTAGGGCAAATGAGCGGAGCTGGAGTCGAAGTGCCATTCTAAGCTGAAGCCCACTCTCATATTTTTTGTAAATATTACGTGGGGTCTCCCCACGCCCACACTTGCATGGGGACCATTCAAAAGGATCTATCACATCTGCTTTGATTAGTATCTAAAAAGAATTCCGCCGAAAATGCAGCGATTTACTTTCGACTGGCTTGTAAACTATTTGTAACTTTCAGAGAAGCTTCACAAGTGACTAATTTTGAGTGAAACCTACACATATCTCTGGTCAGCATGTTAAAATTTGCTTATTTTGCCAAGACAAAGCGTAGTTTGCACAGTCTCACCTTACTAACATGTTGCGCAGAAGCAACTGTGAGAGAATTCTGACACAGTGGTTCATTAAGCTTATTAAGTGGGGAACTGAGGAAAAGTAACGCCAGTAGCTTATAAAAGAGCACATCCTCGGTACAAAAAAAATTGCAATGTCTTCACTTATGTTGTTCCAACACCCATAACACTACTCGTTTCATCAGCTGTCGATGGTCTTTAAAAATTACATTATTTCATCGAAAAAGTCTTTAGTTAGTGGAATGACACGGTAGATAATGAAGTTTTGCGTAATAACGATATGGCAAAATACTATCCTCTTTGTGTGCTATCGTTTGTCAAACTCTCATTTCGATATCTGAAAGTGTTTATGAAATACAAGGAATATTGTGGATATTTCACACTGGCTTTATTGCTGGCGTAGCGCAATCACAAATGAGTTTGCTACGTCAGATCATTTTTCTCGAGATTGATGACAGACACCTCTACCAACTAATAAAGAAAAATTCAATATGTTAGCTAAATGTCATACGCAGCAACATATTAAGTAGTATGCACCAAACGCAAAATCATAGCGACTTCTATTTTTCATTGCAAACTTTTCCGAATTTTTCCACAAAAATATCATATAACGGAACGATGGGCACATCTTCATAAACCTGACAAATAAAGCTACACACACCAAAAAAAGTTTTGCATCACCCCAGTTCTGAGAACTCCTGAAGATAGACGTTGACTGTGGATATTGTATCATAGACACAGTCCCTTTGACTGTTCAGACATGTCGCTAAACCCGCGCAAAGATGTAAACTACCATACATTAACAAAAAAAAAAAATGTGTGAAATCTTATGGGACTTAACTGCTAAGGTCATCAGTCCCTAAGCTTACACACTACTTAACCTAAATTATCCTAAGGACAAACACACACACCCATGCCCGAGGGAGGACTCGAACCTCCGCCGGGACCACATATATTAGCATCGCCTATTAGACGGAGGGGGTCCGACAGCCGATCAGTTCCAGTCATTCCACCAGGAAGAAGGTACACGGGTCGTGTTGTCTGTAGTTCAACCATGCCTGCACGGTCAATACCGCGGTTCGATCGCGTCCGCATTGTTACTTTGTGCCTGGAAGGTCTCTCAACAAGGGAGGTGACCAGGCGTCTCGGAGAGAACCCAAGCGATGTTGTTCGGACATGGAGGAGATACAGAAAGACAGGAACTGCCGATGACATGCCTCGCTCAGGCCGCCCAAGGGCTACTACTGCAGTGGATGACCGCTACCTACGGATGATGGCTCGAAGGATCCCTAACAGCAACGCCACCATGTTGAAAAAGGCTTTTCGTGAAGCCATAAGACGTCGTGTTACGACTCAAACTGTGTGCAGTAGGCTGATGCGCAACTTCACTCCCGATGTCCATGGCGAGGTCCATATTTGCAACCACGACAACATGGACCGCTCAGGATTGGCATCACATTCTCTTCACCGATGAGTGTCTCATATGCCTTCAACCAGAAAATCGTCGGAGACGTGTTTTGGAGGCAACCCGGTCAGGCTGAACGCCTTAGACTTACTGTCCAGCGAATGCAGCAAGGTGGAGATTCCCTGCTGTTTTGGGGTGGCATTATGTGAGGCCGACGTACGCCGCTGGTGGTCATGGAAGGCGCCGTAACGGCTGTACGATACGTGAATACCATCCTCCGACCGATAGTACAACCATATCGACAGCATATTGATGAGGCATTCGTCTTCATGGACGACATTTTGCGCCCCAATCGTGCACATCTTGTGAAAGACTTCCTACAGGATAACGACATCGCTCGACTATAGTGGACAGCATGTTCTCCAGACGTGAACCCTATCGAACATGCCTGGGATAGATAGAAAAGGTCTGTTTATGGACGACGTGACCCACCAACCACTCTGACGCGTTGAGGAGTGGGACAATTTTTTGCGGAATAGTTTCTGTAAAATCGTTTGAGGAAGACTGCATGGCGTGCGCCTCGTTTCTGTCATCGGCAACTGGGCAAAAGATGGCAAACACTTGTCGGCCTCGCCTTCGGAACAAACTAATGAACTCGCCCAGCGCTTTGGACGAAAACTGGTCCCTGCGCATATGCCACGGTATCCCGTGCGGACTTTACTTTAGGATGGAAGCAAATATGATCAATTTTTTGTAGAAATATTTTTATTGACACGACACGACGAGCGGTGCTGTTATGTGAGTGGCCACCATGGCACCGCTCCAGAGGCCCACAGCTCACAAGACAACGTGTGATGAATTCTTACTCTGCAGCAGGTATAACAGGAGCTGAATAAACACATTTTTTACAAGACTATTTCATTGATTGGTAACCCAGAGCGGCTACTGTAGTAGCGTTAAAATAAAAATAGGAGAAAGAGAAAAAAGTTCATTTTCCCAATGAGGTCTTTAGAACCAGGCTTATAAAGTATGTGTTTGTGTTCAGACATGTGTAAAGGAAATGACTATGTCCATTCATAAGGGAGGTATGGATTTGACGTCGACTACTGTAATAGCAAAGGGAAGAGTATGTCAAGTCATAAGAATGGTACTGATATTTCTATTTCCAGAGCCACAGCCGTAAACTGGATATATTTCCGATACTTCGCTCATTGTCGAATGTTGTTCAAATGAGATCGCGATCGCAATATTTAGTTGTAAGCATAGGGATAAAAAATATATATATAACCGATTTCTTAGGGTGGTGATTCTACCTGTGCGTGCTAGCCGCGCAGCACCGGTGACCTGTGCGGGGATCATTCATGTTTCCCACTAACGGTAGTAGCTGTCCGAATGGAGAGGCCTGTTGGAGTGTAGAAATGTAGATGACATAACCGTGTTGCCCTCTAGACGACCGAATAGCGAACTAATACTTGGTATGTGTTGGATAGCTTTCGTGATCGCGTGGAAATTTGAGAAGATCGAATATGGAGCTGTGTTTGTGCTGGACAGTTATTCCCTCCAATGTAAATTGTTCGGTTGTCTGCTTCTGCACATTTCACTCCTTTATTTAGTTGAGGAAAGATCGATTGTGGTGTGTGCATCTAGCATGTGAAAGACACGTTTGTCAGTTCTCGACACATGAGAAACAACTTATTTTACCTTGTAAATTATAGGGGTGATTTGGAATCTGCTACGCCACCAACATCATAATTCGCGAGTGGAAATATCAGTTTCCTCTATTTTTTTTCGAGTTTCCGCGTAAATGACTTCGCAGACGTGACAAGTTTCTAGTTAGTCAGTGGTTTACAGCACGACACACCTAGCTAAAGTTTCAGGTTTGTAGAGAAATAATTTCCAGTCTATATCTTCGGAATTATGTTGCACAAGCGACCGGTTGAATACTGCTGTGCGCTTGATATCGAGAAGTACCGCGAAAATGGTATTATGGAAAATCATGCGAAAATACATGCGGTCTTGTAAACCCAGAGTGTGGAGATGGGTGTAGAAAAAGCTAGAAAGCAAGCAGGTCCAGACCAGAAAGAGTAACGCGTTTGTGCCGAAGGGGAACGAGCCCGATTTTGTAGAACAGTTCTGAGAGTGACTCTGGTCCACTGAGGGCGCTCTTGTCATCCGTCAGGGGTGGATGACCGCGGACCTCACAGGGAAATATCTAGTACTGCGAGGAGTGTATAGGATGCTGTCTGTCTTCGTGGTATATGTACGAATGTCGTAAAAGGGCTGATTTTGTATGGTGCAGGATACGAATTGTATGTTTACTACATCGACACGGTACCCGGTGATATATTGCTGGGTTGGAGAACTGTTTCGCACTCTGATATTCAAGCTACTGACCTCAGTGGGAGAGCAGTGTAATTGAGTAAGAGTCTTTCCGTATTTGACGATCTGCTGGCCACTTGGCAGGGTTTAATTGTTGGTGCAATGTGGTGATCTGTACAACATACAATCATAATGCTCTATTCATTCACAAGACATCCTTTGTGCCAGGACATAGGAGCATCTACAGACTGATTGGAAGAAGATGGAGGCAAGGTATGTACGGAAAGTTCCGAGAAAGCAAGTGTTGAAAGACAAGTTGAAGCAGACCATCCATCTCTGGCTGGGATGTCGTCACTCATCCGCCACTGTGGCATTAGGACATTTCCAGATCTGTACCTGTAGGATACCAAAAATTCCGGCCATTTTTTTTTCTCTTCTCTAAAACAGTGCTTCGAAATCTGTTTACGTAATTGTTCTGATTCCCCCCCGTCAGCGCTTGGAGAGTGCTCTCTTTCCAAACAACAAGAATGCCTTTATAATTAACGGTGTTTTCGCGAGCATGCACGGGCTTTTAGCGGTGAGAACGTTTAACGTTTCTGAGACATATATTGATAGCAGGACTGTGGTGTCACCGCCAGACACCACACTTGCTAGGTGGTAGCCTTTAAATCGGCCGCGGTCCGTTAGTATACTTCGGACCCGCGTGTCGCCACTATCAGTGATTGCAGACCGAGCGCCGCCACACGGCAGGTCTAGAGAGACTTCCTAGCACTCGCTCCAGTTGTACAACCGACTTTACTAGCGATGGTTCACTGACAAAATACGCTCTCATTTGCCGAGACGATAGTTAGCGTAGCCTTCAGCTACGTCATTTGCTATGACCTAGCAAGGCGCCATTACCAGTTACTATTGACATTGTGAGTAATGTACCGGCAAGACCTACGTTCACCATTAATGGATTAAAGTTAAGTATTCCACCAGCTACGTCCGTTTTTTCTAAATTCTAATTTCCTTGTCCTGTTCCAGACCTCACGCCAGCCTGCGTGAGCTAAAACGCGTGCCTTTCGGTTTCCTCTAGTAAAACGATGTTGGCTCTCCTGCCAACCCACAACAAGACGAACATTTTGCGCAATGCGTCAGTCACGCTGGGAATGCGTGCATGGCTAGGTGCAGTTCGCATGTCCTGTTAGGATCGCTAGGAACAATGCTCCCTGTGCTATTCTGTGATGTCAGTATCCGCAGGTATCGTGTCAGCAACCATGAACACACGTGCTGCCCAGAGGCGTCTCGCATATTGGACCAGCGTGAGCGCACCTTGGAGTTCTGTGACATCAGTATAACACTCGAAGAGCTCTAACTGCATACCCAAAAATAGACCCAACTTTCACTTGCTTGCTGTAGTCAGCAGCTGCGTGAGAGTGATGGCTCGTGCTGGCCGACGTTTGGTGGAGGCTCATGGTTGCGTCGACACGCGCGGCCCCTTGGAGCATCTGCATTCCGAAAAATGGGTCTTCTCTCCCGTCCGGTTGCGTCAGCAATGGTGCCTAGGTGATCACGTATTTCGAGAGGAATTTCTCAGGTGTCAAGTATGAAAGGGACGCCGCTGCCTCATGCTTGGGGGACCCTAACGAGCACCTGTGCATGGCCTGGCAGCTGCCGGTGCATCCTGACTTCTGGGAGCATGTGCGGTAGCCTCCTGTGCGATCCAGGCGCCAGGGGGTGGCGGGTGGTGCCTGTGCACGTTGTTTGCATGTCTGTTGCATTATTTTGCGAGCAGGTCTGTAGGCTGTGCTACTCGTTATTTGGACTGTTTACGAGTTGATTTCGTGTCTGCACATCAGTGTACTGCATTATTTAGGGGGAGTTTTCATGTCTGTGTGCTGTGTACTGAAATTATTTCGGTAATTTAGGAGTTGGTTGCGTGTCTGCAGAGTGTTATTTCAATAATTTACAGGTAGTTTACAGGTTTGTAGGCTGTTTGGCGTGACCACAAGCATGTTAGAGCATGCTTTTTGTATCTGTGTGATAAATACACTATCTAAAATCAATTCCTAAATAAATTGTTCCAAAATAAATAAAGTACACTCCTTCCTCTTTCCAGCAGCCCAGTGCAGGCTGAGCCATTTCCCCTCCAGATAGCCATCTTGGGTTACGTCACAGAATGGACGACAGTGGCCTCTGGTGGCGGTACTGTGTACTAAGTCATTTGGATGCAGGATCCCACGGCAACCACACTGTTTCCTACAATTTCCCCTACCATCTTGGATTATGTCATGGAATGGACGACAGCGCCGTCTGGTGTCATTACTGTGTACTAATTCAGTTGGACTCCGGACCCCATGGGAATCACACTGTTTCCCGCCATTTGCCCCCACTCCAGACCGCCATCTTGGATTGTGTCATGGAATGGACGACAGTGCCCTTGTGGCAGTACTGTATACTAGGTCAGTTGGACTCCAGACGCCATGGCGACTACAGTTGATGGTGGTACTGCCTCTAATTGTTAAAATAAATAGTGCATGCTAAATAGAGACTTATGTCCAGCACAGGTCAAGTCCCCTTCTCGCCATTTCCTAGGACGAGGTGGTGGTCGGATAACTTAGGTTAGTGGAGGTAGCCCAATTGCGCTTTCTTTCTTGCCATTTTCTTAGGTTAGTAGAGATAGCCCAATTGACTTATACTTCCCACCAGTTCCTAGGAAGAGGTGGCGGTCGGATGACTTAGGTTAGTGGAGGTAGCCCAAGTGACCTATCTTCCCACCATTTTCTTTGGTTAGTAGAGGTGTGTTGCATTGTCCTGATGGAATTTGTACTTCCCGCCATTTTCTGGGGGAGGGGACAGGGGAGGGAGTTAGGTTAGTGGAGGCAGCCCAACTGACCTATCTTCCCGCCAAAATCCGCCATCTTGGATGACGTCATGCGCTGTTGCCAAGTCTATAGGCCATCTTGGATGACGACGGCGTCGCCATCTTGGACACATCTGGTAACAATGGAGGGTGGGGCCCTACCAGCCTAGTCCCAGTACTATTGTAGAGGCACTGGGTGCAGTCGCGTGCCCGCCTATATCCATCTTTGGCGGCTGGATTTCACCTGGGAATGATTTGTGTGAAGTTAGGCAGAAGCATAATCTAGTGCGTGCTGTGTGAGCCTTGTACCACGTCTGACTGTAACTATGTCGCGCCTGTCTGGAAGCTGGCCGTGCAGTGTGACGCCCTCTCTGTGTATAGCTGTGTTCAATGTCTTTGTAGGACACAGCATAATGTAAGCGGCAAAGAGACCTTGAGAAACCAGGATATATGCATTGGACGTGAGAGCAGAATGTGCAGGCTGTCCTTTGCTCAGTAACTAGGATTGTATTGTATTGTATTGTATTGAACTGGGGACCTAGAAACGACGGAGAGGCTTCGTCCCCGCTGTAGCCCTCAGTGGTTCACAACCCCACAACAGGCTACAGCAGTCCACTCACACCATCGCCACCCCACACCGAACCCAGGGTTATTGTTAGTTTCAGCCCCCAGTGGACCCCCCCCCCCCCCCTCCCAGGAACATCTCACACCAGTCGAGCGTAACCCCCTATGTTTGCGTGGTAGAGTAATCATGTGTACGCGTACGTGGAGACAGTGTTTGCGCAGCAATCGTGGATGTAGTGTAACTGAGGTGGAATAAGGGGAACCAGCCCGCACTGGCCGAGGCAGATGGAAAACCACCTTAAAAACCATCCACAGGCTGGCCGCTTCACCGGACCTCGACACTAATCCGCCGGGCGGATTCGTGCCGGGGAACGGTACGTCTTCCCGCCCGGAAAGTCGTTGCGGTAGACCGCACGGATAACCGGGCGGGCTAGTAACTAGGATAATTTACTTGTTATTAGGCCTATAAACACTTTCCGGGTCAGCTTCATTTTCTCAGCACTTTACAACTACGGAACTATAATGTGTCTGAACAATTCGAGAATTGAAGTCGGATGGCCGTGATTATGGTCTATGGACACTGATTATTCTCTTTAACGGGAGCAGGTTAGCCTACACCTCAGAAAACCATGTTTATTCGCCCAGAGAAGTCAATTCCTTCAAGAGTGTTGGTTACAAATGAATGAGCAAGGTTACCATTTTATGTCACGTCGACATCGAGGTTGCGAAATATGGACCTTTAGCTTAGTCGGATAAGCAAACAAACCGATGCATTGCTGCAGGAATCATTTCAGCATACAAATGTCAGAAGGGGTGGCGCAGTGATGGGTACACGGGAGGCGCCATTCTGATTAACGTTTTCTGTGTTTTTCCCAAACTGAATATCGAGATGGTTACTTTGGTACGGACATGGCCCACTTCCTAGTTCTATCAGAAGTTGTACTGTATCTCTAATTACTCATCGACAGAATGCTGAAGCCAAACCTACTTTCCTACCCCCAATGCGAACACCGTATATTAACCATTAGGCCACTTCCCGCTGTCGTTAGCGATGAGCCTAAAATACAGGATATAAACGACTTTCACTACTGTTTTTCAGCATGTAATACTCGCCGCCACTTACTGCGTGTGCATCTTGCTCGTAGGCCAGATTCTAGAGACATAATATATGCGCGGTGATATTATTCATGTGATGCATAGTCCCACTTTCGGCTACCCCGTCTCCTGGGGTCACGGCAAACACGTCGCACGGAGATGGCCCTTGGTCATAATTTTTTTTCCATAGTAGATTTTTAACAAATAGCATTAGAAGTAAATTAGAAGGTTTTTTTGTTTTCGATTCACACAATCTCTTAAATTTAATCATAAGCGATAAGTAAAAAGGAAAATATGAATACTATTAAAACCTATAGATTTTTCCCTTACCTCTTTGGGAAATTAACTGCCAGGAAACAAACACCACTTGCAGATGGTGGAATAGCAGTTCATAAATCATCACTGAAGCCTTCGTTAAGTGATTCTAGACCTCGCTTTCCTGGTCCTGGACTTTGATTTGGAACTCTAATTGTGTGTTGCTTTGCAACGCATTTCATCTATACTGATTTGTACTCGTGCTACTTGCAGTCGTTTGTGGCACCGTCTCAACGTCGATCTTGGTTTTTAAGCTTTACATGGCACGTGGAAAGCGACGTGCCTAGTTTGTCAGACCGACACAGATCAGTATGTTTTATCAGATTATACAGATCAAAAAGGAGTACCACGCGGGAATGGCTCAAGGATGTACAAATTATTGCCTAATAACTACAGGAGTTGGACAAAAATATGGAAACATCAAAAACGACGCATTAACTTGCCTAATACGGTTTGAGAAACCCGTTGACGTTCAAAAAAGCTTTGCCTCCTCGGACTAGATATATAGAGTACCTGTAAGGTTTCCAAGGGAATCTTATACCATTCTTCCTGCAAAATAGCGGCAAGTTCAGGTACCGATGATGGAGGTGGGCAGTGATCAGGCAACCTTCTCCGCAAAGTAAACCACAAAGGTTCCATAATATCACAACATGTGACTGTTGGCCAGGAAAGATGCGAAAATTTTAGGCTCATCAGTGATGACCGCGGGAGGCGGCGCAATCGTTAATACGCATTCGCATGCGGAAGAAGGAACATAAATTCGGTTCAAATAGTTCAAATTGGTCTGAGCACTATGGGACTTAACATCTGAGGTCATCAGTCCCCTAGAACTTAGAACTACTTAAACCTAACTAACCTAAGGACATCAGACTCATCCATGCCCGAGGCAGGATTCGAACCTGCGACCGTAGCGGTCGCGCGGTTCCAGACTGAAGCGCCTAGAACCGCTCGGTCACACCAGCCGGCGATAAATTTGGCTTTAACGTCCTGTTGACGGCAAGTTATCAGAAATAGAACGTGGACGTGGAAGGAAATTGAGGAAATTGTCCTTTTCGAAGTAACTATCCCGACGTTCAATTTAGGAAAAGCTCATAAAATACTAACGATGGCGACTCCGGTGTACCAATCAGTGGGTCACCTCCCTCGACACTTGTGTACTGAAATGATTTCTTCCGCAATGTATCGGTTAGTTTGCTTATCCAACTAAGCTGCAGATCCATCTTTAGTGACCTCGTTTGTGACGACTACTCTGTAAGGAATTGACTTCTCCAGTGCACTAAGCATGATCTTCTGAGGTCATGACTGGTATAAGCTAACCTGCTCTCCTTAAAAACCACACTCTAAGATAAAAAACGACGCAGAACGAAAGAGTTATGTAAATTATTCAAAAATTTATATTCATACAAGTATCGACGGGAAATTCACAACTGTGAACTTTGGCGGCCGATAGATCAATGTGTGTCGCTGTAGCGCCAATTCACTGCGCTGCTGTGTGTGTGTGAAATGTGTGTGAAATCTTACGGGACTTAACTGCTAAGGACATCAGTCTCTAAGCTTACACACTACGTAACCTGAATTATCCTAAGGACAAACACACACACCCATGCCCGAGGGAGGACTCGAACCTCCGCCGGGACCAGTCGCACAGTCCATGACTGCAGCGCCCAAGACCGCTCGGCTAATCCTGCGCGGCATACTGCGCTGCTGGCAAAGATGGTAAAGAGGGGACATGTCGATACCAGGGTATAAAAACTTTGCGAATTTCAGTACGTGTACTCAGTTGGAGAGTAACTACGTCTTGCAGACAGGCGAATGGACAATATAAGCACACGTAAGCGTTTGGTGACGATGTGTAATTGGGCTCAAAGAAGCTGATTGGAGTAATCAGCGTATGGCTCGAGATATGAACAGGAGCTATGCCACGACATTGGCAGGGATGTGTGAACCATGGCCAAACAAAGTCATGTAGGATGTGATCGATCTAGAGAGACGCCAGAACGTGAAGACCGAGCAAGAGTCAGAGGGGCATTCAGAACCCAGGATTCATCACCGCCATACATCCGACGTACAACTTGCGCTTCAGTGACCACAAGGACCATTAATAGGCACCTCACAGAAAGGGGGCTGAGCTCTCGGCGCACCTTGAGCCTATTATCATTGACCTCTGTACACCAACAAGCCTGTTTGCTGTGGTGCGGGGCACATTCATCCTGGAATACCGTTGACTGGAAAAGAGTTGTCTTCAGTGATGAGTGCCGCTTAGAACTGAGGCGCGATGACCAGCGAAGACATGTCTTAAGACGCCCCAGGTAACGGTGGGATGCCAATCTGACTATCGCTCACCATACGGCACGACAAAATGGTTCAAATGGCTCTGAGCACTAGGGGACTTAACATCTGAGGTCATCAGTCCCCAACATCTGAGGTCATCAGTCCCCAAGAACTTAGAACTACTTAAACCTAATTAACCTAAGGACATCACACACATCCATGCCCGAGGCAGGATTCGAACCTGCGACGGTAGCAGTCTCACGGTTCCGGACTGAAGGGCCTAGAACCGCACGGCCACCGCGGCCGGCACGGCACGGCAACCGGGACTAATGGTGTAGGGTGCAATTTCATTTCACCACAGCATTTCGTCGGCATCCGCCGTACCCTTACGGCACAGCTACACGTCGACGACCTTCTATGGCCCGGTTTCATGCCCTTCATGGCAAGCCACCATGGGCTTACATTTCAGCAAGATAATGCCCGCCCGCACACGGCGGGAGATTCCACTGCTTGTCTTCATGCTTGTCAAACTCTACCTTAGCCAGAAAGGTCGCCGAAACTCCCCCAACTGAGAACGTTTGGAGCACTGTGGGCTGGACCGTCCAACCATCTCGGATTTTTGTCGATCTAACGCACGAGTTAAACCGAATTGGGACTATATCCATCAAGAGAAAATCCAAAAACCATATCAGTCAATGCCAAGTCGAACAACTGCTTGCATAAAGGCCCAGAGATGGACCGATGTGTTATCGACATCCTCAATTTGTGAAGTTCTTTCTCTTGAATAAATCATCCAAGTCCTCAGACTGTAATCGTTTGCCTCTACATGTACATCACATCTACCGATTCCCGTCCCATTCGGCTAATTCCTCCGTGGTGCATCCTTTTTTGTCTTAGACTGTATGATCATTGCCATTGGCCATAATCACGTTTTCTCGAATTGTTCAGACAAATTACTGTTTCGTAGTTTTATAGCGTTACGAAAATGAAGCTGGCCCGGAAATTATCCTAGTTACTGAACATAGA
Organism: Schistocerca serialis cubense; assembly: GCF_023864345.2. Classification (NCBI taxonomy): domain Eukaryota; kingdom Metazoa; phylum Arthropoda; class Insecta; order Orthoptera; family Acrididae; genus Schistocerca; species Schistocerca serialis. The sequence goes on from NC_064640.1 coordinate 375,430,763, forward strand.
AGTGACAGCGTATTCTGCTCTCATATCCAATGCGTCTGTTTCGGTTTCCCAAGATCTCTTTGCTATTTATTTTGTGCTGTGTCCTTCAAAGATACGGTACAAAGCTATACACAGAGAGGGCGCCACGGTGCACGGCCAGCTTCCAGACTGGCGCTACATAGCTACAGTCAGACGCGGAACGCGGCTCACACAGCACACACTAGATTATGCTTCCGCCTAACCTCACACAAATCGTTCCCAGGTGAAAATCCAGACGCCAAACCCGGATATAGACGGACATGCGACTGCACACAGTGCCTCGACAGTTAGTTCGCCAGTATCAGCACTGCGCCTGAAGACGGCGTCAGGACTATTCTACAGTTATCGTCCAGAAGAGCCCAACTGGACATTCCGCTAGTTAAAGTAGTTATCGTTCACTGGATTCACGATGAGACCAGTGTTCAGACATAGATGAGTGCAGTGAACATTTAATTACATTGCCACTCATCATCTTCACAGTAATGTATAGTATGTTTAGTTAATAAAGTATTGTGAATTATTTCTAATCCGTGTTGCCATAATTTCTGCCACAGTTTCTTCCACAGTTTGCCTATACCTTTTTGGACCTGTGACGTGGCTGTATAGATGCTGCATGCAAGCAAGGCACCTCAGTAATAGAAACTACTTTCTGTGGTAGGGTGTTCTTTTCTGTCACATTCACATCTTAGCCGTCAAAGGCACTTGGTGAATACTACAGATTAATAGAATGCTGCAGACACTTTCCGGGCCATTTTTATTTTGGCAAATAGGCCAAAGTATACAAGGTGCAGAAAAACATTCTGATAATAAGGGCACATCAGTGCAAGCGGCCACCGATTAGAGAAAAATTGTCGACACGCCACCAGATCCAAAATGCCCCGTTGTACAGCAGTGTCTATGGAACGACAGTCTATCAGCACCGAGCACGCAGAAGTCTGTGCATTTAAAATAACTTGTCCCATCTAATACCTCGTACGCTAAAGAGCGCAGTACCCAATTACATTAGCTGAAGACAAAGTTTTCAGCTGAAATGTCAAAAGCAATGCAAACTTCAAATTTCTGTCAATGGCTGGTCGCACTATACGAGAATTTTCTGTAATGTTTACTGGGTAAAGCTTGTCAATTAAAACAACTACGCTGAAAGAAGAGTAGTGCCATTACATCGTTGAGGAAACAAGCTGTACTGCAGAACCAGAACTACAGTAAGACAGTCGGCATATGGTACTGATAGGTGTAACCTTATTATTAATGAAATCTGAAGGCCATACGTAGCAATTTTTGTTAATGTACTGAGAGCTTGAATGAACGTTTATGCTAACAAGTACAGTAGATCAGTAATAGTTAATTAAGACATTAGTGAAAAGAAAACAGAAATTAAAATGCAAACATCTTTTTTCTCGAATCACGGTTTATTTCATTTTATTTATTTATTTTACAGCAAATGCTTGAAATTCCTGGCTCGAAGTGCAATGAACTACAGCGTAAACAGCAGTTGATTATTCCAACAAAATCGCACTGCTAGGAAGATTCTAACACGTTCGTGCACCGGACGAACTTCCGTGCGCTCGTCTCTGATTCGCTGTTTTTCATGGCCATAGTTCCAGAGAGGTGTATTTCCGTCTATGGTTACATGAAACATTTTGATCTCTCTAAGCACTATGGGACTTAACATCTGAGGTCATCAGTCCCGTAGACTTAGAATTACTTAAACCTAACTAACCCAAGGACATCACACACATCCATGCCCGAGGCAGGATTTGAACCTGCGACCGTAGCGGTCCCGCGGTTCCAGACTGTAGCGCCTAGAACCGCGCGGCCACTTCGGCCGGCTGCCTTTTGCAAAGACGAATGAAATGGCACGTAAATCTAGCAACTAGCCCATTCATACAATTAAGAGATGCTCTAAGAGAAAGACAGTCCTTAATTTTTTAAATATTGTACAGTGTAATTGTTCATGAATGATGGTATTTATCACAATCGATGAATATGTAATGCCCTCGTCAATGTGCCAGGAATCGCAGCTTGGAGAAGGAGTCCGTTTTAACAAATATCTCCTTTTATTAGTATTGATGTGACGTGTCCTTAGTCGGTTAAGAGTAACGATATGAAACTTCCTGGCAGATTAAAACTGTGTGCCGGACCGAGACTCGAACTCGGGACCTTTGCCTTTCGCGGGCAAAGGTCCCGAGTTCGAGTCTCGGTCCGGCACACAGTTTTAATCTGCCAGGAAGTTTCATATCAGCGCACACTCCGCTGCAGAGTGGAAATCTCATTCTGGAAGTGTAACGATGTCTCTTCTCTTTTGTGCGCCAAGTTGAAAAACTGAGCGTGGCGTGGGATCTGCAGCTGAATCTCCCAATACCATGTGCCTTTGATGTTACGGTCTATGTCCACATTTTTTCTCCATTCCGTTTTTACTTGGCTATAGAGTCCACTTCAAAAATCGCTGTATGGTAGTGGAATATAGATGGTAGGAAGGTGCTGCGCCATTTTCACCAGTTGATCTGCACGTTCGTTGCCTCTAATTCAAAGATGTACCCAAATCCATTTAAGATGAACCCGTTGACGCAGCTCTTTTGACGAGTCACAGTGCTGTCATGGCTAAAACAGGTAGTAGCCTTCGGTTTGTCCGAAGAATACTTGGGAAATACAATCTGTCTACAAACGAGATTTCTTGCGAATTACTCGTGTCATAAATTTTCTAATGTTGCTTAAGTGTGTAGGACTCCTATCAAATAGGACTGAAACGGGATATTAAACGTAAACAGAGAGGGGCAGTACGATTGGTGACAGGAGATGGTGAGAGAGTATCACAGGGATGCTGAAAGACCGGAACTGGCAAACGCATGAAGATGTACGTAACCTATCCCGGTAAATCCTACTTACAGGTTTACAAGAACTGTATATAATCGTTCATTCTAGGAATATGTTAGGCGTAGTCAAATGAAAACGAGGCAGTTGGGAGAAAGTAAGCAAGCCGTTTATTGTTTCAAAAGTAATCGCCATAACTTAATAAATATGTCCTACTTTGAGACAAGACAGTGAACGCCTTCAGGGAAAATTAGATTGCCTATGGAATCATGATTTAACCCAGGCTTGCACCTCTTCGTCCAAAGCAAATTGGCGGTTTGCATGTTGCCACTGTTGTTTAGATTACGCTGTAGAAGCTTCGTTGGGAAGTCCTTATGTATCTTCCATGCATGCCAGATATCCTCTTCCCCCGGCCCCCACCCCCCACCCCCTGTGATTTCCGTATACTTAGAGCTCTGAGGAAAGGTATTCGTGGCCGTCGACTTGCTTCGGACGAAGGGGTGCACGCATGGGTAACAATCATAGTTCCGTAGGCAACGGCAAGCATCTTCCCATGAAGGCATTGACCGTCTTGTCTCACAGTTCAATAGTTTTATTACGTTATGGCGATTACTTTTGAAGTAATAAACAGTTACTTACTTTTATCCCATCTGCCTTGTTTTTATTTGACTACCCCTTTTATTTGTGGAGGCCTGTCTCAGCTACCTCACGTTATACAGTAATGGTCATGCCAAAACATTATAGCCACTGCCCACGGCGAATATGTACGCTGCCTCTTGCCACCGCGGGCCTGTTACGCGGTTAACTGAAGTATATAATCGGAACAGTGACGAATAGGGAATCGTTCTAGCGACGATGCAGGCCACAAAGAGGGAAATCCATTGACATGTCTATATTTGCATCCATACTTCGCAAGCCACCATACGGCGCTTGGCGGAGGGTACTCTGTACCACTGCTAGTCATTTCCTTTCCTGTTTCACGCGCAAACAGAGCGAGGGAGAAACGACTGTCTGTATGTCTCTGATAAGCCCTAATTTCTCGAATCTGATCTTCGTGGTTCTTACGCGAAATGTATGTTGGCAACAGGTACATTACGTATGTAGATTGTGGACAGCTGGGAATGTGGGTCTCACGGAAAGCGTGCAAGAGATAAGTCCTTGCAGTCGCGCTATTCATCTGTGTCCTCGCTGGCTCAGATGGATGGAGTGTTTGCCATGTAAGCAGGAGATCCCGCGTTCGAGTCCCTGTCGGGGCACACATTTTCAGCGGTCCCCATCGAAGTATATCAACAACGCCTGTCGGCAGCTGAGGGCTTCAATTAATTATAATTTGTAACAGTAGAATCGTTCTGCGTGCAGCATCAAATGCCGGTTCTCTAAATTTCCTCAGCAGTGTTCATCGAAAATATCGTCGCCTTCCCCCCAGGGATTCCCATTTGAGTTCCCGAAGCATCTCTGCAATATCTGCGTGTTGTTCTAACCTACTGGTAACAAATCTAGCAGCCCGCCTCTGAATTGCTTCGGTGTTTTTCTCTAATCCGACCTGGTTGGATCCCCAGCAGTACTCAAGAATAGGTCATACTAGCGTCCTATATGCTGTCTTCTTTAAGGATGAATCACAATTTCCGAGAATTCTCCGAATGCTGAAAACATACAACAGTCAAGATAGTATAAATATTTGTGTATTGGAAACAGTCGGTTTCGACGGACTTTGCTTTCGCCTTCAGGTCTTAAAAATCTTTTTGCTATGAAACGTGTTTATTTTACGTTGGGCCTCGCCCCAGGTTGCCATGTGGATATAGATCAGCACATTACAAAGGGTTTGTCATTACCAAAATAACGCAAAGCACTTTGTGCAAATGGTCATGTCCATGTATACATCGTTTGGTGAGCGATCACAAGGTGCTTTATGTTTATAAATATTTTAGTTATGACACACCTTTTATAATGTACTGGTTTTATCCACATGACAGCTTGTGGTGAGGTCCAACGTAAAATGAACACGTTTCATAACAAAAAGATTTTTTAAGTCCTTAAGATGATAGTAAATTCTGTCGAAACCGGTTATTTTAAACCAAGAAATATTTATGCGATCATCAAACTTCTCGTTCTCAAAGAAGTTTATTATATTCAAAGTGAGAATGTGTTCAAGAATTCTGCGGCAAGTCGATGTTAGGGATATTGGTCTGTAATTCTGCGGGCCCGTTCTTTTGCCCTTTTTACACACAGATTCGCAACAAATGCAAGCTAAGTAAGGGACTAATGTCGTAGAGTACTTTTTGTAAAACCGAACTGAGATTCCATCCGGACCTGGTGACTTCTTTTCAGCTCTTTCAGTTGCTTCTCTACGCCAGGAATGCCTATTACTATGTGTTCCATACGGGAGAGTCAAGCGACGATATATTTGTACGATTCAACTGTGAGAACGATTTCTTAAACACGAAATTTAAAAGTTCAGCTTTCCTTTTGCTATTTCCTACTGCCACACTAGACTGGTCAACGAGTGACTGGATGAAAGCGTTAGACCCGGTTAGAGATTGTACACAGTACCAGAATTTTCTCTGGTTCTCGGCCAGAACTTTTGCTGAGGTATGACGCTGGTAGTTATATGCTTCGCGCATAGAACTTTTTACATACGTACGAATCTCTATTAACCTTTGCCTGTCCTTTGTTTCCTCGGCATTTTCCGAGTTTCGTTGTTAAATCACGGTTTGTCTTTTCCGACCGTAATCCACTTCCTAGGCACCTACTTGTCCCTAGAACGATCTACGATCTGCTTAAACTTTGCCCATAATTCCTTTACGTCCATTATGCTGGCACTAAATTACGTCAGTTCATTATCTAAGAGAGATGCTAACAACTGCTTATCTGCTCTTTGTAGCAGAATCACTCTCCTAGCCTTCTTGACTTATTTACTTAAGTAATCGTAGTCGCTGTGATGACTATCACTAATCCCCTTCTATACGGATGCCGTCGGAGGGCGACTTCGATAAAGGAAGGCTCTATGGACCGCCACATTGGGACGAGCGAATCAGAAATGGCGAAGCTGGTCGCCTGTTCGTGTGCTACTGTCGCGAGCATCTGTAGAAAGTGATTGAAGGACGAGGAAGCCCCGAGTACGCTACAATGTGTTGGGCGTCCAGCCTCATAACAGAACATAGCGCAGGATAGCCGGAGATTTATGGCAGGTCTGAAGGCAGCCAAAACTGTTTCGGAACACATCGTTCAGCGCACATTGTTGAACATCAAGTTCCGCAGCAAACGGCACTTATGTGTACCCATAAGCCAACGAAGTCGTCAGTTACCACTGCAGTGCGCTCGGGATCATTCAGACTGATTCCTGGATCAATGGAAACGTATGAGCTGAATCATGTTTCTTGTTACACAGTGTCGATGATTGTGTCGGGATACCCCACCATCCAAGCGATCGACTGCTCCAAACGTGCACCTCGCTACGGATGCAGGCCGATGGGGTAGTGTTATGCTTTGGAGGACGTTCACCTAGGCATCCTGGGTCTTGCAGTGGTAACTGACGACACCGTGACAGCTGTGGACTGCGCGAACATTATTGTCGACCACCTGTACCCTTCATTCCTGGGTGCTGTCGCGCGGGGTAGCAGTGCGGTCTTGGGCGCCTTGCCACGGTTCGGGCGGCTCCTCGGTTCGAATCCTCCCTCGGGCATGGATGTGTGTGTTGTCCTTAGCGTAAGTTAGATTAAGTAGTGTGTAAGCCTAGGGGCCGATGACCTCCGCAGTTTGGTCCCATAGGAACTTGCCACCACCACTCTGGCTGCGATGGTATCTTCCACCACGATAACTGCCTGCGTTGCAAGGTTAGAACCGAAGTTTGAGGAGCATGATAGCGAACTCACGTTGATGTATTGGCCACCAAATTCGCCTGATCTGAACCCGATGGAACATCTAGGACGCCACCAGGAGCCAGCTCTGCGCCCGCAAACAACTGTCCGTAATTTACAAGAATTGCGTGACCCGTACCTATCCATCTGGTGCCGCATCGAAATGTGAATTATGTGCTTCACTAACACACAAATTTGGTCATCTCATGCAAACATAAATGAATAAAAACGCATAGGGGTGTGGAGTGGAATGACCACATTGGTTTATTCTTGTACAACGTCGAAACTTCCTGGCAGATACAAATTGTGTGCCGGACCAAGACTCGAACTCGGAACCTTTGCCTTTTGTGGGCAAGTGCTCTACCATCTCTCTCTCTCTTTTTTAAATCTCATTTTGTTCGTTGCATCTGCTCGGGGCGGACGTCGTAAGACATCCATTTAAGTTCGTTGTTGATCCATTAACTCAGTTTTTTTATTACAGAGGGCAGCTAACCCTCTGACCGAACACGCTGAGCTACCGTGCCGGCCTGAGGTACCAAAGCACGACTCACGCCCCGTCCTCACAGCTTAACTTCCGCAGTACCCCGTCTCCTACTTTCCAAACTTCACAGAAGCTCTCCTGCGAACCTTGCAGAAACTAGTACTCCTGGAAGAAAGGATATTGCGGAGACATGGCTTAGCCACTGACTGGGGAATGTTTCCAGAATGAGATCTTCACTCTGCAGCGGAGTGTGCGCTGATACTAAACTTCCTGGCAACATTAAAACCATGAGCCAGACCGAGACTCGAACTCGGGACCTTTGCCTTTCGCGGGCAAGTGCTTTACCGTCTTTTTTTTTTCTTTTTGTTCATTGTTGATCGTTGTGTTTGGTCGTTGCCGACGTCACAATGACATCCGTTCAAGTTCGTTTGTTGATCCTACCACTCAGCTTTTTTTTTTATTACAGATGCCAACCGGCTCTCTGACCGAACACGCTGAGCTACCGTGCCTGCATCAAGCATGACTCACGCCCCGTCCTCACAGCTTTACTTCCAGCAGCAGTCCTTCGTCATGACGCCGCCACGGTAGTTCAGCGTGTTCTGTCAGAGGGTTTAGCTACCCTCTGTAACAAAAAACTGAGTGAACGGATCAACGAACAACCTGAACGAGTGTCATCGGTCGCCCGCCACGAACAAAGTCAACGAACAAGAGACCAAAATGAGATTAAAAAATAAATAAAAAAATAAAAAAAAGATGGTAGAACACTTGCCCGCGAAAGGCAAAGGCCCCGAGTTGGAGTCTCGGTCCGGCACACAGTTGTAATCTGCCAGGAAGTTTCATATCAGAGCACACTCCGCTGCAGAGTGAAAATCTCGTTCTTGTACAACGTCATTGGGAGGCGTCGTTTCATTTGATAGAATTTTATCCAGAATCAAATGTGTGTGAATTCCTAAGAGACCAAACTGCTTAGGTCATCAGTCCCTAGACTTGCACACTACTTAAATTAACTTAAACTAACTTACGCTAAGACGAACACACACACCCATCCCCGAGGGAGGGGACTCGAACCTCCGGCGGGAGGGGCCGCGCAGTCCGTGACATGATGCCTCAAACCGCGCGGCCACTCCGCGTGGCGAATTTTATCCGACTGCAGTCCGTCCGTGAGTAAGACCTCTATAAAATATTGATGCTGTCTGCCCTGGAATTCTGCTCGAATATGTGGGATCGATGTCCATTTGGGGAAACCAGGGATCTTCAGTGTTGAAGGAATAGCAGTGTAATCCGTTACGCTACGCCTTAGCTCATGAAACTGTCACAGACATACTGAAATGTTCGAATTTGGAGACGCATGAAGAAGAGTGCTAACTATTTGACAAAATTTCTAGAACCATCTTTCTGTGCAGCGATTAGAAATGCAACAGAGATCCGAAATATTCTCGTGATTATGCTGAAAAATGTTATGCTATTTTCAGTTCGCACAGAGGTGTATGCATGATCTGTGAAAGGAAGACGATAGCTCCCAATATATGATGCCAATCATTTGGTAGTGATTTAGAAACCATGCAACTAGGCACGTGTGTATTGTAAGAGCAAGAAATGTTTATAGACGTCCATGGTTCAAAAATGGTTCAAATGGCTCTGAGCACTATGGGACTTAACATCCACGGTCATCAGTCCCCTAGAACTTAGAACTACTTAAACCTAACTAACCTAGGGACATCACACAACACCCAGCCATCACGAGGCAGAGAAAATCCCTGACCCCGCCGGGAATCGAACCCGGGAACCCGGGCGTGGGAAGCGAGAACGCTACCGCACGACCACGAGATGCGGGCAGACGTCCATGAGCATCGGGTTAAGACGTCTGGTTGCTGTGCAAATAGAGAACTGAATGTGAGTATGGAAATACACAGATTATTGTGCGACATTAAACAACTTATCAGCTTCTGATTCGGATATTTACTAACAACAATTTGAACTAGTTACGTTGTGCAAGTGTGTAGAGCAACTATCCTCGAGTGTATGAAATAGAACAATCAAATGTAGAGTTGAGCACCTTCATTCGGCCCACGTATGAACTGTGAAGAGAGAACCAGATCAATGGGGGAACTTAGACAGTCATTACCATATTTTCTAATCCTACATGACACACGATAAACATCTCACACTGTTGCTACAATTAAGCATCATTTGCTGTGACTGATGCAATTTATAGGTACAGAAGTAGGAGTGTCAGTAAAAGGTAATTGTATCTGCATCATCGCCACGATGCTATCCTTTTGGATGGGCGGTGAATAATCTTCAGCATCAGCCCAATGTTGATACAGTTGTTTTCTTCATACTTCGTCGTTGTAAAGAATATTTTTGCGTGTGGATTTAGTTTTCCGTACGCATAATGTTTCTCTTGATAACAACTGATATGCATTCTTGACGTTTCAAGTGGCCACAATCGTCAAATAGTCAGCTTTCACATCTTACGATTGTGAATAAAAAGCTACGTTTTCTGATTACCCCATATAGTAAAATCGTAGAGTTTTTGCAGGTTTTAAGCGTACTGTCGTATAAAATTTCTGTTAACACACTTCAGGCTCGTTCGTAATTAATGATCAGTTTTCATTCAAACAAGATGTTCACAATTTTAGCTTCGCCATTCAAACAGCTACGCTCTGGTCTGTTGTGTATCTGTGACCCTCGACGATTATTTTCATGCGCTTCCAGTCGTTTGGATTTTTTTTTTTTACTTTATTGAGTTTCGACACCTCCCTAAGGGGGCGGGCTGGCAGCAGCTTAGTACGTCGCTCTTCAGCCTACAGAATTTGTTTTAAAAAAATGAAGATAATAAATAATAAAAGTAGGCAGTAAAATCGGTGACTTAAATGGTAAAATGGCGGGAAATTGTGGAACTTAAAACAAATGGTTGGTGATGCTAATAACATACACAGGAAGCAGACAGGTAAAATTATAGACAGCCTGTCGTTTGAAGAGTACGGACTACTGAAGTTTATTGAGACGACTTGTCGGAGTAAGAGTATGTTAAGCATCTAGCCCACTACTGTCAACAAAATGCTGAAACTGTGAAGTTATAGTCAAACCGCAGGTTTATTAACACACACACACACACACACACACACACACACACACACACACACACACAGACGAACAGTATTTAATTATTTCGCACGCAATACGAATCTGGGAATGAAGAGCGTGCCAACTGCGCTTCCTGACGCCTGCTGTTGGCGGGGTCTACGTAGTTACTCTGTTACTGCACAGATGGCGGGCAAATCCTTGCATGGGGTGTGACGAAAGGCAACTGCCGCTTGCGCTTGCCGTCACACGGAAGTGGAACAGTGGTAGGTGAAATACACTCGTCGTTTCTCGTACATCAGAAGAATATTGCAAATTCTGCGACTTCTGAAGAGTTTGCTGACCATGACAACATTGGATTTCGACTGATAAGGCCCATAAGCACAGTTCGAGGTATTTATCATGTCATGTCATTTAACTATACTAACGTAAATGTGTTATATACGTTTCCCATGGCTAAAAAGAAGACAGCTTATTTACAAATACAGGACCGTCAGCGTAAACTATAGTTTAATATTTTCTGTCGTGTAAACGTTCCTTATTACTTTTCCTGACAGATACATTAGAAACTGTTTACTGTACACGTCCTGGTTTCCGATACATAACCTATACTAAGCATTAATTTAGTGTTAAAGATCCATCGTTTTGTTTACGAGTATAACAGGCAAATAAATTGTCAGTTCTCTTCTTGCCTGACACCTCGTTTAATTTAAGAATGTTTGAATTAGATTAAATTATTTCTCTTTGGAAACAGTTGTTGACGTTTGGTTAATCCAAACAAATATTGCTTTGTTTTTATACATAAAAATTAAATACGTTACCGATAGGTTTCTAGAAGTATACTTTTTTGACGTAACTTTCTTTTTGAAACCGCAGTTTGATTAGCGAACACATCCTCACGTGGTACAGCGTTGTTTACTGACGCTCTGAAATGAATGGCAACGTTTAAATAAAGACAGCATTATTACAGAAATAAAGGATTATTATTATGGTAGCAGATTAATGTTTGCACTCTAATAGGATAATCCACTTTGCTTTAGTTCAACACTATAGTAAACTTTTGTGAGTGCACCTCAAAAGAAGGATACCGTATGGATGGAGTTCGTCAGTGACTTATCTGGCATATCAAAATATCGTGTTTACCGTAAGATTGTCAGTTCGCAGCTGTTGGTCTGCGTCACGACTTGAAATACAGTGGCGACTTGCTCTCATCGCGACTGATGAGTTAGCACTTATATCGATGTCGCTCTGGTTGCGCGATATTTATAAAGGCGCGCACAGCATTTAGTATCCAAAATTCTAATCCAGTTTTTTTCTATATTTAGCGAAAAGATGGGCCTACTATGAAAGTCAACCACTAAAAGACTAAAAACCAGAAGCATATGCCTAGTCCAAAAATTTTATCTTCACAATACTTCATTAAAGCGTTCGTGTGACTTCAGGATCATAGAGAGAAGACCACAATTATTCAACACTGAACTGTTTCCGAAGCGGATGTATCTTTCTTTAACCATGTGTAGTGGACTAGCACAGTTTCAGCAAAGTCTACCGGATGAAATATTCTGAAGGACAGTAATATCTAGTACTTGTGCATTACAAATTTCGGTTTACGAAGGTAGTGTACCATCACTGTGTTTATGGACTGGTATTTCAGATCATTTGAGTTAACTACTTTCTCCTACAGACGCGTCGATTCCTAGTTCGATTTGACAAGAGAGTGATTGGGTCTGAAGGAGGAAAAGCAACAGATCAAACTTGCGACTGGCAAGGCTAAGTTCCAATATAATGTGAGAATGAGATTTTTCTATGCCCTAGCTGTCTGAAGAGGCTTTCAACATCACACATTCAGCAACCAAAATAAAGTGTTTATTTTCGTGAATTACATTAAACAAAACTATTGTAATGTCCTTAATTCAGCAAGCAGGAATGCAGATGAAGTGACTAGACCAATCGTGTAAAATTTGCTGTAAACTGTGGAAGTGCTCTAAATTTTTCATATGACTTTCTTTCCAAACTTTACCACCAGAATAGGTCATTGACACTGTTAAGATGTATACCTTCCATATAGATGAAACCAATGTAGGTGAGGACTTGCGAATCCTTTCCTTTGCCCATGAAAGGAAACACCTTGGCTAGATATTCAGTTTTCACCTTAACTAACCACTAATAACAAACTGGGAGCTTCAACTTTTACAGCTATGAACTGAAAGTGAACTGCAGAAGTCCAACTTTAATTACCGTATTGTTGTGGTTTGCAAAGTTATGCATAGCACAGCGAAGTGCATTGGCTGCCAGCGCGGATCGCTTGGATTCTTTATCTTTAAAAAATTAGCCTTATGAGTAATAACTGCTTTAATTTAGCATTTATCTTCAAATTCTCCGAGCAAGCGTCGTTTAAAGAGATGCCATTCTTAAAAGTGATAAAACACGTCTCCTGGAATCCTTGATGCCCAGGGACCACCTAATAATATTTTGGACGTGTAATGTTTGGTAGTCCATGAAATGAACTGCCAGGAATATTTTTCCATCTATATAATATTGTGCAACCAACACTCACGTAGGCCTTCTAACAAGACGCGCGAGAAACGTCAGAGAAATATTTCCGAGACGCCGCATGCAGTTGCGTGCACTGAGGATGATAGTTGTGGGTGCCTTTAGAAATCTTAAGAAAAGCCATGCCTCCTAACATCCGCGATACGAAATGCTCGTGAGTTCAGTCAAATCATTTTTAGCGTGTAACGGGGTTTCTGCTCCTTATTATCTATTACAAACGCGCTTGGCAGCGACAGTAGCCTGTTTCCTAATTTTGAACAAGTCTGGGAGGTGTGAGTCATGGCCACTGGGGAGATGAATCATGCCCTGACTTTAATTAACGTGATAACTGCACTCTTCTCTGGTGTGCGTGAGTACATCTCGCGTCACTGAGTTCGTTCCACTCATGTTGCTCTTCGTTAATTTTCCATAGTTCTTCGTTGCCATCATTAACTTTGAAATCTACGATTTCACAGACTGTTCGGGTCTCGTCACCGTAATGAGTATGACGTACGAGAGGCGTTCAGTAAATAATGCAAAATTTTTTTCTGAAAGCAGGTTGGTTGTATTCAGTGTTCCAATACATTTTGTTACTCCATTTTTTTGGTTGCGAAACCCCACCTTTCAGCATAATCTCCGTCAATACGGTGGCCTTACCCACGCCACTTTACTTACTGGTAGGACCTGTATGCCCGCGTGGTAGCACTCTACAGGTCGACGGCGGTACTATCATCTTGCTTCATCAATAACCTTCCTATCGTCCAGGTATTGTCCGCCCCCGGTAGCTGAGTGGTGCCGGCACGGTAGCTCAGCGTGTTCGGTCAGAGGGCTGCGTGCTCTCTGTAATAAAAAAACTGAGTCAAAGAACCAACCATCAACTTGAACGGATGTCTTGTGACGTCCGCCCAGACCAAACGCAACTAACTACATCGAACAAAAAAAAAGTGGTCAGCGCGACAGAATGTTAATCCTAAGGGCCCGGGTTCGATTCCCGGCTGGGTCGGAGATTTTCTCCGCTCAGGGACTGTGTGTTGTGTTGTTCTCATCATCATAATTTCATCCCCATCGACGCGCAAGTCGCCGAAGCGGCGAAAGACTTGCACCCGGTGAACGGTCTACCCGCCGGGAGCCCCTAGTCACACAACACTTTATTTATCCAGGTATTGCTTCCCGCGGAGTGCATCCTTTACTGGGCCACATGACTGGAAGCCTGAAGGCGTGAGATTCACGCTGTGGGGGGGGGGGGGGGGGATGAGGGGGAACAGTCCGGTCCATTGTAGTTTTGAGAGATCCTCTCGGCTGCGCAGATACGTGTGAGACATTGCGTTGTCATGGAGAAGGAGAAGTTAGTTTGTATTTTTGTGGCGACACATACGCTGAAGTCGTTTCTTCAATTTCTCAGTGTGGCACATAACACGTCAGAGTTGATCGTTGCACAATGAGGGAGCACATCAAACAGAATACTCCCTTCAGAGTCCCAGAAGACTGTCGCCATGACTTCACCAGCTGTGCTTGGAGCGTACCTCCGTTACACACGCCATTTTGAAGCCTACGTACAGCGCCGCCACCTATCGGAAATTCATGAAACCATAGGGGCCGAAGGGGACTTTTCTACGATGTCCACAACTTCCGCATATTTTAACCAAAATTGACTGAGAGTATTGCATTGTTTATTAAACGCTCCTCTTAGTTACAGTAGTTATACTGATAGGCATAGTCAATCATGAATAAAGCTTCAACCTGTGTCGTCACCGAAGTTCCGGCGAGGCTTGAGCGTGCATTTTTCTCGACATCTTTCAGTTACTCAGGCGCAAGCGATGTGCCCATACACACTGACCAAAGCTGTCCATGGCATTAGAGACAGCGTTGCAACACGCTCGCACGCATTGCAGTGTTATTTTGTGATCTACTGTGACGGTTCATATACACGTATACTCTGCAAGCTACCTGATTGTATGGAGGAGTGTACTTCAGGTACCACGACTGATTCGATCTTCCCATGTTCCATACGGGAATGGTGCGTAGCAAAAATGATTATCAATAAACTTCAGAATTAACCATAATTTCTCGAATTTTCTTGTGGTGTTCATTTCGAGAGACGTATGTGGAAGGAAGTAATGTGCTGTACAGCTCTTCCTGGAACGTACCATTTCGGAAGTTCAATAGGAAATTCTCCGTGATGCACAACGTCTCTCTTGTAGAGTCTGCCACTGGAGTTTACTATGCATCTCCGTAACGTTCTCGCGCTGCCTAAGCGATCCCGTGACCCCGTGACAAAACGCGCCGCTCTTTGTCGGATCTTATCTCACTCTTCTATTAATACGATCTGGTAAGTGTCCCAGATTGATGAACAGTACTCAACCATCGATCCCCCAAGTGTTTTGAACATCACTTCTTTCCGGGTGGTTTTCGTACTATTACAAAATTGTTGAGGCTTTCGTGGCCACTTGTTGACAAACTGCCTGTTGGCTTCTGTCTCGGGTTCTTCGGCCGACGTTCATCTAATGATTTTTCTGACGTTTCGCCAGCACGAGTGGCCGGCATTGTCAAAGCTTCACCCTCCATTGCCGGTTGTGAACTGGAGCCGAGCTCGCGGGCGCAGACTATATGTACCTGGCGCGCCAACGTCCGAGGGCTTCTCCGCGGTCATTTCCGGTGCGGTTCTCCTCTTGCTACCTGCGACGTTCGTTCGCTGCAGTACGGGAAGCCAGGATCCGTTGACCTTAAGGCTTTCCTCTTTCTTGTTCAAACTGTTCGCGTGTTTTCGTATTTCTACAGCTTCTCTGGTTCAAATGGTCTGAGCACTATGGGACTCAACTGCTGAGGTCATTAGTCCCCTAGAACTTAGAACTAGTTAAACCTAACTAACCTAAGGACATCACAAACACCCATGCCCGAGGCAGGATTCGAACCTGCGACCGTAGCGGTATTGCGGTTCCAGACTGCAGCGCCTTTAACCGCACGGCCACTTCGGCCGGCCCAGCTTCTCTGAACAAGCGCGTGTGATAGTGGTTCTCTACAGCCAGAACTTCCGTGTCGGCGAATTTTATTACGTAGTCGGTCTCATTCAGTGCGTGTTCTGCCACAGCCGATTTCTCCACCTGCCCCAACCTGCAATGTCGCTTATGCTCCTTGATCCTGGTGTTAATGGATCGTCCGGTCATTCTGACATAAACTTTTTCGCATGTGCATGGTATGCGGTATATTCCCGACATTGCAAGTGGGTCTCTTTTTCTCCTTCGCCGATCTAAGACACTCTTTGATCTTCCTTGTCGGTTTGAAAATCGTCTTTACGCCATGTTTGCGCAATATACGGCCGATTCTGTCCGTCACTCTGGGAATGTATGGCAGAAAGGCCGTACCCGACATTTCTTTTTCTGGTTCCTTACTTCGCCGAGTGTTTGGCTCTGTTACACTTCTAATATAATTTTTGGAGTACCCATTGCTCCTCAGGACAGTTTCCAGGTGTTGCATTTCTCGTCTGAGGTGTTGCGGCTCACATTTTCGTCATGCTCTCGTTACGAGCGTACTAATCATGCCTCTTTTCTGGCTCGGGTGGTGGTTTGACAGTTTGTGCAGGTGTCGGTCCGTGTGTGTCGGTTTTCGATACACGCTGTGTCCCAGATTTTCGCCGTCCCTTGTGACCAGCACATCTAGAAATGGCAGTTTCTTGTCCTTTTCTACTTCCATGGTAAATGTTATGTTGGCATGGAGGCTGTTCGTGTCTTAGGAAGTCACCGAGCTGTTCTTCACCATGGCTCCACACCACGAAAGTGGTGTGGTACAGGTACGTCGACACACACGGACCGATACCTGCACAAACTGTCAAACCACCACCCGAGCCAGAGAAGGGGCATGATTAGTACGCTCGTAACGAGAGCAGGACGAATATGTGAGCCGCAACACCTCAAACGAGAAATGCAACACCTGGAAACTGTCCTGAGGAGCAATGGATACTCCAAAAATTATATTAGAAGTGTAACAGAGCCAAACACTCGGCGAAGTAAGGAACCAGAAAAAGAAATGTCGGGTACGGCCTTTCTGCCATACATTCCCAGAGTGACGGACAGAATCGGCCGTATATTGCGCAAACATGGCGTAAAGACGATTTTCAAACCGACAAGGAAGATCAAAGAGTGTCTTAGATCGGCGAAGGAGAAAAGAGACCCACTTGCAATGTCGGGAATATACCGTATACCATGCACATGCGGAAAAGTTTATGTCGGAATGACTGGACGATCCATCAACACCAGGATCAAGGAGCATAAGCGACATTGCAGGTTGGGGTAGGTGGAGAAGTCGACCGTGGCAGAGCACGCACTGAATGAGACCGACCACGTAATAAAATTCGCCGACACGGAAGTTCTGGCTGTAGAGAACCACTATCACACGCGCTTGTTCAGAGAAGCTGTAGAAATACAAAAACGCGCGAACAGTTTGAACAAGAAAGAGGAAAGCCTTAAGATCAACGGATCCTGGCTTCCCGTACTGCAGCGAACGAACGTCGCAGGTAGCAAGTGGAGAACCGCACCGGAAATGACCGCGGAGAAGCCCTCGGACGTTGGCGCGCCAGGTACATATAGTCTGCGCCCGCGAGCTCGGCTCCAGTTCACCACCGGCAATGGAGAGTGAAGCTTTGACAATGCCAGCCACTTGTGCTGGCGAAACGTCAGAAAAATCATTAGATGAACGTCGGCCGAAGAACCCGAGACAGAAGCCAACAGGCAGTTTTCGTACTATTCGTTTTACTTGGCCATTCCATTTAAGGTCGCTCCGGATGCTTACTCCTAGATATTTTATGGCAATTATTGGTTTCATAAATTTGTCACCAATAGTGAAACTATATGATCAATTGTACCCCAATTTAGATTTTATTTTGCGAGCGAAACTATGGCTCTTTTTCCCGAAAATGTTTTTCTCACAGCGTCAGATAATATTTCTTTTTATTTTGATACCATACCACTTAACAGAAGTTAGTTTATCCGTAAGCAGGTTTTTCGTCTTTCTCTCTTTCTTTTTTTGTCTGCACCTCATTCACCCTTTCACGACGGTGCAATTGAGATACAACAAAAAAGGATGTCATTGGTGTGAACAGTTGCTCAGCCCACTATATTTACTGTCAGTAAATGGAAGAGAGGCGTAAGGTACGAGGATAAAGGAGCACACATTGAATCCCGAGGACAAGCTTATGTGGCCATTGTGGTAATCTTATGCCACCACTCACTCTACGTCTACATCTACATCCACATCCATACTCCGCAAGCCACCTGACGGTGTGTGGCGGAGGGTACCTTGAGTACCTCTATCGGTTCTCCCTTCTATTCCAGTCTCGTATTGTTCATGGAAAGAAGGATTGTCGGTATGCCTCTGTGTGGGCTCTAATCTCTCTGATTTTATCCTCATGGTCTCTTCGCGAGATATACGTAGGACAGAGCAATATACTGCTTGACTCTTCGGTGAAGGTATGTTCTCGAAACTTTGACAAAAGCCCGTACCGAGCTACTGAGCGTCTCTCCTGCAGAGTCTTCCACTGGAGTTTATCTATCATCTCCGTAACGCTTTCGCGATAATTAAATGATCCTGTAACGAAGCGCACTGCTCTCAGTTGGATCGTCTCTGTCTCTTCTATCAACCCTATCTGGTACGGATCCCACACTGCTGAGCAGTATTCAAGCAGTGGGCGAACAAGCGTACTGTAACCTACTTCCTTTGTTTTCGGATTGCATTTCCTTAGGATTCTTCCAATGAATCTCAGTCTGGCATCTGCTTTACCGACGATCAACATTATATGATCATTCCATTTTAAATCACTCCTAATGCGTACTCCCAGATAATTTATGGTATTAACTGCTTCCAGTTGCTGACCTGCTATTTTGTAGCTAAATGATAAAGGATCTATCTTTCTGTGTATTCGCAGCTCATTACACTTGTCTACATTGAGATTCAATTGCCATTCCCTGCACCATGCGTCAATTCGCTGCAGATCCTCCTGCATTTCAGTACAATTTTCCATTGTTACAACCTCTCGATACACCACAGCATCATCCGCAGACGCCTCAGCGAACTTCCGATGTCATCCACAAGGTCATTTATGTATATTGTGAATAGCAACGGTCCCATGACACTCCCCTGCGGCACACCCGAAATCACTCTCACTTCGGAAGACTTCTCTCCATCGAGAATGACATGCTGCGTCCTGTTATCTAGGAACTCCTCAATCCAATCAACTGCAAGTCGGACAGAGATGGATCCTAAAAACCTCCATTTACCTCTGACCTACACCTCAGTCTATTTTGAATCTTAGCAATTTCTTGAAATTGCTTTTAATTCTTAGCTTAGTGAGTGTAAAACGGGAGCCACAATGACAGCGGGGTGGGTGCACATTATGGAGGAAATGACCACGAGTCAGCCAAGTAAGGCCAATGTGGAGACAGCGAAGTATGGTAGAGTCCTCGGTAGAGGCCTGCATGGAGGACCTCCACAGATTAATAGTCTCCTTTATAACCCGTATTTTGTTTGATAAAGTTAGAGTGAGCCATTCTGTGTTCCAGCCAGCTAAAAGTTTTGCGATGGGAACTGACCCTCGCTCCAGATGCAGTTAAAGCTGGCAAGGATATGACGCTGACAATTCGCTGGTAGGTGCTTGATCATTTGCTTGTGGATGCGGTGTGGCCCTGGGGCTGTATCAGGGCAGTGGGCGAAGACCCTGATGAATTCCTACTCAGTGAATGAAGTATTATATAGCTCCAGGTGGTGTTTAGTAGAAGACAAATGCTTTCCCTCCAGCCGCTGTTTTCGGACACGAAAGGCAGGTTAATAATGCTCAGATGCTAACACTTGAGCATAGTGCAGAGAAAAATGTTTTGCGACAGCGTCTGAGTCAGTGTACACAGTGCCCTTCAAGGTAATACCAGCTACACCTGCAGGTGTCTAGTATCCATAGATATGTCTGATCTTAGCCCACACGTGCTAGCGAGAGGTATGTTTGTTTGTTTTGTTTTTGGGTGCAAAAACAACTTGGGTCATACGCGCCCATGTCAAAACTGTACAACACGAAGACAGAGAGGAGTTAAAAAACGACTACATCAATCCCAATGGACATAAAAGAAGACAGCTAAAATGGGGCCGTGGAGAAAGGTCTATAAAATACATCATAGGGAAACGGAGGTCCAGTACTAAAAATTAAATCGCCTTCGCCATATTGCTACGACTGATAAAAAGTAAAATGCGGTCGCCAGCCCACGTGTCATTCACTAAAACAGCCGATAACTCAAGACGGCAAACCCAAACAGGAATGTAAATAGTTAAAAACTGGGCATACCACCAGGAAATGGTGGACAGTTAAAACTTGGGGGCAGTGTGCACAAAATGGTGGGGGACTGCCACTTAACAATTGATATGGCTAAAAAGGCAGTGCCCAATACGCAGCCTAGTTAAAACGACATCCACCCTGTGGGAGGGCAGAGAGGAGAGAGGTATGTAATCTGATGGTTGAAATACAGGATCACTTCCTATCTTTTTATTAGGTAGTGGACCCAGGTACGAAGCCACGTAAAGGCAACGAGGTGCTCCATCAATGAGTGCTGCTTATGGTATTGGAGAGCCTGCCTACGATCTCGAATGGCCTCTGCAATTTCTGAGAACTGCCAGTGCACTGTCTTCTGTCGGCATGAGGCCCCGAGGAACAGAGAATTGCGAAACCAGCTGCTGGAAGAGTGACTGTTGTTGTGCTCTGGACTGACTCATCAGTATCTCCATACAGCAGGGAGTCAAGGTCGACAGCATCCCAGTCAGCACTGTTGTGATTCCCATCTGGGCAGGCATTCAGGGAAGTGACACTGAGGGAAGGACAGGGAGATCGGGAAATGGTCACTACCACACAAGTCATCATGGACCCTCCAGAGGATGGGTGGGAGAAGATGGGGGTTCAAGTGAAAAGGTCTATGGCCAAGAAGGTTCTGTGTGCCACACTGAAATGTGTGAGGGTGCAAGTATTCACAAGGCAAAGGTCAAGTTGTGCCAGGAAATTTTCGAGATATTTACTGCAGCCAGTGACCACGGTTCCACCCCACAAAGGGTTACGGATGTTGAAATCACCCCAGATTAGGAAAGACGGGGAGAGCTTAGAAACCAATGCGAACAGTATGTTCTGAGACACTTCACCATTAAGACAAAGGTAAACATTGCAGATGGTAATGTCTTTGAAATACCCTTACCTTAACATCTACAGCCTCCAAAGGTGTAACATGTGGTATGGAGAATAATATTTTCAATGTACAGTGAGGCTAATGAAGGGACCAAGGGGGCAACTTTCGCCTTAGGGTCACCTGCTGCCACTGTTATGGCAGCAATATACATAGGTTCTGGGTTCCATTGTGTGGTGTGAACCAGGGTTCCAGTGGCCGCCAGAAGCTCTGCCTCTGCCACAGGAGTGGAACAGGCGGGATCTGATGGCGTGGAGGCCACTGGAATGTCCTTCTTGAAGGACTTTTTTTTGTCTTTTCTCTCCTTGATGGATTTTGATGACTGTGAGGGCTACTCTGAAACATCTCCAGGTAAAGAGGTTGATCATGAAGTGCTGCGACCAGCAGCCTGTTGCTCCGTCAGCCACTGGTTGGTGTCTGGTTGTAGACTGGCAGAACACTTGGAAGAAAGTACCCCGAGGAAGCCCTTCCTGGCGAGAGAAGCGAGAGGAAGGTGATTTGTCTCTGGCAAGGAGGTGGGCACCAATGTCTGGTGGGTGGGAAGCCATTGATCCCAAAGTAGGTGTAGGGGAAGCAGCAAGAGGGGAGCTCGTAACCATCATGAGGGCAGGCATGGTTGAACAGCCCTGAGTGCCCACTGTATTAGGTGTAATGGGCGGGAGTACTGTCAATGAAGGGGGCGATGTCATAGCTGTAGCTATGACATTATTTGATATGCTGTGTGCAGCCACTCACACTGTCTTGATCTCTTGGAAACAGTTTGTCCAGTCTTGTATTCTTGAATTTTCATTTCTCTCTCTGGGAAAGAGCACAAGCTGATGAGCAAGGAGAATGGCGCTTTCCAGGGGAGGTGCACAGGGAGTGCTCACATTATGGGAAATCGGGTGGGGGGGGGGGGCGGGCGAAGGCGAGGGGCATACAATTTGACATCGCATTGGTATACAATCACCTTGACCTTTTCAGACAATGAATCGCGCTCAAAGGCCAAGATGAAGGCTGTGGTAGCAACCCTATTGTTGTTTGGCCCCCATGTACACGACAGGCAGTGTACAACCCATGGCTCCAGGTTAGACTTACAGTGCGTGACAGTCACCGGTATGTCACCCATCTTGTTACAAGCGGGCAGCGCCTGTGACTGGGTAGGGGATGCCATTTTGATCAGAATTGACCCACTTTTCATTTTAGCCACTTGCCAAAACTTGTCTTCAAAGTTCTCCACAAATAACAAGGGGTTTGTGGCCAAGAAGGAATAACAATCAGTCCTTGTAAAAACCAAGTATTGTGGGGAGTATTGCTCCACTTGCCACTTAGCCACACATTCGTCCCATGGTGTAGCCATGGAAGGGAGCATTTTAGGATCATATGGGGGGCCTTTGAAAAGTCCGTGCAAAGTCCGAGAGGTGGCACCACCGGCGCGTATCGAGGTCATGTCTTGGAAAGAACGCACACCAAGTTTCAGCCATATTGGTCTATTTCTTTGTGTTTGGCATTTGTGTGAATCAAGGAAGTCGAGTGATTGTCAAAAATGGACGGAAAAGAATTTCGTGTGGTGATTAAACATTACTTTATGAAAGGCAAAACGCCTCAGGAGACTAAAGAGAAGCTTGATAAACATTACGGTGACTGCACCTTCGATTAGAACAGTTTATAAGTGGTTTCAAAATTTTCGGAGTGGCCATATGGACACAAATGGTGCTGAACGTTTCTGGACGCCCTGTGGAGGTTACGAGGACTTTAAGCGTTGTTTCATCACTGTGGATGAAACATGAATACATTTTACTGTACTCCTGAGACCAAACAACAATCTAAACAATGGGTTACCAAGGGAGAATCCGCACCAAAAAAGGCTAAGACCATTCCTTCGGCCGGAAAGGTTATGGCGCCTGTCTTTTGGGATTCGCAAGGGATAATCCTCATTGACTATCTGGGAAAGGGTAAAACTATTACAGGTGAATATTATTCATCATTACTGGTCCGTTTGATAACCGAGCTGCAAGAAAAACGCCGGCTATTGGACTGCAAAGAAGTCCTTTTGCATCATGACAACGCACCAGCACACACCTCAGTATTTGTGGTCGCAAAATTATTGGAAATAGGATTCCAACTCGTTTCACATCCCCCCTATTCTCCAGACTTGGCTCCCTCGGACTACTATTTGTTCTCCAATTTGAAGAAATGGCTGGCGGGACAAAGATTTTATTCAAACGAGGAGGTGATTGCAGCAACTAATAGCTATTCTGCAGACTTGGACAATTCCTATTATTCGGAAGGTTCAAATGGCTCTGAGCACTATGGGACTTAACATCTATGGTCATCAGTCCCCTAGAACTTAGAACTACTTAAACCTAACTAACCTAAGGACATCACACACATCCATGCCCGAGGCAGGATTCGAACCTGCGACCGTAGCGGTCACGCGGTTCCAGACTGAAGCGCCTAGAACCACACGGCCACGCCGGCCGGCCCGTAGTCGTTGTGCTCTCTTTATCGGGCAATACTCTAAATTCGTCGTCTATACTGAAGAAGATGGCATTGTGGTCATTGCATTTGCGCACTGTTGAACTTTGAAGTTCGTTATCGGGGATAGATCTCGTGTAAGTATTAGATGTATATACCAGATTTGTTTCCCTGTATTCCTACCTCGGTGGTAACGATGTATTTATCACATAACTAAATTTTCGCTGTTTTACACCTCATAATTAGAACCACTGTTGTCACTTCAGCATTTATATGGTTTCTTGGCGAAGTGAAAAATCAGAAAAAATCATTGTTTCTTAAGTACGGTTTCTGAAAGCACGTACCATCTCCGCCCAGTTCCTCACTAATGTTTTGTTCTTCGGCCATAAACAAGTCACCGCGTACACTTCGAGTTTTAAAATTCGAATACCACGCGAGAATGTCTAGTATGAATTAAACGCATGGATGCGGACTGCGTGAGATTAGGGTTTACAGGTCTGTGTACTTTCATTAAGTCCGTATTATATTGGGAAATCTAACAGTTTGTCTCCTGGGAAGTACTTGCCTGATTAGTTAAAACGAGAACTGTACATTTGTTAGCACGCTGCACACGTTCAACGTCACACAATCATTGTCCTGAGTTACAAAAACGTGATGGTCGATCCTTCAGGATTCCAGCCACATACTACGCTTTGCCATGCACCCCACAGTATCTTGCCGATTATAGGTGTAGACAGCAGATGCAGAGATTATGTCTTTATCATTTTGGGCTTATTTGTGTCGTCTGGTAGATTTACGGCTACGACTTCACTGTTTGTCGTCGTTTGCGTAAATATGAGCTTCGGTACATTTTTCAGAATTCACTGAGTTTCTCTTCATCTATCCCAGTGTTAGTGCTGCTAGAGATGATTGATACGGCCGTTATTGACTCTTATTCGCAGCGTCTTCACTATTTTATGTATGATGTGTAGATCGCTGTGAGGTTCTGGCATTTGAAATATCTCCTAGTGTGTACCTGTCATATTCTGGTCTTCAGTTGCAGTTTCGAGTGGTGACTGATGAGGAAACTGTTCCCCTTCTGTGTAGGTTTCAGATCACTGTTACCATGTGGCAGGCGCGTTAACTGCGCCGCATTCTGCAGTCCGGATCCCTTTTACCTCGGGTGCAGTTCTTCCAGACATTTCTTCATCCCTCTTGTGGATAGTAACTTAAATCTTCGTATTTGCAAATCGGTAATTATGAGAACTAATTGAATCATTAGAGTATTCAATTAAAAGATTAGTTTGGTACAGCATTAGCCACTTTCGGTTGTGTTCTAATTCTGCAGGACCACATTGACAGTATTAGTAGTACTCTATTTTATCGTGTGTGGAGGGTATCTGACAAACTGCAGTCATACTCAACATGTATAGCCAACCGTTGTCGCCTTGGTATTGCACAAAGTCAGTTTCTATGCCTCATAAAAGCGATATGATTTTGGTTATCTGCGCGTAGCAATACGAAGAACCGCGTTTTCGACAGTTACAGTGTTTGTGGCACCTATCCATAATCGGTTCAGGTAGCTCCCTTTTCAGCAGCATATTATACGTGGCGCAGACGCTGCCTCTTTCTCATATTGCAAGTCAGAAGAGCTGTTTCTATTGGACCCCAGAGAACACTGGAGTCTCCTACTAGTCAACGAAGCTGAATGAAGTCAGAGTTGTGTAGGATATTGTTCTTTGCTGGATAGATTTTATTTCTGATGAGAGGCCACACAGTCCGGAACCGCGGAACTGCTACGGTCGCAGGTTCGAGTCCTGCCTCGGGCATGGATGTGTGTGGTGTCCTTAGGTTAGTTAGGTTTAAGTAGTTCTAAGTTCTAGGGGACTGATGACCTAAGATGT
Organism: Schistocerca serialis cubense; assembly: GCF_023864345.2. Lineage (NCBI taxonomy): Eukaryota > Metazoa > Arthropoda > Insecta > Orthoptera > Acrididae > Schistocerca > Schistocerca serialis. Next base: position 375,456,093 of record NC_064640.1, read on the forward strand.
TAAGTCCCATAGTGCTCAGAGCCATTTGAACCATTTTTGAGAGGCCACATCTGTCAGTAATGCCTATGTCGGCCATAGCCCATAGTCACATTCCTCTGGGAAGCTTTTTATATTCTGTAAGGTGTGTCGTTAGAAGTTCAAATTGGGTCCTGTCCTCTACTTCACCTGCCGAAATGAATAAAACGTTCATTTTCACAGTTGGTGTATCTGGAGCCGTGCCTCAGATTGTAGGCAAGGGATTTTGATGGTACGCTGGGTGGCTGGTTAAAACATTTTTGTGTAGTAATCAGCTAGTTTTATGTACCCGCAGTGGCTTTTTGGTCAGTCATCTTTATTTCCTTTTCCATGCTACATCTGAACGGATTGTTCGTTATGATGTTAGTAAGAACTCCGGTAACAGCTGGTAAAATTGTTCATTAAATCATAACCGGTTTTGCGACCTGAAGCCACATCATCAGGTGCAGTCTACGTGGTGAAATGCAAATCATGGCGTCACCACATGTTGTGGATATTAAAATTAATAAAGGATTGTCTAAATTATACTCACAACCTTAAAAGATCATAGGCATACCCATCCCTCCCAGTCAGAACTTACTATTCAGTGAATATCGTCAATAATATGGCGAGCGAAAGGTAAAGAAGACGTGCTCCGTTCTTTAATATCTGTATGCATGTAAAAAGAAAAAATATTTTATAGAGGGGGGAGTCCACGCTAAAAGTTTTTCAAAAGGTGCCGGATTGGCGATAAAAAATTGTCACTGCTAACACGATTAGTCGCGGCACTATCCAAATTACTGCGTGGAAAGTATGATGTGGAAGTGTGTCACCAGTGTGACGGCAGGGCAAAGCAAAAGCGGCCCGCAAGAACGACTAAGAGAGGCTAGCTGGCTGGCGGAACGGAAGCTGTACATGTGGACAGTGTGACGTCATATATTCATTACTAGCAGCGCTGGGTCGCTACTTTCACAAGCGAGAACAATACAGAATTTTGCGACGCACTAGCACCTACTTACACAATCAAAATTAGCCATAATGCTACAGGTGCTTTAATTTCAATTGGTTATTCAGTGCGAACTGTGCCTTTTTATATCTGAAAATTTCTACTTCCTCTAATTAATTAAGAGAATAGACGTTTTTGACACATGGTAGTACAGGAGAATACTGAAGATTGGATGGGTAGATTGAATAGCTAATGAAGATGTACGGAAGCTAAATGGGAAAAAAATGTTTGGAATACAACTCGACTAAAAGAAGAAATTGATTGATAGAACATATCTCCTGAGGTATCAAAGAATCGTCAGTTTGGTAATGCAAGGGCACACGTGTGTGTGTGTGTGTGTGTGTGTGTGTGTGTGTGTGTGTGTGTGTGTGTGTGTGTGTGTGTGTGTGTGTGGTGGGAAAGGAGAGGCTCGCACTGAGTAGACTAGCGTGGACAGCTGCACCACACCCGTCTTAGGGATGAAAACCACTACAACTACTATAAAATATTTTGAGTTGTCTGAATGTGGACATGGTGGGTGTGTGTGTGTGTGTGTGTGTGTGTGTGTGTGTGTGTGTGTGTGTGTGTGTGTGTGTCATAGGAGCACTTTTATGTTAAATCTTTATTTGTATTAATTACAAGCATAGGATGTAGACTGAACTGTTTTGTCTCTCCGATGCTTTATGTACATCTATTGGCTATTCTGTAAGCACTTTTGGACCCAAATTTCTGTTAGTTTTTCTGAGTTCTTATAGTTAATTTCTGACAGAATTTGTAACGTACATCAGGTATGCCACTATAAGAGCGCCGCTTCGCATTTTGACTTGTGCGTGGTCACTAAAGACAGACTTATTCGATCGCCATCATCCATGTCAGATTCAAAACAGCTGGCACATGTCAGATGCCGACTAGGAGATCCATTCGGCGAGTGATTTGTATTCACACTTGTGCCATGGTTTGTAATCTGTAAAAGTCACCAGTAGGCGATTGCTTTACCGGCTCCTGCCGCATCCGCTTCGTGTCGCTGAGTTGCTGAATGGTCTAATGAAAAGATACACATTTGCTTTATGGTTGCCACGTCTGAGCCAGCATTCCTGTGTCAATACTTCAAGATTTCCCAATTCGTCTTAGTAGAAATTGACACTGCGCTATATCGGCTGTAATAATTCCGTGCCATTGTGGATGATCCATAAATGTTGATCCAAAACTCGTGCTGTACGGGTTAAGTTTCATTCTGGGTATTAACCCTAGGCTGTAGCCGAGGCTATTCTCCCCATATCCTCTTCCTCATGGGTACTTGTGGCTGATGGATTGAAGCCCTTAGTAGCGTTGGACAACCAGTTCATATGGATCATATCTTCGAGCGTTGCTTTTGAAAGTTCTGGCTCTGATTCTTGGCCTGTAAAACAAACAGGACGCTTCGAGCCGAAGAGGAATGGCACGAGGTTTTTTTGTGGCAGCGGCTAGAATGTTTTTTTCACCGTAAGCGTGTCTTTCCTCCATCACGCTGGCGCAACGGGATAGTTGCGTTTGTAGTTGCTTTGGTTATTCCGCGTGATAGTGACTTGGTCCTGTCCATAGTTGCTATTCTCTCATAAATTTCTTCGTAACAAAATAACTTTTATTTGCGGATTTGCTGCTTGTTGCTTTTGATATTTATGCTCGATAAACAGAACTTTGCTTGCGGAAGAGACACTTGCTCTCATTGTATACCCGTTAGAGATAATCGGTGCGCATGTAAGAGAAGTAAGTGAGGTACCGTGCATCGAAACGCCATCAGTGTCAAGGACACTAACGGTTGAACTACGGAAACCATTTGTAATACTCCAATCTCGATAAATATATCTGGGATAATTTTTTTAACCACACAAGTTAAAAATCTCGACTTAGGTTTTCTATATGCCAGCTCATTTCTGTTAGAAACAACAGATGCGGTCAACAGGAAACAGTTTTCATAACGGGCCGGCCGAAGTGGCCTTGCGGTTCTAGGCGCTGCAGTCTGGAACCGCGAGACCGCTACGGTCGCAGGTTCGAATCCTGCCTCGGGCATGGATGTGTGCGATGTCCTTAGGTTAGTTAGGTTTAACTAGGTCTAAGTTCTAGGGGACTAATGACCTCAGAAGTTGAGTCCCATAGTGCTCAGAGTCATTTGAGCCAGTTTTCATAACATAAATTTTGGTTTGTAGAATGTCACTAAAAGTTAATCAGACAGTAGTGTCTGTATCATAAAGTGATTACCACATGGCCCGCAGCAGGTTAAAGTATTATTAGAGATTTCATTTTGTTAGCTAATTGGTTAACGGCTTACAGGTAACTGTACATCGCTTCTGAAGTCAAATGCTATGGACAGTTGTCTCTCTCTTTCCGGTTTTCTCTCTGGTGGAAGGAACCATTTGTTCCAGACGTTGCCACAAGCAGTTAGGATGCAGAAAAGGAGAGCTTGTCTGGCGTGTTGAGGTTCCATTCTATTTGTGTGAATGAAGATGTTAAAAATGAAAGGTGGTTAGTCTAACCTCGTGTCAACACCGAGATCATGTGTGTGAGAAAAATAGTTCAAATGGCTCTGAGCACTATGGAATTTAACATCCGACGTCAACAGTCCACTAGAAGTTAGAACTATTTAAACCTAACTAAGCCAAGGACATCACACACATCCATGCCCGAGGCAGGATTCGAACCTGCGACCGTAGCGGTCGCGCGGTTCCAGACTGAAGCGCATAGAACCGCTCGGCCACACTGGCTGGCTTGTGAGGGAGAGAGCTCAGGCTCAGTTGCTTAAAAATTGAGACGAAATCGGTCACCTCAAACGGCTTATAACTATCTTTGTGACAACGTGATTGACAAACACGAGGCCCCGAGCGTTTGGAAAGCAATATCCCTTTTCGTGCTGCAAGTCTTATCTCTGACTTCCTATATACTCTCCCAGGGACTCAGCCAGTGATTCCTGGGAACGAGCATAGTGAACCCGAGGTTCCCAAGTCAGCGCAGCCACCCCTGGATTACCGTAAACTCTGGAAAGCTACAGCAACCATTGTGGGGGGTGACCGTGCACCATTGTGTGTTTCGGAGAGTGAGGATCTTAGTTTAACTGCCCGGATCGCGAGCCTGGTAAAAACATCTACCAGTTGCAAGATGTGATGCTTGCCGATGAGAAGTATAGCTGTTGGCGGAAAACAGTCGTTAGTGGAAAACATTAGTTGTATGAAGCTAACCCACGTAAGCAGGCATCTGCCTGGGAGGATTACCTAAGGCCCCTAGCTGTTCCTTGAATGGATCTGTTATGGGGATTGGAAAAAACTAAAAACAAAGCTATCACCGGAATGATTGAGCCGTCAGAGATCGTGTACACTCACACAACTAAGAGAGTTCGATAGAACAGTCCGCCTGGAATTGCATTAGGAAAATACAAACTCTATCATTCTAACCGAGCCCAACAGTGTCAGAATGACGTTTTATAATGGGGAGAAGAGGTCGATTTCGAGAACCGACAAAATTTTGAAGAATATTTTGGAACTAAAATCTGCCAATAGACATCGCAACGGAACACTCTTGGTCGAAACTGCTACGCCTCGCCAAGCGACTATACTTCGAAACTCTTAAGAACTGTGGCCAGTGTGCTGTAGCCGTAGAAAATACTGGTCGGCCGGTGTGACCGAGCGGTTCTAGGCGCTTCAATCTGGAATCGCGCGACCGCTACGGTCGCAGGTTCGAATCCTGCCTCGGGCATGGATGTGTGTGATGTCCTTAGGTTAGTTAGATTTAAGTAGTCCTAAGTTCTAGGGGACTGATGAACTCAGATGTTAAGTCCCATAGAGCTCATAGCCATTTGAACCACTTTTAGAAAATACTACCATTCTCAACTTAAATAAGGGTGTCGTAAGTTTTAGAAAGATCGTGGACACGGGCGCTGTTTAACTGCAAAAAGACTGGGAAATGGAAGGCGTAACAGAAGTCAGGTGCGGTGCTACAAATGTCAAAGATATGATCACATCACAGTAAGGTGTAATGGCAAGGGGACGTACAGAAATGGAGGGAAATACACCCACGAGGCTGGGTCATCATGTTCAATATAGTATTTCTGTGCAAACTGCTTAGGTAATTACGCTGCTTGGAGGAGGAATTTCCCAGTATTTTTAGAGGAAAAGAAAATTCAAGAAATGAGTGTGACTGAAAGAATTTAGTATACCGAGGCAAAAACAATTTGCAGAACTAGCGGATAAACTGAAGCGAAAGTCAGTGCTACATAAACAGAGACAATAGATATTGACACAAGCACGTGCACATGTAAATGCGCTTGCAACAATGCCCATGCTAAAGAGTCCGCAGCGCAGCTACTTCTAAGCCAGTTCCAGCAGAGGCAACAACCCTCAGTCACAAAGCTGGATGCACAAAGTAGTTCAACCCGTTCCAAACAACAAAAGGCAAAATACACGCAAAAAAGTCTAAGCAAGAGAAACGACTCGAAATCCTCAGATAACGGACGAAGATTAATCTGAAATGGAACTGGAAATACATGGTGACGAAAACACAAGTCGTTCTACTATTCGATTCGCTGTCTATCCTGTGACCTGTGTGTAAAAAGAAAGGAAACGCGGGAGAGGGACAGGGAGAGGGAGAGATTGGGGGATGGGTTGGGAGGGTGGAACGAAGGAAAATCCTTGTGAAAAATGTGGAGGAAGTAAAGCTTTTTAAAGCTTTTTAAGACAGGATAGGGGCCAAGGCGTGCACCTACAAGACACATTTCAGAGAACGCTATTTTTGAAGGGTACACTACCCACAGGAGCGATGATAGATAAGGTGAGATTAAAGGTGAAGTGTCAGTATTCGTCCATTATACACGCCATATGTATGGTGAGATTAAGGGTGAAGTGTGAGTATTCGTCCACGATACACGCCATTGTGTACCTGTTATCCTCACCAACCTCTTCCAGCCGTAGCTGTTAAGGTTTACACACCAGTAAGAATAACTGATCACCTTGTCTCTCCCACCTCATCAATCTGTGTATGACTTCCCTGAAGACTTCATCCGAAAATACCTCTGCCTCTTTATCCTCCTCAAGGATTTTAGTGCGCATCACATGAAGTGGTGGTTTACTTGTCCCAAGTGTCGAGTAATGGGAGGGTTCCTCTTGTTGAACGATGCCTGCCTCCTCAACACAAGGAAAAAGACACACTTCAATACTGGAAATTGATCTTCTCAGCCGTTGACCTTCGCTTTGCTCTCTGATGCTAACTAATGCAGTACTGTTCTTTGGGAAGCTGAGAACTTGCGTTTTTTCCCATTTGGATCCACCTTCCGCATACATGAACGTCTGCCGCCAAGCCATCTAACTGGGCTATGCAAAGAGCCAGCTGGATGCTTTGCAGCAAGCTGGCTGTATTACAGCACTAATTCAGCATCCAGGATATGGTAGACCATGTCACCACCACCATCCATGTCGTGTGAAAACACCTGGCTGATGGTCAGCATGATGGTGGAACTAAGAGTTTCATTTAACTGTCAGGTACAGGCGTGCAGCGCTGCGAACGTTCCATCACAATCCATCAGCTGACAATGTTTTAGACTTTCACATTGCTCTGACGAAAGCTCTGTACATTATCAGAGAGAAAAAAAGCAGTCGTGGCAAGAATTATTACGGTCTATTAACCGTTTAAACCTTCAGCAAAGATACAAGAATCTATGAGAATGATCACTCAGAAAGGTAAAGTGTGCAAAGTCCATTCAGTACAGTGGTGCTGTGAACATTACATTAAAAGCTGTAACCCAAATGATAGCGAAATAATTCCAAAAGATAACATCTAGTGTCAATCAAGATCCTTCATTTCAACACAGATGGAAATTATCTGAGAGGACACGTTTAACTTTAGCTCCAGCAAGAAAAGCGTGCAACTGGTCCTTTTGTATTGGGGAGTTAGAGCATATGCTACCTGTGGCTCGCAGTTCAGCAGCAGGGTTGAATTCAGCACGTGATGTGACATTTGAATACTGGTTCCAAGAACTACCTCCAAATGATTGTTAACAGCATCGTGTCTGAGGAGCAATACGCTGATCCTTTGAGGGAAGTAATCATGAACCTCCTTCTGAAATCTGGGAAGTATGGCATGAACACAAGTGACATTGGAACGAATGATCAACATCCACCAAATGACATAATAAGGGTTCTTGCAGTGTGGAATGGGTAGGGGGTGGTGGAAAGTCTTGTGAGGATATAATGACCCTTTCACTGACTAGAAACTGGTTCAGACTGCTGACTCCTCACACAATACAGCCCCATGCCCTGATTTTATTCGTTTTCAGATGATACAACATCTGGATGTTACTCAAAGGCAACTATCTTTGACTAGATGATTTCCCCCCACAACAGCGAGATAATACCATTGTACCCGTCCGTAAAACAGACAAAACCGCCACGTCCATCGAAAATATGCTCGGCAAACTGCTTGAAATGATGGTAGCCCGGCGATTATGATGGGTTCTCGAATCGCGTGAGATTTTGTCCCCCTGTCAGTGTGGTTCCTGACAGGGATGAACCACAATCAATCATCTGTCTAGGTTCAAACAGCAACCCAACAGGGTTTTCTAAATGCCAGCAGCTCACTGTATTCTCTTTGATGTACATAAGACACTGCTTGGCGCCATCACATTTTACTTAGCATCCATGACCGGGGCTTTTGAGGCTCCCTATCGATTTTTATTCGTCAGTTTTTATACCACTGCTTGTTTTAGGTTAGAGTAGGTACATCTCTCAGCTCCCCATGGGTCCAAGAGAATGGTGCCCTGTAGCCAGTGCTAAGTGTTACTATTTTCCTTATCACTAGCAATTGGCTAGTGACCTCTGTCGGACCAGTCCCAACTTGAGAGACTCCTCTTTGATAAAACCCTGACATGACTGCCCCATATTCCTCAACTAAAGACATGCTGCATGCAAAAGTGTAGCACTCTGTGCTTGCCCACACCTCCTGGGTTGCGGATTGCTCTACTCTGTTCCATATTTACAGGGCCCTGGTGTCGTTAAAATCAGTTGTCTTTCTCTGGGTCACAGGACATGTTTATATCTCGAGGAATGAACTGGCTTATCGTGTGGCTAGAGAAGCGGATTTATGCTTGCAGACAAGACCTAGCCTCAATAAGAAATGAAACATCTGGTGGGCTACTGCTCTCTTATTCTTCAGAAGGAATCCAGTGTCCGCATTGGCCATACCAGATTAAACCATAGTTTTATCTTATATAACGAGTCACCCCATGTTGTGGTTGCGGAACCTTACGGACAGTGGCTAACATCCTGGTGGAATGCCACCTCCACCTGGATCTCCAAGATAAGCATGGTCTTCCGGATGTTTGTCTCTGATATTGGCGGACTACTCACAGAGAGTTTAGCCCTTCTTTTTATCTGATAGTGATTTTTATTCTCAGAAATAACGTTTTGAACTAGTTTTGGGGGCTGGGTGGTTGTGGTCAGGGAGCATCCATCCGCGTGCTGGGTCTGGTGGACATCGATCGTACATGTTCTGCCAGCTGCTTTTGTCATCACTGTTTTACTCTTAATTGCTTTTAGGTGCAGTTAGCACCTTTTTCTGCCGCGCGCTATTTTCCGTTTTATGGTTCAAAATGGTTCAAATGGCTCTGAGCACTATGGGACTCAACTGCTGAGGTCATTAGTCCCCTAGAACTTAGAACTAGTTAAACCGAACTAACCTGAGGACATCATAAACATCCATGCCCGAGGCAGGATTCGAACCTGCGACCGTAGCGGTCTTGCGGTTCCAGACTGCAGCGCCTTTAACCGCACGGCCACTTCGGCCGGCTCCGTTTTATGGATAGCACTCCGATAAATAGTGGGCGCTGTTCCTGTTTTAAACACTTTGACTGCAATGGATCTGCAGTGGGAGGGATGTGGGAAGAACGACCGGCATCGCATGCAGCTCTACCCACCCACTGACCTGATTATTTCTGTCGTCGTATTTTAATATGCCGGTACATAAGTCCGTTATGATTGTAACCTTCTGACTGTTGCTCTTGCGAATCTCCTGACCAGACATTTTTTTGCTATGTAAGTGTTTTAGACTTTAACAGGGTGACGGGAGAGGGGAATCAGATGCACTTGGGGTTTCTCTCGCCACAGATGTATCCTGGGGGGGAGTCCTTGTGCATAGATTTACAGTACCTGATTTTCAATGTGCGTAAGCTATCGGGAAACGTTGTTGCCGACACGTCAGCCTTACCAACCTTAGGAAAATGAGGACAGTGTCCTAAATCACAGTAAGGACGACACAAGAGACTAGAATGGACAAGCTATCATATGGCTCTGTGCCATTTATGTAAGTCCGGGAGGGACGTTTGTTTCTCTAAACTTATATGTTGTCAACTTGATCCAGATACGTAGTCCACGGAGCAGTCACAATGTGATCACTGCCTATGTTCGACGCCAACATGCAGTAACCACTCACAGACAACAGGTGTTAGCACTAGCAGTGTAGGGTATATAAAACGTGTCGGGGAGACGCGAGAAACGGTGCAATCATAGTCGTAATGCAGAGACGAAGCAATTTATCTGACGTCCAAAAGGTTGTGATCATTGGCTTTCGGACGGAGGGCGGAGGCATTCCAGAAACGGCTAAGTGTGTAAACTGTTCGCATGCTGTACTGGTTAAAGTATACCGTGCATCACAGAATGGGCTATCCAGAAGCGTTGCCGAGGCATCTTGTGGTGCACCACGGGCCATAGAAGGCAGGGGTGAACGACAGCTTCTAAGGCACTGCAGTCCTGTACTGTGCGGCTGGTCCCGGTGGAGGTTCGAGTCCTCCCTCGGGCATGGGTGTGTGTATTTGTCCTTAGGATAATTTAGGTTGAGTAGTGTGTAAGCTTAGGGACTGATGACCTTAGCAGTTAAGTCCCATAAGATTTCACACATATTTGAACATTTTGGACGACAGCTGCGGAGATGGGTAAGGCTGAATAACCGTGCAACTGTTGAGCAACTGACTTGCCAGATGAACCGAGGGGCTACCTGTAGTGTCTCCTCAACAACCGTGTAGCGAACGTTGCTACACATGGCCCTCCGCAGCAGGCGCCAAGTTCGTGCACCCATACTGATTGCTGTTCGCCGGCGACGAAGGCTGGAATTTACATACTAATACTGCAACTGAACGTCCACTGAATGGCGGCAGCTGGCCTTTTCAGATGAATCACGTTTTGTGCTCCATTGTACAGATGGCAGTTTGTGCATACGGCGTGAAACGCCTTAAAGCGAGCACCACGCAACAATAGAGAGAGCGTTATGGTCTGGGGTAGTTTTTCGCAGCATTTCCTGGGTGATCTCGTGATCACAGTGGATCAACTCGTGTATGCATATATCCTTGCGGTGCATGTCCACCCATACATGCAGTTTTTATTTCCTCGGCATGATGTCATCTGCCAGGAAAACAATTGAACGTGCACACAGGTCGAAGTGTACGTGCGTGGTTCGAAGAGCACGAGGATGAGTTTACCGTATTCTCCTGGCCACCAGATGCCCCGGAGTTAAACCCAATCGATAATCTGTTGGACCACTTCGCTCGGGCTGCTCGCGCCATGGATCCTCAACCGAGAAATTGAGTCGGCCTGGTTCCACATCCGCGTCGGTACCTTTCAGAACCTCATTGACACTCTATCCGTTTCACGCTATAAAAGGTGATTATCCTGGCTTTTGACAGGTGTGACTGGACAGTGTATAACCTAACGGAACAGCCTTAGCCGAAACGTTAACTGCCGACCATGCTTTTAGACACCCGTGTATCATCGAAACCAAACTTCTACTTTGGGCTCGCACATGTCGTCGCAAAAGCGTGAGGGATAGAAAATGTAGACCAGATAAATTAATTTCCTTTTCTGTACGTGGAATAAGTACATCAGACTGTTATGTGGATTGTGACATTTGCTGAAATAGGATAAAAGAAGATTGAGCATTGTCGCTAGTACTGACCTGTTGCTTCTTTCTCATTCCCCACTGCCACACAGAAAGTGGATACTTGCTTTCCAGTTTGTGCAGTCAAAAATACTCAGAAAATTAGACTACACTAAAATCTCCATTACACTTAGGTTCTGTCAATACGATTAAAAATTTCCGTTTCTGCGTGTATGGAAATGTGACGTGCTACAGTGGCTCGGTAGTTAAGTGCTACGAATCCAAATGACTCTGGTTCGATCTCTGGTCAGTCCCTTTCATTCAATTATCACTTCTGTCGCCTCTGACAATGTTTGTTAACGTGCAAAAAACGTGCTTACAAGGGAACCTCCCCATCGCACCCCCCTCAGATTTAGTTACAAGTTGGCACAGTGTATAGGCCTTGAAAAACTGAACACACATCAATCGAGAAAACAGGAAGAAGTTGTGTGGAACTATGAAAAAAATAAGCAAAATATACGAACTGAATAGTCCATGCGCAAGATAGGCAATATCAAGGATAATGTGAGCCGAGGAGCAACGTGGTCCTGTGGTTAGCGTGAGCAGCTGCGGAACGAGAGGTCCTTGGTCCAAGTGTTCCCTCGAGTGAAAAATTTATTTTTTTATTTTCAGACAATTATCAAAGTTCAAGCACTCACACATAATCAACTTCGCACTCCTAAATTCCAGGACATGTTCAGATTTGCTTGGACATATGCAGGATTTGACGGTCTACACACGGAAAAATTTGAAAACGTTAAAAACGTTTTGCCAGAGCACAGAGAAAACTGTGCGACTGTGAAACTGTTGCATTCATTTGTTGCAGTTTATGTGACAAACTCTTACGTTTTCATCAGTTTTTTGGGAGTGATTATCACATCCACGAGAAAACCTAAATCGGGCAAGGTAGAAGAATCTTTTTACCCATTCGTGAAGTGTACAAGATAGGTGGGTCGACAACATATTCTTGTCGTGTGACGCACATGCCGTCACCAGTGTCGTATAGAATATATCAGACGTGTTTTCCTGTGGAGGAATCGGTTGACCTATGACCTTGCGATCAAATGTTTTCGGTTCCCATTAGAGAGGCACGTCCTTTCGTCTACTAATCGCACGGTTTTGCGGTGCGGTCGCAAAACACACACTAAACTTATTACAGTGAACAGAGACGTCAATGAACGAACGACAGATCATAACTTTGCGGAAATAAAGAAAGTAAAATTTACAGTCGCAGGAAGGCTTGAACCAAGGACCTCTCGTTCCGCAGCTGCTCACGCTAACCACGGGACCACCGCACTGCTGACTGCATGTGATCAATAATGTTCCTATATTGCACATGGACTACTCAGTTTCTATATTTTGTTTATTTTTTTCATAGGTCCACACAACTTCTTCCTGTTTTCTCGATTGATGTGTGTTCAGTTTTTCAAGGCCTATCCACTGTGCCAACTTATAACTAAATCTGAGGGGGGTGCGATGGGGAGGTTCCCTTGTTAGTAGAGCTCTGTAGTGTTCAAAACAATCTTCACGTTCCCCCCTGCGGGTTCGGGGGTTAGAATAGGCCCGCGGTATTCCTGCCTGTCGTAAGAGGCGACTAAAAGGAGTCTCAAACGTTTCGGCCTTATGTGATGGTCCCCTCTCGGGTTTGACCTCCATCTATCCAAATTATTCCGAAGAGCGAGCCAATTGGGGAAGGGCACCTTACATGGTGCACTGTATCCTTCGTGCAATTAGACCTATTGCCGTCTTTCTCGTCGTTGCGATGGTGTCCCGCTCGTTTTCGATCTCCTGGGCGATTACCACGCTGCACTCTGCAGTGTTTCTTTTAACTGTGACGACGACCTTGGCCATTTTTGCACCTAAGATCCAGCACGGTAGCCAGTCCGTTGTGGTGGGGTCGCCATGTACCCTCTTGGTTGTAGCCCCCTGACAACACAGGGATCGCTCTACTGATGCCTGCGCCGTTCACTCCCCACGTATGCCAAGGAGTAGATGCCCATCTCCCTGGGGCATCGGGACTCCCGGCAATGGCCATCCTGCCAGGTGGCCTTTGCTGTGGCTGGGTGGCGCCCGTGGGGAGGGCCCTTGGTCGGAGTAGGTGGCATCAGGGCGGATGACCCGCAATGAAGCGTGGTACATCATCTCTTGCTGGCGGCCAGCCGTCAGCAGTCTCTAAGCGTTCCAAGGCTCAATTCAAGGCTAATGTGTATGACCCCAAATCGTTCCCCTCCCTGGCCACACCGTGGGAGGAACGAAGGGCTATGAATGAGAGCGAAAGATACTCGCCCCGGTATCTCGTCTGTACCAGAGCTGACGGGGAATCTTTTATGTCCGTGAAGCCTCAGTTCTTTGTAGAGCATTTAGTTTGGGGAGGTGGAGGGCTTGTCTAAAATGCGCTCTGGGTCAGTACTGATACAAACGGCATCCTCCGCCCAGTCCCGCAGGTTACTTGCTTGTGACAAGTTGGGGGATGTTAACGTTTCTATTACGCCACATAAGAGTTTAAATATGGTCCAGGGTGTTATTTTCCATAGGGATCTCCTTTTGCAGTCTGATGACGAGCTGCGCGCCAACTTAGAACGTAGAGGTGTTCATTTCGTCCGGCGCGTTCATCGGGGTCCGAGGGACAATCAGGTTGCTACCGGTGCCTTCATCTTGGCCTTCGAGGGTGATACGTTACCGGAAAAGGTCAAGGTGATGGTCTACCGATGTGACGTCAAGCCCTATATCCCTCCCCCGATGCGGTGCTTCAAGTGCTGGAAGTTCGGCCATATGTCTTCCCGCTGCACTTCCAGCCTCACATGTCGAGATTGCGGACGCCCGTCTCATCCCGATACTCCATGTGCCCCGCCTCCCATCTGCGTCAACTGCGGGGAGCACCATTCACCTTGCTCGCCTGACTGCACAGTCTTTCAGAAAGAGCGCAAAATCATAGAATATAAGACCCTGGACCGGCTGACCTATACTGAGGCCAAACGGAAATATGACAGACTCCATCCTGTGAGAATGACATCTTCGTATGCAGCTGCTACAACAACTGTGCTAGCTCCATCAGTTGCGAGACTTCCAGCCAGCTCGATAAGCAGTACGACTCCTTCTGCCCCCTTGCCCGTGGGGGGCTCTCCCCAACCGGTTGCTCCTGCACCACCTACCTCAGGAGCAACCTCCTCCCACCCGACGGGGACGTCCGTCCCCGCTTCTCAGCAGGAGAAGCGCCTAACTTCTTCGGCTACTCTCGCCCGTAAGAGTTCCCTTGGGACGCTCCCTTCCCAGGGTTCCCCCAGCGGGAACGATGACGGCCACCAGTGGCATAAGTCCTCACCAGCAGCCGGGCGTAGGGCTTCACGATCCTCCTCTGTCCCGGAGACTGCGTCGGTGAAGCCTTCCCAGCCGGTGAAACACAAGGTTCAGCGAGAGAAGTCCAAGAGAAAGACCTCTAAGGCTAAAGAACTTGCGGTGGCACCAACCCCACCGCACCTTTCACGCTCTGCGTCTGAGGATGAAGTCGAGATTCTAGCGTCCGCTGAGGACCTTGATCTCGCTGGTCCCTCAGACGCCATGGATGCCTCTCGTCCGGGTACTGAATCGGTGGCAGTGAGTGAACAAGCGGCGTAAATTGCCTTCCCAGTCCTTTCACGCCTTTCTCAGCCATGGACAATACCATCCTCCAGTGGAACTGCGGCGGTTTTTTTCCACCATTTAACTGAGCTCCGCCAACTTCTCAGCCTTCGCCCTTTCTTCTGCATTGCTCTCCAGGAAACTTGGTTTCCGGCGATGCGAACCCCCGCCCTCCGTGGCTATCGGGGTTATTACAAGAACCGAGCAGCTTATGAAAGGGTGTCTGGTGGCGTCTGCATTTATGTCCTTCACACTCTGCACAGCGAGTCTGTCCCTCTCCAGACGCCTTTAGAGGCTGTCGCTGTACGCGTGTGGACGCCACAGGCTGTTACCGTCTGCAGTCTTTACATTCCACCGGATGGTGATGTCTCGCAGCACGTCCTGGCTGCACTGGTCGCCCAATTGCCGCCACCTTTCTTGCTATTGGGCGACTTCAACGCTCATAACCCTCTGTGGGGTGGGTCAGTGGCAACAGGTCGAGGCGCCATCGTTGAGCATTTATTGTCGCAGCTCGATCTCTCGCTGTTAAATGATGGTGCCTTCACACACTTCAGTGTGGCGCATGGCACCTACTCCGCCATTGACCTTTCAATCTGTAGCCATAGCCTCTTACCGTCTGTCCAATGGAGTGTGCATGATGACCTGTGTGGTAGTGACCATTTTCCGATCTTTTTGTCACTACCACAGCGCCACTCTTCTGGGCGCCCTAGCAGATGGGCTATGAATAAGGCTGACTGGGATTTGTTCTCCTCCACTGCCGCTTTTGAGCCTCTCTCTACCGATGACATTGATGCGGTGGTTCAATCGGTCACCACCGGCATCGTTACTGCCGCCGAATCTGCCATTCCCCATTCCTGTGGGTCCCCTCGGCGGAAGGCTGTGCCTTGGTGGTCGCCTGAGATCGCTGAAGCGATTAAAGATCGCCGGCGGGCGCTCCAGCGTCACAAGCGACACCCCTCCCTCGACCTCCTTATCGCCTTCAAACGGCTGCGTGCGCGGGCCCGCCTCCTTATCCGCCAAGGCAAGAAGGAGTGCTGGGAGCGGTATGTGTCCACCATTGGCCTCCATGTCACTCCCTCGCAGGTCTGGGCCAAGATTCGACGCGTCTATGGCTATCGGCCACCTGCCAGCGTCCCTGCGCTCTCACTGAATGGAGCAGTTTGTACTGACTCCGACGTCATTGCCAATCGCTTAGCAGAGCATTTTGCTATGAGTTCCGCTTCTGCGAATTACCCCCAGGCCTTCCGCTCCATTAAAGAGCGGATGGAACGTCGGAGCCTTTCGTTTCGCACCAACCACCCAGAATCTTACAATGCACCATTTAGTGAGTGGGAATTTCGCAGTGCCCTCGCTGCTTGCCCTGATACCGCTCCTGGGCCAGATGGCATCCACTGTCAGATGCTGAAACACCTTTCAGTGGACTGCCAGCGGCGCCTTCTCGATCTTTACAACCGTCTTTGGGTCGAGGGGGAGTTTCCGTCGCAATGGCGGGAAGGCATTGTCATCCCCGTTTTGAAACCTGGAAAGAACCCTCTGGAGGTGGACAGCTACCGTCCCATTAGCCTCACCAACGTTCTTTGCAAGTTGCTTGAACGGATGGTGAGCCGGCGCTTGCATTGGGTACTGGAGTCTCGGGGCCTTCTGGCTCCGTCTCAGGGTGGGTTCCGTAAAGGCCGCTCCGCCACCGACAATCTGGTGAGCCTGGAGTCGGCCATCCGTACTGCCTTTTCCCGCCGTCAGCACCTGGTCGCTGTCTTTTTCGACATGCGGAAGGCGTACGATACGACGTGGCGTCATCACATTCTTTCTACGCTCCATGGATGGGGTCTTCGGGGTCCTCTGCCGATTTTTATCCGCAATTTTCTGTCGTGTCGTACCTTCCGCGTGCAAGTCGCGGCCTCGTATAGTTCCTCCCACGTCCAGGAGAACGGTGTGCCACAGGGCTCTGTTTTAAGTGTCTGTCTGTTTTTAATAGCCATTAACGGGCTTGCTGCGGCCGTGGGAAATTCTGTCTCCGCTTCCCTGTATGCTGACGACTTCTGCCTTTATTACAGCTCTACTGGCATTGCAGCTGTTGAACGTCAGCTACAGGGCGCTATCCGTAAGGCGCAGTCTTGGGCTGTAGCGCACGGGTTTCAGTTTTCGGCAGCCAAGACCTGCGTTATGCATTTCTGCCGGTGCCGAACAGTCCATCCTGAGCCGCGGCTTTATCTTGCCGACGAACTCCTTGCTGTGGTGGAGACCCACAGGTTTTTGGGGGTGGTTTTCGATGCCCGGTTGACTTGGCTGCCTCATATCCGGCAGCTGAAACAGACGTGTTGGCGGCATCTAAACGCTCTGCGATGCTTGAGCAACACCCACTGGGGCGCCGACCGCTCTACACTGTTGCGGCTCTACCAGGCGTTAATCCAGTCCCGTCTGGATTATGGGAGCCTGGCTTATGGCTCAGCATCCCCATCTGCATTACGGGTGCTGGACCCGATTCTCCACAGCGGGATACGCCTTGCCACTGGTGCTTTCCGCACCAGCCCTGTGGACAGCGTACTAGTGGAGGCAGGTGTACCTCCGCTGCGGTTCCGACGCCAACGTTTGCTGGCCGCTTATGCTGCCCATGTTCTAAGCTCGCCCAGGCATCCAAACTATCGTCTCCTGTTCCCGCGGTCGGTCGTCCGTATGCCAGAACGTCGGCCCCGGTCTGGTTGTACAATAGCGGTCCGCGTGAAGGAGCTTCTCTCTGGGCTCCAGGGTTTCACTGTTCCACCTCCTTTCCGGGCTACTTTGCATACACCCCCATGGTGTGTTCGTCGCCCTAGCCTTCGGCTCGACTTGGCACAGGGCCCTAAGGACTCAGTCCCTCCAGAGGCCTTCCGCCGCCGCTTTTATTCTATCCTGGCCACGTATCAGGGCTCTGGTGTTGTTTACACTGACGGTTCGATGGTTGCTGGTCGTGTCGGATATGCGCTCACTCTAGGGGACCTTTCCGAACAACGTTCCTTGCCGGATGGCTGCAGCGTTTACACTGCTGAACTGGTCGCCATCTTTCGTGCCCTAGAGTATATCCGCTCCTGCTCAGGCGAGTCCTTCGTTATCTGTAGCGATTCCCTGAGCGGTTTACGAGCTCTCGACCAGTGTTTCCCTCGTTCTCGTTTGGTAATGGCTATCCACGAGTCTCTGCATACTCTCGCCTGTTGCGGCCGCTCTGTGGTCTTTGTGTGGACCCCCGGTCATGTCGGTATCCCGGGTAACGAACATGTTGACCGCCTGGCGAAAGAGGCCACCAGTCAGCCATCTCTGGACGTTGGCCTCCCAGAGACTGATTTGCGGGCAGTCTTCCGCCGCAAAATCTTGGCGCTATGGGACGATGAATGGCGCGAACTGCCAATGCGCAATAAACTCCGTGCTGTCAAGGAGACGACGGCTGTGTGGCGGTCATCTCTGCGAGCCACTCGCAGGGACTCAGTAGTTCTTTGCCGGCTCCGCATTGGCCACTCCCGGCTGACACACAGTTATTTACTGCGCCGGGAGGACCCTCCTCTATGTCGCTGTGGGGCAGCCTTGACAGTGGCCCACATTTTGCTGGCCTGCCCCCTTTTAGCTGTGGTCAGGCAGACATTTGCGCTGCGTGCTACGCTCCCTGCCCTTTTAACAGACGACTCCACTATGGGTGACTTAGTGTTACGTTTTATTCGGGCAGGGGGATTTTATCATTTACTCTGAGTGTTTCTGTTTTATTTTATTGTTTTGTGTTGACTCTGGCCTTTGGCCTATGATTTTCCACTGGTTTTTTAATGTGTTTCTAAATGGTTGGCTTTTCCCTATTTATTTCTATGGTTGGCCAACCACCGTCACACTCTGTGTGGTTTTAGTTCGTTTTGTCTTGTCCTTGTCTCCGTCTCTCTTGTTCTGTATCGTCTGTGATCTCTTCTGTTCCTCTTTTTTTATTCTCTGTGGGTGTTCTTTGTCTTTGGAAAAAGGGACCGATGACCATGGCAGTCTGGTCCCTTTCATCCCCCAAACCAACCAACCAACCAATCTTCACGTTGATGATACCTTTATCTTAATTGTTACGTATAAATATACGACGATCTATTACTGTTCGCGAAATTGCAGTGCCTGTGTTGTGAAGACGTGCAATGCAATCTTCATTCGGAAATGCCTATACGTCCGAAGGAACATGCACCGTGGTGACTACAACTGCTAGAAAGACAAATTTATTCGCAGTTGCGAATATGGACCACCGCTAGCTGTGTAATGAAATGACGACAGTGAAAATTTGTGCGGGACCCTTTCCCGTTTTACGCGAGCGGTCACCTTAAGCGCTTCGACTATCTGAGCACGACTCACGACCAGGTGCAAACTTTCACTGTCGCCGTCCATGTGTCATATCTGTACTCTTAAATTACAATGATTTTATTCCTGCACAGGGGAGACATTTTATTGGTAAGTCGCAGGTCCAGTATCGGCCGATAAATACTGGCCTATTCCCACGGAAATGCGTGACTCATGGACGACGACGTATGCAAGTTTGATCCTGCCAGTCAGTCGTGCTCGGATAGCAGAAGTTGTTACGCCGACCGCTAGCGCAAAGTGGGAAATCCGGGTTCGAGCACAGGGCCGACACAAATTGGCATTGTCGTCATTCCATTATACGGCTGGAGGTTGTTCATATTCGCAACTGTGAATACATTTCATTTGTTACTGTTCAGTTACCCTATTGGCGATAAATCACTGGAAACGACCCAAAAATACGTACGAGTAACGGCGCGGAATAAGCTAAAGTGGAATGGTCACGTGAAACTAGTCGTAGGAAAGGCAGGTGATAGATTCATTGGAGGAATCCGTAAGGACACGACCACGACCGAAAAATCAGATAAATTAGAGCACATATAGAGGCTTACCGATAGTAGTTCTTCCCATTCAGCATCCTATAAAGGAATAGGAAAATAGCCGGGGTACCAAAAGTAGGCTACCCTTTGCCACATAGGACAAGGTGGTTTGAGGAGTGTAGGTGTAGATTTTCATTTAATTTTCGTTTTATTTCAGGAAAAACGTTATGGTGGTGGTATCATAACAGTAACTCCAGCAATTTTCCAATCTATCAGTGACTCACATATGGATGTATGTATTGCTATTTATACACGTTTTCGCACTCTTGTTTGCCGTTGCCTTTGTTAATGTTTGCTTTCTTGTGGAACTACATATACCTAAGAAGGTGGTGACACACTTCGTAACACGGATTCACCGACGCTCTCAGTAAATGATATTTGTGTGTTCTTGTCTTTGTAAGCCCGTAATATTATACGCCCTGTGCACAGGAAAAAGACATATTTCCTCTAGGAGGAGGAGGAACGCTGCGAACGTGAATGAACTTGCGATTTTATGTTGCATGCAGAGCGGCTACTCTAAAGGGAAGAAAGAAAGTGAAAGTGCATCTTACGAAAGATCAATTTAATGTAGAGGCACGGGCACCGTTTCAAATGCCTCGTAGTTGCTGCTAACGACGCATATGGAGGTCCGGTTCACGTGATAAAATTTGCAACTGAGGCTGACTTTGCCTACAGGACTACGCAGTGAGTGGTAACCACGCCGTCACATCATATCTAAAAATGCCATCGGGCAGCTTAATGCACCAGCGCCTAGCATCAGACTCGTGGAGCAGAACCAAACCCCAGACCGAATCCGCGCACCTGGCTGGTGTACCGACCAACCTCAGAGCTGTGCTTGTGCAACCGGTTTGGCAAATTCAAAGCTGGTTACAACTGCTGCCCCACACACTCCGGACGTGCACTGTAACACGAAAGCCCACAGAGCACGGTTCACTGAGTCACACACGCTCTTCTGCCTCGTTTGTGTATTAAACCCAGGACTTAGCGATTATCCACAGCATGGTTTGTACTGGGGATATCAGTCCTGTAGCAAAATCGAAGAAACTCTGCGGAGTTGCGAAGCGTGTCGTTTCTTGACACTCGCCTGGGTGCCTGAGTTTGAAAATCATTGTCAAAGAAAGATGGCGATTTGGGTTCGTATGTTGGCGAGGGACATAGTTTGACCTGTCGCTAAAGTTCAGTTAAGTTAGCGACTAGGAGGATAATCTCGACAGGAAATGTAAGAAGGGCAGTATTTTACCCGTAGTAGCCGTAATCACTTCAGTTTAGGACTCAATAACAATCTTACGATCTAATATCGACATGGTTGGGAAATGTTGCTCCCTACTAAAACCAGACGTCGTCCGAATAGCGTCACTTCTGTTTCTGAAGTAAATGACTGAAGCGTTCCTTCCGGAAATGAAGTTGTAAATCAGCAGTCTCGACGCTTCATTTCCACCTAGCTTCATTCGAGCGACAGATGTCGCACGCACAAAAGATGGCGAACGTCTGCGTAAAATAAAACTATTGTACGTACGCGAACGCAGCGATTTACTAGAAATGATAACCTGTGGAATACCGGCGACACCAGGAGATTAAGATGAAGCGTCACCACCAAAACTATCAAAAAAATGGTTCAAATGGCTCTGAGCACTATGGGACTCAACTGCTGAGGTCATAAGTCCCCTAGAACTTAGAACTACTTAAACCTAACTAACCTTAGGACAACACCCACATCCATGCCCGAGACAGGATTCGAACCTGCGACCGTAGCGGTTATGCGGTTCCAGACTGTAGCGCCTAGAACCGCACGGCCACTCCGTCCGGCACAAAACTATCATTTTAACTGTTGCTCGAGGAAGCTGACAATGAGGAACCCCTCTGAATTTTATCGAACTAATTGGCGCAGTTGTTAAGATAGTGGAGTGGACTGGTCAAAACGAAATATTTCTGTTTTGCCCTCAGGCTTTTTCTCCTCAGGCTTATTGCAGTATAGTTCCTTTCTACACCTAAGTACATACTACTGAATGGCGGAGGATTATTTGTATCATTGCCTATCATTCCTTTTCTGTTTCACAGGCAAACGATTGCATGTGTGCCTCTCTGTACGACCATATTTTGTTCTCGCGGTCCTTAAGCGAGGTGGAGGTTGCAGGCACCACATAACCTGTTACTTCAACCCTTCCACAACTGAGCGAACTGCTTAGTCTAGGAAGACGAATACGTTAGACGGTTGTTTCGTTTTAACCTTTATGACATTAGGTGGTAAGAAGTCATTTTAGCCGTCTCAGAGCAGTTACTATTAAGACACATGTTTGTTGTGAAATCATGAAAAATGTGCAAACCATACGACCTGCCTATTTGTACCACACAAGACCTATTTCTCGCCATACAGATGCCACCACGGAGATTATCGCAGTGGTTAAGTAAGACACTGGACTTGCAGTCGGGATTACGTAGGATTCCGAACATACAGAGTCCCTAAAGTATTTAATACAAATTCCACGCTGGTTAATTTTCAAATTAATACTATCAGATATTCGGCTTTGTCTCTAATGAAGTTTCCGTCGACGGAACGTTAAAAGTCAGCAGCCCTTCGTCGTTTAATATTTTCTCGAAATTTATCGGAAATATTGTTCCACTATGTTTCATCGCGACCCAAGCCCGTTGCTGTCTGGTGTATTTCATAACTTCTGCGCTTTTGTTTTTTTTAGTCTATATTTGTTTGAATTACTTGAAGGCATACAACATTATCATGATAATGGTGACTGAACTCCTTGACGGTGGATTAAATTGCTCGAATAAATACAGCAACCGTCTGGTTGCTGTATTTATTCGAGTAATTTAATCCACCGTCAAGGAGTTCAGCCACAATTACCATGATAATTTGATACTCGTTTGAAACGCATTGCGGGATTGTCTCGCAAATTGATTAGTGCCGATTCTTTATGCCCTCCCCCTTCCCCCCTCCTCCAGGTGAACTGTTTTGACTAATGACCTCGATGTAGAAGATACATTCAACTCTTACCTTTTGTCTTCATTTTTTCCTTCCATAGCGTTTAAAACATTTCAGTACATAAAGGGAGGGTTCACAGTTACAAGTAAATATCGATGACGGTTGGTGAATGCTGCTGTTCACCTCTTTAAGAATGAGATTTGGTAGTTAAGCCGCCCTCACATTGGATAAGGAAGCCGATGTGGAAGTGGACGCGGATGGGAAATCCAACAGCGTGAGATAGCGAATACGTCACATGTGACGTGCTGGTTAACGTGATTTGCGACTGCAGCACTCTCCAGCGTCAACTGTCGGCCGTATGTGGCTCACAAACCACAGTTTGTTTACGAAAATGGACGCGCGTGAAGTTCCTGCGTTAGCACCATTAAAATGTCCTTCTCCTCCTTTGTCCATATGCTAGTCCTGTTGTTCTGTATGTAGTAAACATAAACAAAAACTTCAGTCAGTATTCATGAACATGTTACAAGACGAAAAGGAAAGTTCGGTGTTCCCAAAATTGAACAAACTCACTCCCAGCAGAGAGCGTACTTATATTTACATAATATCGAATATTACAGAAAATATATCTATTAAATTAATAAGAAAGTACGACCATTTTTAACAAAACACGAAGATGAAAAAAATTGGGTACAGCATGGGGGGAACCAGCTGCACAGGACTTCGTAATGCGACATGCCGATCTACTGTACTTCATTGAAGTAGTGTGACATACCACCTTGAATGTCATTTTGCTATCTCCTAACGATTTTATTACCCAATGCGGTATTAACTGACAATTATAATAAATCCTAGCAAGGAAAAAGTGTTATAATGAACCTTCAATGTGCCGTTGCCTTAAAATGGCATACTTTCATAACATGCACATTATAATACGAAAATAAATGTGGAAATTCCGTAACCGCCACTATGACGTTTCCCGTCTATTGCGACAATAAATCGTATCAATGACGACGCGTTTTCGAGACACATCGAGCGTGATGGTGCCTTGAAACAGCATATAATCGTAGGACTTTACCTGTAATATGAAAAAGCCACCAATTATGGGCTTCATTAGAAAACGGCTAAATCCAATATGGCGTCTCCCAAGTTCTGCCTGTGACGTAGAGCGTTGTCGCCTCTTATTGGTTCAATGTTTCGTAGTACCTTGCCAGAATATTGCAGGACTGACTTTGAGTTTCACGCGCGGCAATGCCTCCTCAACGTGCAGTTACAGGAAGCGACGCCACAAAACTCTTACAGCTCCACTACACGCCCGCTTCAGCTTTTACGTCCCATGTGGGTTCGCTTTGAGTGGACGTGCAGCGTCCCACTGTACACGCCTGGCGACATGCCCGCCAGACGCCACTCTGAGTCACACTGTTGGTACTGCGTCGTCCCTACTCGCCTCGTCTTGGCAAGACAACCATCTGTTACGATCAGAATACTTAACTTTTATTGCTTTATTACTCCGAGGGCACACTGAAGTGGAGACGTGGATTTGGCACAAAAGAACAGTGATGGATGTGTAAATTAAGGGATCATTGCGATATTACCTCGCTCCTAACGTTTGATGATACCCTCCATTCTTCTTTCATCCCCAGCTGCTGTTACGATACTGGGTATAGTACGAATACGTTTCGATATTGTGAAGGAGCAGACCATCTGGCTCAGACGCATGGCAGCATGCTTGTTGTCCTAAAATGGTGTGCGATACTAAACAATCAGTGTATATTTGTTTCTCGTGTTACTGAGTTAACTTGGTCCAAGTATGTACAAACGTGAGAGCATTATACCAATACGTTGGGTATAATCGAACAAAGTAGAGTATATTCACGAGGATGATTTATGCTCTGTCAGTCATCCTGACAAATGCTGGGATGTTTCCTTCAACAATGTCACGGCCAAACAAGTGTCGTCTCGTCATTAAGCACACATGTATACATTTATATGTCGATATATATGACTTAATTATTCCTTGTATTAAGCAGACAACCCTTATATAATGGGAAGAGTTACCCCAAAATATAATACCTTACGACATAAGCGGATGAAAATAAGCCAAGTAGACCAATTTTCGTGTCGAACGATCACTCACATCAGATGCCGTTCGGATAGTGAAAATGGCAGCATTAAGTCTTTGAACAGGATCCTGAACGTGGGCTTTCCACGACAGTTTCCACGACAGTTTACTATCTATCTGAACACCTAGAAATTTGAACTGTTCAGTTTCACAAATCATATGCACATTCTGTGAAATTAAAAGCCAGGTTTTGTTGAATTGTGTGTTAGAAGCTGTAAAAACTGAGTCTTACTGCGATTTAGCCTTAGTTTATTTTCTACAAGCCCTCAACTTAGGTCATGAACTGCACTATTTGAAACCAGGCCACTGTTGCACATAACATCCTTTACTACTAAGCTAGTGTCACCAGCAAACAGAAATATATTAGTGTTACTCGTAGTACTACAGGGAATATCATTTGTATAAATAAGGAACAGGAGTGGCCCCAACACTAATCCCTGGAGCACCTGTACCCCACTCAGACCCCACATCGCAGCCATTCTCAGCATTGTGAATAGTGACCTTTTGCTGTCTATTGCTAAAGAGGTGAACCAATTGTGAGCTACTCTCCGTATTCTGTAATGGTCCAACTTCAAGAGCAATATTTTGTGATCAACATAATCAAACGCTTTAGTTAAATCCAAAAGTATGCCTAGCGTTCGAAACCTCTTGTTTAACCCATCCAATACGTCACAGAGAAAAGAGAATATAGCATTTTCACTTGTTAAACGACTTCTAAAGGCGAACTGTACATTTGATAACAAATCATGTGCTATAAAATGATCAATTATCCTTACATCCACAGCCTTGTCAATAACTTTAGGAAACACTGATGGCATAGAAATAGGTCTAAAATTCTCTACATTATCCTTTCTCCCTTTTTATAAAACATCTTTACTACTGAGTACTTTAATCGTTCAGGAAACTGACCAGTCCTAAAGAAAAAATTACAAATATGGCTAAATACAGGGCTAACATTTGCAGCACAGTACTTTAATATTCTGCTAGGGACTCCACCATATCCATGAGAGTCCTTAGTTTTCAGTGATTTAATTATTGACTCAATCTCCCTCTCATCTGTATCACAGAGGAATATTTCAGACACCAATCTCGGAAAGGCATTTGCCAAGAAAGTTGTATGATTTCTCCTAGAAACTAAATTTTTATTTAATTCACCAGCAGTGTTCAGAAAATGATTGTTAAATACTGTACATATGTGATTTGTCACTAACAGAAATATTTTTACTACGAACTGACTTTACATCGTCGACCTTGTGCTGCTGACCAGACACTTCCTTCACAACTGACCATATGGTTTTAATTTTATTCTGTGAATTAGCTATTCTATTTGCTTACCACATACTCTTAACATTGATGCTGATGAATAGACCAATAAGTAAAGATTGTTTATGAAAAACAGTTTCCGTTACTTTCTGATGACACCTCGTACATATCGCATTAAGACCACAGCGAGAAAATCTGAGAAACTGGAGCTGATACTGAGGCTTATGGGCGAGTATTCTTTCAACGCACCATTCGCGAGTGGAACAGGGAAGAGGGTATAGTTAGTGGTACTACAAATACCCTCCGCTACACACCGACTAGCCGCGCGGTCTAACGCGCTGCTTCCCGAGCGGGAAGGCATGCCAGTCCCAGGCACGAATCCGAGGTCCGGTGTGCAGGCCAGTCTGTGGATGGTTTTTAAGGCGGTTTCCCAACTGCCTCGGCGAATGCGGGCTGGTTCCCCATATTCCGCCTCAGTTACACTATGTCGGCGATTGCTACGCGAACACTGCCTCCATCTACGTGTACACCATAATTACTCTACCTCGAAACCATTTGGGGTTACACACGTCTGGTATTTGAGTGAATTACGACATTGAACACAGAATTTCCTAAGTACATTTGTTCGCTTTAACGCTTCGCTAGCTTTCCCAACTTTATTGGATGGCTCGTACTGGCGTCACTATTTCGTTACTATTCCAGTATAATGTCTTTTTTGTACAAGAACATTCTACGAAAAGCGTTCCCATCTTCTGACTATCCCTGCTAATAGTAAATAACGCACAACACCTTCCAGCCTATTCGAGAACTACTTATTATGTGCTGACATTCTTAATTGACAGCGACCTGCCAGGTTAGCCAAGAGCGCTAATACGCTGCTTCCTGGACTCGGGTAGGCGCGCCGGCCCCGGAACGAACCCACCCAGCGGATTAACGACGTGGGCCGGTGTGCCGGCCAGCCTGGATGTAGTTTTTAGGCGGTTTTCCACATTCACTAGGTGAATACTGGGCTGGACACCGTCCCGTCTCGGTTACACGCCTCGCAGAGATCTGAACACCTTCAGACTCTTCCATGGATTACACTGGAAGCAGGCAGCTGGGGTTCACTATTTCTGCCCCAGGGAGTACGGTTTGGCGGCAGTAAGGGCATCCTGCCACCCCTTAACATCAACCTTGCCAGATCCGATTCTGACAATGCCGACCCTGCAAAACCGAGGGATCAAGGCACAAGCGAAAGAAAGAAGGCGTTGAATACTGTATCCCTTGCCATCAGTATCGTTTCGATCTGAATGCCGGAGAAAAACCGGTCGTAACATCTAGCCAGCGAGAACTGAATTTCTTGTTACCGTTTCAGCAGAGCAATTTCATCCAACAAGTACATTAGCGACTTATGGTTGGATATAGTCGCTTGAAACTGAATAAACGCGATATCATATGGTATATGCTGGTTGTTTTGACACTTCAGATTTCAAAATATTGCTTCTCTGCTGTTAGCATAGTCTATAGCTACAGCGAGAGCTACACTTAGCACACCTAACAGTGATAGAAAATTCTGTGCACATTGTATGAACACTTAAATTAATGGTTTGCTTTATTCAACAGATTTCGGTCGAAAGATGTTCCCTGCGTAGATTTTTTTTTTATGCTCTCGCAATTTTAGTGCTTCACCATCTTCGTTATTGATGTTTTACAGGAGAGTGAAAATTTCATTCTGGAAACATGTGTCCGCAATATCCTTTCTTCAAGTATTGCTAGTCCTGCAAGTTACACAACAATACTTTTGTTAAGTTTGGAAGGTAGGAGGCGAGGTACTGGCTGGGGTGAAGCTGTGAGGACGAGTCATGAGACGTGGTTGGGTAACTCAGTCGGTAGCGCACTTTCCCGCGAAAGGTAAAGGTCTGGCATACAGTTTTACTCTGCCAGAAAGTTTCATATCAGGTCACACTCCGCTGTTGATAGAGGGAGGAAGGAAAATAAGGGTTTAATGTTTCGTCAACGACGTCGTCCTTTGGGACAAAGCACAAGCTCATATTGTGGAAGGATGGGGAAGGAAATTGGTCGTTTTCTTTTCAAATGCTCCATCGTGACATTTGCCGTAAACAATTTAAGGAAACCACTAGTTGGTTCAAATTGCTCTGAGCACTATGGGACTTAACATCTGAGGTCATCAGTCCCCTAGAACTTAGAACTACTTAAACCTAACTAAGGACATCACACACATCCATGCCCGAGACAGGATTCGAACCTGCGACCGTAGCGGTCGCGCGGTTCCAGACTGAAGCGCCTAGAACCGCTCGGCCACTCCGGCCGGCGAAACCACTAGTATTTTGGAAATTACATTTGCTCGTCGGTGAACACGTGTACATTCACAAAAATCATGTAGATTATGAATTAATCTAAAAGTGCTGCCATTAGCACTAAGCTTCTTCACGGAAATCAGCATAAATATATGGATTTTTAAATAATGTAAATTTTTGTTGCTACAATAGTTACTTTTCATTGTTAAGTGCATTGTCGCGTAACATATGTCGCAGCTGTGTGTGTGTGTGTGTGTGTGTGTGTGTGTGTGTGTGTGTGTGTGTGTGTACACTTCCGTTAGGTGAAAAGTGCGCCGCCTCCGTCGACAAGACGTTTAATAAATGGCCCACGTCATACCTGATTTGTTCCAGTCACCCCTGTATAAATAACTACTGCCAGTAGGTATGAAACCGTTGTAGTATCATCTGTTGATAAAAAACCTGTCTATTATGACAATGATTTTTTTCGTTAATAAAGTAAAACACCGTTATATGATTTTCTTACACAAATTGATGGCTCTGCTATGGTATAAATTTGGACAGTTGTGCTAACACAACTTTCCGGAGTATTGGCTATTTAAAAAAAAAAAATTATTTATACTCGTCACGCCGGTCGTTATGACCGAACGGTTCTAGGCGCTTCAGTCCGGAACCGCGCTGCTGCTACGGTCGCAGGTTCGAATCCTGCGTCGGGCATGGATGTGTGTGATGTGCTTAGGTTAGTTAGGTTCAAGTAGTTCTACATCTACATACATACTCCGCAATCCACCATACGGTGCGTGGCGGAGGGTACCTCGTACCACAACTAGCATCTTCTCTCCATGTTCCACTCCCAAACAGAACGAGGGAAAAATGACTGCCTATATGCCTCTGTACGAGCCCTAATCTCTCTTATCTTATCTTTATGGTCTTTCCGCGAAATATAAGTTGGTGGCAGTAAAACTGTACTGAAGTCAGCCTCAAATGCTGGTTCTCTAAATTTCCTCAGTAGCGATTCACGAAAAGAACGCCTCCTTTCCTCTATAGACTCCCATCCGAGTTCCTGAAGCATTTCCGTAACACTCGCGTGATGATCAAACCTACCAGTAACTAATCTAGCAGCCCGCCTCTGAATTGCTTCTATGTCCTCCCTCAATCCGACCTGATAGGGATCCCAAACGCTCGAGCAGTACTCAAGAATAGGTCGTATTAGTGTTTTATAAGCGGCCTCCTTTACAGATGAACCACATCTTCCCAAAATTCTACCAATGAACCGAAGACGACTATCCGTCTTCCCCACAACTGCCATTACATGCTTGTCCCACTTCATATCGCTCTGCAATGTTACGCCCAAATATTTAATCGACGTGACTGTGTCAAGCGCTGCACTACTAACTGAGTATTCAAACATTACAGGATTCTTTTTCCTATTCATCTGCATTAATTTAAATTTATCTGTATTTAGAGTTAGCTGCCATTCTTTACACCAATCACAAATCCTGTCCAAGTCATCTTGTATCCTCCTACAGTCACTCAACAACGACACCTTCCCGTACACCACAGCATCACCAGCAAACAGCAGCACATTGCTATCCACCCTATCCAAAAGATCATTTTTGTAGATAGAAAACAACAGCGGACCTACCACACTTCCCTGGGGCACTCCAGATGATACCCTCACCTCAGATGAACACTCACCATCGAGGACAATGTACTGGGTTCTATTACTTAAGAAGTCTTCGAGCCACTCACATACTTGGGAACCAATCCCATATGCTCGTACCTTAGTTAGGAGTCTGTAGTGCGGCACCGAGTCAAACGCTTTCCGGAAGTCAAGGAATATGGCATCCGTCTGATACCCCTCATCCATGGTTCGCAAGATATCATGTGAAAAAAGGGTGAGTTGCGTTTCGCAGGAGCGATGCTTTCTAAAGCCGTGCTGATGCATGTACAGCAACTTCTCTGTCTCAAGGAAATTGATTATATTGGAACTTAGAATATGTTCGAGAATCCTGCAACAAACCGATGTTAAGGATATTGGTCTGTAGTTTTGAGGATCCGTCCTTCTACGCTTCTTGTATACAGGCGTCACCTGCGCTTTTTCCAGTCACTCGGGACTTTACGTTGGGCAAGAGATTCGCGATAAATGCAAGCTAAGTAAGGAGCCAATGCAGTAGAGTACTCTCTGTAAAACCGTAGCGGTCGCGCGGTTTCAAACTGTAGCGCCTAGAACCGCTCGGCCAGTCCGGCCGGCTGCAAAACTTTACTCCAGTCGATAGGTACTCTCACATTTAACCATTCGAGAATCAGCGAAGATCGCTTATATTTCCGTGCAGCTACGTTTGCGGCCGCGACGCTGCCGCGGAAGATACCTCGAGATTCGTGCTCCCAGGCCTTCTTGTCGCGTGTCATAAAGGAAACGTGCGCTTAACACAGATCGCGAAGGTGCCTTTGTTATGTTCTTCACCAAACAGTTTGGTCAAGGGCCAGCGTGCCGACCTAGTAGTTTTATTCGGTTCCTGTGCGCGCGTGTATCGCTTCTTGTTAAGTCCGATGCTTCCAGAAAGGTCTTTAGCCTCTGCGATGCACGTCTCCTCGTTGCGTCCTCTGAAACAGTTTGGCTGCGAGCACTTTAGTTGGTTGGTTGGCGAAGGAGACCAGACTGCGTGGTCATCGGTCTCATCGAATTAGGGAAGGATGGGGAAGGAAGTCGGCCGTGCCCTTTCAGAGGAACCATCCCGGCATTTGCCTGGAGCGATTTAGGGAAATCACGGAAAACCTAAATCAGGATGGCCGGACGCGGGATTGAACCGTCGTCCTCCCGAATGCGAGTCCAGTGTCTAACCACTGCGCCACCTCGCTCGGTGCGAGCACTTTCCCGTGAACTGTTGCCAAACCGCTAATGAGTTCAGAGTCTGGTTGAATCATCACGATTGCCTTCCGTTATTAGTTCCACGTGACGCAGTTGGTTTCTTCCGTGTTAGGCAGAAGCTAATTTATCATCACTCCGTTAAAGAGTAAGAAATCTGAACTGCAAACGATTAAGATTGCAGGACGTCCATTACGTTTCAATGGCCATGCCCACTCGAAATCAGAAGGAACAGCTAAGTAGCATGAATCAAGGCTGCTCCCACATGATCAATTGTAAAGGGATAAAGCGATAAGGTTTATTGCTTCAAATGAGACTGCAAGAAGAATGTAAAAATTTCAGTTCCTATGGGGACAGGTGTAAATATTACCGAACTATCAGTTTAATAAGTCATCATTGCAAAATACTGTTTAGAAATACATAAGAATGGAAAAACTGGTAGAGGCCGACCTCAGGGAAGACTGAAATCCGGAGATATGTAGAAACACGCGAGGCAATATTGACCCTACGACTTGTCTTACAAAAATGGTTAAAGAAAGGCAAACTTAAGTTCATAACATTTTTAGATTTGACTAAAGCTTTTGATAATGTGAACTGGAATACATCTTTTGAAATGATGAAGTTATCAGGGGTAAAATACAGGTAGCGGAAGGTTATCTACAATTTCGATAGAACGCTGGCTGCAGATAAAAAAGGCTAGGAAAATGAAAGTAAATCAGTATTTGATAAGTGAGTGAGAGAAGGCCAATCCCCGAAGTTATTCAATGTCTGTATTGAGGAAGCAGTTAAAGAAACAAAGGAGAAATTTGGAAATGGAGTGGAAGTTCAGGGAGAAGAGAGAAAAACTGAGGTTTGGCATTGGAATTGCATCTGAGACGGCATAGGGTTTGAAAGAGCAGTTGAACAGAATAGATATTGTCTTGAAAAAAGGTTAGCACATGAATGTCAACAAAAGTAGAGTATGAGTAATTGAATGTAGTCTAATTAAATCAGGTTGTACTGAAGACATTTTTTTATTGTGATGTAGCTTTATAGTGTCTAACGGGGCGAAAGTAACTGCTGAATAATGAAATAGTTAATTTCAAAATGAACAAACAGCTGACGCAGGAAAATGACTCCCTTCACGCATTTTCGATAGTCTTCCACTTAAACTGCGCCGGTTTCCTGAAGCATGGGAGAGCGATTGATCCCATTCCCAGTCAGTATGTGATTTTTAGAGAAGTATGAATATTTGGTAGACACTGCCTTATCTGCCACTTTCGATGACAAAGCGAGGCGGCGGCGTATCGATTAAGGCATTGGTCACGCAGGCTGAAGTTTTCTGCAGTTTCCAAAGTCACTTTAGATTGACGTCGCTGGCGATTCCTCCCAGTTATTCTTCAGTTGAGCCTGCATTCTCTAAATATGGATCTCGACATCCGCCAAATTTGAAAACTCTGGAATCTCTTCATTCTTTTCCCAGCGCACCATAGTCAGGCCCAGATCTAACGGGGAGGGGGGGGGGGCGCTTCATATGATTTTGAAACGCGTCCCTGTTGGTTTTTGAAAACACATTCTAAGTTGATTTCGAGTCATAAGTTAATTTTGAATGTGTGATTATTGTACGTGATGTCTCTGTCAGGGGAATCCCGTCGCATCTAGAAATAAAAAACTTCCCGAAGACAAAAGGGGACGGGGCTATACGAGCTGAGCCGAATAAACCCGAATAGGTGAATGCCAATCGCTGTTTATGTGGTTGATTGGGTGATCGAATGATAAGCGTGTTATAATTACTAGCGAAATCCATAGTCACCCTGCCGGAGTGGAAATAAACGACTAACAGGAATAACAGGTAAGAAAGATTAATATGGAATCTTTTCGGTGTATACAAGAAAAGGAAACTTTGGCAGAAAATTTTTGCCAGGTTGCTACACTAGTAAGGGTTAGTTTACAGTACCCGGTTTGCAGCCGCTCAAGTTCTATTCTCTGAATAGCGCGGTAAACGGTTTTTATGAACACACAATAACGCCTAAACGCAGAATAAACGCGGGATAATTAAACGGGTGATTCTGGCAGGGTCAGTGAAGTTAACCGGAGAATAAGTTTTGACGGTGGCAGGAATATTTACAGAATTACGAATGACAAGATTTTTTGTTAGAATGAGGAGGGAGAAGAAATGGGGATGTCACGCACATTATATGGAAGAACACGACTATTCCAAATTTATATAAAAATTTCGTACTACTACTTTTCGATATCATGCTTGAGAAAGTGGAGCGTATGAATGAAATGTGAAATGATTTCCTAAAATAAAACTTTTTGCTTGTAGTAGGCCTAATAGGCATTTGATATTGATACTTCGTGAATTATATTCTGTCACGTTATTTATGTAAATGAGTTACCGGTACCATAAAAATGACCATTTGTGCCAAAACAGTCCCACTTATTTGCCGTGTGTTACAATTGCTGCAGTATTAGAAAGGTGTATTTCGTTGTATCTAGCGTTGACAAAATAGACATAATCAAATCGAGAAACCCCACCATTCTTGAGTACTCTTCGTATTAACAGCTTTTTCAGTATTAGAGAACGATATTTTGATTTTTCATGTAGCAAAACGTTTGACAAACTTTGATGAGGTAATAGATTCTTTGGCAGAAATGAGAGCACGCAAAACTGTAGCAAGATTAGAGAGAAAAAAATGCGGGGACCTAAGGATTGAAGAAATCTCTATTGTCTTGCTCGTCTCTTGTATTTGCTGGTTTTATGTTTTCTATATTTAATTTTATGTTACACAAAAGAAAGTTGTTAGCTAATAGGCAATAAGCAGTGCAAGTTTTTTAAAGAGTTCTTATTCTACCGGTTACAAATAATCCCATCCAATATTAATTGTGAGGTTTTTTTTTTTTTTTTTTTTTTTTTTTTTTAAAGGGGGGTACGATGTCAAACTGGCCGACTGGGAGCAGGAGAGGCTCCACAGGACATTTTAATTTCCACTGTCCTGATTATAGGTTTGATGGCTGCCACTACAAAATATACGAGTTTGAATTCCACAGAGCGAAATAGTGACGTGCGATAGAAGAATGCTGCGTGAAGAGACGTGGTACTGCGCTTTGACACACATAACATGTCTTACGTTTCCTCGAACATATATGTTTTACATATCAAACTCTTCAAAAGGTATGTGTAACAAAATGAACATATTTTTGAAAAATCAATTTTTAAATTTTTGACGTTCTATCTCAAACGCTCGAGGGGAGGGGAGGGGAGGGGTGCCACTATCAAGTTTTTGCATCGGTTCGGAAATGTAGATCCGGGGCTGACCATAGTACCAAAGGCTTACACGATCAAGAAATGTGATCATATTTTCCAGACGGAACGTCGAAGGCGCTATGGAATAAGATAAAGTTTAATTACAAGACCTTCCAAATACGACAGGCTCCAAAACGTGTAGGTAGGTAAGACGTGAAAGCGAAGGCGCTCATTTTAAAAAAGTAGCGAAAGGGAATAAATGTGTTTCACAAGAAAACAATATCAGCGCTAGTAGCCATGCCTGCTTGAAAATGACGTTAGCATCATTGGTAGTCGAACCCATTTCAGATAGTTATTCGAAAAACTGGAACATTCGTTGAAGAAGCATGAATATTAAGATTAAACCTCGATACTTAAAACAGGCCAATACTAGTAAACATATCATGAAGTATACCATTATTTTTCTCGTTGGAAACATGTTGATGTTAGAACGTTTTGGAAGGGGTTATTGTTATACAGCTAAATTTCACAAGCTTTACTCTTCTGCATAAAATAATTTGCCGGATCGGGTGATAAAATCCGTAGCAATGATTAAGCTCTGTGTGTTCTAGAAAAGCTGATTATCTAATTAATAGTATTTTAAAAGTTCATTAATAAAATTTTCTTACCACACGACTAAAAGATAAAAGAATTCCCAAATTCAGAGACGCATGACACTTTCTGAGATGCAAGACGACAAAAATGCGTCTTTTTATAATACACTCCTGGAAATTGAAATAAGAACACCGTGAATTCATTGTCCCAGGAAGGGGAAACTTTATTGACACATTCCTGGGGTCAGATACATCACATGATAACACTGACAGAACCACAGGCACATAGACACAGGCAACAGAGCATGCACAATGTTGGCACTAGTACAGTGTATATCCACCTTTCGCAGCAATGCAGGCTGCTATTCTCCCATGGAGACGATCGTAGAGATGCTGGATGTAGTCCTGTGGAACGGCTTGCCATGCCATTTCCACCTGGCGCCTCAGTTGGACCAGCGTTCGTGCTGGACGTGCAGACCGCGTGAGACGACGCTTCATCCAGTCCCAAACATGCTCAATGGGGGACAGATCCGGAGATCTTGCTGGCCAGGGTAGTTGACTTACACCTTCTAGAGCACGTTGGGTGGCACGGGATACATGCGGACGTGCATTGTCCTGTTGGAACAGCAAGTTCCCTTGCCGGTCTAGGAATGGTAGAACGATGGGTTCGATGACGGTTTGGATGTACCGTGCACTATTCAGTGTCCCCTCGACGATCACCAGTGGTGTACGGCCAGTGTAGGAGATCGCTCCCCACACCATGATGCCGGGTGTTGGCCCTGTGTGCCTCGGTCGTATGCAGTCCTGATTGTGGCGCTCACCTGCACGGCGCCAAACACGCATACGACCATCATTGGCACCAAGGCAGAAGCGACTCTCATCGCTGAAGACGACACGTCTCCATTCGTCCCTCCATTCACGCCTGTCGCGACACCACTGGAGGCGGGCTGCACGATGTTGGGGCGTGAGCGGAAGACGGCCTAACGGTGTGCGGGACCGTAGCCCAGCTTCATGGAGACGGTTGCGAATGGTCCTCGCCGATACCCCAGGAGCAACAGTGTCCCTAATTTGTTGGGAAGTGGCGGTGCGGTCCCCTACGGCACTGCGTAGGATCCTACGGTCTTGGCGTGCATCCGTGTGTCGCTGCGGTCCGGTCCCAGGTCGACGGGCACGTGCACCTTCCGCCGACCACTGGCGACAACATCGATGTACTGTGGAGACCTCACGCCCCACGTGTTGAGCAATTCGGCGGTACGTCCACCCGGCCTCCCGCATGCCCACTATACGCCCTCGCTCAAAGTCCGTCAACTGCACATACGGTTCACGTCCACGCTGTCGCGGCATGCTACCAGTGTTAAAGACTGCGATGGAGCTGCGTATGCCACGGCAAACTGGCTGACACTGACGGCGGCAGTGCACAAATGCTGCGCAGCTAGCGCCATTCGACGGCCAACACCGCGGTTCCTGGTGTGTCCGCTGTGCCGTGCGTGTGATCATTGCTTGTACAGCCCTCTCGCAGTGTCCGGAGCAAGTATGGTGGGTCTGACACACCGGTGTCAATGTGTTCTTTTTTCCATTTCCAGGAGTGTATATTGAAGAAGGAAGAAGTGAACCAGTATTTCACAAAGGATCACCCTGTCTGACATGAAATAACACGAGAACGGCAAAGCGCAGCTATGATAGCTGTCAACAAAAATAAAATGCTACGCGATAAAATTCAAATTCACAAATATAAAATTTGATTCCAAATGTGGCTGATAGGCGGCTTCGGATGCTGTCGCTGCTTAGAGAGACTATATAGGCTCTCTAATGCTGCTATACTGAAAATGCTATGACATTTGATACGGCGTCATTCAGCTAACGTGAGAAAGTGCGTTCCACGAGTTGCGGCTGAGTTACAATTAAAGATTTCAACTGTGTAGCGAATCCTGTGGACATCTTACGTTTTTTGGCACTAGATAGTATTTAACACATTCGTGCGGTGCAACAGATGGACGAGTATGTGAACACCAGGCATGCCATGATTGTTATTTAATTGATCTGTTTCCATATGATTCGCCGTTTAGGCCCATTTTCATTTGAACGGTTTCGTTAACAGACAAAAATGGTGACTTTTGTGAACGAAAACCTGTATTTGTTTCACGAGGGGACCATTACTTTTCCTAAATTCCGTAATCGAATCATCGCTTTTGACTGTTGTACATTTACTGGGGCGCGCAGTGACTGTCCATCGTACTTCCCCGACCTGATCCCTACGATTATGTTATGTGCGGATATTTGATGTATATACAATGGCCACGTGTGTTGGAGAAGCGCATTTACAAATCATCTGACTCTGTGGGGCAACGACAGCGCCCGCATTTGTCGAGAAGCATTGGAACTGTAGAAAGTTTATCCCATTTTGACTGGTTTCCTAGTGGAGAGAACTCATGTTGCAACCTTGTATTTCTTGGCGCTTTTGCACTGCTTCGAAGTTAGGGAGCCGATTATGAAACATTCGGAAATAACTTTTTTGATGGTGACGGCTAATTAAACTTTTATTAAGAAGTTGTTTAATTCAAATAGCCAGCAGTTCCCTTTCATTGATCAAAATAACGTGTTCTGGTGCAGACAAAAATCATTTTCTTCATGAAAATTACGTTTTTGTTATTAACGTATCCAAAGCAATAGGAAATCTCACGTTAATGTTGTCAAGTGGCAGCACGTAAAGAGTCCAGTACTCCTCTACCGGACTTTCTAGACAAACTCGCTACCCACTGACAACGAGTCATGAGGGACAATCCGTTGCAGACCAAGTGGATTCGAGTGTAACGTAGCAGTTTTCGAGAAATCTAAACATTCGATCCGCTAAACGTGTACTTGAGGGGAAAATTTGTTGACAATTGGGATTGTGACCAGGTGCTACTAGATCTGCATTCATCTCTCAGCTTCTCTGGACGTGGTTTAAAATTGCACTACTTTTTTGTTTCTAAAAAGAAAAATAGGGCAGACAGAGTTACCACTTACAAGATGTACCTGCAACATGTTTTGAAACCCTACGCCACACACAAAGAAATTGCTTAGAAGTAAATTTTGTCCGGTCTGCGTTACTGCCAACATCCCTTAACCAATTGCAACAGCAGGCCGACCGAATTAGCGTGGAAACTATCTTCCACGATGACATCGACACTTCTGTGATAATCTCTATGCATGATTGCAGTACTACATTGTAGCTGGAAGAGGCTGTGCCGGATACTGACCCCTTATAACCTCCTGACCCCTGCCGTTTACTGAGTA
The DNA here is from genome assembly GCF_023864345.2 of Schistocerca serialis cubense. NCBI lineage: Eukaryota > Metazoa > Arthropoda > Insecta > Orthoptera > Acrididae > Schistocerca > Schistocerca serialis. The sequence continues at coordinate 375,494,060 of NC_064640.1, forward strand.
GATCTCTTCTCAACAACTGACAGATACCATTCACTGTTACTTCGGTGCTCATGTCGCTGCTATGTTAAGGGGAGTTGGAACGCCCTATACCGACAATGTTAAATTTAGTGAGTTGGCTTCTCTGTATTTCAGGAACCACTGCAGCCATTGACATGAAACTTTTACAGGACATTAAACTGTATGTTCTGAGTCTACTGAACAACAATAATTGCATTTCAGCCACTGCTTTCGGAAATACAATTTTTTAATTACACGGTTAAAATTATGTGTACTTTTTTGTACGTTATCCTAAATAGTTTTAACTATGCATAACATTATGTTCTTCTTTTAGTTCAGTAGACTCAGGATATGTATATTATTACTCCCTGAAAATCTGAATACTCTACTCGAAGTGCCGGCCGTGTGGCCGAGCGGTTCTAGGCGCTTCAGTCCGGAACCGCGCTGCTGCTGCGGTCGCAGGTTTGAATCCTGCCTCGGGTATGGATGTGTGTGATGTCCTTACGTTAGTTAGATTTAAGTAGTTCTGAGTCTAGGGGACTGATGACCTCAGATGTTAAGTCCCATAGTGATTAGAGCCATTAGAACCATTTCTACTCGAAGGGATTTCTGAGCTAAGGAAAAATGCAACAGAAAATGTAAATTTTCAGGAACGGCTTCTAAAGTTTCAAAGGACTGTAAGTCACTTAATACACGTTTAATTTTTTAATTTTTGGTCACTCAGAAGCACCCTGCACCATACTGTATATCATCCTCTTGATCTTTTTCCAAGTTTTTTCTTCTTTTCTTCTTTCTGGACTCCTTAGTGGCCAACTATGCTACATACTCTGCTTTATCAATGCGAACCTTCTCCATCCGTTCAAGTTCTCCGATGCAGTTTGCTCCATGATTTATTCCCATATGCTGTAGCACTTTCACCCTATCAACGTTGCCATCATTAAAAGCAATAACAGCATCACTGACACCCCACTTTAGTGTCTTCATTCCAACAAAAACATTTTTTGGTAAGCGAGTCCATATAAGATTATTGAACGATTCATTGGGATTTTGAGTCTGACCATGCAGACACAGCTTCAGTAAATCTGGATTTGCCAGGTCTGTGTAAACAGGTTTTATGATACCCATGACTGCTGCTGGGGTGGAATGTTTATGGCTGTATGAAGTGTTTGAGTACTGGGCATTGTGGTAATTGCACCATGAATTAGGTCCAGGGGGGCAAAGGTGGTGTACTGGTTTTTCATCAGTTGACAGTCTGTGGAAGTAGGTAGCCCATACTGCCTGCTTCATTTTCTACAATTTCTCAGTATTATATCTGATGGCCATCCCATAATACTGCTGTAGTTCATCAATCATTTTGTCTGTCAGCCTGCCTCTTACGGTTTTACCATCAGAAAGTTTCTTGTCTCTCAAAATTTGTTTCAACCTCCTCAACCTGGTGCCCATCCTCTTGTGGACATGACCACCACATTCCAGTTTTGTGATAATCTTCCTAGCATAAGGCTGAGCGGCACGTAAAAATTTTATCATTTTCAACCGGTGTATATAATCATTTTATTTGGAAAATTGCAAATTCTATAAAGAGATAAAAATCCGAAAATTTGAAAAAAAATTTCCATTCTAACTTCCCTTAAATGTAAGAAAATAAAAGTTCTTTTTTACTTTTTTGTATTGTGCAGTTATTATGATCTTATGTCTTATGAGCCCTTTTTATCTTTAACAAATTACCGAAAGTGCTTACAACAGTAAATAAACGCGATAGCGATTGTTTTTCTACAATAATTTACTGAAATGTGCGCCAAGAAATCGATCCGTATGTCTGCCCCTATGGTTCGTATACAATGCACAGCATTTTTAATATTTGAATAAAATGCTAGACCATTGTTTCATCGCACTCATTTTTTCGCTATTGCGTTGAAATTTTGTGATGCCTTAGCACAATTGTTTGTATGTGGTAATAATGATGCGATGCCATACACTGATGTGTACGGTAGTTCGTGCAAAATCAAGGCATATCTTTACGACAAGGCCGCGATATGGTCCAGTAGCTGTTTGTTAGCTAATGTCTTGGCATATATCTCTGGACTCTAGGACGTCTAGTTGGACACTGGAAACGTCCGTCTTCAGAGGATGAGTACGGTGGGCTGGAACAACGTACCGAAGACACCGCTAAAAAATAGCAACTCTAAGGTAAAATGGCCGACTGAGAATTAACTTGCCCAAGGCCAGGAGGGGGTAGCAGCCAGACATAGAAACATTTCTTTGAGTATTCGTTTGGCACCATTTCTTTGAGTATTCGTTTGGCACATGAAAAAAAATTGGCACCAAGGAGACCTCCTGCAAGCAACGGATTAATGACGCTAAACCGCGTGGGATGGAAAAGGCACAACGGACGAACAAGCGCTAGTAAATGATGTGACAAAGAAGAGCGAGAGTAGAACGACAGCTTACCACACGGTTCTGTGCTGTTGGAGTCTTGGAGGAGTCAAGATGTCTCACTTAGCGGCACAGCAGGGGACCACCCCTACAAATGTATGAACGTAGTATCAGCTAAACATGCAATAGGTCCGTTTAGAACTCACGTAAATATGGCTATGACACAATAGAAAGCACACTCAGCGCTAGTGAGAAAACAGATAATCAGATGGCGCGCAAAACTAGCCATACATGAAGAAAAAACCATGTAAAAGAAATACGTAGATTAAAATGCGTACGTGCAAAACGTAAGAGGTCATACGAATTATGTAATAAAGATGCCCATGTATGAACAAAGGAAAAAGGTAAAGGTCAAATGATGATAGCGTGATACTAGCGAATGAAGTGTGTCATAAATGCCCAATTATGCGCAGTAAATTGGCTAAAATTGAAAGTGCATGTACAGCGCATGCACTCAATAACCAACAGAATCAAACATCAAGGTACCAGAATCAGGAGTTTCAAAAAGAAAGATCTGTCCTGAGACATAAAAAATACATAACAATGTAAAAATGAAAATGTCATAAACTAAATCCTTTTAAAAATCCCATAACAGTCCTCCCCGTAACTTCTCTCATACCAAAAAGGGCAATATTAAAATAAATACAGAAGTATCATTGCATCAACATTGTAAATATCAGTAACTTTGAATCATTATGTACTTGAATTTTTACTAATAAGTTGGTCGTTCAGTAAATTGTCGTTATCGGCATACACGTATTTAACAATTTCTAACTCCTCGAGCAGATTTCCCCTTCTGAGCAAGATGTTTTCCAATGTGGGAGACTGGTGCCCGCTTGACTTAAGATGCTTGGAAAAAGCGGAATGCTGTTTAACCTAGCCTTTCTCAGTCGTCAAACGCACACAAATCCTTCATACTTATGTGTGAGAGGTCGCTCATTCTGAATGTAATTGTGTTGAAATTTATTACCGGTAGTGAAGACAACACGCGTGTCCTGATTCCTAACAAGCTTAGCCAGACCGTATGAGAGATTCCTCGTGAACGGTATCCTCACAAATCTGGATTTCGAAAACAATGAGGCGGGTGAACTGTACTCTCAGTTACTGATAATGTTTCTTTATACACTTTATCTAGTATTGCAGGACTGTAAGCGTTGCTTAGAGCAATGTGTTTCAAGTCCCCTAATTATTTTTGTATGGAAGATGGGCTGAGAGGTATCTCACCAATGCGGAATACCATAGATTTGATAAAGGTTTGTACTGGTGAGACGTGAATTATAGGGTCGCTACTGGTGGATACGAGATGTCAAATCGAATCCCATGAAGCTGAAGCTGCAGTTCTAAATAGTAAAACATTCTATTATGGTCCATCGCGTCGTGAGTGAATATCACGTTTGGGTGTAAGGCATTAAATTCTTCTGCTATTAAGGGAATGTCAGAGACAGGGCCGTTCGAGATAATAATGATGTCGTCTACACAACGGCGACAGAAGAGGACATGATGCATGAATGCATCCATTTGTTTTACATAGTTTTATATTCATGTACGCGCCTTATGGCTACTTTTGCTCGCCATTTGCTTACCTTTTTCCACGCCCACGCTGTGTGTACTTTCTTGTCTGCCGTAAGGGCTACACACGCACTGACCAACCGATCGATCGACCGACAAATTGGATGTGTGTACTGTGTAAGTGTTTTGACCGACCAATCGACCGACGAAATTACCTTGTCAGAATGTCCCGCGGATAGGACCACCCAAAAAGCCGAAACCCCACCCCCCACCACAAATTGTACCTTGTGTACCGCTGTCGTGCCAACCGCACGACGTAAGTTCGTCTTTTGTCACTGCGCGCAGGATTAAATGCTGTTCTAATATCATATACATCACAGGATGTGGGACGTACAGCGACATAGATTCAAAAAATTAAGCACTTTTTCATTTTTCAGATAAATCCATAATCGTTTCATGTGGCCCACAGAGAAAATAAGTTTGTCGACGTTCTGTATTTCAGTTTTTAGGCTTTATTTCAGTTACTTACCGGAAACTAAATCTAAAAACAGAAATATCGGCATTCAATAAAATATACTTGCTTTATTGTTATCAGTGTTAAAAAAAAGTCCAGCCTGTATCCAAGCCCTATGCTATGAAAAGCGAAGTGTGAGATTTTGTTTACGGCACTAATAGTTGGTAAATGCTTCATTTCTTACCCGTCTGTTGTTTTATTTATTACACGATGTACGCCACCACCATCTGCAGTCTTTCTTCTTCCAACTTGAAATGAGTTCCTTGACGTCACCGATCATCTATTATGCTACATACATAAATTAATAACGTTTTAATGAAGGTCTTTTGTTTTATTTGTTTTGATTTACCATCATGTATTTCCTCAGTCAACTATAAATCACGTTGCAAGTTTCAGAACTCAATTCAGTTAATAATTGTAGGGATTTGAGGTCCTCTTAACTTCTGTTAGCGGCTAAAAATCGTAATGTAGCTAACAGCCTCTTCTCGCAACTTACAGCCTCTCTCATGACTGTATTCTTTTCGTTAAGAATGGTTTGATGATGCTCGACAGCTCCGAACTACATGATTCATCCATTCTTAGATAATTATGAAAATAATTGGCTCCCAGCTGCTTAAGTAACAGAACTGGGGTGAATTTCTTTCCTTGCAAAATGGTTCATAATGGCTCTGAGCACTATGGGACTCAACTGCTGAGGTCATTAGTCCCCTAGAACTTAGAACTAGTTAAACCTAACTAACCTAAGGACATCACAAACATCGATGCCCGAGGCAGGATTCGAACCTGTGACCGTAGCGGTCGCTTGGTTCCAGACTGTAGCGCCCAGAACCGCACGGCCACTCCGGCCGGCCCCTTCTTTGCTCACAGCTTCCTCTCGGCTTGTTACTTCTAAAACAGCCAAGGCAAACCCCCGTTTTTGCTTCTATGTAAAGCCCAGCGGGATCTCGTAGAACATAAACTCAGTGAACTAAAGGCCAAATCAGAGCAACAGGACGATACTGTAATGGCGGAGTGCAGTCGGTTGAGTGTTTGTAGGCTGTCACGGAAATGGTCGGTCGGTCGGCCGGCCGATAAATTGGTGGGTGTGTAAGGAAGTAAAGTCCTATTTGTGTGAGCGCTAAACGGACCTGTTATTCCGTTCACAGCTGATGCCGCGTTTATACTTTTGTAAGCATGGTCCAATGCTGTGCTGCTATGGCGCCATCTTACTGGTTAAATGAAATTTATTATATCGTATCGTCGTCTTTATTAGACATAACGTGGTATCCTTGAGACGTTCGTGACATTCTGCTTGTTGACATTCCTTCCTGGATCTTCAGCCTATGATTTATTGTTGTTCTGATATTTCGACAGTATGAGTGGCTAGCGTTCTTCAAAAAAATGTTCAAATGTGTGTGAAATCTTATGGGACTTAACTGCTAAGGTCATCAGTCTCTAAGCTTACACACTACTTAATGTAAATTATCCTAAGGGCAAACACACTCACCCATGCCCGAGGGAGGACTCGAACCTCCGCAGGGTCCAGCCGCACAGTCCACGACTGCAGCGCCTGAGACCGCTCGGCTAATCCCGCGCGGCTGGCTAGCGTTCTTCACCATTGGCCTTTTATTACTGGTGACGCCGATAATGCCAGCCATTCGTACTAACGAACCCCCAGAGAAACGAATAACATGATATGTTTGCATATGCAGTTCTGTCTGTTGTAAATCGGGCGTAGGATGTTTTCTATAATTTCTTACTTCTTTGATCTTTAATGATCTGTATTTGTGAAACATGTGAAGTTGCACTAGAATCAAGTTAAGCTGTAGGTGGCAACGCAGTTCAGTTAAAAACCTAGGCAAATAGCGGGATGGTTCCTTTGAAAGGGCACTGCCGACTTCCTTCCCTAATGCGAAGACCGATGACTTCGCTGTCTGGTCTGCTCCCCCTATACAACCCAACCCAATTCAGTTAAAAGGCAAGAGCGTATCGCCTGCAACAGGTTAAGTGCTGTGCCATTCAAGTCAACGTTCGGTTTTAGGATTATGGTTTGCTCATTATGTGAAGTATTTCTGTTGTACGTGTAAATTTTACTCAGAGTTTTTATATGAAACAAGCGCAAGTAATGTTTTTATGTTTGTGGCAACAGATAGGTATTATGGTGAAAATTTTAAGCGCTTCAGAGTGAAACACACCACTATTCAAGGTGGACGAGGCGAACTGTGTAAATATTTTGCGACGTGGAACATCTCAAAGGCTGACAAGCCACTTATATTTGTTTGTATCTGGTTTCAAGCACAAAGCGCTAATCTTCGCACTTTTTCATCTTTTTAAACGTTCGTTTAACGTGTAATCATGATCATTCACGCAGCGTCATAGTCAAATCACATTTCTTCCCCATTCTGTACACGGTGTTATGAAGGATATATGGAGCTGATAAGCGTATAGCGTCGTAAACGCTGGACTGAGCTTGAAGCACGTTGACGTGTGTGCTACGTCCGTTCAGTAGACGTTTAGTAATGGTCCTGATGACTGCTGATAATGTGTATGGTGTGTGTAGCGTGTGCATTGTTTGGCAGTGAAAAATAAATGAATAGGATAGCACTAGTTTTTACAGTAGTAAATATCTTCTTTTCAAAACAGTGTTGTATACTAGGGATAAACCGCACGAAGCTGCTCTGTTTTCAACAGACTCGCCCCGTATTCGGAAGTATGGAGTCTCCAAAAGACTGCTATCTCCGTCTGGCCATCCTTACGTTGGTTTTCGTATTTTTCCCTAAATGATTTCAAGCAAAAGTTCTTGCCACAAGGCCACCGCCGGCAATTTTTCCCCATCCTTGTCAAACTAGACCTTTAAGTACGTAAATCCGTGCATGTATGAATTATATTTTTGTTCATTTCTTAATTTGTAATACCATGACATGTGTCGGCGGCTGCTTCTTATTTTTCTTCTTCTTCTTCTTCTACTTCTGCTGCTGCTGGCGTGCTGCATAACGCTTAACGAATCAGATGTCGAAAGTAACCCGTGTGCTCTGGCGAAATAGGATAACACAGCCGTCAACAACAGAACTGAACTGTAGCGAGTTTTAAATGTGTTCAGAAACATAGTCATCCCGTTTACTGCACAAATATCTAATTGTACAGCTATACATCGCAAGTCAGCAAGGGGTGTGTAACAGAGGTACTTGCACCACTTCCATCTACAGCGCCCCCACTCCTTTTCCTTTCCAATAGCGAATTGTGCGCTTTTTCGACCTGCATTTTACATAGCTGGTTTGAATCTTTTTACTCTTTTTGTTCATTTCTAGACAACAAATATAAAGAAAATTGCTTATGTTTGATGTGGGAATGTATTTTAATTGTCTTGCTGTAGTTCCACAGTTGATACACATAGGTGTGCGGAAAGTTAAGACCATCACGCACATTGTTTATAGTTTACTGTACGTTCCTTCGATAACATCATCTGACTTTCGCGATGTACACCGCCAGATAAATTCAACGTGTGGCCGTTAGCTACTAAATTTCCGAAGATGCTCGCGTCTGACGAGTGAAACATGTCGACGAAGGAAATTTTTATGCGAATCGTCGTTGCTCCAGTTTCATTTCTAGCGGTCGCTGTTCCCCCTGCAGGCATTGTCTTCCCTCGCTCAATAACAATCGTGCCGTTGATAAAGTCATCGCCAGACTGTTATCTGGACGTATTGGAGCGAAGGGTCAACCGACACGGTCTAAAACCACGGAAGTATTTTAAAGCAAACCTCGCGGGCGATGAGTGGAGTCTCGTTCTTAACGCAAGATCCTTGAAAAACTCCTCAGGTGGTTCAGTACTGATTGATTTTTCCGTATACGAGGCGAGAACGGCGGCGTTGAGGAGCGGAATTCTGCGCGCGGGAGGGTAAGCAAACGCGAGGCGCCGGCTGCACGTGTGACGAGGCAAGGTCAGACAACAGCTGAGTCACGCCGACTTGCACTTGTGGCGAGGCCAGCGCCACGCCGCGTCAGTTGCCGCAAACACAGCCACAGCCCTACGTCGGCTGCTGCCGAGTGCGGACGCGCTGCTCCACTCCCAGGTCACTAAAGCTTGCAAACATTTTTCTTGGCAACTGCCTTTGTTCTCTTTGCTCTGACGACTCTTTCCCTTTGTAGCTCGCATGCCAGTGCCCTTTTTTCATAGCAACGCATAGACTCCTGAGGATACATTTTTGGACCCTTACATATACATCAATACCAAGCAAGCCACCAGATCGCGTATTGCGGAGGGTACGTCTGGTACCACTAATTGATCCCCCTTCCCTGTTCCACTTGCGAATGGCGTGTGGGAAGAATGATTGTTGGTAAGCATGTGTATTACCCTTTTTTTCCCATTACGCTTGAATTCGCCCTGGATCATAGGTATTTTACGGTAGACACTGTTTGCAGCAATTTGTCATCAACAGTGTAGTTTTACAGCAGCGGATTTTTTCCGAGGTACGCGCAATATGTTACATTTATTTACGCTGATGGTTAACTGCTAATCCGTGCACCATTCATCAATCCTCTGTGGGTCGTTCCGCAAATCGATACCGTTTACTGGCGTTGCTTCTTTCTTATAGACAACTGCATCATCTGCGAACAGTCTTAAAGAGCTTTCGACGCTTTCCGTTGGCTCATTTACATACATTGTAAGCCGGCCGGAGTGGCCGTGCAGTTCTAGGCGCTGCAGTCTGGAGCCGAGCGACCGCTGCGGTCGCAGGTTCGAATCCTGCCTCGGGCATGGATGTGTGTGATGTGCTTAGGTTAGTTAGGTTTAATTAGTTCTAAGTTCTAGGCGACTGATGACCTCAGATGTTAAGTCGCATAGTGCTCAGAGCCATCTGAACCAACCATACATTGTCACACTTCCTTGGGGTACTCCCGAACTTAACTTTGCATCTGTCGATTTTGTTCCGTTGAGAGCGATGTGTTGAGTTCTATCTGCAAGGAAATCTTGAATCCAGTCACAAATCTAGTCCGATACTTTGTCAGCTTGTACTGTTTTCACTAGATGGCAGTGCGAGACTGTGTCAAATGCGTTCCTGAAGTCAAGGAACACGACAACAACTTCAGAGCTGTTGTCCACAGCGCTGTGGATGTCATGGAGAAATGAGCTAACTGGGAGGGGTGAGGGCGTGAGTGTTGAAAATTATATTTCCTGATTCTCACAGTTGACTATTTGTATTCCACATCTATATCTGTGCTGTACGAGTCACTGTAAAGTGAGCTATGTTTAAAATTTCAGTTATGTGGCTCATCAGGAAGTTAGTTGAAAATCCGTTACAAAATTTATATGTACAGACAGATAAAGTTACCTAAAATTACGTATTAAAAATGGATTGATATGAAGACGCGTCAGAATGGCAGAAAGAGCTGTGGTGTTTGTGGGTGTATATGATCAGGCCGTGAATGAACTTGCTCGATCTGGTGGTGTATCAGTGCGGACTAACCAACGTGTGTACAAGGAATGATGTCTCACTCACAGCCATGTAACACAGCGTAAAAACAGTGGTTGTAAAAACTTTGCTAATCGACAGGCGTCGAGATGAGTATCACACCTTGCCAACGAAAATCTATTTTAAACCCTACAGTAAATACTGTTGTCCGTGAACGTAGGTCTTTCTTATGCAGTTTCCGAGCGACCATCGTGAAGGGGACAGTGTGGAGTGGACATTTGGAGTCCGGTACCTCACAAAGGCCCATTGCGCACAGCAACCACAGAAATTGGGGAATACCCGACTGGAGGTTAGTAGTGTGGTCCAACAAGTCGCGATTTTGCTTCTTTTTTGAACGATGCAAGGTGTAGATTACACCAATGGTTGAATGAGGCGTTTGACTCCAGTGTCTGGAGGGTGTAGTTAATGCAGAAGATGTTTCTGTGTTTTGGGGGTGTTGTTCATACAACCACATAGCTTCACGCGGTCATGGACCGTGATGTTTATTTCATCACCACCAGTGAGCAAGTGTTGCGTAGCGTAGGTTTCCATATTTTTGTGATAAATTTATTATGAATGTTCCCCACCTTCCAAGAAAACAGCTGTGTTCGGAGGGCTGCATGCAAATGATATTAGGTTCACGTGTAATCAGGCGCCCTATCGCTCCTGACTGACCCGCTAAGTCACTTCCGTCAGTATAAGATAATAATTATGCCACACCCTAACGGCAAAACGATTTTATTTGCCCACTTTGGTTTGTAGAAAGGATTGGTCGAGAGTGACGAGTCCCATCTCCTTTTATCTGCTGAGATTATCAAATAGAATATTCGGTACTAGACACACTAAAAATTGCAAAATTTACATGAAAAACCTCTCCACTGCGGAAGGTTAACAGTTTGGTGTGGTTTACCTCGCATCTGCATTATTGGGCTTTTTTGTGTATGTGTTGTGTCCTAACACAGGGTAGAGGGGCGACGGAGGCTTACAGGTCAGTCTGAAATTTCCGAGCGGTTAGGTGCAAATGCAGAAAGACAAACCTCCAATGAAGGCAGTTTGATAGCTTTGATCAGCATCATACACTGTCACAGTCCACCTACGAGAGGAATGTATTTTGGGACACTCAGATGCTTAGCGCAGGAGACTCAAGGAACTCAGGGATCTGATTAACACTATTTATTTGCACTCAAAGTATCTACTATCTGAAGGTTAATTCTAAACATTAGAAAAAGCAAAGGATGCTGCTGGTTGCACAAAAGAAGTCAGTGTCTCGAGTTCATGCTGTGAGAGCTAAGAGAAACACCAACCACTGGCCGAATGAATAGTACGAGAGCAGCACTCAAAGTGAGAAAAACAGACTTGTCAGAGCTTATCCGAGGCTGGCGACGATCGACTCGGAGTTGGCGTCCCAACGATCTAACCGAGAGCCCTCTGTACCAACAACTTGGGTTTTTAAAGGATTGAGGCGACGCAATGTTTCTCGCTTCCTATAGACGGTCCCCCAATCCACCGTCACCTTTCAGGCTTCGGCCAATCTGACGAGTGGCTGTGCAGCTCCAGGGCGTCTCTGGCCTATCACATTCAGATTCCTACCCGTCTCTTACTCGGTAGGTAGGGATATTTCTGGCCTTTACATTAACGAACTCCAAGTTTGGTAGCAACAATGTTCAGATGAAAGTTGAACGTCACTGCCATTCCTTTTATGGCTCGCAACAATTTTATTTTAAGACACTTGGTCCCGCCCGGAGGTCTCGTGTGTGGGGGACCGCTGTTATAGTGCTTCTACATCTACATCTACATTTATACTCCGCAAGCCACCCAACGGTGTGTGGCGGAGGGCACATTACGTGCCACTGTCATTACCTCCCTTTCCTGTTCCAGTCGCGTATGGTTCGCGGGAAGAACGACTGCCGGAAAGCCTCCGTGCGCGCTCGAATCTCTCTAATTTTACATTCGTGATCTCCTCGGGAGGTATAAGTAGGAGGAAGCAAAATATTCGATACCTCATCCAGAAACGCACCCTCTCGAAACCTGGACAGCAAGCTACACCGCGATGCAGAGTGTCTCTCTTGCAGAGTATGCCACTTGAGTTTGCTAAACATCTCCGTAACGCTATCACGCTTATCAAATAACCCTGTGACGAAGCGCGACGCTCTTCTTTGGGTCTTCTCTATCTCCTCTGTCAACCCGACCTGGTACGGATCCCACACTGATGAGCAATACTCAAGTATAGGTCGAACGAGTGTTTTCTAAACCACCTCCTTTGTTGATGAACTACATTTTCTAAGGACTCTCCCAATGAATCTCAACCTGGCACCCACCTTACCAAAAATTAATTTTATATGATCATTCCACTTCAAATCGTTCCGTACGCATACTCCCTGATATTTTACAGAAGTAACTGCTACCAGTGTTTGTTCCGCTATCATATACAGTAAAGGATCCTTCTTTCTATGTATTCACAATACATTACATTTGTCTATGTTAAGGGTCAGTTGCCACTCCCTGCACCAAGTGCATATCCGCTGCAGATCTTCCTGCATTTCGCTGCGATTTTCTAATGCTGCAACTCCTCTATACACCACAGCATCATCCGCGAAAAGCCGCATGGAACTTCCAACACTAACTACTTGTTCATTTATATATATTGTGAAAAGCTGTATGAACCCAGTGACATGGTTCTCAGGAGCTGCCTCCGCTAAGACATGACTTCTTGTGACCACCTACTGTGACGTCTTACAACAGCGTCTAGCCGATGGACGGAGTTACCAGTTACATCTCTGAAGTGAAGCTTCTTCCGTGGGACAGCTGCCCAGAGCGTCTGCAATTTGCAGGGCTCTAGCGTTACTGTTTACCTCCGGTAACCTAAACATTAACACATTTGCCTGCTCTCTGCATTGTGTCTTTGATTTCCTATCTTGGTGTGCCCACGCTGACTTCCAAGAGCCTTGAGCTTAACAGTGCACACCTCAATATATCGGTAGTATATGGCCGTGTGTGTGTGTGTGTGTGTGTGTGTGTGTGTGTGTGTGTGTGTGTGTGTGTGTGTGTGTGACGGTTTGTTTTTGTAATTACTTCCTGCCAGAATGTAGAAGTCGACCCATCAAGGTGCGGTTGCTAGCCGTACATAAAGATCACCTATAGTTTTAAAATTCCTTCAATGCGTGGGGATGTGGAATGTGTTACTTGGTCACGTGACCTCGACCCATGTGATTATTTTTTCATGGGACACTTAAAAGTTCAAGTTTACATGGAGAAGCACTTACCCACAATTCCTTTTTGGCATTACAATGTGAGAAATTCAGCAGTTTCCGCGCATAATTCTAAAAAAGAGTGTGGACAATTTAGCCACTCGTCTGCAAGAATATCTCGATCAAAGTGGGCGCCACCTAAGAGGATGTGATTTTTTTGCTTCTATTTCGTTGTGTATCCTCAAATGTCAGTGTGCCACTAATTTATAAAAATAGTGCGTTTTGTAGTATGTGACAGTCATCTCAGCAATACCATTCCTCTCTGCCGGTTCCTGTGTACTGGTTTTTGTAGTGCTGCCAAAGGAAGGATGTTCCAAAGCATTTCTTTATTTCCTTTTTATTAGAGAGGCTTAACTTCAGCATATTTCAGCGAGTCGGGAAATTATCCATTGATAGATGTTTGGAACACAAGTAGCTAAAGATGTTGCTAAACACGGAAATGCACACTGTAATTAAGTTTGTCACAGCCACTAGAATTTTTCAATGTGAAAAACTGATATCGAGCTATACCTAATGCCTCAACCTGTCACAAACAACTGGAAAGAAAGAAAGAAGGAAGGAAAGGTAGGAGGTGTAGCTTCTCGCAACATCAAGATCAATGGACACTGCGGACGGGGTTGATTGAGCAAGAATGGGGAAGTAAATCGACTCTAGTGTAACTGAAAGAACCAATCTAGCATTCACCTTGATTTATGGAAATCGACGAAAGCTTAAGTTCAAGTGAGAAAAGTCGAACGAGGACTTGAACCCTGCTCCGCCAGTATGTTTTAGGCTGTAGTGTTGCAACCAATGAGCCACCACGCTCAGTAAATTTGGTACAACTCGTCGTGCTTTATGTGGTAGACTCAAAAAGAAATTGAGGCACATTGTTGCCCATTTTCCATCGTTACACATGGGAGTACCTTTGTGTGACTGTCTATCGAGCAAAGTGGCCCCGGAGTTGGGACACTGAATTCGTATTCGTGAGGATCGCGTTTCAAATACACCTCCATTTACTTTGATCTAGATTTTACATGGTCTCCCTGAATAATGGGAGGCGGTAAACAGGATGGTTGATTTGTTAAAGGCACGGCCGATATTTTTCTGATCATCGTTAAATTTGAGCTGGTGCTGCATCTCCAACAACCTCGACGTAGATAGGTCAGTACTCTATCTTTCTTTCTTCCGTCCGTCCGTTTGGTTTTGTACAGTTTATTGGCGTTGTAGTGTTACTCTCAAAGAACGAATCCCGACGACTTTTTTTTTTTAAAAAGTATTGTAGGTATCAAATTATATTTGTGTACAAATGCCGTTTCTTAACAGGAATGCAATTTTCCGAGCTGACAGTTACTGTCCACTCTGTTCATGATGCCGGGTGACGAATACACGTGTGAACTTTAGCACATCGCCTGGCTTGCCCAATCACCGTTATCTGTTCAATTAAGCAGAAATCTCTTGTGGTACATCTTCCAAGAAAACAAAGTCTTTCAAAGCTGTAAACACGTACAATTACGTACAAGAGTCCCGTATGCTTTTCAATTTGCTGAACTATAGGAAAGACAATTTTTTCTACATAAGCATCCTGTAATGAAACCTCGCTACCCTCCGTTAATTTCTGTTGCGCTGATTGTCTTGGCCCTGTTTATTATTTTTCTTTGTAGTTTTTATGTAACGCTTGACATTTGTGCTTTTGTAATTGAGTGTATAAATTCTATTCCCCATTTTTATATATATTTTGTCTTTCTTCTAGGTTTCCGGGATTTTCCCTTGGTACCATCACATGCCAAAGAAATAGGTAAGCATTTCCTGCAGCGACAATCGTAAATTCCCTATTAATTGTGTACTAATTTCTCCAGAACCAAGGCCAGCCTTGATCTTAAACTTCTGGGGATACCTTCAGTTTACTTACTGCCAGTAAGGTTTATCCTTTCAGTTTCTGTAGTAACACTTTTCTCTCTCTCTGTTCTTTGTGCTGTCACTTTCTGTGCATAAAAGCAGAGCAATTTGATTATACTGTAGGACATCCCGGAAGACACAGATGCAAAGATAATGGAAGACTCATTATATGTATAGAATCTTGAAGAACTTACTAAGGAGAGCCTGGAAAGCGACTTTACTGTATGATTCAGGACGTGAACGAAGGTAAGGAAGGTGATTCACCAGATTACTGAAGTGAACCCTGAGGTTAGAACAGCCCTCATGAAAGGACAAAAGCATAACCTGTTTATTCGTCCAATGTTGGTAAAAGACTACCAGGTAGTGAGGCAATGCATGAAATTCTATGACCTCGGTTATGTGTCAAAATATCCTGTTAAACATGAATCCAAGAAAAATCAGAAGAGAAGATTTTGTCAAAAATTCAGAACTACGAGCCACCACAGAAAAGCAAACCTACTCTCGGAAATAGAAGCAGCATGGCATTTGGTACACTTCCCACAGCTATGAAATGAAGATTTTCAGTGCAGGATACGAACCTGCAACAAAAACGGTATGGGACATAGAGTAGCGACTTCACAAAAGAAACAAAAGTATACAGGACAAAAAGTATCGGGATGCAGCTCACTAGGCTGGAAGAGCCGATGACTCTTACTACAGCGTTAAAGCATCTAGTGACAGACTCCTAAAGGGGGAGTATATTACTACTCCCGTACGTTATTTTGTAAATTGGATCCATGTCAGCGTAAAAAACTTGTCGACGAATGTGGATAATCTGGAATACATTTTGAAATCGGCTTATACCAGACGAAACAAATTACTACTCTTAGATAGACTATGTGATCAAAAGTATCCGGACACCCCCAAAAACATAAGTTTTTCATGTTAGGTGCATTGCGCTGCCTCCGTGGAACTCACGGACTTCGAACTTGGTCAGGTGATTGAGTGTCACTTGTGTCATACGTCTGTAAGCGAAATTTCCACTCTCCTAAACATCCCTAGGTCCACTGTTTCCGATATGATGGTGAGGTGGAAACGTGAAGAGACACGTACAGAACAAAAGCGTACAGGCCGACCTCGTCTGTTGATTGACAGAGACTGCCGGCAGTTGAAGAGGGTCGTAATGTGTAACAGGCAGACATGTATCCAGACCATCACACAGGAATTCCAAACTGTATCAGGATCCAGTGAAAGTATTATGACAGTTAGGCGGGAGGTTAGGAAACTTGAATTTCACGGTCTAGCGGCTGCTCGTAAGCCACACATCACGCCGATAAATGCCAAACGTCGCCTCGCTGGTTGTAAGGAGCGTAAATATTGGACGATTGAACTGTGGGAAAATATTGTGTGGAGTGACGAATCACGTGACACAATGTGACGATCCGATGGCAGGGTGTGGGTATGGCGAATGCGCGGTGAACGTCATCTGCCAGCTTGTGTACTGCCAACTCTAAAAGTCAGAGGCGGTGGTGTTATGGTGTGGTCGTGTTTTTCATGGAGGGGGATTGCACCCCGGCACTGTCACAGTACAGGCCTACATTGATGTTTTAAGCACCTTCTTGCTTCTCGCTGTTGAAGAGCAATTCGGGGCTGGCGACTGCATCTTTCAACACGATCGAGCACCTGTTCATAATGCACGGCCTGTGCCGGAGTGGTTACACGACAATAACATCCCTGTAATGAACTGGCCTGCACAGAGTCCTGACCTGAATCCTATAGAACACCTCTGGGATGTTTTGGAACGCCGACTTCGTTCCAAGCCCCACCTACTGACATCGATAGCTCTCCTCAGTGCAGCATTCCGTGAATAATGGGCTGTCATTCCCCAAGAAACCTTCCAACACTTGATTGAACGTATGCCTGCAAGACTGGAAGTTGTCATCAAGACTAAGGTTGGTCCAACACCATATTGAATTCCAGCTTTACCGATGGAGGACTCCAGGAACTTGTAAGTCATTTTCAGCTTGGTGTCCGGATACTTTTGATTACATAGTGTACTTCATAAAAGCATTTCGTGATGACACATTGCTGCATAACGTGGAACTACGGACGTGCATGGTCAGATTGTCCATTTATATATCTATCATCCATAACGGAGAAAGGTGGAATAAAACTTAGCCAACTCAACGCAATGAGAAATGAAAGCCTATCGCACAGGGTTAGAAAAATGGCAAAAGCCGTCAACTTTGATGTATTGTATTTCCAAGACAGGTCACCAGTGTGTCAAGAACGATTAACACAGACACTAAAGGATAACGTCGTGTAGTAGCAGTTGTAGTATTTAATAAAGTCACTACAGTGATCGACTATCACAGTATTGTTCAGAACGTGTAATATGCATGGATATGCCTATCGGAAAGAAGAGTTGCATCGTGATTTTCATGTATTTTCAATTCAGCACTGAGACTGATGAGTAGCTAGTGAAGCTAAGGTTATTAAGCACCTAGGGCGGGCGTATGCCATCGATGCAAATAGGAAATTATTTTATGTCACAGCCGCCTGAATTATCTCCGTGGATGGAAGCTAGAAGGAACGATGATGGAAATCAATCTGAAGATAGTGACTACACCCCGTAATCCGCCAACTTCCGAAGGGAGAGTCTGAGAAACTTCAAATATAACAGCGCTAGACCGTTTGTAAGACTGGAAGATTTAGAGTGAAAGGACTTACAGTCCTCGTAATATCATACCCTATCTGCCACTGGTAGGGGAAACGCAAAGTACCAGAGGAAACGTGACGATAAGGGCAAAATAAAACATTTTGAGTGCCTACTGGGAAGAAATGAGACGAGTGTTTCATAATCCGGGAAGTCCATCGTCGGGTGGTGATGTAGATTTGAGAACACAGGTAGTGACAGAGACCATACATAGAGCAATGGAGCTGTCTATACCTATCATTAAGACGTCCTTCTCGGGGAGTATCTTGTATCTTGACCGAAGCATTGCATAAATTGATGTGAACCAAGAGGAGCTAAAAAACTCTGCCAGAGTAGGATAATCCAAGAAGAAAGAATCCGAAGGTGTCTAGTTACAGAATCGTGAAATAACACTTTAAAGAAGAATTACGGAGAACAAAAATTGAAATTATGGAGACTGTTCGTGAAAACCAACCTAGAAATGGGTCCTTGTGGAATACCACATGAAATAGTCAGCGGGAAGACACTATCAATAATAATCCGGCCCACGCTCAAATGAAATGAAATGATTGGACGGCAATAGAAAGAGGGGAACAGAAAGCTGCATTGATGGTAGAAGCACTGCTTTGTGCGATACAGGAGAAAGTGACATATGAGAGATGTTATGGGAGGTCTACATAAATAATAATCTTGTGTATCCTTTCACATAAGAAGAAATTAGGCGAAGAGTTTTACGGCTGAAAAAGAAAATAAAAATCAAAGACTGGATGAGGTTCCTGCAGGTGTAATAAAAGCTTTAATTGCTCAGCCATCTATCTGAGTTGGGTTCATGAAGAGCGCTTCTTGCTGGCAAGGGTGTCTGCACCATCTAAGAATGCTGAGGTGATGCTTATTACTTCCGATGTTACCCAAATCGTATAGTGTGTCTTGTTTCGTTAACGTCCTAGATAATAAATTCGAAAAACTTCTATGCAAAAATTGCAAGGCCGTAGACTACAACAAGGTATCAAACCTCAACAACGCAGTTGCAGGAGAAACAAGGCAACAGAAAACGCAATAAATAAGGCGATCTCGCTTGCGACACACATCTTGGTAGGTGAGAGCGATGACAATAGATATTACGGGTGCTTTCGATAACCTCTAGCCCGTATCCTTCTCTGATTGTCCGAGAGAGTTGGAATGCTTACAGACCCTGTTCAACAGCATTAGATTACTACCGTTGGTGAAAAGCATATTTAATGTGTTGAAGGCAGTCATCTTGAAAATTGTCCGAAGAGCCTGTGTAGCTCAGTTTTGTGTGTATACTGGAACCCGTATTACGTAAGTTACATAAAGCGAATGAAGTGATGTGCCGTGTGAGCGGTGACTCAAGAAGAATTTTAGAGGATAAATCTAATGCTGCGCTCTATGAACTTAAAGGATGTCTCAGATTCTCATTAGCACCACAGAAAACTGCATACCCTCTTCTATAAAGGAACATCTCAGGAAATTTCAAAGCAAAATTAAATTATGTAATGATTTTAAGAAGATTATTAATGAAATACTTTAGTTTACTATAGATGAACGACGGAACTTAACATATTATATAGAGGAGACAAGCATAAAAAATACAAAGGTGAGACATAAAATATCGCAATATTAGCGTCTGTTACGGGATTTGTTGCAACTGTGTGTGTCCATAAAGTAAACTTTTTATTACGCAGAAGAGAGCAACGAGGTGTGCTTCTGAAACTAACAGGCACCTTCCGTACGACCATCGATGAATTGCTGATAATCCTGGAAACATGACACCTGAATCTGGTAATCACAAAAAGATTATCTTTGCATTGGTTAAAGAACGGCGTTGAAACGGAAATACGCAAGATACATGAAAATGAGGGAAACACGGAACAAGAAATACACTATCACAGTGGCAGAATGAGTGGAACCCTCAGTCAGAGGCAGAACAACATACGAATTTCTTCCTAACATCAGGGACAAACTAAAAGTGTTATTATTGGCCCAACGGGTGGTCTGACACATACATGACTGGTCATAGCCCGTACGGAACGTATCTGTATAAGATCAGTAGACAAATAATATAAATGGTATTCGCGCTTGTGGCAGTAAAGCTACTCCGGACAAGACGTGGGACTGTACGCTCTACGAAGATGCAGTGCGTCATGGTTGGGAGGAGGATGTTGGATCCGAAAGCAGTACTGAGGAATGAGTCCACCTAATGCCTCTAGAAGTTCAGTCACTCGACAACGTGGTTTTATTCCCTGAGAGTCAAAGTTCTGTACAGTCAGGGAGAAGGTAATTAATGTAAGCGACACTGAAGGGAGCTGTCACACTGTACATCGTGTCAATGTGAGCGATTAAAGATAGTGGGTTTGTGGATGGCATAGTGAATTTTGGAAGAAACGATGCTGATGTGCCGTTCTGAGCCCAAGTAATCCAAAAGGTCAGATAATGGAAAAACGAATGACACGTGTACTGGTGTATTCAAAGCAACAGTAGTACCAGCAAGAGTATGAGTACTTCGATAAATGGTTAAGGACAGTTGCAATTTTGTAGTGACAGAAAGTAAATTTTTTCTCTCTTGTGCTGTTTCTGTTTGTGGTATTAGTTTCTGTGGTGTTGGTATCTAGTAAATATTTTTCTTTCTTGTTCCCTTTCTGTTGTGGTATTAGTTTCTGTGGTATTAGTATGTAGCAATTTTATTTCTTGTTCTCTCTCTGTTTGTAGTATTAGTTTCTGTTGTCTTAGTATGCAGTTAGTAGTAATAATTATTAAACACACATTTTATTTCATAAAATATGCTGGCCGTATGGCCTGTTTCAGCTGTCCTGATGATAGGATGTAATTGTAAATAAAGAAAGACTGAATAAATAAATAAATAAATAAAGAGATATAAATTTGTGTATATTTTTCAGTAAAATCTGTTTCAATTTGGTCTTTTATTACCCCTTAATTTTATGTAATTGTAAAAAAATATAAAGTTAGGATTCAAAATGTTTTCTTAAATAGATGATGAACTATTATTGAATAAATAGCAAATTATCATTTTTAAAATATAATAGTCATTAATATTAATAAAATGTTCAGAGGACTTGTCCGTCCGACAGGATTACACAGGCGAAGTACATTAAGGGACTGAAAAGTACCAAAAGGCTCATACAGCTAGTTAGTATTATTGCTTCTTGTAATACTTATAAAAACAGTTTTTTTCATCGACACACAAAAAAATATTACGCTCTGAACACTCTGAATGGCGTCTAGATTCCACTTTTGTGTATAAGCAAAGTTCATATCTGCCTCTGACTCTGAACACTATGCGACTTAACTTCTGAGGTCATCAGTCTCTGCCTCTTGAATCGGCAAATGTTGGCCAGTGAGATCCTATATTCTGAAAACGTATGTCGTTTCGTACGGAAAATGCTGCCTTTCTTCTCTTTGGAGTTGAAAGATGAGAAGTTTGATCATTTATGGGCCTACCCTTGAATGTAGACTAAAGATGTGCAAGATTGTGGAATGATTTCTTTTCTTCCACTGTGGATCAGGGACGGATACAGTTTGCATATTTTCCTCTTCATTCTCCTCCCCTTCCTCATTTGCATTTTCTACAGGCTCTGCAACATTTTGTAAAGTACTAGCAAATAGCAAAAGAGGTACAAGTTGAACATCTTCCTCATTGTCCGCCTCTTCGTCACCAGCACTTAGTGCTGGTTCTGCAATATTTTGTGCAATACTAGCACACAACTGAAGATTGGCTGCATTATTATTATTATTATTATTATTATTATTATTATTATTGCGCGAAGGACTCCTAATCATTTCATATTCACTGTCATCACTACGTTCAAGTGGTGTGTCAATATCACCTGAAAAATTTGCTAGTCCAGTGAGAATTTCTTCCTCTGTAAGACCTCTTCTGTAATAGGTTGCCGTAGCCTGAAACAAAACAAAATCTTACTAAATTCACTAATGTTTTGCTAGCCACGCAGCGTTTCTATTGTTTCTTATAAAACGAAACGCCGTGTTGTCCTCAGCAAGGATATGTTTTTATTTATAAAAGGTCTTGAAAGCAGAAAAA
Source organism: Schistocerca serialis cubense (assembly GCF_023864345.2). Taxonomy (NCBI): domain Eukaryota; kingdom Metazoa; phylum Arthropoda; class Insecta; order Orthoptera; family Acrididae; genus Schistocerca; species Schistocerca serialis. The sequence goes on from NC_064640.1 coordinate 375,515,811, forward strand.
GCGATGGACATCAAAGAAAAGCAACCAAAACTCAATCTAACCTCAAGTTGTGAAGTCAGCACACTGTACTTGACGAGACTGCTAAGTCCCGATCATATTGTACGTTGTAATTGAATATTACGAGGGTACTGTATTGATGTTTTATCTCAATTAACAGTAGTATGTATATAGATAACTAAATAAATATTACCACACAACTCAATTCATATATAAACCTTACTTTTATTTACATAGCTTTGCAGCGTTGTTACACACACCAAGCTGTCATTTGCAAAACATCTGTTCACATTCCGGGCTGATGTATAGCGAGCGGTTCTAGGCGCTTCAGTCCGGAACCGCACTGCTGCTACGGTCGCAGGTTCGAATCCTGCCTCGGGCATGGATGTGTGTGTGTCCTTAGGTTAGTTAGGTTTAAGTAGTTCTAAGTTCTAGGGGACTAATGACCTCAGATGTTAAGTCCCACTGTGCTTCGAGCCATTTGAACCATTTGATGTATAGGTTTCCGAATGGCTTTCGGGTTGTACTAACATGAAGTGTAGGAAGCACGAACTGTATGGAATGGGACCTGACCCTTCCCACAGGTCTAACGGGCTGTTGATTTACATAAGTCCACACAAATTTTGCCGGGAATCCTAAGTCCCGCCAGTAAATGAAGGGTTAAGTTGTGTCATAGCTGCCTACGCAAAGTCTTACGAGTAATACTAGTTTTTTTCCTCACTCAAAACTCTTTAACTTTCCCTCCGTGTGCATAACACCGCTCTTTTCCTACCATTTGAGAAACTGAGTATTTGTGTCATTATGTACATATAACATACCCTCATAAAAATCCCAACTTGTACCACTTTTCCTGTATTGTTTTCCACAGTTTTCTGCTTTTATCCAGCGGGTCCAATATTAGATCTGGTCACATAGTGATTTGTCGACACATCACTTCCACTTGTCTCTCATTAACACGGGTTTTTATCATTAGCTGTTATATAGTCATTTTCTTAGGACATTATATTCATCATTGACTGTAGAATGTTTTTCTTTGACAAATGCAATTTGTGCCTTAGGGCCTTCATTAAGTGGTGTACTGCGGGCGGCTGTGCTTAAGCTCGTGTCAAACATTAAAATCCTCAGCGCTTACATGTCATCGTCGTATCTGAGCCTTATAACTGTAAGAATACAGCAACATTAAACGAGAGCAAGGCTGCATACGTCGTAAAGTGATACAAATTACATGAAATATTACAAATGTTGACATTCTTAACCGAATCTCAATGAACCAATGTTTCCGTACACTGTTTACTTGAGTGTGAACCCCAGTTATGAGTTATTATGTAGTTGACAGGTATAGAGCGAGGATCTGGGAGTGGCAGCTGTCAGGCCAAGAAAATAATTATTTCCGCAAAAGAAATTTGTTTTATTTCATCAGTCAAGTACCGCACTAAGGGAATGAAATGCATTAATTAGTTGTCAGAAGGCTTACAATAACAAGACAAACTTCGTGCCAGACAGACACCAAATATTTTGACAAAGGTTTAATCCAGACCGTACAACCAGGTGTAAGCCCGTCATTAGCCGTAGTCGTGCATTCAACCTGGCTTCCTCGCTAACATCACGCAGTAACTGCCAATACTATAACATGTAAGAAACAAGATATTAAAACCCTGCAATAAAAAGGTTGCACAACTGGATATACAGGATAAACAATTTCAAGAATATTTAAATCACAGAAGTGTCAGAGCTCTGAAAATTTTAAAATATTAACAGGACTATTATCCTTCATGATTCAGAACAGAAACTGTTAACATTATTGCAACTATCCATCTTAACTAATAAAATCAATAAAATGATTAAGCCGCAGAAGGCAGAACAAAAATTAGTGAAATGACAACTATGAACTTTAGGAAATACAAAGTGAAATTTTAAGTTTCTCAAGCTCTAAAAACTCATAACAGGCCCCAATCAAACTTAAGTCCAAAGGGAAATTCAATTTTCACCAAACCATGGTTATTGATATGCGAGGTGCCGGGGCTAGCAGTGTATTTAACACTAAATTCTTCTAGAATCTTCATATGGAAATGATGCTTAAGTCCCCCCCCCCTCCCCCTTTTCTGACTCCGACTTTTGCTGTTCCACATGGATTAAGAAGAAACGCGAACTGACTGTAATCGACCCTGCAAGTGGAGTAGAAAAGAGTTTGGCACCTGCAATAATTTAATGTGATAGATCTTAATGTGATAAAGGAAAGTTTCATGAACGTAGTGAGTAAGGAGAGTGCCGCGCGTTATTAGCCGAGTGGTCTAAGGCACTGCAGTCATGGACTGTGCGGCTGATCCCGGCGGAGATTCGAGTCCTCCCTCGGGTGTGTGTGTGTGTGTGTGTGTGTGTGTGTGTGTGTGTGTGTGTGTGTGTGTGTGTGTGTGTGTGTGTGTGTCCTTAGGATAATTTAGGTTAAGTAGTGTGTAAGCTTAGGGACTGATGACCTTAGCAGTTAAGTTCAATGCCTCTGAGCACTATGGGACTTAACAGCTGTGGTCATCAGCCCCCTAGAACTTAGAACTACTTAAACCTAACTAACCTAAGGACATCACACACATCCATGCCCGAGGCAGTATTCGAACCTGCGACCGTAGCAGTCGCGCGGTTGCGGGTTGCGCGCCTAGAACCGCGAGACCACCGCGGCCGGCAGCAGTTAAGTCCCATAAGATTTCACACACATTTAAACATTTGAGAAATGAGAGTGTTGCTCTACCGTTCTACAGAATGGAAGTTCTGTACAAAATAACAATTTGATTTATTATGACTAGACTTAAAATAATAAACAAGACATAAAACATTTACAAATAGCATACTCAAATAAATGCTGTGAAGGTGAAGTTGTCCATAAACTAGCTTGTGACGTTTATGTTAAATTGGTATGTGGAGCCAATTTCTTGCAACTCAAATCTTAAGAGAAACACCCAGCCAACCCAACATTAATTGCTGCTACAGTAGTGAGAACTCAGACAGTAAACACCCAAGACAGAACCACGTTAGAAAAGACGGGAACAAGCGCGCTCTGCTGAGCTCTGATTATCACATAGCAAAATTCCATATCTGCCGGTGCTGCGGACCTACATTACCAAGCTGTCTTATTAACTGCAAGGACACGATCTGGCGTACCGGAGGCGATGGCTGGTTGCTTCGACGTCCCGTCGTGGTGACGATAATGTCACGAGTATAGACCGCAACAAAATATCCTGGTCTGGTTGTTCCAGACTTCCTAGCAATACAAATGCGCCTCTGAGGGAGACGAAGAAGACTCGCCACACAATCACTGACAGTACAGTGATTGATTTTAACAAGCGAAGTCACACAGTAACTCCGATACAGTTAACTTTAGCCAAAACTGCTCAAGACGGACAACATAGGCCGCTTGTACGCAGAACGCTCAATTGCCAACTGTACACGGAAAGTTACGTTGAAGTCGAAACTTCAGCAACTTCGTCAAACAGTTACAATTAAATGAAAGTATATTGGACAGCCAACGGAAAGCAGACTGTCCAGAGCAGCGAGAGCTCCGTCTTGTAACCTACTCCGACCGAGGCGAGAGCCGACTCTCTCAAGAGTACCCGTACAAGCCGAACACAGAACATTACCGCCCCCACCACAGTGGCCATGGTTAAACGTGCCAATCAACAACTCGAAAACCGGTGGAAAATTTCACTCTATTGCCGAAGCACTACTATTCCATCAATGGAGATACTTGGCGCCAATTTCCGCGCCGATTTTGCTGCGTCACGGAGCTATTCCCTGGGCAAGCCAATCACAGTTATGATTTTGCAGAAAACGCGGGAATTTTCTCCCCAAGACTGCTTGGGAACACAAGTTATTCCCACGCCTCGCTGGTAGCCCATCAGAAAGTGTTTTCACTAGTTTCTGCGAAGTAACGGAATCTCTAACCCCAGCCACTCATTCAGGCCCCTGTAGGCGTGTCGCCCCCGCTCTTATGACAATGTCGGCGTCTGGACTGCCTCACACCCGTCGGCATAACCCTTTCAAGATCAACAGAACCCACCTGTCACCGGACCACCCGGGTGACGAGAGACGCTGCGTCGTAAGTCCGCGTGTGAAGGAATAGCAACTTTTCACCGCGTGCAATTAGAAAGGAAAATATTCATATCTTCTGAGTTTTCAATACTAGACTTGTAATGACCATACTCAGCTATACTTCCCCAAATCGAATTACTCAGAGTAAGATATAAGTCACTGTCTGCATCGTAAAGGCATGCCACCTCTCGGGTAGAAGGTCGCCACTTACAAATTTTGAATCTATATATGAGGAGGTATCACATCAAACATTACCGAGCGAGGTGGCGCAGTGGTTAGCACACTGGACTCGCATTCGGGAGGACGACGGTTCAATCCCGTCTCCGGCCATCCTGATTTAGGTTTTCCGTGATTTCCCTAAATCGTTTCAGGCAAATGCCGGGATGGTTCCTTTGAAAGGGCACTGCCGTTTTCCTTCCCAATCCTTCCCTAACCCGAGCTTGCGCTCCGTCTCTAATGACCTCGTTGTCGACGGGACGTTAAACACTGACCACCACCACATCAAACATTATTAAGTGAAAAAGAAAATACTATATTGGAACCATATGCATTGTTGAAGAGTTACATAGTGACCAATTTTCTGTATCTAAGCGGGTGCTGTGGCCAGTACCATCGAAACAGGATCTCATGGATGTTTGTTTTTCTGATTTCCAGGCACTTTTTAGACCTCTCCACGCATTAATATATGAAATAATATCAAGCAGCTGCAGCAGACCGCTTTAAATCGGACTTCTGTATTAGGCCAAAAATAACAGAACAGAGACGATTTTAAACAATATAATGTAGTTAATCCAAATTTGTCACAGAGGGATGAATGGCAGGTGATAGCCTTATCTAAGGGGCAATCAAAACGTTTCCGTTTGAAGACCATACAGTCCAGAATCGGTATGCCATTCAGGCAAAATCGTCGTGAGCATTTATTGAGGCAATCACATCACCGACGCACCGGGCTGAAGATAGCCGTTTGGTAAAACACGGTGTCCTGCTACGTGAAGAAGTCCGTAAGCGCCTGCTGCTCTTCCTCGTCCGACAGGAATCGTCGTCGCTTCAGCACCTTTTTTAAGCCACAGAAGAGGTGATACTCGCATGGTGAGGGATCAGGACTGTAGGGCGAGTGTTTGAGTGTCTCCAGCTTGACTTGCTAAGAAGTTCAAATGTGTGTGAAATCATGGGACTTAACTGCTAAGATCATCAGTCCCTAAGCTTACACACTACTTATCCTAAGGACAAACACACACACCCATGCCCGAGGGAGGACTCGAACCTCCGCCGGGACCAGCCGCACAGTCCATGACTGCAGCGCCTGAGACCGCTCGGCTAATCCCGCGCGGCAACTTGACTTGCGTAGTTTCTGCGTTACAGCATTTGCGATGTAGGTAAGCTGCACCACCCTTTGTCGTGCACCGTTCCACTACGGTAGTTTTCGACAGACATGCTGCCCCGTACACATTCTTCACTCTCTGGTGGATGTCTAACAGTGGTAGTCTTTCGGCAGCCGACAAAAGAAGAACAGCACGTTGGTCCTGTTTGGACTCATTCGGTGGTAATATCTTCGGTATAGTTCACGTTGCCGCATTTACCCCATGCGTGTCGGAAAGATACGAATGCCACACTGATCCCTTGCCTCGGAGACGCAGTACGTCGCATACACGCAGCAGCAACGCCCACAAACGGAAACTTTGATCACCCTTTGTATGTAAAAGGATTTATAAGTGAGTTTTATCTATTCTACTATGCGTGTCTTTTGGAAGTAACTAACGGTCGCCGCGGGGGATTAGCCGAGCTGTCTAAGGCGCTGCAGTCATGGACTGTGCGGCTGGTCCCGGCGGAGGTTCGAGTCCTTCCTCGGGCATGGGTGTGTGTGTTTGTCCTTAGGATAATTTAGGTTAAGTAGTGTGTAAGCTTAGGGACTGATGACCTTAGCAGTTAAGTCCCATAAGATTTCACACACATTTTTTGAACTAACTGTCGTTGCGGTGAACAGCGTGGCGACTTTTTCCGATGAGTTTTGTGGCGACACATGCCGATCGGACGCCATGTCGGCATTAGTGATCCACAGAAGAAACTATCAGACTGAAATGAATAACGAGGAACTACATTTGTAAACCATAAGTCGCTATTTAAACAGTGATTTTGTAAAAAAAATATTACTCTTCATAGAAGTGAGGTAGCAAGAATAAAATAAATGTCATATTTTACATTAGAAACTCAAAAAGAAAAAAATACTATAAAATGACAGAACAGTCTTCATCTGTCAATCCCACAGACAACATTGGCTGTTTATATTAGAACTAGCGTCACCACTTGTCGGCAAGGGACAATACACTTCAGGGCCACTTTTCCCGTCCTGACCACTTTACCACACCTTCCGCTAACGGTCTTACTATTATTTGGTAACCTATGTAAATTAGTATGTTATATTAATTAATAACAGTAAATGCAAGATGAGACACGATCACGAATGTTTACTAAATGTTTTAATGCCTTTTTTCTTTTACGTATTGTGCTGCCTTAATCTGATTTCATTTTACTTGCTAAGAAATACACCACATTTGAAGATGACTGTCTCTGTAGTGTGCATTCACGAATCCATGTTACTTCCGTTTGACATATATGCCATAGCAGATGATCGGTGCTAGTTTGCGCATGTTCTTGAGTTATGAGCTTCGAAAGACAAAATATTCCCCCTATCACTTCTATTAATCCCGCGGTGTCCGCGCTACATACGACTCTGTCCCTGTCGCAAGCGGCAGACTTTACTTACCAAATTAGGCAATAAGTTGCAAAAAACTGTCGAATTACAGTATTAATTTTCTTTATTGATGACTAATTTGGAGCCCTAGTGTCATTATCAAATCATTTACTAAGCTATGCAATACCATTCATTAAGACAGCTACACGACTGTTTATTTTAGTTAAACAGATCATTGTAAAGTAGTGCAGGACTGAACTTCATTCACCTAAACTTTACTTAGCTCACGGCCGAATTCATGACAGTCCGTTAAAATTAAGCACATCTTAAAATATTTTCACTACTTCTGTAATTATTATAATTTGTTATTGAGCAAAAATATACACTCTTAAGAATATAAACTCTCGCACTGTATGGCCATGCTGAGCTTCTGCCGTCTTTACAGTGTAGACTCTTTTTTTTCCTACTGAAAACACTCTAAAGAAGCTTTTAACGTTAGCAGACGTTCTTGGATGCTTGTATTAGTTGTTAGAAGCATACGGCTTAAAATCGCGGGCCGCACTAACACCTGATTCGGCTCGCATGCAGCTCGCGGGCCGTAGTTTGACGAGGTCTTCTCGCAGGAGCAAGGAGGCATGTATTATAGAAGTGTATCCGATGCGAAGACGAGTGAGGAGGACATCGTATCTGCGTGGCTGGAAGGAGGTACGCCATGGTGGAGATGCGGTCTTTACCAGATGCTGTTCGCTGTCTGTCAATGCCAACCACTCTTCTTCCCATCGACGCTTGCGTCTGTACCTCGACAAGGTGGCAAACTAAACGAACTGAGAATCGTGACACATCTCATTGGCTGCTACATCCGCAATTTCGTTCCCCTTAATACCCATATGCCCTGGCACCCAACAGAAAGACACTTACTTCCCCAATCTTTGTAACTGGAGAAAGGCGTCCTGTATGTCCCGGAATTCTTTATCTGCTGGCTACAAGTGTTGGAAAGAGTGAGTGGCGCTCAGGGAGTCGGAACAGACCAGGAATTTAGCAGACACGACACATGCCATCTACTCCAGAGCTCTCAAGACGGCGGATAATTCGACATCAAAGATAGTACAGTGTTAGGTAACCGAAACTAGAGGACACAATCAGGAGAAACAGTAGTGCAACCGACGGAATCCCTCTCTATATAGACCCATCCGTGGATACAGCTACATAGTTATGGTGCCCATTTAAAATGTCGGAAAATATCTTATTTAAAACATACGCAAGAGTGCAATCTCTCCTGTACTGAACTGAATCTAAAATTACTCCGGGGCTCTGCAGTAAGCAGGGCGGCAGTCGGTTAAAACTCTGAATTTGGGCCTATATTTCCTCAACACCAAGTGACTCCATCTCACATTTCACGCGAACCCCAAGCGGCTTGTTGCTCGTGGATGACTGGGGAGAAAGCGTTCCATAGCTGGATGAGCCACAGTATGGTACGCCGGCGAGTTCGGAGCAACGAGAATCTTAAATGCTTGACGTACCACGAGGAGTTGCCGCCGGATGGTGGGTGGCGGTTCCCCAGTCTCAGCACAGATTGTCTTTGGAGCTGGTCCTGCAAGCATCCGTGGCCAATCTGATCCCTCTCATGGTGGATTGCGTCACTAACCTTCAGGTATGAGGGTCTCGCTGACCCGCATACCGTGCACCCATAGTCTAACCGCGCTCACCCGAAAGACCTGTCCACCCCCGAAGACCTGTGGCTAAGGCACTTTGAGATATTGGGTGTGTTCTGGGCCCTTGCCTCCAGGTTCTTTGGGTGTGGTAGCCACAACAGTTTGGAATAAAAAAATGACGTCTATAACCTTCACCGAGTCTTTAACAGGTAGAATGGTGTCCCTCATATGCAAGTCAGGTAAATTAAAAATACGACGAGGACGATTAAAATGGACACAAAAACACTCATCTACAGAAAATGTAGAACCTGTTTTTACAGCCCACTCCAACATGTTCACTGTAAGTTTCAACTGACGAGTCAGTGTTGCCGTGTTGGAGGAGGAACAGCAAACTGCAAAATCGTCCACAAATATGAAGCATTGTACAGGTCACGTGGTGGTTGGTGGTGGTTAGTGTTTAACGTCCCGTCGACAACGAGGTCATTAGAGACGGAGCGCAAGCTCGGGTTAGGGAAGGATTGGGAAGGAAATCGGCCGTGCCCTTTCAAAGGAACCATCCTGGCATTTGCCTGAAACGATTTAGGGAAATCACGGAAAACCTAAATCAGAATGGCTGGAGACGGGATTGAACCGTCGTCCTCCCGAATGCGAGTCCAGTGTGCTAACCACTGCGCCACCTCGCTCGGTACACAGGTCACGAAGGCCCCATTGGTAGAGCGTCCGTAGAATACTATGTCTTCGAGTAGTCTTACGACTTACTGATGTCACACAGAATATACAGGGTGACGAACATTGAACTATATGAAAAAAACGTAAATTAGTTACAAACTACGGCGTGTACACACTTTATTCACCATATAAACGTCACAACAGATATTCGGATTTAGGTTATGATATGATCAATATGCCTGCCATCATTGGCGATTTTGTGGCGCAGACGAATAGCAAAATTCTGCATGACCCGCTGAAGTCTCAGAACATCGACGCTGTCTATGACGTCCTGAATGGCTGTTTTCGGCTGAGCAATGGTTTTGGGGTTATTGCTGTACACCTTGTCTTTAATATAGCCCCGCAAAAAGGAGTCGGGAGGAAATGGTGGCCAATCGAGGCCCATGCCAGTAGCCTCTGGGTATCCTAGAGCCGGAATGCGATCCCCAAAGTGCTCCTCCAGGGCATCAAATACTCTCCTGCTTCGATCGGGTAGAGCTCCGTCTCGCATGAACCATATCTTGTCGAAATCAGGTTCACTTTGGAATATTAGGATGAGATCATCTTACAAAACCTTCACGTACCGTTCGGTAGTCACCGTGCCATTAAGGAATGTCACACCGATTATTCCCGACTGGAAATTGCACATCACACAGTCATCCGTTGAGGGTGAAAAGACTTCTCGATCGCGAAATGCAGATTCTCAGTCCCCAAAATGCGTCAATTTTGCTTATTGACGAACCCATACAAGTGAAATGGCCGACAACAACAATGCACTTGCTCATGCGCGTACTAATTCCCATCATACCCCGCGGCCGACCGTGCAGTTTGAACGTGCTAACACAGACCGTTCAGAAGTTATGACGATTTTATTTCATATAGTTCAATAAATGTCACCCTGTAAGGATATATATACACTCCTGGAAATTGAAATAAGAACACCGTGAATTCATTGTCCCAGGTAGGGGAAACTTTATTGACACATTCCTGGGGTCAGATACATCACATGATCACACGGACAGAACCACAGGCACATAGACACAGGCAACAGAGCATGCACAATGTCGGCACTAGTACAGTGTATATCCACCTTTCGCAGCAATGCAGGCTGCTATTCTCCCATGGAGACGATCGTAGAGATGCTGGATGTAGTCCTGTGGAACGGCTTGCCATGCCATTTCCACCTGGCGCCTCAGTTGGACCAGCGTTCGTGCTGGACGTGCAGACCGCGTGAGACGACGCTTCATCCAGTCCCAAACATGCTCAATGGGGGACAGATCCGGAGATCTTGCTGGCCAGGGTAGTTGACTTACACCTTCTAGAGCACGTTGGGTGGCACGGGATACATGCGGACGTGCATTGTCCTGTTGGAACAGCAAGTTCCCTTGCCGGTCTAGGAATGGTAGAACGATGGGTTCGATGACGGTTTGGATGTACCGTGCACTATTCAGTGTCCCCTCGACGATCACCAGTGGTGTACGGCCAGTGTAGGAGATCGCTCCCAACACCATGATGCCGGGTGTTGGCCCTGTGTGCCTCAGTCGTATGCAGTCCTGATTGTGGCGCTCACCTGCACGGCGCCAAACACGCATACGACCATCATTGGCACCAAGGCAGAAGCGACTCTCATCGCTGAAGACGACACGTCTCCATTCGTCCCTCCATTCACGCCTGTCGCGACACCACTGGAGGCGGGCTGCACGATGTTGGGGCGTGAGCGGAAGACGGCCTAACGGTGTGCGGGACCGTAGCCCAGCTTCATGGAGACGGTTGCGAATGGTCCTCGCCGATACCCCAGGAGCAACAGTGTCCCTAATTTGCTGGGAAGTGGCGGTGCAGTCCCCTACGGCACTGCGTAGGATCCTACGGTCTTGGCGTGCATCCGTGCGTCGCTGCGGTCCGGTCCCAGGTCGACGGGCACGTGCACCTTCCGCCGACCACTGGCGACAACATCGATGTACTGTGGAGACCTCACGCCCCACGTGTTGAGCAATTCGGCGGTACGTCCACCCGGCCTCCCGCATGCCCACTATACGCCCTCGCTCAAAGTCCGTCAACTGCACATACGGTTCACGTCCACGCTGTCGCGGCATGCTACCAGTGTTAAAGACTGCGATGGAGCTCCGTATGCCACGGCAAACTGGCTGACACTGACGGCGGCGGTGCACAAATGCTGCGCAGCTAGCGCCTTTCGACGGCCAACACCGCGGTTCCTGGTGTGTCCGCTGTGCCGTGCGTGTGATCATTGCTTGTACAGCCCTCTCGCAGTGTCCGGAGCAAGTATGGTGGGTCTGACACACCGGTGTCAATGTGTTCTTTTTTCCATTTCCAGGAGTGTACATTGTATGGAAGCCTGCTGGACAGTAGCCTCTAGCAGGGACAGTTTGCTGACGTGACAGACATGTAGCACGTTTTCGGTATGGTTATTCAGGATAATTAACTTTAATTTACGTCGAAATTAGCAGCAGGAAACTGCACTTTCGGGCTTTAAATATTTGCTGCTGATTTTCGTGAACTAATATGCAGTTAAGTGCGCTTCTCCCCACGTGTTTTTGTATCTAGTACCCTGCTTGCAGTACTACATATATTAATTAATGTTTTTTATGCAGCAATTCATATGAAGCCATCATGCACGTAAGTGTTAACCTTGTTTAATAATTTCGTAAGGAAAACTGTAACTGTCTGTTTTCATCAACAGGATTAATCTTCGTGTTTTACCCAGTCTCACACACACACACACACACACACACACACACACACACACACACACACACTGAGTGACAAGTGATATGCTACCTCTTAATGTCGTGCAGGACCTCCATTTGCCCGGCGTAGTGCAACAACTCTGTGTGGCATGGACTCAACAAGTCGTTGGAAGTCCTCCCCAGAAATATTCAGCCAATCTGCCTCTATACCTGTCCATAATTGCGAAAGTGTTACCGGTGCAGGATTGTGTGCACGAACTAACCTCTCAATTATATCCCATAAATGTTCGGTGGGATTCACATCAGGCAATCCAGGTGATCAAATCATTCGCTCTAATTGTCCAGAATGTTCTTCAAACCAGTCGCCTACAATTGTAGCCCGGTGACATGGCACATTGCCATCCGTAAACAATCCATCGGGGTTTGGCAATATGAAGTCCATGAATGGCTGCAAATGGTCTCCAGGTAGCCGAGCATAACCATTTCTAGTCAGTGATCCGTTCAGTTGGACCAGAGGACCTAGTCCGTTCCATGTAAACACAGCTCACAACATTATGGAACCACCGCCAGCTCGCGCAGTGCCTTATTCACAAGTTGGGTTCAAAAAATGGCTCAAATGGCTCTGAGCACTATGTGACTTAACTACTGAGGTCATCAGTCGCCTAGAACTTAGAACTAATTAAACGTAACTAACCTAAGGACATCACACACATCCATGCCCGAGGCAGGATTCGAACCTGCGACCGTAGCGGCCGCTCGGCTCCAGACTGTAGCGCCTAGAAGCGCACGGCCACTCCGGCCGGCGACAACTTGGGTCGATGGCTTCGTGGGGTCTGCGCCACACACTGCCGTTATTTCACACAGTGTTGCTTGTCTGTTAGCACTGGCCGGCCGAAGTGGCCGTGCGGTTAAAGGCGCTGCAGTCTGGAACCGCAAGACCGCTACGGTCGCAGGTTCGAATCCTGCCTCGGGCATGGATGTTTGTGATGTCCTTAGGTTAGTTAGGTTTAACTAGTTCTAAGTTCTAGGGGACTAATGACCTCAGCAGTTGAGTCCCATAGTGCTCAGAGCCATTTGAACCATTTGTTAGCACTGACAACTTTTCCAAACGCGTCTCGTCTCGGCCATTGCGTTGTCCATGGCGAGAGTTAACACCTAAAATTTGGTAATCTCGGCAGACTCTTGACACTGTGGATCTCGGAATATCGAAACCCCTAACGATTACCGAAGTGGAGTGTCCCATGGGTCTAGCTCCCGCTATCATTCTGCGTTCAAAGGCTGTTAATTTCCATCGTGCGGCCATAATCATGCCGAATACCTTATCACAGCAATCACCTGAGTACAAATGAGAGCTCCGCCAATGCACTGCCGTTTCCTACATCGTGCAAGCGATAGTGCCACTATCTGTATATGTACATATCGCTACCCCATGGCTTTTATCACTTCACTGTAATTTCGCTAACGTGTTTATTTCCTTAAAAGAGTTTGAGGATTGATTCTGTGTTATATGCATATGGTTTAAAGCGACCCCTCAGACATCACAATGAGCCAAGCCCGCAAATTAGGTCCTACATTGCCCACACAGTTAGCGACCCATAAAACCTCTAGTGTGCTCGTACGGTCTTTCTTATAGTCAAGAAACTGGGTGAATACGTTATTACCGTCGAGAGGCACAATACGATCTCAGAATAGATGATGTGGCCATGTACTACGTCAGGACCGAACACACACACTCTCTCTCTCTCTCTCTCTCTCTCTCTCTCTCTCTCTCTCTCTGTGTGTGTGTGTGTGTGTGTGTGTGTGTGTGTGTGTGTGTGTGTGTTTCCAAATACCTTGGACCATATGATCAACCGTCTAAGACAGCGTCCTAGTCTGTGTAGAGTCAGGTGATATTATGCCACCATATATACAATAATCCTAACGGAGGTAGTTATGTAACAGGCTTTCCCACAAGGGGATCACGTGGAAGTTGTTTTTAGGTTTTGATACTTCTTTGAGAAAGTTCTAATATCCCGCCACTCCGTCGTTAATGGTAACAGACTCGAGAGTTACGGCCGTAGTATCTGTGGTTTCCGTGGGTCTCGTAGTTAATCTGCAACGTGGCATTTATGTGACCGTCCATAGTACAGTATTTTTTCCCCAGTGGTATTGCTGTGTTCCAAGACAACACGGCCCCTGTTCACACAGCTCGTATCGTTCTTGTGAGCACGTGAATGAGTAGTCGCATCTCCTATGGTCACCACACTCACCAGAACTCAGTATTACTGAACGTTTATGATCGATGAGAAGAGTGCGCGATCGCCATTCAGTTCCATCATCGTTACCTGAACTCACAATCATTTTGCAGGAAGAATGGTATAAGTTCCCTTGGAAACCTTACAGGTCCTGTACTTACCCATTCCGAGACGATCGGAAGCTGTTTCGAATGCCAATGGGTTTCCTACACAGTATTAGGCATGGTAATGAGTTGTTTGTGGTGTTTCCTAATTTTTATTCACCCGTTGTGTTTAGTCTTCTTCTTTTCGTCAATAAAAAGGTATGGTAATTTACTTAGACTTATTGTTATAAATAATTCTACCTCGCATGTAAACACTGTCCATTGCGCGATAATTCCATTTGTCGTCTTTCAACTTGCACACTTGTTGTATTGTGCAGAGGCCGATACGAAGATAACTGAAATTTTGACCTGGTTGAGGCAATATCCCTTTAAAAAGTAGTTTTACGTGAAGTAGGAATCACGATAAAACTTGACATTTTCGTACAGGTCATTGCTAGAGACATCTTTCATTGACAGGGAAACAAATTCCGAGCAGGGGTCGAAGCATGAAGCTTTGTTGTTGTAGTTACATGCCCATTTATGTACGAGGCTACAGCAACATTCAATATAGCATCACGCTTAAACCTATTTCCGTTAAAATGTCGCAGGAACAGTTTCTATAGTTTCGTCATTCTTGTGATGGTCGCCCCTACCACCCACCATGTTGGTCCAAAATAGCTCACTAAATCAAAAGTTAGTCGCATCTTAATAACGTAATACATTGATCAGCCAGAACATTATGACCACCGTCCTTCTATCGATATAAACCCGTCCTGACAAGGAATGACTGCTAGTCAGACAAACGCATGGTGCGTGTAGTATCAGTAAGCGTGCTATCCGTGTTTAGAATGGGGAAGGCATGAGGTCTATCTGAGTTTGACCGAGGGCAGATTGTGACGGGCCAGAGGCTCGGCACGAGCATTTCGGAAACTGCACGACTTGTCGGGTGTTCGAGGAGTGCTGTGGTGAGTGTCTTCAACATATGGCGAAACAAAGGTGAAACCACGTCCAGACGTCGTGGGGTTGGGTGGCCACCCGTCATTGCAGACTGGTAAAACAGGGCAGGCGGCGAACTGTGGCGGAAATAACATCAGGCTTTAATGCTGGGCAGAGAACAAGTGTGTCTGAACACACAGTGCACCGAACACTCCTAACGATGGGCTTTTGCAACCGACGACCCATGCATATGCCACTGTTAACACCACGACATCGGCAGTTCGACTGAATTGGGTACGTTATCATCGGCAGTGGACGTTGGCGTAGTGGCAGAGCGTTGCATGGTCTGATAAATCACGATATCTTCTTCATGTTGCCGATTGGAGGGCGCGAATCAATAGTCTTCCAGGGGAGCAGCTCCTTGACACCTGTACTGCGGGTCGGAGACAAGATGGCGGCGGCTCCATTGTGGTCCGGGGAACATCAAGTGGGCATCCATGGGTCGAGTGGAGCTCATGCAAGGCACCATGAGGTTAAGCAGTATCGTACAATGGTTGCAGACCACGTACCTCTTCATAGCAGTGACATTTTTCTACAAGATAACGCGCCATGTCGTAAGACCAGGAGTGTGATGGAGTGGTTTGAGGAACACAGTTGCGAGTTCCAATTGATGTGCTGCCCCCCCCCCCCCCCAACTCGCCAGATTTGAACCCAATCGAACACATCTGGGATGTGACTGAACGTGGCGTCAGAGCTCATCATCGCCCCCCCCCCCTCCCCGGAATTTACGGGTATTAGGTTCCTTGTGTGTCAGATGTGGTGCCAACTCCTTCCAGCGACCTACCAAGGCCTCATTGCTTGCATGCCACGACGCGTCGCTTCTGTTATCTGTGCCAAAGGTGGATGTACTGGCTATTAGGTAGGTGGTGAGAATGTTCTGGCTTATCAGTATACATCAACGAGCTTTGATCACAAATAAGATTCTTATTCGACGCGAACGGCACAGACGTTCTGGGTGCTCGCCGGCCGCTGTGACAGAGCGGTTCTTGGCGCTTCAGTCTGGAACCGCGCTGCTGCTACGGTCGCAGGTTCGAATCCTGCCTCGGGCATGGATTTGTGTGATGTCCTTAGGTTTAAGTAGTTCTAAGTCTAGGGGACTGATGACCTCAGATGTTAAGTCCCATAGCGCTCAGAGCCATTTGAACCATTTATTCTCCAACACCTCATTTCACATGCGGCCTGCAGGCGCTTGTTGCGCGACGTTGCGCCACTCAGCCGAGGTATGTTGAAATCTTGTGTGCCTGTCACACCGGTGCCGCATTGTTGGTTCCACCTTATACGTCACAAGACAATGACGCTTTATTTCTCTTTGCGCTGTACAATCTTCATGGCCACTACGGACACTAGAGTAGCCTTGCAGTTGTCACCCTCGCCACGTCTTTCACACCACAAAAAGGCTCCTGAAATAATTATGAACTGCGTCAAATCCAGGTCATATATTCTTTTTTCCGGCTACTGTAGAGACCGAGTCTGAACACATGAGATGGTGACAGCTAGAGACACGCAAAGTGATAATGACAGTTAGTTGGGCTGAATGCGTCAGTGAGAATGCGCGAGTGGGAGTGAATGTGTATGAGACATTTCCAGCGATGGACTAGTGCGTGTTACAGTTAGGAGAGCTTATGGAAGTGAGAGGTGAGCTGCACGTTAAAAAGAGCGCGAATATGATACCTTGCCAAAAGTTTTAAAGCTGCTGAGGGAGATAGGAGCAGCAGCTGGTACCCGACGTTTTAGTCAAAGTCTTTTAAATATTGTAATATTCGCCTTTTTGTGCTTTGATGTGTGCATTTTTCCGCTGGATGGATTCATGTTGGGGCCGGCCGGATGTGGCCGAGCGGTTCTAGGCGCTACAGTCTGGAACCGCGCGATCGCTACGGTCGCAGGTTCGAATCCTGCCTCGGGCATGGATGTGTGTGATGTCCTTAGGTTAGTTAGGTTTAAGTAGTTCTAAGTTCTAGGGGACTGATGACCTCAGAAGTTAAGTCCCATTGTGCTCAGAGGCATTTAAACCATTCATGTGGGGGAAGAGCGGGATTCAAATACACGACCTTAACTTCCACAAGACCATGGCTGGTTTCCTTCCCTGTCCGTGTTGAACTTCTGCATGACCCATCCCCTTGTGATCTCGATGTCGAATGACCGTTAACTCTAACTTCATTTTTTAATTAATATTTTTGGACCAGGCCAGTGATTTTGGTTTTCGATACCTGCCTCTGGGATCTAAGGTACATACGTTGCTCTGTGAAGCATTTCATACTGGATACAAACCCAAGGCTGGTCGCAGAACTGTTTTGGCTCGCACTAGCTAACTTCAGGCAGCGTGAGCATTTGTGGGTAGCTCGTCGGTTAAACGCTTAGGCATGGATATCGGATGTTGTATCTAATTACACCCCAAACCATTACGCTTGGCGTTTGTCAGCTATGTTGCTAAACAGTGCAGACCACCACAGTAGCGTGTTCACGTATCCGATTACCACAGTGGGGACTCTTCCAAGAGCACTACATTGAATCATAGCGATGGTCTCCACATGCCTTTTTTAGCCTGAGGCACTTTGGTTTCTGGAAGCTGGCGGAATACCATGCGCGCCACCACAACAGATGGCGCAGAGACATGGACGCTGCAGGTTCACACCACAATGTAGGCTCATCTGTACGGGTAGCTACAAACTTGTGGATAAGATGACGCTGAATCCCCACCCACACTGCTTTGGTCACGTCACATTGTCCAAAACTAGCTCTTCAGTGCGTACAACCGTTTCCTATCTGCTGGTTCCTCTCTCGGATCTTTATCATAGCAGCACGTCTCGTGCGAGCTGAAAGGTCACAGAATGAAGGGCAAAAAGACGACTCCCTGTGACCAACTGTTGAGCCCAGTTGGAGTCCATTTCCTTGGTAATATTGCTCTCTTCGAAGTTTACGAGGCATTTGGCTCTCGCTGTTGCTCTTTCACTTCTTGTGACTGCTCTTAACAGAATGAGCATGTTGACATACTGACCTTTCCGGCAACACAAAACACTGATAGTGCGTGTACGCCATCTCCCTGAAATCTTTATCATTTGTTGCTGGTACGGTATTTTATACATCGTCAGCTTCGGTTCATTCGGATCAGGGTTCATTCGGATCATTTTTTTCTGTGCATTTCAGCCGTCACAAACGTTAGTGTATAAATTGTAGGGTGTGCACAGTTGTAAATTTGTCGCATGGCCAATGGTAAGTAATACATAAAAATAAGCAGCAGAATGATAAATATTTACAAGGGTTTCTGTTTGTAACCCTTCAAAAGAGGGCATTTGAAATGTTTTTCAGCAATGACGATTTCTGTGACCAGATGGTGTATTGGCCTTTCGCCTGGAGACTTCTTTTATACTGTATTTCAGAACCACTTTTGCCGTCCATAGTGGCTGGTTCATTATACCAGCAGTAGCCACTCACTGTCCTGTTCCATTCAGTATGAAGCGATGGAAAACAATAGTGTATCTTCCCGTATGAGCCATAATGTCATATATTGTGTTTGCTTCAGATGTACGATAGACGGATTTCAATTCCTCTGCACAGTCCGCCTCTAATACCGTCTCATTAAATTCACTCAACAGAGTATTGTTGTGTTATGTTTCTTTCTTATGTCTCCTAAATCTCTCTGTTAACATTTAGTGTTAGGTGTAAAGATCTTCTTTACGGTTTCGGCAACTAGTGTATGAATCCCTCACGTTGAATTGACGAAGGCCTGAACACTTCAGCAGTACTTAACAGTAGGTTTTGCTAAATTCTTAGAAGCGGTTTCTTTAACAGATGGAATGCGGTTTTTTCTTTTTTTTTTTTCAAATTCTCCTGGCATATCTAACTCTTCTAATTAAAATCTATACTGCTGGTTTTTAGGTGTTCCTTCAATTTCATATCGTTTTGTAGCATTAGTCATGGCTATTGGGCGATATAGTAGACTCTAGGTTAGCACAGATGTTTTAATCGAGTACTATCGTATTCTTTCTTAATGATGTGGTATTACGTCTAATAGAAGACATTGTAGCTTTGTTGTTTCAGGGAACTAAAATGCCGGTGCATGTGACACGTGTATCAGTTCAAATGGCTCTGAGCACTATGGGACTTAACATCTGAGGTCATCAATCCCCTAGAACTTAGAACTACATCCATGCCAGAGGCAAGACTCGAACCAGCGACCGTAGCGGTCGCGCGGTTCTAGACTGAAGCGCGTAGAACCGCTCGACCAAAGCGGCTGGCAACATGGGTTTCGTCACCTTACATGATTTTTACTTGTCTGCTTTGCGCAGTTTGTCTTACGTGTATTCTTGTTGTTTTCGTTCAGTGCCGTGATTAATACATAATAATTCTGCATTTCATTAAATCTGGTATATGTTAATTTAAATGCTCCTGTAGTGTGCTGCGAAATGCATCATGGATGCCACGAAATAATAAGACGACACTGTTTACAACAACATGAACTATGTTACAGAAGACGTTGAAGCTTTAGGTAAACTCCGAGGTGCTTCCTAAGACCAACAAGATGGCCAATTTGTTAGCACACTGTACTCTCATTTGGAAGAACGGCAGTTCAAATTCCCGAACGGCC
This sequence comes from Schistocerca serialis cubense, assembly GCF_023864345.2. Classification (NCBI taxonomy): domain Eukaryota; kingdom Metazoa; phylum Arthropoda; class Insecta; order Orthoptera; family Acrididae; genus Schistocerca; species Schistocerca serialis. The sequence goes on from NC_064640.1 coordinate 375,535,543, forward strand.
ATTCAGATTTAAGTTTTTTGTGGTTTTCATGAACAGAGTAACGATTGTTCCTTTGAATATTTCTTTTCCTATCCTCCCCTGCTCAGTCCGAGCTTACGCTGTCTCTCTAATGATCTCGCCATCGACGGTAAAACCTAATCCCCTTTTCCTTTGACAAGGCCATATCGTATTTCTTACGTCATCCTTATTCAGTTGATCTAGTGCTCCATCTTATCAAACGCAAAGCTTGCTTCCTTCTTCATATTTTGCCTTTTACTTCGTGAGCTATAATCGTTCGGGATATAACCTGGATTGCTACAGTGGTCTTGGATACATAAGCGAGCTACTGTTGCAGACATTTTTTAGAACAAACCACGTTGTCTGCTGTTAGCGGGCTTCCTGATCCCCTAAGGTGCGCTTTATGCGAACAGGGGGCTGCATTTCTGGTGGCTTCCTGGCGTCTTCCGGCAGACTGCAGACGGGGGGAAGCTTTACTTGGTTGGGAGTCGGGACGCGATACTGTGGATTACGAAACCGATAGAACTCCGCCTAAGGCCACAAGACGTACAGGGGAGCATGGGATTTTCTGTAAGCACGTAACTTTTGTAAGACTGCTGAGAAGTGAGTGAAAAGCCAGTGAAATTTGAACCCCATGAAGAACGGCTCAGATGTAAATGAAATTATACCCATATGTCGTATGAAGATATGATTAAATGTAAAAGGCAATAAAACATTACATACTCAAAATAGGTGTTTGTCGAAGTTGCTATGGACTGTAATAGCAAAAAGTACATGTTCTAAATGCGCCGTTGAGAAGCGTTATTTCAGGTAGCTGTTATGAGTCCGAAGGTGAATTGTATCGGCTACTGGACATACATCGCGCAGACGTCGCTGACTGATGAAATCGTTCACGTGTATATTGAGCAGGCCAAGGACTAACAGATATCTCCCGTGCAACATGGGGCAGAGTACGGTTCTGCGGAAAAACATCTCCAGAGATATATTGAAGGAAGAGATCTAAATGAAGGATCTAGGAGTGCTCGCCCCAGTTAAAACGGATACAACGAATATTTCATAAGACCTAAAGATAATGAAACAAAGTTTTCGGCAGTCGATGATACGCAGAGGGAATGCTTATTTCACCACATGGTTGGAGTCTTAACAGTTTTATTTACCAGTATATTTTTTAAACGAAACGGTGAACTGCATGGCGGTTGTGTATGATTTGATGCAGTCCTAATTTGTCATGCGTTGTGTGTTTACTTCTGCCATCAGCCAACAGCTAGTGGCTCTGACGCTATACCTGTCCTGGGTGTACAAAAATTAGCCCAGCCACAAGCACCAGCTGCAATAACAACAAGGCATTGGTCGCTGTCGCGATGTCCACCAGCCCACTGGGAAAGAAGATGCTTAACAGGAAATTGCATGTTGGTGTAAAAATAAATACGTTGTATAGTAGAAAACTTTTATGACGACCACTTACATTTACCACCTCCAAAACAACTTCCAGGCAGAAAACTGTGCATTCCGCAGTTTCATCACTCCAACCACTTTTGCTGTCACCTAGCTGGCTAGCAGTTTTCAACATGGGTGCACGCACAGGCATTAGCTCCAGCAGTAATGACTCTGAGGAATTCATTTCTGGTTTCACTGCCTGGGAACTGCTTCAGGTATTGTACCCACTACATGCAGTGACTCCTGGTCCTACTATGACGTCAAATACATTTTGCACATCTTCAGACACTGCATATATTAATTTTGAGGTACAGGGTGAGTTATTTAAAGCGAATTCATTTGCATAAAGTCGATTCTACCCTATGCCACGGACTTCACTATTGCTTGCATTGTATGGATTTAGATGTTCTTTTAAATGGCATTTGAAATCACCTGATGGGAGAATTACAGTCCTTCAAAAATTATTCGCAACAGTGTCTACAGCATTGATGAACTTACTGAAAGCAATTAGTTTCCTGCATTCACTACCTGTATATCAGTTTTTGTTTTGTATATTACGAGGTTTCGGCTTCGTAGCCATTTTCAAGCAGCTGCATACAAATCAGAACAACGTAATTAGAATTCAAGGTGCAAAGCAGCCATTGGTTTTAAACACCAGAGTAAAGACCACTTTCAGTGTTTAACCCATTAAACATGTTTTCCAAGCTTGCCCTGTTAACAATAAAATATAATAAAAATTAAGTACAGGTAAAAAAGGTAAGAAGGCTATAGTTGGAAACACACAATAAAATGGCTCACCACATGTGCGGACCTGGAAACTGTAGCCATAATATCTGGTTCTGTACAAACAGTAGCACACAATCAAGCCATTTATTTATGTGCAGGATCACTGAACTGCATGCAGCGACACCTCGCCTTTTAGTATACAATCACTGGGTGCGCTGAGCACTCTGTACCCTCCAGATATACTCAGCGGCATCGCAAACCATAACCCCCTCTATATTCTTGTTACTGTAGTCAAAACTCCCTTTTACCGACACGCTAGGCACACCACAGCCTTTAATGGCATTTTCTTCGCACACGGAGGCCTCATTGGTTTGGCGTCAGATGTATGTTGCTCAAAGAATGCGACGTGTATTCGTAAGACAATGGTACAAAATTAACAGTACTCAAACCTTTAGAAAACACACTAGATGGCAGTCCACGACGCGGCACTATCATCAGGAACTGTGTGTCATTACAGACGTCGCATTTTATGGTCGACTGTGCGTTTTGTAATCCTGTGCTTTTCGGTTGCCGTCTTCGACAAAAAACATAATAGCAGTAACATTTCATTCTATATGGATTATAGTTTCACAATAAACGAGGAACTTTCACTAAGACTAATGATGTCCCTTTCCTCAACATACCAGTCCCACAGTGTAATTAAAAATGGCGGTAATTAACTAACAAATAATTATTTCTTCGAAATTTCTGTGGCGAGTAAAAGACAGAAACGTATGTTGTTGACTTTATGCAACATAGAATGTAGATAGGCAACACCTATGTTGACTCTTGAAGTGAAATAAAAAAATCGTACTCATCTTTATTTTCTTCATTTCGCAGAAATCGACTCAGCTTTGTCTTTTAATACAGCCGGGTATGCCCTCCGCAAGAGGACCAGTTCTTCCCATGTTTTGCGAACAATATCCTTTTCTGAAACTGATTATTTGATGTAGTGCCTACAAGCAATAATACTCAGTTCACTTTCGCAATAACTCTGCTGGATAAGTAAGTAATAAACTTCAGACTTCTTGTATTTTACCACAGTCAGAATCAAAACACAGTTGGGTATAAACATTTCCATATATCGTCGAATTTGAACAATTTGATATTAAACAGTTGCAAGGGAGACTTCACAGACTTGCCTCCCTACATCTCTACTCCATCGACGCTTCAGACAGATTCTCTTTCAACTTACTAACTTTAGAATAACACAAAGTTAAACAAAGATATTTCATTTCAACAGTTCAGAGTTTCATTGACATCGATACAATCCAGCCGCAGTAACTTTAACGCAGGAAATATTATTCGAATGACAGTCAAATTTTGTAAAATATAATTTCTTACGTAATTTTTAAATACAGGTTTTGTAACGGATTTTTAATATTTTTTGTCAAGAATAAGTTTATCTGTTGCTAGCTGGATGAAAACAGGACTGATCACATAGAATAATTAATATATTCAGAAAAAAGGCGAAAATATGGAGAAACGGATTTTCAAGATATAATGGAAAAAATATAATCTGATAAATGAAATTTCAAAACACTCACAGAGAAACTAAGTTTTGCAAAAGTCAAGAAATATAGTTGGAATAAGAATGGTATCTAGAAGATCATATGACACCGCTGTAGCGTCGACGAAGTATAGAGATCTTGTAGGACTTTCAGCACGGACAGTTTTATCCACTGTCAAGTGTAAACTTGACTTAATTTCATTTAATTGTTTATCCTGAAGCAAGTCGAGCTCTTAGAAGGGCACATTTCAGGAAATACAGGAGCAAAGTTTCTTGGTTTCTAACTGTCACATCCTATGGTCTATGGAGACACTGGAGAAAGAGTCATCTCTCAGATATACTGAGAGTCGCAGCAACGACGTTGTGTACGACCGCTAATAACAAGCAAAAAACATAATCTTTGCCGACGTGCAAGACAAAGACACCCTTCTTCAGCATGTGTAGCAAAATACACTACTGGCCATTAAAATTGCTGCACCGCGAAGATGACGTGCTACAGGTGCGAAATTTAACTGACAGGAAGATGCTGTGATATGCAAGTGATTAGCTTTTCAGAGGATTCACACAAGGTTGGCGCCGATGGCGACACCTACAACGTGCTGACATGAGGAAAGTTTCCAACCGATTTCTCATACACATACAGCAGTTGACCAGCGTTGCCTGGTGAAACGTTGTTGTAATGCCTCGTGTAAGGAGGAGAAATGCGTACCATCACTTTTCCGACTTTGATAATGGTCGGATTGTAGCCTATCGCGATTGAGGTTAATCGTATCGCGACATTGCTGCTCGCGTTGGTCGAGATCCAATGACTGTTAGCAGAATATGGAATCGATGGGTTCAGGAGGGTAATACGGAACGCCGTGCTGGATCCCAACGGCCTCGTATCACTAGCAGTCGAGATGACAGGCATCTTATCCGCATGGCTGTAACGGATCGTGCAGTCACTTCTCGATCCCTGAGTCAACAGATGGGGACGTTTGCCAGACAACAACCATCTGGACGAACAGTTCGACGACGTTTGCAGCAGTATGGACTATCAGCTCGGAGACCATGGCTGAGGTTACCCTTGACGCTGCATCACAGACAGGAGCGCCTGCGATAGTGTACTCAACGACGAACGTGGGTGCACGAATGGCAAAACGTCATTTTTTCGGATGAATCCAGGTTCTGTTTACAGCATCATGATGGTCGCATCCGTGTTTGGCGACATCGCGGTGAACGCACATTGGAAGCGTGTATTCGTCATCGCCATACTGGCGTATCACCTGGCGTGATGGTATGGGGTGCTATTGGTTACACGTCTCGATCACCTCTTGTTCGCATTGACGGCACTTTGAACAGTGGACGTTACATTTCAGATGTGTCACGACCCGTGGCTCTACTCTTCATTCGATCCCTGCGAAACCCTACATTTCAGCAGGTTAATGCACGACCGCATGTTGCAGGTCCTGTACGGGCCATTCTGGATACAGAAAATGTTCGACTTCTGCCCTGGCCAGCACAATCTCCAGATCTCCCACCAATTGAAAACGTCTGGGCAATGGTGGCCGAGCAACTGGCTGGTCACAATACGCCAGTCACTACTACTCTTGATAAACTGTGGTATTGTATTGAAGCTGCGTGGGCAGCTGTACCTGTACACGCCATCCAAGCTCCGTTTGACTCAATGCCCAATGCGTATCAAGGCCGTTATTACGGCCAGAGGTGGTTGTCCTGGGTACTGATTTCTCAGCATGTATGCTCCCCAGGGGGTCCACAACTCTTTTGTGGATACATGCGGGGCGAGCACGGGGCCCCGAGCCATTGCAGCCTTCTTTCTCTTCCGGGCTGCATTTCCTTTCCCTTTCCCTCCTTTTCCCTCCATGCTCCTTTCCCCTCGCCCTCTCCTCTCCCTCTATTGGTGTCCTTGCTTATGTTGGCCCCCCGCTATCCTCCTGGTTCTGTTGGTTTTACACTCCGGCTTTGTTGCGTAATCATCTCCTCCTTTTGGCATGCCTTGGTCCCCCTCTGGGGTTTGACCTCCATTACAGAATTTCTCCTCTGTAGTGTGAGCCATTTGGGGAAGAGCACCTTACCTAGTGTCTCCGATGTGTGCCCTCCTAGTACATTCCACCTTTTTTTTCACGTCGTTGTCTGATGCTAGGGTGCATAGCCAGCACGGTAGCCAGCCCGTGTGGTGGTGTCGCTATGTACCCTTTTGGTTGAGCCCCCTGAACACACAGGGATCACACTTCTGATACCTGAGCTGTGACCTCCTCATGCGTGCCTTGGAGTGGTTGCTCGTCATCCTGGAGCTTCGGAACTCCCGGCAATGGCCGCCGTGCCAGACGGCCCTTGCTGTGGCTGGGTGGCGCCCATGAGGAGAGCCCCTGCTCGGAGTGGGTGGTATCAGGGCGGACGCTATGCAGATGAAACGCATACGGGTCCAAAATTCTGGCCATTCTTCTGCGGTCATCTCTCTGCGTGGAACTGATTCCTCAAGTGCTGCTTCTCTTGCCCCTTCGGCCTTCCCTTCCATGGCTACCCCCTGGGAAGAGGGTCAGGCCGGTCATCTAGGGGCAAAACCTTTCCCCCGTTATCTAGTTTGCACCAGGACTGATGGAGATACTTTCACATTCTTTGTGGAACGCATTGAAGACAAGTTTGGCGAAGTGGACTCCCTGAGCAAGATGCGGTCGGGTTCGTTGCTGATAAAAACTGCTTCAGCTGCCCAATCTGTGGCCCTTCGTGCCTGTACCCATTTTGGCACAATTCCTGTGTCCATTACCCCTCACCAGTCTCTAAATATGGTACAAGGTGTGATTTTTCACAGGGACCTCATCCTTCAAACTGATGAGGAACTTCGGGACAATCTCGGACGGTGGGGCGTTCACTTTGTTCGGCGTGTTCAGAAGGGTCCTAAAGATAATCGTATTGATACTGGTGCCTTTATCCTGGCCTTTGAAGGGGATACCCTCCCTGAGAAAGTCAAGATTATGGTCTATCGCTGTGATGTGAAGCCGTACATCCCACCTCCTATGAGGTGTTTTAAGTGCTTGCGTTTTGGCCACATGTCTTCTCGCTGTTCCCAGGCCCCTCTCTGTGGTGACTGTGGACGTCCACTCCATGAGGGGAGTCCCTGTGTTCCCCCTACTGTATGTGTAAATTGTCATGGTAGTCATTCTCCACGTTCACCAGATTGCCCAGTATATAAGAAAGAAAAAAAGATACAGGAGTATAAGTCCTTCGATCGTTTAACCTACACAGAGGCCCGTAAGAAATATGCACGACTGCACCCGGTGTCCATGACATCTAGTTACGCCTTGGTTACATCTTCACCCCTTCCTCCCCTTTCCTTACCCCCATCCCGGACCCCTCTCCTTCCCCCCTCCCCTGCGGCTCCCACACCTTCTCCTATGGGCGCTGTTCCCCCTCCCCAGCCAGAGAAGTGTCCCACTCCTTCGGCGTCTGCCAGTCAAGGGCATGTCTCCCAGGATGCCCCTTCCCGGCACCTTCCAGGCCAAAGGTCTGCTGCCGCGCGACGACCGCGAGAGCCGCGGTCTGTCGGCCCCCAGGTCGCCCGGTCTCTTTCTGTTCCTGATCTTGCTGCAGCTGGCTCCTTTATACCACACAGCCCTCCTCGATCTCAGCCTGAAAAGAAGAAGAAACATAAGTCCCGGGACAAAGAGCCTCTGGTGTCACCGGAGGTCCCTTCCCCGACTTCACAACCGGATTCTGACCTGTCGTTCATGGATGTCGCCCCCTCCTTGTCGGTGACGGGTGGGGACCCGGCGGTATGACTGGATTTAGCGTGTTCAGCCCTCATTTAAACCATCGTTCTGTGGTTCTCCAATGGAACTGTAATGGATACTATCGTCACCTTCCGGAATTGAAATCCCTTCTTTCGTCCTACTCTGCAGCTTGTGTGGTTCTCCAGGAATCTCATTTTACTGATGCTCACTCACCGACCCTCCATGGGTTCCATGTTTTCTGTCGAAATCGGGTCGGACCCTTGCGGGCTTCTGGTGGCGTTTGTACGTTGGTCCGTACAGACATTGCTAGCACGTGGATTCCTCTCCAAACTACGTTGGAAGCGGTTGCTGTTAGGGTCCACTTAGACTCTGCAGTCACAGTTTGCAATCTTTATCTCCCTCCTGACAGGACTCTTACACCTGCTGCCTTAACCACCCTTCTTCAGCAACTTCCTCCTCCCTTCCTCCTCCTTGGGGATTTTAATGCTCATCATCCTTTGTGGGGCAGTGCCTTTCCATCTAGACGAGGTCTTCTTATAGACCAATTTATTGCAGACCACGACCTGTGCCTTCTTAATGATGGCTCCCCTACTTATTTCAGTGCCAGTCATGGTACCTTTCCTGCCATTGATCTTTCTCTTTCTTCTCCCTCTCTCCTCCCTTCGTTACACTGGTCGCCACACGACGAACTTTGTGATAGTGACCATTTCCCGTTGATTATCACGCTCCCTTCCCGCTTCCCGATGGACAGGTTACCTCGTTGGTCTTTCCACCGCGCCGATTGGCCTCTATACACTGCGCAGGTCGAGTTTTCTCCCTCTTTGTCGGGTTGTATTGATGACGTCCTACGTGACGTGTCTGACGCGATTGTTCGCGCTGCTAGCCTTGCTGTCCGGCGCTCATCTGGACCATTTCGTCGCCGGCAAGTCCCGTGGTGGAGTACGGCCATTGCCATTGCCATCCGTGATCGCCGTCGAGCTTTGCAACACTTTAAGAGGCACCCATCCGTAGCCAGCCTTACTACCTTTAAACGCCTTCGCGCTAAAGCCCGTTATTTAATCAAACAGAGCAAGCGGATATGTTGGGAACGATTCGTTTCTTCCCTTGGTTCTACTGTCCCTCTGTCACAGGTATGGGCTACACTTCGTTCGCTCCAAGGTTGCCATCGGCAGTCCACCCTCCCAGGCCTTCACTTCCCAGATGGCATTTGTACGGACCCATTAGTTCTTGCAGAACATCTTGCGACCCATTTTGCAGTGGCGTCAGCGTCAGCCTCCTATCCAGCTGCTTTCCTTCATCAAAAAAAGCAGGCTGAAGCTTCCACCTTATGTTTCACCCCTTGTAAGTCTGAATCTTACAACGAACCTTTTACTGAATGGGAATTTCTTTCTGCTCTATCTTCTTCTCATGATACGGCCCCTGGCCCAGATTCCATTCATAACCAACTGCTTCAACATCTCAGTGCTCCACAACGGCAACATCTTCTTTGGGTGTTTAACAGTATCTAGCTCCAGGGTTACTTCCCTTCTTAGTGGAGGGATAGCATTGTGGTTCCTGTCCTTAAGCCTGGTAAGAACCCCCTATCTGTTGACAGCTATCGACCAATTAGTTTGACCAATGTTGTTTGTAAGTTACTTGAACGGATGGTAGCCCGTCGGCTCAATTGGGTCCTCGAATCTCGGGATCTCTTGTCGCCTTAATAGTGTGGCTTTCGAGAGGGACGGTCTTCAATCGATCATTTACTTCACTTGGAATCCGCAGTTCGGCAGGCTTTTTCCCAGCGCCGCCATTTGGTTGCAGTGTTTTTTGACCTTCGCAAGGCCTGGCCTGGCCTGGCGCCATCACATCTTACTTACCCTTCATCAGTGGGGTCTTCGGGGCCCACTCCTGATTTTTATCCACCAGTTCCTGATCCATCGTCATTCAGAGTTCGAGTTGGTACTGCTTTTAGTTCTCCACGGACCCAGGAGATGGGCATCCCACAGGGTTCTGTCTTGAGTGTCCTTCTTTTCCTCATTGCTATCGATGGACTTGTGGCCTCTGTCAGTCCCTTGGTCGCCCCTGCCCTGTATGTGGATGATTTCTGCATTTGGGTTAGTTCCTCCTCGATGGCATCTGCAGAGCGGCAGCTCCAGGTAGCTATACGGCGTGCCTCTGCGTGGACCCTCTCACACGGGTTTCAATTCTCTCCTTTCAAATCGCGAGTGGTCCACTTCTGTCGCCGTACTACGATCCACCCTGATCCAGAGCTCTATCTCGCTGCACAACGATTGCCTGTGGTCCCACAGTTTCGTTTCCTGGGTCTTCTTTTCGACAACAAGCTCACTTGGTTGCCCCATATCAGACACCTGAAGGTAGGATGTTTCTTTAAACTCAATGTCCTTTGCTTCCTTGCCCACTCCTCTTGGGATGCAGACCGTTCCCTCCTCCTCCGTCTTTATCGTGCTCTAGTTCTGTCTCGCTTGGACTATGGTTGTCAAGTTTATGGTTCAGCTGCTCCTTCCACACTGCACGTGCTGGATCCAGTCCACCATCGTGGTATCCGTTTGGCCACCGGTGCCTTCCCTACTAGCCCTGTTGATAGCCTCCTGGTTGAAGCTGGGACCCCCCCCCCCCCCCTTTTCTGTTCGGCGGTCCCAGCTTCTGGTGTCTTATGCACTCACTATCCGTTCCTCTCCCACTCATCCTTCCTATTCTATCCTGTTCCCAGACCATGGACGTCGCCCACCTGACTCCCGCCCTTGGGCGGGTTTACCGGTTGGGCTGCGCCTTGCGTCTCTTTGCCGTGATTTTCAGCTTCCTTCTTTGTCCTGTCTTCCTCGCTCCCTCCCCTCCACCCCTCCTTGGTTAGTTCCTCGGCCTTGAATTCGGATGGATCTCCGCCGAGGTCCGAAAGATTCCATCCCCCCGGTGGTGTTCCGTGCCTTTTTCCGCCAAATGTTATGGGAGTTTCGGGATGCTGTTGTTTTTTACACTGATGGCTCTAAATCTGCTGATCGTGTTGGGTATGCCTTCACGTCCTCTGTTGGAACGGAAAGTCATCTGCTGCCACCTAAATGTGGGGTGTTTACTGCGGAATTGATGGCAATTTCCCAGGCCCTTACCTTTATTGAACAGTCCTAACACAACCGCGTTTTGTTATGTATGGACTCGATGAGTGGCCTTCTTGCTATTGACCGGTGTTTTTCGCGCCATCCCTTGGTCTCTGCCATCCATGACCATCTCGCTGATATTCACCGTGCTGCTTGTTCTATTGACTTCCTTTGGGTCCCTGGCCATGCGGGTATCCCGGGTAATGAGCTCGCTGATCGTTTGGCTGGGGGAGCAGTTACTTACCCCCCGTTTTCTGTAGCCCCTCCTGCAGCGGATTTACGGCTTCACATCAAATCCCACTTCGCACAGTCATGGGCCAATTCTTGGGAGGGTACTCCCCTGTCTAATAAACTTCGTGCAATTAAGGTGACACCAGACCCATGGCGTTCTTCCTTTCGCATCTCCCGAAAGGACTCGACCACACTGTGTCGTATCCGCATTGGCCATACTCGGTTGATCCATGGTTTTCTTTTGCGTGATGAGCCACCCCCACTATGTGGTTGTGGAGCCTTCCAGTCAGTAGCCCACATTTTGGTTGAATGCCCTCTTCTTTTGGCTCTGCGGGCTAAGTACATGCTCCCCCACACTTTACCTTTGATGTTGGCTGACGATTCCCGGATGGTCTCTCTGGTTCTCGGTTTCCTCCGGGAAAGTGGTTTTTATTCTCAGTTTTAAGGTTTTTAATCTCTCTGGTGTTGGGGCAGGGCGGTGAGTGTTTGGGTGTCTCCCACTGTAAGCAGTGTTCGGAGATTCCTGATTCACCTCCCTGACCGAATTCCTCTTTTCTTCCCCTTTTACTCTGTTTTTACCCTTTTTTTTTAAGGCTTGGTTAGTCTTTCTATTCCCATACGTACTTTCTACATTATAGCAGTTGTACCTTTTAAGTCACAGGTGGTCTTGCCTATGCTGCTTCAGCATAGTGTTGGGTTCGTTCTCTTGCCGACTTCCCTCATTTTGTTTTTTGCCAATGACGACATGACTGCCTTTTTACGTTTTTTCCCTTTTTCCGTTTTATTGTTCTGACTTTACTGAGTTGTCCCATTAGCGGAATGGCGCATATTTGAAACAAGGGACTGATGACCTTGCTGTTTGGTCCCTTAAACCTCAACCAACCAACCAACCAACTAATCAGCTTGTATGCACCCAAATTGCGTGAAAATGTAATCGCATGTCAGTTCTAGTATAATATATTTGTCCAATGAATACCCGTTTATCATCTGCATTTCTTCTTGGTGTAGCAATTTTAATGGCCAGTAGTGTAAATCAGATAAATGGACAGACGTATCTATACAGGGAGCGACAAACATATTTCATAGCCACTAAGAGTTTCGCAGAAAAAGTATTTATCGTAATTTTCTGTATACCGATGGAGATGATGTGCAGCGGCAAAATCTTGAATATGGATAACTTACTTCCCTTGTAACAGCTATTTAATTACTCTGTGTCACGATCGGTTTCAGAATATCAGATTTTAGTTTTTAAGTGCGTTTGTACAAATTACTAACGCCTTTGCAACATCACGAGGTAACTCTGCCGAATGTTCAGATTGCCCAGAGCGTTAACAAATGGTGCCAAAGCAATGCTTGCTACACATTCCCCATATGACGTCGTGAACATTCATAAAAAGGACCAAACAAGCATATAAGGAGACCAACGAAATATACAGAACGCAGATGCTGCAAATTTAAAAGACCTGGTTGTATAATAAGTGACGTAGCGAACCCCTGGAAACGCAGTCCTGCAGTTCTCGTGTACGGATGTGTCCGCACAGCAAACGTGGCATAAGGCTGTATGTCTAAAATGATGTATTTAGCAGTCATTTAAGTTGAATCTTGGTGCGTACGTGTTAAGTTACGATGTGCTCTACAAATGTTTCGTCCTGCTGGCTGAACAAATACTAAAACGTTTTGTTTCTCATTAATGATAAAAAACTATGCAGTAATTCTGTTTGTGCTCCGAACAACCAGAGTCCGACAAAACTTACACATACTCCTCAGAACACAATGGAATCTAATGAGCCTCGGTCAGGCACCAAAATGGTTACATAAATTGTGTAATCTACGACATTACCGGAAAATATGAATTATTAGCTTTTACAGTATTATATGGCATGTTCGTGAGTTATATCTCCATTTTGTTGGAACTAATTCATAAAAGTCGTTAGAATTAAGTAACAAAAGTTAGGTATTTTTTTATCTAATTGCTCATGACGGAAGATCTTTTTTAAAAAATCACCATGCCCTTTGAAAATCAACTACACATATTTTTAAAGCAATAATTTCCGTTTCCCTTCGAGAATTGCTTCTTGTTGCAATTCTCTAGTGTCTTCAGCCAGAACTTCCCAGTGCCATTGCACAAGTGTTATAATAACTATCTCCTGCTTTTGCTTCAACGACTGAAAGACGCTACCGGTACTAACTTCATAAATGACGCCCTGAACGGACATGCTGCGAAATTGACTACACTTCGTTCTGACATGTGGACAGTTTAGTGCGGCAGCGGTTGACTGTCTCTCAATCGGGATCGTAAGTCGCCAGAGAAATGCAGAGTCCGGAATTGGAGGATATGAATGTCTCATTGTGAAAGTGATCCAGCATGGTTGAAGTTTCAACGGATACTGTAATAGGGGCCGTATGAAAGCTAGAAAGGTAACTGATTATCAGTATATGGACTTCATTTGGAAGCGTCATAGCAGAAATAGAGCGAAAATCCTTGCTAGATGCTTTAAAAGATCCGCTTCTAGATGTACTGTACTCAAAAGAAGTACAGAATAAGATTGCAGAACGCTTTCTTTTGATGACTGCTGATTTTTGTTTGTATGGTGATGCAGTCCGACTGTTCTTTCTTCAGGTGAACGCAAAATTAGTCCATGGTCTCCCAGGGCATACAGTGGTATGTAGGAAATTACAAAGTGTGAGCGCTTACTTGCAAACAGCTCTGTTAGAAGTCAGAATGTGAGATGCATAATGGTGAATCTGTGTGCTCATTAAAACAAAGTTGTCCAATTTTTTACATGTCCAGGCTAACAGTTTCTCTGTCCGAAGACAGGCCACGTTCACATAAGGCTACATAATTGTATTCTCTTTTTGCCGATATGACGCACACAACAGCTACAAAAGGCAAAATGTACTGGCTTGTTTCATCAAATCATTTTTCTGTTGGTATGCTGAGTGGAATTTCTTGTATCTGAAATATTTGAGGAATAGGCATATGTTTATGAATGGGTATATATCGTTGTGTTTTATTGACTAGAATTTTCAACTCTCTTGAAAGAAAAAAAGATGAGCGTATGGTTTAATAGGTGTGTGTGTGTCCCTGCGGATCAGTAACGGCTTTCCCAGAATTCTCGAACGGCTAGCATTTCTTTAAATGTAAGAGCTGCATTAGCGTCCATCAGTGAACATAAATCTGACTTTCCAGTTACGTTCCGCATTAGTATTGTTGCCATAGTGTGGAGTTCAGAAATCTGTGGACATTAGCGAAGGATCAGCTAACTGGGAAAGGAACCAATCATAATTATGAAGCTCACAGACAGCACCATAGGCCCCCTGTTGATATAACATTAAGACTGTACATTACTATTCTAGTGATTATCTGGTAACAGGGAGCGAGGAACGAGACGTGAAGCTTTTCTATTGCTCCAATAACAGTGGTGGGCCACACACAAGAATGTGGCACTTTCGGAAGGATTGCGCCGATTAACGGCCGCAATTTTTTAGTCTCTTTCCTGTCAGACTATTTAAAAGTTATAGCCTGCTTCTCGTAGGGATTTTAAGGCCAGCGCATACATGTTATCGTTAGGGCTATGATATCTGTGCGAACCTTTTCGACTATTTCGGTTACCCCGTTCCCTTTTTCTGAAATGTAATTTAGCGAATTCGACATTAGTTACAGTAGGATGCGGTAAATATCCAAGGAGGAACTGGTCTTCATTGTGCTAACAACGGGACGTTAGCATGTATGACTTACTAATTAACCGGCTATAATCACTGTAGGGAGGTATGCTGTCGTTGCCTCATAGCGTACACCGGCCGAGGTGGTTCCGTGATAAAGTGCGAGGCAGATGTTGGGAAGAACGGGATTCAGTTTCATGCGTGGACATCTATATTTTGTTTATTACTTCCTTAAATCACTTAAGGTGACTACCTAGATGGTTTCTTTGACAAACCCCTTTCCATCCCCAAGATCCCTAACATTTCCTTATGGGGTGTCGCTTTACTCTCAAGAAGTAGTTTTCAAATCCTGCTAGCGAAAGGAATGTTCACCACTAGTATTTGGTCGCCAAGGGTAGGAGAGATGGTAGCGTAAAGTTCATTATTAGATTTAGCACCAATGTGCTGTGTTATGTTCCATCCATTGAAGGCGGAGGACACTGTTGATGGTGATCGTTCGTCGTATGTGAACGTTAGCTTCGCCAGCCCTCATTTTTCGAGAGGAATTGGTTGTGTGCCGGTATCGGGTTTCATTCTTTGCTCTGTCTGTCATAGTCATCAACAAGACACGGCACTGAAAGTCACAACGCACACATCAGTCACCAACACTCAAAAATTAGTCCAACAAATAGCACACTCGGCGAAGGAAGAAAGAAAACTTTTTCAACTAGCTAGCTGAACTTACCCTCTCGGGGTCTCTCAGCCAGTTACGTCATATGAGTGACTTTTTTTCCCCTCTGAAACAGAACGGCAGAATTTCTTCATCATCCTCGACCTGACTGGACTTGGTCAGTTCCAATGACTTCAAACCCTAATCTTCCTTCCTTCCCGATATGTAGTGTCTGAGACGCGCGGGATTAGGCGAGCGGTCTCGGGCGCTGCAGTCAGCGACTGTGCGGCTGGTCCCGGCGGAGGTTCGAGTCCTCCCTCGGGCGTGGGTGTGTGTGTTTGTCCTTAGGATAATTTAGGTTAAGTAGTGTGTAAGCTTAGGGACTGATGACCTTAGCAGTTAAGTCCCATAAGATTTCACACACATTTGAACATTTTTGTAGTGTCTGACACTTCTTCATGCCAACTATTCTTAGCGCCGGCGGCCATAGAGAAAAGGCGCTGCTCGGTGATCGCGCATCCGTTTTCGCTGTTTCACTGCGCAGTTGCTGTCCCGAGAGTTGCGCTTAAGATATCTCTAATGGGCTCTGCCACTACTCGCTGGCTACCGACAAGGCGATCCGGTTACGGCTAGCTGAGGCTAGTTAGTGCCGCCTATCATCAAACATGATATACATGGTGCTGCAATGTCATGGTCAGCAACTAATCGAAGAGGAGAAAGACCATAGAAGAGATAAATCCGTGAAAAGGGAGCCTTTATGTGTACCTTTCTCACTTCAGTTATACAAGGAACTCCACAGCAAAATGCAAACTTCTAGAAGGAAATGTTATTTACACCTAAATAAAAACTCAGACTGAAAGAATTCGATTTGAAGCTAAAATCTAAACAGTGTTAAACTCAACAGTTAATATTCCATCCACTGCGTAACGACAATTTCGCAATTAGACTGGAGTCTTAGATTCAGTTCGGTTTCAGACTACGTTGTGAAGTAGCATACTGGTCAAAATATTGGAATTAAAATCTGGAGGAGCAGTGGCCAAATTTCGTTCCGCGCGTCCTGATTTAGATTTTCCGTGATTTCTCTTAAAAAAAAATCAGCTTGATATGATTCCTCCATCGAGGGTCCAGTCATCATTTCGCCCATTTTCTTGTTAGACCAGATGTCTAAACGTAACGCCTCAGCGTTTTCTGAATTTTCGAGGACATCCTGGGGATGCTGATAATATCGATTGGCGTTTCTAGCAACTGAGGCTATGTAGGCAGTAGACTGCTCGAAAACTGACCCCCATCGCCACATTGCTGATAGGTGCACCGAACGAGGCGACACTGTGGTAAGCCACTGGACTCGCTTTTGGAATGACGGCGCTTCAAATCTCCGTTTTTTATATATTTTTTATAATAAGGGCCTGAGAGAAAGGTCATGTTCGATCATCCAGGTTTAGATTTCCCATGGTTTACCTAAATTGCTTGGGGAAAATGCTGGGATGGTTGCTTTGAAAAGGACACGACCCACTTCCTTCCCCATCGTTCCCTAATGTACAGCAGTGCTCCGTCCCTAATGATCTCGTCATCGACGGGACGTTAAACCCTAATGTTCGCCGGCCGAAGTGGCCGTGCGGATAAAGGCGCTGCAGTCTGGAACCGCAAGACCGCTACGGTCGCAGGTTCGAATCCTACCTCGGGCATGGATGTTTGTGATGTTCTTAGGTTAGTTAGGTTTAACTAGTTCTAAGTTCTAGGGGACTAATGACCTCAGCAGTTGAGTCCCATAGTGCTCAGAGCCATTTGAACCTAATGTTCCTACGTTCTATTGCTGACACGCTTAGAGTACAGATCTAGTAAACCGATGTTAGTCGATACGGAACTGACCACCGGCTGTCATATAAGGGCGCTGCAGAGCGCAGGTTTCTCATCGTGTGTGCAGTCAATTGTCACCCAATGGACTCAGACTTGCTACGGGCGATATCAGGAACTATTTGAATTTTTGCTTACAACTAACAGCAGCTTAGTGTTAGGACTTTATCTTGTGTTACTAAACTGCATATACCATGTGACTCGAGAATATGGAACTTACGTTAGGGTTCGTCACATCCAGCTTATCTTGAGTTTTTGGAAACCCAAGAACAACGCAATGAACAGCATCAAGGACAAACTCTGTGCTGACAAAAACTTCAACAGCGTTACATACAGCTATACCGACTTCACGCTGCTTAACGATACCACGAAAGATTAAGTACTAAAGTTTTCGATCTCTGATTAAAAGATCAAAGTTGTAGCATCAAGGTAGGAGTTCGCAATCGTATAGGGCTTGTGATTGTAAAATTATCGTGCCATCTTGTTACGAGGAAAATAACAAGATAAACGACCAATAGCTGTGAAGCGTGAAGTCTTCTCCGTCGAATGCGGTATTTCTGGCGTCTGTAGACACATCAGTGTGACCGTGGCCTACGTTCGTGTAAGAACTGTTATTTTGTTTTGCTGGAAAAATAAGTGTAATAATAGAGCAACAAATTGTCTTGAAGTTTCACATGAAACTTGGAAAAACTGCTACTGAAACCTGTGTTGTACTACAGGAAGTGTATGGAAAAGGCTTTAACACGAACATTTTGAGTGGTTCAAGCGTTTTCAAGATAGTCGAGAGGATGAAGATTACTCCCCAAGACGCTCTGATCAAAAACGGATGAAAATGCCGAAAAAGTTGGTAATCTGATTCGTTCTGACCATCTTTTGAGTAGCCAACTGATTGATAAAATTGTAGTAAATGACAAAGAATGATTAAGGCAAATTTTACATAACCCATTCATTATGAAAAAAGTGTGTGCGAAACTGGTGCCTAAAATTCTCACGATCGAACAAAAATAAGCTCGTGAAAAAGTGGGGACTGACACTTTGAATACCACTGAAAATGATCCTAATTTCTTGGAAAGAGTGGTAACAAGTTCTCCACTTATGATCTAAAAACTAAGGGCCAATCTATGCCTTGGCTTCACCGAGGGCGATAAAAGCTCGAATGATAAAATCAAGATCCAGAGAAGCGATGATTTTTTTTCCTTCGATGTTCAAGAAATTGTGTATCTATTCCTGAAGGTGTAACTATTAATCAGCATCACTACCTTGAGGTTCTTGCTGAACTCTGTGGGAAAATAAGAAAAAACGACCCGGACTGTGGAAGAACAAGTCGTGGATCCTGCATCAAGAAAACGCACCGGCTCATACCGCAGTGTCTGTTACGAGGTCTCCAGCGAAATACAGCATCCCATTGTTAGACCACTCACTTCATTTGCCTGACGTAGCACCATATGACTTATCTATCCCTGAAGGTCAAATCTGTGTTAAAAGGAATAAGGTTTCATCCGCTGAAGCAATGAAAGGAAAAGCGGCTCGCGTCATCAAGGAGCTCACAGAGGAGGATTTCCAGCACTGTTTCCTTCGATGTAAAATTCGCATGGAGCGTTATAGGGATAGAGGGGGAGTACATTGAGGGTGATAATAACTAAATATGTATGATTTTGAAATAACATGTTTTACAGCAATAGTCCCGTTATTTTATATACTCCCGTTCTAAGGAATTAATATTTCCCATTTTACTACTGGTTGCAAGTCACAGTGGATACGTTACTTAAGTTGTCGGATGAGGAATCGAACGTTAGTGTAATGACATTTGCTGGCTTGTCTGAGTCAAATTAAAATTTGTGGTGTGATGTAATACGATGTATTGCCAGAATAGTGTGGTTAAAACCGACAGACACAATTTATCCACCAGAAGTTTGAAGGGATAAACAAGAGGTTGCCAGTCCAGTTTGGACATACGCTAATATTAATCAGTTGGTTATTTAACGTTACGTGAGTTATATAGAACTGAATCGTGAATATATGGTACTTTGCTATTAGCAATAAAAATACTAGACAGACAGAACTTTCGATGGCTTCACTGAAATACCTCCAACAGACAATTTCGATCTGATACTAGAAACAATAACCACATTCTCATAGTAAGGTGTTCTTATAAAAGTTCTAAGTTCTCTAGCGCTACGTTTCCCAGTAGCATTCTAATCATAAACTGAAAACAACGCAGATTGGCGCACATGGGAGTATCAACATTAGATAGAAAATAATATGTAACACTTTTTTTTTAACACAGATGATGACTATATCTCAGTGTGAAGACGAACACTTAGTAAGTGTTCTGATTCTGTTTAACTTAAAAAAAAAAAAAAAAATTCAAAAGATGAACTTTTCAAAAGATGAACTTTTCAAAAGATGAACTTTTCAAAAGATGAACTTTTCAAAAGATGAACTTTTCAAAAGATGAACTTTTCAAAAGATGAACTTTTCAAAAGATGAACTTTTCAAAAGATGAACTTTTCAAAAGATGAACTTTTCAAAAGATGAACTTTTCAAAAGATGAACTTTTCAAAAGATGAACTTTTCAAAAGATGAACTTTTCAAAAGATGAACTTTTCAAAAGATGAACTTTTCAAAAGATGAACTTTTCAAAAGATGAACTTTTCAAAAGATGAACTTTTCAAAAGATGAACTTTTCAAAAGATGAACTTTTCAAAAGATGAACTTTTCAAAAGATGAACTTTTCAAAAGATGAACTTTTCAAAAGATGAACTTTTCAAAAGATGAACTTTTCAAAAGATGAACTTTTCAAAAGATGAACTTTTCAAAAGATGAACTTTTCAAAAGATGAACTTTTCAAAAGATGAACTTTTCAAAAGATGAACTTTTCAAAAGATGAACTTTTAAAGTGAATCCGGAATGAACAAAAACTGTATTTACAGATTGCTTGAACATTAAGCAGTAATAAGAGTTAAAGCATTAACTGTCATTTCCAAGATATTTTACGGCGCTATGGTACACGAATAAGATATGAAAGAGGAGCCTATTCCAGGTAACACGAAATGGGACAATAAAAGGGTACACACACACACACACACACACACACACACACACATAAATAAACCTTGAAATTTGATATATTCATTTCAGAAAAACACCGATTCACGACTTTACAGTTTGTTCTACTGACAGCTGTGCCTGAAGGCGGGATAAAATATAGAGGCTAAAGTCTTCGTTCTTGTCGTCCACTCAGTTTCTCTGTACATATGGCTCAGAATAGCGCATTTGACTGCATTTGGATTTTAAAGTTGTGACCTCTGATAATTTGCTGTGGAACCCTGCGTTTCAATTTTGCAGACCATGGACACGCAAACTGCAAGCATCCGAGGCGGTTACCTGCAAGTTCTTGTAATAGGCTAGCTAGTGCTTATCCGTCTTGCTGCTACGATAGCCTCTTCCTGACTGAGTGGGGCTTGTAAAAGGACGCGCACAAGTAGTGCCTACCGCCCTCTCCTTTGGTGCCTGAACACCTTTCCGTTTCAGAGGAACTTCTCCACCGATTTTCTGACTTAAATTGAAACTTTATACTATCGATCATCCCTATACATGGACTAGTCAATTAACTTCATAAAACAAACCACATTATTTACAGAATTTAGTTATAAATTCAGCTACAAAATTAATTTATAAAATCTTACATGTTTAGTGTAGAAACTGGGTTGTAGTGTTACAGAGTGCGGACTTCCGCAGACTTAATATTTTTTTTACAATCTGTATGTTCCAACGTTTAATCTGTATGTTCCAACGTTTGAATGTGCAGACCCATGCGGACTCGTTGTTTTCTGACATCGTCGTTGGTTCGATAACAACCTGAAGATGCATTCGGGAGAACTGAATGTCCTACGTAGGACGATATCTTCACATTAGTGTTCGAAGTTCCTCTGATATCGGAGAGGAACTTGCACGTTATGTATTATTTATTTCAAAATAGCTTTCCGCATAGGTTACTTAGAAAGGACATTAAATAGCCACGTAAAAAAGACCATGAATCACTAGAAGAATTAAAGTATCTTGTGAAAGGAAAAGGGAAATATATCTGTTGGCAAGAACCAGTAGAGATCCTGAAGTAGTTGCTCACTACAAGAAATATTCAAAATTACTAAGAAAGATTATTAAAAAAGCAAGGAACTTGGACATAATGCCAGAAAGACTATATGGGATGTAGTGAAACGAGAGACGAGACAACCAGCCACAGAACGGGATAACATCACTATTCAACTGAAGGGAAGTGCCATAAAATGACGAGTCACTGGTATCAAATATTTTTAATGATCATTTCTTACATATAGGAGAAAATAAAGGAACAAAGAGTTAAAGAGGAAAAATAACAGCATGATAAAAAAGCAGGTCTCATAAAATTCAATTGTGTGAATTTATCACAAGCTTCTCCCTCTGCAATTAAGAAAATTATGTATTCTGTCACAAATAAAAGTTCACCTGGGTTTGATGGTGTTTCGAATAGAGTACTGAAGATTTGTTCTCATATAATAAGCCCTGTCTTATCTGAAACGTGTAAAGCATCTCAAACTCAAGGCTTTTTCATGACGTTGTTTTCCAAAATTTTTGAGAAGGTCGTGTATTCTAGAGTAGTATCTCACTTGGGCAGCTATAATATTCTCAGTAAATCACAATTCGGAATTCAGAAGAGTTGCTCTACTGAGAACGCCATTTACACATTAAGTCCCCAAATTTTACAAGCATCAAATAAGAAAATAGTACCAGTTGCTCTTCCCTGCGACCTATCTAAGGCATTTGATTGTGTTAATCCCAATATTCTCCCATATTAATTGATGTTTTATGGAACTGGTGGTATAGACAACCATTGGATGTCATCTCCGACCAAAAGAATGCGAATTGAACCAATATAAAACGGAGCCATTATTCTGGCTGGGAGCAATCACATATGGGGTTCCCCCAAGGATCAATCGTAGGTCTGCTATTGTTCTTCATATGTGTAAACAATCTTCCGTCTAATATACAATAAGCAGCATTACTTATCTGTGGCGATGACACTAGTATTGTAATCAATCCAAGCATACATCCAGCAACAGAAGAAATGGTTGACAATGTTGTTAAGTGTCTGTGACTGGTTTTCTGCGAAAGGTCTTTCCCCCAATTTTAAAAAAGACACAAAATATTCAGTTCCGTACGTCTAGAGGTACTAAAGAAATAATAAATGTAACTCATGGCGAAGAAATAATAAATAGGGTAAAAACTTTAAATTCTCGTCAATATGGTCCCCTCAAATTTTTAAACTGGAAGAAGCACATTCTGGAACTCCTGAAGCAACGTAATTCAGCCGTATTTCGGTTAGAATCATTGCAAATCTTGGGAAGAGAGATATCAATAAGCTGATTATTTTTTACACATTTTCATTCAGTAATGCCATATGGAATAATGTTCTGGAGTAAAACTCGCCTATTAAAAAAGTCTTCATTGCTCAAAAACGTGCTGTAAGAATAATGTGTGGTGCTCACCCACGATCATCTTGTAGACATCAATTTGAGGAGTTACGCATTTTGACCACCGCTTCGCAGTATTTTTAGTCCTTCCAGAAATTTGTTGTAAATAATCCACTGCAGTTAAAAAGGAATATTGTTGTACATAATTACAATAACAGAAATAATTACGAGAGCTACGCCACTTTAAGGTTGTCTTCAGCACAAAAGGAATACACAATACTGCAACTAACATTTTTGCTCACGTACCCAGTGAAATGCCAGATAGTAAAGTAGAATTTGAAAACAAACTGAAATAGTTTATCTTTGACAACTCCTCCTATTCCACAGAATTTCTGTATGGGATGGTCAAAAAGTTTCGATTTGAGGGCGTTGCTGCAGCATATATGCAACGTAACGCGACTACGATGCTGTTATACACTGTCCAGTTACATTAATGTGAACACCGGTCAAAAGCCAGAATAAACGCCTTTTGCAGCCCGGACCGCTGCGAGACATGCATGAAGAGGTTCTGGAAGGCACCGACAGAGATGTGGGGCTATGCCGACACAAGTGTCTTGGCCAACCGCGTTATGTTTCTCGGTTGAGGATCCATGGCGCGTACAGCACGGTCGAGGTGTTTCCACAGATATTTTTTACTGGATAAAATCCGGAGTGTCTGGTGGCCAGGGGAGTATGGTAAACTCATCCTGGTGCTCTTCAGACACGGTGGACATGGTCCCCAAAGAGAGATGCAAACTTTTGTAGATCCATTATGCTTCCAGAATCTCGAGATCACCCAGGGAATGCTGCGAAAATTTGCCCCAGACCATAACGGTCTCTCGACCCTTGCGTGGTGTTCGCTTTCAAGCGTTTCACGCCGTACACACGAACGGCCATCTGTACAATGGAACAGTAAAGGTGATTCATCTGTAACGGCCACCTGTCGCCACTCAGTGAACGTCCAGTTGCAGTGTCGGAGTGTAAATTCCCGCCGGCCGGGGTGGCCGAGCGGTTCTAGCCGCTACAGTCCGGAACCGCGCGACCGCTACGGTCACAGGTTCGAATCCTGCCTCGGGCATGGATGTGTGTGATGTCCTTAGGTTAGTTAGGTTTAAGTAGTTCTAAGTTCTAGGGGACTGATGACCTCAGAAGTTAAGTCCCATAGTGCTCAGAACCATTTGAACCATTTTGTAAATTCCCGCCTTCGTCGCCGATTAACAGCAGTCAGCGTGGGTGGATGAACCAGGCGTCAGCTGCGGAGGGCCATACGCAGCAACTTTCGCTTAACAGTCGTTGAAGAGACGCTGTTGGTAGCCCCTTGGTTCATCCGGCCAGTCAGTTGCTCAACAGCTGCACGTCTATCCACGCGTACACATCTCTTCAGCCGTCGTTCACCTCTGTCATTTATTGTCCGTGGTGTACAAAAGTTTCCTTGAGGGTTTCGATAACGGCATTTTGCCACGCACGGTATAATTTAACTACGGCGGAACGCAAACAGTTTACAAACTTAGCCGTTTCGGAAATGCTTCCACCTGTGGTCCGAAAGCCAATGATCGTACCCTTTTGCACGTCAGATAAATCGCTCCGTTCTTCAATTACGACAGCGACTGCATTGTTTGCACACACCCCACCTCCCGACACGGGTCACATAAATGTGGCTGGATTGCGTATAAGCATCGACATGTAGGCAACAGATTAGTATGCCATTCGTGTCTTTCCGACGTGCGTGCGTTAAATGCGGGAACGTGAACAACGGCGACACCGTTACCAAATGCGTCTGAACAAGACCAACGTGCTGTTAGTACTTTCTTGGTTGCCAAAGGACAAACACCTGTAGACATTCATCGGAGAATGAAGAATGTGTATAGGGCAGCATGTCGAAAACCACCGTTGTGGAATGGTGCGAAAAGTTCCGTGCTTCATGATAACGTATGTCCCCAATCGCAAATGTCATAATCCTACAGTTATGCCAACCTAAGTGGGAGACACTCGAGCGCCCGCCCCATAGTCCTGATCTCTCCTAATGCGATTATCAAGCCTTCAGTCCCTTAAAAAAGGCCTTGAAGGGCCGAAGATCCCTTTCGGATGAGGATGTGCGGCAGGTAGATACATACTTCGTCACACAGCAAGACACGGTGTATTACCAAATGTGTATCTTAAACCTGGTGCGTCGGTAGGGTTATTGCTTCAAAGCTCACGGCGGATGTACGTGCGTGGCATACCGGTTTTGTACTGTACAGCCTTCGAACAGAAACATTTTAATCGCCCCTTTTCTTTAAGTAATTTGTGGAAGGTGGTGCGTAGGAATTACTAACATATGTATATTAAAAAATTGGTCAGCATGTAGCTATATTTACATAATAATTTGAGATGTGAATAGAAAATGACTCGTTCCACATCAAATAATTCCTGAAAAATAAAAACTAACTAATTACAACTGAAATACCTGAGTACTGGTAATTCCAAGATGTTATCTACAGACAGTTCTCACAAGGGAACCTCCCATCGCACCCCCGTCAGATTTAGTTATAACTTGGCACAGTGGATAGGCCTTGATAAACTGAACACAGATCAATTGAGAAAACAGGAAGAAGTTGTGTGGAACTGTGAAAAAATAAGCAAAATATACAAACTGAGTAGTTCATGGGCCACATAGGCAACATTAAGGAGAAAATGAGCTCAGGAGCGCCGTGGTCCCGTGGTAGAGTGGGCAGCTGCAGAAGGAGAGGTCCTTGGTTCAAGTCTTCCCACGGGTGAATATTTTACTTTCTTTATTTTTGCATAGTTATTATCTGTCCGTTCGTTCATTGACGTCTCTGTTCACTGTAATAAGTTTAGTGTCTGTGTTTTGCGGCCGCATCGCAAAACCGTGAGATTAGTAGACGAAAGGACGTGCCTCTCCACTCTGAACCGAAAACATTTGATCGCAAGGTCATAGGTCAACCGATTCCTCCACAGGAAAACACATCTGATATATTCTATACGACACTGGTGACGGCATGTGCGTCATATGACAGGAATATGTTGCCGACCCATCTAACTTTTACACTTGGCGAATGCGTAAAAACATTCTTCTACCTTGCCCGATTTAGGTTTTCTTGTGGATGTGATAATCACTCCCAAAAAAGTGATGAAAACATAAGAGTTTGTCACATGAACTGAAAATAAAAAATTAAAGTTTTCACTCGATGGAAGATTTGAACCAAGGACTTTTCGTTCCGCAGCTGCTCACGTTACCACGAGACCACGGCGCTCCTGCGGTCCTAGTGTCCTTAATGTTGCCTATGTTGCCATGAACTACTCAGTTTGTATATTTTGATTATTTTTTCACAGTTCCACACAACTTCTTCCTGTTTTCTCAATTGATCTGTGTTCAGTTTTTCAAGGCCTATCCACTGTGCCAACTTATAACTAAGTCTGAGGGGGGTGCGATGGGGAGGTTCCCTTGTCAGTGAAGAGAGCTTCGAGAGAATAGAAAATGAATCGTGGAATTTCCAGTATACTAAGCAGCCAAGAAGGTTTGATGAATGCTTCTCCTCATTCATTTCCATCATAAAACATACACTAATTGCCCCCTTGTTAATAAAAGATGCAACGAGAGCAGTAGGCACAAACCACAACATACAAAAAAGTGGCACACGACTCAGTAAAATCAGGACACTTTTATTCATGCTGGAGGACAGAATTAATGGCAGTTTTCAGAACAAGAGCAACTATATATTTATACAAATACGAAATTGAAGCAGAAAAATTAAAGCAAATGAGTACATTTTAATTTCTAAAAGTAAGTTTAAGCGACCTGGAATATAGTAAAAAGTGAAATAAAATTAGGAGAGGAAGAAATCATTATCTCAGTTGACTGTAATACTCCAAATGAATATTTTGTAAACTCTGTAAGTTCCTCTGTATCACGAATCAATGCTACATCTGATGCCGAGGGTTTGCTTTTGCAATCATGGTGTAAGAGACTTATGAAAGATTCACTTGGAGAAGAATTACTGCTATAGTCATTACTAACTCGCCAGACAAGCTGAAAAATTCCACAACGGGAGACTATTATGATTTCAGTAACAATGTTGTAAAATGTGTAATTAAGAAAGTCAGAATGCCCCTACTCTACATTGTAAATAAAATTCTTGACGTTGGTACTTTCCCTGAATGCCTTAAAATTACAATTACACTTCCAACATACAAAAACTGCGACAGAGACATACCAGATAACTACTGAACAGTATCAGTTGTCTAATGTGTAAAGTCATAGGGAGCTGTAGACATATACACATTTACATGTATGTTGAAAGCTACTTTGATTTAGGTCAAATCTATCAACCATAAAAGCCGTTAAAAACTTAAGTGAAATTCGTGATGATTGCGAAAGGAAATTGACCACCTGTGCCGCACTTATGGACTTAAGTAAAGCTCTTGATTTCGCATCACATGAGATTGTTGCAGAAAAAGCTATAATACTACGGTGTTGTAGATAAACCGCTAAATTAGTTTTTGGAAGACATCATCATTATTAGGGAACAAACATTGTACTAGGGGATGGACTTGATTAGCCAAAATAGTTACATAATCATAGGCAGTAATGCGACCTTGCAGAGTAAGCACGGAGCCGATGGAATACCACGATATGGCTGCCCAAATCATCACCGATCCCCCGCCGCGTTTCACTCTTGGGGCGTAAACTCGGCTAATGTTGGAAATAGTGTGAAAAAAAGACTCATCCGACGAAATGACTTTCTTCCACTCCTCTATAGTCCGGGTTTCATGGCTTTGGCATCAGGTTTTCCTGTTACGGGCATTTAAATCACTGATGTGTGGTTTTGGAATTCTATCTTCCACTTCAGTTCTCTACTTATAGAGCTCCCTTTGTGGTGTTTTGGTGCTGGCAAGATTCGCGAGTGCGACATTCGCTTCTGCATTTACTTTTGTAGCAGTCTCCCCTAATTTTTCGTAACAATCCTCTTCAATGCCCGTCCATCACGAGAACTCAGCACGCACTTCCGTCCGCGTTGTGACTTAGCGGATGACGTCTTTTAGCTTTCCCTTTATGCGGTATAAATCTTCTATACAGTGCCTCTTGAAGCACCAAACACTTCGGCTCCGTTGGTTACAGAAGCTCCCTCTGTACGAGCATCAACAATCTGCCCACATTCGAAATCCCTTAGCCCCAACACAACTACACGGAACACTTCTGACCACGACTGTGTCTAGCAGCGTACTGAGGAGGACGTTGCACAGGTGCCGTTCGTCGTCAAACACAACAGCGCAACCTGCAGGCTTTCCTACTATCTACATTAATGTTTAAGCATGCATTTCTCGCGGTCTTTCCACAGTTCCGTCTGGCCTCTGTGTATAAAGGAGGAGAGTATATATTTACTCATATAGTCTGTAGATACGCTATGTGATATACTAAAATATGATTGATGTGTAATGAGACATATCAGTATTTAGATTATATAATGGAAATCATGACTTTCTAAATGCTTTAAAACTGTATGTATCTAACTAAAAACTAAATGTACGTGTATAACTTCAGTTGACAAAGCCAATTGAATGGCAAACATGCTGAAAGGCTAATAAATTGACATCTAAAATTAACATTCAACGAATCGTATTTGTCATTTTCGTAAACTTGTGTTGGAGGCAGTGTCTGTTATGCTACTGACCCCTGTATTATTATTAATAATAATAATAATAATAATTATTATTATTATTATTATTATTATTATTATTATTATTATTATTGTTGCTGTTGTTAAGCGCGATTGTATCATATCGGATCACGCAAAGCTGCTATGTTTCAGGCCGGCTGTGGTGGCCGAGCCGTTCTAGGCGCTTCAGTCCGGAACCACGCGACTGCTACGGTCGCAGGTTCTAATCCTGCCTTGGGTAGGGATGTGTGTGATGTACTTCGGTTAGTTAGATTTAAGCAGTTCTAAGTTCTAGGGGACTGATGACCTCAGATGTTAAGTCCCATAGTTCTCAGAGCCATTTGAACGATTTTTTTTCTATGTTTCAATCTTTGGAGCGGCGTTTCCAAGAACCTTTCGTTTTTCCGTCGCGAATTTTTTTTCTTTCTTCAGTCCTCTTTGTCCCTGGTCTGGCGGTACATCATTCTCCGGCAGTATCTCTCATTTGCTAATTTTTTGTATGTACAAGTTTCTGTTGAAAAGTCTGATGGACTTAAATGAGCCTATTCTAAATCGTTAGATCCAGGGTTATTCTTTGCACGTCACAATTCTGCCACAAGATTCCTTAGTTTTTCGAGATTGTAGTCGGTATCAATCTTCTTCTGGGGCTGAGTATGCTTTTAAAATTCTGCGTTCTTATTTTATATCTCCCACATCACCTTTTCTGTGGAGTGAAAGTTTTTCTCTAGGGTACTAGACTTCAGGCTTAATAACTGTGTTATAGTGCCTCATTTGTGTGTGTGTGTGTGTGTGTGTGTGTGTGTGTGTGTGTGTACATACATTTTTTGTTGTGGATGATGTAGATTTTTGCATTCAAATTTTGCATTTTTTGTTGTGGATGACGTAGATTTTTGCATTCAAATTTTGTGTGGAATTTCCTCTCTCGCCCGTAGGTTCATGGATTATTATTTATTATTATTAATGTCGTTATAGCTTGTCCACGTTTTGCTTTAATTAGTTTGTTTACAACCGCAATCTATCACCAAAATTGAATATGCGTTCTAGTTTGCACGTTTGAAAACAGCAGCCGATATTAGTTTCCCATATACAGTATGACAGCACGACATTTGTGATGATTCTTGACGGTAGCTACTAGGCACGATGCATCAATCGGCGTGGGGATAGTTAGCCTGCAATCGCTCGCTCTACTCTGTGTTATGCAACGGGCGGAGTAGCTGCAGCTGCTGCTGCTACCCCCGGCGGCGCGAAGTGCCGAGTCAGCAGCGGGGAACATCTGCGCTGTCTCGTTAGTTCCTGCGTTTCCTTTTTAATTTCACCGACATACACCCACGCAGCGAGTATCTAGTGCGGGCTGTCTTAAGGATTTCGTGGGTAGAAAAGTAGCGCAAGGATTGAACGCGAAAGATAATTAATTGTGGCTCCGTGGGCTGATCCTGGATGTAACTGAGTTTAATCCCACTGTTGGATGAATTTTAAAATAATTTGAATCCAGCCGGAAAGAAGATCACACTATGGGACCTACTATTCCTTTTCCCCATCTGTTACTTTAGTGCCCCGGACTACATTCTAAATCTTTCGTCTCTTCTCTATGTAAGCTTCTACTTTCTTTGGGATATTATGTGTTTCACATTCCTTGTGAATTTAATGGGCCTTTAAACTGGGGTAACAAAGAACCATTGTTATTGAGCCGATGAGGGGATAGTTGCTAGGTGATTACAGCAATGCTAGTTGGTCAGTTTACGCAGTAAATTGTTTTGGGCGGGAGCTTTGAATTTATAATTTGTACAGTCCTTTTTTTTATGTGAATGGTCTTTTAGGATTATTCCCAAGCGTCTTGAAATGCCACAGAGCTATAACTCGATTTCCAAGCATACTTCTATTGATAGCGATTCTTTGTTTTTCAGAGGGTAGACACTCATCTTTGTCGTTACAGATTTTTGTACAAGTTGATTTCTGATGTAAAAGTCTATCTTTTAGTGAAGTTATTTTCCACAGTTTTCTAACTGATGAATTGTGGAGCTAGAGGAATAGTTCAGGCATAATATTTTAATCGTCTGTCTGTAGGTAAAGTAATTTTAGCTCCCAAACATGTCTAGAAAACGCGATATTGTAATTCTGAACAACACAGGCCCTGCAATATAGTATTTATTCACAGTCACCGGGCAAGCTACTTTCAGTTAAAATGTCTCCCCTGTATGGGAATGTACGTAATGAATGTACGAGTGCAGGTTGTCTGGTTGACGACGTATGAAAGTTTGGGTCTCGCCGTGGAGCATGCTCGGATAGCCTAATTGTGAGGCGAACGCTGGCGATTAGCGGGAAATTCGGGTTCGAGTCCCGGTCTGGTACAAATTTTCATTGTCGTCATTTCAATATACAGATGGTTGCCCATATTCGTAACTGCGAATATATTCCCTGTAATGTAGAAAACGTGATGTCTTCGTTTATACCCATTTAATTATTTTCGTGTCCCTTTTATGGGGACAGAGTGTGGAACATGTTGAATTCTTAAATGTCGATTTGTATCATGTTTTGCGGGAAATGGTTTGTCAATGTGAGACAGCCTCCGAAATGCTTATTGAAGTAACGAAATTGTGGAAAGCATAATCTTCCTTTTACGAGTAGCTCCTGCAACATTTTCTACGATCCGTTTTGTATTTGCATTAGTATTAATTTATAACGTCTAAAGAAATTTTTAAAAGCACTGTAAAATGAGGATGTACATATATATGGAATGCAAAATAAAAGATTTACACCAGAGGCGTGACTTGTCGCAGAAACAGTATTGGTATATATCTTAAGTGACAGCCATTAGTGACACAAATTAGCAAGTGTTGCTTCGGAAATCACATTAATTATCTCTGTGCCGTGCTATATGAATCACTTTTCAGCGAAAATTTCGGCGCCATTCTCCCGTAGTTTATCCACAATCGCGCTGAATGATATTGTCCAACAAAGAGAATAATGATCTTCTTTGTACTTTCCACTCACGACTATTTACCTCCCTGTCTAGCATCGCTGAGCAATGATGTGGTAGGCCACATGTTGAGGGATCAGTATGAGGAAGTTACCACACCAGCTATCTTTCTTTGTAGCTCCACCTATTTGACCATGAAGAGACCTAAGATCATCAGAACAAAGCGATCAGTCCTAATCAAGTACACGAACATAATATTCATTGGACCTGTTTGAGAACGTCACGTTATCGCATGACTATCTTTGAATTTTTGATGACGACTGATTGCTGTCTATAGCTACTAAGCATGACACTGTTGGATCTTCCTTTTTTTTACGAATGAAAGAAAGTTAAAGTGCCGCCCTATCGGCGTCGAGGTCATTAATAAATGGAGCACTAGCTTGGCAGTTCAAGATAAGCAAAGAAATCGGCCGTGGTCACCCGCAGTCACCCTACATGATTTTTGACACCAAGGGAAGAATGGTCTCATGGAAACTGGAATCGTGCTCCTCCCGAATGCCAACGCACTCCGTCACTTTTTTCTAATGATAGCAACAATTGTGACATTCACGCGTATAAACTATTTTTAAAATGCACTTTAGTTTTGTCTAGCAGGATCATGAACTCGTGTGTCATTCGAAAAACAGACATTTGCCTCTTTTTTTATATAAAAATGACGGGGCTGTAACTGTTTTCTCCTGGGAAGCTTCGAAATGCAAAGCTACTGGGAACTGTCAATAAAACTGTGGAACGAACACCACGCAGCGTCAGTGCTGAAGAACAGAACGTGTTTACTAGGAGATCTGAGTGCAGGGTAGTGGAAGCTCACTAAATTTATATAAAGGTTTTTATTGAAGAAATAGAGATGCTGGAAAATAAGTGAAGGTTCGCCGGACCCACAGAAGCTGCGCAGGGAGCGCACAAGTCAGAGAAAGGAGCAGGTGAGTTGTTTTTGCGGCGAGGCACGGAGCAAGACTAAGACTGCGCAGTGAGGATTGCGGCAATCTCTCCCCACCGCTGCCTCCCCTACTTTCCCTGCTATCGTCCACTCGTTTCCCCTCCCAGATTCTGCCCAGTCACCCTGATACGGCTCTTCTTCGTTGACGTACAGGACTCAACGCTTTTACCGGAGTTGTTGCCCAGTGCTGCCTTTGTTTCCTATCTGCTCCAGGAAACAGCTGCCGTTGTTTATCAGTTTCTCCACATTTAGATCATTGTCTTTTGCAGTACAATGTGACATGGCGCAATGATGGACTTTTCTACGAAAAGCACGGTTCAAATCCACATCTGCCATACCTAATTTGTGTCTTGCGTTGTGTACTCAATATCATCGAACAGTTATTGGAAGAACAACTGACTCAACTAGCGCTCATCTCTTCTTCTCATGTTATACATATACTGAAGTCGCCGCCTCGCGTCCGTCTGTATGTGCAGACTAATCTCCAGCACTGCTGTAGAGATTTTGACCCATTTTTGACTAATAGCTACACTGATTCACGTGGAATATTTTTTGTATATAATTTATGAATACACTCTAAGACAAAATGTTATGTATGAAGCGGAACTGTGGGCCTCATGGAAAAAGGGTGACTCGGCAGAGTCACGCAATTTGACTCTTAGTATGATCACGAGGTGTGGCCATTAACTGCACTCGTTGATCACGTAGGCTGACGTGAGGATCAATGAACTATACTTGACGGGATGTATCTGGAACATCTTAGGTGATTAGAAGTTAGTAGACAGGAATACAATTAAATACTTAGCTTTAATTCAGCATCAGCGGTGAACTTCGACCTTGACTTTGCACAATACTATTTACAAGTGCAGTTATAGACTGAACTGCGAATACTTCTTTACAATTCTGATTGCTTCACACATACAGATCAATTGTCAATGCATAAACTGTATGTGGCGCCTGCTAGGTCGTAGCTACTGACTTAGCTCAAGGCTATGCTAACTAGCGTCTCTGCAAATGAGATCTCTGAAGCTATATGAAGTGAACTGTTCCTATTAAAGTCGGCTGTAGAACTGGGCCAGTGCGCTACTTGTCTCCTAAGACCAGCCGAGTGGCGACGCTCGGTCTGCTAGCGTCGACAGTGGCGACTCGCGGGTCCGATGTGTACTGAGGGACCGCAGCCGATTAGAAGCCTACAACCTAGCAAGAGTGGTGCCTTGCGGTGACACCACACAAAAAAAGTTGCTAACGACACATCACGAAGGAATTATTGAAGCGGGTCGTAAATCGGTAGGTGTTATGTACATATAGATGCAAACAACTGATCACAATTTCAGAGAAATTGGACGACTTATTCAAGAGAAAGAATTTCACAAATTGAGCAAGTCAATAACGCGATGGTCAACCTCTGGCCCTTATTCAAGCAGTTACTTGGCTTGGCATTGAATGATGGAAATGTTGACTGTTCTCTTGAGGGATATCGTGCCTAATTCTGTCCAATTGGTGTGTGTTAGATCGTCAAAATCCCGAGGTGGTTGGAGAGCTCTGCCCATAATGCTCCCTAATGCGATCTTGTGCGCCGTCACTAGTGACCTCGGATGTCGACGGAACTTTCAACACTCATCTCCTCCTCCTCCAAACGTTCTCAACTGGGGGAGATCCGGTGACCTTGCTGGCCAAAGTATGGTTTGACAAGCACCAAGTCAAACAGCAGATAGTCTTGCCGTGTGCGGGAAGGCATTATCTTGCTGGAATGTAAGCTCAGGATGGCTTGCCATGGAGGGCAACAACACGGGGTGTAGAATATCGTCGATGTACTGCTGTGCTGTGCGGGTACCGCGAAGGGGTCCTGCTATGAAAAGAAACTCCACCGAAAACCATCCCTTTTGGTTGTCGGACCGTAGGGCGGGCGAAAATCAGTTTGGTATCCCACCGCTGTCTGCGGCGTTTCCAGCCACGTCTTAGGTCTGAAATCTGATTGACTGGAGTAGAATTGTCTTGAGTGATGAGTACAGCTTCGAACTGAGCCCCGATGACTAGCGAAGACGTGTCTGGAGTCGCTCCAGACAGCGATGGGCTACCAACTTGACTGTCGCCCGCCATACGCCCTGACAACCAGGAGTGATGGTCTGGACTGACATTTCGTTTCATACCAGGACCCCTTTAATTATCATCCGCGGCACCCTTAAAGCACAGCGGTACGTCGACTATATTCTACAGCCCGGTTTTTTGCCCTTCATGAAAAGCCATCCTGGATTTACATTTCAGCGAGTTAATGCCCGCCCGCACACGGTGAGAGTTTGGATTTTAACTATCTAATGCGCCCATTGGACAGAATCTGGCATGATATCTGTCAGGAGGACATTCAACAGCTCTATCAATCAGTGCGAAGCAGAATAATTGCTTGAATAATGGCCAGAGGAAGAAGGGATCGGTTGGTAGGGCATATTCTGAGGCATCAAGGGATCACCAATTTAGTTTTGGAGGGCAGCGTGGAGGGTAAAAATGGTAGAGGGAGACCAAGAGATGAATACACTTAACAGATTCAGAAGGTTGTAGGTTGCAGTAGGTACTGGGAAATGAATAAGCTTGCGCAGGATGGAGTAGCGGCCGACCAGGGTGGCCGAGCCGTTCTAGGCGCTACAGTCTGGAACCGCGCGACCGTTACGGTCGCAGGTTCGAATCCTGCCTCGGGCATGAATGTGTGTGATGATGTCCTTAGGTTACTTAGGTTTAAGTAGTTCTAAGTTATAGGGGACTGATGACCCCAGAATTTAAGTCCCATAGTGCTCAGAGCCATTTGAACCATTTTTAATAGAGTAGCATGGAGAGCTGCATCAAACCAGTCTCCGGACTGAAGACCACAACAACAACAATGGCTAGATGTGGGTGACCGTGTTAGTCACTCGTTCACTTTGTGAAGCTCTTTCTCTTGAATAAGTCATACATTTTTTTTCTGAAACTGAAGTAATTTCTTCACGGCAGCTCAGCGTTTTCGGTCGAAAGGCTGGCTGGCCTCTTTAATAAAAATATTGAGTGAAATAGTCAACGATCAACTTGAAGGGATGTCCT
Source organism: Schistocerca serialis cubense (assembly GCF_023864345.2). NCBI lineage: Eukaryota > Metazoa > Arthropoda > Insecta > Orthoptera > Acrididae > Schistocerca > Schistocerca serialis. The sequence continues at coordinate 375,570,604 of NC_064640.1, forward strand.
GTGACGTCCGCCCAAATCAAATGCCGAGAACAATGACAGAAAAAAGTGGTAAAGCGTCTGCCTAAAAACCGGAAGATTGTAGGATAGAATCCCGGCTGGTTCACTTTTATATTCACTCTGCCTTTTATCCTAGCTTTCACCTCTCAATGATGTGGAGATTTGCCAGAAACGAAACTTGACTCTGATGCCTCATTACGATGTAGCTTCCTTTTTCAAGTCTGGATAACTTGTTACGGACACGCAAGTTGCCAAAGTGATATCCAATTGATTGCAGTCGTTTCGTAACAACTGCATAGCGAAAAGAGCACTCTAATCTAAAACGCCTGGTTTCCAATTCTTTACGCATTAAGAAAAGCGGAGTATGTAACTCACTTTCAGATATAGATGCGAACACGATTCTCTGCTTGGTAGGGCGAAAGATATTGTTTGTTTAGACACTTTCAAGTTATACAGAAGACTGGTAAACGAATTTCTACTGGTGAGGATGAGATTTAAGCCTTTTAAATATCGTAAAGACATGGGCAAGACATTCTCGAATGGGATTCAGAAATTTCTTGCTGATGAATACACAATATTTACAAATATTTCTACAGATGGCTAGGGATGCATTTTGAAATGGTTCAAACGGCTCTAAGCACTATGGGAGTTAAGATCTGAGGTCATCAGTTCCCTAGACTTATAACTGCTTAAACCTAACTAACCTAATGGCACACATCCATGCCCAAGGCAGGATGCGAAACTGCGACCGTAGCAGCAGCGCTATTCCGGACTGAAGCGCCTAGAACCGCTCGGTCACAGCAGCCGGCACATTTCGAAATATGACGAAAAATTCAGACTGCGAATTTCTGCTTCCCTTACATTAGCAATCGCAAATGGCACTTTTAAGTCACTGAAAATTCTTCGAGCAACGGGCAGTGAATTACTCAACTCTGAAGTTTCGTAATAAATATGACCAATGAAGAAAAGATAGCTACCGTATCGTCAGGCTACGATGGAAGAGTTCCAGTTTGAAAGACTCAGATAATTTTATAAAGCTTTCTTCGAGTGGTTGTCTACGGCCGATAAATATTTGGAAAAATCCATTTTTCGTGCCAATAGCTGTATAGTTTTATTTATTCTGTACCGGTTTCGGTAGTGGGTAGAGTTTTCACAGGAAATTCTGCAGGGTACAACACAAGATAATACACGAATGTCATTTTCTACCATCTTACAACATGAATGTTGCTGCAAAAATTTTGAAGCGTCGGATACCTACATAACCTACATAAATTGCTCAAGAATACATCTCTGCCAAATACGGCACAAGTGTAAAATGTGACTAATTATCACAATAATTGTTTCACTGAATTTCCACTGTAGTAGATTTACACAAATGAAATGTGGTAACATGTACGCACTTAAGATTAACATCAAATAACTACCACAAGCTCAGCCAGAACATGCTCTATACGAGAAAACACTACTTCTTCGATATATATTATAATCTACAGTATTAACCCATAGTTTCCCTGAAATCGTTAGAGAACAGTTGCATAGTGAAAAAATATGCGAATCCAAAATATGTGGCGCTTTATTTTTTATGCTTCAAGTAAAACGTATCCCGTAAAACTACTTCAGCAACTTCTCTTCGCTTACATGGAGTACATTCTGTCAGCAGCGCAAGAGATAACTCAGCTTTCTGCTTTCCTCGAATCAGAACTACATCGTGGCACGCCGAAAAAGCCTGCTATCAAGAGCCTACGACAAAGAATTGCGGCAACGAGTCTCAACAATGCATCACAACGCTTAGAAAGCGTCACAAGAAGTGTGCTGCAACACGACTTATACATGTACGTCATGTGTGTATCTTTTATTTTTTATTTTGTTTGCGCCACCTCAGCCAGCCTCAGATACATTTTGAATCCCTTACGCATGCATACAGTATATTGGTTGTAAACGTAGTACTTACATCACGATGTGCTCCCATCACTACCATGAGATGTCACTCCAAACGCCAATTCTGCATGTAACAGAAAACACTCTTGCCTCCAGACAGTTTTCCTACCATGCGCTGCTCACGTCGGTAAGTTATATGAAAATGACGATATTCACGCACTTAACACTATTCTCTGAATAATTCGTGGCCCATAAAAAAGAAAGAACGCTACGCCAGTCAAGTCATATGGCCATAGGTATTTAATGCTACCTGTGCGAAACCGGGCCAGGTCGCTAGTTTGTTAATACTATCAGTGTCAACGTATCGTTACAACGAAATGATAATCTTTCGTAATTTATTTGGACGTTTAACTATCATGTGAAAACTATGTATACATCAGGTTCTATCACAAAAGCGAAACCTGATTTGGGCTATGCTGAGTGAACATTAATAAAACCGACAAACTGCAATAACGGATTCCTGACGGGAACGGGAAGAAGAAAGGTCCTATGAACATGTGTCCGGTGTGCGTGCAACGACAACAAAACGTGCCGGAACACCGTACAGAGGTAAATCACATACACTTCACAACAGATGTTCAAAGTGGCCTCCATGGAACGCAATGCACGCATTCACACGTCATTCATGGATTGCCGCACACTTTCGCACGTTCCGGGCTCTCTCCGAATAGCGTCACAGACGTCTTGAACACGCCGTTGAAGGGCCTACACATTAGTAACTGGTTCAGCATACACAACGCTTTTCAGATGCCCCAGAGATAAAAATCCAAGGGGTTTAAGTCCGCTGATCTAACAGGCAATGTTATAGGGCCGTTACGTCCTATCCAACGTCAGGGAAGATGTTGAAGTGTTGGTGAACTGTAATGCGGACCGAGGTGGTGCTCAATCATGCAGGAACCACATAACCTGTCGTACTGCCAAATGCACATTCTCGAGCAGCCCAGGCAGAGTATTCCGCAGAGATCCAGGTACGTCGCTCTGTCGAGGCGTTGTGGAATAATAACCGGTCCAAGTATGTGGTCGCCAAGAATCCCTGCTCGAACACAGATGTTGAATCGATGCTGATGATACGCCTCAACCATTCCCCGAATGTTGTATGCAGGCCACAGATGACGATTATGCAGATTGATGATGCCATTTCTGGTAAAGGTTGCTTCGTCTGTAAAGGGGCTGGTGACAGAAATCCCATAATTGTCATGGTCTGGTGCAAAAGCTATGGACAAAATCCTTCCCATAGAGGGAAATCCGCAGCTAATAATACTTGAGACTCGTTGCAGGTGATAGGGATGGTAGCGATTGTCATGCAGGATACACAGAATTCTTAGGCTTACACCACGTTGACGGGCTATTTGCCAGGAGATTGTACTAGGGTTCCTCTAAATATCATGTAAAACCCGCTCCTCCAAATCTGGTGTACGCACACACCGCCGCCTCCCTGTACGTTCGTCGGTCTGAAAAGACCCATGATCACACAAACACCCAAAAAGGGCGTGAAATGTTGTGTGATGTTGGTGTCTGTGAGGGTACTTCTTTTGGTCTAGTCGTGCTGCCTCTCTACCGTTTCCATCTGACAGATCGTACGTAAACGTGTCATATATATGCCTTGAAATTCTTTATGGTCCCTTCCCTTTTTTCGTTCTCATCTGAAAGTAACGTAGTACACAAAACCAATATTGTGGTCCATTGTCTCCACTGTCAGTATTTCGTGTCCATTCCTTCATATGAATTCATCACTTGACCAACATATGTTTGAGCCTAGTCACCATTTTTGTCTCATATATTTAACCTGCAAACACGGAGCAACTGAATGGCTACACTCACTCACACTAAACCTGTGCGCAGACTAACGAAACGCGTGGGCTTCCGGTTTTGACGTCAAGAATAGAGTCTCAATCTTCGAAACTGAATAGATCTTGCGTCACAGCATGTGGACGAAAATGTGTTTTATGGTGAAACGATGGGAATCAGAGAAAAAAGACGTTACATAAATAACTTCATGATAGTTATCCCACAATGTTCGAAATACGTTGTTCGTTAATGAAAGGCCATTTTCAGTTGGTCTGTTTCTATTTTTATTGAACTGTATATCAAAATTACATTATTGGGTACCAAGAACGTGTTACTTAAGTTGAAAATCGTTCAGCAGACACGAAACAGCTAAATTCTTAATTATAAAGTATAAACCAAATCAATAGGAGTCAAATGTTTGACAGAAACACCATCTCGGCTTGTTCCTGACTTGAATATCGGACCATTCTGTTGCCTACCGTATGCTGCGTCAGTCACACGTCCTGCAACACACAAGGAACGCACAGCACGTGGTGAGAGAAACTCTGATTCGTCAGCGTCATCTACTTTGGCAACGATGCATTTTCGGACAGATGTTCATAGGACCCTTTTCCTCCATTTCCAGTCAGGAATTCGTCCCTGCAGTTTTTAGATTTTATTAATGTTCACCCTGTATAGTAAACAATAATAGAAGCAAAAACATTCCAGTCATTAAGAGTCTGCAAATGAGCAGATTGCAAGATAACTGTGACTGTGTGGTTTCAAGCCACCACTGACTTATCTATGTAATATTCTCCAAGTTTGTACACATGTATTCGAAATGAAAACTTTTCGATTCAGTCCTCATCTAGTCGGGCTCAATTTGTACGTAAACCAATATGCTGTTCGTGAGTCACCACACCAGCACCGTTTCTTATTGAATGTGCAACTATGGTTGCTAGGTGATTATGTATCATTGAACCACATAGTTCTCCTCAGTCTTCGTTGTAGGATTGTCCAGGATTGCTTGAGGATGTTCCCCTTGCATTACTTTGGGGAATGTGGTACATGCGTGATTGGGGAGCTGGTACCTTTTGCTGCTGACGTAAGGCGGTGTCTAATGTGTCAAGATGCGTAGGTCATGCAGGGCCTGTAACTTAGCGTTCAAGATCACCTGACTACAATCCACTGTAGTTTTCGGTCTGGGTTTATCTAAGAAGTGAAGTGCACAGCACTAACGATGATATGGTTTAAGAACTGTAGTGGAGAATTACACAGTTTAGTTAAGCTGTACGAGAGGATCAGAAGGTATTAAGAGGAATTCATATCTCATTGAAGATACGTGTGTAGTATTGCATCCAAAAGCCAGTACGACGCGTGGAACACCATCTGTAAGAGGTAGGAGTGTAAAACAAACAGTAACATGCTGAAGCAGAAGTCTATGCAGTGGGCCGGTTATCATGTGCTAATGCACACTGTAAATATCACACTAAAATAATGCCATTTTTCTTTGAATGCGAGCCTGAAATCGCTCTAAAGTTATGCCATTACTCTTTGAATATACAAATAGAACGAACAGATACATGTTTTATAGCGCGCTCTCCGCAGTAACAAGAAACTAGTGTACAGTGCTAAAATGATGGTCAGTCGCACTGCGGTCAACTCTGAGAAGGGACGCAGCAGTATGTTTTTTATTGCACGTGCTCAGATGTGATGTCATCCCATTTGGCACCATGAGTGCTACTACATTGCTTGCAGCACGACGTCAGTATTTTTCTTTGAAGCTGCTTGTAGCATAATTTGCAAGCGTAGAGTACGAGGGGTTTTTGAGGAGCCATTGTAACTGCACAGTGCCTGAGTTTTCCAACGTAATGACTGACAATTCCTCAACCCAGGTTCGAGTGCTGCTGTTACCAAATTCTTTCCATTTCATTTCTCGTAATGTTAAACTATTAATTATAAAATTTAAATATATTTAAACAGTTGAATTCATTTACATAAAATTAATATAGTCAATTTAGTTACGATTGCTACCCTTGTAAGTAAAAAGGCTATAGCCTAGATGGTGAAAAAAAGCGACTATACGAGAAAATTTAGTATCAAAGTGTTTTCTGTAGATGATCTGCTAAAGGGCCCAGTGAATCTTTGGAGGATAAAGTGAGATTGAAAGAGTTAGGTAATCTAATTCAAGTGTAAATTTAACAACAGAGGGGTGTGGGATCAGGCTTACCGATCTGGCTTTTGTGCTACTGAAAATTTCTAAATATTTTCAAAATATTTTGATCACTTTCTTAATTGTCCAGAACCAATCCATAGGCTCAAATATTCAAAGACACATGGCTATCTACAAGATCATTTATTCCCAACTATCAAAGACTTAGAAGAAGTTATTAAATCATTATAAAACCAGTGGAGAAGACTCTACTACAGCAGAACATTTGAAGGAAAAAAAAAAGAGCTAAAGTTAATCTTTGAGAAAAACTTGGAAACAGAAAACTTCCGGGAGAGTAGAAGGTGACATTGACACGTAAGAAACGCAATAAACAAGATGTTAACAACTACAGAGGAATTTCTGTGGAAGCAGTTGCAAATAACATATTCTCCAAAATTATACTAAACAGAGTAGAAACAACACCGGAGAGTAATTTAGGTGAATATCAAGGTGGTCTTAGGAAGGGCAGATCATTTTATGGAACAAATACTTAATATGAAATCAATCGTATGCCACAGATTACTGAATTCAAAAGATTTTTGTCGATTTCCAAAAGGTCATTAATGTTATATGATGTGCACATGCACCTGCCCACTTACACTCAGCTTTATGACTGGCTCCAGGGTTTGATGGTTGATATCTGAAGGTGTTGGCTACAAGGCCCCGCGTTCTATAAACATTAAAAAGGAAATTCGTATAGCATGAATGACTGGGAGGCCCAAAAAGGGGAGGTTTAGCCACATAATAGGAAAAGGATCTTCCCTTCGCGGAATATGAAAGCTGTGTGCGTAAGTGGATCTTTGAAGTGTAGCATCACGTTCGTGTTGGAGATGATGAAAGGAGAGGGTGAAGCCCGGTGCCGGCATATAGCTTACTCCACTTGGAGAGCATCAGGGGGGCCTCCGAACTTAATGCCCCTCCGACAGGCGGATCACCATTAAGAGTGTCGCATGCCCTCACTTCATGAGGAACTGCGGAGAGGTTTGGAATTTAATCTAGGACCCAGGCGCAAGGACTGATGACCAGGGACTTTATGCCATCATCCCTCGTATCCCCTCTGCCATGAAGGCAAAGGGAAAATTGTCAATAGTGTGATACGAACATTTGTCATGTCATACGCTGTTCTGGGGAAACATAGCAAAAATTGGGACCCGTTCACTTTCAGGCAGGCTGTGGGACTCACGAAGTACAATACCATTTATTACTTCTAATGAATGAGGACATGTAAGCATTCTATTACCCTCGCTGAGTTATATGCTGAGCTACACCACTCAGACAAGTCAGTGGTCTACAGGTGGCTCTAACTTCCAATGAAAAAAGGGCTATGTAGTATGAACTGGCGGTGAATGGTGCTTTCCATTTGTAGCAAACAAGTTTTTGGAGAAAGGAGATTAGGAGTTAACGATCTGTCGACAATGAGGTCATGAGAGACTGAGTAGAAGCTAGGATGGGTAAAGAAATCAGCTGTGTCATCTTCAAGGAAACCATCACAGCATTTGCCTTAAGTAATGTAGATATACTGTGAAAAACCTAGCTCTCGACTGCCGGACGGGATTTGAACGGCAGTCGTCCTGAACGTGAGTCCAGTGTCCCAGCACTGTGTAAATTCGCTCAGTAGTTTCATGAGAGATTTTGTATGTGTGAAGGACGTTTATCTAAGGCAACAATATTCGATAACACAGAAACGGATATTTCTGTGTGGACTGTGTGAAATGCATGCTTTTCTCTATCTCTAGCGGCTTAAACACACATAAAAAAGAATCTTATAGCGTTGTTCGCTGGGCAACTCAAAGTGGTAGGTTCAGCTGCGTAATGTGGAAAGATTTTCTTCCTCCGCGCCCAATGGCTCCTTCCTTCGCGGTGTGCGAGAGTTGTAAGCGTTTCAGTTGAGTGTAAATGACTAATGGCAGTGTCTAATGTAGCATCGAGTTTTGTTTTGTATGCTATTGTGATAAATAAGGGAGAGAATGAAACCTGATGTCTAATCGTTTCGAGTAGCACTAAGGAAGACTTGGCATCTAGCTTAACGCCCCCTTTCACGAACGGGCCACTATCGGTAGCGTGACGAGCACTCACATCGTGGGACTCTACGGCCGGGTTTAGAACTTAAACCAGAACTTAAACGCAGAGTTTGGTGACCAGGAACTTTATGCCGTCAACCATCCTCCTCCTCTGGTCAAATACTTGCAATGAAAATTTCTTCCTCCACAGGGTTCGAACAGGTTACTTCAAAGTTGATTTCCACAGCACAGGCATATGTTAGCGAGCTTCATCAGTGTTCCCATTTTATTGAAATAGGCGTCTATAAGATCCCATCTTGGCATCCATACATCAATAAGCCGGCCGATGTGGCCGAGCGGTTCTAAGCGCTTCAGTCTGGAACCGCGCTGCTGCTACGGTCGTAAGTTCGAATCCTGCCTCGGGCATGGATGTGTTTGATGTTCTTAGGTTAGTTAGGTTTAAGTAGTTCTAAGTCTAGGGAACTGATGACCTCAGATGTTGAGTCCCATAGTGCTTAGAGCCATCTGCACCATACATCAATACATATAAGGTGAAGAAAAACTCCCGCACTAGGTGGTCGACATACAATTCCTCGTCCTAATTCAAGACAGACGCGGATCTAGCGAAACCTAGTCCCGCCAGTAGGTTTAATACAAATGCGATTTTTAAAACGACGCTCTGGCAACGCTGTAACTGCATGCAGCGTGGTCAAGAACAGGTGTAGCATGAACTTACACTGTGCCGGAGTCGTCCCATAAGCTCAGTAAGACGAGTCAATGCCGTGCGGAACGGATATGCAGATTCGCCAATATTAGAGTCGCGTGCGAGCAAACTTTTTTTTTTAAGTATCTTGTGTATTTCTTTCTGTTACTGTATCATTATTTGAGCATGAGCTTCTTACCGACGTAAACGACCACATTGTTTCCTCCATGACACAAATAAAACCAATAGGAAGTAATAGTGGACAGAGTAACATCATCTGTATCCAGTGAGGCACAATAAACACAATAGGTGGTCTACACATGATTGCACATTATGCTACGCACAATAATTCCATTCTGTACGTTTCATGTCCAGGTTTATCTTCAAAGAGCTAGTACCTCAACGTGCGAGCAACGTTCACTTTAGAGATGATGTTCAAAGTGACCACCTTGCATTTGTAAACACTTTGCTACTCGCTGGAGCATACTTCGTTGGGCCCTAAGCAACACGCCTGCAGCCACCACTGCCGAAGCGGCATGCACCCGAGCCACTCGTATTTCGCTGTGTACACCCACGGGTGGAATACTATAAATCTGTTCGTATAAGTATCCCCACAAATAAGTATCTTACGGATTAGGGTCCGGGAAATGTGGAGACCAGAACACTGGACTTAAGCACATTCATTCTAAAGTGCGGTTGTGCACTATCATACTGAAACCATAGCTGTCGCCAAACACCGAGTGGAGCGTTTTGTAATGCGTCCGGCAAAGTATTGCAAAGAAACGTACGATATGGGGGCTTATTAAATTTGTCTGGTAATAGGTAAGGCCCCAAAAGCACTCCTCCCACGATTCCAGCCCATAGCTTTATGCGAAAGCGTGCCTAATAGCTACATTCATAGGTGACATGTGGGTCGTGTTCCGACCAATAATGGCTGATGTGGCGGTTGAAAATACCTTCACGAGTGAAGCTTGAATCGTCAGTCCATATCATGTTGTTTATGAAACGTTCTGTATCTTTCTCTTGGTGCACAAACCATTCACAAAACTTTACTCGTCGAATGCGGTCTTCTGGCCGCCGGTGTAGAGTTTACGCATAATGATATGGATACAGTTCTTCAGCGTTAAACACTTCAACAACTAGTCTTTGAGATTCTGGAACTGTCCTGCGATAACACGGGTACTTCACCGAGGTAATTGGTGAACGGTTTCAAGAATCGTGTCCTCAGTTTGTGGAGTACGTATAGTCCTTCGAGTCTCTCTGTCCATTACTTGTGGACGAAAATTAAAGGTTTCCCGGAAGACGTTACCCCAGGCGCCGAAAATCATCCTTATCGGAACGGCGCCTTTGAGGGTACCGTTCAGCATACGCACGGGTAGCAGCAGCAGCAGCAGCTTGGTTATCGGACGCACACACCACCAAAAGCATGTCGATGTATTTATTGGTTGTGTGCTCCATCGGGAAGCCGCCCCACGTGAAACTGACGGGACCAGTTTATGGTTGTGCACTGCTCAGTTAGTAACACATGCATGCAGTTTAGTGGATCCCACTGTCATCCGGCCAACCTGATTTAGGTTTTCCGTGATTTCTCTAAATCGCTTCAGGCAATTGCCGGGATAGTTTCTTTGATACGGCACGGCCGTCTTCCTTCCGCATCCTTCCCTAATCCGATGAGACTGATGACCTGGCTGTTTGGTCTCCTTCCGCAGACAATCCAATCCCAGTATCATGTGAAAGACTATTGTCATGTAACAAAATGATGTCCTGCTTATAAACGACGATAACTAGGGAACAGACGTCTAAAATATAAAAAAAGGAACTGACGAAGATTCGTCATAACTCCAGGGTGGTCTGGTTTTTACGTCCCAGCTCTCTACTCAGCTAGCTACGAGAACTGGTATGGTAGTGCAGCTGATACACCTTGCTTTGCACGTTTCGATTCGCTCCACGATGTGACAGTGTTGCCAGCTCCTCGTATTCACACATGCGTTTTCAAGACGCTCCCAGTCTGATTTTGCTAGATAAGCTTTTGTCTTCAATCAGGATGAGGAATCGCATGTTGACCTCAAAGTGCGACATTTTTCCTTCTCCCTGTATTATAAAAGTGGATGTATGTATGCATGTATGTTTTTGTATGTACCGGGTGATCAAAAAGTCAGTATAAATTTCAAAACTAAATAAATCACGGAATAATGTAGATAGAGAGGTACAAATTGGCACACATGCTTAGAATGACATAGGGTTTTATTAGAACCAAAAAATACAAAAACTCAAAAAATGTCCGACAGATGGCGCTTCACCTGATCAGAATAGCAATAATTAGCATAACAAAGCAAAGATTATGTTCTTTACAGGAAATGCTCAATATGTCCACCATCATTCCTCAACAATAGCTGTAGTCGAGGAATAATGTTGTGAACAGCACTGTAAAGCATGTCCGGAGTTATGGTGAGGCATTGGCGTCGGATGTTGTCTTTCAGCATCCCTAGAGATGTCGGTCGATCACGATACACTTGAGACTTCAGGTAGCCCCAAACCCAGTAAGCGCACGGACTGAGGTCTGGGCACTTGCGAGGCCAAGCATGGCGAAAGTGGCGGCTGAGCACACGATCGTCACCAAACGACGCTCGCAAGAGATCTTTCACGCGTCTAGCAATATGGGGTGGTTCTAATAAAACCCCATGTCATTCCAAGAGTGTGTGTCAATTTTTACCCCTCTATCTACATTAGCCGGCCGAAGTGGCCGAGCGGTTCTAGGCGCTACAGTCTGGAACCGCGCGACCGCTTCAGTCGCAGGTTCGAATCCTGCCTCGGGTATGGATGTGTGTGATGTCCTTAGGTTAGTTAGGTTTAAGTAGTTCTAAGTTCTAGGGGACTGATGACCTCAGAAGTTAAGTCCCATAGTGCTCAGAGCCATTTTTTTTATCTACGTTATTCCGTGGTTTATTAAGTTTTCAAATTTATACTGACTTTTTGATCAGCCGGTATGTATGTTCCACTCTTCTCCTAACCCACTGAATCGATTTCAACCAAACTTTGTGCACATAACATTTACTGACTGGAGAGAACCATTGTGGAACTAAGAATCACCTTCCATTCAAAGGGGTGGGGGTGCAAAAGTACTGTAGCTCACGACGCTCTAGTAGCCAGATTATATACATCCCATATTTGCGACTGAGAGCACTTAGTGCCATATAACAAATTTTACACATAATTTCAAACCCTTACGAGACTTTTTCTTGCTGACGCCTTCCACAAAATAATTAAAGGAAAAAAGTTTCTCGCTTATTAAATTTTCGCTATTCAGGCATGAAAACTGCCGCATAGAGCATTCACAACGAATTTTGCAGACAGTTTTCACATATAACACCACTGAATGTATCTGAGAAAAATATGTGATCGTACGACACATAATTCAGGAGATGTTACGTCATAAAGATTGAGCTGTGTGGAAACGAAACTGCAGGGCGATATTCGCTAAACATATTGGTGAAATTTGTTAAATGCATATCATAAGTATGTTTTAGGGGGAACTGTCCATCTGTCCATAGCACATGACTAGCGGCTTTCCATGCGACGGTCCCAAGTTTCCGATGAAATCGGTGTTACAGATTTATGCGTCCCTCTTATACCTGTAACGTTAATTGTGTCTGACCGAGCGACGATAGTACATTGGCTATACGTTAGCGGTACAGGTTTAAACCCTGTTCGTGAACCTTTTCTCTCAATTTCATCGTACAGAATATCATTAAATAGTATATGTCATGCAAAATTATTTAAAAATAGCCATTTTCGCCGTAGTAATTTCATTAATAAATCGATTACTGCATGCTTTTTTCAAACGTGTGTTCCATTTGTAGTTCGTAGTTAAAATTCCAAATATTTGAACAGCTCGAAAGAGTTCTCAACGAGGGGCGAAGTAGTCTATTAGCAGCTGCGAAAGGGTTGTAGATACAGACGAAAGTACTCATCCCTTATGTAATTAATACCGATCAAACCGTCTTCCAGTAGGAATCGCCGGCCGCTGTGGCCGAGCGGTTCTAGGCGCCTCAGTCCGGAACCGCGCTGCTGCTACGGGTGCAGGTTCGAATCTTGCCTCGGGCATGGATGTGTGTGATGTCCTTAGGTTAGTTAGGTTTAAGTAGTTCTAAGTCTAGGGGACTGATGGCGTCAGATGTCAAGTCCCATAGTGCTTAGAGCCATTTGAACCAGTACGAATCGACGTACAAAAGTTCCCTTGCGGAAGAAGGAGAAGCAAAATCCGATGTAAAGAAAATTAATCATGCCTTCAAAGCGCAGTATACTGTAAGTGCGTCAGGAAAGACAGCCCTTTACGTTTTCTTATGTATGCAAGAACTATCCGGAAAATTGGTTGGTTCTTCAAAAAAGAGTTGACAAGTTTAATCAGAAATTTAAAAAATGTAATTGAGACTTCACGAAATCGGAGTTCACGAAACTGCTGCACGAATAGTTTTAAAATATGTCATTCGTCCTTACGTGAGACAAGAAAAAATTCTTTGCATTATTAATTCGTGGGCGGGGCAGACTGATTAAGACACTTCACGATCAAATCTTTGTAGATGAAAGACAAGCATGCTTCTGCATCATAAAAATTATCATGCCCAAATGTACTCCATTTTGCCAACCGTGTGAGGTTACTTTTTACAAGCAGGCTAAAAGTTTCAGGAAAAAATTTAAAAATCTCCCGATTTTCTGAAGACAAGGAAAGGTTCCATAATAGTATATGCTTTAATTCTACATCAGTTTCGTGAAGGTTCCTTCACAGGATTGATCAAATACGCGTGGTTCACATGAAGTTGATCGAAGAAAGAACAATCTTTTTAATTTAGACGAACTGAATTTTCCGGAATCGCTTCTGAAAAGACCGTGTGCCTGGAAGGCAGTAGCTGTCATTAAATGTGCGTGGTGCACTACGAATTTGTGTTTCGGTTGCTTCTGCGACAAATATCATCCGGATTCTATTTTAGCATTGCAAGCCGTAGCAAGTACGACGATTCTCTAATCTATTCTGGAACCTACGGAATACACATTTGAAGAAGATTTTCTGTAATGACCGATTTATTAATTAAATTACTACGGCGAAAATGACTATTTTTGAATAATTTTGCATGACATATACTATTTAATCATATTCTGTACGATTAAATTGAAAAAAAAGAAACAGTATATAGGCGGGGCTTGAACACGTACCACTACAGTACCCTCACTTGGTCGAAATGTGTCTAACGTTACGGGTAAAGTGGGCACGAATGGAGCTTAAACGTCGATTGCCTCGGAAACTCTGAGCCGTGGCATGAAAAGCCGTTACCCAGATTCTGAGGACAGTTCGTGAGTAGCAGATCTGATGGTCTCCTTGTTAGACTGCTGATATGATTTTTACGCTGCACAGCTCATTGTACTACGAAGTTAACTGTTTTTGGATGCCTTTATAAGTGTCCAACAAACAAGAGAGAGGGGGGTGGGTGCTGGTTGAGTTGTGGGTTTCCGATTTGGATCGAGTTGTGCGAGAACGTTCTGTATTAAAAATAGAGAGATCGGCATTTTGCTAGATTTACTTTTCCCTAGGTTTTGAAGAAATTTAGATGGAAGTTGATGAAGGAAAATCGTATGACGTTGGGTCCAACGTTGATAAATTGGTTATTAATGTTTTAGTGTTTTCATGCTGTAACTTGGGTACCCGTCATTCTACCTGTCTGAGACAGGTAAGTCGGCGGTCGAGCGTTCAAGGCATTGGATTACCAAGCTGCTGGACTGTGTTAGATTCTTGGTTGTAGCTTTTTTTCATTCCATATTTTCTCGGTGTATCTAACAAACCTGTGATGAACGAAAACTTTTTTTTCTTTAAATAACGCTACGATAGATATGATTAATAATCAAACAACTACAGAACTATATGTATTGATACCTAAACCTAAAGTATAATACTGCGTAATCTTAACTGATCGTCTATTCCTGAGCATTCTCGCAATCAGTGGGATCAAACCTATCATAGAAACAAGCGGAACAAATATTTCTCGCAGTGTGTAACTCACGAACGAAATCTAGTCGCGTTGACGTGTTTTCCGATACACTGTCCGTAGAAAACATATCTGATTCACATGTCCGCAACTCGTGGTCTAGTGGCAAGCGCTGTTGCCCCTGGATCACGGGGTCCCGGGTTCGATTCCCGGCCGGGTTGGGGATTTTCTCTGCCCGGGGACTGGGTGTTTGTGTTCTCCTCCTCATCATCATCATCATCATCATCATCTCTAATTCACAGTGCTAAAAACAGATATATGAGAGATCAATTTGGATGCATCTCAAGCGTATAAAAGCATATCTTGAAAGACAGGCATGGACATCTGGTTATGGAGCAACACATGAATTTTGACAGCGTACGTCCTATCTTGTAATTCTCTGCTCAGCTGTGTGTCTCATTATTTTGAAGTCATGAGATGAAATTCTGCACCTGTCAGAAGAAGTAAGCTGACACGGTTGACAAAAAAAAAAGGTACATTTCCATGGTATCACTTTCACAGTGCAGGTAGATTGAGAATCATCATTTACGAAAGTTCTATCGTAGCGCGTCATGTATCAAAATGAAAATAACTGTCAGTACATTATATACACTTACTTGTTTATAAATCACACCTCTGGATATTTTACTTAAAAAAAGAAACAGAGCAAAAGAAAGGTATTCACATTATCAGATATACTGAAAAAATATCGAATGAAAAAAAAGCCACGACCAAGAATCGAACACAGACCAGCAGTTTGGTAGTCCAATGCATTGCCCGCTGGACTGTTGTGAGGTAACGGGCGAGTTGTGGCGCCCTGGAAATATTCTAAGTTCGGAGTTGGTGCAGCCGCACGGGCCGCTCGGGAAGCCGGAGCCCGGCAGCAAACACGTGGTGCCGAACGTTAGCGGGACAAGAGGGGTAGCCCCAGCGCATGGTCCAGACCGAGCACGTGGCTGGGAATTCCATGGTGACGCTGTGTCAATGAAAGAGACTTGTATGCCGAGAGTGCCAAAAATGACGGACTTTGTGAAACCATCATGGCAGATTTTATTTAACTGCAATCTTTCATTTATAAATTTATATGTTACTTTCATAATTCGCAATTGCCGAGTGATAGAAACCTTCGACCATTCGATTCATGTGCGTATTCTTTTAGTATTCTGTAGATGGTTCAAATGGCTCTATGGGACTTAACATCTGAGGTCATCAGTCCCCTAGACTTAGAACTACTTAAACCTAACCAACCTAAGGACATCACACACACATCCATGCCCGAGGCAGGATACGAACCTGCGACCTTAGCGGTCGCGCGGTTCCAGACTGAAGCGCTCGGCCACTCCGGCCGGTGTATACTGCAGACTCAGCAGTATTTGGCCTGTAATGCGGCAACTACGTATCCTAGCCCCTAGACAACGAAACCAGCCAAAACATTTAATATTTCAACTGTGAGTCGGAGCGTACGTAGTTGAGGGCCACCATCATTTCATTAAGAATATGAAAGTCCACACTTTCCTAGACAAGTAGAATAGCTGATACCCAAGCTACATCATGAAAACACAAAGCCGTTAATAATTCGAACATTATTAACCTTGGACCGCGTATTATGTCAATAATAATGTCTGTTTTTAGACGATCTTCCGATGTAGAGCATTGGAAATGCAATTTTCCGACATTAACTTTGATCTCGATTTTTTAAAAAACTAGGGAGTGCCTAGTAAAAAGTCGAAATACGTGTCCGTTTTATTTTCATTAGAACGTCCTTTCAAAACTTGATCAAAATCTGCGACCCTCACGTTAGCCCCTCCCCTTGTACGTTCTTTACAGTTAGTAACACAATGTACACGAAGTGACATAAATTATTATTGTTGTTGCTGCCATTTGTTTCACTGAGTATTTCACGTTGCAAAGTAGACACGCAACAGTACAACCGAACGTGTCGGTTATTTTCCAACAACCGGTTGAATCTATCGTTTTCATTCGGTTGCTGCTGCAGTGTTCAGTGTTCCTTCAGCCTAATGCGTGGGGTAATCATTTTTTTATTATCGTCTCGAAAATAGAAAATTTCCAGTGGAATAACAATAAACAAACATGACTTATGCTGCTCATTCCCCAGTTTCGATAGTTACTATTTTCATTTGCATCACTTTTCTTCACTTTTAACTTTTTGTTCATCCCACTATAAGAAATAGGTTGCCAGTTGTATTCCCTTCAAGCAGTACTTTTATGCAGTCAGAAACGCTGTAACGTTTGCAGACCATAGCATTGGCACTCTCGCTCTTGAACTTTTACTCCTGGTCTGAAATTCTTTCTTTTCATTCATTGCGTTGTAGATATACAAGTAAACTACAATCGCAATAAGCCTAAATCCTGGCGTACTCCTTCCGCAACATGATATGAAATTCTTGATTTTTTTTTCATCTCATTACTCTCGATTTATGTTTGAAAGGTAATGTCGACGTTGTCCGTATCTGTGCTCTGTATTTGCTTCTCGTGAGGATTTCTGCAGTTTTCGTCCGCATTGAATTGTCGAAAGCTCCCTCTGTCTACAAATGGAATAAAGATGGACTCCATTTTATTTTCTCTTTCTTCTGTCAGAGTTAACATTATAACTGCTTCCTGGTATCTTTTACTTTCTCCAAACCCAGCCTAACTGTCGTTCATAATATCTTCATTAATGAGATAATTATTGAAGATATCTATGTATTTATATAATCTGAAGTTTCCAGCCCTGTCCATTCACAAATGAGATAGTTGTCGGTGTTATTTCCTTAAACCACTTAAGGTGAATGTGGGATGTCTCCTTTGAAGGGGCATGCCAGATTTACTTTCCTAATCCGAGCTTGTATTGCATCCCTAATGACTTCGTTGTCAACTGTTGTTCTCCATCTGTAATGGACTGTATCTTGACGAGACGAGAGATACAGAGTTCCCTGGAACATTTACCGCTGTCTTTTTGGAATGCGGGCCCAAGACATGACTTTCGCCGTCAGTCTGTTGCACGAGCATCTTATTAATACTCTTAGTAGAAAACTTGAAAGGGATTCTATTTTGACGATCGTCGCAGTTGCCACGCTGTTCGTTATTTTATTTTATGTTCTTCGTTATTTTTTTCAGTCTTAGTTGCTGAGGTAGGCAACACAACCTCCTGCAATGGTGCCCGAGCGTGATGTAGCTAGTTTGAAACTCGATGGTGGAAGTATCTAGCCAGGAGATGAGGAGAGGTTATGAAGTGTAGTTTCTGACCAACAGATTATACACCAGAGTCCTGATTGAAATCTGCAAGTTGTAGAGAGCGAATATATATTGCACTGCTGGTCTCCATTTGTCAGAAGGTGACATTAATACGGAAGGCCCCCATGGTGGTGGTAGAGAATGAAAGGCTGTGCCAGCATCGGGTTTCACGCTTCCCCTTGCTTTCATTGATATAATCTTTTGTAATACTACAAACACAACGCTGCTAGTGTAATCTGAAGAAACGGACTTTATTTCAAATGCACTTGTTTTACTTGTAGCAGGAAAGTATGTTCGTTTGGACGTATGTTCAAATTGCTCCATTCATTACGACGTAAACTTGATTTTATTTATTTCTTAACTTCTTCAATTCCTCCAGATTCACGACTGACATTTGAACATACTGATCAGGACATCTGACTTCCGTGAGTAACACGAGAAGTGTGCACAAGGACCTTATCCTGCGCCGGCCGAAGTGGCCGTGCGGTTAAAGGCGCTGCAGTCTGGAACCGCAAGACCGCTACGGTCGCAGGTTCGAATCCTGCCTCGGGCATGGATGTTTGTGATGTCCTTAGGTTAGTTAGGTTTAACTAGTTCTAAGTTCTAGGGGACTAATGACCTCAGCAGTTGAGTCCCATAGTGCTCAGAGCCATTTGAACCTTATCCTGCGGCAGGAATACGCGAACTGGAATAGAATAGGCTGAACGACGAGGTGGATGTATACACCACTAGTCATGGGACAACCAAGTTGTTTTAACTACCGATTGGTCAGGTGACTGTTTTCGTTCATTTTTTTTTTTTCAGAATAATGAAACAACTGAATGAGACTAATCGCTGCAACCATGTCAGCTATATGAATGTTTTTATTCATTCTCCTGGTTTCAGTGGTTCAGCTTCATGTGAGACAACCGACTGACATAAGTCTCTGACAGTTACAGAAATGTTTTCACTCAGTCTCCGGTTTTGAGTGATTTACTGGAATGCGATTTTTTCGTACTTCCAGTACTAAACATAGGTTTTCCGTAGCTTTTAAACGTTAACAACTGCTGCCACATTGTAAATTTATGTTTAAATAAATCAACAGTTTACTTTTTATTTAAATGTATTGCAGCTCTCTCTCCCCGTCTCGCAACCCCCCACCCTCTCTCTCTCTCTCTCTCTCTCTCTCTCTCTCTCTCTCTCTCTCTCTCTCTCCGCCTCTCCCGCCCCCCTTCCACTCCATCCCCGCTGGTTTGCATCCATCGACGATAACCACTTCGGTAATTGCTAAGGCGACGTCTAAGATACAATTCTTTAAATTGTTCAGTGAGTTAATCACTTGCTTTTTAAGCGTATACTGTCTGTCACTTCTGGAAAGTATTTTTCCGTCGACTTATTGAAGTTTTGCTTTTCTTTCTTTTTGTTTGCTTTATATGAATCAAATAATTTCCTCTTTTGTTTCTTTATTTCTTGTTCTATTGATTGGGATTCCTGTTGCTTCTCGATTGCGTCCCAGATAATGTTTCTGACTTCTCCCCTTTCTTCTGTCTTTTTTAGTAATCTTTTCTTCTCGGCAAAAGAATTATTTCTCTTGGGAACTGAAGTACTTCGTGCTGCTTGAGGTTCATTTACAGAAGTCTGTGAACTTTGGCTCTGGAGAGATCCAGCTTCAACTGTGCATGCATCATTAAATTTATCACTTTGTTCTATAGCGGTCGAAGGTAGGGAATCATCTTCGACGAATATCTGACGATCGATTGGGTAAATGCTGCATATCTTGAACGCCTTTGTTGCCTTCGTCTTAGTGGCCGTCTTTTGATAAGAGTTTCCAAACAATTCAGCAAATACATATCCAGCGTGGTTAATGAGCCACCGTTCGCATTCTTGTGAATGAAAGTCCATCAGCGGCTTGAATAAGCAGCGATCCAGTGACTGCAGTTTGTGGCTGCTGTGACGAGAAATGGTAAGCACATGAATGCTACGGTCTCTGAAATAAAGAACTGCATTCAGACACAAATGTGACGCCGGCCGCGGTGGTCTAGCGGTTCTAGGCGCTCAGTCCGGAACCGCGCGACTGCTACGGTCGCAGGTTCGAATCCTGCCTCGGGCATGGATGTGTGTGATGTCCTTAGGTTAGTTAGGTTTAAGTAGTTCTAAGTTCTAGGGGACTGATGACCACAGATGTTAAGTCCCATAGTGCTCAGAGCCATTTGAACCATTTTTGAACAAATGTGACGAGTGATTTACCAGAATTAACAAGACTAGATTTTCTTGCGTCGGCTGTGTATGTTTCTCAAAATGCCATGTGAAATATAGATCTCAGTTGATGTATCCCCCCTGCAGGTCCGGGGGTTAGAATAGGCCCGAGGTATCCCTGCCTGATGGAAAGTCTACTGAAATTAAAAGTAATTAAACCGAACATGGCTATAATTTGGAAAATGAAAGTTATTTTGTGCATTCACTCACGAACAACACTGGACAGAAAGGGGTACCATTGATCATGAATCCAAAAGTTACACTAATGAACGAAAAGGAAGTAATTAACGGTCGCCAGCCCACTAGGGAAATTTACATCAAAACAACAACAATGACTCTCAGTGACCTCAGCATTACGTTGTCAAAGAAATTTAGAAAAAAAAAGCAAGCGCTTTTTACTTTGCCGTTACTTATTTTGCAAATTGGATTTCATATTATTGTCTGAACAACTGAGCCCTTTTTACTGACTTGAACAGAATTAATACTAGAATACCTACCAAACTAAACAGCCAAGAGCTCCAAGCTTTATATAAAATAAATAAAACTTCCGCACTCTTAATTTGTGCATTTCTTTAGATTTGGATTTTTTCCAGTGATTGAGTCTCAAACTTGAAAAATGAAATTGCTCTACTTTAGTCGTGTACTGAAGCCTCTGTTGTACAACAGTTAATTGAAAGTAGTCTGAGGCTAAAATTCTTAAAAGAGAAGTTATTCATTAATAAACTGGCTGTAACTATTCAATTTGTTTCTTATGACACACAGTTAGCATATTAGGAAAAGAAAGGAACAAGGATACTGCTTGGTAACAATGTCTGGGGGCATTGAGGACAAAATCGCCCTGAGTTTAACTGATTATTATCTTATCAATCAAATCACATTCAGTTGTGCTGCTGGGTTAACCGTTAATACTTTATACTAATGAACAGTCTTACTTCAGTGCTGTGCATACGACGAAACTCGGAGCCGACGACGAAACTGTGTTGCTGGAACTTGCTGCTGTTGTTGAAGACGGCAGCATATTGTGGAGCCACGGCTAATTATGAGAACGGGCAATCGTAATTAATACAGCCTCTTCCCCCCGTCCACTGTCCGTACTCCTGCTATAGACATCTGGCCGCCGGCCGTAGTGGCCGTGCGGTTCTAGGCGCTACAGTCTGGAGCCGAGCGACCGCTACGGTCGCAGGTTCGAATCCTGCCTCGGGCTTGGATGTGTGTGATGTCCTTAGGTTAGTTGGGTTTAATTAGTTCTAAGTTCTAGGCGACTGATGACCTTAGAAGTTAAGTCGCATAGTGCTCAGAGCCATTTGAACCATTTTGAACATCTGGCCGGCGCGCGTACATGATGCCGCCGAAAATGGTACACTCTATTGCGAAAGCGTTAACACCACACTTCCGCACGCTACAAGCGCTGGAACCCGTCTCCCGCTCTCTCCGCGCAACAACTCCCTACCCAAAGATTTTACAGCGCATAAACACTGCTGTTATCGTTGCCAGTCGATGCAAATAAAAATCCCTTTGGCTTTTCCCCAGAGCTTATAAGTTTCACAGTAAAACACAGATAAATACAATGAAACGTCAATAGACTTCTGCCTAAATGTACACATACAGTGCAGCAATGTCCTTACCTACTAAAAGAAAGCATTTAAATTACACATATTTACATACAATAAAAAAAAGTTATATATCGGTAGCAGGTGCCATGCATCCTGCATTTCCGGTATTACAAGGGCTCTGTAATGAGTTTATCTGTACTTTTAGTGGCTATTAACCGTCTAGCAGCAGCTGTCGGACCGTCTGTCTCACCTTCTCTGTATGCAGACCATTTCTGCATTTCGTACTGCACCTCCAGTACTGGTGTTGCTGAGGGGCGCCTGCGGGGAGCCATCCGCAAGGTGCAGTCATGGGCTCTAGCCCACGGCTTCCACCTTACAGCCGCCAAGTCGTGTATCATACACTTCTGCCGGCGTCATACCGTTCATCCTGAACCAGAACTTTACCTTAATGACGATCCACTCACTGTAGTGGAGACATATCGATTCTTAGGACTGGTTTTCGACGCCCGATTGACGTGGCTTCCTCACCTTCGTCAGCTGAAGCGGAAGTGCTGGCAACACCTCAATGCCCTCCATTGCCTGAGCAACACCAATTGGGGTACAGATCGCTCTACGCTGCTGCAGCTCTACAAAGTCCTTGTTCAATCCCGCCTTGACTATGGGAGTCTGGTTTATGTTCGGCGGCGCCCTCAGCGTTGCGTTTACTTGACCCAGTGCACCACTGTGGCGTTAGATGGGCAATGGGAGCTTTTAGGATGCGTCTGGTGACCAGCGTCCTGGTGGAGTCGCTCCATTGAAGGTTAGGCGTGCAGAACTGCTCGCCAGGTACATTGCACACATTCGTAGTTATCCTTAGCATTCGAACGAACGTCTTCTATTCCCACCCACGGCTCGGGAGGACGACAGTTCAATCCCGCGTCCGGCCATTCTGATTGAGGTTTTCCGAGATTTCCCTAAATCGCTCCAGGCAAATGCCGGGATGGTTCCTTTGAAAGGGCACGGCTGACTTCCTTCCCCGTACTTCCCTAATCCGATGAGACCGATGACCTCGCTGTCTGGTCTCCTTCCCCAAAGAATCCAACCCAACCCCCCACCCACGGCGGTTCATCTCCCGCATCGGAGGCTCAGGTCAGGGCTTACGATTGCGGTTCGCATCCGATCCCTTCTGTCTGAAGTGGAGTCCTTGCGTTTACCACCTATACTCGAGGTCCATTCAGGTACACCTCCACACCACACACATGGCCTGGACCTTTCACATGGTCCTAAGGTCTCAGTTAACCCCACGGCTCTCCGCTGTCACTTCCTCTCGATTCTTGAGATGTAGCCGGACCATTAAGTGGTTTACACCGACGGCTCGATGGCTGATGGTCACGCTGGCTTCGCGTATGTTCATGGACGACATATTGAATAGCACTCCTTGCCAGATGGCACAGTGTATTCACTGAAGGGTTGGCGGCCATTTCTCGTGCTCTTGAGCGCATCCGCTCATGTCCTGGCGCTTCTTCTCTGTATTGACTCCTTGAACTGTCTACAAGCTATCGTCCAGTGCTACGTCCGCCATCCTTTCGTAGCGACCATCCAGGAGTCCACCTGTGCCATGGAACGGTCCAGTCGTTCCGTGGTGTTCGTGTGGTCCCCAGGCCACGTCGGAATCCCAGGTAATGAACTTGACGGCAGGCTGGCCAAACAGACTATACGGAAACCGCTTCTGGAGATCGGTATCCGCGTAACTGGTTTTGCTAATATTATTACTCCACAAGATTTTTCAGGTTTGGGAGATGGAATGGCATAATCTCAGTACGCACAACAAATTGCGTGCCACTAAGAAGATTACGAATGTGTGGAAACCTCCATGCGGGCCTCTCGCAGGGACTCTGTGGTTCTCTGCCAGCTACACATTAGCCATACGTGGCTGTAACTGATGTGCTATCATTATTACATCACAAGGTTTTTCATCTTCGGAGATGGAATGGCACAATTTCAGTACGCACAACCAATTGTGTGCCATTAAGAAGACTACGAATGCGTGGAACGCCTCAATCCGGGCCTCTCGCAGGGACTCTGTGGTTCTCTGCCGGCTACAAATTGGCCATACGTGGCTAACACGTGGCTACCTCCTAGGTCCTTGGTGTCACTGTGGCTCGCATATGAATGTCGCCCACATCTTGCTGGACTGCCCATTTTTAGCCCCTCTGCGGCGGACTTTTAACCTTCCCAGCACCCTACCTTCGGTGTTGGGCGACAATGCCTCAACAGCAACTTTAGTTTTTCGCTTTATTCGTGAGGGTTTTTTTTATCGTACCATCTAACGGTGGGCATTTATCCTTCTCTCCGAGGCCACCACCCTCCCTCCATTTTAACTCTGTCTTACTTTCTTTGCATTTGTTTGTGTTGGTGGTCGTCTTTCCAAAAATGGTTCAAATGGCTCTGAGTACTATGGGACTTAACATCTGAGGTCATCAGTCCCCTAGAACTTAGAACTGCTTAAACCTAACTAACCTAAGGACATCACACACATATATGCCCGAGGCAGGATTCGAACCTACGACCATAACAGTCACGTGGTTCCGGACTGAAGCGCCTAGAACGGCTCGGCCACCGTGGCGGCCGCTCATCTTTTCCCTAGGTTAGTTAGGTTTAAGTAGTTCTAAGTCTAGGGGACTGATGACCTCAGATGTTAAGTCCCATAGTGCTCAGAGCTATTTCTTTTCCCTACATGTGTTCATCCTGCCTTGTCTTTTGCGGGTGGACATTTTAATGTATTGCAGAGTGGCTGGCTCATCCTCTTATTGTGATCAGGCAGCCCAGACCATCTGCTCTATGTTTTTAATACCCTCTTCTTCTTTTTCTTGTGGTGTCTGCTTGCCCCGTTTTTTGTTAGTTCTATTCGTTTTCTTTTTAGGTGTGGTTCCTCATTTCTTATCCGCCTTTTGCTTTCTCAAACGTACTTCGGGTGTTTTTGTACCTTGAGTCTTGCTTGCGTCAGGAAAAAGGGACTGATGACCCTGTAGTTTGGTCCCTTTGTACCCCAAACCAACCAACCAACCGGGACAGTCCCGGTTTCAGATTAAAGTACTCGTTGCTCCGAAAAAAACTTTCGGGACGACAGTTTGTCCTCGAATTTGGATTTAAGAGAAATATTCTCATACTATCTATTTTTTCTCCAGATTCTTGTTTGGATCTGTATATCAGCTCCGGCTGTTAAGCTAAATACCGAAAGTTTTTTAGCGCAGCTGACTAAGTCCCTTAATAACTATTATTGCGCTGTAAGGCTGCCGAGTTCCCATTACTCTCCCTTATATCACTTCAGTATAAGCTCTGCACCAACTTAGTTCTCTGTTTCTCTGTCTCAGTCGTATCGCGTTTAATTTGTGATTAAAGTATTTGATTATTTCAAGTGAAATCAAAATGCCAAAGAGAAAGTGTTCATTCCAAGAAAAATTTTCAGAAAAATGTTTCTTCATAAATCAAGGGAGAAGTGATTGTAAAGTAGAACGTGTAAGTTGCGTTACGTTTCCATTGCACAAGGGGGAGAGCAGATATTAAAAAGCACGTAGCTAGCGTAAAACAATGTGCTATAATACCGTTAAACATCGTCTGTCTTTGAAACCAGTGGACTGTACCTCTACGCTAAACTCCAAAATTTTTAATGGTTCCGGAGCAGCAAAAAATTTTGGCCAGAGCAAAATCAGTAGCAATTGTGAAACCAATGATGGCGCGCGACACTGTCAAATATGGATAATTTTCAAAGAGCCGTTATTTTGGTATAGCTACAGACGGTAGTAATCACAAAGCCTTTAAAATGTTTCTTTAATGAATTCATTTTTTGGGCTTAAGAGAAGTGTCCCGGTTTCTGCTTCCCACTTTTCATTTCTTTTTAGTCAGTTTAAGAGAAATGTTCGGGTTTGTCATACAGAAATTATGGCAGCCCTAGTTTTGGCTTTCTAATCCAGACGAAGTCCACTATCAGGAAAACACCTATTCAGAAACATGGTTGAAAAACTGAATTAAAAGCTACTTATTGGCACTCAAAGAAAAGCAGATACCGGAACGGCAATAACAGTGACGACAGACTACAACAGAGCGCAGTTAACAACAATAATTGAACAATGGGAAAACGATCCAAGAACCATGGAAATAACGATGCCTCAGAACTGATCCACCAGACTTCATCGATAGTCGTCATTCTGTTGCTCCCACAAACTGGTCTCATTTGAACGAAATGAATAACAATCCTCCAGGTACGTAAAACAGACTGAATCGATTGCTTCCATTCGATTGTTCTTATCATTATGCTTCGGTGTGTTACGTTATCGTGATGTGAATATTTCAATGTGTGCCAACACTGCAGACGTGTAACTGACAGACAGAAATTAAAAAAGTATTTTATGTTTTCGAGGATTATCTGCCATACATCGCTGCCCGAGACTCCTGTTGTAGCCGCTCTACTTTCCGATGTGATGCTCGCAAACAATAATATCTGACACTAAGCCAGAATCTGGTGTAACCATCAGTTACAGCTTCATACCACTCATTCCCCCTGTTGCGTATTTCGCTTTACAGTCGAACGGGCTGTAGAACATTGAGGTCCACGAGGAAACCTGTCTAGTGGCACCCTTGTTCGTCATCCAGGAGATGGTCTTAGCTAATACTCTTGGTGTTACATCGCTCCTAATTTGTGTTGTTGTCGCCGTCCGACGAACAGTGGCTGCTCATCTGATCCGCGCTCCAGGGTTGAATTTGTATACTATGTAATCAAAGGTCTCTGAAGACATTGCTACTGACAACGCCAGAATCGATATATCGATAGTTAGTCAAATCGAAACTAGCCTCGTTTCTCTCGCACTCTTTCTGCACTGCACTGCTGATTTGTTTTGTCTATCGTGCTTTAAAAATGCCGTTGTGAAATTTTTAGGTGGTGAAGAAGTCCAATAGAACCATGGAAATAACGATGCCTCAATATGTCACAAGAAAACTGGCATGCCACAAGAACGAAGTGAGTGATCGTTTTATGGAATTTTCATTTGAACAGAAGACGAATACACAAAGTGACATCGCCTCTTACTAGGTTATCGTTCTCTCTCCCTCTCTCCTCAGGATGCTCACAACATTCATTTGAAGAAGCTTTAATATCTGTACAAACATGTGTTAAATGTTGTTGTAATGCCAATACAGCCTGATGATGAGGTATAATCTTCAAAACATGTCGCTAAATAAATAATTTAGTTATCATCAAATTTTGTGACTGGTAGCGGTATTTGAAAACCTTTTCATATTTTTGAAACAGTCACGGTCGATTAATAATCGATATGGCTTCAAAAGTCTTTGGATACCTATTAATGGATACCGGTAGTGATATGGAATGTGTCCACCTTTCGCCTTTATGACGGCTTCAGGTCTGCTGGAGAGACTTTCAGTGAAGTGCCTGAATATCCTTGGAGGAATGGGAGTCCATTCGTCCTCATGAGCAGAAAGCAGAGAGGGTAGTGTTGTTGGACGCTCATTGGACGCTCAGGCCTGGAGCCAAACTCATCCCAAAAGTGTTCTATTAGTCGGGTCTTCGGATAGGCCAATACTGTCAAGAATCCATTGTCTCATAGATGCTGCTTTATAACGGTGCATTTTCATGCTGATATGATCATCGGCTCCGAACTGTTAATCTACTGTACGCGGTAATACAGTGTTGTAAAATGTGTTCATATACTTCCACATTTAGCGTTTTCTTAAGCGCTAAATGGGAACGAAACCTTAATCGCCGGCCGGTGTGGCCGAGCGGTTCTAGGCGCTTCAGTCTAGAACCGCGCGACCGCTACGGTCGCAGGTTCGAATTCTGCCTGGGGCATGGATGTGTGTGTGATGTCCTTAGGTTGGTTAGGTTTAAGTAGTTCTAAGTCTAGGGGACTGATGACCTCAGATGTTAAGTCCCATAGAGCCATTTGAACCATCTACAGAATACTAAAAGAATACGCACATGAATCGAATGGTCGAAGGTTTCTATCACTCGGCAATTGCGAATTATGAAAGGAACATATAAATTTATAAATGAAAGATTGCAATTAAATAAAATCTGCCATGATGGTTTCACAAAGTCCGCCATCTTTGGCACTCTCGGCATACAAGTCTCTTTCATTGACACAGCGTCACCATGGAATTCCCAGCCACGTGCTCGGTCTGGACCATGCGCTGGGGCTACCCCTCTTGTCCCGCTAACGTTCGGCACCACGTGTTTGCTGCCGGGCTCCGGCTTCCCGAGCGGCCATTTGGCTCTGAGCACTATGGGACTTAACATCTGTGGTCATCAGTCCCCTAGAACTTAGAACTACTTAAACCTAACTAACCTAAGGACATCACACACGTCCATGCCCGAGGCAGGATTCGAACCGGCGACCGTAGCGGTCGTGCGGCTCCGGACTGAGCGCCTAGAATCGCTAGACCACCGCGGCCGGCTCATAGCCATTTGAACCATTTGAAACCTTAATTACGAAAAATACCGCCACACCGTAGTACCATACCCTTCGTACTTCATTGTTGTCACTACACATGATGGCGGGTAACATTGTACAGGCATTCGCCAAACCCATACCCTTCCATTGGATTGTCACTGGGTACAGCGTGATCCGTCACTCTAAATCACTCGTTTCCAACCATCCACAGTAGAGTGGCGTCTCTCTTTACACCACCTCAAGCTTCGCGTGGTACTGACTGCGGTAATGTGTAGCTTATCAGCAGCTGCTCGACCATTACACTCCACTCTCTAACCTCAGTCGTTGTGCTAGCTGAACTGCTGATTGAACTCGGAACTCACTAGCGATTCCTTCCGCTTGACGGTCCCTGTCCGTCTGTGCATGTCTGCCTCGTCGTGGTTAAGCTGTAACTGTTCTGTCGCGATTCACTTTATTCTGGTGACCTCCAATGACTAGTCGACTTTCGAAGCCCTCCTAACCGACCCATTTTGCTGTTACTGCTTGTCTACCGAAAACACAGTACTCCCCCTCATTTTATATTGGCGGGTCCGCCTGTCGTGATATCTCTTTGTCAATTTCGCATTGCATAGGGATGTCAGGATGCTTTTGATCAGATAGTGTAGATGTATATGGCTGTTATCTTAATATGTGATCGTATCTACAATAAAAAGGAGTGTGTGTTAGATGCATAATTTTTGTGGACTAATTTTCGAAGCGCTGTGCGGAGTTGATGGTGGGTTTCCTCTGTCTGGGCCCACTGGCACAACGTTCACTCAGAAATCGATACACCAAGGACAAGTTCGACTACAGTTGTTGCGTCTTTCAGATATAACTCGCAACGATCTGAGACCCATTCAGAAATAGAAGTCGATAACCTTTTAACACAGTGCGATGTTTGAAACAGGCCACTCGTTCAGCAACATTTTCATCTTCAGTACGCGATTTCTACTAGGTTCGTAGCACGGCGCTTTGAATCGTCCCTTTTACTACCCTCTGTTAGTACTGCGCACAAATACAATGTTTCTTACTTCACGTCTCCAGAGGTCGTCAACCTTCTTTCCCAGTAGTGGGTGTTATCCTCAGTTCAGCATGAAACCTTAAGAACTAGTGTAAAAATGTGGGCTACTACTGTTTTTCGCGAAATGTTTGGAAGTCTGGGACAAACAACGATTTACGTGAAGCTGGTGAATTTGGTGCAATTTTATTTTACAATGTTTAATTTCGTCGTAAGATTCTGACAGCTGAATGATTCTGAGCCCGCCTCGCCAAAAGCTGTGAAATTTTATGCTGATAGGCGATAACGCTTGAATTTGTGTATGGTTGTATCAGCAGTGCCGTGTTTTCCCGGACTTCACTCTGACGGTCCCACTGTGCGCAGTCATCGCGAGTGCGATACGAAGTTCACTAGTTATGTCGCAATCGAGATGTACGGTACTTCTATAATGCGACAAACACTCGCCATCTGCTTCGCCCCGTGATGGAAAACAGTGTGTTTGCTCTACATTAGTGTTTCGCAAGCGCTTGTTTTGTTTTTAGGAACAGTCTTCGCAGGAGATAATTATCCTTTACATTATATTTAGTTTGGTTCATTATGTCAGAATTGTTGTACAGCAAATGAACACATACACACAAAACAGTATAGATAATTTTGAACTTATCTTCTTTCATTGATCTCTTTCACGAAATACTCCACTCAATTCAGTGTTTCGAAGAATGCTAACGGGTTAATTGATTAACATAAACACAAATTAGGTGAAACTCATCGGCCACCAGTGCCGCTGTTATTACACTAGCGAAAATACATTTCTCAGTTGTACTATATAGTTCCACTACGGACGGTCCCAATACTGCAGTGACGGATTGATTCCAAGGTCCTTGCCTCGGTATGATGCTTACATCTTTTAACGCAAAGCTTACATATACAGGGTGTTACAAAAAGGTACGGCCGAACTTTCAGGAAACATTCCTCACACACAAAGAAAGAAAATATGTTAGCTTTTAAATAGTTTTTCTGGGAAAACCTAGCGTAGTTTTCGCGTATCGTATTTCAGTGAGTGTTTCTTGATTATCAGAGTAGCTCATCAGAAGATTATCTTGGGAATTTGTCACCGTATAGAGTAGGGTAAACATAGTCATGTGTAGGGACTGTGGTTGTTGTGAGCGGACGCAAGGAGAATTGGCCACTCTTCGGGGGCAGGTGGAGGCTTTGTCTGTTAGGCTCATCGAGCTCGAGGCGCAGGCGTCGGCTCGTAGTGGCGTTGGGGCAACTGTGGTGAGACCTATGCCTACTTCGGTGGCCTTGGAATCACATGGAACCCCTGATGTCGCTGCGTCTTCCGGCAGTGAGCATCTTACCGGTCAGCCATCACTCCAGGGTGAATGGCGGACAGTGGTGGGCTCGCGCGAGCCTGGCCGAAAGGCGAAGGTGGGATCTGGCCGCGTGGCAGCTGCCTTACCCCTTTCCAACAGGTACGGGGTGCTTCCTAGTGGTGATGACATCGTTTCCGAGCCACCACAGGATGCCTCGCCTGTTGGGCCAGTGGCCGATTCTCCGGCAAGGTCCCGACAGTCACAGAGGGCGGGCCTATTAGTTATAGGAAGCTCCAACGTTAGGCGGGTTATGGAGCCCCTCAGGAAAATGGCGGGTAGGTCGGGGAAGAATGCCAGTGTGCACTCGGTGTGCTTGCCGGGGGTCTCGTCCGTAATGTGGAGGAGGCCCTTCCGGCAGCTATTGAACGCACTGGGTGTGACCGGCTGCAGATAGTAGCACATGTCGGAACGAATGACGCCTGCCGCTTGGGTTCTGAGGCCATCCTTGGTTCCTTCCGGCGGCTGGCTGATTTGGTGAAGACAACCAGCATCGCACGCGGAGTGCAAGCTGAGCTTAATATCTGCAGCATAGTGCCCAGAGTCGATCGCGGTCCTCTGGTTTGGAGCCGTGTGGAGGGTCTAAACCAGAGGCTCAGACGACTCTGCGACTATAATGGTTGCAAATTCATCGACCTCCGTTATTGGGTGGAGAACTGTAGGGCCCCCCTAGACAGGTCAGGCGTGCACTACACACCGGAAGCAGCTACTAGGGTAGCAGAGTACGTGTGGCGTGCACACGGGGGTTTTTTAGGTTAGAGGGACCCCCCCCTTGGGCGAAACGATAAAATACCTGACGGCTTACCAGAGAGGACATTATCATCGTTGATAAAGAACGTCCGTCCTCAGAGACCAAAAACAGGAAAAGTTAACGTAATATTGGTAAACTGCAGGAGTATCCAGGGCAAGGTTCCTGAATTAGTATCTCTTATTGAAGGAAATAGTGCGCATATAGTATTAGGAACGGAAAGTTGGTTAAAACCGGAAGTGAACAGTAACGAAATCTTAGACACAGAATGGAATATATACCGCAAGGATAGGATAAACGCCAATGGTGGAGGAGTATTTATAGCAGTAAAGAATTCAATAATATCCAGTGAAGTTATTAGCGAATGCGAATGTGAAATAATCTGGGTTAAGTTAAGTATCAAAGGTGGGTCAGATATGATAGTCGGATGCTTCTATAGACCACCTGCATCAGCAACCGTAGTAGTTGAGCGCCTCAGAGAGAACCTGCAGAACGTCGTGAAGAAGTTTCGTGATCATACTATTGTAATAGGGGGAGACTTCAATCTACCAGGTATAGAATGGGATAGTCACACAATCAGAACTGGAGCCAGGGACAGAGACTCTTGTGACATTATCCTGACTGCCTTGTCCGAGAATTACTTCGAGCAGATAGTTAGAGAACCAACTCGTGAAGCTAACGTTTTAGACCTCATAGCAACAAATAGACCGGAACTTTTCGACTCCGTGAATGTAGAAGAGGGTATCAGTGATCATAAGTCAGTGGTTGCATCAATGACTACAAGTGTAATAAGAAATGCCAAGAAAGGAAGGAAAATATATTTGCTTAACAAGAGTGATAGGGCACAAATCGCAGAATATCTGAGTGACCACCATCAAACGTTCATTTCTGAGGAAGAGGATGTGGAACAAAAATGGAAAAAATTCAGAAACATCGTCCAGTGCGCCTTAGATAAGTTCGTACCGACTAAGGTCCAAAGCGAGGGGAAAGATCCACCGTGGTATAACAATCATGTACGAAAGGTACTACGGAAACAAAGAAAGCTTCATCATAGGTTTAAGAGTAGTCGAATCATAGCTGATAAGGAAAAGCTGAACGAAGCGAAAAAGAGCGTAAAGAGAGCAATGAGAGAAGCATTCAACGAATTCGAACATAAAACATTGGCAAACAATCTAAACAAGAACCCTAAAAAGTTTTGGTCATATGTAAAATCGGTAAGCGGATCTAAATCCCCTATTCAGTCACTCGTTGACCACGATGGCACCGAAACAGAGGACGACCGAAGAAAGGCAGAAATACTGAATTCAGTGTTCCGAAACTGTTTCACTGCGGAAAATCGTAACACGGTCCCTGACTTCAGCCGTCGCACGGACGCCAAAATGGAAAATATTGAAATAAACGATATCGGAATTGAAAAACAACTGCTATCACTTAGTAGCGGAAAAACATCCGGACCAGACGAGATACCCTTAAGATTCTACAGTGATTATGCTAACGAACTTGCCCCCTTTCTATCAGCAATTTATCGTAGATCGCTGGAAGAACGTAAAGTACCTAGCGACTGGAAGAAAGCGCAGGTCGTTCCCATTTTCAAGAAGGGTCATAAATCAGATGCGAATAATTATAGGCCTATTTCGCTTACGTCAATCTGTTGTAGAATAATGGAACATGTTTTGTGTTCTCGTATTATGACGTTCTTAGATAATACAAATCTCCTTCATCATAACCAACATGGATTCCGCAAACAGAGATCATGTGAAACTCAGCTCGCCCTATTTGCCCAAGAAATTCACAGTGCCGTAGACACTGGCGAGCAGATTGATGCCGTATTCGTGGACTTCAGGAAGGCATTTGATACGGTTCCGCACTTACGTTTAGTGAAAAAAATACGAGCTTACGGAATATCGGACCAGGTTTGTGATTGGATTCAGGATTTCCTAGAAGAAAGAACACAACATGTCATTCTTAACGGTTCAAAATCTGCAGATGTAGAGGTAATTTCGGGAGTACCGCAGGGAAGCGTGATAGGACCTTTATTGTTTACAATATACATAAATGACTTAGTTGACAACATCGGTAGCTCCGTGAGGCTATTTGCAGATGACACGGTTGTCTACAAGAAAGTAGCAACATCAGAAGACTCGTACGTACTCCAGGAGGACCTGCAGAGGATTAATGCATGGTGCGACAGCTGGCAGCTTTCCCTAAACGTAGATAAATGTAATATAATGCGCATACATAGGGGCAGAAATCCATTCCAGTACGATTATGCCATAGGTGGTAAATCATTGGAAGCGGTAACGACCGTAAAATACTTAGGAGTTACTATCTCTTCTTGACCAGAAGAAGGGATCGGTTGGTAGGACATGTTCTGAGGCATCAAGGGATCACCAATTTAGTATTGGAGGGGAGCGTGGAGGGTAAAAATCGTAGAGGGAGACCAAGAGATGAATACACTAAGCAGATTCAGAAGGATGTAGGTTGCAGTAGGTACTGGGAGATGAAAAAGCTTGCACAGGATAGAGTAGCATGGAGAGCTGCATCAAACCAGTCTCAGGACTGAAGACCACAACAACAACAACAACTATACGGAGCGATCTGAAGTGGAATGATCACATAAAACAAATAGTGGGAAAAGCAGGCGCCAGGTTGAGATTCATAGGAAGAATTCTAAGAAAATGTGACTCATCGACGAAAGAAGTAGCTTACAAAACGCTTGTTCGTCCGATTCTTGAGTATTGCTCATCAGTATGGGACCCTTACCAGGTTGGATTAATAGAAGAGATAGACATGATCCAGCGAAAAGCAGCGCGATTCGTCATGGGGACATTTAGTCAGCGCGAGAGCGTTACGGAGATGCTGAACAAGCTCCAGTGGCGGACACTTCAAGAAAGGCGTTACGCAATACGGAGAGGTTTATTATCGAAATTACGAGAGAGCACATTCCGGGAAGAGATGGGCAAGATATTACTACCGCCCACATATATCTCGCGTAATGATCACAACGAAAAGATCCGAGAAATTAGAGCAAATACGGAGACTTACAAGCAGTCGTTCTTCCCACGCACAATTCGTGAATGGAACAGGGAAGGGGGGATCAGATAGTGGTACAATAAGTACCCTCCGCCACACACCGTAAGGTGGCTCGCGGAGTATAGATGTAGATGTAGATGTAGAACATGTGTCCGGAAACGCTTACTTTCCATGTTAGAGCTCATTTTATTACTTCTCTTCAAATCACATTAATCATGGAATGGAAACACACAGCAACAGAACGTACCAGCGTGACTTCAAACACTTTGTTACAGGAAATGTTCAAAATGTCCTCCTTTAGCGAGGATACCTGCATCCACCCTCCGTCGCATGGAATCCCTGATGCGCTGATGCAGCCCTGGAGAATGGCGTATTGTATCACAGCCGTCCACAATACGAGCACGAAGAGTCTCTACATTTGGTACCGGAGTTGCGTAGACAAGAGCTTTCAAATGCCCCCATAAATGAAAGTCAAGAGGGTTGGGGTCAGGAGAGCGTGGAGGCCATGGAATTGGTCCGCCTCTACCAATCCATCGGTCACCGAATCTGTTGTTGAGAAGCGTACGAACGCTTCGACTGAAATGTGCAGGAGCTCCATCGTGCATAAACCACATGTTGTGTCGTACTTGTAAAGGCACATGTTCTAGCAGCACAGGTAGAGTATCCCGTATGAAATCATGATAACGTGCTCCATTGAGCGTAGGTGGAAGAACATGAGGCCCAATCAAGACATCACCAACAATGCGTGCCCAAACGGTCACAGAAAATCTGTGTTGATGACGTGATTGCACATTTGCGTGCGGATTCTCGTCAGCCCACACATGTTGATTGTGAAAATTTACAATTTGATCACGTTGGAATGAAGCCTCATCCGTAAAGAGAACATTTGCACTGAAATGAGGATTGACACATTGTTGGATGGACCATTCGCAGAAGTGTACTAGTGGAGGCCAATCAGCTGCTGATAGTGCCTGCACACGCTGTACATGGTACGGAAACAACTGGTTCTCCCGTAGCACTCTCCATACAGTGACGTAGTCAACGTTACCTTGTACAGCAGCAACTTCTCTGACGCTGACATTAGGGTTATCGTTAACTGCACGAAGAATTGCCTCGTCCATTGCAGGTGTCCTCGTTGTTCTAGGTCTTCCCCAGTCGCGAGTCATAGGCTGGAATGTTCCGTGCTCCCTAAGACGCCGATCAATTGCTTCGAACGTCTTCCTGTCGGGACACCTTCGTTGTGGAAATCTGTCTCGATACAAACGTACAGCGCCACGGCTATTGCCTAGTGCTAATCCATACATCAAATGGGCATCTGCCAACTCCGCATTTGTAAACATTGCACTGACTGCAAAAACACGTTCGTGATGAACACTAACCTGTTGATGCTACGTACTGATGTGGTTGATGCTAGTACTGTAGAGCAATGAGTCGCATGTCAACACAAGCACCGAATTCAACATTACCTTCCTTCAATTGGGCCAACTGGCAGTGAATCGAGGAAGTACAGTACATACTGACGAAACTAAAATGAGCTCTAACATGGAAATTAAGCGTTTCCGGACACATGTCCACGTAACATCTTTTCTTTATTTGTGTGTGATGAATGTTTCCTTGAAGTTTGGCCGTACCTTTTTGTAACATCCTGTATAAGAACTAAGATGTAAACACAGCGCTCGTTCAGGTAGATGATGATATGTCTTCAGTGATAACATGGGTGAAACACCTGGGGCTTAAAGAAAACCCAAAAAGTCACAAGTAATCTTAGTATCTCATCAGAAATTAATAAGTTCATAATTCCGTGAACAATTGCCTAATATGAAGCTCGCCGTTATTCCAGTATCGCGTCATAAAACAGTGAAGAACTTGGTGTAACGTTGGATGAAAATCTCAACTGGGTACAGAATACTGTCACAATGTGCTGGAAAACTTCCGCTTGCCTCCATGCTCTCAAAAAGTGCAACCTCCGCTATTATGACGTAATTCAGCACAGCAGGAGTAGCGAAAACGCAAGACGGTAATAACTAACGATGGACCCCTGTGTGCGTTACATCCGCAACTTCCGCCTATATGACCACTTTAGTGCTTCATACGCCCTATTAGTACGTGAATACCAAACGCTATGTTTACTTCACCGGCCCCTCGTTGCGCAAGCTCCCCATTACCTCGCATCGGGATTAAACACGTTTCATTCCACCATGATTGAAGCACAAGGTCCCACTGATCTACGATTCTAGCTGCGCCCCCTCATATAACAAAAAAATTCCGCAAGCTCCTTCGCTGTCGCTGCTTTCCGCCTGTGGAACAAGCTGCCCTGCACTCTGTGCACAGTTTACCGTTCTGCTGCTTTTAAGAAGGTGAAGCACTTCCTTCTGTCATCCTCATAACGTTCTCCTCAGAAATTAGCGAAGAAGGCCAACTTCCCTTCCGTCAAATATCAAAGCCAACGGTCCTGTCTTCTCCCCGTTACGTTCCTTTCCCTGACGGTACACCCGTGAAATGATCGTGCGGGAAAATCCAAATTCCCACTTCATAGCTGCCTCGGAGATGCTATGTCGCATCGCTCGTGCTTCGACTATAACACCACTCACTTAAACCTTAATAACCTGCCATTGTACCAGCAGTAACCGATCTAACAACTGCACCAGACACTTGTTGTCTTATATAGGGTGTTACAAAAAGGTACGGCCAAACTTTCAGGAAACATTCCTCATACACAAAGAAAGAAAATGTGTTATGTGGACATGTGTCCGGAAACGCTTACTTTTCATGTTAGAGCTCATTTTATTACTTCTCTTCAAATCACATTAATCATGGAATGGAAACACACAGCAACAGAACGTACCAGCGTGACGTCAAACACTTTGTTACAGGAAATGTTCAAAATGTCCTCCGTTAGCGAGGATACATGCATGCACCCTCCGTCGCATGGAATCCCTGATGAGCTGATGCAGCCCTGGAGAATGGCGTATTGTATCACAGCCGTCCACAATACGAGGACGAAGAGTCTCTACATTTGGTACCAGGGTTGCATTTAAATGCCCCCATAAATGAAAGTCAAGAGGGTTGAGGTCAGGAGAGCGTGGAGGCCATGGAATTGGTCCGCCTCTACCAATCCATCGGTCACCGAATCTGTTGTTGAGAAGCGTACGAACACTTCGACTGAAATGTGCAGGAGCTCCATCGTGCATGAACCACATGTTGTGTCGTACTTGTAAAGGCACATGTTCCAGCAGCACAGGTAGAGTATCCCATATGAAATCATGATGAGAACAGTACATACTGACGAAACTAAAATGAGCTCTAACATGGAAATTAAGCGTTTCCGGACACATGTCCACATAACATCTTTTCTTTATTTGTGTGTGAGGAATGTTTCCTGAAAGATAGGCCGTACCTTTTTGTAGCACCCTGTATAGGCGTTGGCGACCGCAGCGCCGTATTCTGCCTGTTTACATATCTCTATATTCGAATACGCGTGCATATACCAGTTTCTTTGGCACTTCATTGTAGATTTAGTATAAAAAGCTTATTAAAATATAGTTTAGTTGTAATTAAATTTTCGATACTTGAGCCAGTGTAGCCGGAAAAACTGTTGACCGTATGGGTCCCTAAATTTACTAAAATGACGACCATGCACTGCAGGACTCTGTAATGTTAGTTTCATGGCCTGCCGTTACGCGTCGGTACTGGTACGACGACGTAGGGTTGAAACAAGCAATAGTGTGCATTACAGTTGCAGGCAGTCAATAGGAGACTGGTCAAGGAGAGCAGGGCATTACCTGTAAAGCTGTTTCATCAAAACAACGGCAAAAGTGCTGCTGCTCGTCGCAAATATCGACGCATTGAAGTATAACAGGATGGACCCGCGAGCTTAGTGTGGGCTTGGATATTCTGCTGAGGAAGGACGTTGCACAGCTGAAGAAGGATCGATGATGATGGTTAC
Organism: Schistocerca serialis cubense; assembly: GCF_023864345.2. Taxonomy (NCBI): domain Eukaryota; kingdom Metazoa; phylum Arthropoda; class Insecta; order Orthoptera; family Acrididae; genus Schistocerca; species Schistocerca serialis. Next base: position 375,608,818 of record NC_064640.1, read on the forward strand.
AGTGACTTCTTCATTGAGTCTTCATTACAATCATTAGTGGTCGACGCAGAGAATATGACAGCGTGTCCCCAAAGAGTGCGGCCTCCGTCTGCTGACTGTGCATTCTGCTGCTGGGCTGTTGGTGCTGCGTCGCCAGGTTCCCGCGTTTCGTAGCAAACGTTAAATACTGCGCGGTTCCTCCCATTCCTCCATCCTTCTAGCAACTACTGTGGGATAATACTCCTGTAATCTGAACTGAATTGTCCGCCATGTCTTCCCCAAAGTAAGTGATATTCGTACTTGTTTACATATGACTCACGTTGCGAGTGGAGACTTCTAATTAAATGTATGTATTGAAGAATGGGTCGTAGATATGGGTGACTGTCCTGCTGTGAACTGCACTAACCATTGCAATAATGGTTTTCGCATGTTTAGATTTCCAAGTGACCCCAAACAAAGAGGAAGATGGACCATAAATTGCCACAGAGACAACTGGGAACCAGGATGTGGCGCTCAGTAGTGTATTGTACTTTTATGTTAATAAAATTGGTTATAAACCCTAAACCAATTTTATGCAGTTGCGTTTCTTCCCTCAGCCGAAAAGTATACTGAAGCAGTTCGTCTCAAAATTTTTTGATTCCTGATATATTTTCGCAGTTGGCAAAGTGGAGAGAGATGTTTATTGTGATGTATTTGTACATCGTTATCATAAATATACATACATAAATTGAGTAACACTTAAACCCATTTCTTTATACAGGTACGGTAGGACGGCTGATGGTTCAAATGGCTCTAAACACTATGGGACTTAACCTCTGAGATCATCAGTCCCCTAGAATTAGAACTACTTAAACCTAACTAACCTAAGTACATCACACACATCCATGCCCGAGGCAGGATTCGAACCTGCGACCGTAGCTGCAGCGCGGTTCAGGACTGATGCACCTACAACCGCTCGGCCTCAGCGGCCGGGTAGGACGGCTGATACTTAAGATATTTTTATAGATTGGTCATTCTGAGGGAACCTGCACAAGTAACATAACCTCCAGAGAATAAAATTTTAACCACAACTCAACTAGCAACAAATTTTTTGTCTTATTTTTGTGTTAATGTTGAAGACAATTCATAACAGAATGAATTCCAGGTACGAAAAATTTACATTTGGTGTTTGGGGTGTGGTTACTCAGACATCCGTGCTGGACAAGAATTAATTTAATCTAATGAACAAAAAATAATATAACATGTTAGTTTCAGGTAATAGGTCTGTGTGAACATACGGAACTTCTGGGGTTTTCATGCATGGTACAATTGTAGGGGCTTTGTAGTCATATGAGCCTAAATATCTATAGCTATGTAATATTACATTTCAGTTTTTCTGCTGTATGCTGCTGTATGAAAATGGCATTCTGAATATCTGTATACACGTTAATTGTTCGGCACACTTCATACATACCATATCAAATATTTTACAATAAATATTGTGAAAAGTTGTGTGAAAAGCTTAATTACACTCGAAGTAAACATTGTGGATCCTCAGAGTTGCGCAAAACATGGCGGACATGTCAGCCCATGTATAGTAGCTCCACTCGTTAGGGCAGCGGGATATATGGGCCCTGCACGTCACAGTACTCGGCTTGTCCACCACTCTTCGTGAAAGCTCGCCTGCGTGCAGGTCCTACGGGAAATCAACATTTAATTGATAAAATACCCAATAAAGGTCTGAATTATGTCGTGTGCTATCGAAAACTCGCATGCATTTAAACACGCAGTCAAGAATTATTAAACTTGTGGGAAATAATTACTCGCCCCCCACCAGAAACGACTGCTGGCACTGCAGTGTCACGTGCTGTGACGTATGCGCCACGGCCTGTCTTTCTCGTGGGCCTCGTACGGTGGTAGGTGACGTCAGAGCGACGTGACACTTTATGCGACAGTCGCCGTATTCGTTTCGTAGCGTATTGTTTATTGTATTACAACTTTCAGTATGCCATTTCATGTGCTCATGATGGCTATGTGGATGAAGACATCAACCTACGGAACCAAAGAAACCAGGTTCGCATCCAGCTATATGCTAACATGTCCTTTCTTCATCTTCGCCTTGTGAAACAGATGCTGACACCAACGATCACATTATATTCGCCTCTGTGTGAAGCTAACAAGCCATATTTGGTGATTTCCGTATTTACACTTGCGTATTACGAAAATACGCAGTTTCAGTGATATACCACATTAAAGATCTCTCCAAAACGCGTCATTTTTTACGGTTTGTCCTGCGGAAGTGTTAGGGAATGTACGTAAACGTGAAATGTGTGGAGGTAGTGCACTGAGTACTGAATTGAAGTTCGAGCTTAGCATTGGACGTACGTAGGTTGACACTTTTTGCTGGTTTCTCATTACAACTGAGGAGGAAATTTAAATGGAGACTACTAACTTAACCAGAAGAAAGACTGGCATTAACACTCTCTTTATTAGCAACATTTACGCTAGTGACTGTTTTGCATTTCAGTAGCTGCTATACATGAGGTAGGTTTTGGTGTCTGGAGTGACGTGTGTGAATCAGTTCAAGGATTTTATTAAAGAAACTAATGTCAGGAAATTAATGTCAATACAAAATGATTAATGAAATAGATATGTAACCTGTCACAAATGTTACTTGATAAAATCTCCTATATAGTTTGTTAGACCTCAGATGGCGTGATCCTGGGTAAACCATTTTTATTTATCATCAAATTTCTAATATAACAGTGATACATAATGAACGTACTCAACGACAATGATCAGGTCTTTCGTATATTCTTAATTTTAATCAGCGTAATAGATACATAGATACAGAGCTCTCTAGCTCTTTAACTCTTTACTCGCGCGAAGTGTTGAGTGCTATTGACAAGGGATTTAAAATGCATTCTGTATTTCTGGAGCCGGCCGCGGTGGCGGAGCGGTTCTAGGTGCTTCAGTCCGGAACCACGCGGCTGCTACTGTTGCAGGTTCGAATCCTGCCTCGGGCATGGGTGTATGTGATGTCCTTAGGTTAGTTAGGTTTAAGTAGTTCTAAGTTCTAGGGGACTGAAGACCTCAGCTGTTAAGTCCTATAGTGCTTAGGGCCATTTGAACCATTTTGTATTTCTGGATTTCCGGGAGGCTTTTGACACTGTACCACACAAGCGGCCTATAGTGAAATTGCGTGCTCATGGAATATCGTCTCAGTTATGTGACTGGTTTCATCATTTCCTGTCAGACAGTTTCGTGGTAACTGACGGAAAGTAATCGAGTAAAACAGAAGTGATTTCCGGCGTTCACCAAGGTTCCTTATCTATATAAACGATTTGGGAGACTATCTGAGCAGCCGTGTTAGGTTGTTTGCAGACGACGCTGTCGTTTATCGACTAGTAAAGCAGAAGACAAAAAAAAAAAAAAAAAAAAAAAAAATTGCAAAACGAGTTAGAAAAGATATCTGTATGGTTCGAAAATTGGCAATTGAACCTAAATATCGAAAAGTGTGAGGTCATCCACGTGAGTGCTAAAAGGAATCCGTTAAATTTCGGTTACACGATAAATCAGTCTAATCTAAAAGCCGAAAGGATAAGCTAAACACGGTTGGCGGTGGCATGTTTGTTGCTGTTAGAAGTTGTTTAACTTGTCGTGAAATTGAGGTAGATACTTCCTGTGAGTCAGTATGAGCAGAGGTCATTGTTGGCAACCGGAATAAAATAATAATTGGATCCTGTAACCGACCTCCCAGTTCAGATGATACAATTGCTGAAAGTTTAAAGAAAACTTGAGTTTGATTTCAAACGCGTTCCCCACTCATCCAATAATAGTTGGTGGTGACTAATTTACCCTCGATATGTTGGCGAAAATACATGTTTAATTCCGGAGGTACGCATAAAATATCATCCGAAATTGTGCTAAACGCATTCTCTGAAAATTATTTCTAGCAGTTAGTTCATGAGCCCACGCGAATAGTAAACGGTTGTGAAAACACACTTGACCTCTTAGCAACAAATAATCCTGAGTTAATAACGAGCATCAAACCCGATACAGGGATTAGTGAACACAGGGTTGTCGTAGCGAGACTGAATATTGTAACCGCAAATCCTCCAAAAATAAGCGAAAACAATACCTATTCAAAAAAGCACATAAAAATTAACTTGACGCCTTCCTGAGAGACAATCTCCACTCCTTCCAAATTATTAATATAAGTGTAGACCAGATGTGGCTTGAATTCAAAGAAATAATATCGGCAGCAATTGAGAGATTTTTACCACATAAATTAACAAACGAGGCAGCTGAACCTCATTGGTACACAAAATGGGTTAGAACACTGTTTCAGAAAAAACGACAGAAATATGCTAAATTTAAACAGACGCAAAATCTCAAAGATTGGCTATCTTTTACAGAAGCTCCAAATTTAGCGCGGACTTCAATGCGAGATGCTTATAGTAGTTTCCACAACGAAACTTTGTCTCGAAACCTGGCAGAAAATCCAATGATATTCTGGTCGTATGTGAAGTATGTTAGAGGCAAGAAACAATCAATGCCTTCTCTGCGCGATAGCAACGGAGATACTATCGAAGACAGTGCTGCCAAAGCAGAGTTACTAAAACAGCCTTCCGAATTGTCTTCACAAAAGAAGACGAAGTAAATATTCCACAATTCGAATCAAGAACAGCTACCAACATGAGTAACGTAGAAGTAAATATCCTCGGAGTAGTGAAGCAACTTAAATCACTTAATAAAAGCAAGTCTTCTGGTCCAGACTGTATACCAGTTAGGTTCCTATGCTGATGCATTAGCTCCGTACTTAAAAAAATCATATACAACCGTTCGCTCGACGAAAGATCCGTACCCAATGACTGGATAGTTGCACAGGTCACACCAATATTCAAGAAGGATAGTAAGAGTAATCCACTAAATTACATGCCCATATCGTTAACGTCGATATGCCGCAGGATTTTGGAACATATATTGTGTTCGAACATAATGAATTACCTCGAAGAAAACGGTCTATTGACACACAGTCAACATGGATTTAGAAAACATAGTTCTTGTTGAACCCAACTAGCTCTTTATTCGCATGAAGTGTTGAGTGCTATTGACAAGGGATTTCAGATTGATTCCGTAATTCTGGATTTCCAGAAGGCTTCTGACACTGTACCACACAAGCAGCTTGTAGTGAAATTGCGTGCTCGTCTCAGATATGTAACTGGATTTGTGATTTCCTGTGAGAGAGGTCACAGTTCGTAGTAATTGACGGAAAGTCATCGGGTAAAACAGAAGTGATTTGTCGCGTTCCCCAAGGTAGTGTTATAGGCCCTTTGCTGTTCTTTATGTATATGAACGAATTGGGAGACAATCTGAGCAGCCGTCTTAGGTTGTCTGCAGGTGACGCTGTCCTTTTTCGACTCTTAAAAATGTCATCACAATATCAAAACAAATTGCAAAACGATTTAGAAAAGATATCTGAATGGTGCCAAAATTGGCAGTTGACCCTAAATAACGAAAAGTGTGATGTCATCCACATGAGTGCTAAAAGGAATGCGTTAAACTTCGGTTACACGATAAATCAGTCTAATCTAAAGGAGGTAAATTCAACTAAATACCTAGGTATTACAATTTACGAACAACTTAAATTGGAAGGAACACACAGAAAATGTTGTGGGGAAGGTAAACCAAAGACTGCGTTTTATTGGCAGGACACTTAGAAAATGTAACAGATCTACTAATTTTTTTTTTTTTTTTTTTTTGTTTGTGGTTTTAGGGCGCAAAACTTCTATGGTCATTAGCGCCCAGCCCGTGACGTCGAAATTTAAAATCAGCAGCAATGGAAACAAAGTCAGAAAATTTGAGAAACTAAAGGCAGAAGGAATGCTTAAAAGTCCACTATAGAAAGGGGTTGGTTGTCCCCCAAAAAAAAGCTTCAAATGACTGGCGTCATTTCACTGTCTCTAATAAACTGTAGAACGCGGTCAGCTGAGCGCGTGTCATCTGCTAAAATCGACGATAGATCAGGCGATAGCTGTAGACGGGAGCGTAACGGATTAAAATAGGGGCATTCAATTAAAAGGTGTCTGACCGTCCACAGCTGAGAGCAGTGGGGACAGAGTGGGGGAGGATCACCGCTTAAAAGATGTCGATGACTAAAAAGACAGTGCCCTATCCGGAGTCGGGCTAAAATTACCTCCTCCCGACGACGCGTTCGGGAGGAAGAGGTCCAAGCGCAAGGAACGGCTTTCACTTCCCGCAATTTATTGTGGGGAAGTGTTGACCAATGCGCATGCCATAAATGAGTGACTTGGCGACATAAACCGCTCCGTAGATCGGTAAACGGAAGAGACTGAAGAGCTGGCCGAGGAAGAGAGACTGCAGCCTTGGCTGCTATATCGGCCGCCTCATTTCCACAGATACCAGCGTGTCCCGGGAGCCAGAGGAACGCCACTGAGACGCCCCCCAGGTGGAGCAAGCGCAGACAGTCCTGAATCCGGTGGACCAGAGGGTGCACAGGGTAAAGAGCTTGGAGACTGAGGAGAGAGCTGAGAGAATCTGAGCAGATTACGTACTGTATCCGCTGATGGCGGCGGATGTAGTGGACAGCCTGGAGAACAGCGTAAAGCTCCGCAGTATAAACCGAACACTGGTCGGGAAGCCGAAAGTGATTTGGGGTGTCGCCAACAATATAGGCACTCCCTACACCTAACGATGTTTTCGAGCCATCGGTGTAAATAAATGTGGCTTCCGTCATTTGTGCACATAGAGCAGCAAATGCCCGACGGTAAACAAGTGTAGGGGTACCATCCTTGGGAAATTGACATAGGTCTCTGAGCAAGTCGATCCGGGGACGGAGCCAAGGCGGTGCTGTACCCCAAGTTGTCAAGAAGGTTTTAGAAAAGCGGAAGGAAAGAGAATGGAGCAGTTGACGGAAGCGGACTCCCGGGGGTAGGAGGGAGGAGGAGCGGCCTGCATACTCGACATCAAAGGAGGCGTCGAAAAAAAGGTTATAGGCTGGATTAGCAGGCATGGAAGACAGATGGCTAGCATAACGACTCAGAAGGACTGCCCGCCGATTGGACAGTGGAGGTTCAGCAGTCTCAGCATAAAGGCTTTCCACAGGGCTGGTGTAAAAAGCTCCAGACACTAAACGTAATCCACGGTGGTGGATAGAGTCGAGACGCCGAAGAATAGACGGCCGAGCAGAAGAGTAGACTATGCTTCCATAATCCAATTTCGAGCGCACTAAGGCGCGATAGAGGCGGAGAAGGACCACCCGGTCCGCTCCCCAAGAGGTACCATTCAGGACACGGAGGGTGTTAAGGGAACGCAGACAGCGAGCCGAAAGATAGGAAACGTGGGAGGACCAGCACAGTTTTCTGTCAAACATAAGACCCAAGAATTTTGCGACGTCGGAAAACGGAAGGTTGACAGGACCTAGATGGAAGGAGGGCGGAAGAAACTCCTTACGTCGCCAAAAATTTACACAAACGGTCTTACTGGGTGAGAAACGGAAGCCGGTTTCGATGCTCCACGAGTGGAGGCGATCGAGACATCCTTGAAGACGTCTTTCAAGAAGGCTGGTCCGTTGAGAGCTGTAGTAGATCGCAAAATCGTCCACAAAGAGGGAGCCCGAGACATCAGGAAGGAGACAATCCATAATTGGATTAATGGCGATGGCAAACAGTACAACACTCAGCACGGAGCCCTGGGGTACCCCGTTTTCTTGGGAGAAAGTACGGGAGAGAGTAGTGTTCACCCGCACCCTAAATGTGCGCTCTGCCATAAATTCGCGAAGAAAAAGGGGCAGCCGGCCTCTAAAGCCCCAAGAGAACAGTGTGCGGAGGATGCCTGTCCTCCAACAGGTATCGTACGCTCTCTCCAGATCAAAAAATATTGCTACCGTTTGGCGTTTCCGGAGAAAATTGTTCATGATATAAGTGGAGAGAGCAACAAGATGGTCAACAGCAGAACGATGCTTTCGGAATCCGCATTGGGCTGGTGTTAAAAGACTGCGGGACTCCAGCCACCAAGCTAAACGGTAATTCACCATACGCTCCAAAACCTTACAGACACTACTCGTGAGAGAAATGGGGCGATAGCTAGAGGGGAGATGTTTGTCCTTTCCAGGTTTCAGAACGGGAACGACGATAGCTTCCCGCCATCGCCTGGGAAAGGTACTGTCGGTCCAAATTCGATTATAAAGGCGAAGGAGGTAACGCAGGCTATGGGTTGATAAATGCAGCAACATTTGGACATGGATACCATCCGGTCCTGGGGCGCAGGAGCGAGAAGAAGAGAGTGCATGTTGGAGTTCGCGCATGGAGAAAACAGTATTGTAGCTTTCGCGATTTTGAGAGGAGAAAGCAAGATGTCGCACTTCCGCTGCACGTTTCTTCGGGAGAAACGCTGGCGGGTAATTTGAAGAGCTCGAAATCTCAGCAAAGTGCTGACCCAATGAGTTAGAAATTGCGACGGGGTCCACCAAGGTATCATGCGCGACAGTGAGCCCAGAGACCGGGGAGAAACTAGGCGCGCCTGAGAACCGTCGAAGCCGACTCCAAACTTCCGAGGAGGGAGTGAAGTTGTTAAATGAGCTAGTAAAGAATTTCCAGCTTGCCTTCTTGCTATCGCGGATGACGCGACGGCATCGCGCACGGAGCTGCTTATATCGGATACAGTTGGACAAAGTTGGATGGTGACGGAAAATGCGAAGAGCACGTCGCCGCTCACGTATTGCGTCACGGCATGCCTCGTTCCACCAAGGAACTGGAGGGCGCCGGGGCAATTCGGAGGTGCGTGGTATTGAACGTTCCGCAGCTGTGAGAATAACGTCGGTAAAATGTGTGACCTCATCGTCGACGCTGGGAAAGCGACGGTCATCGAATGTCGCTAGAGACGAAAAAAGTGTCCAATCGGCTTGGGCAAACTTCCAGCGTCGCGAGCGCATATATGGCAGTTGAGGCTGCAGTCGAAGAACACATGGAAAGTGGTCACTCGAGTGTGTATCATCAAGGGCGAACCATTCGAAGCGCCGAGCTAGCGGAACAGTACCGACCGCAAGGTCCAAATGGGATAAATTTGCCGTGGAGGCAGACAAAAATGTGGGGACCCCAGTGTTGAGGCAGACTAGATCCGCTTGGTGGAAGACATCTAGCAATAGTGAGCCACGTGGACAAGGATGTGGAGATCCCCAAAGCGGGTGGTGGGCATTGAAGTCCCCAACCAGCAAGTAGGGGGGTGGAAGCTGATCAAGAAGATGAAGGAGATCAGCTCGTTCCATTGGTGTAGACGATGGAATGTATACCGTACAAAGAGAGAACGTGTATCCAGAAAGGGAAAGACGGACGGCGACAGCTTGGAAGGAAGTGTTTAAGGGGATTGGGTGATAATGGAGAGTATCATGGAGCAGAATCATGAGTCCTCCATGGGCTGGAGTGCCTTCAACAGAGGGGAGGTCATATCGGACGGACTGAAAATGAGGGAGAACAAAGCGGTCATGGGGACGCAGCTTTGTTTCCTGAAGACAGAAGATGACCGGCGAGTAGGATCGTAAGAGGATCGACAATTCCTCCCGATTGGCGCGAATGCCGCGGATATTCCAGTGGATAATGGACATAGGGTGAACAGAAAATGGAGGAACGTCACCAAGGGTGCTGTCAACTCAACGACTGCTCAGAGCTTGCGACCGACAGGATGGAATGGCATTCAGTCGAAGGCAGAAGATCCTGATCCATAGGTTGGTCAGGAGCAGCTCCTGCCACCAACGATCGGCCAGTTGACCGGCCACCAACAGTGCGCCTCGGCGACACAGAAGATGGCCGAGGGCGATTTCCGCCAGGTGGTGCTGTAGATGGGACACGCCGTGGCGGAGAAGGAGAGGAACTGTGTTTCTTCGTAGCCTTCTTGGAGGTATGTTTAGATGAAGGAGGAACCGATGGTTGTGAAGTTGCAGTACGTAAAAACTCTTCACGAGAATGCTCTTTTTTTGAAGACTTGGCGTCTGACTTTTGGGCTCGAGATTTAGCAGAACTCGACGAAGGGTGAGCCATAGAGTGGGCAGGCGAAAGAGGTGAGGTTGAACGGGCGATCTTTGCGCTGGCCGATCTGACGACCGTGGTACTAAATGTGAGGTCGCAAGTCTGCGTGGCCGCCTCCTTTGTTGGCCGAGGAGAAGCAAGGACAGCGCTGTATTTTCCTTTCTGAGGCACGGTGGGCTGTCGACTGGCGAGTAACTTTCGAGCAGCAAAGGTCGACACCTTTTCCTTCACTCTTATTTCCTGGATCAGCTTTTCGTCCTTAAAAACAGGGCAATCTCGAGAGGAAGCAGCGTGGTCACCCATACAGTTGATGCAGCGAGGGGATGGAGGTGGACAAGCACCCTCATGGGCATCCCTGCCACACGTAACACATTTGGCCGGATTGGAACAGGACTGGCTGGTGTGATTGAACCGCTGACATCGATAGCAACGCGTAGGGTTCGGGACATAAGGGCGAACGGAAATTATCTCATAGCCTGCTTTGATTTTTGATGGGAGTTGAACTTTGTCAAATGTCAAGAAGACAGTGCGGGTTGGAATGATGTTCGAGTCAACCCTTTTCGTAACCCGATGAACAGCGGTGACGCCCTGGTCAGACAGGTAGTGCTGAATTTCTTCGTCAGACAATCCATCGAGGGAGCGTGTATAAACGACTCCACGCGAGGAATTTAAGGTACGGTGCGGTTCCACCCGGACAGGGAAGGTGTGGAGCAGAGAAGTACGCAGCAATTTTTGAGCCTGGAGGGCACTGTGTGTTTCCAACAACAGGGTGCCATTCCGTAGTCTGGAACAAGACTTTACAGGACCCGCAATTGCGTCGACACCTTTCTGAATAATGAAAGGGTTGACCGTGGAAAAGTCGTGACCTTCGTCAGACCGAGAAACAACAAGGAACTGTGGCAACGATGGAAGAACCGTCTGTGGCTGAGACTCAGTGAACTTACGTTTGTGAGCAGACATAGTGGAAGGTGAGGAAACCATTGCGGAAGAATCCCCCATGATTACCGGCGTCTCCGATGGCGCGCTCCTCCCTTGTGGGGGCCCTCACCGAGGGCACACCCGCCTTAGGTGATTGTTCACACCTCAGGTCACACCTCCCGACAAACGGACGGAGGGACCAATCGGCACTTTCGGAAGGTATCAGCTCGGGTAATGACCCCTCCCTGGGCCTGGCCTTTACCAGGGGGTACGTACGTGTCCTACCTGTCTACCCGGGGCGGGGAATTACGCGTTACCCCGTCACCGGCTACGCATGGAAGTGCGTGGGTCGGCCTTCAGACACGCACAGGGAGGAAGAAAGAGAAAGGGAAAGGAAAGAAGAGGGGGTCTCAAACGCCGCAGCGGAGAAAAGGGTAAAGAGAAGAGGTAAGGAATGGAGAAGGACAAAGGAAGGAAGAAGACATACAAGCAAGGAAGAAGAAGAATGCGGTACATTGACAAGCGTCCGTCTCCGGACGTAGGCGCAAACCATACTCCCAGAGGGGGAGAAAGTGAAGGAAAGAGCCAGAGGTGAGGGGGGGGGGGGTGAAGACAGGGGATGGGGAAGGATGCGGAAAGGGAAGGTATGCAGCCCGGAAAGGAAGGAAGGCCACATTAGCTCGGAGCCCCGTGCTCGCTACGCACGTATCCACAAAAGAGTTGTGGATCCCCTGGGGGGCAGATCTACTAAGGAGACTGCCTACACTACGCTTATCCGTCCTCTTTTAGAATACTGTTGCACTGTGTGGGATCCTTACCAGATAGGAGCGACGGAGTACATCGAAAAAGTTCAAAGAAGGGCAGCATGTTTTCTATTATCACGAACTAGAGGAGAGAGTGTCACTGAAATGATACAGGATTTGGGCTAGAAATCATTAAAAGAAAGGCGTTTTGTTGCGGAGGAATCTTCTCACGATATTCCTATCACCAACTTTCACCTCCGAATGCGAAAATATTTTGTTGATGCCGACCTACATAGGGAGAAACGATCTCCATGATAAAATAAGGGAAATCAGAGCTCGCACGGAAAGATATAGATGTTCGTTCTTCCCGCGCTGTGTACGTGATTGGAATAATAGAGAATTGTGAAGGTGGTTCGATGAACCCTCTGCCAGGCATTTAAATGTGATTTTCAGAGTATCCATGTAGATGCAGATGTAGATATTCGCACTTGTATACTATCACGGAAATTTATTGTGCTTTTCCTTTCTAATAAAAGTTTTTGCTTGTTTACTCCGTTTCTGCCTGGTGCAAGCACTATAATGAAATTAATCGCCTTTATTACGTCTCCAATTGGATCAAATTGCTGCGAATAAAATAGTCATCTGTTTCTGCGATTTTCGAGGGCCCACTCACCCACAGGACAAGTGGTGTAACTGACGTCAGTGTCACACTCAGCTTACACGAAAAGTGCTGCAGGAGACGTACACGTCATTATGACGTCACTTCCGCATCTGCGGAGCCATGCAGGCTCTAAGCTCGTGTGTGTCTCCTGGCCGTAGTGATTGGCCGGCGGCGGCGGCGGCGGCGGCGGCGGCTGCAGAGACGTCGGGCTGTGTCACGCTCATAGGTCGGGGGCGTGGTCGTCTTCTGTTGGTACCCCGATGAGGGCAGAGATGGCTGGAACCTCCTTTCGTACTCCCGGGATGGCGGCCAAGCGCAGAGCTGCCCCTGGCGTCCAGAGTTTTAGGCGGCAAACAGCGGTTCGTTTCCTGGCTGAGGCAGAGGCGTCTGCGTCATCGGCGTGACGCGAAGTAGCACAAGCTTGACGTAACGTCACTGCCCAGCTGTTCGACGATGACTGTCTGGTTCGCACGTCCTTAAATATTGCTTCTCTCCATGCTGATTTCTCCTATTTACATCGGTTAGGCCGTATTACACTATCATATTTCTTTGACTTAATGTGATCAAATATTCGTCAAATTTCTTTGGCAAAGATCTTTGACGTGGCGCTAAAATGGGGTATTACACTGTCGTCATATTTTTCATCGATGTTCAAGATGACGGACAACAACTTGTTGTTATGCGCTGCAGTTGCTAGCACCCCAATTGCGCTGTGTATTTGGATGAAGAGCGGCGGAAAAAAAGGAAACCTACTTGGATGACGCCATAGGTATTTCGTCAAGATAGTAAAAGCATTCAGCAAAATTTGTTACGAGAGCTGTTAGTGGAGGACGTCAGGTCTTATATATAAATTACTTACGAATGAATGAGAGTGTATTTCAGTATTTGCTAAGTAAAGTGGCTTCTGATATTACAAAACAGAATACTCTCTTGAGACATGCTATATGTGCAGAAGACTGACAAACTGTGACACTGGGATTTCTTGATACAGGAGAGAGCTACTGTAGTTTACAATGCAGCACTGGAATATCATATTGCACATTAACCAAAATAGTTCCAGAAACGTGTGAAGCGATTTATAAAGCACTTAAGGGGGAATATGTGAAGGTAAATAAATGTTTAGTACACTATATAGGCAATAAGAACTTTTCTTATTTTTGAATAATTTAATTAATGGAATTAGTGTTCCAACAACTGCAAAATTAATAAAAAGTACGAAACAGATGAAGCGCTTTTTAACTTGTGGCATCCAGAGTTAAAAAATAAACAAAGTAGAATGGAGAGCTAAGAAAGAATTTTTTTTATTTTAGAATGTGACCTCATCCTCTATTTCGGCTTGCTGAAAAGCTGCCTGAGTGTTTCCAGATGTAGAGATGGATGGCTGTAGGTGTGATTGTGGACATTAAGTCGCCTGGAGCATATTACACTTGCCCATCAACACACAATTAATAGCATGCACTGTGCCCCTTGCTCACTCCCCACCCTAGTCGAAGAAAGTTCAAAATTGGTTCAAATGGCTCTGAGCACTATGGGACTTAACATCTGAGGTCATCAGTCCGCTAGAACTTAGAACTACTTAAACCTAAATAACCTAAGGACATAACACAGATCCATGCCCGAGGCAAGATTCGAACCTGCAGTCGCGCGGTTCCGGACTGAAGCGCCTAGAACCGCTCTGCCAGAAGAAAGTATATATTCCAAGGAACACACGAACTTCAAAGCCATGTTTACAAATACTCTACGGAGACGTCAAATAGCTGTAGCGACGCCAGCACTCCAAGCGGTTACATTTCTCATTGCAGTGAACAGAGGACGAACGGCTTTTATGATCAAATCTACGGCGAGGCATATTTGACATAATCATCTTTGAAAAAGAAATACTACAGTGTAATATCGGCCTTAGTGTGTCGCGCCGAACCATCCGGAACGTGTCGGTGAGGACCCTAATAATGCCGGGTTGAATAAATCAGTAAATAAAGTAAATGAAATAAAAAATTATGAGACATTGGAAATCCTAACAAATTTAAAAAGTTACAGGACTCCCAGAATGCTGTGAATGTGTGTACCGTTGGGCACAAATAAAATACTCAACAAAAATTTGTGACCCGTGCGTGACCTTTTTTTTACCTGACACCTCTTTCTCAATAGGAAACCGCTACCTGCAGTTACAGAGGATAGAAGTTAACTTGCATTCTCAGTGTACTAATGTAGTGCGCGCTGTCTCAAATTGTAAATGATTGTTTACGCTGTTTTGCCTGTCAATATACCACGAAGGGTCATTTCAAGTTTAGGCCGTGCACGCGCTGTCATTTAATGGCAAGTGGACTTGTCAGCACGGGAAGTTACACGCCGAATTGATGCACATCACAGTGACATAATTCGAACATTCCGCCGCTATCGTGGGGTACAAAAGATTGGAGATCTTCCTCATGGTGGTCACCGCAAGTACCAAGTGGCCAAGCGGTTCTAGGCGCTACAGTCTGGAACCGCGCGACCGCTACGGCAGCAGGTTCGAATCCTGCCTCGGGCATGGATGTGTGTGATGTCCTTAGGTTAGTTAGGTTTAATTAGTTCTAAGTTCTAGGCGACTGATGACCTCAGAAGTTAAGTCGCGTAGTGCTCAGAGCCATTTAGCCCGCAAGTAACAAATACCAACTGATGACTGGTAATTAAAAATTATAGCTGGTAGTTACCGCGAGAAGAATGCAAAAAAAAAAAAAAAAAAAAAAAAACCCGCGCGCCGCCTTCTTGGAGTCAACTTTCTCAGCACGGTCAGTCTGGACTCTATGCGTCCCTTTCTTATAATATTACTAACTCTCCAGCGTATTGGTGCACCAAGAAGCTGGGCAAGTGGACACCTCGAATAGCGCCTGGGCCAGTGGTGCCGGGACCTCTTCACCAACAAGTGCAGGGTTTGTCTGGTCATCGTAGAAGAGTGCGGAGGCGGGCATCCTGTTGTGATGTCGGATGCCTCTCGCCGCCGTCGAGGGTAATTTTCAGGGCTGTAAAGCATTGGGACACAATCTGCAATATACTTATCAGCCCTACAGTCAATATTTCGGCGATGGTTTCGTCTTCCATGATAATGCATGAGCATACCGCGCCCATTAGTGGACGACTTCCTCTAAGAGACAGATCAGCCGAATGGAACTGACATGAACCCGGCTGAATATGCTAGAACTCTGGTGAAACTCATAGTGCATCGTCATCGTCGGAGGGACCCTTCTCACCCATAGGCTGACCTGAGGAGGGTCACCGTCCACGCGATTGTGGGGGGGGGGGGGGGGGGGGGGTTAGGCTTCGATTGTAACGCCTCGACAACCCTCTGGCGCCCCACCCCCGTGTCAGTCTAAGCCCACACACATTCACACATGAGCAGTTTAGTTCTTAGTATAATAAGGCTTAATGTGCTTAGCAGAAAAGAACATCCACTCTTATAGTCCACAGATAACCAATTTCCATCGCTTGGTATCAGTACACTCACTTAAGTGCGGACAACGCAGTGGACACTAAAAACAATTGGTTTTATAGATATTAGTGCGTGTAAGTAATTAATTATACCATGGATCCCTCATACCAAACGCTAGGCAATACTGATTAGTAGACTATGTTTCCTTGGTAGCTGGGGTGTCTATTAAGCGTTTGGAAAAAGTGTACTAATTTTTCGTGAATTATTATCCTTAATTATGTTTTAGGAATTCTAGAAAAGTCAAACTACAAAAATGCTGCATAAATATTTAATTTTTTGCTTCCCAAAAAATAGTGATTACAAAATATATTACTAACTTCACGATTATTTATGTAGGTAAACTGTATGCTGTTTCATTAATGTACGCATTTATTTCGTTTCAGTAGTGCCTGTGGACTATCTCATGAATATCTACATATGCTGCGTTATGTTCACTTTACAAATACACTAGTGTATAAAACTATAGGATGAAGGTAAGAATGGTTCAAATGGCTCTGAGCACTATGGGACTTAACATCTGAGGTCATCAGTCCCCAAGAACTGGGAACTACTTAAACCTAACTAACCTAAGGACATCACACACATCCATGCCCGAGGCAGGATTCGAACCTGCGACCGTAGCGGTCTCGCGGTTCCAGACTGAAGCGCCTAAACCCGCTGGACCACAGCGCCCGGAAATGATGAAAGTAACTTTTGCATGATATGTCACTGCCAAGTAACAAAACTCTGTGAAACGCGGACCATACGTAGAAAGAACTGCTACAATATAGTACTGAAGGTAACTGGAAGAAATACACAATGAGACGAACACAAACAACTCTTTGTATGAAAGACAGTAATTACACTGACGTCACCGCGATTTGTGACGGTCCCATGGACATTACAAAAGGTGAGACAGGGCTGTTAATAGGGTATGTGATCACCACGGATGGAAATCCGTGCTCTGCAACGTGTTCCCATGCTGGCCACAAGATTGGTAAGGAGTTCTTGTTGTAGGGCGTTTCATTCGTGCTGGGTGTTTGTTGGTGCATATGGACATCCTGCCATACGTCTCCCCTACGCATCCAACATGTGCTCGATGGGATTTAATTTGGCGAAACGGACAGCCCAGTTTATTTACCGAATATCCTCTCGTTCCAGGAGCTCCTCCGCCTGCGCTATTCGATGCAGTCCATTCTTGCCTATTGCATAATGTAGTGGTCATCTGCTGTTGTGGTTACCCGTGGTCGACCATCTCCCCTCTTTCGAGCAGCAGTGCCTTTAGTCCTGAACGCTTAACTTCGTCTCGTTTCCCGATATTTCTTCCCCATGTGAAGTCATCCGAACTTTGTCTCCAGATCTAGTTGTAATGTAGAACACCTCCACACCGTAACTGCTCGCTGAATGACACACACAGTCTTTTCCCCTTCCTTCATCTGTCTCGTGTTGCGGGTCCAGCTCTATTTGACGCTACAGTCATGCTGACCTCACGCCATATGACGTCCAACATTCTGTGCACGACTGCGAGACCTCTAACAACATGCCCATGCACTTTAATTCATTTTCACGGAGTGGGTAATATCTTCTGTTACTTGCTCTACCTCGTCCTTAAATTTTGCGGAGCAATGTAGTGTTAAACTGCGTATAACGCTGAAACCAACATCCATAAGACGAAGCTGCCTGAGAAGGAAATTAAGAGCTCACAGGCAAAAGAAAGCTGGATCTTTTTTACAACGTAATTTTACCGGAAACCGAGTGTGTATGCCATACAGATAAAAGCTGGGTGAAATTCTGGTAAACAACCAGAAAAAATTTCTATCCATCCTGAATATTTTGAGAAACCTATCAAAAATGGTTCAAATGACTCTGAGCATTATGGGACTTAACTGCTGAGGTCATCAGTCCCAAAGAACTGAGAACTACTTAAACCTAACTAACCTAAGGACATCACACACATCCATGCCCGAGACAGGATTCGAACCTGCGACTGGAGCGATCGCGCGGTTCCAGACTGTAGCGCCTAGAACCGCACGGCCACCCCGGCTGGCAGAAACCTATCACTGATGGAGTACCGACATTAGCATTTGTACCTAAATTTAACACTTCAGAACAAGGTGAGAAAACTCAGCATAAAGCTCGAAAAACGACCAATGGGAAAGGATGCGACTGAGGTAGAGCTCCTGAAGGAAGTTTAAATACTCCTAACACTTTTGGCTGTTGTCTGGAAACTAGAATAGATTACATGGGTTGTACATCTACACACTAAACATGACGTGCCAAACTGAAACAAAGGATTAGAGGCACTTCAGTCCTATATAACCACCACGATGTCTCCTCAACCTCTGCAGTTACGATTACAACAGCTCTTTCGCCACGTTGGATATCATAAAAGTTGCTTTCGAGAACACACAGGGCAAATTTCTAATTTGAATGTAACAATAGAGAGGCTTATAAATTACACACTCCCGATCAGTTGACAGACAGATCATCGATAACACCTCAGAAGAATTTGCACAACATGCAAAACCTTATCTCTTATCAAACACTTACTCAAGTCCAAAGTCAAGTTCCGCTGTGAAACGCCTGATAGATTTGATGTGTAAACCACCAGACAAGGTTGTACGTTAACTGCGCCCTTTATTCAAACGCATACTAACATGTAGTTCATATAAAAAGATATGTAGCTATTGGAACATGGTAACCACAAGCAAAAGAAGCCACTAGGCTACAAACTGAATGATGGTAGTTCGAAATATTCAGATTTTCCTGGCGACCTGACTACTTTATGAAACGAGACAGGAGTAGTCACAGAAGGGGTAAGCATGCTTGAGAATACTGCCAGTTAAACAAATCGTAGCAGAAAAAC
The DNA here is from genome assembly GCF_023864345.2 of Schistocerca serialis cubense. Lineage (NCBI taxonomy): Eukaryota > Metazoa > Arthropoda > Insecta > Orthoptera > Acrididae > Schistocerca > Schistocerca serialis. Next base: position 375,627,458 of record NC_064640.1, read on the forward strand.
CTTCAGACCTTTTTTAAAAATGAAGCGTTGTTTTGGATCGTACGTATTTAACAGCGTAGTTTTGCTGCAGATGTAGATTGGTTCACACGCTAACGTAATTTAAGAATGCTGCGTAGCTACAATAAAGACATGGAAAAGAGAGTTGTTATTATTACAGTTATAGTAAATGACTGCTGTCAAGTAATTTATTCAAAGAATTCGCTGGCTGAGACACTAATTATGATATCAAATATTGCGACAGATGCGTCACTTGTCTTGTCGCACCCATCCTAACTGAGCCTCAGAAATACTGAGATGGCCAGGACAAAGTTTGTTGGAGACATATCTAGGGCAGGCACTTACAATGAAATACGAGGCCTGTTCAGAAAGTAAGCTCCGATTGATTGCCAAATTGAAACCACAGTGAACATCAGAAATGTTTTAGTTGTAACAATTAGCTACACCTTTCAGCTACTTCTCTACGTAGTCGCCGTTCTGACTTAGACTTTTGTCATAGCGTTGTACCAACTTTTCAATAGCCTCATCATAGAAGGCAGCCGCCAGTGCTTTCCGCCAATTCTCCACGCTGGCCTACACCTCGTTGTCTGTGTCAAAATGTTGTCTTCAAAGACAGCGGTTCATGTGACCAGACATGAAACTCAGGGGGAGACAATTGCGGACTGTATTGTGGGTAATCTAACATTTCCATTTGAAAACGATGCAGGAGCATCTTCATTGCCCCTGCAGAATGCGGCTGAGAATTGTCGTGAAGACGAAACAGCACGACAGTTATGTAATGTTAGCTGCATAGCTTCAGGCGAAATTTCTCACCAGGCCCTCGTACTTGGCGGCAGACACTATTTTCTAGACATCTTTACGCACTCACTGCGAGCTCAGAAATGAGAAGAGCGACGTGATGCTAACTGGGGTTATACTAGAGACACTACCCAACACATCTGTGCAAAGCTTTATCGGATTTTCATAGTCGTTTCCATTTCGCGACCGATCGGAGCTTACTTTCTGAACGCCCCTCGTATTTAGTCGTTTGGAGCCCGTAGTAGTAACGCCGTGCTCAACTACGTTACAGCAGAAGCACTTTAACGGGATTGCTGACTGGTAGATGTTTTGTGGCGAAAATATGTTCTTTAATTTTCGAAGGCAGAGAAGACTTCCCACATAGTGTGATCGTTATGTTTTGCATAAGACACTCATCAATGATTGTGCGTAGCTCTGTTACTGTTTTTTGATTAATGTACAGTAATACTTGCGATGATAGTAGTACGCGTTCCGTTATACTAATGCTGACTGTAGATTAGAAATTACCTGTGACTTCTTCAGGTTCACCTTGAGACCCTAATTTTTGTGACCGCCTCAGTGCAGCTTGTTCTTCATGCTTGAAATGAATTGAAATATTATCTCAGGTCTGTTGTTTACATGCTACTCTATTTCATCAGCATCTAAATATTTGCAAATAATGTGGAACCACTGAGAATCACTGACAAATGAGGAAAACTAGTAGACCTAAATGGAGTCCTATGGGACTTACGAAACTAAATGCATCTCAGTTGTGTCATTTTCAACGGATGGCATACTATTGTCTACATTTCAGGTTAGTTTGGTAGGAATGAAGCAATAGTTCGAAAAATTAATACTTTGATATAACACTGATAAGATCAGTCTCAAAAATGGATGCTTAGTTTTCGTGCAAGACGTATAAGATCGGCAGTTGCTTTTGTTACGATATTTACGATATTGCAGTGCCAATGTTATTCTGATTACGATGCGAAGTTCCTTTTGACATGCATACACGTCCGAAGGAACTTCGGATCGTAATCAGAATAGCATAGGCACTGCAATATTTTATTTATCTGCCGATACCGGGCAAGCAACTTTCAAATATATCTGACCCGTACGGGAATATACATAATGGATGTACGAGTACAGGTCGTAGACGCATGGTTGACGACATATGGAAGTTTGGACTTGGCTGCGGGTCGTGCACGCATAGCCAAATGGTGAAGCGACCGCTCGCGATAAGCGGGAAATCTGCGTTCGAGGGTCGGCCCGGCACAAATTTTCATTGTCATTCCATTCTACAACTGATGAGTGTCCTCATTCGGAATTGCAAATTCATTTAATGTATTTCATTTCGTGTTACTTTTATTGGTTGTCGTGCCATACTGGGGTGTTAACCAAAGCCGAAATTATGCCTATCGTGCATGTTAAATGTAGTAACATGGTAGTAAGATGAAGGTTTAGATAAAAATAAGATGCTCATTTGGTTGTAAACGCAGTGTACTTTCGGCGGTATTTCAAATCTGGCTATTTCCTTACAGTCGGAAAATGGTGGGTATCTCTGTTTCATAAAAGCTCCTGCACATGCTTGTACTGAGACCATCATTTCATATCGCCTCTCTTTCTTCACTATGTCCATCACTATTTCTTTTAAGAATTTGTCATCTGTTTCATAGATACAATCCACTGCCTTCGATGGAAAATAATTTATTACGCAATGAGGACTGATTGCTGTTAAGAAAACAATCGGAACTCATGGCAGTGCTGTTTCCACATATGGGTCAGGGTTATATTCCCCGCCGTACATCCACTCCTCACTCAATGCCTCGGCAGATCATTCGCAATGACATTGCCGTTGTGCCGTCTGTCGCTCTCCGCAGTCGTATCTTCTTAGTATCTTATTAATAATGTCGTCTCACTTAGAGGTGCTGTGACAATACACGCAGATTCAAGACCATGGCATTCAAATGGTTCAAATGGCTCTGAGCACTATGGGACTCAACTGCTGAGGTCATTAGTCCCCTAGAACTTAGAACTAGTTAAACCTAACTAACCTAAGGCCATCACAAACATCCATGCCCGAGGCAGGATTCGAACCTGCGACCGTAGCGGTCGTGCGGTTCCAGACAGACCATGGCATTCTCGATTTGTCCAACATATTGTCAATCGCGAGACACTAATAGATAAAATTCTCACTGCATAAGATATGGGACTCTTGTTCAGCCTGCTACTTTCGAGTAATTATGATACGTTTAAATTTAGATAGCAATATGTCTTCTCAGCAAAATAGTCTTTGACGAGAGTTTAGGTATATGCATACACAGCATGGAAGAAGACTTTTAAGACACCCTTTCCACGCTAGATATAATTGCAGAAGTTTGACATACATATTAGCGTTCTGATGCAAACCTGTACTTCTAGATTTTTTTTTATTACTTAGTGTATCGGACTGACGATGTATTTTGTTTTCCTCTTCTACAGTAACATATGTGGAGGTGTTCAACTTACCAGTAGGTCCTCAATCGTTAGGCTTTTGTAGAATTCTACTAAATTTCAGACGAGGACAAACTGTAGATACCCGCATGTTTTATGCAGCCATGATAACGTTCTTAAATCTGTTAACGGTATATACAGCTACTGAGTGACACAATACGTCATTCTTAGGGAAACTTCGTCTTTCAGATGCTGTTGTGGAAGAAAAACTAGCACAAGGCTATTAAAGAGAATTTTACATCCAATAACAAGACCACCACAACAAAAGTGACTACCAAGCACATTATGCATCTGAAAGCACAGAATTAACGAAAACATGCAGCTGAAAACTGTAAAACAAATGGCCAAGACACAGTTGATACTGCTGAAAATCAAGTCAACCAAACAAATGTGAAGCAGAGCATTCTATGGTTCAAAGACCTGCACTGCCAGGTTATGTCACCACGCAATATGATCCGATAAATGTACACTTTATACTGTTATGTGCTACATGGCATGTTTTCGTGTTCAGAAAGCTAGGGGACATAGACAAAACAGGCTGGTCACTCCTGTCCGTGAAGCTGGGTGGAAGTTTTTTAATGGTTTGCATGATAACATCCCGGTTTTTAGTGAATCCTTCAGATCCATCAGACATGCTAATTGGAATGGTAGAAGCTAGTGTCTATGATAAAATTTCACATAAATATTTTCATCCAATGGCATTTGTTCACAGGTGGAAATGATTATAATGAAATGGCACTTCTCACCTGCCTTTTGTCGGCCGGGGTGGCCGAGCGGTTCTAGGCGCTACAGTCTGGAACCGCGCGACCGCTACGGTCGCAGGTTCGAATCCTGCCTCGGGTATGGATGTGTGTGATGTCCTTAGGTTAGTTAGGATTAAGTAGTTCTAAGTTCTAGGGGACTGATGACCTCAGAAGTTAAGTCCCACAGTGCTCAACGCCATTTGAACCTGGCCTTCGAAAGCAGTAGCAGTAGATTTGAATATTATTGAGGAATTGTGAACATTGTCAGTAAGCATACAAGATGTCCTTGACTCTGAATATCTGGTTACACTTTCAGTGTCAAGTTACCCACTTGGGCGATTTATGTTCAGGTCTCCCCCCCCCCCCCCCCCCCCGGCCCTGATGGAATCACCAGAGAGTGATCAAGCTCACCCCAGTCCATCGCCTCTCCTCCTCCCCACCCCTCGCCTCCTCCCTGGACCAATAAGATTCAAGCACCCCCTTCCCATCCTCATCTTTTATAACCTGAGCACTAGAGTGGCTGGGTTCATTCAGGAGCTGGAGAGGATCAGGGTGTGGCTATTTGTCAGTAACAAATTAATGTTATTGTAATTACCTTATGTCGCATCACTTGAGGTCTAATATGGGGATTTTTGTTAATAACAAATTAAATCCAATATTATGCGATTTTCGTCATTCGTGGGACAAGTGGATGCAACACCCAGGCAGATATATAAGTACTCTCATTTTTCGTATTTTTCAGCAATTTTACGTATTTTATGCACTTACGTAAGTTTTGTCCAACTGCTCATGAAGTCACATTACATTGAAGTCATGATGCCCTCAGCCAGTCACAAAGCAGCATGTGCCCTAAATCATCCGAATTATTTGTCATGGCTAAGCCACCGCTTCGTCACTGTGTGTGTGGGGGGGGGGGGGGGGGCGGGGAGGGGGCAGTGATAGTGTAAGTGGTAGAAACAATGCAGTCACAACGTACTCTGCGAAGTTAAGCTAAGCTATCAGTATATTACTAGAGTATGTGATGTCATAGTTTGTGTGTGTATTGTTGGAAATAATGACGTCATGGTAAATTTATGATTTCATAGAAAAATTCTGATGTGTTCCGATTTCCGACCAAAGATACTGTGTGTATAAAAGAATTAGCGCAGCGCTGCAAAGTATGCATCTAGAGCTAACCAGTATCTTCAGCCATCCCGCAGCAACAAGTAAGTCACTTGCAGGGTATATAGGACACTTCGAACACCGTTGCTTGGAGTGTGGCCGTGAACACACTGCGCCAACCACGCAATGGCGGATAAATGTGCGTTATTTTAGGTGTAATCCTCTCTTACGCGCCCGATGTAGTTACTGGTGCAAAAGGCACCGTTACTGTATCAAGCATTTAGCGAGGGGTCTTCCGCCCATGATGATAAAATAACGGCAAACCGGTTGTAGCATGCCAGTGCCCGCGTGGAAATCTGTGGCTGACTTTGCAGATAAGCATCTTCTTCTCCCCCCTTTATCGATAGACAAATCGGAAACAAGCCCGCTCCCCAACCATCATTACTTTCAAAACCAGCGCACATGTGTTGGCGGCATTAGTCTGTCAGCCAGAGGGGCCCAAGGAGAATTAAAAGTCACATAACTTACCACAACACGATATAAACTGATGCATTATTAGTGAGTGTGTGACATTGTTAGATGGCATGCAAATAACTACGAAAAAATCGGAGTAGAAGTCTTTGCCTTCTTTGGCAATCATTGGTAAGGTCAGTCTGGGGTTGCCTTCAGACATGGTCAGCAGTGTGTAACACTAATGTCAATCTCGATTATACCGATTTTATGTACTTCTGATGTTATCTATTACTGCTGTAGTAACTGTGTTATAATGTTCTTTAAATTTACACTTATAAAGAAATGATTGTTCTTATTTTTGTGAAGTCAAGTTAACAAAATCAATTTGTGAGTGTATTTTTGAAAACTGTTTTTCATGATACAAATATGGTAGAGTGTAGTATGTAAACCTGTTCATGCATAGGGAATGTACGATTGTACGAAATGTAAAATCCTCCAGGGAATTCCCTCAGCAACGAAAAATCTTAGGCGGTAGTGCAAAAGATGGTCTGGCGTGAAGAAGCACAAGTGGTTTTTGTAGCAGATATAGTCGGTGATCAGCATCCAACCAGCTAACATCCTGAGTACTTAATAAGGCAAGAATTGTGGAAAGACTAAATTAATTATGCCTCGGATGTTGATTCTTATTGGCTATTTGAGGATTTGCTATGAATCGTGAAATTTCGACGCCAAGAAGATACTTTATACTGCTCCTAGCCATGATTACTTCTGACAACTTTGTGTTTTAGCCACAGAATGTCGCCACAGTCATTATATTCAGGACAAGTAAAGTTTAGTATTGTGTTTATTTTTATGGACCAGTAATTTTTTGAACATTTTAATAGTGACTATTCCATTCCTAACTTCGTATCAAGAACACTGATTTATTCTCAGTCCCTTACCTGGATAGAGTCCTCTTCCTAGTGATGAAATATTCCCTGAGTCTCCGTTTCTAATGAGCTACAGAACCATTACTGTTCCAAAATATTTATTAAGTTTTGTGAAGTAATAATTTTCTCGAGTGTTTAGTTAATCTTTTGCATGAAATGTTCCTCCATGTGGTCAGTGAAGTGAATATTTCGAGTATTTCAGAAGAATGAGTGCAAAGAAAATGATTTCGTTGCAGAGACTATTTTCGATTTTTATTAAAAGCTTTGCAGAATAAGAGAAGCAATAGAATAGAACTGTGATTGTAAAAACCAGTTACAGGTCATAACAGTTAAAAGGCCTACACAGTTCTTATTTATTTTATAGATTTGCAATAGTGCTTTATTTATATATTTGTGTTTATGTGTGAGTTGTTACTGTGTCTTGTTCCGAGTGTTAGTCCAGAACCCAGTCAGTAGACAGAACAGTTTCTGGGTTCTCCACCTTACACTGAGCCGGTAGTTTAGTAAACTTTACAGTGGAAATATTTATAAAGGTTAGAAGTTATTCTAGAAACATTTGTACAATCAATGTCATAACTGACAACAACTTATCACGGCCAAAACAGATTTTTATAGATTCGGTTAAAAATAAAATGTACAGAAATATGTGATGCCAAAAGCAGGGTATATCAAAAAACACTGACGACGCTAAGTAAGTTGTGCGGTACGGCAAACTGGTCACTTTTCAAGAGAAACGCTTGTTCGGAAATGTTTAGTCGTCAGAGTCTGGGAACGATGATATCAAAGTGTCTTCAAATTGTGTTTGGCAGCCCAATTAGAGGTCATATGGAGGCTTATCGGCAATCAAGCATCCTACGCGCAGCAATCTCGGATGGAACAGGAAATGGATAGCGTAGGTGTAGAAGGAGAGGATCATGGACGGCACGTATCCTGCTGCTTCATTTGCATGATAAAACCCAGGAATGTCCTCCGTTGTATTCATATGTTTCACCTTTGATGACCCTTACAATCTACTTAACGCAGGTAACACCGTGAACCGTGCTCCGCTATTTTAATCACAGTCAGCGACATTCTGTCGTATCTTGGACCGACAGTAACGTATTGCGCTAAACAATATGTTTAAACGTAACTGTTGGTGCCGTAGTTATTAAGACACTTTTGCCTGCAGTAGAAATCCTCTTCCACTGTAACCTATGTTCAGGAGACAGGAGTAAGGAAAAATTTCAGATTTGAAATTCTTATCTGAGTATTATGAAGTTATCGTTCCTAACTCACCACATTCTCTTTTTATGTTACCAGAATTTCTACTTGGCTGTGTTTATTTTTTAAAATTTAGTAAATTTCCCGGGTTTCGCATCTGACCATAGGTTTTTGTGACTGCCACAGAGGAGTAATACGAATCAAAGTCGCTGCTCATCTTTCGTACGTTTGTGGTACATAAGCAGATGTAACAAATATTGTTCTGATACAATGCCCTTCTCTAGTTATTCCGAGAAACATAAGTTCAAACTAATGCGAACTTGTTGAATATTATACGAGAGCGCCAAACGGTTGACTAAATGCCTGCCCTAATTGTTTTTGCGCCCTAAAAGAAAACTGCGTTAGAGTTCCGTCATTTTTCCCCCTAATATTCCACCAAAAACTTGTATCGCTAAAACGTACCATGGTTCTTCGGAAAGGAACAACAACAATAATAATAATTATTATTATTATGGTTCAAATGGCTCTGAGCACTATGGGAATAAACTTCTGAGGTCATCAGTCCCCTAGAACTTAGAACTGCTTAAACCTAACTAACCTAAGGACATCACACACATCCATGCCCGAGGCAGGATTCGAACCTGCTATCGTAGCGGTCGCGCGGTTCCAGACTGTAGCGCCTAGAACCGCTCAGCCACTCCGGCCGGCAATAATAATAATAATAATAATAATTATTATTATTATTTGTATTATTATTATTATTTGTGAGGTACGTTGGGAGTTCAGGAAGTAGGTTAAATTTAAAAGAGATTTTTCACCAATCCGCTAAGTTTCTTCGTATTACTTTTAGACTCATAGATACATTTACACATTTCAGTTATTGTGCAAGTGAGATGAAAGTTACTTCTGTCTTTATTGTGTTATATTATCCAGATTTCTGACAATTATACTTCAGTTATTCTTTGTAATACTGAAACAAATGTACCTATTCGAAATTGATTAATTTTTAAAAAAGAATTAGTTTTGTATTAGAACAATTTTATAACGTTAGCCAAATGTTGTTCTTTCACATGAAACCAAACATCAATATCAGACTCCATCGTACAACGCCATATAGATTATCTTTGTTCAAATTCTCTTCCACAGAGGAGCTGTAGCGTTAATAAATTAAAAAGCGAAATGTTAAATTTAGAAATAATTACACGGAAATATAATCGTGTTATGTCTTCATAGTTTCAAACATACAAATATTCTTGAGGTGTCTAGCAGAGCAAGTTTTAGTTCTACAATAGATTAGATTTTTAGGTCTAATTCTTTAAGCAGTCCTTGATGTATTAGATAATCATTTTTGACCAGTTAGGTGCTGCATCTGTTCCAACCAGATTGGTTGGCTACATGTATTAAGTACGTTTAATGTGTATGATTTGTCGGCTGTCAGTTCAGACCTCTCGGATACGACGGGCAGCAATACTCAGTCACTAAATGCATACAAGCAGTAACTCTCTGATCGTGTTAGCCACTAAAATAATAACAAACAGGCTGGCTCTGAGCACTATGGGACTCAACTTCTTAGGTCATTAGCCCCCTAGAACTTAGAACTAGTTAAACCTAACTAACCTAAGGACATCATACACATCCATGCCCGAGGCAGGATTCGAAACTGCGACCGTAGCGGTCTCGCGGTTCCAGACTGCAGCGCCTATAACCGCACAGCCACTTCGGCCGGCTAACAAACAGGGATCCAAAACACAACCAGAATAAATAATTAATGGATCTCCCTCTTCTTCCCCCTTCTCTCTCTCTCTCTCTCTCTCTCTCTCTCTCTCTCTCTCTCTCTCTCTCTCTCTCTCACACACACACACACACACACACACACACACACACACACACACCAACAGCTGGCAACACTACTCACCGAACACACACACATGTTGAACACAAAATGTAAAGTGAAAGTTATGTTTGCGATGTGTTTAATCAAATGTGGGTGAAAGAACGCCGGAAATCGGCCAACTGGAGCATGGAGACTAATGAACACATCTGAAGGACCACACACAGGGGCTAACAGTGCTGGGAAACGATAATTTCACATCACGAAATTTGTTCTACAAAAGTTGATTCCAGCTTAAAAAACAAGAGAAAAAGACGACAAAATGTAACATAGTACCATTATAACTACCACATAATACGTTTACTATATGTGTAAAAAGGGACGTGTATTACAGGCCACTGAAGGCGCTTCACAAATAAAAGAAGCGAAACGCGTATGTCAATAAACAAACAGCCTTCAATTAGTTGCATAGACGGAACATACCTCCACGAATTTTGAAGCAACTATGGAACGACGGAAAACAGAAAAAAATGACGTATAATAAGGAATCTTGATGAAATGCACATTTACATATAGATACATTCATGCGCGTATCACAGGCACATCGTGCCAGTCATGACCTACTTTCAGTAACATACACTGTTTTTTGCGATACGCACTAAGTGTTTCGATAAATATTGGGTGTTTATAATTAAAGTGCAGCTATTCACAGAGGTCTACTGTGGGCTGTAATTATCGCATGTCACGAAACTTGGTAGGTATGGTAATGCGTTAACGCGGAGCCGTTTTACGCAGGAAATGAAATTAGTTCCAGTTTTGGCCACAAGGTGCAAATCTTGCGCTATGAATGCCAAGACGACGAATAGAAATGTTCCCCTATGTAATGGATTAGGATCGGGACGTGGGCAGAAAAGGTTTAACATGTGAGAAAGGCATAATGTTGATTTTGTTATTGACTGCCACTTACACAGTTTGCTCGATATTAGCACCGGAGACGTCAACGAGATGCTGTACGGCGCCAGATTTGCACTTGGTGGCCAAAAGTGTAACTAATGTTTTTCCAGCATAAACCGGTTCAGTATTAACGCATTAGCGTATCTACATAGTTTCACTGCCATACGATAATTACAGTCCACACTGGACCTCCGTAAGTAGCTGCACCTTAATTATAACTGCAAAATGTTCGTTTCAGTAGAATTCCTTGTTACAGTTCGATTAGATCTCACCACGAGTGAACCACAATGAGTATCATTATTATTGTTTCTTTCCGTAGCAACGTGATTTGTTGCAACGATACAAGTGTTCGGTGGAATGATTAAAACAAGAAGAGTCGACACTCGAACCGACTACGGGCAGGCTTCTATTCTGCTGCCTTTTTAGCTGGCTGCGCTAACACTGCTGCTCGACAGCTGGCGCTTTGTGTGATATTGAACAGGCTCGTCAGAACTTGCATCTCCACTGCTCGAAAACCCTCGAGAAGCGATTCGTACTAGAGCAGCAGTAGTCACAGCTGACCATGCCCTACAATCGTGCGAAAGATGAGAAAATTCGGTGAACCGCTGGGCGTATGTTTTCCTTGTTGGGACATTTAATGCAATAATTGTTTTCATCTAGGGAAAGAGTTATTGAAAATTTTACACTCTACTCAGTGATAATGGGATAGACTAGTCGCGGGTGCTTTTAGGACAAGCGTTATTCCTAGACTGCGGACGGATGCCAGTAAGCTGCATCATATCGTTTTCAGTAAACATGTAATGTTTTGTCTGCTCTCTAATTACAAGCGTTTCGTATATTTATCGGTCTAACCAAGCAATATCATTTGAAAATATTGCGCCAGCTATCGTGCCTCCTCAAACCTGTGCAAGTTTTAGATTTTTGGCACTTCATGCGACACAAATTGAATTTTACAGTCAGTTCCACAAGAAAGTGTACGCCACAATTTTAAATGTAACGGCCGCAGCGACATCTTCGATAGTGGTATCGAATCTGTAATCAATGCGCTTTTGCACAGTGTATGGATAAACAGTGCGAGAATTGAATGTTTTGTTTTGTCGGTTGCATTTTAAAAGGAGTGCAAAATGCATGAAGCGTCACGAGGCAGTGTTACCTGTAAATCATCTTTTTGGACATGGTCTCCTTTAAAAGCCTTGTGTACGAAGCGTGAAAGGTTACCTCAACCGACTGTCAAACATCCGGTATAAGTGCATGTTTGGGAATGTTTCTCTAAACGCGGTTTTGGCTATTTGCCCTCAGTTATAACCAATGTAAACGCTGAAAAAATGTGCAGTACTTATCAAAAATGCCTTCTGAGGTCCGTTAAGAAGCTATTTGGTTCGAACGAGGCAAACTGGATGCTTCAAGAGGATAATAACCCGAAACATGGCAGTCGTCTCTGTACAGCGTGGAAACACGACAATGGTGTGTCCACGATGGACTTGCCTGCAATCTCTCCGGATGCAAATCCTATGGAAAATGTTTGGTTGTAGATTAAGCTGAAGCTTAAAGGAAAGCCAATAAATACTTTGCAGCAGCTGTCATATAAAATCAGGACGGCATGGAGATCGTTACAGAGAGAACATGCAGAAAATCTCATGAAAAGCATGCCGAAAAGGTGCCAAGCTATGATCGATGGTGGCGGCTATTGGTTTAACTTATTCGATAATTGTGCAATTAGTAACAACATGTATTTTCATGTAAACATACGTTTATAGCAGTGTCTTATTTCATACAGATAACGGCGTACACTTTCTTGTGGAACTCACTGTATAATAAAGGTTAATGTAGTTCACCATCCAGAATTGCGGAATTAGCTCGATAATTTTAAACGTTACCTTGCATAGAAAAAATTTCTCCAGAACATTACTTCAAATCTTTCTTTTATGATGTTTTTATCTTGAGAAGAGGGGAAAACTCTTGGTTGGTCAGGAAAGATATTAAGGAAACTTTCTGTATTCGCCTACCGCCGGTCTTTGATCATTAACATTATGCAGCCCTGAAATTCTGAAGCCTACGAAGCGTGAAGTGTGTGTGTGTGTGTGTGTGTGTGTGTGTGTGTGTGTGTGTGTGTGTGCGTGCGTGTGTGCGCACGCGCGTGTGCATTATAGATGAATTTGAGGGAATTTTAGAAGTGTTACTTCTCAGCAACAGTTATTAGCTAGATCGTTAACAACTATGTTTGAATGCGCATTTATTAAAACGCCAGTAACGATGAGACTGAAGTCAAGTTGAGTGCTTGTCACGTACAGATTTCTGCAAATCATGCAGAGTCGCTTGTTTCTTATCTGTGTTCTGCTGCGAAAACAACTGAAGATAAGCGTTCTTTGGCAACTGCTTGCATATCTGTAAATCTTGTCCATCATCTGGCTTCAGTAACATTTCTTTGCAGATGCATCCCGTATTCTACTAATAAATACTTTTTCTATTAATCTCACGATTTTTAAAACATTAAATATAATATTTTATTTCTGTTAAACAGAAAACATGTGTCTCGAACTACCACGTGAAATAAATGCATAAATCATTGTACCAATGCAGCCAATTTCTTGTCTAGAAAGAAAGCTATAAATTCGAAAATGTTTTCTACTGTTCCTGCTATTCTCTGAAGAAAGAAAAAGCTTTGGTGAAAGCCTTGTGTGATGATGATAGTCACCGCGATCAAAGCTTTCTATAAAATCGCTCACATCTCTGTTAGTTGCTGGACGAGGAATAATAGATTCCAAGTTTAATGCGGAACTCAGGTTTTTTTTGGTGCATAATGAAGCAATGTTTCCGTTAATTGAGCCTGGTCATCGAGGAGAATGGCTGTAGTTAATCATACCATCAGCCATACCTAAGCTGTTACTAATTTAGATTACGTCTTATTATCACATTAATCCGAAACCTTCGCTCTGTGTGGGTCCTACCACATACATCGATTCTTTAAGTTTCAGATTAGGAAGGCACTATGGATAGTGGAGCTTATATTCCGTAAAGGCTCCGGACACTATTTGCTGTTCTTTCGAATGATGCCAGATGCATAATTAATGGTGTTCGATGTTCTTTCTCTAGTATTACAGTTTATAGTCTGCGGGAGAGGCTTTCTTCGAAGTTCTAATGCACTTTTGACGTAAATCATTTTCTTGCCGTCAGAGTCCTGATAAAGAGCTGTTGCTGTGTTGTCTACAGATTGATAAGAATTGTAACCACTGTTGTAGTTCATGCCAAAGTTGTCCGATGGCATTCAGAAGGAACGAAGATTAGTGTTCAACATCTCGTCGACGATTAGGTCATTACGGACCGGTTGCAAGCTCGGCTTGGGATAAGAAGTTTGAGGAAGGAAATTGGCCGTGTCTTTTTCAGCAGAATCGCCCGATATTTGCCTTTATCGATGTAGGGAAACCACGGAAAAATTAAATTTTGTTGACAGTAAGGAGATCTGAGCTCCAGTCCTCCTGAATGTGACTTCTCTTTCTTAACATATTGAACACATATCTCGAATAGAGGCATTATTCTCATTGTGATATTTGAGCCCACCAGCCCCGCAGATTCGCCTGATTTCCATCTTCTTTGACTGTCGATTAGCGGTCCAATCTGACCAGTGAAGACGACTCAAAAACAGTCACACCACGACTCAAAAACAGTCACACCACCTACACTGTCGCCACCGCACCCTTAGGAAAGCACATGTCCAAGTTCACCCACACCTATCGAGGGCCAGAACGGTACTTTTCATTCACTGAAATATTTTTCTGATGTTCAACAGACTATTGTGTTCCAGAATGAATCTTTCATTCTTCACAGGGGTATGCGCCAGTTTTGAATCTTCCTACAGGGTTAAAACTGTTTGCCGGACCACGGCTTGAACTGGGAACCTTTCCATTTCCGGGGCGCGCTCATATCGATTGAGCTAGCCACGCACTATGCCTGTGCCTCGATATCTGTCAGGAATAGCATTGCTCGAGAAAGGCAGGGTTCCGGCTTTATCTCCCGGTCCTGGTATACAGTTTTAATTTTTCAGGAAGTTTAAATTATGCGTTATTTGCACCACTACGAGCAACTTCACGCATCATTTGTTGCGGCTAGTGACTTGTAAGGACCAGCAGGACCATGAATGCCGGCTCATACTGCCTCTAGACGAAACGTTCTCATCGACCTCTGAGCCTGAAGCGTAACGTAAGTCCTTTGCAATAGCTGACAGGCGTGTCTGACAATTAGTTCTTGCAGCACGCCTCAGCTTTAGATTTCCCTAACAGGCACTTCGTTAGTGCTACCAGAGCGATTACTCATTTTACACTTCTCAGTCATGTCGGCAAAAGGAAAGCTGGATACAGTTAACTTCTGTGAAACCTTTCCGACTGGAGTGGGTGTAATTGTGAGACCCACTATGTTAGCCCGTTACAATGTTCCAACGAAGAAATTGGAGTGACTTATAATAGAAAACACTGCTATGACGTCCACGCATTGTACTTTCACTTACATACCCTCCGAAGCATAGCTGACGTCACATCAAGCGCATTTAGAGGCAACTTTCGGCCGCATAGTGTAAGTGCACCGACTCTAAATAAAATTATGAAAAGTAATGCCACTCAATTTTTTATGTGAAATCTCTTAGCGCTTTTTAAATAAAGCGAACGTTATTAGCGTTCTACATCATTATTCTTCAAGTATATACATTTATTTCTCAACATAGTCAACCTGCGAATGATCGATGACAGTGAACCCAAAGCGTCGGATTGTTGTTGATGTCGTTCCGCTCGTGTATGATCTACTATTGTCATGGTGAAGGAGAGGGTGCTCCAGGTGTGAAAGAACTCTTCAAAGTCTAAACTCAATAAAGCACGCTGTTTCTCACCCACCGACATCGTTGCGTTACATATCGCCATGTTACACGCTGCTATTCGGAGTCCTCTAGCGGCAGGGTGCTGCAAATATGTAGGGATGACAAAGATGTATGACGTTAATAAAGTTTATTTTATTTAAAAAAGCATTAAGAATTTTCACATAAAAAATTCGGAGGAATTCCTTTCCAACACGCCTTCGTATATTGTTGTTGTTGTTTTGGTCTTCAGTCCTGAGACTGGTTTGATGCAGCTCTCCATGCTACTCTGTCCTGTGCAAGCTTCTTCATCTCCAAGTACCTACTGCAACCTACATCCTTCTGAATCTGTTTAGTGTATTCATCTCTTTGTCTCCCTCTACGATTTTTACCCTCCACGCCGCCCTCCAATACTAAATTTGTGATCCCTTGATGCCTCAGAATATGTCCTACCAAGTGATCCCTTCTTCTAGTCAAGTTGTGCCACAAACTTCTCTTCTCCCCAATCCTATTCAATACCTCCTCATTAGTTATGTGATCTACGCATCTAATCTTCAGCATTCTTCTGTAGCACCACATTTCGAAAGCTTCTATTCTCTTCTTGTCCAAACTAGTTATCGTCCATGTTTATTTCCATACATGGCTACGCTCCATACAAATACTTTCAGAAACGACTTCCTGACACTTAAATCTATACTCGATGTTAACAAATTTCTCTTCTTCAGAAACGCTTTCCTTGTCATTGCCAGTCTACAGTTGATATCCTCTCTACTTCGACCATCATCAGTTATTTTGCTCCCCAAATAGCAAAACTCCTTTACTACTTTAAGTGTCTCATTTCCTAATCTAATTCCCTCAGCATCACCTGACTTAATTCGACTACATTCCATTATCCTCGTTTTGCTTTTGTTGATGTTCATCTCATACCCTCTTTTCATGACACAGTCCATTCCGTTCAACTGCTCTTCCAAGTCCTTTGCTGTCTCTGACAGAATTACAATTTCATCGGCGAACCTCAAAAGTTTTTATTTCTTCTCCATGGATTTTAATACCTACTCCGAATTTTTCTTTTGTTTCCTTCACTGCTTGCTCAATATACAGATTGAATAACATCGGGGATAGGCTACAACCCTGTCTCACTCCCTTCCCAACCACTGCTTTCCTTTCATGCCCCTCGACTCTTATAACTGCCATCTGCTTTCTGTATAAATTGTAAATAGCCTTTCGCTCCCTGTATTTTACCCCTGCCACCTTCAGAATTTGAAAGAGAGTATTCCAGTCAACATTGTCAAAAGCTTTCTCTAAGTCTACAAATGCTAGAAACGTAGGTTTGCCTTTCCTTAATCCATTTTCTAAGATAAGTCGTAGGGTCAGTTCGTATATTGTATGAGTTGTAAATAAATAGTTGCCACTGTTCAATTCTAACATCCGTATGTCACTGTTGTCATTCAGTGAGGTAAAATATACAAAACGTCCCACGCATAAACATTTAATCTAAGAGCTTCCACATACGTCCGGTATCAAAAACCGACTTGCGCGTTTCTGAGATACTTTCGCCGGTTTCTTCGAATCAACTAAATGACTTATGCGTCACGCGCGTAACCCGTTGTTTCATTGGCGCAAGCCGTCGTCTTCTGCGAGAGTAGCTAGTCACGGCGATAGCGCAATTATCCGGGAAAAAACCGTGCGCGATATTAAGCTGACCTTCGAGCTGTGACACATATGTCCGATAAGTCTTTTAATCGAAGTACTTGAGCCGAATGTCAGGGACTCGGGTTCATTTCCCGGTGTTTCCATTAAGACTGGAGTTCGTCCCACGCTTCGCTGTTGAGTGATTACTTTTTTTCTGAATGAATCGTAATAAAGGGGTTTTCAATGTCGGAATTTTTTATACTACAGTTTGTTGCGGCTTCGTTGCTAGTGTCAAAATGGTTCAACTGGCTCTGAGCACTATGGGACTTAACATCTGAGGTCATCAGTCCCCTAGAACTTAGAACTACTTAAATCTAGCTAACCTAAGGACATCACACACATCCATGCCCGAGGCAGGATTCGAACCTGCGACCGTAGCGGTCGCTCGGTTGCAGACTGCAGCGCCTATACCCGCGGGGCCACCACGGCCGGCTTGCTAGTGTCCTTACACGTTAAGAAATTTCTCTGTTTTAATAAACTCTCTCCGTCCGATCACGCCTCGGAAGGCCCAATGGTACTGACTGACCGCCGTGTCATCCTCAGCCAACAGGCGTCATTGGATGCGGATATGGAGGGGTATGTGGTCAGCACACCGTTTTCCCGGCCGTTGTCAGTTTTCGTGACCGGAGCCGCTACTTCTCAATCAAGTATCTCCTCAATTGGCCTCACAAGGGCTGAGTGCACCTCGATTGCCAACAGCGCTGGACAGACCCGAACGGTCACCCATCCTAATGTTAGCCAACACAGAGAGTGCTTAACTGACTTGACGGGGCCGGCCGGAGTGGCCGTGCGGTTCTAGGCGCTACAGTTTGGAACCGAGCGACCGCTACGGTCGCAGGTTCGAATCCTGCCTCGGGCATGGATGTGTGTGATGTCCTTAGGTTAGTTAGGTTTAATTAGTTCTAAGTTCTAGGCGACTGATGACCTCAGAAGTTGAGTCGCATAGTGCTCAGAACCATTTGGCCTGACGGGAACAGGTTGTTCTAATAAGAAATTATTTATTTATTGCTGTATTTATTAAAACCATTGCCTTGTGTATTCTATGCAGAGTGTTGAAGGTAATGAAACCAGTTTTATAATGTAAAACGTCTAACCTATTTACAGCTAACAGTGATTTAAAAAACTTAAAACACATTTGAATAACACAACGCAATTAGAAACAAAAACTGAAAATTAACTTGATAATACAAAATAAGCTAACCTGTTAATAGAAAAAGAAGAAGAAGCTGCTCCCCAACATCAGACATTAGATGAGTGTCCTCCAAAAGCTTCTAGTTTGCTCATAAGCCATCAGGTACTAGCCGAGTACGATATTATTGCACTTTTCCTCCAGTGCCAGTTTTGGGAAACATACGGTGACGTTACTGTAAAAAAAGTGCAGTGGTCAGCAAGGAAAACGCATCGCACTGTGAATGCTTTCACGACAGCTGCGCATGTGCTGTCTTGGTCAAGCGTGTCCTCGTGAAATTTCACGATAATTAAAGATAAGCCGAACGAAGCGCCCTCACTCTCACATGCAGGAACACTGTGGTCGACTAATACGTATTGCTTGTGTTTAGTAACAGTTACTTCTACGTGTACTGCTAGTCAAAACAATGTCTACTTGCACCGTATAACCAACCCTCTTGGTTAGACTTCTAAAGTTTCATGCATGCACTTCCAGTACGTGTCACTAATTTTGCCTTTACTATTTAATGTTCCAAGAGTAGATGCGGATCTGCATAAGTGTTTAAGGAGACCAAACAGCGAAGGTGATCCTCCGACTATGGCGCTGCGATCGGCAACACATATATAAGACAAAGAGTGTCTGGTGCAATTCTCGTATAGGCTACTGCTGCAACAATGGCAAGTTATCAACATTTAAGTGACTTTGAACGTGGCATTATAGTCGGCGCACGAGCGATGGGACACAGCATCTCCGAGGTAGCGATGAAGTGGGGATTTTCCCTTACGACCGTTTCACGAGTGTACCGTGAATATCAGGAATCCGGTAAAACATCAAATCTCCGACTTCGCTGCAGCCGGAAAAAGATCCTGCAAGAACGGGAACGACAACGACTGAAGAGAATCGTTCCACGTGACAGAAAGGCAACCCTTCCGGAAATTGCTGCTGATTTCAATACTGGGCCATCAACAAGTGTCAGCGTGCGAACCATTCAACGAAACATCATCGATATGGCCTTTCGGAGCCGAAGGCCCACTTGTGTACCCTTGATGACTGCACGACTCAAAGCCTTACTCCTCGCCTGGGCCCGTCAACACAGACATTGAACTGTTTATGACGGGAACCATGTTGCCTGGCCGGACGAGTCTCCTTTCAAATTGTTTAGAGCACATGGGCGTGTACGTGTATGGAAACAACCTCATGAATCCAAGGACCCTGCATGTCACCACGGAACTGTTCAAGCTGGTGGAGGTTCTGTAATGGTGTGGGGCGTGTGCAGTTGGATTGCTATGGGACCCCTGATACGTCTAGATACGGCTCTGACAGGTGACACGTACGTAGGCATCCTGTCTGATCCCCTGCATCCATTCATGTCCATTGTGCATTCCGACGGACTTGGGCAATTCCAGCAGGACAATGCGACATTCCACACGCCCAGAATTACTGCAGAGTGGCTCCAGGAACACCATTCTAAGTTTAAACATTTCCGCTGGCCACCAAACTCCCCATATATGAACATTGAGCATATGTGGGATGCCTTACAACTTGCTGTTCAGAAGAGATCTGTAACCCCTCGTAGTCTTACGGATTTATGGAGAGCCCAGAAAGTTCATGGTGTCAGTTCCCTCCAGCACTACTTCAGACATTAGTCGTGTCCATGCCACGTCGTGTTGCGGCACTTCTGCGTGCTCGCTGGGGCCCTACACGACATTAGGCAGTCGTACCAATTTTTTTGGCTCTTCTGAGTAATATATATAATGTGTGTGTGTGTGTGTGTGTGTGTGTGTGTGTGTGTGTGTGTGTGTGTGTGCAAGAAACTAATCAGTGGTCTGTTTTGAGAACTAATGAAGTAATATACATGATACAGTTAGAAACACCGATGACTTTGCAGTTAAATGATAACGGTTGATTTTGCACAGCCACATTTTAACACAGTTTTCCGTATACAATTATAAGTCGCAACAGGTTCGCAAACTATTGCACAAGAAAATCGGCACTACATGGAGCCATCTAGCGAATATTTATCGAATTTGACCACCAAACAATGTATCCTAAACACTCAACTGAGAGCCAGTAGAGAACTGTAAAACTTTTGGTGTATCAGTGGTCAAAGTAACCACTGCGGTCAAAATATATCCTGTTTACGGTACGTTAGGTACTAGATCTCGGCGATGTACCATTGACATCTCAGGAGGACACCATTACTACATATCACCGGACAATAGTATCTGTAGAATGTAGTTTCCACTTATCAGTATTGTTTGAGAAAACCGAGTCGTCGTTCCATTACGATAGAACACATCGTGATCAGTGATCCGGAGAGAGCGATACATTATGAGGAAAGAACACACTTTTGTAAATAAAAAGATCTCTTAAGTTTTGTTTTCTTTTGGTGTACTTTGTGTTTTGGAAGCTGTCACGATTTTAACCTTTTCATCAAGCAGTATCGGTTGTCGCCGGCGGTAGTATGTACGCGTAGCGACCTTGTCGGCGACGGGACATTAAACCACCAATCTTGCTTCTTCCTTCGTGTTAAGGATTTTTCGAATGATGATACAAATTTTCGTGCTCTTACCTCTAAATACTATATGATTATTGCTTTAAATGTAGAATAAATACACTCCCTAACAAAAATGTGAGGCTCTCAGACGACGAAGTCAAACACTATGTAACTTCGTATACGTACACATCATGAGTAGATCTGCAGTTCTCTGTGGCAGTTAGAACAGCCACCATTGCGCATTGGTGGTGCTCGGGCTTACTATTGTTACCAGTCCTGGTAGGATATAAGAGGCTGTGAACAGCATCAGAATTTGGGTGATAACTGTGAAGGACACAGGTGCCGTATACTCGTGTGAGACAGCGTTATCACATCCTGGCAGATTCTGAAAGGGGCCTCATTCTGGGTCTCCATTCGGTCGGGTGGTCGAATAATGCAGTATCCACATTTGTGAGAAATTCGGATGTGGTAGTGGTCTCATGTTGAACTACATGGGAACGCGAGGGCAGGCTTACTCGTTTTCAAGGTTCCAGCCGATCGTGTCTCAGCACCACAATGGGAGATCGCAATATTGTGCACGAAGCACATGTAATCCCTTCCCATCTGCGTCTGCCATCCGAGAACAAGTAATGAACTCGCAGCAACATCCGTGTCATCGCGCACCATTGGCCGGAGACTGGGAGCAGCCAGACAAGGGAATTACTGTCCCATGCGTATGTTGTCGTTAACACAAAAATTCCAACGCTGGAGTGTTGCCGTAATCTGAAATTATGGAATGCTGATGAATGGCGTCGGATTGTGTTAAGCGCGGATTCGCGTTACCCTGGATGTCCATCATCGGCGACCTTGGTTGCGGCTTGGGGAAAGGTCCCATTCTCCTAATGTTTTGGATAGGCACAGCGGTGTTACTCCTGGCATCATGGTGTGGGGAGCGATCGGATATGACTTCAGGTCACGGCTGGTAACAATTAAAGGAACTCTGACGGTACAACGCTACGTCACGGATATCCTGCGTCCTCATCTGTGGGCGCAGCCCCGAATACCCCCCGAAACCAGTTAGGTAAGCAGGTAACAGGACCGAATCCTCCCCAACCGACACAATGCGACAGAGCATTGTGTGCGCTAATGACTACAGCTGCCTGCGGCCACTTCGCAGTTCGCGGCAGATCGTTGTAGAGCAGGGCTTCACAACATCGTGCTCGCGGAGCAAGCTGTGAGCAGCAAGGCGCGAGCACGCTACCCCCACTACCGAACCAGAGCGGAGAGTGGGGAGAGTCACGTGGGGTACACAACAGCTGCCGCCAGTCGATGTAAATCCGCGGCCATCTGCAGGGATATCACTCACGAATTATTACTGCGATAAATGAAACAAATAAAGGAGAACGTACACGTGCCACATAATTTTATTAGCTTAGTGTATGCCTCTACCATCTGTAGACACTGAAACTAAAGAATTCCACGACAATCCTATATTTTCAACACTTTCTTCAACACTACTTAAAATATCACCTCCGGTTGTAGTGTTCTTCATGGCTACTACATCGAGGAGCTCCTCCCTCACCTGAAGATCTCTATTAACACCTCTAATAAATATGGCAAGCTGCGCTGTTCCAGTGATATCAACACTTTCGTCCAGAGCTAGAGAATACTCCATAAAATCTTTACAGATATTTGCAAGCTGGCTCTGGACGTCGTCTGCCATGTCCTGTATGCGACGCATAATGGTCATGTTAGATAATGGCACAATCCGAAACTGTTCAACTTGAGATGGACACAAATGTTCCGCTGCAACTACTAAACATTCTTTTATTAAATCGCCACCAGTTAAGGGGCGCAGGGATTTTGCTAAAAGCAAAGCAATATTGTAACCCACTCTGAGAGCTGCCTCAGTTGATGTTTCTTCGTCGTCCAGATCTTCTTCGGATAGCTTCCTTTTAAGTTTAATAACTTCCTGTGCACGATCTGGTCAATCACATTTTCCACGTCCGTAGTCTTTCGCGTGGTACGACATATAATATCGCTGCAAATTAAATTTCGTAAAAGAATTCAGCGTTTTGTGACATACTAAACATTTTGCAACACCACCTTTTTCAATAAACAGATACAATTCCTCCCAGTGGTGGTTGAACTGCGAAAGCATGGTTGGGGTTACACAACGGCGACTTCACATGATTCTTAACCAGCGAAGTGACTCTTAAGAGCTGATCGTAGTACTTTAAACGTTACACAGTCGGCGCGAATTCAATAGGCAAGCTGCGGCCCTATTCAAACGTGCGCGCGCATTTCCCCTCCCTCCCTCCCTACTCCACGACCTTGCTGCTCCTCGTTTCAAAAACTGCTGAAAGGTGGTCTAGTTCGATGGACAAGAACATTAATGGCTGCAGAAGTTTTGTTAAAAATATTTCTATTGAGGAGCTGGATGTCGTGGAGTGTCAAGAAGAGCACAATCATGAAGAAATGCCTCATAACAAAATTCAGAGGCAAGAAATCATTTCTGACCTAAAGAGAAAAGCCATAGAAGATATTTATGAGAGACCGTCAAAAATAATTCACCAGAAGTTAAAAGGAGAAGATACGCAAGATATAACTACGAGAGATGTCAACAATTTTCGTAAATCTATTTACAAAGCTAGGCGCAATATTCTGCCAAAACTGCCCACGAATGCTGTAGATGTTCATGATGTTATCAATACGCTGAATGTGGAAACCACAGACAGGACAAAGTGTCTATTAGAAAATAACACTGAGGAAAAAAAAAGTGATCATATTTTGTGACTCTGCATACCTTAAAACATTAACGCAGTGTGAATCTACACTCCTGGAAATTGAAATAAGAACACCGTGAATTCATTGTCCCAGGAAGGGGAAACTTTATTGACACATTCCTGGGGTCAGATACATCACATGATCACACTGACAGACCCACAGGCACATAGACACAGGCAACAGAGCATGCACAATGTCGGCACTAGTACAGTGTATATCCACCTTTCGCAGCAATGCAGGCTGCTATTCTCCCATGGAGACGATCGTAGAGATGCTGGATGTAGTCCTGTGGAACGGCTTGCCATGCCATTTCCACCTGGCGCCTCAGTTGGACCAGCGTTCGTGCTGGACGTGCAGACGGCGTGAGACGACGCTTCATCCAGTCCCAAACATGCTCAATGGGGGACAGATCCGGAGATCTTGCTGGCCAGGGTAGTTGACTTACACCTTCTAGAGCACGTTGGGTGGCACGGGATACATGCGGACGTGCATTGTCCTGTTGGAACAGCAAGTTCCCTTGCCGGTCTAGGAATGGTAGAACGATGGGTTCGATGACGGTTTGGATGTACCGTGCACTATTCAGTGTCCCCTCGACGATCACCAGTGGTGTACGGCCAGTGTAGGAGATCGCTCCCCACACCATGATGCCGGGTGTTGGCCCTGTGTGCCTCGGTCGTATGCAGTCCTGATTGTGGCGCTCACCTGCACGGCGCCAAACACGCATACGACCATCATTGGCACCAAGGCAGAAGCGACTCTCATCGCTGAAGACGACACGTCTCCATTCGTCCCTCCATTCACGCCTGTCGCGACACCACTGGAGGCGGGCTGCACGATGTTGGGGCGTGAGCGGAAGACGGCCTAACGGTGTGCGGGACCGTAGCCCAGCTTCATGGAGACTGTTGCGAATGGTCCTCGCCGATACCCCAGGAGCAACAGTGTCCCTAATTTGCTGGGAAGTGGCGGTGCGGTCCCCTACGGCACTGCGTAGGATCCTACGGTCTTGGCGTGCATCCGTGCGTCGCTGCGGTCCGGTCCCAGGTCGACGGGCACGTGCACCTTCCGCCGACCACTGGCGACAACATCGATGTACTGTGGAGACCTCACGCCCCACGTGTTGAGCAATTCGGCGGTACGTCCACCCGGCCTCCCGCATGCCCACTATACGCCCTCGCTCAAAGTCCGTCAACTGCACATACGGTTCACGTCCACGCTGTCGCGGCATGCTACCAGTGTTAAAGACTGCGATGGAGCTCCGTATGCCACGGCAAACTGGCTGACACTGACGGCGGCGGTGCACAAATGCTGCGCAGCTAGCGCCATTCGACGGCCAACACCGCGGTTCCTGGTGTGTCCGCTGTGCCGTGCGTGTGATCATTGCTTGTACAGCCCTCTCGCAGTGTCCGGAGCAAGTATGGTGGGTCTGACACACCGGTGTCAATGTGTTCTTTTTTCCATTTCCAGGAGTGTATATATGTTGATGGTACGTTCAACTGCTGTCCAAAGTTTTTTTGTCAGCTGTTTGCAGTGCTTATGTTAGTTAATGGCCATTACATTCCATTGGTCTTTATTGAACGACAAGAAAACTTCGTCGTATCAGTATGTATTTCAAAGCGTTGCTGATAAATGTAGTGATATAGGCTTGAACTTTTCGCCATCAACAATGTTTTCTGACTTTGAAGAGAGCACAAAAAAAGGTGGAAGTGAGGTCTAGCCTGATATTCGCATTCAAGGATGCAAATTTCATTTAACACAGAGCTGGTGGCGAAAAATACAAACAGTGGGGCTTGCACATGACTACTACGCAAAAAATGAAATTGGAAAGTTTTTGTCATACATATATGGCGACTGTTTTGTTGACGATTTCATGGCAGAGATACCTACATCGGAAAAATTGCAAGCCTTTTGTGACTATTTAGTAGAATCTTACATAGAAGAGAATGCACTCTTTCCTCCATCCAAGTGGGCAGTTGTAACAGACAGCCAACAACTAATGCTTGCGAAACTTTCCATAGCAAATATAATAGTCAGTTCTACTCCTCCAGTCCTGACATTTACCGATTTCTTGAAGTGCTGAAACAAATTCAGCTCGATTCTAAAATTGCAATAAATTCGTCGAAAACGAAGAAAAAGGAAAGAAATTGCCCACACTTGAAATTTATGGAACAGCAAGTGGCAAATTTCGAAGCTGGTAAAATTTCCAGATTTCAGTATGTAAAATCAGTTTCATACAAAATATGCTTTCCTTTGCCTGCTTGGAGTACTCATAACGCTTAGAACTGCTACCTGCTTCAAACGAGAGGATTCGGCCACATCGTTTTTCAGACCCTTGCGGGATTGGGTGGATTCGATACCATTTCTCTGACCGCGGTAGGATTCAGGTCTGCGCCCTCATGTGTACCTGCCATCAAAGGCAGCGACTCCCCCCCCCCCCTCCCTCCGAATATTTAGAAATAGGTGCCCCGCCCCCCCCCCACCCCCCACTCACAAACAATGTCCAAACATACGTTTCTCACCGCCGTCCCCACCCCTTCTCTGGGAAATTTGTTAAATGTACATTGTTGTTAATAGTACGTAATGATTAAGTACGATACAAATGCCGATTTGACGAGCTATAGCAGCTCATCTCTGCTACTGCTATAACGAGCTGTCTTGACAGGGTTTCCCCTACTTCTGTGCTAATGGAACATTTTTACATGGCGCCTGTCCGGAGGCACGCTGGGAACGGAAGTTTACGATCAGTTTGTAGCGCAATGGCTGCCCGGACAGGCCCCGCCTCCTCATCCCACGGCAGCCAGCATATCGCTTATAAAAGACCTGAACGTGTAATAGGTTACTGCGTCATAGAAGTGACACGAAAGTTGATGATGAGTCGCTAGAAGGACCAGGTACCAGTGAAAAGTCTCTACTCAGTTTTGTAGCTAATACAATCACTAGGTACAACAGGGCACACGAATCAACACTAATCACACAATGGCTACTTGTTGCTACGGTCCACAATACTGTTACGTAGCTAATATTGGAAGCGACCGTAAGCATTCCGGAGCGGCCCGAAGTCAGCAAACTTTCACCGATCGCAGAGGGAGCAAGTAAAAGTGTCCAATTAGCAGTCTATGTCCAAACCTCCTATCGTTTGAGGCATGTGCGCTAATACGGCAGACAGCGGACAGCGTTAGTGTTTAGTTAGTCTGTGACTCAGCTGAATTATTAATCACCCTTTCGTCCCTTACTGGACAGTTTAAAATGGACAAGTTTATATTTAGGAAGAAAAGTGCTAACGCGGCAAGTGTTACGTGAACCTAGACCGAGTGTCGATAGTGCCGTGTGTGAAAACGAAGACAAAGTGTTTACGAAAGTGTGGCAGTAACAAGACACTATTGCAAAGAGGAAAAAATCACAGTTGTCAGCAGTTATCAGCAATTTGCCTGAATCGATTACAGTGAAGTAAAAGATGTTATTTTTTGCAAAATATACAAACAAAAATGTGATGAAAATAGTTTTCAGTTTTCTCATAAAATGGAAAAAACTTTCGTAGGAACTCGTTTTTCGAACTGGAAGAAAGGGGGTAGAAAAGCTGAAAGTGTACGAAACATCAGGCTGCCACAGAGAAGCTGTACTGAAATGCAAACCGTTAGAATGGAATGCCAATATCTTTAGACATATTTCAAAAGAGAAACTGACAAAATAAAGAAATCAGAGCTTGTTTACGAAAAATCATATCTTCCCTCCATTATTTAGCAGTGCACGGGCTTGCAATATGAGGACATATTAATGGAACACGTAACTTTGACAATTTATTACGCCTTAGATGTGGATATAATCAGCAACGTTTAATGTGACTACAGTGCAAAACTGATAAATGGACATCCCACATTGTACAAAATGAAATTCTGACCATTTTAAGTCATATACTTCTTAGAAAAATAATATTGGATAACACCAAAAATGCAGAGTACTTTGTAATCATAGCAGATGAAACAACAGACATAGCCACCAAAGAGCAATTTAGTGTCGGTGTAAGATTTGTTGATTCTGTGTTAGAGATAGAAGAGTGTTTCTTTAGGGTTTTGCTGTAGTCAAAGTACTACAGGTAAGGCTCTATTTGATATTATTATCGATAATTTAAGACAGTTTGATTTACCTGCGTCTAACTGTAGAGAACACTGTTATGATGGTACAACTAACATGGCCGGATTATACCAGGTGTCTCTACAAAGAGTCGTCAGGTGCATTTTCTCTTGTGTTTCGGCAGATGTTTGCAATTTCGTTTCCGCTTTGCATAGCCGGAGTCAGCCCAAACAGTTATTGCTCGTCATGTCTTTCATGTGACGAGTGTCAACAGAAAGCGTCAGCTTCAGTCCTATTTTTAAGTTCTCACTCGATAGAGAGCTCCCAAATTAGTCTCGTCCGATATTCGTTTTATCGATGTGTATTAAGACGGATAGTAAAACGCGAAGAATAAATAGCAATCCAGCAGGGACTCAGAAGCGCTGCATGCTTGGCTGAGGCAGCAGCGCGGGTCATGGCAGTGCTATCGCTTCTGGTGTACCGGTTACTCTTCGAGATTTACTGTCCATATTATTACTTATCGATGAAACAAATATCGCACTAGATTAATATGGGATCGCTCCATCGACTGGCCACGTAAAATTCCTCTTTAAAAATAATTTTGTTTGTAACGGATAAAAAACCAACGTTTTTCGTCGGCACTGGGCGTCGCATAAAAGACGTGATGAGCACTATTTGTTTGGGCCGATTCCAGCAAAAACGGATGTTTGGGCCGAAACATCAGGGAAAAGTCGTCTGGCGACTATTACGAGAAATACTTTGTATAATGGTGTCCAGGCTTATTTTACGGAGATTGAGGAGAGAGCTGTATTTGTGCACTGCCTTGCACGCTTTTTAAACCTAACGCTACAAGGCACTGCGAAAGGAATCCTGGAATGTTGAATTGCATTGAATGTTATGAAGGATTTAATACATTTTGATAGAGATTCACTTAAAAGATTACATCTTTTTGTTCACTTAAAAACAGATGCCTCTACAAATTTGAAACCACTCTATCCTACAAGGTGGGCCATAAGGGGCAGTATCTTCG
This sequence comes from Schistocerca serialis cubense, assembly GCF_023864345.2. Taxonomy (NCBI): domain Eukaryota; kingdom Metazoa; phylum Arthropoda; class Insecta; order Orthoptera; family Acrididae; genus Schistocerca; species Schistocerca serialis. Next base: position 375,655,997 of record NC_064640.1, read on the forward strand.
GTTTTGTCCAACTATACAGACCTTCAAGAATCTTTTTTAAGTGTTTCAAAAAATGACAATTCAGACACTGAGGCCAAGTCAAACGGCTCTGTAATTAATATGCAGACATCTGATTTCTTTTTCACGTCATCGGTTTTGGTAAAGCTGTCGAGTCACATTGAGCGGCACATATCACTACAGAGGAAGTTCAAAAATGGTTCAAATGGCTCTGAGCACTATGGGACTTAACTCCTGAGGTCATCAGTCCCCTAGAACTTAGAACTACTTAAACCTAAGTAACCTAAGGACATCACACACATCCATGCCCGAGGCAGGATTCGAACCTGCGACCGTATTGGTCGCGCGGTTCCAGACTGTAGCGCGTAGAACCGCTCGACCACTCCGGCCGGCTTACAGAGGAAGTCTCCACGCTTCTAGGAGCCCAGTAAGATGATTTGCACCCTTGTACAAATTTATGAAAAACAATTTTGAATCATTCTGGTCTGAAACAACATCAAAATGTAAAGATATGTATGTTGAGTTGCATGGGGGCTTAATTAAATAAATGAAAATAATTTTTATTTTTAGTAGCTGAATGTCCGGCTACGAAGTCTCGTAAACGGTTGGCCCTGATTAGTATTAGTACGCAATCTGACTGCACAGAATAACAACAAAGAATGAAAGAAAATTTCCGTTAACACAATTAATTAATTAAGTCCCCAGCAACTATAAAACCTACGAAACCAAAGCACAAGTGTAACAGTTCTGTGTGTGGAAGTGTGATTCAACGTACACATCTGGCACGGTTCTTCCTCAATAAGACAAGATATTTTAAATACCATTTATACTGAAGTAGTTAAAAAAAATAAACAGAAATACTATAATTGCACATCGAAACCAGAAATACAGTCTAATACAAGAACACGAGCCAGATGCTTTGTTGACTGAACCTGTGACCAAGAGGCATTGTTGTTTAAGACATTGAAATAATACTAAAAAAGGATTTTTTTTACCTTCATATATATTGACGAAAAGCACATTACAGCATCCCTAATCCAACAACATCTGGTGTCTAGCCCATCAAAACATCTGCACACAACATGGCCTCAAATAGTACAGGTATCAACACCCTTTCTCCAAAGCATTAACTATCACCGCATCTCAACAACGACTGACTACTGGGACTTGTCAACAAGCACTACCAGTGGAGGCGGCGCAATCTCTGGCGCTGTGGCTCAGTGTAGCCACCTTTCATATGCCCCTCCTCCACGGGCTAGAATTTGATGGTATTTTTGCCAGCATTGGTGGTGAAAATACCACCAAATTCGTAAAAAAAAAACAGACAAAAATAAAAGATAATATTAATACGTAAATATCACATAACTAGATAAAATTTTGGCTTTGCACTGACCTTTCAATAACCTAATATATAAATACAGTAAGGAATACAAATTATTTCATACATGTGACTTTACATAATAGTTTACACAAGTATCATGTGATTAAACAATTCAATCAATAGCGTCAGCAATGACGAATAGGTGTAGGTAAGAGTCTCATAACATTTCATAAACAGTAAATACACAAAAAATCAGTTTATACAAATATTCACATAAAATGCTTTCCATAGTTCAATAAACAAGTAGTTGACAGTTCCAGCAGTAGCACCCAGCAATGGTCAACAGGTGCAGACACCAACAAGTGACATCATCTCAGTAGAAGCAGTTGCATCAGTAGCACCCAGCAATGTTGAACAGGTGCAGACACCAACAAGTGACATTATTTCAATAGAAGCAGTTCCATCAGTGGCACCCAGCAATGTTGAACAGGTGCAGACACCAACAAGTGACATCATTTCAGTAGAAGCAGTCCATCAGTGGCACCTAGCAATGTTGAACAGGTGTAGACACCAACAAGTGACATCATTTCAGTAGAAGCAGTTCCATCAGTGGCGCCCAGTAATGTTGAGCAGGTGCAGACACCAACAAGTGACATCATTTCTGTAGAAGCAGTCCATCACTGGCACCCAGTAATGTTGAGCAGGTGCAGACACCAACAAGTGACATCATTTCAGTAGAAGCAGTCCATCAGTGACACCCAGCATTGTTGAACAGGTGCAGACACCAACAAGTGACCTCATCAGTAGTAGCAGTTCCATCAGTGGCTCCCAGCAATGTTGAGCAGGTGCAGATACCAACAAGTGACATCATTTCAGTAGAAGCAGTCCATCAGTGGCACCCAGCAATGTTGAACAGGTGCAGGTAACAGTCCATAATATTCACTATCACTAATTAGACAGTTCATCAGCAGAAATTAAACATCTCCAAGTGGCACCCAGCAATGTTGAATAGGTGCAAGCACGAACAACAGTTTGAAGGCACACACAATTGCTTTTACAAAATTATATCAATGCTCTTACACTAAACATACAAATTATAATAAACACAAGTGATATCAGATAATTGTCATATTAACTATAACAAATAAACAAATATCAGTAAACCTATAATATTTATGGGTGTCAGTGCAAGCCACAACAAACAAGTAAAATAACATTTAGGAGATAGGTCGGTACCAATTATTTGGGATCAGGAAAGGAAAACACACAAACACACTCACTCATCTTTCATCCACATTAAGTACTACTGTGTAATTGAATAGTGTTAACTGTGTAAATGCAATTCTGTCCAAAATTTTATGTTCAACTTGTGTATCAAGTAGTAGTGGCAGCAATGTATAACAGTCAATAATAGTTAGTCAACGTCATAGTCATCATGTCAAGACCAATGTTTGCCAAGCCAAATCAAAATATACGGTTGCTGAACAACTGTCAGTGAGCCAAGATATGAAAATACTTCCTCTCTCCAAAAAAAAAAAAAAAAATATATATATATATATATACTGCTTAGTGATTTAACAAAGTATGTGTGTAGACAATCTTCTTTCCACTCGAGTGTTCTAGGCTGCCATCTTCATCCTCCTTGTTCCATATAAACCAACAAAAAAAAAATGCTCCTCACTTACTGTACCTCTTATCCACCAAAACTCCAATAATCATCAGCATCTCATAATCTTAATACTTCAATAATACCTCTTACGTCGATACATATAAACCTTATGATCAATATCATTTACCTTACCTCTTGTCCACCAAAACTCCAATAATCATCAACTTCACACAATCTCAATACTTCAATAATACCTCTTCAATACGTCGATACATATAAACCTTATCACCAATATCATTTCACTTCCATAACAACTCTTTCCTCTAGTCAGTCTCCTCGAACAAGTACAGATAAAATCCTAGTGCAAACCTCAATTCATCATCCCATACAATCCGAAGACATAATGTCCACACACAACCTCTGTGTAGTCCACCTGAACCAAATCTTCTACTCATTATGAATTATAAAATACATTTTGGTTACCTTGTCCATCATTAAATAAAAGAAATGCATACATGACCTCTAACAGCCTTTAGTTTGAATAACTCTCAGTAAGTAAGTACGAGTACGAAGTGTGAATGGTAGTAATAATTCACAGTATGTACACCACTTCAAGAATCATGGCAAAACAGAAGCAAACATGTGGAGTATTTCTTGTGTCAAGTGTCATTTGCTATTTCAATTGCTCACGAAGAATGCAGTGTAATAACTGTCAATGGTCTAAACCTAGTGTTGGTATTTCATGTCATTAGCTTCCTTTCTATTAGCATAAATTTATACCGCTTCCATAAAACCTCCAGCTCATGTGACTTCTATGAAGTTTCTTGTACCAATGTCGTTCGTAGCATTATAGTAGTTCATTTCCTTATCTTTAAATATAAGGCACTGAGCGTAAGCAAAACATGCAATAACGAGTAAATATACCAGTAGAGAACAGAATGTCAAGCACAATCCCTACAACGAGGCTCTGCCAAGCGAACAATCTATAATTAATACCATAGTGTGACCTAAACTCCATGTTTGTACACAGTATATCAGCATTTCTATATACCAAAATAAAGAGTAGTTATGACAGCAAAACAAAAATGTATAAATATGCAATCCATACGCACAGCAGCAAATATATATCTTACACAATAAACAGGTCATTAGCATCATATCAGCATAAGCAAATAAATGTTCATATGTAATTAAACACGAAGGCGCAAGCAGATAAATCACAAAGTATAACTTACATACCTAACCATATCAGCACAACTAATCAGGTGACAATTATAATTTAAATAAATAAGCACAGCAGACACATAAAAAAAAGTGACATCAGTCAAAAAGCAGTGCAGCCAAGCGATACATAATATACACAAGTAACAACCCTGTTCATTAATCAATCATTGTCAAAATCAGTTAACACGAAGTATAAACCACGTAATCGCGAGCAGCAAATTACGTCTAAAGTACGTACCTAAGTGGAAATATGTTACCTGAAAAATAAACTCAATTAATAGTTACCTTTTTAGTTTATTAGTTTCTTCTTCGAAATTACATTCTTCCTGAAATTTTCTCGATAGCAAGTCCTCTTAACGTCGGACACACACAGAATTTACCTGAAGTTCTTAAATATTTTATACAACCGTATCCTGAAAAATACTGAACGTTAATAACATAATTTATCAAGTCACTATAGCTTTATACTGAATTTAATCGGAGAAATTAGACTGTGTATTTGTTTACGGCTGTCAGTGCATTCGCACTGAGCGCTCGATCAGCTGTAGGTACGCGTGACGTAGGAAGTGATTGTTTGCGGTCAACGACTGCCTTGTGCGGCGCGCAGACTTGACTGTTGCTTTGAGTCTGTGCCGCCGCCGGAACACGGCGCGGTATCCTTGTACTCTCCGCATGTTTACGTATAACTGTTGGTTTCTCGAAAGTATGTCATTCCACAAAAATTTTAACGTTAGATATATGATGTATTCCCTTAGAGCGTCGAGATTTAAGAGTTTCTACTTCGACAGTGTTATCATGAATAATTTTGCGAACTCTATATGGACCGTTATAAAGGAGAAAAAATTTGCGACACAAGTCTTTTCCTTTATGAGACAAACGGTGAGACTTAATTAACACCTTTTGACCAACTGACAAGATTTTTAAACGACCAGGACGTTTAGCTGATTTCTCTCTTCTAGCAGCCGCAGATGCAATATTTTGTAGAGCCAGATTCACAACTTCAGAATGCCGCAGTTTCCGTGTAGGCGGAAAAGGAACGATTTCAGAAATGCGATTTGTCGGTGCTTTATTTTTTAATATCAATACAGGCGGTAAAGAAGTTGAATCATTAGGGAGTTCATTCAGAATGTTTTGAAAAATATGAAGATACTGATCCCAAGTTCTGTGATTCTGATGACAATAAAGTCGACACAATTTATTTATTTCCTTCATCCATCTCTCTGAAGCGTTAGATTGAGGGTGAAAAAGTGAAATGAAAATTGGTTTAATCTTACGACGCCGTAGAGTACGAAGCCAAATTTTAGAACGAAACTGTGATCCATTATCTGATATAACTTTATGAACATGACCCACTTCTTTAAGAAAATGTTTGATGAAAGCATTAGATACTGAACGAGCTGTTGCTTTGCGTAAAGGTGTAAAACACACATATTTTGATGTCAATTCCACTGCTACCAAAATATACGCAAAACCATTAGTAGAACGAACCACTGGACCGAACAAATCGACTGCAGCTATGTCCTTTAATTTCGCTGGAATAATAGGAAACAACGGTGCTCTGTGACAAATAGTTGGCTGCTTAGCCTTTGAGATAATTTGCATTTGGCAAGAACAGATCGAATACGTTAGATAAATCCGGATGTGAAAGAAGTGGAGCAGCAACTAAAGCATCACGAAGTTGTTCAAATTCTGATTGAACTTCCTCATCCCAACACCAATTAGATTTCTTTCCAGATAGTTCACATAAACGAGGTGTGGCCAAATCGTCCAATCTAACAAAGCGTCTAAGAAAATTACAGACACCAAGGAAACTACGAACATCACGTTTTGTGGTAGGAACAGCATAATTACGAATAGCGTCTAGTTTCTCTGGATCAGGAAGAATACCTTCTGTAGAAATAATATGACCAAGAAATTTCACCTGAGAACGACCAAATTAAGATTTTTTTAAGTTCACTGTAATGCCAACTCTTGCAAAACTACGTAATAATGAATCCAAAATTTTGTTATGCTCGCTCCAAGAACGTTTAGCAATAAGAATATCGTCAACATATGAAGTAATATTGTCGCGAAGATAAACAGGTAAAATTTCGTTTAAACTACGAATGAATGCTGCTGAAGATACAGTAAGTCCAAATGGTAATTTCCGAAATCACTTTTGGGTAAAATAGTCATATCTGGTTATTATTTAACGACTCTCTAGATAGATTGATAGTTGAAGAGTTGTTTTGATAGATGCAAAGAATAGTAAAAGAGTAGGCAGCGGTGCAGAAAACTAAAAGGGAAATAGCACCACTACAGCTCGGGGCCCTGTGCACGCTACGGCACATATTCACTTAGCGTAGTGAATCCCCTGAGGACATTAATAGCCGCACATAAATTCCAGTTTGTGACTTAGTGGCCAATTTGGTGGAAGTGCGTACATAAATTGATCTAACCATGAACATGGATGTATGTCGTTCTTAGAATTGCGAAAGATCTTAAATTTCCGAACAGTTAAGAAGTGTTTATAGTCAAAGTTTTCTCCTCGTGGCGACAAAGACCTACCGCGTCTGTCCCAGTCCGAACGTCGATTATTGTCAATTTCGCGCGCCTGGCGCTCTCTTGTCGCATCCCGTAAATGAAATAAATTATTGTCTTCAAAGCCCTCTGCTATCTGTGATTCTAAATTTCTTCTGCTGTCTTTTCCTACGATTTCGCCTTCAATTTGTTTGACTTGCTTTTATAATGCCTCAAATTCCCTTTTAACGCGATCATTAAATTTTCCCTGATTTTCAACATGCTTATTTATGTTCTGGTACTCTTCGGTTTCTGCAAATGGCAATGGAGCTGTATCATCTGAATCTCTGTCCCCATTTAAACTAAGACTTGTCAGTTTATCTGAAATCTCCTCAACTCTTTCCGATGAGTCACCTATTTTTTCTTTCTGTTTATTTACGTCTTCCGTAAGTGTCGCGACGCGGGATTCAGTATTGACACATTTAGTAGTTAATTGTTCATACTGTTGTGTTAGGTTATTTATTCTGTCATTTGGTACGGATTCCTCGATTCCCTCAAATATTTCTTCCTTATCGTGTGCACGTTGTAAATTTAACTCTGAAAATTTTTGTACTATCACGCGATCTCTTTCTTCCTGTTCTCTATCCTGTTCCTTTTGTCTGATTTCTATTGAAATTAATCTATTATTGTGAGCATTCAAAATCGGTTGTACTTCTTCTCTAATTTCTTTCTTTAATTCATCTTTCATGTTTTTGAAACATGTCCCTATTCGTGAATCTAACCGTGTTTCCATTGTTCCCATATCAGTTTTAATTTCAGATCGTAACTGTGATCCCACTGTTTTTAATTCAGATCTTAACTGTGTTTCCATTGTTCCCATATCAGTTTTAATTGTTCCTATCTCTGTTTTAATTGTTCCTATTTGTGAGTCTAACCGTGATCCCATTGTTTCCATCCGTGATCCAAAATTTAATATAGCACCCATCAACTGCTCCATATTAACTGCCGGCCGCGGTGGTCTCGCGGTTCTAGGCGCGCAGTCCGGAACCGCGCGACTGCTACGGTCGCAGGTTCGAATCCTGCCTCGGGCATGGGTGTGTGTGATGTCCTTAGGTTAGTTAGGTTTAAGTAGTTCTAAGTTCTAGGGGACTTATGACCTAAGATGTTGAGTCCCATAGTGCTCAGAGCCATTTGAACCATTTTTGAACCATATTAACTGGTTCGAAATTCTTTTCGCCCCTAACATTTCCCGCAAAACTAACTTCCTTCGGCATAGCCATAAAGCTATCTGTGTTCGATACTATTCCAGAGTCTTCTGTCGTTAATCTCGTATTCTGAAAATTTTTTTATTGTGAAAAATTTTGAATTGGTTCCGGACTATTTTCCCGACTTATTAAATTGTTTTCAACTTCATTATTCATCTTAATGTTCTCCTGTGTTGGCGAGTTCGCCATGGTAACAATTTCGTCATTCTCACTATCCATCATTTTAGCCTTTTTCATCGATCGCATAATTATTTACAAAACATGCAAAACTCGTCACTATACGAAAATTACACACAATATAACACTTTATAACCAACAATACCATTCACACGAATGCTTCCCGACAAACACGTCTAACGAACAATTAAAACCTTCACAATTGCACAAAATTGTCAGACCTGTATACAAGACATCAAAAATTAAATTCTGCCAAAATACCATTAAAAGAATGACAATTACCAAATCTACACATTCAATATAGACTACAATTAGTAAACTACAAATTACTACAACAATACAACTGTCTGCTATTTTTACAATCAGAAGATTTCCAAGGAACGATCCGAAGCAGCGGTCGCCACGTGCATGGGGGCTTAATTAAATAAATGAAAATAATTTTTATTTTTAGTAGCTGAATGTCCGGCTACGAAGTCTCGTAAACGGTTGGCCCTGATTAGTATTAGTACGCAATCTGACTGCATAGAATAACAACAAAGAATGAAAGAAAATTTCGGTTAACACAATTAATTAATTAAGTCCCCAGCAACTATAAAACCTACGAAACCAAAGCACAAGTGTAACTGTTCTGTGTGTGGAAGTGTGATTCAACGTACACATCTGGCACGGTTCTTCCTCAATAAGACAAGATATTTTAAATACCATTTATACTGAAGTAGTTAAAAAAAATAAACAGAAATACTATAATTGCACATCGAAACCAGAAATACAGTCTAATACAAGAACACGAGCCAGATGCTTTGTTGACTGAACCTGTGACTAAGAGGCATTATTGTTTAAGACATTGAAATAATACAAAAAAAGGATTTTTTTTACCTTCATATATATTGACGAAAAGCACATTACAGCATCCCTAATCCAACAACATCTGGTGTCTAGCCCATCAAAACATCTGCACACAACATGGCCTCAAATAGTACAGGTATCAACATCCTTTCTCCAAAGCATTAACTATCACCGCATCTCAACAACGACTGACTACTGGGACTTGTCAACAAGCACTACCAGTGGAGGTGGCGGAATCTCTGGCGCTGTGGCTCAGTGTAGCCACCTTTCAGAGTCCCAAAAATTACCCCGTAAAAGAAAAATCCGCAAGAATACGATTACTCCAACACTTCGTGTGTAGATACATTCACTGAAGTGTGTGATAAATCAAGATTTTATTAGGAAAGAACGGATACGAATTAGATATAGACAAGGAACGCTTGCTTCTCCACAGAAGAATGTTTCATGAAATTATCCACACAGTGATTCTGCAAACTTTAATTCCCTGGATGATGCAGTGAAATATCTAAAAAGGGAAAAACAGCTAATTGACGTTCTGCCGGAGCTAGTGAAATTCATAAGCATAGTGCTGACAATTCCAGTAACGCCCTGTACCGCAGAGCGACCGTTTTCTTACCTGCGAAGGGTGAAAACGTACCTTCGGGCTGTTCAAATGGTTCAAATGGCTCTGAGCACTATGGGACTTAACATCTGAGGTCATCAGTCCCCTAGAACTTACAACTAGTTAAACCTAACTAACCTAAGGACATCACAAACATCCATGCCCGAGGCAGGATTCGAACCTGCGACTGTAGCGGTCGCGCGGTTCGAGACTGAAGCGCCTAGAACCGCTCGGCCACACCGGCTGGCCTTCGGGCTGTAGTGGGACAGGATCGTCTTAGCGTCACTGCCCTTCTCAATGCCCATAGTGATGAATCAATGAAACTTGACCTTGATGCCATATGTAACGAGTTCATACGCAGGAACGAACTGAGGAGGAGCACAGTTACCGCCAAAAATTAAGCAATGCTTCTTTAAATTTATTTATTTGTCTCTTAACACTTCCGACCAACTTCATGGGATACAAATATCTTAGTGCACCATTTGGTGACGCTGCTAACGTGTTTACATGCAGCTGGCTTGTTGGGAGGGGACAACCGATAGCTGCAATACCACCTGTCTGCTTTGATCCGTGATGTAACTGTGTTCTGTCGTGTGACGTCATGATGACGCGGTGTTTTTGAGTCGGATCTTGTTTGTAGGTGGCATGTTGTGGTATTTACTGGCGCTCTCTTTTTGTTTTTGTTTTGAAGTAGTACTTGATCATTTCACGTTGTTAGCTCGGTGTGCAAGTTGTGGTTGGAATTGCGTTCTCCGGTTCTCTAGCAAGTTACTTTGATTTTGCGTATTGTGGCTAGTGGATTCGTGCTTGTGTTTGGAATTATCAGTACTGTGTGTTTATCTCGGCAGGAAATTTAATATTTTTCTTCTTTGTCGGTTATGGATATGACCAATAAATTTACTAGGATGTCATTGTATGCGGCGATGGGCGAAGACATGTTGTCCACTATCAAATTCTTGCAGTTATTACGACTGTTCACACGTAAGGGGCCGTGCACCGTGAAGACATGAAGTATGCATGTTAATGTTTGTAGTTATCTTGTATATCGACATACCTTATAAAAGTTTTTATGAATTTCGGGCGTTTTATTGTTAATGTTTGGTAACTGAGTTGGATTGTGGATATTGCTTTACCGTCGTCAGTTAGGCTACGTTTTTCATATTAGTTATGGGAATGAGTATTGTTTTGCTGTACTTCGGGCTTCGTTCTGTCTAGTTAGGGTAAGTGAAGATTTGACGATGTAAGTGTTATGGTTTTCAGTATCGCGGGCTTCATTTGAGCTATATAGGTCAGACGAAATTTGCGGTACTGCGTTTTCGAGTTTTGTGTGGGTTACTGATATCGCGGTCTACGCCTGAGCTATGTAGGTCAATCGAAATTTGCGATACCGGGTTTTCGAGTTGTATGTAGGTTCCTGGTATTGCGGTCTTCATTTAAGCTGTGTAGGTTAAACGAAATTTATGATATTAGTTGTTTTGCTATTTTTGGTTGCTGATTGTTGAAAATTTTGTGTGCTTGATTTTTTGATTAATAATTGTTTTGGAATGGTACTGTTATTGGTGTTGTCGCATTTTTAGTTTGTCCTTCCCAAAAATCCTTAATACCCCGTTAGTTTCTTTGCTGAAGTTAAATATTTCGGATGATTTTATGTTTGTCCGCGGGTGTAATAAGTGACGTGTTGGTCACCAACGCTTGAAATAGGTATGTCCACCCTCTTGATGATGTCACGGGTCAGAGCAGAGGGCTGGTATCGTAACTTGCAGTTTTGCCGTTGGGAGCATTCAGAACACGGCCACAAGGAAACAAATGCAGAGTTATCTGTCACATGTAGTAGCTTATGTGGTGATCCTTGTGCCTCCCCCCCCTCCCCCCCAATAATTTTTTTAAGTCGACACCTCAGCTTTTCATGCGACGGTATCGTGGTGACTTTCTTCAACAGGGCAATGCTTCTTCACACGAGACGAGTGTGTCTATGAACTGTCTGCGCTACGTTGAGGTACTCCTGAGGTCAACAAACCCGATTAGTCCCCCATAGGACACGTAGGTCCAGTTTGGGCGTCAACTCTGGCTTAGTGTCAGTATCCTGGACAATAAGGACCAGTTGTGAGCCACCTTGCCTCAGGAAAGGATACAACAGCCTTATGACACACTCCTGAGCCGAAGCAGTGCATGCATCGAGTCCATAGGGGGTGCAATGTCGCACTGATCAGTGGGAACATACTGTCAAAGTCTTTGTAAATTTGACTTTAATTTGCAATCGCTGAAATAACATCAAGTACCCTCTTGACTCGTGGGGTTTCATTACGTTTCCTCCTCCACTTCTGCGTGCTTATCTTCTTTTGTCAGGTAATGTATGTATAATCAAATAATGTGAGAAACTGGTCTTCTGAAATATCCTTACTGCCGCTCTTCTACATTAAAGTTGCAATATGATCGATAACCGTCACAGTTAAGAAATGACAAGCAAGCTGTCTCCGTGATTTACAAATAGCACTGCTACTGTGCTTCGTAATGCCGAGGTCGCCGGTTTGAGTTTCAACTTCGCCACGGACGTGGCTTTTAAATGTGCGGGCAGCATAATCACGGAAGATTACTTTAATCTGTTTTTAGGTTGTGCCGTGTGGCTGTGACTCCAAAATATTTATAATGGTGTGTTGAAATATCAGTTTTGGTTGGCGTCTGGTTCCGATTAAAGACATCTACAGAGCATGCCTACACAGATGTAACACACAAAACTGAGAATATAAAGATCTAGTGGATCTTGCCATTCTGTGACTTCTGACCTTTTTAATGTAAGGCATCTGCAGTGCGTGGGAAGCGGCCTCGCAGAAATAACGAGCTAGTTAAGTGGAGCGGCTGCGAAGTCGGGCAGCAGATGCAAGGCGGATCGAGGACGAGTGTGGCGGTGTCACTGCCGCATTGTGCAGCCTAAGTTTGTACCGCCCCAGGCTGACTGCCGCGTCTGGCTGCAGCGACGTCAAGGGGCTGAGCAGCCGATACCAGGCGCACATCCGCCCTCTAGCGTTGCTGTGATGTCCTCAATGTCACTCCAAGGCACAAGGACAAACTTCGACTGGAGTCAGTATTTCTCATAGGGTTCTCCTGTAGATTGCGGACAGCTGCGTATCACTGGCGACAAAAACCATTTACAGTCTGTGGTAGGGTGTGTCCATAGCTGAGACAGAATTAGAAAAAGAATGTTACTGCACATTACTAATCATAAAATTGGCGCCATTGGGAATTACTTATTTGACTATTCAATATTCATTCTCATTTAATATTCTCTCTCGTTGTTCGTGTATGCATCTGTAATTAATGTTTGGTAGAAGACTTCTTAGTTTCTAGAGAGAACCATGAAAAACGAGTAAATCTATAACATAAGATAAGAAATAACTACCGAGGCAAAAAGTACACTACTGGCCATTAAAATTGCTACACCACGAAGGTGAGGTGCTACAGATGCGAAATTTAAGCGACTGGAAGAAGATGCTGTGATGTGCAAATGATTAGCTTTTCAGAGCATTCACACAAGGTTGGCACCGGTGGCGACACCTACAACGTGCTGACATGGGGAAAGTTTCCAACCGATTACTCATACATAAACTGCAGTTGACCGGCGTTGCCTGGTGAAACGTTGTTGTGATGCCTGGTGTAAGGAGGAGAAATGCGTACCATCACGTTTCCGACTTTGATAAAGGTCGGATTGTAGCTTATCGCGATTGCGGTTTATCGTATCGCGACATTGCTGCTCGCGTTGGTCGAGATCCAATGACTGTTAGCAGAATATGGAATCGGTGGGTTCAGGAGGGTAATACGGAACGCCGTGCTGGATCCCAACTGCTTCGTATCACTAGCAGTCGAGATGACAGGCATCTTATCCGCATGGCTGTAACGGATCGTACAGCCACGTCTCGATCCCTGAGTCAACAGATGGGGACGTTTGCAAAACAACCATCTGCACGAACAGTTCGTCTACGTCTGCAGCAGCATGGACTATCAGCTCGGAGACCATGGCTGCGGTTACCCTTGACGCTGCATCACAGACAGGAGCGCCTGCGATGGTGTACTCAACTACAAACCTGGGTGCACGAATGACAAAACGTGATTTTTTCGGATGAATCCAGGTTTCGTTTACAGCATCATGATGGTCGCATCCGTGTTTGGCGACATCGCGGTGAATGCACATTGGAAGCGTGTATTCGTAATCGCCATACTGGCGTATCACCCGGCGTGATGATATGGGGTGCCACTGGGTACACGTCTCGGTCACCTCTTGTTCGCATTGACTGCACTTTGAACAGTGGACGTAACATTTCAGATGTGTTACGACCCGTGGCTCTACCCTTCATTCGATCCCTGCGAAACCCTACATTTCAGCAGGCTAATGTACGACCGCATGTTGCAGGTCCTGTACGGGCCTTTCTGGATACAGAAAATGTTCGACTGCTACCCTGGGCAGCACATTCTCCAGATTTCTCACCAACTGAAAACGTCTGGTCAATGGTGGCCGAGCAACTGGCTCGTCACAATACGCTAGTCACTACTCTTGAGAAACTGTGGTATCGTGTTGAAGCTGCATGGGCAGCTGTACCTGTACACGCCATCCAAGCTCTGTTTGACTCAATGCGCAGGCGTATCAAGGCCGTTATTACGGCCAGAGGTGGTGGTTCTGGGTACTGATTTCTCAGGATCTATGCAGCCAAACTGCGTGAAAATGTAATCACGTGTCAGTTGTAGTATAATATATTTGTCCAATGAATACCCGTTTATCATCTGCATTTCTTGTTGGTTTAGTAATTTTAATGGCCAGTAATGTATTTATACTCTACGAAAAAAAAGAAAAGAAAACAGACGCACTATGAGGGAGTTATCTGAATGAGACGAAAAACGGTGGATGTGATTTGCATGTACAGATGAACAAATGATTACAATTTCAAAAAAATTTGGACGAATTATTTAAGAGGAAGCGCTTCACAAACCGAGCAAGTCAGTAACGTTGTGGTCCACCTTTTGCCCTTAGGCAAGCAATTATTGGACTTGGCAGCGATTGACAGATCTTTTGGTTATCCTCTTGAGGGATATTTTGACGAATTCTGTCCTACCGGACTGTTAGATCGTCATTATCCCGAGCTGTTTGGAGGGCCCTACCCATAATGCTTCAAACGTTCTTGCTGGGCAAAGTAGGATTTGGCTAGCACGAAGACAAGCGGTAGAAACTCTTGTCCGTGTGTGGGTGGCCGTTATCTTGCTGAAATGCAAGTCCTGGATGGCTTGCAATGAAGAGCAACAAAACAGGACGTAGAATATCGTCGATGTACTGCTGTGTTGTAAGGGTGCCGCGGGCGACAACCAAAGCGGTGCTTCTATGAAAAGAAGTGGCACCCCAGATCATTACTTCTGGTTGTCGGGCAATATGGTGGGCGACAGTCATGTTGGTATCCCACCGGTATCCGGGGCGTCTCCAGACACGCCTTAGGCCTGGAACCTCATTGCGTAGAGTAGAATTGTCTTCAGTGATGAATCCCACTTCGAACTGAGACCCGTGACCAGCAAAGACATGCATGGAGACGCCCCAGGCAGCAATGGGATACCAACCTGACTGCTGCCTGCCATACGGTCGGGCAAGCAGGTGTGATGGCTTGCGGTGCCATTTCATTTCATAGCAGGACCTCTTTGGTTGCCATCTGCGGCACCATTACAGCACAGCAGGACGTCGGAGATATTCTACGCCTCGCTTTGTTGCCCTTCATGGCAAGCAACCCTGGGCTTACATTTCAGCAAGATGACGACCGCCCGCACACGGCGAGACTTTCTACTGCTTTCTGCGTGCCTACCAAACCGCACGTTTGTCAGCAATGTCACTGCACCTCCCCCAATTGAGAACGTTAGCAGCATTACAGGCAGGTTCCTCCAACCAGCCCGGGGTTTTTACGATCTAATGCCCAAGTAGACAGAATTTGCCAAGATATCCCTCAGGAGGACATCCAATATCTCTATGAACAATGCCAAGCCGAACAACTGCTTGCGTACGTGCCAGAGGTCAACCAACGCGTTACTGACATGCTCAAAAAAAAAAAAAAAAAAAGCTCTGAGCACTATGGGACTTAACTTCTGAGGTCATCAGTCCCCTAGAACTTAGAACTACTTAAACCTAACTAACCTAACGATAGCACACACATCCATGCCCGAGGCAGGATTCGAACCTGCGACCGTAGCGGTCGCGTGGTTCCAGACTGTAGCGCCTAGAACCGCTCGGCCACTCCGGTCGCCCTGACTTGCTCAGTTCATTAAGCTATTTCCCATAAGTAAATCATCCAATTTCTATGAAACTGTAGTCATTTATTTTTTTGTAAATGTACATCAAATCTACCGATTTCCGCCCCATTTGGACAATTCCTTCACGGTGTTTTGTGACGGCTCCCAAACCCAAGGTCCTCGACAGTACTTTTGGGGCAGCCACCACAAATTGTATAAAGCGTGGGTAGTGACCAGGATGCAGCTATGTCTGTCGGCCGAAAAATAATTAATGACAAGAATTGCGCCAGCTAGAATGAAGCGATAACTTATCTTTATTTCTGACGAAACGTGCACCAGCAATACAAGTCCAAGTAATATCGAAGAGTAATCCGTGTACTGAGCCTAGTCGAATACAATAGCAAATATTACACTGCAATTGCTCCGCTATAAACTCCACGAAAGGCTAGCAATAGACAATAGACTGTCAGTCTGGGGGCCAGCGCTCCTCCTTATATACAAAAGGCAGAGGGCGCTGCGGACCCTAGCTCAGCTATGACGCGACGTCTTCCGTCGGCGGTAACGCCCTGAGACGCCGACGGCCGTGACAGGAACTGTGGCCAGCGATGTCACGGTCAGGGCGCGAGTTGGTTGGTTGGTTGGTTGGGTCCGTGGATACTACACGGTGCGTCCTTTTTTTTTAATCTTATAGTGTATTTTTTCAGTATGTGCGATACGCCAGGACAGGTGGCAACCTTTTGTCTTGGCCTATCATTTCAGTTACCTTGAAAAATGGAAAGTAAGACCTACAGATCTACATGGGTCGTGTTTGGTGATCCAAGAAAGCGCTTTCGAAGCGGATCAAAATCCGAAAAGTACCAGTCTGAGCCAGTCTCAGTCAGTTGCAAATGTGCCGCAAGAACCGGTGACCTGCAGATTGATCGTCTACGTTTTTGGATGACTTCAGCTGAAGCTAGACTACAGTGGTGGCTATTAAAGCGTTAGACGATGCTGTTGCGAAACTAGTGTCTCAGTATGACCTTGGAGCGTTGGACGCAGGCACCATCGCAGCTGTTATGAATTACCGTGACTCTCAAAAGTAACCACCAGGCTAAGTTAGCCGAACGCTGCTGGCACGAGTCATCTGCTTAAATGGTGCAAGGCCGCACATTGTCTCCGGGCGTATCCTAGCCTGCCTGATCGTCAGATATAGATGCTCCCTCGACGGATGGCATGGCAGTATCGTACAGAGACTGCTACCAATGTGCTTGAATTGAGTAAACTCGAAAAGTTAAACACTAATAACACATCCATCGCGCCTTCATACGACGCTAAGTGTACAGTTTCTCACTACAGGTGGCATTCGAGAGAGTTTCATATTCGTTTCTGAGCGCTCACATTTATAAGTCGGTTTTCTATGATGTTCCTAAAGTCAGTTAATGCAAATGCCAGAATAGCGCGTTCGAAACGTTCACTACTGGTTTAATGTTCTTCTTTGTCCCATCCAAGTTCACGCTCGGTTTTTAATGGCCTGTATGTCGACCGGACCTTATACCCCAAACTTTATTCCCTCTCTCCTTACTTTGTTTCGTTATTCCGTACTTCCTGCCCTCCTACCCCTACGATACCTCTCCGCTGCGCCGCAAAATATGTGCACCATTCCATTAACGTGAATATATCGAGGTAGAACAATGGTGTTCATTTTTATCACTATGCAGGCTTGAGTCCCCGTTCGTATCGTTCAAATTTTGAGAAAGTGATGTATTTGTGTAAACGCGCTCTTGTTAAAATATCAGGAAGGAAGATTAGGGCTCAAAATCCCGTAGAAGGCGAGGTCATTAGAGACGGAGCACAATCTCGGATTACGGAAGGGTGGGGCAGGAAACCGGCCGAGTCCTTTTCTAAGGTTCTCATTATTTTTGTCATAATAACTGGAAAAAGCAACACGCAGAGTGAATCACCTAAAACTTTCACCGCAAATATTCCGGTAATGGAAAGTGCTATTGATGTGTGGTTTTCACCGAATGAACTGGTAGTCAGGGGCTCGTATTGTTAGCAAATAACCGGCCGCGGTGGTCTAGCGGTTCCAGGCGCGCAGTCCGGAACCGCGCGACTGCTGCGGTCGCAGGTTCGAACCCTGCCTCGGGCATGGATGGGTGTGATGTCCTTAGGTTAGTTAGGTTTAAGTAGTTCTAAGTTCTAGGGGACTGATGACCACAGATGTTAAGTCCCATAGTGCTCAGAGCCATTTGAACCATTTTTTTGTTAGCAAATACACAGATTGTAATACTTAGAAAGTATTTTTTGTGTAAACATACGTATTTTAAATGGAACAATGCCTATTGACATTAACAAAGTAAAAGCAGCGTTAATTATAATGTCAGTGCTGTTTGTTGTAGGATTCTAGTCCGAGTCGTTTACGGAATATCGTAATTTGAAAAGCTCCCACACCGATACTTGTACAATATCTGAGATAGTACACAGCAGAGAATAACATAAGCGCATACACTAGTTGTGAGGATTCTGACCAGTAACGAGACAACTGACCATGACAGGTTGTATTCAAAATGACGACCGGCAGCGTCAGTACACGCTTCCAGTCTGGTATGGAACGACTGCAGCACACGTTACTAGCATTTCAGCGGAGTTGTCCGACTAGGCTGCAGTAACACGTCGTTACATATCATCTGGTATAGTTGGTATGTTCCTGTAGACAGCATCTTTCCCCATAGAAGAAAGTCTATAGGCGTCATAACGGGGGAACGGGCCGGCCAAGGTACAGGTCCGCTGCGTCCAATACAATGGTTTGGAAACAATTCGTGAAGACATGCTGTAGTACTTCGTGCATATTCGGCTGGACAGCCATTGTGTTGGTACCACTGGTTCCTCCTAGACTGCAGAGGAACGTCTTCTAGCATCCGTGGAAGACGGTCTGTTACGAGGCTGCGACATTTGTGCTCGTTCAGTGTTCCGTTTATGAAAAAGGGGCCTGTAAACAACGGAGATTGTCAATAGACTTATATGGCATGACTCGGAAGTTTACCTGGCCATGATTGGTAGATGTGGCTTCATCACCAAACATGCGGAGACTTTCAGTCGCGCAACTATTTCGTCTTTTCCAGAAAGTCTGTACAATCATATATATAGATGAGCACACAGAGCGAGGCAACATTCTAGTTGCTCTGGCCGCCGACAGGAACCCGAAGAAACTATCTTCGTCCTTTCTTCCCTCCCATAGTTTATGAGTACGTGCGGACACGGACGACGTTTTGCTTGCAGTCTCTCTGTTCTCTGCAGTTGAAAACTTTGAAGCTTGCAAGCGGGCTGTTGTTAGGGACGAAAAAATCGATAGTGGATTGGTCATAAATGAAGTAGGAAAGAGACCAAAATTGTTCAATAATACTTTAAAAGATTATTAGGAAGCAAATTCGAAGAGTAAACTGTGGGGAGAAGTGTGTTTAAATGTGTTCAGTTCGATCTTGGGCAACTATCTAAAAAAAAAAAAATAAAAAAAAATAAAAAATAAAAATAAATAAATAAATAAAAAAAGAAAAAAAGATCAGTAGCTTTTAATTTTACGAACTTGTTTTTACATTTTTAACGTTGCTATTTTATGACACTTCTTAATGTGTAGCTCCAAGCGCTAATAGAAAGCACGGATGCTCAAATCGTTATAGGCACTGAAAGGTAGCTAAACCGGAGATAAGCTCAGCCGAAACTTTTGCGAAGAACCTAATGGTGTTCCGAAAGGATAGACTAAACACGGTTGCCGGTGGCGTGTTTGTTACTGTTAGAAGTAGTTTATCTTGTCGCGAAATTTAATTAGATAGTTCCTATGAGTTAGTATGAGCAGAGGTCATTGTTGGCAACCGGAATAAAATAATTATTGGATCCTTTTACCGACCTCCCAAAGCAGATGATACAGTTGCTGAAAGATTCAAACAAAACTTGTGTTTGATTTCAAACACGTACCCGACTCATACGATAATAGTTGGTGGTGACTAATTTACCCTCGATATGTTGGTGAAAATACATGTTTAATTCCGGAGGTACGCATAAAATATCATCCGAAATTGTGCTAAATGCATTCTCTGAAAATTATTTCGAGCAGTTACTTCATGAGACCACGCGAATAGTAAACGGTTGTGAAAACACACTTGACCTCTTAGTAACAAATAATCCTGAGTTAATAACGAGCCTCAAAACCAATTCAGGGATTAGTTAACACAGGGTTATCGTAGCGTGATTGAATATTGTAACCCTAAATCCTCCAAAAATAAGTGAAAAATGTATCTATTAAAAAAAAGCACTCCGTCTTCAGGCCACGAGTGGCCTACCGGGACCATCCGACCGCCGTGTCATCCTAAAAGGAGCATGCGGATAGGAGGGGCGTGGAGTCAGCACCGCTCTCCCGGTCGTTATGATGGTATTCTTGACCGAAGCCGCTACTATTCGGTCGAGTAGCTCCTCAATTGGCATCACGAGGGTGAGTGCACCCCGAAAAATGGCAACAGCGCATGGTGGTTGGATGGTCACCCATCCAAGTGCCGGCCACGCCCAACAGCGCTTAACTTCGGTGATCTCACGGTAACCGGTGTATCCACTGCGGCAAGGCCGTTGCCTATCTATAAAATAAAAAATAAAATAAAAAAATTTCAACTTGACACCTTCCACAGAGACAATCTCCACTCCTTCAAATTAATAATATAAGTGTATACCAGATGTGGCTTGAATTCAAAGAAATGGTATCGGCAGCAATTGACAGATTTTTATCACATAAATTAACAAACGACGAATCTGATCCTCCTTGGTACACAAAACGGGTCAGAACACTGTTGCAGAAACAACGGCATCCGCGCAACCGCTACGGTCGCAGGTTCGAATGCTGCCTTGGGCATGGATGTGTGTGATGTCCTTAGGTTAGTTAGATGTAAGTAGTTCTAAGTTCCAGGGGACTGATGACCTCAGATGTTAAGTCCCGTAGTGCTCAGAGCCATTTGAGACAGACGAAAAATCGCCAAGATTGGCGATATTTTACAGAAGCTCTAAATTTAGCGCGGACTTCAATGTGAGATTCTTGTAATAGTTTCCACCAATGAAACTGTCTCGAAGCCTGGCAGAAAATCCAAAGAGATTCTGGTCGTATGTGAAGTATGTTAGCGGCAAGAAACAATCAATGACTTCTGTGCGCGATAGAAATGGAGATACTATCTAAGATAGTGCTGCCAAAGCAGAGTTACTAAACACAGGCTTTCGAAATGCTTTCACAAAGGAAGACGAAGTAAATATTCCAGAATTCGAATCAAAAACAGCTGCCAACATGAGTAACGTAGAAGTAAATTTCCTCGGAATAGTGAAACAACTTAAATCACTTAATAAAGGCAATCAGTCCAACTGTATACCAATTAGGTTCCTTTCAGAGTATGCAGATGCTTTAGCTCCATACTTAACAATCATATACAACCGTTTGCTCGACGAAAGATCCGTACTCAAAGACCGGAAAGTGCACAGGTGACACCAATATTCAAGAAAGATAGTAGGAGTAATTCACTAAATTACAGGCCCATAACGCTAACGTCGATATGCAGCAGTATTTTGGAACATATATTGGGTTCGAACATTATGAATTACCTCGAAGAAAACATTCTACTAACACACAGTCACCATGGATTTAGAAAACATCGTTCTTGTGAAACCCAACTAGCTCTTTATTCACATGAAGTGTTGAGTGCTATTGACAAGGGATTTCAGATTGATTCCGTATTTCTGGATTTCCAGAAGGGTCTTGACACTGTACCACACAAGCGGCTTGTACTGAAATCGCGTGCATATGAAATATCGACTCAGTTATGTGACTGGATTTGTAATTTCCTGTCAGAGAGTTCGTAATACGTAGTAACTGACGGAAAGTCATCGGTTAAAACAGAAGTGATTTCTGACGTTCCCCAAGGTAATGTTATAGTCCCTTTGCTGTTTCTTTTCTATATAAACGATTTGAGAGTCAATCTGAGCAGCTGTCTTCGGTTGTTTGCAGATGACGCTGTTGTTTATCGACTAATAAAGTCATCAGAAGATCAAAACAAATTGCAAAACGATTTAGGAAAGATATCTGAATGGTGCGAAAATTGGCAGTTGACCTTAAATAACGGAAAGTGTGAGGTCATCTGCATGAGTGCTAAAAGGAATCCGTTAAACTTCGCTTACACGATAAATCAGTCAAATCTAAAGGCCGTAAACTCAATTAAATACCTAGGAATTACAACTACGAACAACTTAAATTGGAAGGAACATACAGAAAATGTTGTGGGGAAGGCTAACTAAAGACTGCGTTTTATTGGCAAGACGCTTGTCCGTCCTTTTTTGGAGTACTTTCGCACGGTGTTTTATCCTTACCAGATAGGATTGACGGAGTACATCGAGGAAGTTCAAAGAAGAGCAGCACGTTTTGTATTATCGCGAAATATGTGAGTGAGTGTCACTGAAATGATACAGGATTTGGGCAGGACGTCATTAAAATAAAGGCGTTTTTCGTTGCGAGGGAATCTTCTCATGGAATTCCATTCACCAACTTTCTCCTCCGAATGCGGAAATATTTGGTTGACACCGACCTACACTGGGAGAAACGATCACCACGATAATATAAGGGAAATCAGAGCTCGTACGGAAAGATATAGGTGTTGGTTCTTTCCGCGCTTATACGGGACTAGAATAATAGAGAATTGTGAAGGTGGTTCGATGAACCCTCTGCCAGGCACTTACATGTGATCTGCAGAGTATCCATGTAGATGTAGTATTGGTAGAATAAGTAAGTATTATAATGTTGTTGAGTCGTCGTGAAATCGGAGACCATTTTACTGCCACGAAACAGACCTTCCAGGGGACGTAAAATAGGTTGAAAAATAATTGCGTATTTTGACAGCAGAGACAGTTCTAGCCTGGGATCCAGTGTCTATTCATAAGCTATCTCTGTAAAGTTGATTCCATCTCTCCTGCGGACGAAACTCTAGATCACCTAATATATTTTGGTTATCGTATCACTGAAATCGATTCTAACAGAAAGAGGTCTGCGGAAAATACGTCATTTGTTCGTCAGCATTCCAGACGTATATTCAATCCAATGAAGAGCTGTTGTATGCCTAGAGTTGTAAATTATCTTTAATGCAGTAAGCGTTCTTTTATTAAATGGGTGCAAAATATGCCTAGATACTTTGAAATTGGATTGTTCGAGTAGGTTTTTGCGTCTATAGCACCAATAATGTTAGGAAAATGGGTGTTTTTATAGAATTGTTGAGCAGTGTACAACTATTCGTCTTCACATTTCTCTGGCATAACAATAGGCTGCAAAATATTCCATATTTCAGTGCATGTTACTTTCACTATTTTGCGGATTGTGGTGGCACCAATCAAGTAGTTGTATGAAAGATCGTTGAATCTTGATCCGGTTGTTAGATACCTGAAAAAGTTGCAATACTTCATGAATTAGCCTAAATGATTTAAAGTAACAAAATTTTAGATAGTTTTATCTTTATTCCATGAAAATAAAATCTACTGAAATGTGAAGTGTTTTAATGCATTTTTCCCTAGGAGCGCTGGTACAACGAAAATGAAAAAAAAATGTAAGGACATGCTTTGTGAGAGAATTGCGTGAACAAGAATCAGTGAAGTCAGGGCAACCAGCGGAAAAGTGTTGAAAGTACAAATTTTACGATAAACTTTTGTTTCTTCTACAAAGCGTGCACGTACGTGAAACAAGTGGAAATGCCGAACGAGTCCTAAGGGATGAGGAACACAAGGAAATAATGTTCAAAGGCCACCTGTCGTTTGTTCTCCACATTCCTTCTCCAATCCAAATAAGAAGAAGAGTTATGAGGTACGTCTACTCGATGTACTTCCGGGGGAAAGAAACTTCATCGCACATGAATGACCCTGAAACATGTTTTGCATTGTCTCTTGTGTCTATGCAGACAGCACTACCGACTCACCGACAGATCGATGCACAAATTGAAATGCTTCAGGTAATAAGACATTTCCAGAGACCATGTCCACTAAATGACACACATGATAGTTTTAGTGGTAACGTTGGGTATTCAAATTTCTCCACCCCTGTGTGTCACCAAGCGAGGTGGTGCAGTGGTTAGGACGGTGGACTCGTATTCGGGAGGACGACGGTTCAAACCCGAGTCCGGGCATGCAGATTTAGGTTTTCAGTGATTTCCCTAAATCGCTCCAGGCAAATGCCGGGAGGGCTCCTTTGAAAGGGCACGGCTGACTTCCTTCCCCATCCTTACGTAACCCGATGGGACCGATGATCTCGTTGTTTGGTCCCCTTTCCCAAACCAACCAACCCTGTGCGTCTGTTGACTGGTACGTCTATGTCTAAGAGTCAACCCACGACTGGGAACAGCTCATGCACCGCCCTTACTTTTCATCAAGATTGCAGCAGTGTACAGTCATACGCATCTCATTTTTATGTGCTTTCAGATGGGTTAGAAACCATGTACGATGTCACTGCGCACAACAATACCTGCACTCATCATCTGCCTTGAGCACCCCACAAACCACCACCACGACCACGACCACGCTCTGCCGTTTTCAGTCTGTTGCTTTGGATATATTTATACAAAATGAAACGATTACTTTTGTTCACTGGTGTTCTTGAATAATAAATAATAATAAACTAAATAAAAATAGTATAATTTTATGCAACCTAGCATAATGTAACACCGAGCCTCACTTCCGGTGAAATCACCTGTCGCGTATTTGTATTTTGGTAGGTGATGGCACGTCCCAGAATTGTGACTAACACGTCAAATGATGTTACACTCATGCGGAAATAACTGAAGAATTTCTCTGGGTAGCGTCTTAGCTCTTTAGACATAAGCGGGTGTATCCAATACTTCCTTTTCCGTTGATTTTTCCCGTTTTGCATTATAGGAGCACAAACCACTGTAACCTCAAAAGAAAAATCCAGCTAAAAAACGTGCACTTGTCGACTCCGCTACAAAAACCCGTGAAAATGAGTCTGCTGCCAGGAAACAGTTGCTCATCGTGTGCGAGCTCTCAAAAACAGAAGTAACTGGAATGCTACATAAATGCAATAGTTGCGGAACAAATATTTTCCCGTGTGCGCCCGCCCACGGTCGATGTCGCCTGTTCCGTCTCTGCAGACGGAACGTATCGACACTCCACCCGCCGTCACCTTGGTTACCGACGACGTCTCCTCGGCTATCGTTGCTGGTCTTACGACTCACATAATAACAGTAAGTCCCCGGAGACGGCAGTTATCGTTTGTAGAACCTGTTGCCATTGGTTCGCTGTTAATAATCTTAATCAGAACTTTTTAGTAAACTACTATATACACTAGTAAATTCTGTTGCCATTATGCTAAGAATTATCTATCGAGTTCTTATATTTTGTATTACAATCACGCATGTACAGTACTTTTGTCGCGCTTCTCTTCACATTGTATCTGACTGGCTACTAGTGACGTCAGGCGAAAGGCGGGGGACGGAGTCTCGTCTACCCCGTAGCATCGTCACACTATCCAGCAGTTGACATCCATGTCTCGTACATACGGTCCCTGGGGTCTCTGGTCCGTGTCACCGCCTCCGCCTTCCACCTTTGGGTATATAATCAATTATTTGTTGGTGTTACTTTCAATTCTTGTTTAGACCTCCCTCTAAGTCTCTTAACTTACTCTTATTAAAGAGTACAGTGTGATGATGGTCTAAAAAAGATTGAAACCGGTCACCATTTTTAAATAAATGTGTTTATGCGATCAAGACTGCTCTTTAAATTTTTGTATTTAATAAATACTTTTCTAAGGCATTGTCCCGGAATTTGCCTTAGGGTATTTGGGGAAACCACAGAAAACGTAAATCTGTAAGGTCAGGCGGGGAATTGAAGCACCGCTGTCCTCAATACAATTCCAGTGTCTTACCACTGCAGCACTTCCCTCGGTGTGACAGTATAACATCAAGTAAGTTACAATGCAAGTCACATCTACACTAGTTGCTTTGGCATTGGTACTCTGACACTCTTCACCGGGAATGACGCCCTCTGCTACTCCAAACGTTTCTAATCTACAATTTGAGACATACGCATCGAAAGCATTGCTTGTTTTGCTTCCTGACCTTGCTGATCCACTGCGATATTTTCTCCGAAATAATAAAGTGAGTTAACAGCTACACATTCCTGGCTTTAATGCTTTTCTGTGCGCGAATCCCTTGATTGTTAGTTTAATTCCATCCAAAGAAACTAAGACCTCACCGTAACAAAGGCTGTAACGCTGCTTTGTATAAGACGTAGCAACAGTTTGCACCTCCCCCTTCTTAGTGTCAGCGAACGAGGTGGCGCAGTGAGGAGATGCTGGAATCGCATTGGGGATGACCCCCGTCTGGCCTCCCAGACTTGAGTTTTCTGTATTTTTCCTGAGTAGATTAAGATAAATACTGCGGTGGTTCCTTTGCAACGGCATAACCAATGTCCTTCCCCACCATTCCCCAATCCAAACTTGTGCTCCGTCTCTAATGACTTCGACGCCGACGTGCTTTAATCCTGAGGGGCCGATGACGTCAGTAGTTTGGTCCCATTAGATCTTACCAAAAATTTCCAAAATTTCCAGTTTCCTTTAATCCTGATGTTCCTTTCTTTTTCCTTTTCAGGGTGGAATGCAGAATTTGTTTAAACACGTACAGAATTGATCATTTTTAGTCACGCCCTCATTGATGTAAATCTAACAAATTTTAAAACATAAAACTCACTGTACTGAAATTACTATTTGACTGTTCAGTATTAGAAACATGCTGTCTTGTTATTTATGAAAAACAATATCCTGTAATTTTTAACCAGGCTGTCCGATACAAAGTGTCGATTAATTGTGGAAACTTCCATAAATTGCTGCTCAGTATTTTCATTTTTCTCATTGTGTACTTTTAAGTCGTGAATACCACAAGGAGACCTGAATGAATATATTTCTTCAAATGTATTCAAAGACGTAATCAGAACATGATGGGGGAAGTGCACGAAATAGGAACCATCGGTAGGTTGTATACCTGCGCTAAAACGTATGCTCATAGCAACGAGATAAAGTGTGAACTATCAATCGCCAGTGGTTTTGTACAGCCTTTATACCTCTATAATTCTTTTTAGCTGTAATGTAAAAATTTCCCCAATAAGTTCAAGTACTTCTGACGAAGATAACTTTACACTTGTTGAAACCGTGATCAAGGATTGTTAATAAACATTTATTCCTGCAATTAGTTGGCTGATTTCCTCAAATCATTCAATTCCTTAGTTGATTAGGTTTACTCATTTTGCTTTTGTGGCAAATATATAGCTACAGAATATAAGTGCGTGAATATTGTTAAATAATACTGAGCGTGTATGTTCGTGAGGTTGACGTATTACGTACCGTGCTCACATTACCCACCTATTTTTCGCATAGAATGACATATGTTCTCGAACAAAAGTCAGAACACGTTTGGCAGATGTGCCCACATTCCCCGTCCTATCACCTTCAAGTGACAGATAACCGGTGCGAGCGAAATTTAAAAGCTACACTGAGGCACCAAAGAAACTGGTATAGGTATGCGTATTCAAATACAGGGATACGTAGACAGGCAGAATACGGCGCAGCAGTTGGCAACGCCTATATAAGACAACAAGTGTCTGTCACAGTTGTTAGATCGGTTACTGCTGGTACAATGGCGGGTTATCAAGATTTAAGTGAGCTTGAACGTGGCGTTATAGTCGGCGCACGAGCGATGGGACACGGCATCTTCGAGTCAGCGATGAAATGGGGATTTGTATTTTCCCGTACGACCATTTCACGAGTGTACCGTGAATATCAGGGGATCCTGTAAAACATCAAATCTCCGACATCGCTGCGGCCGGAAAAAGATCCTGCAAAAACGGGAACAACGAAGACTGAAGAGAATCGTTCCATGTGACGGAAGGGCAACCCTTCCGCAAATTGCTGCATAGTTCAATGCTGAGCCATCAAAAAGTGTCAGCGTGCGAACCATTCAACAAAACATAATCGATATGGGCTTTCATAGCTGAAGTCCCACTCATGTACCCTTGATGACTGCACAATACAAAGCTTTAAACCTCGCATGTGCACAGCAGCACCGACATTGGACTGTTGAAGACTAGAAACATGTTGCCTGGTCAGACAAGTCTCGTTTCAAATTGTATTGAGCACATGGACGTGTACGGGTATGGAGACAACCTCATGAATCCATGGACCCTGCATATTAGCAGGGGACTGTTCAAGCTGGTGGAGGCTCTGTAATGTTGTTGGGCGTGTGCGGTTGGAGTGATATGGGACCCTGATACATCTAGATACGACTTTGACTGGTGAAACGTACGTAAGTATCGTGTCTGATCGTCTGCGTCCCTTCGTGTCCATTGTGCGTTCCGACAGACTTGGGCAGTTCCAGGAGGACAATGTGACACCCCACACGTCCAGAATTGCTACAAAGTGGCTCCAGGAACACACTTTTGTGCTTAAACACTTCCGCTGGCCACCAAACTCCCCAGACATGAACATTATTGAGCATATCTGAAAAATGGTTCAAATGGTTCTGAGCACTATGGGACTTAACATCTGAGGTCATCAGTCCCCTAGAACTTAGAACTACTTAAACCTAACTAACCTAAGGACATCACACACACCCATGCCCGAGGCAGGATTAGAACCTGCGACCGTAGCGGTCGCGCGTTTCCAGACTGAAGCGCCTAGAACCGCTCGGCCACACGGCCGGCGAGCATATCTGAGATGCCTTGCAACGTGCTGTTTAGAATACATCTCCACTCCTCGTACTGTTACGGATTTATGGGTAGACCTGCAGGGTTCATGGTGTCAGTTGCCTCCAGTACTATTTCAGACATTAGTTGAGTCCATGCCACGTCGTGTTGCGGCACTTCTGCGTACTCGCGGAGACCCTATACGATATTAGGCAGGTGTACCAGTTACTTTGGCTCTTCAGTGTATATATCAAAAAGGCCATAAGTGCGTACTATCAGAATTATGGCCCTAATTTTAACGCGGGATCGTTTTTTCTCCTTAAATATGTGGCCGAGATAGTAATGTTTCCTGTAAGTATCTACGGCCGGGAGGTTTGTTTGGAGTAGCTGTAATCTTTACTACCATACAGAGTGCTCATAAACAGTCTGAAAAGCTTGTAAGCGTGTTGCAGTGTAGGTTGTGTTGAGAAGTAAATGTTAAGTAAAAAATTTATACGTTGCTACCAGTACGAGTTAATTAGCATTAAAATTTGCCATTCAGACCTTTTCACGCGCAAATTCAAGCGGCCTGCCAGTTTCGGCGTCCCCAAACATGTCCTTCGTTTGGGTTCTTGAAATCGAACAAGAGAGCGATACAAACATTGGACCTGGGACAGTATTGAGGACCGAACCCGAGCCAAAGGCTGAGCAGTCTCGTTCGCTATCATCTACGACATGAGGAAAACTAACAGTAAGTGTGTCTGCAGGCCACTCGAATTCGTGCGGGCAACTGTCTAATAAAATAACTTCAGTGTTAATTAACTCGAAAACGGCGCAACGTATCGAATGTTTCTTAACAATTATGTATCACCGCTATCTGCCCTGCAACGCCCATACAAATTTTTGAGACTGTTTCTGACCACCCTTATAAAGACGAAGTCCTTCAACGTTGTTATCAAAAATCTCCTAAAGTACTTTACCTATTCACTTCACATTTTTGCACGATAGCTGTAATAAACTTTCGGAGGGGCATAGGCCATATATTTTAGTACATATTTTTAGTATCTGAAGGGGAAACGTTTGCAGAAAAGCTCAAGGGCGTGACCGATGTACTTCAATAATTATACGATGCTCGAATAAAAATTTATACCGACGTAGGCAATATATTTTTTTAAAGAAACAATTTACAGGTTTTCTGTTAAAATCAACTGCAAGAAAAAAGCCTAACTTTTTCACAGTCAGTTTTAACTATGATAGGAGGGCATTCAATCCATTAGAGAAACGGTTTACCTCAAACATATTCTTCCTCTTTATATATAATTTTAAACAAAAATTGTATATACAACAAAGTGTTGTGTTGTTTTCTTCCTCGCAGTAGGTTTTAGCAGAAAATAGGAAAGTAGTTTTTATGGCTCACTGGTTCATGATCAAAATTCTACAAAGGACTGTCAATCGTCAGAAACCCTCTAATCCTTCCCGTTCGCAGATGAAAACTATGAAGAATACTGTCATGGAAGCTACTATCCCTATAGATCCAGCAGCTGCAGAGATCTTTGTCACATCTCGTATACGAACCATTTTCCCATTCATTGTAAACGACTTCAACACCCCAGTCAAGGTTTCATTTGCAATAACAATGAACAAGGCTCTAGGTCAGAGAGAGGGTGGATGAGGAGCTGGATAGGGGGGAGGGGGAGGAAATGGACAGAGAGAGAACTTCCAAGGTGAAGGTGAGAGCCACATCTGACTTGTAATTCGCTTATCGTATTTCGGGACTGTTGTTTCTGTCGTCACAACAGCATATCTTAATCCACTGAATAATTTTTGGAAATATTTGCAAATTACTTTAACTAATGAGCACTTGTGCGGCAGGTGATGTAATTACAGGATTGAGTGAATCGTTCGCTCTGCTGCGCCAGTGTGAGCTGTTTAGAAACTTCCTAGGAGATTGAAAGTGTTATGGACCGAGACTTTTGCCCGGAACCTGGACTTTCGCGGCCCATGCTCTTACTGACTGAGCTATCCAGGTACGATTGAAGACCAGTCTTCACAGATTCACTTCTGCCACTGCATCTTTCCTACTTCCATTTCACCTAAGTTTTGGTCAAGCCATTTCTCCATAATACACGGTGTCCCAAGGGGAATGGTCAATGAATATTCCAGGGTATGACAGGAACGGTTATTCGAAGCAAAAAAATCTGGTAAACATGGACACTAAAATGAATACCTTCGGAGCTATGAGCACTACTTCGTTGAAGCTACTGTGAAAAATCTCTTCTACCAAAAAAGTGCTCATCACTCTTAAGGTATGCACTTTGTTTACCAGAAATTTATGTTTTGGGCGTTACTACCACCTCTCAAAATTGGAAAGCAAAGAGCTTGCAGCAGGAGAGATTTGTTTCTCAGTATCGAAGACGAATATGAAGACCTCATAGCTCTTAAGGTATGCATTTTAGAACCCAGTTTTCTAGACCTTTTTGCTTGGAATCATTCCTGCCATATCCCTGAATATTGACCATTTCTCCTGGGAGCCACAGTACAATTTGTCCAGGAGTAGTAGTCCACCAAGGTATATACGTAGATGACAAAAGTCTCCTGTGAGACAAAGCGTAGTGCAGCAACTCGACTTGGCATGGATCAACAAATCTCTGGATGACCCGTGCAGAAATATAGAGCGTGCTGCCTCTGTAGCCGTCCATAATTGCCAAAGTGTTGCCGGTGCAAGATTTTTGTCCTATAGATGTTCGATGTGATTCATGTCAGGCGATCTGAGTGGCCAAATCATTCGCTTGAATTGTCCAGAATGTTCTTCGGACCAGTCGCGAATAGTTGTGGCTCGGTGACATGACGCATTGTCATCCATAAAAATACCATCGTTGCTTGGGAACATGAAGCCCATGAATGGCTGCAAATGGTCCCCAAACAGTCGAACGTAATGATCGGTACAGTTGGACCATAGAGCAGCGTCCACTCCATGTAAGCACAGTCCACACAATTATGGAGCCACCACCAACTTGTACAGTGCCTTGTTGACAAATTGGGTCCACCGGCCTGTGTGGCCGTGCGGTTCTAGGCGCTTCAGTTCGGAACCGCGTGACCGCTACGGTCGCAGGTTCGAATCCTGCCTTGGGTATGGATGTGTGTGACGTCCTTAGGTTAGTTAGGTTTAAGTAGTTCTAAGTTCTAGGGGACTGATGACCTCAGATGTTGAGTCCCATAGTGCTCAGAGCCATTTGAACCATTTTGAACAAATTGGGTCCGTGGCTTCGTGGGGTCTGCTCCATACTCGAATCCTACCATCAGCTCTTATCATCTGAAATCTGGAATCATCTGACTGGCCCACGGTTTCCCAGTCATCTAGGGTCCAACCACCAGAATCACGAGCCTAGGAGAGGTGCTGCAGGCGACGTCATGCTGTTAGCAAAGGCACTCACAGAGGTCGTCTGCTGCCATAACCCATTGGCGCCAAATTTCGTCACACTGTCCTAACGGATACGTTCGTCATACGTTCCACAATGATTTCTGCGGTTATTTCACGCAGTGCTGCTTGCCTGTTAGCACTGACAACTCTACGCAAACGCTGCTGCTTTCGGTCGTCAAGTGAACTCCTTCGGCCTCTGCGTCGTCCGTGGTGAGAGGTAACGCCTGAAATTTGGTATTGCCGGCACACTCTTGCCACTGTGGATCTCTGAACACTGAATTCCGTAACGATTTCCGAAATGGCGTGTCCCATGAGTCTAGCTCCAACTACATTCTGCGTTCAAAGTCTGTTAAATCACGTCCTGCAGCTATAATCACGTCGGATACCTTTTACATGAATCACTTGAGTACAAATGACAGCTCCGCCAATGTACTGCCCTTTTATACCTTATATACGCGATACTACCGCCAACTGTATATGCGTATGTCGCTTTCCCATGACTTATCACCTCATTGTAGAAGAGAGCTTTTGTGAAGTTTGGAAATTAGGAGAGATATATTGCCGGAAGTGAGGGTGTGAGGGAGGGTCGTAAGTCGTGCCTAGATAATTCAACCGCTAAGAAGATTCCCACGGAAGTAAAGGTTCCGGGTTTGAGTCCCAACCCGTCGCAAAGTTTTAATTTGCCAGGACGTTTCAGTTAGAATAACGGCGCAATAAAACCGCATCATATTTACGTCAATGAAATCAAACTGACACACCAGTGCTTAATTGATGACAAAGTCATAACACTCATTTAATAAACCGATTCAGCCAGTGCCCAACCTGAAGTAGGCGGAAAACGTTACATGTATTACGCAAATGAACACACACGTGCGGTAAACCGACTGCGACATTGGAAAGATAGAAGCGAGCAGTTAGTTATCAAATGGCGTGCACTTGTACATCGTTTTGAACGAGGTGTCACACTGGTAAGACACTCTATTCCTATTAGGGAAGATAGCGGTTCAAATGTTCGTCCGACCACCACAAAAGAAGAACTACGTCGTTTGGTGCCTTTTCAGGGTGGTGGGGGAGGGCAAAGGTGGTGGCGGCGGGGCAGTGGTTCCAATGCTTCCGAAAGACACTGCAAACAACACTATTCAAAATGGTTCAAATGGCTCTGAGCACTATGGGATGAATCCAGGTTCTGTTTACAGCATCATGATGGTCGCATCCGTGTTTAGCGACATCACGGTGAACGCACATTGGAAGCGTGTATTCGTCATTGCCATACTGCCGTATCACCCGGCGTGATGGTATGGGGTGCAATTGGATACACGTCTCTGTCACCTCTTGTTCGCATTGACGGCACTTTGAACAGTGGACGTTAAATTTCAGATGTGTTGCGACCCGTGGCTCTGCCCTTCATTTGATCCCCACGAAACCCCACATTTCAGCAGGATAATGCATTACCGCATGTTGCAGGTCCTGTACGGGCCTTTCTGGAAACAGAAAATGTTCGACTGCTGCCCTGGCCAGCACATTCTCCAGATCTCTCACCAATTGAAAACGTCTGGTCGATGGTCAATGGTAGCAGAGCAACTGGCTCGTCACAATACGCCAGTCACTACTCTTGATGAACTGTGGTATCGTGTTGAAGCTGCATGGGCAGCTGTACCTGTACACGCCAGCCAAGCTCTGTTTGCCTCAATGCCCAGGCGTATCAAGGCTGTTATTACGGCCAGAGGTGGTTGTTCTGGCTACTGATTTCTCAGAATCTATGCACCCAAATTGCGTGAAAATGTAATCACATGTCAGTCGTAGTATAATATATTTGTCCAATGAATACCCGTTTATCATCTGCATTTATTCTTGGTGTAGCAATTTTAATGGCCAGTAGTGTATCTCTGTATTTGAATACGCATGCCTATACCAGTTTCTTTGGCGCTTCAGTGTAGTATCGCTACGAAATATGAGCCGTCGATACCCATCCCCGGTGACTATACACTACTGAGAAGTTCGAGAATTTTTTTTTTTTTTTTTTTTTTTTTTTTTTTTTTGCAGCAGCAGCAACATGAGTATTCAGTTATACGCTTCCTTCCTTTACTGTTCATGAACAAGAGCCAATATTTATTTTTGCAATGTCTTTCAATGAATACAGTCCACTGAGTTCGCATCCGCTAAATACATATCTCCCTGATTCATTGCCGGCCGGGGTGGCCGAGCGGTTCTACGCGCTACAGTCTGGAACCGCATGCCGCTACGGTCGCAGGTTCGAATCCTGCCTCGGGCATGGATGTGTGTGATGTCCTTAGGTTAGTTAGGTTTAAGTAGTTCTAAGTTCTAGGGGACTGATGACCTCAGATGTGAAGTCCCATAGTGCTCAGAGCCATTTGAACCATTTGAACCTGATTCATTTTAATTTGTTTACCAGAATGGAGAAAAAAGACCAACTTCTACACTATGCAACCGATCTCAAGAGACTGCCCATTAGAAAATTATATGTGCAGTTTATTTACAGACTTTTAAGAAAATTATTGTCATATAATTTATGAGTTATATGTATTAGTAAAGAAACCTTCTTATCAGGGCCTTCTTTCTGTTTGTTACAGAGAAAAATATGACTGGACAACAGTGTACTTTGTCGCGCGGAAATTGTGTGGGAGATGTGGACAAAATGACGAATCTAAAGGTAAGATGATGTTGTACCTTTTTTATGTACGAGTGTAACATCTCAGTATCATACCAAAGGATAGATTGAAAGATTGCGAGAATAAGCCCAGTGTTTGCTTACTGTCAGCCATTGTAACTCTTCTTTACGATATTAATATATTATTGATAGTATTAATGACCAATAGTTCTTCCGTAAGATCAGAACTTCTAAGTAATGTTTTAAATTTGTATTGCTCTTATCGATAACCAACATATAATTAATTGCAATTTCCTGGTATTTATATTTATTTTTTACCGTTTATTTACACATTTTAAGTATAATTGTTGGAGGATGTATTACTTGAAATAATAGTGCATTTCATGTTATATTAGTTCCACACTTTCTTGCCTTTGCTCAAAGTTTTGGAGCATCCTTCTATACCGATAATATATTGATCCCTGTCCTTACCATCCGTTCCTTCGCTCCCCGAGAGACACCATTTGATTATTCCCTGTTATTATTTACTGATGTTCTCTTCTACAATATGGCTAGTAGTTCCTACATTTTGTGTTAGGACGAATTGATTTTAATCTTCTCGTGTTGGGTGTGACTTGTTGGTGATGTCTGTGAATTTTGAATGGTTTGTCTGTGTAAATTATTTTATATGATCGGCCTTTACCGTAGTCATAGTATCCAATATCACAAACCTAGATCACAACTATGATCACATGATGTCTGTTAATCCACTTATCTCTGTTTATGTAGTTATGTTTCACGTTTTGACACATAGTGTAATCATACAGGAGATGTTAAAAAAAGTAAAAAAAGAAAAGTAAGGAACTCATCCGTGTCTTACTGGCCCTTTGTTTACCGGGACAGCGTACTCTTATGGCGCAGGGTTAAGGAAAATATTCCTTAGAGCTGGTTGGTTGACTTTTTTTTGTGATTTGGGGGGTGGGGGGGTGGGGGGAGGGGAAGGGATCAAACAGGGAGGTCGTCGGTTCCATCGAATTAGGGAAGGATGTGGAAGGAAGTTGGCCTTGCCCTTTCAGAGGAACCATTCCGGCATTTGCCTCAAGCGTTTCAGGGAAATCGCTGAAAACGTAAATCAGGATGGCCGGACGCGGGTTTGAACCTCGTCCTCCGAATACGGGTCCATTATCCTAATCACTCCGGCAACTCGCTCGGTTTCCTAAGAGTAAGAGTTTCACCCTGCTTTTATAGAGAGTGCACATTAATAACACTAACGAAGTGTAGGGACTGATTTCTGAATGGAAATGGAGGAAAATAGGTCTTATGAAGATGTATCCGGAAATGGATGTTGTGTGTGCAATGACAACAAATCGTCTCGGAACAGAGCACAGAGGTGCATCGCATCCACGTCACAAACAATGCTCAAAGTGGCCTCCATGGGATGCAGTGCACGCGTTCACGTGTCGCATTATGTATTGCCGTACTCTTTCACACGTTACGGTTTCTCTCCGAATCGCGTCACAGGAGTAAAACCCGGTCCTCCAGATCCGGTGTACGCACAATCACTGCACGTTCGTCTGTCTGAAAAGACACATGATCACACAAACGCCCACAATGGGCGTGAAATGTTGTGTGATGTCTTTGGTGTCTGTGAGGGTACTTATTTGGTATAGCCGTGCTGCCTTTCGAACGTTTCCATCTGCTTGGCCATACACCATCTTGCCTTGTTCCCGACTTGAGTACCAAACCATTGTGCCACTTACACTACGCTGCGTCAATCACACAGCCTACAAATATACACTACTGGCCATCAAAATTTGCTACACCAAGAAGAAATGCAGATGATAAACGGGTATTCATTGGACAAATATATTATACTAGAACTGACATGTGATTACATTTTCACGCAATTTGGCTGCATAGATCCTGAGAAATCAGTACCCAGAACAACCACCTCTGGTCATAATAACGGCCTCGATAAGCCTGGGCATTGAGTCAAACAGAGCTTGGATAGAGTGTACAGGTACAGCTGCCCATGCAGCTTCAACGCGATACCACAGTTCATGAAGAGTAGTGACTGGCGTATTGTGACGAGCCAGTTGCTCGGCCACCATTGACCAGACGTTTTCAATTGGTGAGAGATCTGGAGAATGTACTGACCAGGGCAGCAGTCGAACATTTTCTGTATCCAGAAAGGCCCGTACAGGACCTGCAACATGCGGTAATGCATTATCCTGCTGAAATGTAGGGTTTCGCAGTGATCGAATGAAGGGTAGAGCCACGGGTCGTGACACATCTGAAATGTAATGTCCACTGTTCATAGTGCCGTCAATGCGAACAAGAGGTGACCGAGACGTGTAGCCAATGGCACACCGTCTCATCACGCCGGGTGATACACCAGTATGTCGATGACGAATACACGCTTCCAATGTGCGTTCACCGCGATGTCGCCAAACACGGATGCGACCATCATGATGCTGTAAACAGAACCTGGATTCATCCGAAAAAATGACGTTTTGCCATTCGTGCATCCTGGTTCGTCGTCGAGTACACCATCGCAGGCGCTCCTGGCTGTGATGCAGCGTCAAGGGTAACCGCAGCCATGGTCTCCGAGCTGATAGTCCATGCTGCTGCAAACGTCGTCGAACTGTTCGTGCAGATGGTTGTTGTCTTGCAAACGTCCCCATCTGTTGACTCAGGGATCGACACGTGGCTGCACGATCCATTACAGCCATGCGGATAAGATGCCTGTCATCTCCACTGCTAGTGATACGAGGCAGTTGGGATCCAGCACGGCGTTCCGTATTACCCTCCTGAACCCACCGATTCCATATTCTGCTAACAGTCATTGGATCTCGACCAACGCGAGCAGCAATGTCGCGATGCGATAAACCGCAATCACGATAGGCTACAATCCGACCTTTATCAAAGTCGGAAACGTGATGGTACGCATTTCTCCTCCTTACACGAGGCATCACAACAACCTTTCACCAGGCAACGCCGGTCAACTGCTATTTGTGTATGAGAAATCGGTTGCAAACGTTCCTCATGTCAGCACGTTGTAGGTGCACCAGCGGTGCCAACCTTGTGTGAATGGTCTGAAAAGGTAATCATTTGCATATCACAGCATCTTCTTCCTGTCGGTTAAATTTCGCGTCTGTAGCACATCACCTTCGTGGAGTAGCAATTTTAATGGCCAGTAATGTACAAGGAACGAACGGCACGTATTCAAAGAAACTCTTGTTCGTCAGCGCCATTTACCGTGGCAACGGTATATTTCTAGACACATGTTCGTAGGACTTTTTTTTCCTCGATTTCCAGTCAGGAATCCGTCCCTGCAGTTTGTCGATTTTATTAATGTTCATCCTGTATACCTGACATGTAACAAAAACGTGTCGTCGAACTATGTCCTGTATATGCCTTGAAATTCTTTCTCATATGAAAGTAATTTAATACACAGAATCAATATTGTGGCCAATTGTCTCCACTGTCAGTATCTCGTGTCCATTCCTTCATACGAATTCATCACTTGACCAACATCTGTTTGAGCCATGTTACCATTTTTATCTCATATACGCAGCCTGCAGACACGTAGCAACTAAATGGCTACACTCAATTAGTGTCACGCTAAACCTGTGCGCAGACTAATGAAACGCGTGGATGTTCGGTTTTGACGTCAAGGACAGAGTCGCATTCTTTGAAACTGAATAGATCATCTGTCACAGCATATGGTGGAAAACGTGTTTTATGCTGCAATGATGGGAATCAAAGGGAAAAGACGTTACAGGAATAACTTCGTAATAGTGGTCCAACAGTAATCGAAATACATTGTTCGTTAATGAGAATACATTTTCACTGGAAGTCTGTTTCTGTTTTTATTGAATTGTATACCAAAATTACAATAATGGCTTCCGAGAACGAGTTAACTAAGGTGAAAATCGTACAGTACACAAGAAACAGCTTTAGTCTTAGTTATTCCCACAAGCCGCAGTATAAACTATCAGTAGGAGTCAAATGTTTGACATTCACGACACGTGGCTGACGAGCAAACTTTGGTTACTGCTGTTGCTGGAATCATCCAATTCACACTTACAGGGGTTGGACAAAAATATGGGAACACTAAAAAGACAGCACATTACCATGACTATCACTGTGTAGGGAACCGGTTGGTGTTCAAAACAGTCCTCACTCTCTCGGGATGGCCCAACAGGACCTGAATGGTTTTCAAGTCAATCCTATTTCATAATTCCTGAAAAATAGTGGCAAGATCAGGTAACGATGATGGAGGCGACGAATAGCGATCGCGCACCCTTCTCTTCAAAGTAGGTCACAAAGGCTCAATAATAATGAGAACTGGTCCTGTCCGCAGTTCGTGGTCGTGCGGTAGCGTTCTCGCTTCCCACGCCCGGGTTCCCGGGTTCGATTCCCGGCGCGGTCAGGGATTTTCTCTGCCTCGTGATGACTGGGTGTTGTGTGATGTCCTTAGGTTAGTTAGGTTTAAGTAGTTCTAAGTTCTAGGGGACTGGTGACCATAGATGTTAAGTCCCATAGTGCTCAGAGCCATTTGAACCATTTGAACTGGTCCTGGGGGATGCGATCTGTGTGAATGGCGGCTCTGTTGTCTTGGAACACAGTATCACCACTGAGAAATAACCATTGTATCATGAGATGGACACGATCAGCCAAAATGGTCACATACTCCCTGGCAGTAATATGAACTTGCAGAGTAACCATTAGGCCCATGGAATACCACGATATGGTCGCACAAATCATCACAAAACCCCCGCTATATTTCACTCTTTGGACGTAAATTTGGCCATAAGTTGCAAACCGTTTGCATCAACACTCACGCTACTTAATGACTTTCTCCCATTCCTCTGTACTCCAACTGTTATGGCTTTGGCACCAAGGTTTCCTCTTATGGGCATTTGTATCATTGATGAATGGCTTTGAAATTTCAGCTCGCCCTATAAATTCCTGCTTATGAAGCTCCCTTGCCGTTGTTGTTCACAGGGTTCTCGAGTGCCACATTTAGTTCTGCAATAGCTTTCGCGACTGCCACCCTCTCATTTTTCTTTACAATCCAATTCAGGTACCGTCTGTCACACACTTTCGTCCACGTTGTGACTTAGCAGATGTCTCTCCGCCTTCCTTGTATGCGCTATAAATCTTCGATAAGGTGCCTTTTGCAACACCGTACACTTCGACTGTTTTGGTCACGAAAGCACCACCCATACGAGCACTAAGAGTTTTCCCACGTTCGAATTCGCTCGCTTAGCTCCGACGTAATGCACTCACAGCTACATAGAACACTGTTCTGAACACAACTGGGACTTGCAATGTATTGAGGACATTGTACAGCTGCCGTCCATGGCCGAATACACCAGCGCCACGTGCAGGCCTGGCTAGCGTCTACATTTATGTTCAAGCATGCATTTCTAGCTGTGTTTCCAAATTTCTGTCCAACCCCTGTATATACACTACTGGTCCTTAAAACGGCTACATCAAGAAGAAATGAAGATGATAAACAGGTATTGGACAAATATATTACACTAGAACTGACATGTGATTACATTTTCACGCAATTTGGGTGCATAGATACTGAGAAATCAGTACCCAGAACAACCACCTCTGGCCGTAATAACTGCCTTGATACACCTGTGCATTGAGTAAAACAGAGCTTGGATGGCGTGTACAGGTACAGCTGCCCATGCAGTTTCAACACGATACCGCAGTTCATCAAGAGTAGTGACTGGCGTATTGTGACGAGCCAGTTGCTCGGGAAACATTGACCAGACGTTTTCAATTGGTGAGAGATCTAGAGAATGTGCTGGCCAGGGCAGCAGTCGAACATTTTCTGTATCCAGAAAGGCCCGTACAGGACCTGCAACATGCGGTCGTGCATTATCCTGCTGAAATGTAGGGTTTCGCAGTGATCGAATGAAGGGTAGAGCCACGGGTCGTAACACATCTGAAATATAACGTCCACTGTTCAAAGTGCCGTCAATGCGAACAGGAGGTCACCGAGACATGTAACCAATGGCAACCCGTACCATCACGCCGGGTGATACGCCAGTATGGCGATTACGAATACACGCTTCCAATGTGCGTTCACCGCGATGTCGCCAAACACGGATGCGACCATCATGATGCTGTGAACAGAACCTGGATTCATCCGAAAAAATGACGTTTTGCCATTCGTGCACCCCGGTTCGTCGTTGAGTACACCATCGCAGGCACTCCTGTCTGTGATGCAACGTCAATGGTCTCCGAGCTGATAGTCCATGCTGCTGCAAACGTCGTCGAACTGTTCGTGCAGAAGGTTGTTGTCTTGCATACGTCCCCATATGTTGACTCAGGGATCGAGACGTGGCTGCACGATCCGTTACAGCCATGCTGATAAGATGCCTGCCATCTCGACTGCTAGTGATACGAGGCCGTTGGGGTCCAGCACGGCGTTTTGTACTACCCTCCTGAAGCCACCGATTCCATATTCTGCTAACAGTCATTGGATCTCGACCAACGCGAGCAGCAATGTCGCGATACGATTAACCGCAATCGCTATAGGCTACAATCCGACCTTTATCAAAGTCGGAAACGTGATGGTACGCATTTCTCCTCCTTACACGAGGCATCACAACAATGTATTACCAGGCAACGCCGATCAACTGCTGTTTGTGTATGAGAAATCGGTTGGAAACTTTCCCCATGTCAGCACGTTGTAAGTGTCGCCATCAACGCCAACCTTGTTTTAATGCTCTGAAAAGGTAATCATTTGCATATCAGAGCATCTTCTTCCTGTCGGTTAAATTTCGCACCTGTAGCACGTCATCTTTTTCGTGTATCAATTTTAATGGTCAGTAGTGTATAAACCTCCACTGACATACTGCAAATTACTGTCAAGCGGCTATCATGTGCATGCAGTGTGAAGGTTTCGTTCCGTACCATTCATGGATAGTACTGTATGTGGCATGATTGTTCACTGATAAGTCTCTGTCCGAACTGTTAGCATCATTTTATCTTTACGGAGTCGGTAGACAGGAATCTGAAGAACATTTGTAGTTTGTGCTCTCAGATCCGCTTCTTGGATTTTTCTGTGCACGTTTCTGCTAGATACACTTTGTCTTTATCCAAATGTGCATCAGTGTAGAGATTTCAGCCTTTCTTTGTATACCTGTTGCCTCAGGATCTCACCAACAATCTTTAAGGTTCTTTTAACCCGTGAATTAAGATTCGTGTGCATGAGGAGTCTGTATGAGTCTGAAAATCAGAAACTGTACACAAATTACAGTTTATTAAAGCCATGTTCGAATCCATTTACGACTGTTCAGACAGCGTGCCCTGACTCTCATTACACATTTAACACTTTCACAGCTATTACTATCGATTTTTTTCGAGTGTGAAAAGACTTGTTTCACGCCGTTCCTGGTCCCAGATATGACTATTCTGACTGTTAAAGTAACAAGCACGCATAAGGTAGGCCTCATCTGTGAACAACACATGGACAAAAAAAAAAAAAAAAAAAAAAACACTAAGTATGCCATACAAGATGTAAAAACTGATGGGCCTACGGCAAACACCTTCTGAAGGTGGTGGCACACGTGAAAGTCTTACTCCTGCATAACTATCGAAATGAATACGTTTCTGTGCTTATAACACGTGGTATAGCACAAATATTGATTTGAGGTATAATAATAAATCACTCCATCCTCAAAATCCTGTGTTTCGACGTCACAGTCTCCGAATGGCTCTGAGCACTATGGGACTTAACATCTGAGGTCATCAGTCCCCTAGAACTTAGAACTACTTAAACCTAACTAACCTAAGGACATCACACACGTCAATGCCCGAGGCAGGATTCGAACCTGCGACCGTAGCGGTCGCGCAGTTCCAGAATGAAACGCCTAGAACCGCTTTTTTTTTTCATTAAAACATTTATTAAAAAAAAC
Source organism: Schistocerca serialis cubense (assembly GCF_023864345.2). NCBI lineage: Eukaryota > Metazoa > Arthropoda > Insecta > Orthoptera > Acrididae > Schistocerca > Schistocerca serialis. Next base: position 375,698,474 of record NC_064640.1, read on the forward strand.
AATGTTACACATTCCAAATACATACTAAGTTATACATACATGAAGTTATTTAAACAAAACAGTTTGATCATTTCAATTATGCTGACGTTAAGGAAAGACAACAGAACATTGTGTTACTGACTAAATTACCAGAAAGAATTACGTTAAACATCAAGAAAAAAAATTTTTTTAAGGCATTTAAACTTCAACCTGAAGAAGTAAAATCTGCACTTTGAATTACATGAGCTGCAATCTTTACAGAAGCATAATTTCTTTATGATGGATATCAACAAGTTCGTGGGATAATTTTAAATATAAAACAATTTAATAATCATATTAGGCAATTTCTGAAATACTTGAGAATGGCGGAAAGGAGATATATATTACATTTATCAGATAGAATCTCATGGTTTTAACCAATCGATAAGGACATTTCTATAAAAACTGTCTATTTCCAAATTTTTAGTATAACCAATAATGCACCTTCAAGGTATTGTGTTTTGACACTATTAGTCACACATCCCAATGTCACATAAGTTCTGTACATTAGCTTATAAATTTCAAACACTACTCTCTGAAGTAGAAAAAGCACACATCATAAATATACTGTAAAATCGTAAATAGTATCCTTAAGGTAACTACAATACATCATTGTCAACACAGCCTTGTTTTTTATATTAACCAATGCCCATTCTTTCAAATACAATTTTTAACATATTGCCGAACTTTTTCTTGTGATTCGAATAGCTTCTAATTTTGTGGAACTCACACAGCATGTATACCTTGAACTCTATGAGGCTATCGGATCCTAATTTGTTAAGGACGTAGTTAATAAAGTTTCCCAGCAACCAGTACACAGCGTTATTTTTTGCTTCTGGGAAATAGCGTGCTTCAGGCCTGTGTATCAATGACAGCGATACATACTCAGGGGATGTTCTTGTAATCAGAGCTATTTGCTCCCGGATCCACTTCCAACTATTCATGTGACCACTGCAAGTATATCTATGAATTACTGTGTCAACTAGATGGCATTGTTGACATAAATTTGTTTCACAGAGTCCGATTGCATGCAGTCTTTCATTGGTGCAAACTATGTTGTTAACCGTCTTGTACCATGACGTTTTTATATTAGACGTGAGAACATTAGAACTAATGTTCTTCCAAATCTCAGTCCACTCCATGTTTGGAAATTGTCGTTCTATTTTGTTCCTTCCTTCGCTTTTCTTTCGTTCCCGCATTATGGCTCTCGATGTTAAGTGTCGGGACTGCCTGAGTTCGACACTGACATAACTAAACTCAACATAGAAAATCCTCACGTGCTGTAAGCGACTGTTGATATTCTGCACGTCAATCGGGGGAAGCAGGCTTGGAGGTTTAATGATTTCGAAAAGTTGGCTGGTTATGCTTTCTCGCGAGTCTCTTATTAAATTAACTTGCCTTTTGATAAAAAGAGCAGAGGCTTTATCCGTTATATCAGTTAATCCTAGTCCACCATTTTTAGGATCTAAAGTGGCTACTTTAGCAGGTACTCTGAACACTTCACCTCTCCACAAAAAGTTGGTGATTTTAGACATTATTCTCCTCGCTATCATTCTCGGTATTGGAAACAGCTGGGCAGTATAATAAGCCTTAGCAAGGATGCATGAGTTGATATACTGTGTTCTTTGAACTTGGTTCATATAACGAGTTAAATTCTCTACAATGGCTCCTTGCACTTTATCTGCTGCAACTTTCCAATTTAAAGCCGTCATTTTCATAGGGCATGCTGTCAGGGTGATCCCAAGTGTTTTATGTTGTGGGACTAATTTTGCCCACTCGACGTTTATATTATCAAAACCTCTGAGATTTAACATCTTACTTTTTTTTTCGTTTGCATTGGCTCCAGATGCTCTACAGTACGAATCAATCACTGTTGCTAGAGTGGTTACCTCATCATTGTTCCTTATAATGACCCCTATATCGTCAGCATAGGCTCTTATAACGGTTTTATTTCCTGATAATGTTAAGCCTTTTAATCTAGCATGGACATGGCGGAGGAAAGGTTCCAGCGAAATGGCGAAGAGCGACATGGACAGAGGACTTCCTTGAGGAACACCTCGTTGTATTTGCATCGGCCTGGATTGTTGACAATTCACCGCTATTTTAGCATTTATTCCAGTTGCTATGTTCTTAATCAACTGTATGACCCTATCGTTGAAACCTATTTTCTTCAATGTCTGTAGAAGATATTCATGATTTACTACATCGAACGCTTTATAAAAATCTAAAAACAATAAAGCACACTTTATGTTTGTTACCGAAGTTATAGCAATGATATCCCTGAATTCCGCTAGATTTTGAAAAATGGTTCTGCCTTGCGCACAGTTCTGATGTTGACTAATAATTTTATCTGTAAGGCATGAAATTCTCTTGTTTATTATTCTAGCTATTAATTTATAATCAGAATTCAGCAGTGAAATTGGACGAAAATTATTTAAATCTTTTTTTCCATTATTTTTGGGCACCAGAACAATTTTACTCTCCTTAAACTCAGCCGGAATCATTTTACCCTGAATAACCTCATTTACAATGTCCGTGATTTTCGCACCTACTATTGGCCAGTAACGGATGTAAAACTCTGCTGGCAGACCATCCGGTCCTGGGGATTTTTTTGGTGGTGAGGCGCACAGAGTCTCATACACGTCTTCTTCACTGACAACCTCTAGAAAATTTTCGTTGTCATCTTCTGTCAGCTGTGGGGCTAGGATGTCAAGGAATTCTTCCAAGGAAGCATCACTACTTTGATGTACAGAATATAGCTCGCAATAGTAGCGATAAATCTCGTTCATGATATCGTGCTGGGTTCTGAGAGTCGTACCGTGTTTTGTTCGAATTTCATCAATAAAAGTCCTTCTCCCGTTTTTCGTATGCTTCACTAAATGATATAGGGAAGTAATTTCATCTTCTGACACCGAATTTGCCTTCGATTTTATTTTCAACCCTTCCATTTGACTTCTCTTGATATTAAGTAACTTGGCTTTGACTTTTTTGATGTCTGCTATCCGAAGTGAGGAACCTGCGGAGACTTGATCATATAGATCTCTTAAAACGGAATAGTAATACTCTATAGTGCATTTCATTTCCCTTGCGCTCTGGGCACTGTATTGAATAAGAACTTTCTTCAACTTTGGCTTTGCCATTTTAACCCACCAGTCAATAGCAGTGGCATATCTACTACTGGCTCGCAGGCATATTGCCCATGTTTCTTTAATCAGATCTTCTAAATCATGATTTACTAACAAGGAAGTGTTCAAATTCCACTGATTCTTGAATCGGTGAACCGGCTGTCTTTTTAGATTTATGCAAGCTAAGACACTTGAATGGTCTGAAAAGTACGTAGGAATGGTTTCTACTTTTGTCACGGAAGTTTCAAGATTTTTAGAAATATATAGTCTATCAATCCTGCTACGTGATGTTGCCGTGACATAAGTGAACTCAACAGTGGAGGGGTATTTGATTTCCCATATATCTTTTAATTCTAAACCAGTAACTAGTAGTTTTAGTTCACTTGAGAAATTAAAATTAGGTAACTGATCTTTTCGATTTAAAACACAATTAAAATCACCTCCTAGTAATAACTGTCTTGGCGATTTCCTTAACAAGTATATCAGGTCATCTTTGAAGAAACGTGCCCTGTCAGCTCGATGAGAACTTCCTGAAGGGGCGTACAAGTTGATGATAGTCACATCATAGATATTTAGTCCTATTCCCCTTCCGGATTCCAGTCGTTCCACCTCGCTTACTGTAATCCCTTCCCTCACCAAAATAGCTGTTCCAGCACTTGTTTCGGGAGACACATTTATGTAACTGACAAAGCCGGGAATTACCAACTCCGAAACTAGAACTTCTTGTAATAGGGCAATATCAGTCGCGGATTCGTACAGAAATTCCTTAAGGGCCGATAATTTCAAACCGGTCGTGATTTTATTTATGTTTATAGTGGTGACAGAATAAGATTGCGTCATTGTGTTTTCACTATGTAGTTGTTTTGATGAACTAATTTAGTTTCCTTTGGTTCAGGGTTCAGCTAAGCTGTAACAGTTTTCTCGGAAGGCTGAACATGGAATAACACTTCCATCTGTTTATTAGTTACTGTCCCGTTTTTTTCTGCTTCTGATGTTTTCTCTTGTAACGCAAGCAGAATGATTTCCTGGTAAACTTTCTGATTTTTCCTCCAGTGATTCGTGTACGACCGTTTCGGACTGAACATTCTTTGGGCTTGGGTCGCCCCTACCGGATTTTCCCTTCCCTTGGTTACGAGCTACATTCTCATTTGGTTGCGTCGGTATTTTACTTCGCGGCTTATCTGGAGCAGCAGCAGACGCTTTCGCAATTTCGGTTGCCGGCGCCTGCCCTGAGGTGTTGACCGTGATTTCAGTTTGGCCACCACTTCCTCGTTCTTTATGAATTTCACTCACTTTCTGATCGAGGGAAACAAATGGAGACTGCAGTTTTGCAACCTCTCCCTGAATTTGTTTATTATCAGATAGATTCTGATCTTTGCAATCGCCTACTGCACCTGTTGTTTCTCGCAAATTAATGCTGTTTACACCCCCTTCATTTTCTGGTACCGTATGTGTATTATCTTTCTGTTCATTAGTTTCCATTCGCATTTTGCCTTCAGGTTCCTCTGCCTCCTCATCGCACTGTTTTTGCTTGCGTAGTGAGGGAGTGGGACAAGACAGCTCGTCCTCTGAACAACTATCAGTTATCTCCAGAGGTCGTTTTTTCGGTTGCGTTTCAGTTTCACGAGTAGTGGCAACAGGGTTTCCTTTTGTTGTTAACGGGGGAAATTGACTGTTATCGTGAAGGGACACATCAGTTTGGCCTGCTGCGTTAACATCCTCAACCAGTTGTTCCGGGCTATTCTTTGGTAACAGATCATTTAAGGTAAGCTTCTGACGCTGTATCAAATTACTTTTAAGAACAACAGTTCGCCGCGGACATTCCTGTCTGAAGTGGCCGGTTTCGTTACATATATGACATGTAGCTTCCTGACCTGTATAAACAATTTGTGCCTTATACCCACAAACAGTTATGTGGGACGGAATATTCGTCTTAACGTCCATCTCTACACTGCGGACACCGTTAAAACACTGCAGTTTAAAGCGAGGCGACCATCTTTCATTTGCAATTGATTTAACGTCCCCGTAGTTTGAAAGAGCTTCCTTAATCTTATCATTTTCAATTTCAATGGGAAGATTCAAGACACGAACGGTTTTGTAATGAATGTCCGCTCTATAGATGGAAACCTTACTTTTATAACCATTTCTATGCACAAAATCTACTTCATAGCCCCACTTTCGTAACACTTTATCAACAGTCGAAGCACTGATTAACTTGACAAAAACACAGTATTTTTCCTGATCCAGTTGCCAGGTATGAACGGTTTCAGAATTTAGTCCAATTACCTGTGTAATCCAGTCATCTATTTCCAGGGATGTCGGCTGAACAGGACGGGATTCCTTGTCAAACGCAAATACCAGCGTATTCTTCCTGAGGTTTGTAGCCATGGTTAATTCAGCGAAGCAATTTCGGTTAAACAACCGAAATTCCACGTAGCAGCAGCAAGACCAGAAAGAGCGATCAGATCACAAGGAACAGGAACGAACACGGAGATTAACGGACGGACAGCACTCGGCGAAGCACAAGTACAGCGATGTGATCGGCCAACCCGGCCTGCGTCACAGTCTCCACCAAGACGCTTAGTACATAGGCATTCCGCTTTTCGAAGGCGTAGGTGAAGTATAGAGAAGATACTATAGTGAGGATGTTGTGCGCAAGGAAACGAAAGCTCATGGGTGTCTTACATTGCTTACATTGCCCCTTGTCCGACTGTAACACGTACCAAGTGAGTGGACGCAATGGTAAGCGAGCAGTATTCCATTATTCTGATAGCCTTGTCGTCCACGAGACGTTATAAATCTCAAAAAGTCATTCCACTATGAACTGTACAAGTGTTTCGTGGGATTGTATTTTGTAGATAAACTGTATCCTTACCTATAACGCAAGTTCTGTCATCGTTCGTGCTCATATCTGTATACATTATTATTGAAAAGTATTTGTATTATGTGACCATTACTTGTTGTTACTTATTAATCGTGTACTCAAAGGATATTATTTTTTCACTATGTGGTCAACTTTAAGTGTCTGCACATTAATTGTTATGTACAAAGAGACATTGTCTGGAATATATTTTCAGGAGGTGGTACCCCACTTTTCTTATATTTTTGAAAGATGTCATCTTAACGCCTTCAGCTGCTAGTAAAATTCTTTATTTATACAACCAATTTCAGTCGTCTGATCATCATCATCATCATCAGGTTCATGAAAGTATTCACAACATCATGTTAGGTGAAATATAAAATCGATATCGTTAGGTGATAAAACCATGAACAACATTATGTCATTTCCTCTGCGTAGTATGAATCTGTTCACAGAGTTAATGCCGGTTACAGTTTTAACATAAATGTGTACACTTCATAGTACAGTTTTTATAGATTGACGACGTAATTTATATTACTATATGATGACAGTGTACTATGCATGGTTTTATCACCTGGCGGTAACGATTTTATATTTCGGCTAACTTGATGCTGTGAATATTTCTGTGAAATTGATGGTCAGACGAATGAAACTGGTTGTATAAATAAAGATGGTTCAAATGGCTCTGAGCACTATGGGACTTAACATCTGTGGTCATCAGTCCCCTAGAACTTAGAACTAATTAAACCTAACTAACCTAAGGACATCACACACATCCATGCCCGAGGCAGGATTCGAACCTGCGACCGTAGCAGTCACGCGGTTCCGGACTGCGCGCCTAGAACCGCTAGACCACCGCGGCCGGCATAAATAAAGAATTTTACCAGCAGCTCAAGACGGTAAGGTGACATTTTTAAAATTATCGATAATAATTTTCATACTACACAATATGTCGCATTAACAAGCTCATTTTCATCTCTTGTCTTGTGGCAGGTAGACCGTCAGGTTCCAAGGCTGCATTATATTGCCACATGTTACACCAAGGCAGTCATCTTCAAAATTAACCTCTAGCATAATGGAGATAAATAGTGTAATCTTTCGACTGCGGGCTGTGCAAACGCGTTATCTGATACTTGAGTAAGTTAAAAGTGCCTTTGAAACATTGTACTGACACAAGTTCATATGGAAAACGGTTTAAAATTCGCTAGTAGGTTGGCGTTTTTCTCTGTATTTCAGCACTGTCTCTGCTTCGAAGTCTATGGCCAGCTGTTTATTTTTCTGAGAATTTGTTGTGGATTGGTTCTCTATAGGAAAGATTTGCACGGTTCGGTCACGCTTATATGACGACTGTCTGGTTAAAAAAAAATGGCTCTGAGCACTATGGGACTTAACATCTGAGGTCATCAGTCCCCTAGAACTTAGAACTACTTGAACCTAACTAACCTAAGTACATCACACATATCCATGCCCCAGGCAGGATTCGAACCTGCGACCGTAGCGGTCACGCGGTTGCAGACTGAAGCACCTAGAACCCCTCGGTCACAACGGCCGGCGACGACTGTCTATGTTCGATGTCAACGTGCAATAACCATTGACAGGCGGCAGGTGGCAGCACTAGTAGTGGAGGATATACCGGGTGATCAAAAAGTCAGTATAAATTTGAAAACTTAATAAACCACGGAATAATGTAGATAGAGAGGTAAAAATTGACACACGTGCTTGGAATGACATGGAGTTTAATTAGAACAAAGAAAAAACAAAGTATTGCTAGACGCGTGAAAGATCTCTTGCGCGCGTCGTTTGGTGATGATCGTGTGCTCAGCCGCCACTTTCGTCATGCTTGGCCTTCCAGGTCCCCAGACCTCAGTCCGTGCGATTATTGGCTTTGGGGTTATCTGAAGTTGCAAGTGTATCGTGATCGACCGACGTCTCTATGGATGCTGAAAGACAACATCCGACTCCAATGCCTCACCATAACTCCGGACATGCTTTACAGTGCTGTTATGCCAATTATTGCTGTTCTCATCAGATGAAGCGCCATCTGTCGGACATTTTTTGAACGTTTGTATTTTTTTGGTTCTAATAAAACCCCATGTCATTCCAAGCATGTGTGTCAATTTGTACCTCTCTATCTACATTATTCCGTGATTTATTCAGTTTTCAAATTTATACTGACTTTTTGCTCACCCGGTATAATGCGAGTCGCGGGGCCGAGGTGGGGGGGGGGGGGGTGGGGGCGAAAAACAGCACAGTCGTAACTGTAATGCGAAAAAGGAGCGATTATCTGGCGTCCAAACGGCACGATCGTTGGCTTTAGGGCCAAACGTGGAAGCATTTCCGAAACGACTATGTTTGTTAACTGTTCGCGATCTGCCGCGGCTAAAGTATCCTGTGTATGGCAAAACGGCGGCCGGCAGATGTGGCCGAGCGGTTCTAGGCGCTTCAGTCTGGAACCGCGGTGCTGCTACGGTCGCAGGTTCGAATCCTGCCTGGGGCATGGATGTGTGTGATGTCCTTAGGTTTAAGTAGTTCTAAGTCAAGGGGACTGATGACCTCAGATGTTAAGTCTGATAGTGCTTAGAGGCACTTGAACCATTTGCAAAACGGCGTTATTCAAAACCGCTGCCGAAGTAACTGTGGTGCACCACGGGCCATAGGTGACAGAGGCGAACGACGGCTGCGGAAATGTGTGTCGACGAATAGACGTGAGACTGTTTAGCAGCTGACCGTCCAGATGAATCAAGAGACTGAAAACATTGTCCTCAACGACCGTTGCTGCGTGTGGGCCTCCGCAGCGGTTTCCTGATTCATGCTCCCATACTGACTGCTGTTCACCGGCGACGAAGGCTGGAATTTTCATGCCAATACCGCAGCTGGACATATGCCGAGTGGCAAAAGGTGGCTTTTCAAATTAATCACGTTTGGTGCTCCATCGGACAGAAACGTCTGAAAGCAAACACCCTGCAACAATCCTCGGAACGGCCCAGGCCAGAGGAGGGAGCGTTATGGTCCGGGGATTGTTTTGGTGGCATTCCGTGGGTGTTCTTGTCATTCTGGAAGACACAGTGGGTTTACACAAGTATACATCTGTGCTTGGAGTCCATGTCCACCCTACATGCGTTTGTTTTTCCTCGGAAAAATGCCATCTACTAGCAACATATCATACAGCTCGTGGTGTGCTTGTGTGGCTCGAAGAGAACTGCGATGAGTTTACCTTACTCCTCTGGCCACCAGACTTACCGGATTTAAACCCAATCGAAAATCTGTTGGACCACCTCGAGTGGGGTGTTCGCTCCATGGATCCTCACCCGAGCAACCTTGCGCAGCTGGTATGGCACTGGAGTCGGCATGCCTTCATACGTCTGTCGGTACCTTCGAGAACCTCATCAACTATCTTCGTGCACGTCTCGCAACGTTCCGCGCTGCTCGAGGCGGTTATTCACGTTTCTACAGGTGGTCACATTGCTGTGTCTGGACAAGTTACGACCTCACTCTAACCTGACGGGAGCCATTTTCATTACTTTATTTTTGTTATTTTTACCTGACTATTGGGTAGGACATAATTCACTTGCTCTTTGGCACAAATATAGGTGCATTATGAACTGAACATATCGTTGAAGCTATTTTTATTAACTGGAAACAGTGTGAACGTGAAATATGGACATAAAACGATTACTTGTTGTGAGTGAAATTGTTTTTGTGAGTTATTGCCATTTACGGCTGCAGAATGAAAGGACGATGCTGGAAATAAATAAAAGCTTTTACGGCTACTGTGCTGATTGAGAAACGTGTTTGTAATTTATTTCTGTCTTTTTTTTTTTAATTGGCCTCTGAATACCACAACAACTGCCAGCCACCATGTGTTGCAGCCATGTACACACGTAAAGTGCTCCGTAATCATAAAATTATTGTCAGACGATCACAACATGAAGTATTCTCATATAGAAAGTCACTCCTTATATAAACATTCGTTGCTGACTGGGATTCATTTGACACATGATGTCAACTTCATGGGGTCCCCATGGTTATTACGCTTCCGGAAGTTAATTATACGAGGTTAAATATGGGATGATGAGTCTAGTGTCTCATTTAATTAAAGGCTGTTGCACAGCTCCGTACTATACTGTTACAACGATCTGTCTTTACTTCCGCACGACGTCTTTTAACTTCTAGCACACCTTTTCCGCGCTCAGACTTCGCCTTCGACAAACTTTGCCGCTTTCTACACCGTATTGTTCGTTATCTATGTGAAGTGACCCCACAGCAAGCTGGTTTATGCATCTAAACTTCGTTTATATAGTTTTTTGAATCTCTATTCGGAGTTGTGTAGGTGTCTGTATATGGGTAAATTGTATGTCACCAATAGTTTCTGAAGTAACATCTCAAAATTCTGCTCAGGTTAGATAGAATTAGAGAGCAGGATAACTCTTTCAGAAAAAAATTTAGCTACCCTGTTTCATGAAACAGAAACATCTAATTCCCGAATTAGGGTACAGTTAAATTCTTTTTAAAGTAGCACAGAACAGTTGCAATTAGTTTCATCACCAAAACCGCAAGGAACTAGATGGAAATACATATCCGATTTTAGACGTGCCTTCCTTAAACTGAAGGTGTACTGCCACTAGCATACACTGCACGTGGATCTCATCTGATCAATAGTCTAACCACTTGGAGAAGTTTTCCATTCCTTAGGCCAGATATAACTTGTTCATCCTCTTCAGTGCCGAAACCGGTCTAATCAGATCAAGTGACAAACAGATTACTGCATTTCTTACTCCATGATTTTTTTTAATCCATTAAAGTGACAAAAGTCATTGGATATCTCCTAATATCATGTCGGGCCTCCTTTTGCCCGGCGTAGTGCAGCAGCTCGACGTGGTATGGAATCAACAAGTCATTGGAAGCCCCTGAAGAAATATGGAGACGTACTGCCCCTATAGCTGTACATAATTGCGAAAGTGTTGCCGGTGCAGGATTGTGTGCACGTACTGGCCTCTCCATTATGTCCCATAAATGTTCGATAGTATTCATGTCAGGCGGCCTGGAGTGGCCGAATCATTCGCTCCAACTGTCCAGAATGTTTTTTAGACTGGTCAATAACAGTTGTGGCCCAGTGACATGACGTGTTGTCATCCGTAAAAATTCCGTCGTTGTTTGGGGACATCAACTCTATGAATGGGCGCAAATGGTTTCCATGTAGCCGAACATAACCATTTCCACTCAATGATCCGTTATTTGGACCAGACGGCGCAGTCCATTCCACGTAAACACAGCCCATACCATTAGGGAGCCACCACCAGCTTGCACAGTGCCTAGTTGACAACTTGGTTCCATGGTTTCGTGGGATCTGTGCCACTCTCGATCCCTACCATCAATTCTTAACAACTGAAATCGGGAATCTTCTGACCAGGGCATGGTTTTCCAGCCGTCTAAGGTCCAACCGATATGGTCACGAGCCTAGGAGAGCCACTGCAGGCGATGCGTTGTTCAAAATGGTTCAAATGGCTCTGACAAGGGAACCTCCCCATCGCACCCCTTTCAGATTTAGTTATAAGTCGGCACAGTGGATAGGCCTTGAAAAACTGAACACAGATCAATCGAGAAAAGAGGAAGAAGTTGTGTGGAACTACGAAAAAATAAGCAAAATACCCAAACTGAGTAGTCTATGCGTAAGATAGGCAACATCAAGTCTGATATCAGCTCAGGAGCGCCGTGGTCCCGTGGTTAGCATGAACAGGTGCGGAACGAGAGGTTATTGGTTCAAGTCCTCCCTCCAGTGAAAAGTTTAATTTTTATTTTCAGTTTATGTGACACACTCTTATGTTTTCATCACTTTTTTGGGAGTGATTATCACATCCACAAGAAAACCGAAATCGGGTAAGGTAGAAGAACCTTTTTACCCATTCGCCAAGTGTACAAGTTAGGTGGGTCGACAACATATTCCTGTCATGTGACGCACATGCCGTCACCAGTGCCGTATAGAATATATCAGATGCGTTTTCCTGTGGAGGAATTGGTTGACCTATGACCTTGCGATCAAATTATTTTCGGTTCCCATTGGAGAGGCACGTCCTTTCGTCTACTAATCGCACGGTTTGCCGGTGCGGTCGCAAAACACAGACACTTAACTTATTAAAGTGAACAGAGACGTCAATGAACGAACGGACAGATCATAATTTTGCGAAAATAACGGAATTAAACTTTTTAGTGGAGGGAAGACTTGAACCAAGGACCTTTCGCTCCGTAGCTGCTCACGCTAACCACGGGACCACGGCGCTCCTGAGCTCAAGATAGCCTTGATGTTGCCTATCTTACGCATGGACTACTCAGTTTGTATATTTTGCTTATTTTTTCATAGTTCTACACAACTTCTTCCTGTTTTCTCGATTGATCTGTGTTCAGTTTTTCAAGGCCTATCCAGTGTGCCAACTTATATCTAAATCTGAGGGGGGTGCGATGGGGAGGTTCCCTTGTGAGCACTATGGAACTTAAAATCTATGGTCATCAGTCCCCTAGAACTTAGAACTACGTAAACCTAACTAACCTAAGGACAGCACACAACACCTAGTCATCACGAGGCAGAGAAAATCCCTGACCCCGCCGGGAATCGAACCCGGGAACACGGGCGCGGGAAGCGAGAACGCTACCGCACGACCACGAGCTGCGGACCAGATGCGTTGTTAGCAAAGTAACTCGAGTCGGTCGTCTGCTACCATAGCCATTAACGCCAGATTTCGTTCTTCGTACGTCCCACATTGATATCTGCAGCTATTTCACGCAGTGTTGCTTATCTGTTATAATCCGTTCATCATAATAAACCTGATGTAAACATTGCACTATGTATTCTTCCGCGTTTGCTGGAACCTCATTGGATTTCCGTTTCACGTGGGACTGCAGCCAAGCTGTCTCGAGTACTGTCAAGTACGATAATAAGGGTACGTTTTGTGCTGTGCGTTACGCGCACATCAACTTAGCGATAATACAGGACAACAGCTTTACCGGCGCATTTAGCTTTGACAGCACTGACTGGTCAGCTGGTACAGCTAGCGTGCAGGTACGTGGCCAGCTGCAGTACACACGTAAAAGGAGAAGAGCAGAGGAGCAATACACTTTCGAATGTCATTTAATTTTTAAGCAGAATGAAATAATACAATGCAAATCTACCACAATACGCTTCTTAGACGACTAGACGAAAACCACAACACATCGTTTTTAGCTAAAGTACTATTGTAATTGAAAACAAGAATGATTAAAATTCCCGACTTAACCACAGGGTAATTTTCCTGCGTAACCTGTGTGTAACGTACGAGAGTTAAATATTTAAGCTACTGGAGGTATTACATAGTCAGTCGTCTGGTAATCTCTTAGCACCTTCCTTATCCGAATCCGAGAAATACTGGAAGTGTCACTTGCTATGTTGATAACGAGCCTGTCAACAACAGCATCAATGAAGCAACCAGGCGCAGCATTTTCTGTTCTTCTATGACCAGCCGTTCTATATCCAGCCAGTGTTCGGTCGTGACGTGTGAAAAATCTGCGTGCGTTAGTTCCAACACGACTTCTCGGGCCAAATCCCGCAGCTTTGTTCCAGATCAGTTCTGGTGGGTTCAAATTGTAATGGTACAGTAGCAAATGTAAAAATGCAGCATTTGTATGACGTGCTCGATGCTGTGAAAATGATTGTTTTTCATGTTTCTACGATACTTATTTCCTCTGTGGTATAAAACGATGGACATAGTCCAAATAAAGTGGATTTGGTTTTTCATTTTCGCCTTAAAAATTAAATTGTTATGTTTTCTTTACTGAAGTAACTTTTATTAACAGTCTTTCATAAAACATCGATATTAAGAATTTGTATTTGAAATGGAAACAGGAATTTCGCGTCCAATGCCGGCCGAAGTGGCCGTGCAGTTAAAGGCGCTGCAGTCTGGAACCGCAAGACCGCTACGGTCGCAGGTTCGAATCCTGCCTCGGGCATGGATGTTTGTGATGTCCTTAGGTTAGTTAGGTTTAATTAGTTCTAAGTTCTAGGGGACTAATGACCTCAGCAGTTGAGTCCCATAGTGCTCAGAGCCATTTGACCCATTTTTTTTCGCGTCCAATAAGTAATTAGAAACAAGAAGACGCGCATTATTCATAAAAAATGATTAGTTTTATAATTATGAGATGTAGGTATCTCAAAATGAACAAGAAGCAAAAATGAAGCCAGAGAGATTTGAAACTACGCACGAATAATGGCATCTAGTTAACATACCAATACCCTATCGACTGCGCTACACGTTCATTGACGGTTAGTGAACAACTGCATTGTATACAACTCTGGGAAAACTTCTAAGCCGATTATCTCCGTAAATTTATGAAAATCATTAAGAGCAGCTATTTCTCGGCAATTTTTAATCGTGTTCAACGAGCATGTTTCACTACGGAATAGAAAGCAGCCTCAGCCATTTTCATAATGAGCATTAACAGCGCGACAATCAGAGCACAACGCTGCAGAGGCTGTGACTGTACACGATTTTTGAAATAAAAACTGCTTTGCTAAAGCGTGATTAACAAAAACGTTGATGGCTGTTAATGCATTTGTATATCTTACAGTTTCTTTTAATGTAACTTAGTAAAAAGATATGTAATACATAAGTAGGACCTACTTCCAAGAGCATAACACCAGTGTACGTGTGCTACGACTTCTGACCAATCATCGCGTTTGTGTTTGTGTACATCAGGTTAATTCTTATTATGAACGCATTATACGAGGTGCATTCAAGTTTTAAGGCCTCCGATTTTTTTTCTCCGGACTGGAAAGAGATAGATGCATGAGCATTGTTTTAAAATGAGGCTGCGTTCATTGTCAATACGTCCCAGAGATGGCAGACCGTACGGCAGATGGAATCTTACCGCCAGTGGCGAGAATGAGAACTGTTTTAAATACTTAAAATGGCGACGTTTTCCTTACGTGAACAGCGTGCAATCATTCGTTTTCTCAATTTGCGTGGTGTGAAACCAATTGAAATTCATTGACAGTTGAAGGAGACATGTGGTGATGGAGTTATGGATGTGTCGAAAGTGCGTTCGTGGGTGCGACAGTT
The DNA here is from genome assembly GCF_023864345.2 of Schistocerca serialis cubense. NCBI lineage: Eukaryota > Metazoa > Arthropoda > Insecta > Orthoptera > Acrididae > Schistocerca > Schistocerca serialis. The sequence continues at coordinate 375,713,563 of NC_064640.1, forward strand.
TAATGAAGGCAGAATATCGTGTGACAACAAACCGAAACAACCTCGGGCTCGCACAAGCCGGTCTGACGACATGATCGAGAAAGTGGAGAGAATTGTTTTGGGGGATCGCCGAATGACTGTTGAACAGATCGCCTCCAGAGTTGGCATTTCTGTGGGTTCTGTGCACACAATCCTGCATGAGGACCTGAAAATGCGAGAAGTGTCATCCAGGTGGGTGCCACGAATGCTGACGGACGACCACACGGCTGCCCGTGTGGCATGTTGCCAAGCAATGTTGATGCGCAACGACAGCATGAATGGGACTTCCTTTTCGTCGGTTGTGACAATGGATGAGACGTGGATGCCATTTTTCAATCCAGAAACACAGCGCCAGTCAGCTCAATAGAAGCACACAGATTCACCGCCACAAAAAAAATTTCGGGTAACCGCCAGTGCTGAAAAAAATGATGGTGTCCATGTTCTGGGACAGCGAGGGCGTAATCCTTACCCATTGCATTCCAAAGGGCACTACGGGAACAAGTGCATCCTACGAAAATGTTTTGAAGAACAAATTCCTTCCTGCACTGCAAAAAAAACGTCTGGGAAGGGCTGCGCGGTTTGCTGTTTCACCAAGACAACGCAGCCGCACATCGAGCTAACGTTACGCAACAGTTTCTTCGTGATAGCAACTTTGAAGCGATTCCTCATGCTCCCTACTCACCTGACCTGGCTCCTAGTGACTTTTGGCTTTTTCCAACAATGAAAGACACTCTCCGTGGCCGCACATTCATCAGCTGTGCTGCTATTGCCTCAGCGATTTTCCAGTGGTCAAAACACACTCCTAAAGAAGCCTTCGCCGCTGCCATGGAATCATGGCGTCAGCGTTGTGAAAAATGCGTACGTCTGCAAGGCGATTACGTCGAGAAGTAACGCCAGTTTCATCGATTTCGGGTGAGTAGTTAATTAGAAAAAAAATCGGAGGCCTTAGAACTTGAATGCACCTCGTAGCACTGAAAAGCCGTGACGCAAACGACGCTGCTCTTGGTAGCTAAGTGAAGTCCTTCGGCCACTGCGTTGTCCGTGGTGAGAGGTAATGCTTGAAATTTGGTTCAAATGGCTCTGAGCACTATGGGACTTAACATCTGAGGTCATCAGTCGCCTAGAACTTAGAACTACTTAAACCTAACTAACCTAAGTACATCACACACACCCATGCCCGAGGCAGGATTCGAACCTGCGACCGAAGCGGTCGCGCGGTTCCAGTCTAAAGCGCCTAGAACAGCTCGGCCACACCGGCCGGCTGAAATTGGTATTCTCTTGACACTGTGGATCTCTGAATACTGAATTCTCTAACGATTTTCGAAAGTGAAAGTCCCACGCTTCTAGCCCCGACCACCACTCCGCGTTCAAAGTTCATTTATTCCCGTCGTGCTTCCATGATCACGTCGGAAACCTTTCCACACGAATCACCTGAGTGCAAATGACATCTCCGCCTATGCACTGCCCTTTTATACCTTATGTACGCGATACTACCGTCATCTCTAGATGTGCGTATCAGTAACCCATGACTTTCGCCACCTCAGTGTAAAGGGAGCCTGCATATTCAGTCAAAGTGTGATGACGATGCGTGAACAGCCCTCAACATTCAGAAGAACAGTAGCGATTGGGGTGCCATTCGCTTTATACGATATGAGCGTTAGGCGTGTCCATGTAGACGGTATACGTACGGGGGGAAAGGGGGTAATAAAGTTCACTGTTGTGATCATGTTGTGTCGGTATCGGCGTATTCAGAAGGAGACGGACGGATCAACCTCAAGAGAATTCACTGGATCATCTTCGCCCAGCCTAAACCACTAAGGATATAAACTTGAAATGTGGAGAGAGTGTAGGCATAGTATAAGAAGGGATTGTTCGAAATTTCACTCCTAAAGGCGTAAAACAGAACATGACAGGCTTTTTGAAAATATGTCACTATTAAGGTAATTTTTAACCTAGAACTGCGAGAATTGGTATTTGGTTTCTTAGTCCGAAATAAAACAATACGACTTTTAACATTTTTGGAAAGTCAACCACCAAGGGTTAAAAGAGTAGGTGAAAGTATTTTGAAGGTGAATCATTATTAAGGAACTACTAAAGCATTGTTAAACCTACTTTTATGAAAACTGGTATTTGACTTCTTGGTTCGAAATAAAAATCAGTGCTTTAGTATTTTCAGTACATAAAGCATACAGCCAACCTGTTGGCTGTAGGCTATTGACAATTTATTTACAGATGCTGCAATCAGCTATGTTTAAAACTGCGTATTTGAAATTCAACGCCCTAAGGGAGTGAAATATGAGGAAAAAGCTTTATGACATTATTTCATTAAGAAAGAAATTTCAAAGCTAAATCTACGAAACTTCGTATTTGGCTTCTCTGTGGAGGTTCGGAATTTGATACAGGATACTGTATTAAAGTGGTGAAGTGGTCAGAGTCGTACTCTCCTTATTTTTGCTCATGAAAATGCTGTTTCCCAACGAAATTCCAACTACCTTCTTCCGGGTCTTGTCACCACAGTTTGGAGACCTCAATGACAGTGTGTGTGTGTGTGTGTGTGTGTGTGTGTGTGTGTTCGTAAAGCATAACTCAGAATGAACAGACGCGAATTTGCTGCTTTTTGATAGCATACCAATTTTTGTGTGTGTATTTGGGAACAGAGGTAAATATCCAGTTTGCAAATGCAACTCAAATTTGTGGTAATAATTACCAGATCTACCCGCGGCATAAACGGTTACTACGGTTTCGATTGTTCTTACTCGTTCCACGTGAAGAACTCGCAGTTTGTTTGGTCTCTGCACTGTGACACAAATTTTTATTCGGCTCTTATACCCTTTACGAGATTCAGTCTTTGTTGTAAGATTCGTGCTGGAATTTACGTAGTGCACTATTCCACTGCGCGTCTATCATCAAGAGCAGGCCGCTGCAAATAGCCGTTGGCGCAGTGTGTAGTTACAGTACGGTAATTGCGTCGTGCGTGAGGTGTGGAGCAGTTAGCAAACTCTAGTTGGCGAGGGGACGCGTGCGGCGGCCAGTGCAGGCTGCGCGCTTTGTGCTGAGTCACCGCCCAAGGCCACGCCTCCCGCCGCCGCCGTTTTCAGATGCAGATCGACTACTCCCGCCGGAGGCCCCCGTTGCTTGGAATGTGTCTCAAAACACTGCCTCAGCACACCGGTTGATGTGGAGTGAACAGCGTACCCCAACTCCATCCTCCCTCCGTAAACTACCCTACGGCAGGTGGCGAAGGGTACTTAGTGTACCACTGTAATTCCACAACCGCCCTTGTTTCTCACTGCATTCGACAATAGTACGTGGGAAAAATGATCTTCCTTAAGCTTCCGTATGTATTCGAATTTCTCGAATCTTTCTCCCCGTGGCACAAAAACTCCTCTTCGTAGCGTTAGCTACTGGAGTTTGATGAGCATCTTCTTGACGCTATCACGCATGCTACACTTACCCTGATCTTCTATATACCCATCTACGTCAATACTCCGCAAATCACCTGACAGTGTGTGGTACATCTGGTACCACGAAATGATCCACCCTTCCCTCTTCTACTCGCGAATGACGCAAAGGAAGAATGATTGTCGGTAAGCCTCCGTATTAGACCTAATTTTTCGAATTTTTTCATCGTGGTCATTTCTCGAAGAGAAACTAATGTGCTGCCCGACCCTTTCCGGAAAACACTCTCTCGAAATTTCAATAGTAAACCTCTCCTTGACGCACAACGTCTCTCTTGTAGCGTCTGCCACTGGAGTTCTTTGAGCATCTCTCTAACGCTCCCGCGCCTACTAAACGAACCCGTGAAGAAACGCGCCGCTCTTCTTTGAATCTCTCCCCCCCCCCCCCCTCTCACCCTTTCTTTCTTTCCCCCCTCCTTTCTCTGCCTCGTGATGACTGGGTGTTGTGTGATGTCCTTAGGTTAGTTGGGTTTAAGTAGTTCTAAGTTCTAGGGGACTGATGACCATAGATGTTAAGTCCTATAGTGCTCAGAGCCATTTTTTTCTCCCCTACCATCAGTCCTACGTGGTAAGGGACGCAGACTGATGAACAGTACTCAGGAATCTGTCGAATAAGCGCGTTGTAAGCCACTTCTTCCGTTGATGAGTTACATGTCCTCAAGATTCTTCCTATGAACCTGCTTTCCCTACTATACAGTTTACGTAGTCATTCCACTTCACTCTGGATATTTACTCCTAAATATTTTGCGGTATATACTGTTTCGGGAAATTTTTCATAAATAGTGTAGTTGTACAGTAGTGGATTATTTTCCTATGTGTGCTCAATATGGTACATTTGTTTACTTTCAGTGTCAACTCCAGAGACTGCACCATTTATCAGTGTTCTGTAGGTCATTCTGCAAACCGATGCTGTCTTCTGGCGTTGCTAATTTCTTATAGACAACCGCATCATCTGCGAAGTCTTAAAGAGCGTTTGATGGTTCCTACTATATCATTTCTACACATTGTAAGCAGTAACAGCCTAATCACATTTGCTTGAGGTATTCTGGATATTACCTATACATTTGTCGATTTTGTTCCGTTAAGAGCGACGTGTCGACTTCTATCTTCAAGGAAGTCTTTAATCTAGTCGCAAACCTGATCCGATAGTCGGTAAGCTCGGTTTTTTTTTTTTTTCACTTGATGGCAGTGCGGGACACTTTCAAATGCCTACCTGAAGTCAACGAATACGGCACCAACGTGAGCGCCGCTGTCTTTAGCGCTATGGATCTCATGGAGGAACTTCTCATAGCCTCTATTAATCCTACCTGGTAAGCTTCACAAACTCATGAGCAGTACTGAACGAGTGTTTTGTAAGCTACTTCTTTGGTAGACGAATTCCATTTCCGTAGGTTACTTTCAATGAATGTCGGCTTGGCAGCGTCTCTTCAGGCCGCTCCGTACACATATTCCTGGCTTATGGCTGTTGTTCGCGGTGGATGATCACCACTCACGTAATTGAACAATAATGAGTTACTTCCCCTGTTTGTGCGCAATACGTTTCATTTAATCAAATTGAGGCTTAAATGCAGGCATCGATTCTGCGGTGGTCTTTTTGCAACAATTTTCTGACGTTGCCACTTTCTTACACACAACGTTATGAACTACTAACAGCCTCTCGGAACATCCGGCATTACTCACCACATCGCTTGCATATGTCGCGAACAGTAATCATCACAGAACACCCCCTTGGGATACGTCTGAAAATTCGCTAAGCTTCATTGACCTATCGACATGAGTATGCAAGACCTCGTCCGTGCAGATAAGGCCAACTGCAGTACTTTCGAAATTTAAGTACGTCGAAGATAAGAATAAATGTAAGTCATTTTGAGGTTATCAACGTGGCGAAATGCTTTCTGCCCCACTGCATTACTCAGTGGGGTGTGGAATACTCTGTAAACGATATGAGAGTTAACAGCTTGCTTATTTGGGCAGCTCTTGCGGTGTTGGTTGGTTGGTTGGTTTTGGGAAAGGAGACCAGACAGCGAGGTCATCGGTCTCATCGGAGTAGGGGAGGATGGAGAAGGAAGTCGGCCGTGCCCTTTCAAAGGAACCGTCCCGGCATTTGCCTGGAGCGATTTAGGGAAATCACGGAAAACCTAAATCGGGATGGCCGGACGCGGGATTGAACCGTCGTCCTCCCGAATGCGAGTCCAGTGTCTAACCACTGCGCCACCTCTCTCGGTTTGCGGTGTTGACGAGGCGTATATAGTATCCCAGTCCGTTTATTGACTTAAGTGATACAGCAAGGCCTTCTAGTGTTTTATGAATTTGGAAAGAAAATATTTCTTTTTCATTGTTCGTGTATATCTTTATGTTCACTAAAGAACGTGATCTTTAAATGAGACTGACTTCTCCTTTGAATCATCAACACAGGATCTCGTTTTTTTAGGTGCGAATGCCTTCCAACTGAATAACAGAACGCTTGGGACTATAGGAAAAAAGTGTAATCTCTCTAAATATCCCACGAGAGGCGAAGGATATACAAATCGATTTGTAAGCCACCGTACGGTGTGTGGCGGAGGATACGCTACACCACTAAGAGTCATTTCCTTTCCCGGTCCACTCGCAAACACAGCGAGTAAAAATAGACTATGATAATGCCTCCGTACGAATTCTAATTTCTCGTATCTTTATCTTCGTGTTCCTTATGCGATCGTTCTGCAGTCTGCTTCAAATTCCGGTTCTCTAAATTTTCTCAGTAGGTCGCTTTCCCTTTAGGGATCCGTTTGAGTTCCCGAAGCACCTCCGTAATACTTACGTGTTGTTCGAACTTACCGGTAACAAATCTAGCAGCCGGCCGCTGTGGCCGAGCGGTTCTATGCGCTTCAGTCCGGAACCACGCTGCTGCTACGGTCGCAGGTTCGAATCCTGCCTCGGGCTTGGATGTGTGTGATGTCCTTAGGTTAGTTAGGTTTATGTAGTTCCAAGTCTAGGGGACTGATGACCTCAGATGTTAAATCCCATAGTGCATAGAGCCATTTGAACAATTTTTGAAATCTAGCAGCCTGCCTCTCAATTGCTTCCACGTCTGCCTTTAATCCGATCTGGTGTAGATCCGAAACACTCGGGTAGTTGCAGCATTAGTGTCTTATATGCGATCTCCTTTTCAGATGAACTACACTTGCGTAAAATTCTTCCAATAAACCGAAGTCGTTCGTTAGCCTTTCTTAGTACAATCCATACCTGCTCGTTCCATTTCATATCGCTTTGCAACGTTACGCCTAGATATTTAATCGACGTGGCTATGTCAAGCGGCACACTACTAATTCTATATTCGAACATTACCGGATTGTTTTTCCTGGTCACCTGCATTAATTTACATTTTTCTACATGTTCAGCCAGCAGCCATTCATTTCCAACTAGAAATTTTGTCTGAGTGATCGTGTATTCTCCTACTCTCACTCAACGACGACACCTTCCCATGCACAACAGAATTATCAGCCGCAGACGGCTGCGCACCCTGCCCGCCAGACCTTTTATGTATATAGAGGATAAGGGCGGTCCTATCACACTTCCCTGGAGCACTCCTGAGTCCTGCTCTTGTGAACACTCACCGTAGAGGACAACGTACTGGGTTCTGTTACTTAGGGAGACTACAGTCTAGTCACGCATCTGGGATCCTAAACCGTATGCTCGCATCTTCGTTAACAGTCTACTGTTGGGCACCGTGTCTAGGAATATGGAATCTGCCTGTTGTCCTTCGTCTGTTGTTTGTACTTTGCAGGTTAGCCGGCACGGTAGCTCAGCGTGTTCGGTCAGAGAGCCGGTTGGCCTTTGTAATAAAAAACTGAGTGGAAGGATCAACCACCGAACTTGAACAGGATATCTTGCGACGTCCACAACGACCAAACACAACGATCAATAACGAACAAAATGCAAAAAAAAAAAAAAAAAAGATAGCTGAGTGGTCAGCGTGACGGATTGCCGTCCTATGGGCCCGGGTTCGATTCCCAGCTGGGTCGGGGATTTTCTCCGCTCAGGGACTGGGTGTTCTGTTGTCCTCATCATCATTTCATCCCCATCCGACGCGGAGGTATGTAATAAGACCTGCAGAAAGGCGGCCGGACCTGCCCCGTAAGGGGCCTCCCGGCCAATAACGCCAAACACTCATTTTCCATTTACCTAACCCGTGCCCAGCCAGGACTGCGAGTTTTGCCTGAGGTGTTTGCCATTTGACACGATCCAGGAGGCACGTGCAGCTTATCGAATGTTTCATGCACGGTGAGCTTTACTTCTCCTGCTCTGGCCATCACTACTTTATACCGTTGTAAATTTTATCATTCAGTTCCTGTGTGTTGCTGTAGATGCACGCTGAAGCATTCATGTCAGTGGTGGGACAGACAAATCATAGCGCCACATCATGTCCAAGATTAACACACTTGCCTCGAGGTATTTAGGAAATCACCCAGCCGTCTAAAGTGCTCATCGCAAGCTGAATCTTTCGTTAAATACCCTTTAAGACAAAAAAAAAAAAAAGGCGGACGACAAAGGAATTATCCGAATGCAACAGAAATCGATAGATTTGATGTACATGTACAGACAAACACATGATTACAATTTCAGAAAAATTGTTTGGTACTGTATGTTTTATTCAAGAGAATGAACTTCGCATATTGAGCAAGTCAACGTCGTGTTGGTCCACCTCTGGCGCTTGTGCAAGCAGTTATTGGGCTTGGCGTTGATTGATCGAGTGGTTGGTTGTCCTCCTGAGGGATATCGTGCCAAATTCTGTTTGATTGGGGAGTTAATCATCAAAATCCCGAACTTGTTGGAGGGCCCTGCCCATAATGCTCCAAACATTCTCCATTGGGGCGAGACCCAGCGACCTTGTTGGCCAAGGTAAGTTTTGGCAAGCATGAAGACAAGCAGTAACTCGAAGCAGGACTTATCGCTGAAGACAATACTACTCTAGTCAATGAGATTCCAGACCGAAGTCGTGTCCGGAGATGCCCCGTACAGCGGTAGTATACCAACCTGACCGTTGTCGCTATACGACCTGAGAATCAGGAGTGATGATCTGGGATGCCATTTCCTTTCACAGCAGGGCACCGTTGTTTGTCATCCGAGGCACCCTTACGGTACAGCGGTACGTCGACAATATTCTGCACCGCGTTTTGCTGACCTTTATGATAAGATGTCCTAGACTTACATTTCAGCAAGATAATGCCCGCCCGCACACGGCGAGAGTTTCTATTGCTTGTCTTCGTGTTTGCCAAACACTGCCTTGGCCAGCAAGGTCGTCTGACCTCTCCTTCCAACATATGGAAAGCAAAGAGTCTGCAGTAGAGGAGATGTGTTTCACAATATCGGTATGAAGTGCTCATAGCTCTTAAGGTATCCATTTAAAGCCCATATTCACTACACATATTTTTCTTGTTTTGGCCCATACTGTCACCCCTGATAGTTTGTAGATGGGGTTCCGGCTCACACTGTAGACAGTCATTTCTTCGTAGCTCAAGACGCGCGAATGGAGTGGGAAAGAGACTTACTAATATTGGTACAGTGTACCTTCAACCACGCACTGTATATTGGCTTGCGGATTATATACGTAGATGTAGAATTTAATAATGTTCAGATTTGCTTACCTGATGTAGCACTACAGTGGTGTTTACATAGCAAAAGGATTTTCAGTCCTAGAAAATATTCAATGACCGAAATTTATCAGTGCCTCATTGGCTAGTCAGTCCATGACGCTTTTGTAAAATCGAAGTGCTTTCTGTCTATAAGCTGTATTGCGTTTTTTGTGGGTAAAGTGTGAACACAGTATTACGCTGCACAAACACCGATCACATTCACTCATACCATACAGTTGTGCACATGAAGGATAGTAGGAAGCCATTCTGAAACATTTCCAAATTCAGGACCACTTGCCGATTCTCAATGCTTCATTCCATTATTGGGCGTGGATTCTCAGTATAAGAAAATATGACTTGAGGAAAAGGTTTCCCTTTGGAATAGGCCACCGGAAATGGGTCGTTAGTCACTGTCAATAGTGAAATATTTGTGGGTTTCCCCCGGAATGACTCACAATGAAACGACAATAGATATCTACTTGCGAAGGAAAGATAATGCCGTGATAACGGTAGAGAGTCATCCGAAGAATTCTGACAAGGGAAGTGCGTAACTTCGAAAGCTCAGAACTGCACGAAAATGTGTTTAGAATATAGACAATCGCATACAAAACTGCGTGTCTTACCACGAGAAACATTTGAATGATCACTTGTTCAAGGTGTAACAAAGGAACCGCGCCTACTCGTCATCACCGATTTCGTCCAAATTGATGGTATGTGTAGGACTTGACTAGAAATGGCAGTTGCAGAAGTGGGAGCGACAGATGACTAAGCGTTAAGCAAAAATAGCATTTTTGGAGCGGATCGTGTGAGACAGGAACCATAGTGTCGGAAGTTCCATGCGGCTTTTTGCGGATGATGCTGTAGTATACAGAGAAGTTGCAGCATTAGAAAATTTTAGCGAAATGCAGGAAGATCTGCAGCGGATAGGCACTTGGTGCAGGGAGTGGCAACTGACCCTTAACATAGACAAGTGTAATGTTTTGCGAATACATAGAAAGAAGGATCCTTTATTGTATGATTATATGATAGCGGAACAAACACTGGTAGCAGGTACTTCTGTAAAATATCAGGGAGTATGCGTGCGGAACGATTTGAAGTGGAATGATCATATAAAATTAATTGTTGGTAAGGCGGGTACCAGGTTGAGATTCATTGGGAGAGTGCTTAGAAAATGTAGTCCATCAACAAAGGAGGTGGCTTACGAAACACTCGTTCGACCTATACTTGAGTATTGCTCATCAGTGTGGGATCCGTACCAGATCGGGTTGACGGAGGAGATAGAGAAGATCCAAAGAAGAGCGGCGCGTTTCGTCACAGGGTTATTTGGTAACCGTGATAGCGTTACGGAGATGTTCAGCAAACTCAAGTGGCAGACTGCAAGAGAGGCGCTCTGCATCGCGGTGTAGCTTGCTCGCCAGGTTTCGAGAGGGTCCGTTACTGGATGAGGTATCGAATATGTTGCTTCCCCCTACTTATACCTCCCGAGGAGATCACGAATGTAAAATTAGAGAGATTCGAGCGCGCACAGAGGCTTTCAGACACTCGTTCTTCCCGCGAACCATACGCGACTGGAAGAGAAAAGGGAGGTAATGACAGTGGCACGTAAAGTGCCCTCCGCCACACACCGTTGGGTGGCTTGCGGATTATAAATGTAGATGTAGATGTAGATTTAGATTTATGTTAGCGTAGTTTCCAGGCAGTCGTAGGCACAGCGGAGAGTTCAGAACGGTAATCCGACGGTTGTGAGGCCCGAGTCTCTATGGGGAAACATTTTTTATTTATTTTTTATCAGTTTTTACGTTGCTTACTCTGTGTGCAAACCGAAATAATGATTAATGTATTGTATTTCTTAATATTTTAATAAAATGCGTGTAAAGGAAATCTAACGAAAATTTTGAATTGCAAATAAATTTCGTGCAAGGGATTGTACTTATGAGTGAGCACGAGGCTTATGCAAATACCTTTCGAAGGAGGGACTGTTGTTAAAGTGCGAATGGTTTTGTTATGCGTGGTGTGCTGCCAAATTGTCCTATGAGAAAGAACCTTTTATGAATGTAAACTAAGTTTGTTTCTCTATAGAAACCATAAAACAACCGTGTAATTGTGAAAGTGCGGCGTTTATAACGTGTCAAAGATACCGATAAAATTACTTCTTGCTTTTTATGATGAGTATCACTCCAGCACAAATAAATCATGGACTGCAAAATAATTAAAAGTGTTTAATTTTATATGCGAAGTTTTCATGTACCTAAAAATTTATTTGAAATCCCAAATTGACCTTTGCCTTTCCTAAAAATGGTTCAAATGGTTCTGAGCACTATGCGACTTAACTTCTGAGGTCATCAGTCACCTAGAACTTAGAACTAATTAAACCTAACTAACCTAAGGACATCACACACATCCATGCCCGAGGCAGGATTCGAACCTGCGACCGTAGCGGTCACGCGGTTCCAGACTGAAGCGCCTTTAACCGCACGGCCACACCGGCCGGCTTGCCTTTCCTTTTCATTCCTTTTATGAAAATAATAATGCAGTATATTGAGCAATGTTTTGGTTTATTTGCAGTGTAAGCAACGTTAAATTGAAAATAAAAAGAAATAAGGTTTCCGCGTAGAGACTCGTCCCGACGACCCTCGGATACCGGTCTGTACACTCTGCGCTGTGCCAACCGCTGCCTGAAAATCACTTTAATATAAGTGGCTCATATTTCACCCAGCCTGCACCAGAAGTGATGTTTTTTCTAAACGCTCGGCCGTCTGGGGCTGCCACATCTGTCAGTTTCCTTCCTGACCATGCCCTGCATATACCATAAATGCACCATTGTAAGAGAGGAACTATGATAAGGTGAGAAAACAAAATATCGGTATAATAGGATGAAAATCACACCGAAGGCAACACAGTGCTGCCAACCTATTACTGTGTACTTCTTTAGATAATATAAGCTTTACACGAGAATTGTAGTTGACTTTGTAAGACTAAAATGTGAAAAATCGCTAGTGAAGTTACACGATCAATTTCATCATCAACCACACTTCAGTCTACGCTATACAGCCAATTTTCTTCACCGAAGTACAAACCTATGTTATTATACGCTTGGAAAAGGCAGGCTATGTGACTGACACAGCAGTGCTATACTTTGAAACTGTAATTAATGTGGCGTTTGATTCTGGGCTGCTAGAATGCAGAAGTGATAGTGAACGTGAAAAAGTGGCTTTAGTTGGACGTACCTATTGTTCTATTCCACTTTGCTTCGACCACTTCACCGAAATCTCACACCTGAGTAGTTGTGCAACACTATCAGCTCTGTAGTTGTTTAGATAGCGTAATTATTTTAAGGAGAGAGAAATACATCAGTAAGTCACGACACTGAAATACGTGTGTCTTTGGTCCTGTTATATCGATATTTTGTTTCTTCGTGTTACCAAAGTTCCTCTCTCAGACCTTACGTAGCTGTTTATTTAAATGTCTGTCGTGGCAAGACGTTCAGTTTTGCATGCCAATGGCTCATACCACGGTTTTTGGGAATAGCAATTTACATTCTGAGCAGGTTTTCGTGTGCTTCTATGCGTTCGAGGTCACATGCTTCCCTTGGTAGAAAGTATAATTTATATTGTAGACGCAAAATTTCCTCGGACCTGTCCTAAAGGTTTGTTCTTCTGTCTGCGTTTCTTACCAAATGGGATTACCAGAAATAGTATGGAAGGTTTAAAAAAAGGCTGCCTGGTTCATCATTGGGAAAGGGTTACTACGCTGAAGGAAAAAAATCGTAGCACCAAAAAATAATTAAGGTAGTCTTTTGAAATTTCGGGAATTAATATGTTACCTAGACAAATTTAAGTGATTAACACTGGAAGATCACAGCCTAATGTAAGCGTGAGGTAAGTTATTGCAAATGTGAAATGGTAGTACTTCAATAATCGGTATAACCGCCAGAATGTCGAAGGCAAGCATGCAAACGTGCCTGCATTGGGTTATAAAGATGCCAGGTGTCAGTTTGTGTGATGCAGTTCAATGCCGGTTGCACTTGTTCGGTCAATTCGGGGCGAGCGTTGTCCTGTTGGAAAACACCCCTTGAAACGCTGCTCATGAATGGTAGCACAACAGGTGGAATCACCAGACTCACGTACAGACTTCCAGTCAGGGTGCGTGGGACAACCTCCAGGTCCCGTGCGTCTAGCGCGCAGACAGTTTGGTTGTAGGTCCTCAGCTGGCCTCCTAACCAACCACAACCATCCCTGGCACCGAGGCAGAACCAGCTTTCATCAGAAAACACAACAGACCTCCACCCCGCCCTCCAATGAGCTCTCGCTTGACACCACTGGCGTCGCAAATGGCGACGGTTTGGGGCCAATGGAATGCACGCTACATGGCGTCTGGCTCGGAGCTGTCCTTGAAATAACCGATCTGTAACAGTTCATTGTGTCACTGTGGTGCCAACTGTTGCTCACATTGCTGCTGCAGATGCGTACCCCGAATACGCTGGCCTCCATGTTGATAGTCCCTCGTGGCCGTCCGGAGCCCGGTCTTCTTGCGACCGTACTTTCTCGTGATCACCGCTGCCAGCAATCATTTACAGTGGCTAAATTCCTGCCATGTCTTTCTGCAATATCGCAGAAGGAACCTCCAACTTCTCGTAGCCCTTTTACACGACAGCGTTCAAACTCTGGAATTGTTGGTAATGGCATCTTTGTCGACTTAAAGGCATTCTCGAGTAACATCAACTCACCGCTCCCAATCGCAAAGGTAATTAACGCACATGGCCGTATTTAAAGAAAACCTAATTTATATCCTCACAAGCCACTCTCACGCGATTGGCGCGACATTTGAAACATCATCTTTCAGATGTAGAAACACGCCTACCAACTTTCTTACATGTCGCACAAATTAGATTTCTATTTAAACTCTACGGAGTTGTAGAAACTGCTTAGTTAGAAGGGCCAAATTGTTAAGTACACTACTGACCATTAAAATTGCTACACCAAGAAGAAATGCAGATGATAAACGGGTATTCATTGGACAAATATATTATACTAGAACATGTTATTACATTTTCACGAAATTTGGGTGCATAGATCCTGAGAAATCAGTACCCAGAACAACCACCTCTGGCCGTAATAACGGCCTTGATACGCCTGGGCATTGAGTCAAACAGAGCTTGGATGGCGCGTACAGGTACAGCTGCCCATGCAGCTTCAACACCATACCACAGTTCATCAAGAGTAGTGACTGGCGTATTGTGACGAGCCAGTTGCTCGGCCTCCATTGACCAGACGTTTTCAGTTGGAGAGAGATCTGGAGAATATGCTGGCCAGGGCAGCAGTCGAAAAGTTTCTGTATCCAGAAAGGCCCGTACAGGACCTGCAACATGCAGTCGTGCATTATCCTGCTAAAATGTGGGGTTTCGCAGGGGTCGAATGAAGGCTAGAGCCATGGATCTTAACGCATCTGAAATGTAACGTCCACTGTTCAAAGTGCCGTCAATGCCAACAAGAGGTGACCGAGACGTGTAACCAGTGGCACCCCATACCATCACGCCGGGTGATACGCCAGTATGGCGATTACGAATACACGCTTCCAATGCGCGTGCACCGCGATGTCACCAAACACGGATGCGACCATCATGATGCTGTAAACAGAACCTGGATTCATCCGAAAAAATGACGTTTTGCCATTCGTGCACCCAGATTCGTCGTTGAGTACACCATCGCAGGCACTCCTGTCTGTGATGCAGCGTCAAGGGTAACCGCAGCCATGGTCTCCGAGCTGACAGTCCATGCCGCTGCAAACGTCGTCGAACTGTTCGTGCAGATGGTTGTAGTCTTGCTAACGTCCCCATCTGTTGACTCAGGGATCGAGACGTGGCTGCACGATCCATTACAGCCATGCGGATAAGATGCCTGTCATCTCGACTGCTTGTGATACGAGGCCGTTGGGATCCAGCACGGTGTTCCGTATTACCCTCCTGAACCCACCGATTCCATATTCTGCTAACAGTCATTGGATCTCGACCAACGCGAACAGCAATGCCGCGATACGATAAACCGCAATCGCGATAGGCTACAATCCGGCCTTTATCAAAGTTGGAAACGTGATGGTACGCATTTCTCCTCCTTACACGAGGCATCACAACAACGTTTCACCAGGCAACGCCGGTCAACTGCTGTTTGTGTATGAGAAATCGGTTGGAAACTTTCCTCATGTCAACACGTTGTAGGTGTCGCCACCGGCGCCAACCTTGTGTGAATGCTCTGAAAAGCTAATCGTTTGCATATCACAGCATCTTCTTCCTGTCGGTTAAATTTCGCGTCTGTAGCACGTCATCTTCGTGGTGTAGCAATTTTAATGGCCACTAGTGTATGTTCCGCGTGGAAGGACTCGTCGGTGGTGCGGGGTTAACTGATTGCCGTGATCTGTGGCCGCCCGCTGCCGGACGCTTTCCGTGGCGCGATTAGGATCTGACGGTGGTACTGCGGCGCGGCGCGCTCCGTGCCAGCGATTTCCGTATCCAGGAGCTATTCCGTACGCATGAGGAACTGTCTTATTGAACCGCAAGTCTAAATATAGCGGTGCCAGCGCAGCCGAGACAGCCTGTGCTAGCACGGCCAGGCACGAGCTTGCCACCGGCTGCCGTGCGCCGACAGCAGGGACATGGCGCTCTGACGCTCACCACATCCTCTTTGCTATTCTTACCGCCAGTGCTGTGTAAGCAAAACGGGAGACTGAATTATATGCAATATTTGTTGACCTTGAGAATGTTTTCCATATTCAACTCGTCGCTCCAATAGACCATACTCTACAGTTAACTTTGACACGGAAGCAACAAAATTTACTATTATCTCGACCGATGAAGACTGCCTGGCAGTACCAATAGCTACCATCGATTTCAGAAATAGGTGAGACACACACTGGGTACGCCCTAGACTTAAACGGAGAGATCAGTGCGGGTCATTGTGACTTCGAAATTATTTGTCATAACGGAATTTTAAGCTCTGTTTCCATGCTTCAAAAATGGCCCTGAGCACTATGGGACTCAACTTCTGAGGTCATTAGTCCCCTAGAACTTAGAACTAGTTAAACCTAACTAACCTAAGGACATCACACACATCTATACCCGAGGCAGGATTCGAACCTGCGACCGCAGCGGTCTCGCGGCTCCAGACTGCAGCGCCTAGAACCGCACGGCCACTTCGGCCGGCTGTTTCCATGCTTCCAGATAAAAATAATGAACTAAAAAGGGTGCGACTTCTTGCAAGAACAATTCTTGTTTTATCCTCAAGCATATTTTACCAAAGTCGCGTCATATGTAGTGAGTTGTTTGTTTTGTTGTTTCTGAAATATACATTTAAATTTTATGTGGGTTATGAATATGCTGACATCATATTTTTGTAGTTGTTTAGATTACATATGCGCTTTGCCTTTTATTTGCAATTTATGTACCCTTTAGCTGCCAATAGAAATCAGCCAAAAGTCTGAAGTAATACATCATCTGCTACACAGGGGTGTTAGGGCAACGTCTGGATCGAATTTTTGTTTAGAAACTAATATATTTTGGTAAAATAGTGGCATAATCCCATTTTTTACGCTCATCATTGTTGTTCGTCTCCTCTGAACTGTACTTTGTTTTTATTCTCTTGTGAAATGTGTTGTTATTGATTTTATGTTTAAGGTAACCTGTGGATGTCGGCAAAATTTCGTGTGCTTTTGGTTTGGAACACTGTTGTGCTTGGTTTGCTATTTATAGGATGTGTTGCGGATTTACAACGGCGTCTACTTACCGTTTCCGCTGCTCGTTGGTGGCTTAGACGCACTTTTCGCTGCACATTTACGTTTCAGATACGCTGTTGACAGTCGTTCGTTTCACTGTTTTGTTTTCGATTGGCGGCCGCGAAGTTTGAATTTGTTCCGATGTGTTTTCATCTCTCACACACAAAATTTCAAACACGTTCCCCACTCATCCAATAATAGTTAGTGGTGACTAATTTACCCTCGATATGTTGGCGAAAATACATGTTTAATTCCGGAGGTACGCATAAAATATCATCCGAAATTGTGCTAAACGCATTCTCTGAAAATTATTTCGAGCAGTTAGTTCATGAGCCCACGCGAATAGTAAACGGTTGTGAAAACACACTTGACCTCTTAGCAACAAATAATCCTGAGTTAATAACGAGCATCAAACCCGATACAGGGATTAGTGAACACAGGGTTGTCGTAGCGAGACTGAATATTGTAACCGCAAATCCTCCAAAAATAAGCGAAAACAATACCTATTCAAAAAAGCACATAAAAATTAACTTGACGCCTTCCTGAGAGACAATCTCCACTCCTTCCAAATTATTAATGTAAGTGTAGACCAGATGTGGCTTGACTTCAAAGAAATAGTATCGGCAGTAATTGAGAGATTTTTATCACATAAATTAACAAACGAGGCAGCTGAACCTCATTGGTACACAAAATGGGTTAGAACACTGTTTCAGAAAAAACGAAAGAAATATGCTAAATTTAAACAGACGCAAAATCTCAAAGATTGACGATCTTTTACAAAAGCTCGAAATTTAGCGCAGACTTCAATGCGAGATGCTTATAGTAGTTTCCACAACGAAACTTTGTCTCGAAACCTGGCAGAAAATCCAATGATATTCTGGTCGTATGTGAAGTATGTTAGAGGCAAGACACAATCAATGCCTTCTCTGCGCGATAGCAACGGAGATAGTATCGAAGACAGTGCTGCCAAAGCAGAGTTACTAAAACAGTCTTCCGAATTGTCTTCACAAAAGAAGACGAAGTAAATATTCCACAATTCGAATCAAGAACAGCTACCAACATGAGTAACGTAGAAGTAAATATCCTCGGAGTAGTGAAGCAACTTAAATCACTTAATAAAAGCAAGTCTTCTGGTTCAGACTGTATACCAGTTAGGTTCCTATGCTGATGCATTAGCTCCGTACTTAAAAAAATCATATACAACCGTTCGCTCGACGAAAGATCCGTACCCAATGACTGGAAAGTTGCACAGGTCACACCAATATTCAAGAAGGATAGTAAGAGTAATCCACTAAATTACAGGCCCATATCGTTAACGTCGATATGCCGCAGGATTTTGGAACATATATTGTGTTCGAACATAATGAATTACCTCGAAGAAAACGGTCTATTGACACACAGTCAACATGGATTTAGAAAACATAGTTCTTGTGGAACCCAACTAGCTCTTTATTCGCATGAAGTGTTGAGTGCTATTGACAAGGGATTTCAGATTGATTCCGTATTTCTGGATTTCCAGAAGGCTTCTGACACTGTACCACACAAGCAGCTTGTAGTGAAATTGCGTGCTCGTCTCAGATATGTAACTGGATTTGTGATTTCCTGTGAGAGAGGTCACAGTTCGTAGTAATTGACGGAAAGTCATCGGGTAAAACAGAAGTGATTTGTCGCGTTCCCCAAGGTAGTGTTATAGGCCCTTTGCTGTTCTTTATGTATATGAACGAATTGGGAGACAATCTGAGCAGCCGTCTTAGGTTGTCTGCAGGTGACGCTGTCCTTTTTCGACTCTTAAAAATGTCATCACAATATCAAAACAAATTGCAAAACGATTTAGAAAAGATATCTGAATGGTGCCAAAATTGGCAGTTGACCCTAAATAACGAAAAGTGTGATGTCATCCACATGAGTGCTAAAAGGAATGCGTTAAACTTCGGTTACACGATAAATCAGTCTAATCTAAAGGAGATAAATTCAACTAAATACCTAGGTATTACAATTTACGAACAACTTAAATTGGAAGGAACACACAGAAAATGTTGTGGGGAAGGTAAACCAAAGACTGCGTTTTATTGGCAGGACACTTAGAAA
Source organism: Schistocerca serialis cubense (assembly GCF_023864345.2). Taxonomy (NCBI): domain Eukaryota; kingdom Metazoa; phylum Arthropoda; class Insecta; order Orthoptera; family Acrididae; genus Schistocerca; species Schistocerca serialis. Next base: position 375,732,506 of record NC_064640.1, read on the forward strand.
ATGTAACAGATCTACTAAGGAGACTGCCTACACTACGCTTATCCGTCCTCTTTTAGAATACTGTTGCACTGTGTGGGATCCTTACCAGATAGGAGCGACGGAGTACATCGAAAAAGTTCAAAGAAGGGCAGCATGTTTTCTATTATCACGAACTAGAGGCGAGAGTGTCACTGAAATGATACAGGATTTAGGCTGGACATCAGTAAAACAAAGGCATTTTTCGTTGCGAGGGAAACTCCTCACGAAATTCCATTCACCGACTTTCTCCTCCGAATGAGAAATTATTTTGTTGACACCAATCTACAAAGGGAGGAACGATACCACGATAAAATAAGGGAAATCAGAGCTCACACGGAAAGATATAGTTGTTCGTTCCTTCCGCACGCTATACGGGATTGGAATGAGAGAACTGTGAAGGTGGTTCGATGAATCCCCTGCCAGGCACTTGAATGTGATTTGCAGAGTATCCATGCAGTTGTAGAATAAAAACCCAGCTCAGCACAAGTAAACTACTTCAACGGCAAGCGTCAAAAAAGGTCTAATTGGCAGTATTTTACGGAATATATTAAAGTTATATTCTAAACAAAAATTTAATGTAGATGTTGGCCTGTGGTTTTTGTGTTGCCGATGACTATTGTATTAATTTAGACTTGTGGCCGACTGCTACTTGCAGCCACAGGGTACACATAATCCAAATAAAAGGTGTAAAAGGTGAAACTCATATCTAACACACACACGCAAAGATAGGCGTTGACTGAATAGTTTATCACAGACACAGTCCCTTTGACTGTTCAGAGATGTCACTAAACCCGCCCAAAGATGTAAACAATCATGCATGAGCAGCGCCTATTAGATAGAGGGGGTCCGACAGCCGATCAGTTCCAGTCATTCCACCAGGAAGGGGGTACACGGCTCGTGATGTCTGTAGTTCAGCCCTGCCTAGCTGGTCAAATACCGCGGTTCGAACGCGTCCACATTGTTACTTTGTGCCAGGAAGGGCTCTCAGCAAAGGAAGTGTCCAGGCGTCTCGGAGTGAACCGAAGCATAGTTTTTCGGACATGTAGGAGATACAGAGAGACATGAACTGTTGATGATATGCCAAGCTCTGGCCGCCCAAGGGCTACTACTGCAGTGGATGACCGGTACCTACGGGCTGTGGCTCGGAGGCACACTGGCAGCAACGCCACCATGTTGAATAATGCTTTTCGTGCAGCCACAGAACGTCGCGTTACGACTGAAACTTTGCGCAATAGGCTGCACGATGCACAACTTCTCTCGCGACGTCCATGGCGAGGTCCATCTTTGCAACCACAAGCCGGGCGATGTGACCGAGCGGTTCTAGGCGCTTCAGTCCGGACCCGCGCTACTGCTACGGTCGCAGGTTCGAATCCTGCCTCGGGCATGGATATGTGTGGTGTCCTTGGGTTCGTTAGGTCTAAGTAGTTCTAAGTCCAGGGGACTGATGACCTCAGATGTTAAGTCCCATAGTGCTTAGAGCCATTTGAACCATTTTTTGCAAGCACGACAGCATGTACCGCGGCACAGATGGGCCCAACAACATGCCGAATGGACCGCTCAGGATTGGCATCACGTTCTCTTCACCGATGAGTGTCGCATATGCCTTCTACTAGACAATCGTCGGAGATGTGTTTGGAGGCAACTCGGTCAGGCTGAACACCTTAGACACACTGTCCAGCGACTGCAGCAAGGTGGAGGTTCCCTGCTGTTTTTGGGTGGCATAATGTGGGGCCGACGTACGCCGCTGGTGGTCATGGAAGGCGCCGCAACGGCTGTACGGCGCATGACTGCCGATAGTGCAGTCATATCCGCAGCGTATTGGCGAGGCATTCGTCTTTATGCACGACGCTCCAATCGTGCATATCTGGCGAATGACTTCCTTCAGGATAACGACATCGCTCGATTAGGGTAGCCGGCATGTACTCCAGCCATGAACCCTATCGAACATGCCTGCGATAGATTTAAAAGGGCCGTTTATGGACGACGTGACCCACCAACCACTCTGAGGGTTCAACGCCGAATCGTCGTTTAGGAGTGGGACAATCTGGACCAACAGTGCCTTGATGAACTTTCAGATAGTATGTCACGACGAATACAGTCATGCACCAATGCAAAAGGCCGTGCTACTGAATATTAGATACACCGGTGTGTACAGCTATTTGGACCAGCACCTCTGAAGGTCTCGCTGTATGGTGGTACAACATGCAGCGTGTGGTTTTCATGAGCAATAAAAAGGGCAGAATTGATGTTTATGTTGATCTCTATTCCAATTGTCTGTACAGGTTCCAGAACTCTCGGAACCTAGGTGATGCAAGACTTTTTTTGACGTGTGTATTAGAGGGTTGTCTCCTTTACGGATGTGCCTAATAATCGATCAAAAACTAATATATGAAACGTATCACCAGAATCTGGAGTCATATCGGGAAATTGTTGTTTCTTAAAAGTCGACCAAACAGGAAAGCATGATTGTTTGCCTCAAACCGAAAAAAGTCCAAACCTTGCGTTGCTGATGTAGTACGTGCAGTAAAGAAAGCAAAAGTAGTCGCTCAAGCAAAATGTGATTGGCAACATCTTCTCGGGACGTTCGTGAACGCGTTTATGAACGGATTACATGCTATAGTATCCCACTGAACCACTGTGTTCAGCATGCCTTAACTAAATGGCGAAGCACTCTGTTGCTGATGGTAGCCGAGTTCTTTCATAATGAAATAAATTGTGCAAATAGGTTACCGAGCGTTACTCTCATATATACATCATTCTTTTAGATATCTCTATTTGTATCATTTTTTGATCGGTACACATCAACTTGTCACTTTGTATAAACTTGTTTTGTTCTCATTGTGCTAGATATATAGTGGGTGTGTAGATGACTGAAGAATTTCTGAGAAAGCTGGGTGTTTGCTATGAGCAACACATTTTACTGCCTGTTTTAATGCTGCCATCTACCCCACACACATTTTTTGTGATGAATTTTACAAAATACAACACAAACGACTTTCTTGGGCTCCTGAGCCACTACACAAGTCTTCACCAGGAGAATGAATGTGCTTATGTAATTTTTTGAATTTTCCTGCAGAATGTATGTGTGGGCTATTGTTCGTTTTAAACTTAGGAGAATTTTGAAATTCCCACCATTTTAGTGTGGGTTAAAGTATAAGTGTGCTTTTTGCATTTTCAAATTTACATGCCATTTTTAGTTAGGTCACATGGGCTGTGACTGCAGCACGATGACAAACAACATACTAGTGGCAAGAACTGGGACTATTATCCTGAAATTAACATTAGGCAGTCGAAGTAGTAGTATGTGTGCAGTGTCCCTGTTTGCAAGCTGAGAGCAAGCAGCTAGTGGGACTTGGTGCTCATGGCTCCAGCCCTCTGATGACGGCAATAGTGAGTGGGACATGGCGCGATGCATAAACCAGTGCACAAGGGATACCCGTGCTGACTGGCAGCAGCACATTGATAGGGGCGGTGGCAGAAGCCCTCTCTGATGTGGAAAAGACTACTGTTTGAGCATAGCACAAGTGGGCTGTGGGTAAGCTGTTAAGTTGTGACGTTAGAGGGGTGGGAGAAACTGTTTAAACCAAATACAGCTAATCTTTAACTGAGACTATACAGAGAAGAAATGACCTTTCTAACCAAGCAGACGTCAGTAGTATCCCAGAAGCCCCCATCTTATATTTATCACAAGAGACCTACTTCTACAATCTTAGATTTTCAACCAATAGGATATCTCTCCATGTTGGGTTCTTGAAATTCCTGTCAGTTTACACTGGGCTCTGAGCAGTGATGTCATAGGGGTGGAGGAAAACCCTGAAGCACAATTGGTATATTTTGAATTTCTCACCAGCCTTGAATTTACCGACATTTTATACAGAGGGCATAAAGAGGGATGGGTAAAATCTTGCAGCAATGCATAGTGCACCAGAAAGCATGCAGCCCCACCACTCTGATTCTCATACATTTCCGGTATACGACTGCAAAGCAAACAGTCTGATGTTTTAGACAATGGATTCGTATTCAAAATGAGCTAGTTTCAAATCGCCGTCAGGCCATCCGGATTTAAGATCACTCAATGAAATTCGTCTGAAGTGATCTAGAGATTCCATTCATCCTTGTTCAGCTGAGCTAGTGTTCCAGCTGTAATGATCCCAACATTATTGTTGAGTTGAACATAAACCTTTCTACTGCCTTTCCTTTCTGCGAGAGAAGCACCTTTAGTTGCGGTCTGAGGACTCCCTGAGAACAACTAAATACCTCGGTAGGCGATTTTCACGTCCTGATTAGCTGTATTGTTCCAAGTAAATGGTTACTGTATTCTCGGCATAAGAGCTAGTCTCCTCGTTTCTAGTGGCGTCTTGCTACTCAACACAGCTCAGTTATAAGTACACTATCTGATCAAAAGTTCTCGGACACCTACTAGTAGGCATTAATATAAAGTGTGCCCATCCTTCGAATTTATGACGACTTTAACTCTGCTGGGGATGAGGTGTCAATGTCTGTGGGGATGGTAGCTCTTTTTTCCTGAGAAACCGAAACGGGAGAAGGTAGTGATGTTGGACGCTGGAGTCTGGAGCGAAGTCGATGCTCTAACTCATCCCAAAGGTGTTCCATCGGGTTCAGGTCGGGATTATGGGTGGGTTGGTGGGCGGGTGGGTTGGTTGATTGGTTGGTTGGTTGGTTGGTTGGTTTAAAAGAGGGAGGAAGGGACCAAACAGCTAGGTTCCAAATAAAACAATGCCACAAGGGTGAGAATGAAACAAGCAAGACTGACAACACAAAATGGAGAGAAAGGAAAAACCACAAGAACGACGGAAGGGGAACAAACACTTAAATGGAAAAAAGGGGAGAAGAAAACCACAGAAAAGGAAGAAACAGGTAGAAGAGATTAAAACGACCAAACAGATTACCATGGCTGGCTGACCATGAGAATAAAAAGGAGAAGCCAGTCACTCTGCAACACATTAAAACCACCACCCTAAAAGCACTAGGGTGGAGGACATAAACAAAGGACATGCGCTAAAATTTAGATCAAATGATAAAACCCACACTCACGAATAAAACGTAAAACTAGATCAGCCGATGAGGCGTGGCCAGATAAAACTAGCTGTAACGAGTCCGGTAACCGAAGATTTCGTCGTGGGGCAGTGCACCAGAATATGGGCCACTGTCAACCGGGCGCCGCATCGACACTGAGGCGGGTCTTCACGGCGCAGGAGGTAGCCGTGGGTCGCCTAAGCGTGGCCAATGCGGAGCCGGCAGAGAACCACAGTCCCTGCGAGAGGCCCGCATGGAGGACTGCCACACATTCGTAGTCTCCTTAATGGCACGCAGTTTGTTGTGCGTACTGAGACTATGTCATTCCGTCTCCCAAAGCCGAAAAATCTGGCGACATAAAACGAACGCAGGTCAGTTATTGGAATTCCGATCTTCATAAGCGGTTCCCGTGTAACCTGTTTGGCCAGCCTGTCAGCAAGTTCGTTGCCTGGGATTCCGACTTGTCCTGGGGTCCACACAAACACCACTGAACGACTGGACCGTTCCAGGGCATAGATGGGCTCCTGGATGGTCGCTACCAAAGGATGACGAAGGTAGCACTGGTCGATAGCTTGTAGGCTGCTCCAGGTGACAGTACACAGAAGAAACGACACCCCAGGGCATGAACGGATGTGCCCAACAGCACGAGATATAGCCACCAGCTCATCAGTGAAAACAAGGCACCCATTGGACAAGGAATGCTGTTCAATATATCCTTCATGGACATACGCAAAGCCGACGTGACCATCAGCCATCGAGCCGTCGGTGTAAATCACTTCATGGCCTCGGTACATGTCAAGAATCGAGAGGAGGTGACAGCAGAGAGCCGCGGGGTGAACTGAGTCCTTTGGGCCATGTGAAAGGTCCAGGCGAAGCTTCGGCCTAGGTGTACACCATGGAGCTGTACGCGATCGGACTTCGAGTATCGATGTTAAAGGCAAGGACTTCAGTTCAGATAGAATGGATCGGACGCGAACCACAATTGTAAGCCCTGATCTCGGCCGCCGATGCGGGAGATGAACAGCCTTGGGTGGGAAAAGGAGACGGTAATTCGGATGCGCAGGAGAACTACGAACGCGTGAAACGTAACTGGCGAGCACTTGTGCACGCCTGACCTGCAATGGAGGAACTCCAGCCTCCACAAGGTCCCATCGCTAGTCGAACGCCACAGTGGTGCACTGGGTCGAGTAAACGCAACGCTGAGGGTGCCATAAACCAGACTCCCACAGTCAAGGCGGGATTGAATAAGGGCTCTGTATAGCTGCTGCAGTGTAAAGTGATCTACACCGCAATTGGTGATGCTCATGCAGCTGGGGGCATTTAGGTGCTGCCAGCACTTCCGCTTAAGCCGAAGAAGATGAGGAAGCCAAGTCAATCAGGTGTCGAAAACCAGTCCTAAAAATCGATACGTCTCCACTACAGTGAGGGGATCGTCACTAAGGTAAAGTTCTGGTTCCGGATGAACGGTAAGACGCCGACAGAAGTGCATAACACACGACTTAGCGGCAGTAAACTGTAAACCGTGGGCTAGAGCCCATGACTTCGCCTTGTGGATGGCTCCCTGTAGGCGCCGCTCAGCACCACCAGTACTGGTGGAGCAGTACGAAATGGAGAAGTCGTCTGCATACAGAGAGGATGAGACTGTTAATGGCCACTAAAAATAGAGATACACTCAATACAGAGCCCTGCCGGACCCCATTCTCCTGTATATGGGGGAGAACTATGGGAGGCACCGATTTGGACAAGGAAAGTTCGAAGCGACAGGAAATTCTGGATAAAAATCGGGAGTGGGCCTCTGATACCCCACTCGTACAATGTGCCAAGGATATGATGTCGCCAGGTGGTGTCATACGCTTTTCATAAATCAAAAAAGACGACAACCAGGTGTTGGCGTCTGAAAAGGCTGTTCGGATGGAAGACTCGAGCGACACAAGATTATCAGTGGTAGAGCGACCCAGGCGGAAGCCGCCCTGGCATGGAGCCAGTAGTCCACCTGACTCCAGGACCCAAACCAACCGCCAACACACCATACGTTCCAGCAGCTTACAAAGGAAGTTGGTGAGGCTGATGGGCCGATAGTTATCCACATCAAGCGGTTTTTTGCCGGGTTTGAGGACTGGAATGATGGTGCTCTCTCGCCATTGCGATGGAAAGACGCCATCGCACCAGATCCGGTTAGAGATGACGAGGAGATGTCGCTTGTAGTCAGACGAGAGATGCTTGATCATCTTGCTGTGGATCCGATCGGGCCCAGGAGCTGTGTTGGTTCAATGCGCAAGGGCACTGAGGAGCTCCCACTTTGTAAATGTGGCGTTATAGGGTTCACTGTAGCGTGTAGTGAATGAGAGCTTTTTCCATCCGCTGTGTGAGAGTGCGAAAGGCTGGGAGGGGGGGGGGGGGTAATTCTCCGACGCAGAGGCGCGAACATAGTGCTCAGCAAAGTTCTCGGCAATCACGTTTGCGTCGGTAGATACTACGCCATTTATGTTAACACCAGGAACACCTGTTGGGGTCTGGTACCCAAAAACTCGTTTGATCTTTGCCCAGACTTGAGAAAGTGAAGTATGGCACCCAATGGTCGACACGTACCTCTCCCAACACTCCTATTTCCGCCTTTTGATACACTGGCGAACGTGGGCATGGAGCCGTTTAAAGGCTATGGGGTGCTTCGGGGAAGGGTGCCGCTTATACCGCTGTAGAGCTCGCCGACGCTCAATTGCCTCAGCAACTTCCGGCGACCACCAAGGCACTGTCTTTCCCTGGGTGCACCCTAAAGAACGAGGTATCGCGTTTTCCGCCGCAGAAACGATCGTTGTAGTTACCTTCTCAACCACCACGTTGCTGTTGCCATGTGGGGAGATTCAAGGGTGACAGCAGAGGTGAATGTTCCCCAGTCCGCCTTGTTTGAAGTCCATCTGGGCAGACGTCGTGGGCCTGACGCCGGGGCAGTTACAGGAAGATGGGGAAGTGGTCACTACCACACAGGTCCTCATGTGCTCTCCAGTAGATGGATGGGAGAAGGCCAGGGCTGCAAACCGAGAGATCAGTGGCCGAATATGTGCCATATGCCACTCTGAAATGTGTGGTGGCCCCAATAGTTAAGAGGCAGAGGTCAAGTTGTGACAATAAATTTTCAACTCTGCCTCGGCCAGTAAGAACTGTGCCACCTCACAAGGAGTTATGAACCTTAAAATCTCCCAAAAGTAGGAAAGGTTTAGGGAGTTGATCAGTCAGTGCAGCCAATGTGTTCAGTGGTTCTGCTCCATCTGGAGGGAGATATATGTTGCAGACAGTTATTTCCTGTGTCGTCCTTATCCTGACAGCCACAGCTTCAAGAGGGGTTTGAAGGGCCACAGATTCACTGCATACTGAGTTCAAGACATAGCCGCAAACTTCACCTGACAGCCGGCCAGGGTGGCCGAGTGGTTCTACGCGCTACAGTCTGGAACCACGCGATCACTACGGTCGCTGGTTCGAATCCTGCCTCGGGCATGGATGTGTGTGATGTCCTTAGGTTAGTTAGGTTTAAGTAGTTCTAAGTTCTAGGGGACTGATGGCCTCAGATGTTAAGTCCCATAGTGCTCAGAGCCATTTGAACCATTTTTCACCTGACACTCTGTTATAGTTGCTACGGTTCCTGTAATATCCCTTATAGCCATGGAGGGCAGGGGTCCACATTGCTGGGAACCAGGTTTCCTTTAGGGCAATGCAGAAAGCAGGTGTAAAGCGTAACCGTTGCCGTAGCTCAGCCAGATGGCGAAAAAAACCGCCGCAATTCCACTGGAGGATGACGTTATCATGATGCTGGGAAGGCATGAAGTGCGCAAGGAGGCAGGTTATGCCTCGGGGTCACCTGATGCCGCCAAATGAGTATTTCATCCATTCCTATTGTGGATGATCCATCAGTGAGATCCAGGTCCGCAGGGGACGCTAAGATCTGCACTGCATCCTCAGATGCAGAATTCATAGGGAGTGGTGGTGTTGGGGCCACCAGAGGGCCCTGTTTCTTAGCAGACTTCATCTTAGTTTGCTTGCTCTCTCGCTTCTCTTTAGGGGCTTGCTGGGAAGATTTCTCCAAAGCAGCTTCAGACATGGAGGAAGACCATGAAGTTCTTCGTCCAAGAGCTTTTGGATCCTTGAGCCACTGGTGAGTGTTCTCCATGACATTATTGGGGACCTTGGCATAGATGGCCCCAAGGGACCCCTTCTGCATGAGAGGAGCCAGAGGAGGCTGCTGCTTCTCCGGCATTGGGGAGGGTACAGAAGTCCCCTGCATTTGGGGGGCCTTGCTCCCGACGTAGGTGCTATGGGAGCAACAGAGGAAGGTTTCCCTACCACCAAGGGGCGGATGTATTCTGGTGGCCCGGAGGGCCCACTGTTCGTGGCATAGAGTGAGGAACCACTGGCACTTGAGACTGTGATGGTGATGTAGCTGCAGCACATGTCGATATCAGCCGAATGGGGTGTAATCTTTCGAATTTACGTTTAGCTTCTGTGTAAATACCGGTAGAGGGTCTTGTACTCCATAATTTTCCGCTCGTTTTGGAGAACTGGACAGTCTGGCGAGCAGGGGGAGTGGTGCTCTCCACAGTTGATGCAAGTGGGAGATGGTGCACATGGAGTATCTGGGTGCAGTGGACGTCCGCAGTCTCGACGTGAGCAGCTGGAAGTGCAGCGGGAAGACGTGCCCGAACTTCCAGCAGTTAAAGCACCGCATAGGGGGAGGGACGTATGGTTTAACGTCACAGCGTTAAACCATCACCTTGACCTTTTCAGGCAGGGAATCACCCTCAAAGGCCTAGATGAATGCACTGGTAGCAACCCTGTTGTCTTTAGGTCCCCTGTAAATGCGCCAGATGAAATGAACACCTCGCAATTCTAAACTGGCGCGGAGCTCGTCGTCAGACTGCAAGAGGCGGTCACGATGGAAAATAATCCCTTGGACCATGTTGAGGCTTTTATGGGGAGTGACGGAAACAGGAATATTATCCAGCTTGTCACAGGCGAGTAACACTTGGGATTGGGTTGGGGATGCTGTCTGAATCAAGACTGCGCCGTTTCGCATCTTGGACAGCGCTGTCACTTCTCCAAACGTATCCTCAAGGTGTTCAACGAAAAATTGAGGCTTCGTCTGTAGAAAAGAGTCCCCATCGGTTCTGCTACAGACTAAAAACCGAGGTGAATATGTCTCACTCCGTTCTGTAGCTCTACGTTCCACCCATGGTGTAGAGAGGGAGGGAAACGATTTAGGGTCATACCTGTCGGCATTGTATTCTATCTTGCCCTTCTTAGAGGCTGCTGGTGTCGTACGGTCACCAGCAAGAGATGCCTTGGTCCGCTTCATTGTGGGTCATCCGCCCTGATGCCACCCACTCCAATCAGGGGCTTTCCCCACGGGCGCCACCCAGCCATATCAAAGGCCAACTGGCATGATGGCCGTTGCTGAGAGTCCTGATGCCCCAGGAAGACAGGCATCTACTCCTTGGCATACGTGGGGAGTTTACAGCTCAAGCATCAGCAGTGCGATCCCTTTGTTGTCAGGGGGATACCACCAAATGGGTACATGACGGCCCCACCACAACGGACTGGCTACCGTGCTGGATAGTGGGCGCACAGAAATCTAATATTGCCTTGCGGGCGAAAGAGGTCAGGAGACAACGGAAGAAGATGACATAGCCCGGAAAGTGTCCTCGCCCAAATAGTTGAATCGCAGCTGGGGATGCAAAACCATGACAAGATATTCAGGAGATCGAATCTAAGGGCACTCGTGCACCACGTAAGGCATCCTTCCCCATATGGTCCGCACTTCTGTAGAATTTTGAAAGTGGCAGGTCAAACCATAGAATGGGACCTGATCTCATAGGGCTGAAAAGTGTGACACTCCTTTTAGTCGTCTCTTACGACAAACAGGGATATCTCGGGCCTATTCTAACCCCTGGACACGCAGGGGTTGCGGAGACCTATGTGAGGCCTTGCGTTGTCATGGAAACAGGAGAAGTTTGTATCTTTGTGGCGACGAATAAGCAAGTAGTTTCTTCAATTTTTTGCGGGTAGCACAATACATATCAGAGTTGATCGTTGCACCATGAGCGAGTACATCAAACATACTAACCCCTTCAGTGTACCACAAGGTGGAAGTCGTAACATTACTGGCTGAGGGTGCGCCTTTGAACTTTTTATTCGGAGAAGAGATGGTGTGTCGCCAATCCATGAATTGCCGTTTCGTTTCCGGTTCGAAGAGATGAACCGATGTTTCCTTGCCTGTGACGATGCACGACAAAAAAATTGCCATGATCAGACTTAACGCGCAAGCAAATCTGCACACAGATAGTTCTTCGGTGTTCTTTATGAGCTTCTGTTAGGTGGACGAGTGTGTCAGCACTACTAACAGAGACGTCCATTTGAACAGTGAGGTGTTTTATTGTTATCCTTCGATCGCGTCGAATGAGAGTGTCCGCATGTTCCAATATTATAGAAGTCACAGCTTTGTGCGGCCGGCCGACACGCGGAAGATCACACAGATTTGCGTGACCTTGTTGCGATGGTTGCAGACGCCTTTGCCAACGACTCACCATGTCTTTTTTCACTGCTATGTCTTCGTAGACTTTCTGGAAGATCCTGTGAATATGTGCCATGTTTTGGTTTTCCGACGAAATAAACTCAATGACAACATTCTGCTTGTAACGCACCTCCGTTACAGACGTCATTTGCAGGCAACGTATAGTGCCGAAACATGTCTGAGCTTCATGAAACTATAGGGGCTGAAGCGGAAGTATTCCTCGCTGTCCCACAACAAATAGTGCATTTTTTCAACCGAAATTGCCACGAAGAAAATGAGTTGCATTATTACTGAACGCCTCTCGTATTAAACACACTGATCGGGCCGAACCTACTATCGACCCAAACCCGCCCAGGCGATAACAGCGTCAGATGACAAGGAATGGCTGCTAGTCAGACACACGCATGTTGTATGTAGTATCAGTGAGTGTGCTGTCCATGTGTAGAATTGGGGAAGGCGTGTGATCTATCTGAGTTTGACCGGGGCAGATTGTGATGGCCCAGAGGCTCGACACGAGCATTTCGGAAACTGCTCGACTTGTCGGGTATTCGAGGAGTGCTGTGGTGAGTGTCTTCAACACTTGGTGAAACCACGTCCAGACGTCGTGGGGTTGGGCAGCCACCTCTCATTACAGATTTCGGACGTCGTAGGCTGGGCAAACTGGTAAAACAGGATAGGCGGCGAACTGTGGCGGAGCTAACAGCAAACTTCAATACTGGGCTGAGTACAAGTGTGTCAGAATACACAGTGCACAGAACACTCCTAACGATGGGCCTCTGCAGCTGACGACTCGTGAATGTGCCAATGTTAACACCATGACATCGGCAACTACAGCTGAAATGGCCACGTGACCATCGGCAGTGAATTTTGGCGCAGTGGCGGAGCGTCGCATGGCCTGATGAATCTCAATACCTTCTTTAAAATGTAGGTGGAGGGGGCGAATCCGTTGTCTTCCAGGGGAACAGATCCTCGACGCCCGTACTGCGGGTTGGGGACAAGCTGACAGCGACTCCATTGTGTTTTGTGGAACGTTCACGTGGGCATCCATGGGTCCAGTGGAGCTCGTGCAAGGCGCCAAATTCTAAAGAAACGGATACAACTGCATAACAGATGTAAAACTAATATAGGACAATAGATAAAGAGATGCTAAATGAAACGTGTTTGGTTATCAAGAGAGCAATGCTTGAAACCTTCAGTGACTACTGTAGCAGAATATTATCAAAGGATCTTTCACAAAACGTAAAGAAATTTTGTTCGTATGTAAAAGCTGTTAGTGACACCACTGTTAGCATCCAATTACTCACAGATGATACAGGAAATCAAATTGAAGGTAGCAAAGCAAACGCACAAAAGCTTGTCTTTTCAAATGTTGCTTTACAAAGGAAATCAAGGAGAATTGCCCCAATTTAATCCTTGGATGAAAAGACGAGTGACATAATTGTTGCCGGCCGGAGTGGCCGTGCGGTTCTAAGCGCTACAGTCTGGAACCGGGCGACCGCTACGGTTGCAGGTTCGAATCCTGCCTCGGGCATGGATGTGTGTGATGTCCTTAGGTTAGTTAGGTTTAATTAGTTCTAAGTTCTAGGCAACTGATGACCTCAGAAGTTAAGTCGCATAGTGCTCAGAGCCATTTGAACCATTTTGAACATAATTGTTAGTATCAGTGGCACTGAGAAACAATTGTAATCATAAAAACTGAACAACGCTCCAAGCCCCAATAAAATCCCTATCTGATTATATACTGACTTTGCAGCGGACTTAGCCCGACTGATAACTATAATCTATCGTAGATTCCTCTAACAAAAAACTATCCGCAGTAGCTGGAAGAAATCATAAGTCACCGCCATTTACAAGAAGGGTAGAAGAATTGATTCATCGATTTGACATCGATTTGTTATAAAATCTCAGAACATCTTCTGATCTCAGACGTAATAAGAAATGTTGAACAGAATGACCTCCCTGTGCCACCCAGCATTGATTGCGAAAACATTGATCATGTGTAATCCAACTCAGTTTTCTCACATGACAGACTGAAAGCTCTGGATCAAGGCAGTCAGATGCAGTACTTCTTGATTTCCGAAAGACTCAGTACCACATCCACGCTTACTACCAAAAGTACGGTCGTATAGAGTATCAAGCGAAATATGTGACTGGATTCAAGGATTATAGGGAGGATGCAGCACGTTATCTTGGATGGAGCGTCATTTTCAAATGTAGAAGTAACTTCAGGTGTGCCGGCCGCGGTGGTCTCGCGGTTCTAGGCGCTCAGTCCGGAACCGCGTGACTGCTACGGTCGCAGGTTCGAATCCTGCCTCGGGCATGGATGTGTGTGATGTCCTTAAGTTAGTTAGGTTTAAGTAGTTCTAAGTTCTAGGGGACTGATGACCATAGATGTTAAGTCCCATAGTACTCAGAGCCATTTGAGCCAACTTCAGATGTGCCCCAGAGAAGTGTATTGGGATTTTTGCTATTCATGTTGGGTATTAATGACCATGAGGAAAATATTAACTCTAACTTAAGACTTTTTGCAGGTGATGGAGTTGTCTGTAATGAAGTACTGCCTGGAAGAAGCTGCATAAATATTCAGTCAGATCTTGATAACATTTCAAAATGGTGCAAATACCGTCAACTTACTTTAAACGTTCAAAAACGTAAAACTGTGTACTCCGCAAAACGAAACAACGTAATATCCTATGGCAATAGTATCAGAGAGTCGTGGTTGGAATGAGACAGTTCGTACAAATACTTGGGTGTAACACTTTGTAAGGATATAAAATGGGATGATGGCATAGACTAAGTTGGAAAGCATGTTTATTGGTAGAATACAGGAGAAATGTAATCAGTCTAGAAAGGAAATTGCTTGGAAATAACTCTTGCAACCCATACTAGAATACTGCTGAAGTGTGTGGGACCCGTATCAAACGGAAGACTACCAGGGGAAAATCTTATTCTGGAAACTAACAGGGGATGTTGAACATGTACAGAGAAGGTCAGCACGAATGGTCACAAATTTGTCTGATCTGTGGGAGAACTGAAGAAACTGAACTAACAGACTCTTTAAGATGACGCAAACTTTCCAGAGAAAGACTACTTACAACGTTTCAAGAACAGGCTTTAAATGATGACTCTGCGAGTATACTACAACCCCCTACATATTGCACCCGTAGGGATCGTAAGGACATGATTAGATTAATTACGGCATGCACAGTGACATTTAAACAATCATTCTTCCACTGCTTCATGCGTGAATGGAACGAAAAAACTCCAATAACTGGTATAATGGGACGTACCCTCTGTTATACGTGTCACAGTGGTTTGCGGGGAATAGATGTATATGTAGGTTCATTCAACCGCTCTCTAGTAAGATTTTACACCAATTCAGCAGGTTGGCGAGAAAATAGCGTTTCTTTAGTGGAAAGCTGCTGAACATTCAATCAAGATCTTGGATTTACTGGTTCAAACTTTACTAAAGTAAAAGATTACATTCCTTGGTACTCAAAAGGTATAAATTGATAAACCTCCAACACAATTTATCACTAAATATATTAGTCTTTAAAAACCACAACACACAGGACCAAGTCCCAGCAGGAATAACATTAATGTAAAACTGAATGATACAATCAAAAGAGAACTCTTAACCTACAATTACATTTTAAAAGAGAACAATTTCGTTCAGCTCATTGTACATCAAACAATGTAAAACATTACAACAAATCTCGATGGGTTCCTGCCCATAATGTGAAGTTTTTAAAGGAAATTCTAAAGTGTTCGCCAAAATTTTTTATTGTGAATAAATACGAATAAGTACCCTGTAACGTCAGATTTAACAACCTTTTTAGTAATACATTACAGGAGATAATAAAAATCACATAACTTCCAATCTAACAACGATATGCTAGCATTAACAAATGACTATTGTTCATTAGAAATTGGTTGCAATAACACTGACAACTAAGCAGTAAAATACCATCGAAAACTTAATCCCGGAAAATTTCTTTATCACTATACCTGAACATCCAGCTCTCGGCTGGTCAAGAGCGAACAAACCTGTTGTGTCTAGACAAGACAGCCTAGACACAATGAGGAAGCCGAAAGGCACGCGCTAAGCCAAAGCAGGGTGCGTGAGGTCTGAAACAGGATACGTAATGAATGTTATAAAGAACTTAACTTAACTTTAATCCATCCTTTTGGTACATCTGGAGATTGTGGAGATACAAGTCAGACTCTTTAGATACATGCAATGTTACTAATGGCGGCTTACTAGATCGTAGCCATTGACTTAGCTGAAGGCTATTCTAACTATTGGCTCGGCTAATAAGCAATGCTTCGTCCATGTAGTCGCTAGCAAAGTCGTCCGTACAACTGGGGCGAGTGCTAGTCCGTATCTCGAGACCTGCCTTATGGTGGCGCTCAGTCTGCGATCACACAGTGGCGACACGCGGGTCCGACATGTACTAATGGACCGCGGCCGATTTAAAGTTACCACCTAGCAAGTGTGGTGTCTGGCGGTGACACCACAAAACCCGCTACAGGTCGCTTGCAATTACGAAACAATCCCGTGGTAGCACGGAAAGCTAGTGCTCAGGGTGTTATCGGCTTCTACAGGAAACAGAAGTGAAACTAGTTAACTCAAATAATATATACGTCATTACGTGCGCCTAATTAGCAGTTGCAACGTGCTTAATGGACAAAACACAGCAATCCAAAACTGTTTTTTTCACAAATGCCATATATGCGAAATATGTAAACCCTCCCATAATAGCTTCTTTCGCAATTTCAACACCTAGCGTAGAAATGTACAATTAGCCATTTGAACGGAGCTTAAGGTTGGATTAGCACTATCAATTAGAGCTTTGAAATGCCTATAAGGACATAAATTCAAAATCCAGCGACTACAGCGAAGCCCTGTATAAAATATCTAATGAGCCGCGATGCGACGTCAGCACAGTCTCCGAAAGTTCAAAGTTCCAGTTCACCGTAGAAACAGCGGTCCAAAACTGCTACGAAACGCCTCTCACCTCACAAGTCGTCCACACACCGCTTCCCATCAAAACTAGGTGTTTAATCCGGCCCACGGTGCTCGCTCACTTCTGTCGTCTGCTCCTGTCCCCCGTAATGCCACACACGTAGCCACTGCCGGCACCAGAGTCTTCTGCGCCACCTCGTGTCCCACTTGCCAACCTCCCGCTCTGTCCAACCACCGCCTTTCGTCCAGTGCACTTCTTAAGGCCCTTTTCCTCGTCAAACGGCACGTGTCCGGGAAGTGTTCCGTCGAGTGTTGGGAGATGAGCAGTGAAATGACCACGCATGTGGACTTTGGGAAACTCAACTATTTTGTGGGACGTTGAGAAATTTCACAGTACGCGCAATATATTTTGTGACGGCTCCCAAACCCAAGGTCCTCGGCGGTACTTTTGAGGCAGCCACCACAAATTGTATAAAGCGTGGGTAGTGACCAGGATGCAGCTATGTCTGTCGGCCGAAAAATAATTAATGACAAGAATTGCGCCAGCTAGAATGAAGCGATAACTCATCTTTATTTCTGACGAAACGTGCACCAGCAATACAAGTCCAAGTAATATCCAAGAGCAATCCGTGTACTGAGCCTAGTCGAATACTGTAGCAAATATCACACTGCAATGGCTCCGCTATAAACTCCACGAAAGGCTAGCAATAGACAATCGACAATAGACTGTCCGTCTCGGGGCCAGCACTCCTCCTTATATGCAAAAGGCAGAGGACGCCGCGGACCCGAGCTCGGCCATGGCGCGACGTCTTCCGTCGGCGGTAACGCCCTGAGCACTATGGGACTTAACATCTCAGGTCATCAGTCCCCTAGACTTAGAACTACTTAAACCTAACTAACCTAAGGACATCACACACATCCATGCCCAACGCAGGATTCGAACCTGCTACCGTAGCAGCAGCGCAGTTCCGGACTGAAGCGCCTAGAACCGCTCGGTCACAGCGGCCGGCGGCTATCATTATAGGACAGGTGGGACGGGGACCTGGCCAACGAACTACACTTTGGCGTTTCACACACGAGCTATTGCGTTCACGTTTTCATTGCAGTTTAAGGTGTGTGTGGTGTCCGAACCCTGGAAGCCGACTTAATGGTGTGCATGGAGTTGTGCTCTGTCAAAATTACGGTATGGTTGTTTTGGTGCAGTGCATAAATCGCTTAGTAAATGGCAGGATTACCAATAGTACTGGTAGTATTGGTAGGGAAATAAACATAACTGAATGTGTAAGAGAGATACTGGAAGCCGACGACTTCTCTTTGTTTTTCATTTGTTTGTTTTGCACGTAATTAGAGCTGCAGATCGTCCATTATTGGTCCATTGTGTATTTTTCTCCTTAACTGTGCTGTTTCTCTACACTCACCAGGACGAATACTCGTGAAGAAAATTGGTTCTGGTGAGGTGGTAAGGAAATTTATCACTTTGTACGAACTTGCAGCATGCTGCATGTGAAAAATAGGTCCTCAGCGTGTCTTATAATTGAAATAAATGATTGTAGCTCCATCATAAGTTGCGTTAAGAAGTATGTTTTCTGTTTATTGTTAGTGACTAGTTTCGGACACCTATGTCCATTTTCAAACCATCCGTACCATAAGTGTGACAATACAGGCGAAAGCCTACGTATAGAAATTGCCCCTGCAGGGACGTTCTCCAATTTCTGTCGTATGTGGTTTATTTACTGGTGTTGAGTCGGTCATAGTGTCGCTTTGATAGTCACTGAAGGGGCAATTTCTGTACAAAGGCTTTCGTCTGTATTGTCATACTTACGATACGGATGGTTTGAAAATGGACATAGGTTTCCGAAAGTTGTAAACATCAAGAAATAAAAAATGTGCTCCTCAATTCAACTTACGACAGAGCTACAACCGTTTATTTTAATTACTTTGTGCCCGCTCACATCTGTCCATCCGTCAGTGAGGGCATTTGAACGTTTAATCTTATCTGTGACAACAGTGTTAACACGTTGATGTTCAGCGTTGAGCAAAGTGGTACCCATGGTTAAATGAAAACTTTTCCTCCAGTATTGGGTCTCTAAAATCGATAACGGGGCTGTAGCAATGACTTTGTTTACGTCTGTCAGAAGTTGTGGAAGTGCCCGGCGAAGCTGATGAGGTGGCGTTCGAGAAACTATGTTGTTCGTCAGGTGAGTTCGGTGACATAGTAGACACGGACATTTCATTAGTTGTTTCACAAGTGGTCCTCGAATTTTTTCCTCATCTTTCTAGAGGTTCCTGAACCACAAGTTTGATAGATTGTGGACAGATTCTACATCTCTGTAGGTTAGCCACGCAGGGTAGCCGTGCGATCTGAGGCGTCTTGTCACGGTTCGCGCGGCTTCCCCCGTCGGAGGTTCGAATCGTCCCTCGGGCATGGGTGTGTGTGTTATCCTTAGCGTAAGTTAGTTTAAGTTAGATTACGTAGTGTGTAAGCTTAGGGACCGATGACCTCAGCAGTTTGGTCCCATAAGACCTTACCACAAATTTCCACATTTTTCTGTAGGTTATCTCGCAGACGAGTAGCCACTGCATATTGGTTCCACAGTATTCATACATGGTTTCTGTCCTGTTTTCGATGGTGCTTGTATAATATAATTCCCATAATTCCAGACGATGATGCATGCTGAAGACCGATTGTCAATTACCAATGTTTCGTACGTTACACAGTCCTTTATATGTCCTCACTCAGTTTCTAGACGGTTCAACGCTTCGGATTTGAAGGGGAATCTCGCAAGGCACTGATCGCATACGTAAACAAAGCCATCGAAATGAGGTAACGCCGATAGGTATACAACACACCTAATTTACAGGTAACGCGGATAAGATCTTAACTGACCAAATCTGCTGGGGAAACTTCTGTAGTGTACGCTTACTTATGATAGCTTAAGGTAGTTGTACAGTTCTAGGTAAAAATGCCACTAGCCCACACTGCTTAAAGACGACGTCGATCCGTTGACGCAGAAAGGTGGAGTGCTCCAACTTCGAACCAGCACTGTGGGCGAAACTTTATGGTCCTTTGCGGCTATCCGGACAGGTTGGAGGTTAGCCTTGGCTATGGTTACATTGCGCAGCCCACCACCCACACGTTTGGGTGCACCCCCGCCCCTCTCCCCAACATTTCTATCTACTGCTGCAACATAGACTTAGCAGCACGCCTTGTATGAGCCGAAGTGTTACGGAGTGGCAAACACATATCGCGGAACCTATCATTCCGCCGCACTCGCATACATGCAGATATTGCGCGCTTTGACAACGAGGCATGCTGACATATGCTTTCTCATTTTCCACTTCTTTCGACGGTTCTTACAAAATAAGGCGTTGCAGTGGTTCAGATACTGAACATGCATTCGAGAGGACCGACGATCAGATCCTTATTCCAACAACGAGATTTACGTTTTTCGTCGATTCACGGAAGCAATTTCGTCTACATCGTTAGTCTGGAATTCACACTGAAGTTTAGTCTTTCATTGCTCGTAAACGAATTTATTCTGAATATTTTTCTTAGTATAGAAATTTTCACGAATATCAGTATGTATCATACTGATCATTGGCCGTTGTTGTGAGAATCCAGTTAACTCAGCTTTTAGGTATTCGTATATTGGTAGCGTTTGCAGCTATTGTCAATGAAGTAATTCCATCGGGTGTTTTAGGTGTGTTGTACGTTTATAATAATAAAGTAATTACCCGTGGTGAAATACACTGACAGAAAAATGGAAATCATGAATCTGAAATGGAATTTGATTTGTTAAATGGGCGTATGGGGTATCATTTCCTATGATTCGGTTCGTTCAGGAATTGATGCGTTCTTACGTCCTCTTTGCGGAAAGTTGTCTGAAAGCTGCTCCGCATTCTTCACCTAACTGCCCTGTAAGAAGACCGCTGAGCGTTGACAATACTGTGTAAGCAAACACGCTGTCAACACCACCAAGCATGATGTCACCATTACGTGGTGTCACCATTAGTGCGCTACTTATTTTACTAGACGTTAAAGATTATTTGCAATGCCAGAAGACTGTAGCGAATTGCAGGAAGACCAGCAGAGGACCAACAATAAGTGCAGGGACTGGTAACTCACGCTGAACATAAACAAATGTTACGTGTTGCGCAAAAATAGGCGAAGAGATCCACCATTGTTTAAATACGCTGTTGGCGACAAATCACTGGAAAAGTAACAAGCCAGGCCATCTTAAAATGGAATGACCACATCAAACAAAATGTAGGAAATATAGTTGCCAGGCGGAGCTTCATTGGTTGAATCTTAAGGAAATGTACACTGAGGTGATCAAAATAATGGGATACCTGATAATATCGTGTCGGACCTCCTTCTGCCTGGCGTAGTGCAGCAACTTGACATGGCATAGACTCAAGAAGTCGTTGGAAAGCCCCTGCAGAAGTACTGAGATATGCTGCCCCTATAGCCGTCCATAACAGCGAAAGTGTTACCGGTGCAGGATTTTGTATACAAATTGACCTCTGGATTATGTCCCACAAGTGTTCGATGGGATTCATGTCGGTCGGTGTGGGTGGCCAAATCATTCGTTCGAATTTTCCAGAATGTTCTTCAAACCAATCGCGGACAATTGTTACCCCGTGACATGACGCATTGTCATTCATAAAAATTCCAATATTGTATGGGAACCTGAAGTCCATGAGTGGCTGCAAATGATCTCCTAGTAGCCGAACATAACCATTTCCAGTTAATGATCGGTTCAGTTTGACCATAGGAGCTAGCCCATTCCATGTAAATATAGCCCACATCATTATGGAGCCACCACTAGCTTGCACAGTACCTTGTTGACAAAATGGTTCAAATGTCTCTAAGCACTATGGGACTTAACATCTGAGGTCATCAGTCCCCTAGAACTTAGAACTACTTAAACCTGACTAACCTAAGGACATCACACGCATCCATGCCCGAGGCAGGATTCGAACTAGCGATCGTAGCAGTAGTGCGGTTCCGGACTGAAGCGCCTAGAACCGTTCGGCCACAACGGCCGGCGCCCTGTTGACAATTTTGATTCATAGCTTCATGGAATCTGCGACACATTCGAATGCCATCACCAGATCTTACCAACTGAAATCGGGATTCTTCTGACCAGACCACGGTTTTCCAGTCGTCTAGTGTCCAACCGCTATTGTCACGAGTCGAGGATGTCGTTCTGTTGAACGCACTCTCGTCGGTCGTCTACTGTCATAGCCCTTTAACGCCAAATTTCGCCACATTATACTAATGGATACGATCGTCGTACGTCTCACATTGATTTCTGCGGTTATTTCACGAAGTGTTGCTTGTCTGATAGCACTGACAACTCTGCGCAAACGCCGCTGCTCTCGGTCGTTAAGTGAAGGCTGTTGGCCACTGCGTTGCCCGTGGTGAGAGATAATGCCTGAAATTTGGTATTCTCGGTACACTCGTGACACTGTGGATCTCGGAATATTGAATTCCCTAACCATTTCCTAAATGGGATGTCCCATTCGTCTAGCTCCAAATACCATTCCACCTTCGAAGTCTCAGTTCCAGTCGTGTGGCCGCGATCACGCTGGAAACCTTTTCACATGAATCACCTGAGTACAAGTGAGAGCTCCGCCAAAGCACTGTCTTTTTATACCACGGTATTGCCGCCAGCTGTATATGTGCATATCGCCATCCCATGACTTGTCACCTTAGTGTCATTCATCCACAGAAGTAGTGGTTCGCTAAACACGTCTTCGGCCGATTCTTGAGTATTTCCCACCATAACAGAAGTGTAAAAGAGAGAATCCAACGAAGACCGGCACGTTGCGTTAGAGGATCGTTGGGTTG
The DNA here is from genome assembly GCF_023864345.2 of Schistocerca serialis cubense. NCBI lineage: Eukaryota > Metazoa > Arthropoda > Insecta > Orthoptera > Acrididae > Schistocerca > Schistocerca serialis. The sequence continues at coordinate 375,754,940 of NC_064640.1, forward strand.
GTGTTACGCAATTACGAGGAGCGATCTGTGATCGTGTGAGATTTGATCAGTATGTCTTCAATTCCTCCAGCCGTTATTGCCAGTAGATGAACCGTGGTGATGCCGCTGTTTATTTATTCAAACAGCTTCTCATGTGGCCTCGAGGAAACCGAGTGGACGCGATTCCAGACCTCCTTATCTGAGAAAAATCTGAGATAGAATCGGGAATCAAACCTGGGTCTTCCGCACCTCAGGCGGCGACGCTAACCATTCGGCCTCGAAGGCGGCCAATTAAAACTAATACGGAGGTTTGCAGAAAATTAGTCCTCCACGGACTATTTGTGTATTGAATAGGAAAGGGAGAAATATACAGGGTGTTACAAAAAGGTACGGCCAAACTTTCAGGAAACATTCCTAACACACAAATAAAGAAAAGATGTTATGTGGACACGTGTCCGGAAACGCTTAATTTCCATGTTAGAGCTCATTTTAGTTTCGTCAGTATGTACTGTACTTCGTCGATTCACCGCCATGATTTCATACGGGATACTCTACCTGTGCTGCTAGAACATGTGCCTTTACAAGTACGACACAACATGTGGTTCATGCACGATGGAGCTCCTGCACATTTCAGTCGAAGCGTTCGTACGCTTCTCAACAACAGATTCGGTGACCGATGGATTGGTAGAGGCGGACCAATTCCATGGCCTCCACGCTCTCCTGACCCCAACCCTCTTGACTTTTATTTATGGGGGCATTTGAAAGCTCTTGTCTACGCAACTCCGGTACCAAATGTAGAGACTCTTCGTGCTCGTATTGTGGACGGCTGTGATACAATACGCCATTCTCCAGGGCTGCATCAGCGCATCAGGGATTCCATGCGACGGAGGGTGGATGCAGGTATCCTCGCTAAAGGAGGACATTTTGAACACTTCCTGTAACAAAGTGTTTGAAGTCACGCTGGTACGTTCTGTTGCTGTGTGTTTCCATTCCATGATTAATGTGATTTGAATAGAAGTAATAAAATGAGCTCTAACATGGAAAGTAAGCGTTTCCGGACACATGTCCACATAACATATTTTCTTTCTTTGTGTGCGAGGAATGTTTCCTGAAAGTTTGGCCGTACCTTTTTGTAACACCCTGTAGTGGTATCAGGAAGTTTTGTTCACCACACATCGTAAGGCGGCTCTCGGAGTGTAGATGCAGATGTTCTGTACGTGTTTCCATCAACGGTAAGCTGTTGTATACAATAACATTTCAGTTCCTTTTTTTCTTTCTCTATAGTCAAAGTTCTTTCCAACATTAGTGCAAGAGCCGCTTAAAAACAAAAAATTACTGAGATACTGATTTTGGCCAATCCTTTGATGTAATTTTGAGAATATGATTTAAGATGTCAACAGTGTGGACATGTTGCACGAATATTTAGGACGAACTGAAACTGAATAATAATAATAATAATAATAATAGTCTGTATACTAATAATACGAGGGACGTTCTATATGTAATGCAACACATTTTTTGTCTTCACTAAACCGCTAAGCCGATTTCGATGAAATATAGTAGACAGCATAGACGCTGATGAAGAACGCAGGCTACTTTGTAAAGTGTGTGGTACAAGATATTTATTGATTTGAAGATATTACGCAAATAAGGGAAAAATATTTACTCTTTGAAGAAACTGTTTGTTCTTTGACAAATGAACTTTGAATTTGTGAAAATGCTTTTATTCATTTATATGTTCTACATAATACGATTCAACATAATGAATACAATGCCTGTACATTCGTCAACGTGCGTTACTCCAAACTTCCACACTATAATACAAACTGTGTGAAAGTAACTCTGTTAAGTTTTCACTATTTAACCGCTGGACCAATTTCGATGAAATCTGATACGGAGATAGCCTGAACTGTGGGGAAGAACATAGGCTGCTTTGGAAAGTAAAAAGAAAAGAAAAAAATCGACACCTGGAAGTGTGAAGTAGGGGATGAAACATCTTTTTTTTTTTACTTAAGTGGACATAACCATATTAAACAAGTATTAAATTTGTTGCGCAATGTACGCGTTGAATCATGTATAGCTACTTCAGCAGCACGATACAGGGCTGTGGGCTGCTACCAATACCGGCATGCACCGCTCGGCAGCAACGCTGTGTGCGTGTCGCATCACCTTGCATTGGGATAGTGGGAGGGATGGGCTGACGCACATCACGAGTTACGCTTACTTGAACAGGCAGACACATGAGTACAACTGACGTTATTGCACTACTGGTATGCGAGCGCAGCCAGTATTGCAGCTAGTAATAATAATACACTACTGGCCATTAAAATTGCTACACCACGAAGATGACTTGTTACAGGCGCGAAATTTAACCGACAGGGAGAAGATGCTGTGATATGCAAATGATAAGCTTTTCAGACCATTCAAACAAGGTTGGTGCTGGTGGCGACACCTACAACGTGCTCACATGAGGAAAGTTTCCAACCGATTTCTCATAAGCAAACAGTAGTTGACCGGCGTTGCCTGGTAAAACGTTGTTGTGCTGCCTCGTGTAAGGTGGAGAAATGCGTACCATCACACTTCCGACTTTGATAAAGGCCGGATTGTAGCCTATCGCGATTGCGATTTATCGTATTGCGACATTGCTGCTCGCGTTGGTCGAGATCCAATGACTGTTAGCAGACTATGGAATCGGTGGGTTCAGGAGGGTAATACGGAACGCCGTGCTGGCTCCCAACGGCCTCGTATCACTAGCAATCGAGATGACAGGCATCGTATCCGCATGGCTAGAACGGATCGTGCAGCCACGTGTCGATCCCTGAGTCAACAGATGGGGACGTTTGCAAGACAACAACCATCTGCACGAACAGTTCGACATCGTTTGCAGCAGCATGGACTATCAGTTCGGAGACCATGGCTGCGGTTACCCTTGACGCTGCATCACAGACAAGAGCGCCTGCGATGGTGTACTCAACGACGAACCTGGGTGCACGAATGGCAAAACGATATTCTTTCGGATGAATCCAGGTTCTATTTACAGCATCATGATGGTCGCATCTGCGCTCGGCGACATCGCGGTGAACGCACATTGGAAGCGTGTATTCGTAATCGCCATACTGGCGTATCACCCGGCGTGATGGTATGGGGTGCCATAGGTCACACGTCTCGGTCACCTCTTGTTCGCATTGGCGGCACTTTGAACAGTGGACGTTACATTTCAGATGTGTTAAGACCCGTGGCTCTACCCTTCATTCGATCCCTGCGGATCAGGCTAATGCACGACCGCATGTTGCAGGTCCTGTACGGGCCTTTCTGGATACAGAAAATGTTCGACTGCTGCCCTCGCCAGCACATTCTCCAGATCTCTCACCAATTGAAACCGTCTGGTCAATGGTGGCCGAGCAACTGGCTCGTCACAATACGCCAGTCACTACTCTTGATGAACTGTGGTATAGTGTTGCATGGGCAGCTGTACCTGTACACGTCATCCAAGCTCCGTTTGACTCAATGCGCAGGCGTATCAAGGCCGTTATTGCGGCCGGAAGTGGTTGTTCTGGGTACTGATTTCTGAGGATCTATGCACCAAAATTGCGTGAAAATGTGATGACATGTCAGTTCTAGTATAATATATTTGTCCAATGAATACCCATTTATCATCTGCATTTCTTCTTGGTGTTGCAATTTTAATGGCCAGTAGTGTAATAATAATAATACTCTCTCTCTCTCTCTCTCTCTCTCTCTCTGTGTGTGTGTGTGTGTGTGTGTGTGTGTGTGTGTGTGTGTGAGTGAGTGAGTTAGTGATAAATTTATTTAGAGTATATCAGTTGCAAGTTTCGATCATGGGCAACCAAGTGCCAGCTTGACATTGACCACGGCCGCGTTCGGTCCACTGTCAGCGAAAATTCATATGGCTTATATTAATTTTGGCATGTGGAGCAAAGCGAGACCATCCTCTTCCTGATATGGAGTGTTGCAGTATTGCATTATCGCCGTGATCGTCATATCATTAAACGAAAACCGTCGCCAGACACTTGGTCCAGTGGAGTAACTAGGCAATGCTGCCATGAGGCTCACGGACTATATGATGTAAAATCCGGGGACCACTGTCGTCGAAGGAACTTCGAACGTCAGAGAGAGAGAGAGAGAGAGAGAGAGAGAGAGAGAGAGAGAGAAAGAGAGAGAGAACCCTCCTGCTTCCCGATCGCCCTCCCTCTCCCGGCTCCTCTCATCGTCCCTCTCACCCTTGCCCCCTCCACTCTCCCACCCTCTGTCCCTCCCTCCCGCTCAACCTTCGTCCCTCTTGCCCACCCTTCCTCCCTCCTCATCTTACTGATCTCGTTGTCCATGAGACGTAAAACTTAAAATGAATAATGAGTGAAAGTAAAACAATAGGAGCATTATGCTGGGAACAATGCAGAGAATAATGATTATGCTAAATGGAATGGCAGAGGACATTGATTTCTTCATAGGTAGCCGAAGTTTCTTCTTCTTCTGCCTTTGTCCCACATCGGAACAGGGTTGGCATGCTTAATTTAAGGGGTGGCCAGATTCCCTTACACCTTCAAGGATGGTATATTGTACCCCAACTGTCTGTGTATAGTGTTATTCTTCTGGGAGTGGCTGAGGGGGGACTTGGGTACCAGCCCGGTATTCACAAAGTGGGATGTGAGAAACCGCCTAAAAACAACGTCCAGGCTAGCCGGTACACCGAAATGGTAATCAATCCGGCGGGCAGATTCAATGGGGGTCCGGCGCACCTTACCGTCCCAGAAGCGGCGCTTTAACACGCGCGATTATCCGATCGATTTTTGTGTTAGATATTTTATTTATTGTAAACTATTACATGCAAACAGTTAATAAGTACAGAGGCAGGCGACTGTCCCAGATGCTCAGTCATTGCTGGAATTACCGGCGCAAATCCCCGTTATTAAAATACATCACACTTCATTTCAAGTAAATAATATAAACCAGACGTATCAAAGGACATAAGCCGACAATGATATCAGATAGTCTCGCAACAGGTGGGTAGCACAACTTAGTGACACGCCCTCAACGCCCGAGCTGTTAGACATCAAACGAAAATTTTTTTGTAGTTATCTGTCCTTATCTACTCTCTACTGCACCGTAAACCATTACAAGGAATTGAAGATTTACAGGAAATAAACTTGGCTTAATGCGAGTACCTGCCTTTGTATGCGTAAATTGTAATCACAACGCTGACACAGGGAAGGGAACAACACAAACAATGTCTTTTTTTTCCGAAGACATTCTCCGGAACATATTTCGCTGTGTGTTCTCTCGATTCTCTCGACAGTATTTGAGGTTGACATGCGTTAAATAACAATTCTCAGAGCTGAGTACGGTATCTTTTGTTTCAGTCGGTCTGCTCGTGATGACCACGTACTGTCACTATCAAATTCATTTGCGTATTGCCTCTGATAACTTATCGTTTCCGAAGTACGACTGGTGAGATTAAGCTAATCAGTGACCCCTTGAACACAGGAATGCTCCACGGAGCATAATATCGTCATCAGATATCAAAGTAAATTCTCCTTTATTTTAACGAGAACGGCCGACTAATTTCATTTGAGAAACAATAAGTAACAGGAAGGAAACGGTACTTATTACTCGCTTTTGCGTCCTACTGGGCCACGCTATGTTCAGCAAAGGAGATTTTCAGAGATTTTTAGCTTTTCTTTGTGCCCATATTAATTTCATTCTCTCAGGATGTGCCATGCCAGCTTTCCAGTCTTGAATTTTTTCCCTTCAAATTTTTCTCTCTTGTATATCAAATTGTGTTGTTGCTACTTCTTTCTGGTTTTCTTTTTATAGTTCTAATTTTCGTTTCACACCTGTCTTCTACTTTGCCTATTTCAATCAAGTTTTGAAATTGTGTCTATCATGTAAAGATGTAGCAGTATTCAAGCTATGAGATGCATAGCTTCACTGGTTTTTGAGTTCTGAATTTTTAATGTGATTTTTGAAAACCAACCTTTGGTTCTCATACCTCAGTTTTCATATTCCAGATTTTTTAGGTATATTCACAAGACATTTGTTCTACAGTTCTATGCATTCATTCTATGAGAAATGTTATTAATTTACATTCGGTATTTTTTTCAGTTTCAAACTTAAATTTTCTTTAACTATCGGTACATAAATGCGGTAATAAAATGGAGAAACTATATTTTCGATAATACACTCTTAACACAAAAACACGACGCACCACGAAGGAGTTAAGCAAATGATCACAAAGTGATATTCATAGAATTATCGACGGAAAATGCAAAATTGTACCCTTTGGCGGCCGACGGCTGAATGTGTGACGCTACAGAGCAATTCGCCACGCAGCAGGCACGGACAGTAAACAGGGATATGTCGGCACCAGTCTTCGCGAATTTCATTCCGTGTATTCAGTTGGACATGAACTATACATCACAGAAAGGCGCGTGAACAATATACGGATACGCAGAAGTCAGCATTTGAGAGAGAACGTGTAACGCGGCTCAAAGAAGCCAGTTGGAGTAATTGGCGAATCGCTCGATATTTTAATAAGAGCGATGCCACCATTCGACGGTGTTGTCGGGAATGGGTGAACCATGGCCGAACACATCGTCAAGAAGGAGTGATCGACATAAAGGGACAACAGAACATGACGATCGAGCAATAGTCAGAGAGGCACCTGAGCCCCGGATTCCTCATTATCATAGATCCGATGTCCAACTGGTGCTTCAGTGATCACAATGACCATTAATTGGTGGCTCACAGAAATGGGGCTGAGGTTAAGGCACCCCCTGCGCCGACGTCCATTGACCTCTGTACACCAACGCGCCCGTGTGCACTGACGGACATATTCGGCCTGGAATCTCATGGAATAGTGTAGAATAGTCTTCAGTGATGAGTCCCTCTTCGAACTGAGCCCCGATGACCACCCAAGACGTGTCTTTAGACGTCCCAGACAGCGGTGGGACACCAGCCTGACTGTCGCCCGCCATACGATCCGACAGCCAGGAGTGATGGTCTTGAATACCATTTTACACTACTGGCTATTAAAATTACTACACCAAGAAGAAATGCAGATGATAAACTGGTATTCATTGGACAAATATATTATACTAGAAGTAACATGTGATTACATTTTCACGCAAATTGGGTGCATAGATCCTCAGAAATCAGCACCCAGAACAACCACCTCTGGCCGTAATAACGGCCTTGATACGCCTGGGCATTCAGTCAAAGAGAGCTTGGATGGCGTGAACAGGTACAGCTGCCCGTGCAGCTTCAACACGATACCACAGTTCATCAAGAGTAGTGACTGGCGTATTGTGACGAGCCAGTTGCTAGGCCACCATTGACCAGACGTTTTCAGTTGGTGAGAGATCTGAAGAATGTGCTGGCCAGGGCAGCAGTTGAACATTTTCTGTATCCAGAAAGGCCCGCACAGGACCTGCAACATGCGCTCGTGCATTATCCTGCTGAAATGAATGGTTTCGCAGGGATCGAATGAAGGGTAGAGCCACGGGTCTTAACACATCTGAAATGTAACGTCCACTGTTCAAAGTGCCGTCAATGCGAGCAAGAGGTGACGGAGACGTGTAACCTATGGCACCCCATACCATCACGCCGGTTGATACACCAGTATGGCGATTACGAATACACGCTCCCAACGTGCATTCACCGCGATGTCGCCAAACACGGATGCGACCATCATGATGCTGTAAACAGAACCTGGATTCATCCGAAAAAATGCCGTTTTGCCATTCGTGCACCCAGGCTCGACGTTGAGTACATAATCGCAGGCGCTCCTGTCTGTGATGCAGCGTCAAGGGTAACCGCAGCCGTGGTCTCCGAGCTGATAGTCCATGCTGCTGCAAACGTCGTCGAACTGTTCGTGCAGATGGTTGTTGTCTTGTAAACATCCCCATCTGTTGACTTAGGGATCGAGACGTGACTACACGATCCGTTACAGCCATGCGGATAAGATGCTTGTCATGTCGACTGCTAGTGATACGATGCCGTTGGGATCCAGCACGGCGTTCCGTATTACCCTCCTGAACCCACCGATTCCATATTCTACTAACAGTCATTGGATCTCGACCAACGCGAGCAGCAATGTCGCGATACGATAAATCGCAATCGCGATAGGCTACAATCCGACTTTTATCAAAGTCGGAAACGTGATGGTACGCATTTCTCCTCCTTACACGAGGCATCACAACAACGTTTCACCGGGCAACGACGGTCAACTGCTGTTTGGGTATGAGAAATCGGTTGGAAACTTTCCTCATGTCAGCACGTTGTAGGTGTCGCCACCGGCGCCAACCTTGTGTGAATGCTCTGAAAAGTTAATCATTTGCATATCACAGCATCTTTTTCCTGTCGGTTAAATTTCGCATTTCTACTCCGTATCTTCGTGCTTGTCAAACCCTATCTTGGCCAGCAAGATCACCAATCCCTCCCCAACTGAGAACGTTTGCAGCATTTTGGTTAGGGCTCTCCAACCAGCTCGGGATTTTGACGATCTAAGGCGCCAGTTGGACAGAATTTTGCACGATATCCCTCAGGAGGACATCCAACAAGTCTGTCAATCAATGAAAAGTCGAACAAGTCTTGCAAAGGGGCAGAGGTGGACCAATGCATTATTGACTTGCTCAGTTTGTGAAACCCATTCTCTTGAATAAATCATTCAATTTGTCTGAAATTGTAATCATTTGCTTGTCTGTACATTCACATCACACCCATTGATTTCCGTCCAATTCGGATAATTCCTGCATGGAATACCCCAAGACTACTTCTTGCAAAACTTTAATTGAATTTGGTTAATATTTGGGATAAAAAAGTTGGCAATGAACTAAGAAAAAAACTTACGGGAAAATGTATTTTAAAACTTGATTAAAAATGAATGTTAGTACAAGACATGCCGATTAAAATTCACGAGCACCGTACGTTTTCACTGCCAGGTCGTCCTGTAAGGCTTCTTCTTCTCCTTGTAATTTCAAGACCAGGGTAGCCTTTTTCTTAAATTTTTCCTTCTCCAGCAACCATCTTGTGGAATGCTTGTTCCGTAGTTCATCTGTGGATAAGCATACCTTTATCTGGGAGGATGATAAAGGAGTCCTGAGACCCCTGCTCTCTTCAGCCTTCAAACATCTCATACTGAACTGAGACACACTTCTACAAGACCCAAATATACCTTTTTTAATTTTTTTATTCTTTAGGACACTTGGACCAAATGACGCTGTGAAAACTTCCATTTGTTTTTTGTGTCTTGCCATCAGCGCATCTTACCAGTAGTGCCTCAGAGGCAGGTCTCTGATAGACAGGTACTATTTTGACCAATCGAAAGCTGTCAGCGTGCCATGGCCCCTCGCACGGTCCACATCTCAAATATTTCGTAAACGTACTTGTAATTCGAATACAGCCAAATTATTTTGCAATCTAAGAGTAAACACTCCAAAGATGTGGTATAGCGGTTACCCTTTTTTTTAAAAAAAAATTCAGGTTTTTGGGGTGGGGTCTTCCCTTACTATGCCCGTCGCACTGTAGCTTGCTTTTTTTCATATCCGAATAAATGTTGTATTCTTTTCAATTCCTTTATTAGAGCCTAGCCTGAGTTCCTTATTCAGAAACCTGGCTGAAACCAGGTGTTAATAGCACTGAAATTCGTGGACGCCGTTTGTGGAGGGTTGTTTATAGCTGAAAAAAATACTATAACATCTAGTGAAATTTGTACATATACCGGATGCGACATTATTTGGGTGATGATAAGTGTTAAAGGTGGATCAAACATGGTCATCGCGTCTTGTATAAAATTGGAAATTTGTGGTAAGGTCTTATGGGACCAAACTGCTGAGGTCATCGGTCCCTAAGCTTATGCACTACTTAATCTAACTTAAACTAACTTGCGCTAAGGACAACACACACACCCATGCCCGAGGGAGGACTCGAACCTCAACGGGGGGAGCCGCGCGGACCGTGACAAGGCGCCCTCGACCACGCGACTACCCCGTGCGGCTAGTGCTTTTATAGACCTTCTGTCTCATGATCCTTAGTGTTGAATCATCTAAGGGGAATGTTTTTTTTACTTTACTGACATTCTTTACGTACCGATACAGCCATCTCAACTTTATAAGCCCGCATCTCGTGGTCGTGCGGTAGCGTTCTCGCTTCCCACGCCCGGGTTCCCGGGTTCGATTCCCGGCGGGGTCAGGGATTTTCTCTGCCTCGTGATGGCTGGGTGTTGTGTGCTGTCCTTAGGTTAGTTAGGTTTAAGTAGTTCTAAGTTCTAGGGGACTTATGACCACAGCAGTTGAGTCCCATAGTGCTCAGAGCCACTCAACTTTATAAACGGATGTTATACAACGGTTCGTGTTGACAATTGGGGGTACACATAGGCTTCAAAAAGGACAGATTCCGACATAAAATAAGTTTTACATCCACAGTATACTGAAACAAGTAAACAAGACGAAAATGTAGCACAGGAGCCAGCCGGTGTGGCCGTGCGGTTCTAGGCACTTAAGTCTGGAACCGCGTGACCGCTACGGTCGCAGGTTCGAATCCTGTCTGGAGCATGGATGTGTGTGATGTCCTTAGATTAGTTAGGTTTAAGTAGTTCTAAGTTCTAGGGGACTGATGACCTCAGATGTTAAGTCTCATAGTGCTCAGAGCCATTTTTTTTGTAGCACAGGATACACAGAGGTAGTATGTTATAAAAATCCTGCTGGTAATACAGTAAAAAATTATAAAACGTCGCTGGTACACATTTGCGATATTTCCAATTCAAACCTAAATTAACAATAAAATTTTCTTTTTTATGTCCTGTAAGAATTGGTTGAGAACCTGCGTCTAGAGTATTGAATATTTGTGCGGGTTTGCAAATACCATCTAGACAGAACACGAGAACAGTATAGAGTAACCAGATTTGGGTATTACACCCATACGTACAGATACACCCTTATTGAGGTGAAACTTGGAGAATATTTCGCGTAAATTTTCGGGCCGTGTTATAGTACAGTATTTGGTAAAGACTTCAACTTAGCAGCTACAGAGTGAGGTCTCCTGAAATCCACACACTCCGCTGCAGAGTGGAAACTCATTGTGGAAACGATTCCCAAGGCTCTGACTAAGCGATGTCTCCGCAGTAGTCTTTCCTCCTGGAATGCTAGTCGCGCAAAATATGCTGGAGAACTTCTGTGAAATTTCGAAAGTAAGAGATGGGATACTAGCAGAAGTAAGCTATGAGGACAAGTCGTGAGTCATGCTTGGATAGCTCACTCGGGGGAGCAGTTCCCCGCGAAAGGTCCCAGTTTCGAGTCCCGGTTCGTCACACATCTTCAGATGAATGGAAATTCTTTCAAGGTTTTTGAGCCAGCTGATTTCACAAGTTCTGCAACACCTCCGTCTTTACCAGGTGCTTTGTTATTTTTTAATCTTTTAATTAATGATGATTATAATGATGATGAAGATGATAGTGAGGGTAAATCTTGGGTAATTTACGCTGAAATACCTTTCTTTCCGTAATAGACTATGGGAAGCCTATAGTTCAGGCACAAGTTAAGGAAGTAACAGCAAAGCACACATATACAGTGTGAACACTTGTCGAAAATATTCAAAAAATATCCTTAGACAATCTCCGAATTTTTGCCGGTGGAATTCGGGCTAGCCCTATTCATTTTAAGACATTACGATGATTGGCAGAGCACACTTTCCGTAGCCAGAAGTCTTCTCCGTTGTAGCCGTTGTATATTTCACAACCAGTACTTGTGTCGTAATTTCTCTGAATGCATCTCAGTGCTAAATGTAATGAGCTACTGGTGCAACGTACATGGAAGTGCACTATGCTCTGAAACTGGGATCAGACCGATACCCACGGAAAAGGCGGAGGCATAGTGGTAAGAGACTGGACTCTTTATTTCGGAGGATGGCGGTTTAAATTCCTGTTCGACCATCCACATTTAGGTTTCCCAAGATTTCTCAAAAATCGCTTAAGGCAAATAGTTCATTTTAAGAAACAAGGCCAAATTCCTTATCCATCCAGCGATCTGTACCCAATGACCTTGTCATCCATGGGATTACAAGTTCTTAAGCTCCCTTTTCCTACCTGAGCCACACCTGACCGAATCTTCATTGGCTTGATGATTATATTTCTGGTGGAAAAGAGAGGGTGGGTGCGATTTCTCGCTATTTCTCACTTGCATTGAGGCAAATACCTGACTGATAGCGAAAATCTGCTAGCAGATATTAAATCACAGAAGCTCCCAACACTGTTCACATTACTCGCAGACAGATGATATACGCGAGGTTCTTCCTTATAAATGAGGATGCCGTTGTGACGTCCGTCCTGGAAACATGGCGAACCCTGCTAGGAAAACTGCGTTGCGGCAGTAGAAAACATTTACGTGAACTGCCATCGACATTTTTCAAAAAAAAAAAAAAATTGTGTGTGAAATCTTATGGGACTTAACTGCTAAGGCCATCAGTCCCTAAGCTTACACACTACTTAACTTAAATTATCCTATGGACAAACGCATACACCCATGCCCGAGGAAGGACTCGAACCTCCGCCGGGATCAGCCGCACAGTCCATGACTGCAGCGCCCCAGACCGCTCGGCTAATCCCGCGCGGCTCGACATTTTTCACGTATCCTAGCTTTTCAAAGAGCATTGTAACATTTTGTATTGCTTTTAAAATTAATTGCCCACGAGATATGCATTTCGTTTGACAATTTCGTCAAAAGTGAATTTCAAACACAGGCAATTTTCGATTGTACAGGGTGGTCACAAACACACTGAAAAGCTTGTAAGGGCGTAGCAGGGTATTTTGTACTGATAAATAATTGTTAAGAAAAAAAATAATACGTTGCGCCCTTTCCGAGTTAATTAGCATTGAAGTTAGCCAAACAGGTTGTTGCGCACGCAAATTCAAGCGGCCTCAGGATGCAATTAATGTCAGTTGTTCTCATAGCTTAGATGATAGCGCACGAGACTGCTCAGCCCTTGGCTCGGGTTCGATCCTTTCTACTGTCTCGTCTCCAAGTTTTGTATCGCTCTCTTGTGCGGTTTTAGGAAACCAATCGAAGAACATGTTTGGCGGCACCGTCTCTGGCGGGCCGCTTGAATTTGCGCGTGCAATCGCCTGATTGGCTAACTTCAATACTAGTTAACTCGTAAATGGCGCAACGTATTGAATTTTTTTGTTAAGAATAATTTCAACACAACTTACCCTGCAGCATCCTCAGAAGCTTTTCAAACTGTTTTTGGCCGCCCTGTATATTGAAGTAGAAATCATTGGATAACACATAAAGTATAGAACTTGAAAGGAAATATAAAAATCCTGCAAACGAAGCAGGCAAAAAGGAATGCAGCCTTAAAAAAGAGAGATGGTAAAATGCAAAACGACGAAGCAGGTTGCTTTTCCCGTGGATAAAATGGAGTGCTGTAATATCCTATGCTTTACTTCAAATGTGTATGTAACATTCCATTTCCTTCAGATATTGACACGCGTAAAAATCATGTGCCAAGTAAGGCTATAAGAAGTGTTACGACGAAAATTCGTCAGCGAGTGGACGAATACATGGTCCTTTAACGTCGATTTAGGCCGAATGCAGGATATATGCACGTTCATTAATCCTACTGTGCAGGAGTCTGTGCTTACCCTGACCTTCTCGGGTTCCCGGGTTCGATTCCTGACGGTGTCAGGGATTTTCTCTGCCTCGTGATGACTGGGTGTTGTGTAATGTCCTTAGATTAGTTAGGTTTAAGTAGTTCTAAGTTCTAGGAGACTGATGACCATAGATGTTAAGTCCCATAGTGCTCAGAGCCATTTAAACCATTTAAAACCTGACCCTCTTTTGCTTAGCTGTACGTGTTCAGCCTTGTGGAGGCTCAAGACCAGTTTCCAAACGGGATCATTCGAGATCAAATAGGCAAACATGAAGTCGTGACCCCTCACATGCCCTTTAAGTTCGCGGCCATCGCATTCACGATGCCGCAAGACGACAATTCTACGGAATGACACCTCCGCTTTGCGGCCGAGGGTTGCTCAACGATGTACGTTCTTGACTGATTAATGTTGTGTACTGGACCGGAACTGTAATCAGATTCGATCCTGGTACTCCATAGCCTCTCAACCTGTAAGAATGTTTTAATATTTTACTGCACTGTACTACGAAACAAACTTTTACGTGACGATAGTATCAGCACATCTTGTAAATTTGAATCAATTACTGCCGAACTTCTTGATCGTCGTGTGTATAACGTAACTATTCTTAGTTTATGTCCATAGATCTACGATGAAACGCTAAGATTCTTTGATGTTACTACATGTAACTGAATTACCATTACTTTCCTCTACCGTTGCGTAGCTAAATGCTTTGACAGAAATCTTAAAAAAGGAATGAATCTGTAACTCTGCAGCGGAATGGACGCTGTTTTGTAATTTTTTAATATAATGTAGCTGTGAGCCAAACCGGGACTCGAACCTGAAACTGGCCTTCCGCGGCGAATGCTCTTATCTGCTCAGCTCAGAACGATTCACAACGCATTATCGCAGCTTCATTTCTGTCAGTGTCTTGTACCTATCTCCTAAACTTAAAGAGAAGCTCTCATGCTTTGCCCATGTAAAACAAAGTTCCAGGTTTTAGCCCCAGCCCGACACACAGTTGTAGTCTGCCAGGTAGTTTCATAATAAACTCACTTTACTGGTGTACAAACTCGGACCCTTTGAGCCAAAAGTCCCTGGAAAACCCCTGCCGTTGAAACACCGCGACGAGAAAAACGCATGAGCCGTGGTGAGGAGTTAGATCTCATACGGAGGTTTACCGGCAACCATTTTTACCACGCACCATTCATGAACGGAACAGGGAAAGCTGAAGAAAGGTAATGTTAGAAGTACTTGAGAATTTTAGTTGCAGATTTTTATCGTTCCAAAGACGCCAGCCAGGTGACTAATAACGTGTAAGATAAACTTTTGCTACTATTATAGCGTTCAGTGTTTGGGAAATTCTATGTGATATGTTTGGGTACAGTGAAAGGAGAATTTGTTTCCATCCTTCCTGAGATTCAACATTTCATTATTGTTGTTTGGTTTATGGGCAAATTGATCTAGCACGTGACCGGCACTCTAGTTAATCTCATATGGGGTTCAGCTCAGGACTTCTAGTAGGCCAAGCCAGCATAACCCACTGACTTCTTTAGAATCTCAACTATGTGACCCATGTTTTGTGAACATGGTTCTCATGGTGATAAAGAAAATGTTCACATCTATATTCTTGCTTCGGTGTGGGAAGTGTTATGTTTGTAAAACGTATTCGTAGATACTCACGATTCTTTATTTTTTTTAAAGACCATAACCATTGGTGGGAGGGCAAATCAGTAAAGGAAACCTCATATCATCATAAATCTCAACAGAATTAGCCACAACATGCTGGTCTTCAGTATCCATCTCGCTCACACACACTCATCAGAGTGTCATATCGTGCACGTTATGCGTTACTTCACAGTACCGTTTCTCACTACTCCACACGAATATGATGGTACTGTCTACAGTATTCAGCGATGTCACGCAATCCTCCTTATAATCACTGACTTCTGAGGAGTAGCAGCACGGTTATGAAATCAGTCATAACACCTCTAAACGGATCGTTTCTCACTGACATCTGTATCTCAGCTGCAATATAAGTCCTTTGCCGTAATTACGAAGGGTGACTCACGATTGACTGACTGCTGAATTACGCTTTCGAATTCGGCGGTCTGCAACAGTTAATTCCTTGGGTTTTTCAGAACTGTAACTGGATTTAGTGCTTCATTGACATCTGCAGTTAAGTTTATCACTAACTGACAAAGGAGGTTTGTTACTTCTCCGAAATTTCTCTGCCGGCCGAAGTGGCCGAGCGGTTCTAGGCGCTACAGTCTCGAACCGCGCGACCGCTACGGTCGCAGGTTCGAATCCTCCCTTGGGCATGGAGGTGTGTGTCCTTAGGTTAGTTAGATTTAAGCAGTTCTAAGTTCTAGGGGACTAATGACCTCAACAGTTAAGTCCCATAGTGCTCAGAGCCATTTGAACCATTTTTGAAATTTCTCTTAGTAAACACCTGAACTCCGGGCCCCTAGAACCATGCCACTTTGGAAATCATGCTCTTCGTCGATTCATTCTGGTAAAGCTGTCTGTTGTGTTGATTTCTTGTAACTGCATGTACTGTACAAACAGTAGTTTGAGTAGCCTGATATTGTACATGGTTGTTTTAGAGCTCCTTACCAAGGTTTTTGACCACACGGTGTAACATTGGCAGAAATTGGACGTCGTAGCTCTTGCCAGTCTGATAGCATCTATCGGCTCAGTTTAGGTTTCCATATACAGCTGTTCCTATTTCCCTTTGCCCCTAAGTTGGGGAGGCTTAAGCAAGTGTGCAGTGTTGTACTCGTTCTAAACCTCTATGGTCGAACAAACATTGGAAGCTTATCCCTAACAAATGAATAAGATGCAGACCATTCGAAGATGGTCTGAGCTGTAGGTGGCGGTTGTATTTACTGAGCATAAAAATACCAGCGGAGAAATGCTCCTGTCGGAGCGCAAAAAATGCGAATATGTTGCTGTTTATTTAAAAGGCTCTCACTGAAAAGTGGGGTACCAGCGACCCTCTTCTTGGGTGTAAAAATGGTCCCTAGCCCAAGAGCTATCAGAAACGCTTGACCCTACCATTTATCACCAACAGAAACCGAGGTTTGTGCACTGGAAAATTCCTTTTTTATGTGCGGCGCTTTAAAATCTTCCAATCAGCGACATGTGTTATCGTCAACTTTCAGGAATATATAAGAACGTAGGTATTCCGAGCCGTTGTCTGTAATGTTAAAAATTCTTGGGTTTTGGCACCAAGTCATTCGTGTACTATTTTCTGCTCCGACGTTTAGGCCTTCTTGCCGGAATTGGCTGCGCACCCTCAATCTACACTCCTGGAAATGGAAAAAAGAACGCATTGACACCGGTGTGTCAGACCCACCATACTTGCTCCGGACACTGCGAGAGGGCTGTACAAGCAATGATCACACGCACGGCACAGCGGACACACCAGGAACCGCGGTGTTGGCCGTCGAATGGCGCTAGCTGCGCAGCATTTGTGCACCGCCGCCGTCAGTGTCAGCCAGTTTGCCGTGGCATACGGAGCTCCATCGCAGTCTTTAACACTGGTAGCATGCCGCGACAGCGTGGACGTGAACCGTATGTGCAGTTGACGGACTTTGAGCGAGGGCGTATAGTGGGCATGCGGGAGGCCGGGTGGACATACCGCCGAATTGCTCAACACGTGGGGCGTGAGGTCTCCACAGTACATCGATGTTGTCGCCAGTGGTCGGCGGAAGGTGCACGTGCCCGTCGACCTGTGACCGGACCGCAGCGACGCACGGATGCACGCCAAGACCGTAGGATCCTACGCAGTGCCGTAGGGGACCGCACCGCCACTTCCCAGCAAATTATGGACACTGTTGCTCCTGGGGTATCGGCGAGGACCATTCGCAACCGTCTCCATGAAGCTGGGCTACGGTCCCGCACACCGTTAGGCCGTCTTCCGCTCACGCCCCAACATCGTGCAGCCCGCCTCCAGTGGTGTCGCGACAGGCGTGAATGGAGGGACGAATGGAGACGTGTCGTCTTCAGCGATGAGAGTCGCTTCTGCCTTGGTGCCAATGATGGTCGTATGCGTGTTTGGCGCCGTGCAGGTGAGCGCCACAATCAGGACTGCATACGACCGAGGCACACAGGGCCAACACCCGGCATCATGGTGTGGGGAGCGATCTCCTACACTGGCCGTACACCACTGGTGATCGTCGAGGGGACACTGAATAGTGCACGGTACATCCAAACCGTCATCGAACCCATCGTTCTACCATTCCTAGACCGGCAAGGGAACTTGCTGTTCCAACAGGACAATGCACGTCCGCATGTATCCCATGCCACCCAATGTGCTCTAGAAGGTGTAAGTCAACTACCCTGGCCAGCAAGATCTCCGGATCTGTCCCCCATTGAGCATGTTTGGGACTGGATGAAGCGTCGTCTCACGCGGTCTGCACGTCCAGCACGAACGCTGGTCCAACTGAGGCGCCAGGTGGAAATGGCATGGCAAGCCGTTCCACAGGACTACATCCAGCATCTCTACGATCGTCTCCATGGGAGAATAGCAGCCTGCATTGCTGCGAAAGGTGGATATACATTGTACTAGTGCCGACATTGTGCATGCTCTGTTGCCTGTGTCTATGTGCCTGTGGTTCTGTCAGTGTGATCATGTGATGTATCTGACCCCAGGAATGTGTCAATAAAGTTTCCCCTTCCTGGGACAATGAATTCACGGTGTTCTTATTTCAATTTCCAGGAGTGTATTTCTACACGAAGCCGTCAGCAGGAAGGATCAGAAGCTTCTAAAAGATGACGCAGTGCCAGTGACGAATAATTTTTAACATCTACTTCCAAGAATCTATTTTTAGGAAGAAATGCAACGGCTCTTTGTTTCGGCTTAGACACAGAGGATTTTAAAAGCAATAGCAGTAACGGAAACAACATGTTACATCTGGCGTTGGTCCATCTGCGTCCTGGCGGGCAGTTAAGATTCGTCTCGAATAGGCATAGACCTCTCTGAATTTATGCACTGCTCGTACCCGCCCGACACCCTGCGCGGCGCCCGCTTTCGGGACGGAGACGCGCCAGCCCCGTATCGAATTCGCCCTACGGATTAACGACAGCCTGCATGCTGGCTAATCTAGTGCTTTTTAGGCGGTTTCCCCCATCCCACTAGGTGAATACCGGGCTGATACCCAAGTCCCGCCTGCCTCGTGATGACTGGATGTTGTTTGATGTTCTTAGGTTAGTTAGGTTTAAGTAGTTCTATGTTCTAGGGGACTGATGACCATAGGTGTTAAGTCCCATTGTGCTCAGAGCCATTTGAACCATTTTGAACCCAAGTCCCGCCTCAGATTCACGCTATACAAGCGATTAGAAAACTTTCTCACACTTGTACATAGAATTTACTCTAAACGCATAATGATTCCGTCCTGAGGGTGGATGGCGAATGGGAACCGTAGATGTTTAGTCTTCTTCAACACGTAATCAGCAGCAGCCAGCAATGTACTGCTCGTCTCGAAGCACTTGCTTCCATAAATGATGACCAGCAATAAATAATTCCCATATTTTTGAGACGTTCTTGAAACCGAACCAAAATATAGGATACTACTGAAGTTGGGCTATTTGACGAGCGTGGTTGATGAATAATTTCATCCGTGTTTTAGCAGAGCTCATCGTGTGAATTGGGAAAGTGTCAATTCGGAAGACAACGACAATGCGGTCTGCGACCGACAGCATCAGTTGGAATTAGACTGTGCAGTAATGCGCTTTGTACGCCCGCCTTTGTTAACCCGCCCTATTTTCCTTAATTCGACGGAGGCTGACTTATTGGACTAAATTCCTCTCTTTGAGTCATCGTTGCTCGATGCTGAATATTCACCACACCTCACCATTTCCAGCGTAATTTCCTGTTGATGTTACCAACTTTCAGGAATGGTGGGGAAGAGTAAATGTATCAATTTCAGGTAAGGGACCTAAGTCCGGAAACGACCGAGTCGAAACGTGTAAGTGAAAATCTACTGAAATTCCGCCTTAGCCTTGAGCAACAGTCAAAGTTCCGAACCCTGATTGTGACGCACAGAATTTCCACTAAATATTCCCCAACAGCCTCAGAAAATTTAACATCTTGATAGACTTGTAACGACACACGTCCTAAGTATACGGTACTGTAATAAGGTAATCCATTTACCTGCACAGATTTCACAAGCTGCTACATTTAGAACAGTTTTCAAACTGGCATCCCCCAGCGTAGATTCTGGCATGCCGTCGTCACACAAAGTTCCGTCGTACCCGTTTTAATATCCCCAGTGTCGTTTTAACAGTGTCACAGGGAGTGAGAATTCTTGCGAGGAGGTACCCTTCAGTCTCGACAGGCATCTCGTACAAAAGACTTTTCACTTGGCCCCCACAAGAAGAAATCAAGTGGGATGAGGTCAGCTGAACGTCCTGGCCACGAAATAGGACCCCCTCTGCCTATCCACTTTTCTCGGAATGTCAGATGCAAGTGTTCACGAATCCTCAGTCGGGTGAGCACCATCATATTGGAACCACATCGGTTGACGAATAACAAGTGGGGTATGTTCAAGGAATCTGGGTAGTATTTCCCTGATAAATGCTGTGCACACTGGTGCATTTAAGTGGGGAGGAAGAAGAAATGGACAAAGTACGTAATCACTGATTATGCCTGCCATGAACGAAGAAAGAGACGAAGTACATAATCACTTACTGTGTCTGCGCACATGTTGACAGTTAATCTGTGTCAATGGCTCTCCACCTAAGTGCTCGTCGGGACTGCCTACCCTACGATCTTAACAACAACAGCACCGGTTCATGTATTCCATTGTCAGAAGTATCAGAAGGATTTTCGCTTATAACTTTAGACTCAAATTCGACTTCAGTTGATACAGTTACCCTTATCCATCATGCCTGAAAGTTAGTAACAGCATCACCGAAACGTCCTGTATATCGAGCTACGATTTTACTGGAAGTAGTTAGAAATTTAAACGTTGCCCCTTGGTGGAAGACGTTCGATTTAAGCCCATCATATCGCACTGTGGTTGCTTAAAAGATTGTCGGAGATGATCTCTCAGTTAGTGCTTCCCTTTCATTTCCATTGACTATTAGAACTGCACTCCATTTTCTGTACAAGCTGCAGATAACCTTTCGCCACCTTTATTTTATTCCTGATAGCTTCAAAAATAAAAAAGTATTCCAATATTTTTCTCTTCAACTTATATTTTAACAGAAGTCGAAGGGGCATCATTGCTTCTCGTGTTCCTCAATTTCTTCGGAG
Organism: Schistocerca serialis cubense; assembly: GCF_023864345.2. NCBI lineage: Eukaryota > Metazoa > Arthropoda > Insecta > Orthoptera > Acrididae > Schistocerca > Schistocerca serialis. The sequence continues at coordinate 375,775,816 of NC_064640.1, forward strand.
CCCAAACTGACCCTTTCCGAGGTTAGTTACACATAAAATAATGCGTTGATTCAAACGACACAAACCGTATTGTAAGTTATTTATATAAGTTTCAAGAGAATGGGGCGTGGCTGATTCATATTCCAAGGTCCTAATCAGTATGAAAACATGAGTTTGTACCACCGTATTACTTATTTAGTTCACTTGATAAGTCAGTTCTTAAGCGACAATTAGTTTCAGTTCTCTGCCTTCACCCTCGTCGACGTGGGATTTTCATTCGGAATTTCTTAATGCTTTGCGTAAAACACTTATCGCAGTACCACACTATCCATTGATGGCGAAGATACAAGCACACAGTGTCTTTTCAAATGGTTCAAATGGCTCTGAGCACTATGGGACTCAACATCTGTGGTCATCAGTCCCCTAGAACTTAGAACTACTTAAACCTAACTAACCTAAGGACATCACACACATTCATTCCCCTAGGCAGGATTCGAACCTGCGACCGTAGCGGCCACGCGGTTCCAGACTGAAGCCCCTAGAACAGCACGGCCACACCGGCCGGCGTCTTTTCAAATATTTGGTTAATTCGAAGAGTTTTTCAGCAATACAGGCAACGCGTTAGCCTAAAGTGCTTCTGAGAAATAAGTCACGTATGGTACGTAAACGACTTGGAGAACAATTATAAAAAAGCTTTGATTATTTACCGACAATGCAATTCTGTACTCGAAAGTTTAATTATTGAGTTACTGCTGGAAATTTCGGTGTGTCGTAGACAGAATGTCCACGGGGTGTAATGAACTACAGTCTGCTTCAAAGCTGGAAGTATGCTAGATAATGCTTATGAGAAACAGTAAAAATCTGCAAGGTTTCAGTGTACCATTACATAAGAATTTGCTGCTGGACCCAAGTAGCAACGATTCAACATGCATGTACTAACCATTGTGAAAATTACAACTCCACGGATACATGTTACTGAAGGTAGTAGCATACCACGTATTAGGTACATGAAAACACACAATGGGCACTTTGCATGATCTCAGACTTCGGGAAGCCAACATGTGTTCCAATCAAAGGTTGTAAACACGGTGGTATTAAATCAAAGAGCACCTGGATAAGTTTCTGGATCTCTTCCCACGCAGTTTGTAAGTCCATAAAACGCCAATAGCGGTTGTTGGAGGATCCTGACGGTCAATTTTTCAACCAAAAATATCTCAATCATGTGCTGAGATGAGCCGCATTAAACTACAGAGACATTACGCACGTATCGATTGCAGCTTGAGGCGTTTTTGGTTTCTGGTAAACAGAAGTAGAAAAGGTAGGAGGCTTAACGTCCTGTTAGTGGAACGGAAAGACGTACAACGAACTCGTGTAGGGAAGGAAATCAGCCATTTACTTTTTAAAAGAAGTATCCCAGCACCCTACAAAGTGTCGACGCTTGGCGCTGGGACTGCCAACTGATCCTCAACATAGGCAAAGTAATTTATTGCATGTACTTCGAAAGAAAGATCCATTATTGTATGATTACACGTTTGCAGAACAGTCACTGGAAACAGTTACTTCCATAAAATATGTAGGAGTATGCGTACTGAGCGATTTGAAGGAACGACCACATAAAATTAATCGCCGGCAAGGCAGATGTGAAACTGAGATTCGTTGGAAGCATCCTCAGGAAATGTAATCCATCAACAAAGGATGTACAGAGTGTATCAAAAAGAATCATGTGATTTAAAAAAAATCATAACTATTATGTTATTAGATATATGTGCGTGAACAACGTACTGTTGAAAAGAGCAAACTCTCCAGTTTTACATGGTTCCTGCTAGGTAGCAGCTATGTGCGCCCACGTCAGTTCTATTGAAAATGGCGTCGGGGCAACGGAAGGCGTTTTGTGTTCTACGTTTTACGTAGTGCGGTTCAGTAATAACGGTTCAGCGTGACTTCTGTACAAGGTATAGTGTGGATCTTCCTACGCCACACCGGGTAGCCGAGCGGTCTGGGGCGCCTTGTCACGGTCCGCGCGGCGCGGCTCCCCCCTCCCCCCCTCCCCCCCCCCCCCCCCCCCCCCCCGTCGGAGGTTCGAGTCCTCCCTCGGGCATGGGTGTTTGTGTTGTCCTTACCGTAAGTTAATTTAAGTTAGATTAAGTAGTGTTTAAGCTTAGGGACCGATGACCTCAGCAGTTTGGTCCCGTAAGACCTTACCACAAATTTCCAAAATTTGGATCCTCCTACACCACAGAGCATTAGACGACGGCATGAACAGTTTCGAGAAACAGGTTGTTTGCGTAAAGGCAAATCGCCTGGCCGTCCCTGAGTGTTTGACACAGACGTCGAACGCATCCGCCATAGTTTCTCAAGGAGTCTGCATAAATTCTGTCGCCGTGCAGCTCGACAGCTCATCATGCCCCCGATGTCCGTCAGGCGTGTGTTGCGTCGAAGTTTACACATGAAACCATACATACAAAATTCAGCTATTACAAGCTCTTCGTGAAGTCACAAACAACAATGTGTAGAGTTCTGTAATTTCATTCTTGGCAAGATGGAGGATGACAGCTTTCTTCCACGCTTAGTGTTTAGTGACGAGACAACTTTCCATTTAAATGGAAAGGTGAACCGTCACAATGTGAGAAGATGGGGTTCGCAACAACCACATGAAATTGTACATCATGAGAGGAACTCTCCAAAATTTAATGTGTTTTGTGCAGTTTCACAGGAAAAGGTTTGTGGCCCATTTTTCTTTGCCGAACACTATTAGAGGAAGCACATATTGCGATATGCTTGAGAACTTTTTTTCCCACAGTTGGGTGCTGATTCGAACGACTACATTTACCATCAGGATGGGGCACCGCCACACTGACATCCTGGAAGTGCGGGAATCTTTAAATCAAAGGATTACCGAACGATGGATAGGTCGCACTGGACGAAATGATTCAGCCTTACATTACTGGCGTCCAAGGTCACTGGGCCCGACTGTATGTGATTATTTTTTGTGGGGGCTTATAAAAGACACTGTTTATGTGCCTCCGTTACCAACAACAATGAATGAACTGAGACATCGCATAACAGCAGCTGTGGAAGCTGTAACTCAAGACATGCTCGCTGCAGTGTGGGAAAAATTTGAATACCGCATTGACATATGCCGTGCATCTCAAGGAGGGGGGGGGGGGGGGGGAGGGGGCGTATTGAACACCTATGAAAAGGTATAAAAAACTTTTTGAGTTTCCCGTTCATAAAAAAACAAAATTCATTGTATATGTTTATTAGTTTCAGAAATATAGAAGTGATACAGCCTGTAGCTTACAGAAACCTCGTTCGACCAATACTTGAATATTGATCGGTAGTCTTTAATCCATATCAGATGGGAATAGTAGAGGAAATATAGAAGATCCAAAGAAGAACATCACGTTTTGTTACAGTTTCGTTTAGTAAGTGCGAAGGTGTCACGGAGATGCTCAGCCAACTACAGCGGCATGCGTTGCAAGAGAGGTGTTCTGCATCACGGTGTGGTTTACTGTTAAAATTCCGAGAGTGTGCATTTCTAGAAGAGTCAACCAATATATTGCTGCCTCCTACGTATATCTCGCGAAAATCCATGAAGATAAAGTTACGAGTTCCGAGGCCTTAAAGAGGCTTGCCAGTAATCGTACTTTCCGCAAACCGTTCGCGACTGGGACAGGAAAAGGGAGAAGTGACACTGACACAAAAGTGGCTTGCGAAGTATAGATTTAGATGTAGAATCGGATTAGGGAGGTTGTTGAAAACCTACTCAAAGTGAGTGGTTGAGAATGTCAAATCCGCTCCCGGCGAATGTGGGTCCAGAGTGTTGCCCGCTGCGGCGCCATTTGCGGTTCCTGACGCGGCTGACGGCTGTGGTCATCGCAGTGCAAGAGACGTTCACAGCAGACGCATTTACTAGAGTGCTTTCGCCAAGCACCTGCGGCCTGCGGCTGAGACATGAGAATGAGTTTTCCGATTTTCTTGTAGAAAAAGAAAAATACTGTTCGTAAATGAAGCAAAACTGGAGGCAGTTCCTCACTAGAGGTTCCCTTTTTCCTTTTAAAAATTGAAAGTCATTTGTTTCATATTTACACGTATTCTCCACTATTAATACTTCTCATTCGATTTTGTGGAAATTAATTGCCACACAAAACTGATTTTTTCGTGTCTTGTAGTTTCCTGCCACAGCCTGATGATGAAGTGGCTGTTTTCTTAATACTGGTCATAGTTATTGCCATACTTGGAAATTAAGTAATCCATCGCATAAAATTTGAAGAGTTTGCTGTGAAAAATGTGGAGGGTGCCCATGTTATGTTCGGTTCACTTTAGGTGATACATTGCTGCGCACGAGATGTAATTAACATATATAAATTGTACTTACAGCTGGAACGAAAGCCATTTCTCACTAGACTGTGGAGAAAATAGGTTTTCATTTGTGGACGCTGGTGCAGAGCGCGCTGCCTGTTCGCGCTACATACAAGTAGCCTGCAGTTTGCGATCGAACAAGGTGGCACAGTGATTAGCACACTCGACTCATATTCGGGAGGACGACGCTTCAAATCTGCGTCCGGTCATCCAGATTTAGGTTTACCTTGGTTTCCTTAAAGTGCTCCAGGTAAATGCCAGGAAGGTTCCATTTGAAAGCCCTTTGCCGTTTTCCTTCCTCAGCGTTGAAACGGTCTGAGCTCGTGTTCCATCTATAATGACCTCGATGTCGACGGGGCGTTAAACCATAATCCTCCTTCCGTCCTTCGTGAGCAGTTCGTGGAAGAATACGCACGTTTCTCAAAACGAGTAAATGCGACTCATTTTTGTACTTTGTTGGAAGAAAATAATGAAGAAGTCATTCTGCTCTAACAGTTACATAATTAAGAAGCCGAAACACATCCTATCTTTAACAAAAGGCTTCACGAAGGTTTCCTTACGACACTTAAAAATTTTCATTTATTAAATGAAGACAAAGTTTTGCGAGTTCTTCAGGTTAAATATGGGCCAGTTTGGCTATGTCCTAGATCTGGTCAAAGAGGATCTGAGGATGGGTTCAGCATACATACATGGTGATCCAGAAAGAAAGAACAGATTTCATTTGTTTATTGCAGGCAAACTGTGAAACATAGAAAGACATTGCGCATGTCACTGCTTAGGGGAAGGTTCAGAGTTTTATGTTTGTACAGCCACAATGTCATAACACGAACACCATGCGTTGCTCGAGAAACATCGAAACGGTAGTCCATTTCACTCCTCAAACAAATCAACAGGTTCCCGTTTACTGAATCGACGCCATCAACAATACGATTTATCAGTTCCTGAAGAGTAGCTGCCATAGGTGGGACAAGAACTCTGTTTTTTATGTACCCCCACGGAAAAAATCGCAAGGTGTTGTAACACTACAATGAGGATTTAATGCATCCTATTAAAATTAAGCGCTATTTAAAGGTATTTTTCCCCACACTGACGATGTCCACTGTAACACTATCACAGCACACAGGGGTTGAATGCTGAAACTATCGTCTGCCACAATGGATACAAGGGGACGCACAGTGATGCTATGTGTGATTTACAGGTGAAAGTCTAGCGCGTCCGCACCCTACTTCTCGTAACTGAATTTCAATCAACTTGCTTACCTCGCGTCTCGTAGGTGTTACCGCAATTCGTTTCTTCTCCGTCGATCGCGACTCTAGTGTTTGTGCCATAAACAGTGCATAATAATGTGACAAGTAGATAGGTTTAAATGTTAAGCATAAAAAGAATCGTAAAGTGTTATGACGCCAACTGATTTTATTTTATTTCACAAATCGTAAAATTAGTTAAAAGATTTCTAAAGCCAGTCTATCGTTAATATTCATAACAAGATTCACGGTCATTAAACATTAGTTCCCGAGCACTACAAAAGTCACAGAAATTCTTCACACTATCTTAGAATCAACGAGAGATCTCACAAATATGTTTTCCGAGGCAAGTTTAACAATTAATTCTATCTTTACGCGGAGTCCCACTTCACACACTAGTTCGCATGTTTCCACATCGAAAATCGATCGTAGACTGCCTTGGACTAACACAAAATCGCCCAAGTACGTCATATGAGGCAGTGTTTCAACAAACTGTTCCGTCTTTACACGAGATCAGATTTTATACACGGATTCACGTATTACCCCCACGGACACCCATCGTAGACTAGTAGTGAGCTGTCTTAGAAGTTTGGCGCTTGCCAAGGGAAATGAAAATATAGCAGATTACATTCATTTTCACAATGACGTTAAAAAGGAGGAAAGAGCCAAGAGAGGGATTTCAATAGCCATCCATAAGAAGCACAGAAGAGATATCAAATGCTGAGAGGAAATTTCAAAATTTGGTACAAATTAATCATTGTCGGGCTTATGCACCTACAAATGACGCTAACAGGAAAGTCAAAGATGAGTTTTATGAAAAATTAACAAGTGAAAAACCGTTACTGGATATGTGTGAGACATTATCTTTGAGGATTTTAAATCGTTTCTTTCCTCAAAAGCAGATCCACAAGTATGCATGGGAGAGTCCTTCCAGAAATATCAGGTCAATAATAGACTATAGTAGTCAAAATAAAAATTCCAACATAAGAACAAATGGTGTAGAATCTACAGAGGTGAAGAAGGTGGCTCACACCACTTCCTATTAGGTGCAAAACCGACAGTAAAATCAAAGGGCCAAAGACAAAGTAAATAGGCAAATATTCCCACGAGAACAGTGGATACTATGAAATACAACTTGGATAGCTTGAAACAAGAGTCCGTACAATTTCTTTATAAATTACGGCTGTACAACAAACCGAGGCACTTAGAAGAAGAAACGGCGTAACACGTCTACCAAGGAATTAAAAAATACTTATATGAAGCAGCATTTGAAGCACTGGGTAGCAAGAGGAAGAAAGAAAGGTCGCCCACAATGGCGGACTCTAAGCACTGAAGAAAAAGTGAACCTAAAAAAGATGTTCTATAATAATTGGTTGAGAACACGGGAGAAACCATGGTAGAACCTTGTACACTGCTGGCCATTAAAATTGCTACACCAAGAAGAAATGCAGACGATAAACGGGTATTCATTGGACAAATATATTATACTAGAACTGACATGTGATCACATTTTCACGCATTGTGGGTGCATAGATCCTGAAAAATCAGTACCCAGAACAACCACCTCTGGCTGCAATAACGGCCTTGATACGCCTGGGCATCAAGTCAAACAGAGCTTGGATGGCGTGTACAGGTACAGCTGCCCATGCAGCTTCAACACGATACCACAGTTCATCAAGAGTAGTGACTGGCATATTGTGACCAGCTAGTTGCTCGGCCACCATTGACCAGACGGTTTCAATTGGTGTGAGATCTGGAGAATGTGCTGGCCAGGGCAGCAGTCGAACTATTTCTGTATCCAGAAAGGCCCCTACAGGACCTGCAACATGCGGTCGTGCATTATCCTGCTGAAATGTAGGGTTTCGCAGGGATCGAATGAAGGGTAGAGTCACGGGTCGTAACACATCTGAAATGTAACGTCCACTGTTCACAGCGCCGTCAATGCGAGCAAGAGGTGACGGAGACGTATAACCAGTGGCACCCCATACCATAACGCCGGGTAATACGCCAGTATGGCGATTACGAATACACGCTTCCAATGTGCGTTCACCGCGGTGTGGCCAAACACGGATGCGACCATCATGATGTTGTAAACAGAACCTGGATTCATCAGAAAAAATGACGTTTTGCCATTCGTGCACCCAGGTTCGTCGTTGAGTACATAATCGCAGGCGCTCCTGTCTGTGATGCAGCGTCAAGGTTAACCGCAGCCATGGTCTCCGAGCTGATAGTCCATGCTGCTGCAAACGTCGTCGAACTGTTCGTGCAGATGGTTGTTGTCTTGCAAACGTCCCCATGTGTTGACGCAGGGATCGACACGTGGCTGCACGATCCGTTACAGCCATGCGGATAAGATACCTGTCATCTCGACTGCTAGTGATACGAGGCCGTTGGGATCCAGCACGGCGTTCCGTTTTACCCTCCTGAACCCACCGATTCCATATTCTGCTAACAGTCATTGGATCTCGACCGACGCTAGTAGCAATGTCGCGATACGATAAACCGCAATCGCGATAGGCTACAATCCGACCTTTATCAAAGTCGGAAACGTGATGGTAGGCATTTCTCCTCCTTACACGAGGCATCACAACAACGTTTCACCAGGCAACGCTGGTCAACTGCTGTTTGTGTATGAGAAATCGGTTGGAAACTTTCCTCATGTCAGCACGTTGTAGGTGTCACCATCGGCGCCAACCTTGTGTGAATGCTCTGAAAAGCTAACCATTTGCATATCACAGCATCTTCTTCCTGTCGGTTAAATTTCGCGTCTGCAGCACGTCATCTTCGTGGTGTAGCAATTTTAATGGCCAGTAGTGTATGTTACGATGAATTGAGAAGTAAAATGTGACATGTGCAAAAGTAAACGTGAAACCTGGAAGGTTAAACGCGAAGAAATCGGTCGATGCATGGTGGGGCACAAAAGTGGCGGCAGCACGAAAAATGATTGCAGGACACAGGAAAGAATTAAAAGAATGTGCAAAACTGCCGATCATCAGTGTGGTAGAGTGGGAAAAACATTTTAAAAGCCTGTTAACGGAAGAAAGAGCAAAGTACAGGGAAATAAAGTGGGAGATACGTGGCTGGCCGGAGTGGCCGAGCGGTTCTAGACGCTACAGTCTGGAATCGCGCGACCGCTACGGTCGCAGGCTCGAATCCTGCCTCGGGCATGGATGTGTGTGATGTCCTTAGGTTAGTTAGGTTTAAGTAGTTTTAAGTTCTAGGTGACTGATGACCTCAGCAGTTAAGTCCCATAGTGCTCAGAGCCATTTGAACCATTATTTGGGAGATACGCGAGAACTAAGAGAGTGAACAGGTCGAGCAAATAACTACGAAAGAGCTACACAAGGCGACTACACAAATGGTAATAGGGAAATCACCAGGGCATTCTGTGTGAATACCTATGCAAGTTATTTAAGAAATGTACGGGATGGGAAGGAAATTTGAGCAGAGTGGAACTTAATGTGTCTAACCCCCTTACATGGAAAAGGAAGCAAGAAAGTATGTACAAATTCTCGTGGCGTATGTGCCACAAGTTCAGCTAGCAGGAGCAGGTTGAACGGGAGGATTTTAAAATCAAGAATGGAGAAGTTTGTAAATGAAATGGAAAAACAAAGTGGCTATAGAAGAGGCAGGTCATGTGTAGATAACATCTTTACCCTAGGACAGATCATGAAGAAGAGATTGGAAAGGAATCAAAGCAATCATCTGGTTTTCATAGATATTGAGAAAGCAGTTGTCACAGTGCCACTAAAGGTACTGTTCGAGTTGCTGGGGTTAGGGAAGTGCTGAAACTTTATATTAGAAGTATCGTAAACCTAGACAAGTCAGCAAAAAAAAAATGGTTCAAATGGCTCTGAGCACTATGGGACTTAACACCTATGGTCATCAGTCCCCTAGAACTTAGAACTACTTAAACCTAACTAACCTTAGGACATCACACAACACCCAGTCATCACGAGACAAGTCAGCAGAATGTGCCATTAAAGTAGGGGAAGAAATTTCTAAAGAAACCTTCAGAATAGCTAAAGGACTGAAGCAACGATGCTGTCTGTCTCACACACTATTTAAGATGTTTGTGCAAAAGACACTGGAGCTGAGGTGTAGAAAGTGCATGGGCATGGGGATTTAGTAGGATACCAGTGTACATACACGCTTTTCCTATACTGATGATCAGGTCGTTGCAGCAAAGAGGATGTATTTTACACGCTTAGGAAGTTACTCGAAGAGTATAAAAAGTGGGGTAAGTAAATTAATTTTTAGAACACGGAACACCTATATTTAGGAGAAGAGGTAGGTAACCTGGACGCTACGGACACTTTATTAAAGTGTGTAAAGAATTTAAGTACCTGAGTAGTATCCTATCATGTGATGTAAGATGTGACAGAGATGTCCAATGATGGATCAGGCTGGGAAGGGCGGCTACCAAAAAACTGAACTATGTGCTTTCGTCCTCTAAAATGAGCTTAAAGGCTAAAAATTATTTATACAAATCCATCGTTGAACCAATATCAAGCTATGGGAGTTAGTGTTGGAAACTCACAGAAAGAAATAAAAAGAGACTTATAGCTTTAGAAATATACCACTTGATAAAAGCCTGTAGAATTTTCTCACTTGACCACATAAGAAATGAAGAAGTTACAGAAAGGACACAGACTCCTTATAGTGTTACGCATAAAATAAAAGAAAGACAGCGAGAATGGTTTGGGCATGTCAGAAGAATGGATGAAGACAGATGGCCCAAGTGAGCATTTTCATGCCAATCTCTGGAAGGAGAAGAAGAGGAAGACCACGAAAATGTGGCTAAGTGGCATCCAGGAAGCGATGGAGAGAATAGGAATGTAAGAAGATGAGGAAGAATGACGAGATCGAGGCATTTGGCGACAGAGGGCGGGATGCGGCGACAGCTGTAAGACCCCCGCAACAAGAGGAAGTACTGTAAATAATAAAAATTCGCTTCTTGGCGACCAGCGTGGCAGGTGAATGCCTACTCTCTCTCTCTCTGCTCCAGTAAGATAGGGCTCTTGCTTGACCTGCCGACTTCACGCTGTGAGACCTTGTGGTGTGTCGTTACATGAGTCTGCTTTGTGATCCTACCTACTCGCTCGCATCCCGTAACAAGATCTTCCTATACAGTTCATTAAAACATAGCAACAAAAAATGGAATAAACCTGGGCACGCCACAGTGTGAGATCAGGCGACCTGAGATGCCAACAGCAGTGAACAAGATCTTGATGTCCACCTGTTCCAGTCCAACGTTATGGGATGGTGTTGTTAACATGACCCCACACTTCAAGGTGAAAGTGAGGTGTGGCGTCGTCATACATAAAAATGAAATCATTGGAATCTTCGTTACGTTGAGGAAACAGCCAGTGTTACAGCGTGTCCGGATATGACATTCCCGTTACAGTTTCTTCCGCAAAAAAGGAAGGTCGATAACCTTTGTGAAAAGAAACGGCACAAAAAACAATCGTTTTCGGTGAGTCTCTTTCATGTTCGACGGAGGCTTCAGGATTTTGTGACCTTCAAGTTGTTACATTATGCCGGTTTACTTTCCCGATAGATGAAACGTCAGTTCGTCCGAAAAGATGAGTCGTTCGCAAAAAGTGTCCTAAAATGGAAAATCCGTACCTTCTGTTGTGGTCACCGGGACGCAATTGCTGCAACTTGTAAGGCTTCGTATGCAGGCGTCGTTTCAGAACACGCCACACTGTTGTTTGATATAGTCGAAGTTCTCGGCGTGCCTGTCTTGTGGACCTCTGTGAACGCATCTCGGATACGCTCCACATTTTCATCAGACGTGCGTGGTCGACCAGTGCCCTTCCCTTTGCATATGCAACCAGCTTCCAAAAATCTTGTATGCCAGTCATAAATCTGCTTGTGCAGAGGCGGCTTCTCGCAGAATCAAAGGCGGTATGCACTTTGCACTTGAACGATGGATTGACTTCGCGCAAATTCCAACACACAGGATCCTTTCTCTTGTGGTGTAGTCGCCATGTTGCTACAAACAAGCAACAGAGCAGCTGTGTCTAAACTTTGAACCTTCCTCTGTCCAGTGACATACGCAATGTGTTTGTATCTTTTGTAGTTTGTCTGTAATAAACAACTGAAATCTGTTTTTTCACTGTGCGGCTGGTCCCGGTGGAGGTTCGAGTCCTCCCTCGGGCATGGGTGTTTGTCCTTAGGATAATTTAGGTTAAGTAGTGTGTAAGCTTAGGGACTGATGACCTTAGCATTTAAGTCCCATAAGATTTCACACACATTTGAACATTTTTGAACATCTGTTCTTTCTTTTTGAAACACCCTGTATATTTGTGTCGAATAACAACTGACGAAAAATTAGCCACAACGCCAAATGTGTGAAAAATCGAAAGACTTTGTAGACGACAGTGGTTTATTTACGACGAATATTCGATTTTTTTTAATATCCAGTAAAAACCATTTACAACGAACTGAAGTTTGTTACTCCATCGGGTAGTTTTTCCGTCATCTACAGCTGCAAAAGACTCTTGTAGCAGACATTCTCAGTAGCAGCAGCACCTTATTATAAGTTGCGGCTGCACTGTTTTCCGAGCGTTGTGCCGCACGGCTGACGCGGCTCATCTGTCGCTTTAAGGCCACAGACAGCGTCCGCTGCCGCTGCCGCTTCCGCCAGCCGCACGATGGGAACCGCAACTACTGGTTCGATAATGGAAGACAATAAAACGGCATGGCTGCCGCGCAGCAGAAGGTGTCGATCAGTGACTCAGGCAGGTGCAACATCTGTTGTGGTGCTGCTGTGTCGAGCCAACATTGTGCACGTAGTTGTACCGTGCCAGACGTTGTGGGGGCCTTGCAGTCCGGTGCTGGATCGTCTCAGCGTATGACCCTCGCTTCTAATGGCTGCGTACCCGAATCGTTTTTGTTGCAGCGTATCTTGTACGAAGCTGAGTGACCCAGTATGACAAATCTGGAAATTTGTGTTAAGTTCCTATGGAACCAAACTGCTGAGGTCATCGGTCCCTATGCTTACACACTACTTAATCTAACTTAAACGAACTTACGCTAAGGACAACACACACACACACACACACACACACACACACACACACACAGATGCCCGAGGGAGAACTCGAACCTCAGACGAGGGAAGCCGCGCGAACCGTGGTAAGGCGCCCTAGACCGGGCGGCTACCTCGCGCGGTCAGTATGACACACATTTTCCAAGAGACGAATCATTCTGTGCGCTCGAATTCTGACACATGCCGATACTGCGCCTTACGATGTCGACGGAGCATCACAGTACTTGCATCCAAGTTTCGGCTTCGTTCGACAGGTCTTCAGTGGCTGAGATTGGCATAACACTGATCTCTCCAATCAAACAAGAGAAGATGTTAATGGGCCTTCATGTGCACCAGCCCTCTGCAATCTTACGCACTTACTCCTGGAAAAGTGCTCTATACAATACGTTCTCGTAGTTAGAACACATAGGATCACTCTCTTTGCGTGTTGCGATATTCACTCTCGTTAATGTATTTGAGGGTAATTCTACAAAGTAATGTGAAGTACGTGGATTTAAAATCAGTTGTTGGGAGGGGTGATGGGTAAATTCGATTTATTGGGAGAATTTTAGGAAAGTGCATGTCAGCTGCAAACAATATTATGTACAGGTCGCTTATTCGACTAATTCTTGGCTACTCTTTGAGTATTTGGGCTCCTCATCTGCTCATATTAAAGGAAGAAATCCAAAGAATTTATAGTCATGCAGAGAGATTTTTAACCAGTTCAGTTTATAGGAACGTGTGACGGAGACTTCGGTGATCTTAAATGAGAATTACTGCGACCTTTTCACAATGTTAAAAAAAAAATGGCTCTGAGCACTATGGGACTTAACGTCTGAGGTCATCAGTCCCCTAGAACTTAGAACTACTTAAACCTAACTAACCTAAGGACATCACACACATCCATGCCCGAGGCAGGATTCGAACCTGCGACCGTAGCGGTCGCGCGGTTCCAGACTGTAGCGCCTAAAACCGCTCGGCTACTCTGGCCGGCTGTTCACAATGTGCTATTGGAATGTTTTAAAGATCAAATGGCCGAGATACGTTTTAACTCCCGTATATTTCGGGAAAACATCTTAAGAACGAGATGAATAACAATAGGGCTCATTCACATGGAACATTTAACGGCTGGATGAATAACGGTACGAAGACACGATGGCTTCGGTACAGATAATAGGCTTGTTGCAACAAACCATCTTCATGTAAAATCGTAGTGTTCTCCAACTTCGTGTCACCTGCGTCTGGCGTGTTGCGTGGGGGAATGTGCAGTATCCTACAGCGAGCACTACAGACCAACTTCTGTCACCGCAAGAACAGATGGCAGTCAAGGCGCATGACTGGTCATCGTCACCGCCTCAAGAGATTGTCGTTTTCCGTAATGCAATGAGTTCGTCTCGTAGGCCGGCCGGGTGACCGCTACGGTCGCAGGTTCGAATCCTCCCTCGGGCATGGATGTGTGTGATGTCTTTAAGTTAGTTAGGTTTAAGTAGTTCAAAGTTCTAGGGGACTGATGACCTTAGCAGTTAAGTCCCTTAGTGCTCAGAGCCATTTTTGTTTCTTCTCGTAGTCATGACTACAGTATGTAGTGCGTCTGAAAATTAGGTATGGGAAACATATTTCCGTTTGTTAAAGAGAGATTTCCGTACTCGTTACCTCCTAAACCGTTTAGCTGATGGCCAGTATTAATTTACCGAGCGGGGTGGCGCAGTGGTTAGCACACTGGACTCGCATTCGCGAGGACGACGGTTCAAACCCGTGTCCGGCCGTTCTGATCTAGGTTTTCCGTGATTTTCCTAAATCGTTTCAGGCAAATGCCAGTATGGTCTCTTTGAAAGGGCACGGCCGATTTCCTTCCACATACCTCCATAATCCGAGCTTGTGCTCCGTTTCTAATGGCCTCGTTGTCGACGGGACGTTAAACACTAATCTCCTCCAGTATTAATTTGTAGAAATATTGCAGTTCCTTTGACATAACGTATTAAATTCATTGCGAATAATGTTACTAAGAGGATGTAAAGCTCGCAAACGCGATAAGTGGGAAACGATGATAACTATTATTAGTGAACAAAGTTCTTGGAAAACTTTAGTTTGCAATTTCTGTGTCTCAACGGAATACGCAAATATACTTAACCTACAATGTTCGCACGTAACTGTTACGTACGTCGACCTAAATGAAATCCGAACGTGAGCAAATGATAACTGTGCATCCTGTGAGCGGTGTTGCCCTTTTACGTTAGTAATTGCAGTGTAATGTCTGATCAGTACTGGAATAAATGGTGTGCAAGACGTATGGACCAATATTTTACTTATTCTTAGCTGAAAGTCAACAATATCGCACCACTGGAAATTCTGGCTGCCTACTGTTAAGGAATAATAATCGTCATGTGAGTAAAAACGGCACAATTGTATTATGTAAAACTACATGCAGACTGCCTTGCCAAAAGTAGCAGCATAGGCCTTTTTTTATAATTACACGTTTAGGTAATTGTTTAAATCAAAATCTGTATTAGCAAACGACTGATCGGGAGCTTGGTCACATAGTTCATGTTGCAGATTGCCTAACGGCTTCCAAGGACAACAAAAAATTGATTTTCAATATTTCAGTTAATTATCTACGGAATTTAAAAATAATAAATTCTGTCGTAATCTCTTTGAGTGGCACAATCTAATGATACAAACAAACAAAAACTACGTCCGAACAGGTCTCGGAAGCCCCAACGTTACTGACCACCGCTCTGTCGTCTTCAACCGATAGGCGTAAGTGGATACGGATATGGAGGGGCATGTCGTCAGCACACCGCCCTCACGGCCGTTGTCAGTTTTCGCAACCGGAGCCGGCTACTTCTAGTCATAAAGCTCCTCAATTGGCCTCACAAGGGCTGAGTGCACCCCGCTTGCCAACAGCGCTCGGCGACGCGAATCTTATGTTAAAGTCTTAACACAACAAGACAAGTATTACAGTTAGAAACTATGTGCTTGTTTTGAGGCACCGTAACAGCGCGCAAATGCCCAGGCTTTAGTCATCTAGTTCAAATGATTCAAATGGCTCTGAGCACTATGGGACTTAACATCTGAGATCATCAGTCCCCTAGAACTTAGAACTACTTAGACCTAACTAACCTAAGGACATCACGCACATCCATGCCCGAGGCAGGATTCGAATCTGCGACCGTAGCGGTCGCGTGGTTCCAGACTGTAACACCTAGAACCGCTCGGTCACCCGGTAGGCTTAGTCATATAGTATTTGCGAATGAGAGGACTTAGCGACTTCCAAAAAGCCTTACATATAATTTCTAACCTTTAAGAAACTTTTTCTCGCTGACACTCCGCACAAAATGACGAAAGGAAAAAAGTTTATCGCTTATCACATTCTCGTTGATCGTGAAGTAAAACTTCAGCATCAGGTGCGACGTTTTTATTTATTACTTCTTTACCACTAACTCTATTCACAACATATTGTGCAGACATTATCCTAGTACACCACTAAACAAACCTGCAACACTATGTTATTGTACGACAATAGTTCAGGAAATATGACATCACAAGCACAGAGATGTATGAAAAATTTGCTTTTGCTTAAAATGGAGCTGAAATTACCCAGGCTATATTCATCCGGTGCTTCATAATGAGAGCACTCAGAGGCTTCCGACAAACAAAACATAATTTAAGACCTTTTCAAAACTTTTTCTCACTTACGTGCTTAAAGCCAAATATATAACACTTTACATTTTTTTATGAAGTAATGGGGCATTTGAAGTTGTTTTGTGCACGGGAGTTCGATAGTTCGATTCATCAAGGATTCGGGGGTTTACTTGTTAAATAACATCCCAGTGAAGACGCACGTGAGTGGAGAAGTATAATTTGGTAAAAAATAAGGAATTATTATTGTCAGCAAAAAAGTTACGAGATAAAGAAGCAGAATTCCTTACAAGACACGATACTGTTTATGCATATAGCCACCATACGTTGACATGAGCTGTAGAAACTGTACATGTAAGCGTTGTCGAAAAATTGTGTCTGTTCATCGGACCCCGTCTCTCATCCGCGAAGAAGGTAGCTAAGGAAACTCCTGTCTGGTCTATTCTCAAGGACTGTTCTCCTCTCTGGGGGTCACCAAACAGCGTTACCTGAATATATGGAAAAGTTCTAAAATAACTGTGAAATGTGTCACAAGTTTGTTTAAAAATGTAAGAGTATTTAGAGATTTGCTCAACAAAATTCGATGGGGAAATCTAAAACAAAGTAGTTTGCGTCATGAAAAACAATCCATCTTAAAGTCCGAGAACCCTCCTCCTGAGAGAAGTTAAGAAATTTATTGCTGCGAGACACGTATAGTTAAGTCACGACTGTATGCAGCTATTAGACTTCTCGTGAATGGCGGAGTGCACAAATACTCCATTTACGATTCGCCAATGGTCGTCATTCGGATCGTTTTTTCTTTGCGTGCCAGCGGTTTAACAGGACAACGAAGATAAATAACTCCTCTGCATGTGAATTACGGTCACTGATTAGATTTCTCAGTGTAAAAGGTCATCAAGCGACAGAAATTACGCCCTTTTGGCCCACGTTTATGGCTTTCAGCAATGAGTGAAGGAAAAGTAAAGTAATTGTTTTCTGATCTCGAGCAAATCGGTGTGAATATACACGATGGGGAGATGAGTGACACTCATATGCTCCTGGTGAAAAGTTGTTGGAAACACGCTGCTTCCCAATGAATGTGCTTGTATGTGTGTTTTGTGGATGTGTTCTGAATTTTACACTGGAGCAAATGAAAGGATGTTTGTAATCAATCACAGATGGACATGCCTCAGCAAACCTGACCAGCAGGCAAATTTGTTAACGTACACAACTTAAACAGATAATTACTATTAACAAACCGTACATAAATACGGCAATCACTAGCAGTAGTTGATAGGCATTGCTACAGCCATTTATTTTGTTCTCATTCTTGTCCAATTCGGGAGGACGACGGTTCAGACCCGCGTCCGGCCATGCTGATGCAGGTTTTCCGTGATTTCCTTAAATCGCTTAAGGCAAAATGCTTCCTTCGAACCGGTACGGCCGCCTTCCTTGCCCATCCTTCACTAATCTGGTGGAACCGATGACTTCGCAGTTTGGTCCCCTCCCCTAGATCATTCAACCAACCATTTTTGTCCAGTCCAGCTCTCCGTCTTTACGAACATGATTTTAACAGGACGTTAAACTCTATTGTCCCAATGATTTCTTACTTCCCACGGGCATGTCATGTACGGTGGTGAAGTTAGAGATATTAGGTCTTATACAAAGGCGTGTAGGCAACCTTTCTCCCTTGCATCATCTGCGAATATAAATTTTCTTATTATTTATTTCCGGAAGTTCCACGGAACCGTAAGAACCAAAGTTATTACGTCGCGGAAGAAGTAACTACATGTGTGATTCGATGGGCTCACGATCTACCCATCTGATCTTCAGTATTCTTCTGTAGCACCACATTTCGAAAGGTTCCATTCTCTTTTTGTCTGAACTGTTCATTGTCCACGTTTCACTAACGTACAAGACTGCACTCTAGGCGAATACCTTCA
The DNA here is from genome assembly GCF_023864345.2 of Schistocerca serialis cubense. Classification (NCBI taxonomy): domain Eukaryota; kingdom Metazoa; phylum Arthropoda; class Insecta; order Orthoptera; family Acrididae; genus Schistocerca; species Schistocerca serialis. Next base: position 375,793,998 of record NC_064640.1, read on the forward strand.
GAAAAAGACTTCTTAACACTTCAGTCTATATTCGGTGTTAACAAATCCTCTTCAGAAACGATTTTCTTGCCATTGACAGACTGCATTTTATATCCCCTCTCCTTCGGCCGTCATCAGTTATTTTACTGCCCAAATAACAAAACTCGTCTACTACTTTAAGTGTCTCGTTTCCTACTCTTAATTCCGTCAGCATCACCTGATTTAATTCTACTACATTCCATTACCCTTACTTTGCTTTTGTTAATGTTCGTCTTATATCCTCCTCTCAAGACTCTATCCACCCTGTCCAACTGCTTTTCCAAGTCTTATGCTGTCTTTAACAAAATTACAATGTCATCAGAAAATCTCAAAGCTTTTTTTCTTCTTCCTGATTTTTGATTCCTTCTACAAATTTTTCTTTGGTTTCCTGTACTGTTGGCTCTGTGTACAGATTGAATAACATCGTGGATAGGCTACAACCCTGTCTCACTTTCTTCTCAACCACTGCTTTACTTTCATGCCCCTAGACTCTTACAACCGGTGTCTTGTTTCTGTACAAGTTGTTGATAACCTTTAGATCCCTGTTTCTATCCATGTCCTCCAGAATTTCGAAGAGTGTAGTCCAGTCGAAATTGTCAAAAGCCTTCTCCAAATCTACAAATGCTGTAAACATAAGTTTACGGTTCAAATGGTTCAAATGGCTCTGAGCACTATGGGACTTAACATCTGTGGTCATCAGTCCCCTAGAACTTAGAACAACTTAAACCTAACTAACCTAAGGACATCACACACATCCATGCCCGAGGCAGGATTCGAACCTGCGACCGTAGCGGTCACGCGGATCCAGACTGAAGCGCCTAGAACCGCACGGCCACACCGGCCGGCTAAGTTTACGGTTCCTTAACCAGTCTTAGAAGATAGGTGGTGGGCTCAGTATTGCCTCATGTGTCCCTACATTTCTGCAGAATCTAAACTGATCTTCCCAGAGGTCGGTTTCCACCAGTTTTTCCATTCTTCTGTAAATAATTCATGTTAGTATTTTGCAACCATGACTTATTAAAATGGTAGCTCGGTAATATTCATACCTGTCAGCACCTGCTTTATTTGGAATTGAAATTATCAGTCTAAGGTTATTTCACCTGTCTTATACATCTTGCACACCAGGTGGAACAGTTTTGCTATGGCTGGCACTTCTAAGGATATCAGCAGGTCTGAGGGAATATCGTCTGCTCCAGGGATCTTGTTTCGGCTTAGGTCTTTCAGCGCTCTGTCAAATTCTTCTCTCAGTATCATATCTTCTATCTCATCTTCAATTACGTTCTCTTCCCTTTCTATAATATTGTCTTCAAGTTCATTACCCTTGGCCGGCCGGGGTGGCCGAGCGGTTCTAGGCGCTACAGTCTGGAACCGCGCTACCGCTACGGTAGCAGGTTCGAATCCTGCCTCGGGCATGGATGTGTGTGATGTCCTTAGGTTAGTTAGGTTTAAGTAGTTCTAAGTTCTAGGAGACTGATGACCTTAGAAGTTAAGTCCCATAGTGCTCAGAGCCATTTGAACCATTTTTGAACCCTTGCAGAGACCCTCTGTGTATTTCTTCCACCTTTCGGCTTTCCTTTCTTTGCTTATTACTGGCTTTTCATTTCAGCTTCTTACATTAATACAGCTGTTTTTCTTTTCTCCAAAATCTCTTCAATTTTCCTGTAGGCGGTATCTATCTTTGTATTGGTTATAATTGCTTCTATATCCTTACATTTGTCACCTAGCCAAACCTGCGTAGCCATTTTACACTTCCTGTTACTAATTTTTTTTTAGAAATTTATGTTTCCCTTTGACTGCTTGATTTGTTGTATTTTTGTATTTTCTCCTTTCATCAATTAAGCTCAGTATCTCCCGTAATATCCAAGTATCTCTGTTAGACCTTATCTCTTTATCTTTTTGATCCTCTGTTGCCTTCACTATCTCATTCGTCTTCTACTGCATTCCTTTTCCCTGTTTCAGTCAACCGTTGCCTGTTTCAGTCAACCGTTGCCTAATGCTACCTCCAAAACTCTCAACAACCTCTGGTTCTTTCAACTTACCCAAATCCCATCTCCTTAATTTCGTATCTTTTTGCATTTTTTTTCAGTTTTAATCTACCGTTTATAACCAGTAAATTGTGGTCAGAGTATACATCTACCCCTGGAAACGTCTCTCATTTTAAAATCTGGTTCCGAAATCTCTATCTTACCATTATAAAATCAATTTGAAACCTTCCAGTGTCTCCAGGTCTCTTCCACGTATACAACCTATTTTCATGATTCTTAAAACAAGTGATACCTATATTTAAGTAATGCTCTGTGCAATATCCTACCAAGTCGCAGTCTCATTCCTTTCCCCCAGTCCATATTCACCTACTAATTTTCCTTCTCTTCCTTTTCCCACTGCCTGATTCTAGTCGCCCAACATAATCACATTTTCCTCTCTCTTAATTATGGGAATAATTTCTTTTATCTCACCATACATTTCTTCAATCGCTTCATCATTTGCAGAGCTAGTTGGCATATGCAGTTGTACTATGTGGTGGGTGTTGCTTTCGTGTTTATCTTGACAACGATAATGCGTTCACTATGCCACTCATAGTAGCTTACCCGCTATTCCTAACTTCTTATTCATTATTGTGTCTACTCATGCATCACCCCTATTTGATTTTGAAGTAATAACCCTGTACTCACCTGACCAGAAGTACTGGTCTCCTTGGCACAGCACTTCACTAATTCCACTATATCTAACTTCAACATATCCATTTCCCTTTTCAAATTTTTCAGTCCGTCTGCCTGATTAGGGTAACTAACTTTCCATGCTCCGATCTGCAGACTACCAATCTTGTTTTTTTCTGATGACATCTTCCTGAGCAGTCGCAGCGCGGAAATTCGAATGGGGAGAATATTTCACCTTTTGAATATATTTTACCGAAAAGGATGCCATCGTCATGTAACCACACAGAGCATCACGCTCTTGGAAAAAATAACAGATGTAGTTCCCCTTTCTTTCAGCAATTCGCACTACAAGCACAGCAAGACGACGTTGGTTGATGTTAGGACGCCAGATCAGTCCGTGATCCAGAATGTTGCCACCCACAAATACTGAAAAGGCTGCCGACTCTCCTTTGGAACCTCACGTTTGTTTGGCTTGTCAATAGATACGCCTCATTTGAATGCACCCACGGTACGGCATGCGTATCTTCGATGCACGCAAGCCGACCCACGACGGCAAGGTCCATGGCTCATGAGGTGGAAAACCTGATTAGCCTGGTTAATGACTATCCGAGACTCCGCGGAAGACGGAATACCGCGGTTAATTCAGAGTGCACACATTTTTATCGAAAACTACTATTTGCTAAAGTTAGAACACATGATACATGTCACATTTGAACCCCCATTTCATTATTTACGCCTTAGCCTACTCCCCAGACACTGACAACTTATCATTACACATACTGTATTTCACTGTATTTCGTATATTCTGTTTTCAGTAAATAACAGTCAAAATTTTTTGTTTATTTTCGATTCATTTTCTTCCTGTCGACGGTTCTAGTTTTCTGGAGAGTCGAAACTTGGTACATTCAAACGAATTTTGTCCTGCATTATCTAATAACACCGAGCGAGGTGGCGCAGTGGCTAGCAAACTGGACTCGCATTCGGGAGGACGACGGTTATATCCCGCGTCCGGCTATCCTGATTTAGGTTTTCCGTGATTTGCCTAAATCGCTCCAGGCAAATTCCGGGATGGTTCCTTTGAAAGGACACGGCCGGCTTCCTTCCTCGTCCTTCCCTAATCCGATGAGACCGATGACCTCGCTGTCTGGTCTCCTCCCCCAAAACAATCCAATCCAAAATCTAATAACAGATCCACGAGTTTCAGTGGGTTGGCGTGCGTGATGACGAGTTCCTCCATCACCGACGAATTCATTAGATCATTTATAAAAATACGAGGACACGCTGAAAAGCAATTCCTCCGAATTTTTAATGTGAAAACCCTAAAGCTTTTAAAATAAAACCAATGTTATTAACATTCTACATCTTTATTCTTCATGTCTACATATTTAAAGCCCTTTGCCGCTAGAGGGCTCCGAATTGTAGGATGTGTGGCGGTATGTAAAGTAACTCTGTCGGTGCGTGAGAAACAGAGTTTCGAATTCGAAGACTTTGTCCGCACATGGCATTCTTCGGCATTACAGTGCCAGACCGCACACGAGCGCTGCGACATCTGCAACAATCCGACGCCCTGGTTGCACTCTCATCGATCTTTCTCTATACAGTCCCGACTCGGCCGAACCCGATTAGCATCTATTACGAGAACCTAAAGAACACTTTCGAACACTTCACCTTGGTGGTGATCAAACAGTGCAAGCAGAGGTGAGATTGTAGCTCGTCAGCAAAATTAAACATTCTACAGTGTCAGTATCAACAAACTAATCTTATCTACATCTACATACTCCGCAAGTCACCGTATGGTGCGCTGTGGAGGTTGTCCTGTACCGACACTAGCCATTTCGTTTCCTTTTTCAGTGTCAAATAGACCGAGAGAAAAACGACTGTCTGTATGCCTCCGTATGAGGCCTAATTTCTCCTGTTTTACCTTCGTGGTCCTTGCGCGCAATGTATGTTGGCAGTAGTGGAATGGTTCCTGATTATTAGAGATCTGATTAGGGGGTGAATCGCCTTCTGACGCTACAACGTGAGTCTCATGCATAATAGCGTACTCTAAACGGAAATATTCCTTCTAATTGTACACTACTGGCCATTAAAATTGCTACACCACGAAAATGACACGCTACAGACGCGAAATTTAACCGACAGGAACAAGATGCTGTGATATGCAAATGATTAGCTTTTCAGAGCATTCACGCAAGGTTGGCGCCGGTGGCGACACTTACAACGTGCTGACATGAGGAAAGTTTCAAACCGGTTTCTCATACACAAACAGCAGTTGACCGGCATTGCCTGGTGAAACGTTGTCGTGATGTCTCGTGTAAGGAGGAGAAATGCGTACCATCACGTTTCCGACTTTGATAAAGGTCGGATTGTAGTCTATCGTGATTGCGGTTTATCGTATCGCGACATTGCTGCTCGAGTTGGTCGAGATCCAATGACTGTTAGCAGAATATGGAATCGGTGAGTTCAGGAGGGTGCTACGGAACGCCGTGCTCAATCCCAACGGCCTCGTATCACTAGCAGTCGAGATGACAGGCATCTTATCCGCATGGCTCTAACGGATCGTGCAGCTACGTCTATCCCTGAGTCAACAGATGGGGACGTTTGCAAGACAACAACCATCTGCACGGACAGTTCGACGACGTTTGCAGCAGCATGGACTATCAGCTCGGATACCATGGCTGCGGTTACCCTTGACGCTGCATCACAGACAGGAGCGCCTGTGATGGTGTACTCGACGACGAACCTGGTTGCACGAATGGCAAAACGTCATTTTTTCGGATGAATCCAGGTTCTGTTTACCGCATCATGATGGTTGCATCCGTGTTTGGCGACATCGCGGTGAACGCACATTGGAAGCGTGTATTCGTAATCGCCATACTGGCGTATCACCAGGCGTGATGTCATGGGGTGCCATTGGTTACACGTCTCGGTTACCTCTTGTTCGCATTGACGGCACTTTGAACAGTGGACGTTACATTTCAGATGTGTTACGATCCGTGGCTCTACCCTTCATTCGATCTCTGCGAAACCCTACATTTCAGCAGGATAATGTACGACCGCATGTTGTAGATCCTGTACGGGCCTTTCTGGATACAGAAAATGTTCGACTACTGCTCTGGCCAGCGCATTCTCCAGATCTCTCACCAATTGAAAACGTCTCGTCGACGGTGGCCGAGCAACTGGCTCGTCACAATACGCCAGTCACTACTCTTGATGAATTGTGGTATCGTGTTGAAGCTGCATGGGCAGCTGTACCTGTACACGCCATCCAAGCTCTGTTTGACTCAATGCCCAGGCGTATGAAGGCCGTTATTACGGCCAGAGGTGGTTGTTCTGGGTACTGATTTCTCAGGATCTATGCTCCCAAATTGCGTGAAAATGTAATCATATGTCAGTTCTAGTATAATATATTTGTCCAATGAATACCCGTTTATCATCTGCATTTCTTCTTGGTCTAGCAATTTTAATGGCCAGTAGTGTAATGGAATGGTTAAGGCTTTTTTTCCAAATTCCACGAACTCTGTACTGATAATCTGCAAATCTGATGGGCACCCGTATAATCAGGAGCTTGCTTCATGTAAAAGCTGTAGGGCTCGACCTGCTGAAAACAATTAGTGTAAGACATAAGGAATGTTGCAAAACTAGCTGCAGTAAGGTAATATATTTTTTAAATATTTTACACAACAGGCCTGGTTCGGCTTCTTGACATTATCAAGTGACGTCTAGTTGGAAGTGACAACCATGTTGCATCCACAACAAATTTTTTCTGTCATGCCTTGGTAAGTATATTACCTTTTGTAGTTACGAAATGTAAAAATACGTTTTTGTCGGATTACCAAGATATGACAAAGAATTTACTACAGATGCTAATCGTTCGTCACTTCGAACTAGACGTCACTTGATAATGAAAATAAGTCGAAACTGACCTAGCGCGTTGTATATATATATATATATATATATATATATATATATATATATATACTGGGTGATCAAAAAGTCAGTACAAATTTGAAAACTTAATAAACCAAGGAATAATGTAGGTAGAGAGGTAAAAATTGACACACATGCTTGGAATGACATGGGGTTTTATTAGAACAAAAAAAAAAAAAAAAAAGAGTTCACTAAATGTCCGACAGATGGCGCTGGACAGTAAAACGTCAGTGACTGCACATGACAGTCGTGTATAAAAGGAGCTGTAATAGAGAGAAACGGATGCGCCAGTAGTCGCAGCATGTTGACGTTACCTGAAAAGGCGCTTTTAGTGAAGCTGTATTATCAGACACGTGAAAGATCTCTTGCGCTTGTCGTTTGGTGATGATCGTGTGTTCAGCCGCCACTTGCGTCATGCTTGTCCTCCCAGGTCCCCAGACCCCAGTCCGTGCGATTATTGGCTTTGGGGTTACCTGAAGTCGCAAGTGTATCGTGATCGACCGACATCTCTAGGGATGCTGAAAGACAACATCCGACGCCAATGCCTCACCATAACTCCGGACATGCTTTACAGTGCTGTTCACAACATCATTCCTCGACTACAGCTACTTTGAGGAATGATGGTGGACATATTGAGCATTTCCTGTAAAGAACATCATCGTTGCTTTGTCTTACTTTGTTATGCTAATTATTGCTATTCTGATCAGATGAAGCGCCATCTGTCGGACATTTTTTTGAACTTTTGTATTTTTTTTGTTCTAATAAAACCCTATGTCATTCCAAGGATGTGTGTCAATTTGTACCTCTCTATCTACATTATTCCGCGATTTATTCAGTTTTCAAATTTATAATGACTTTTTGATCATCCGGTATATAGCAGCTAGTTTTGGGGCATTCATTATGTCTTATACTGACGTATACTATGCTGCGGGCCCAACGGAACGTAAAATATTGAAAACGTTGAGTAAAACGTTCTCGGTTTTCCAGCCGCGTCAATTCGAATAAAATCCTCGAGCTTTCGATGGCGGAGACGGCCATCGAAAGCTAGAGGATTTTATTCGAATTGACGCGGCTGGAAAACCGAGAACGTTTTATTTTTTATTTTATTTTATTTATTTATTGCTCTGTGGGACCAAATTAAGGAGAAGTCTCCATGGTCATGGAACGAGTCAATACATGAAATTATAACACGATAGTAGAAATAGATCAAATGAAATACAAGAAACGTATTTAGGCGACAATTCGTAAGGTTAAATAAAGAAAATCAACAAGGAAACACTGGAATTTGCTTAATTTTTGAGCTCTTCCAGGAGCTCCTCGACAGAATAGAAGGAATAAGCCATGAGGAAACTCTTCAGTTTAGACTTAAAAGCGTTTGGGCTACTGCTAAGATTTTTGAGTTCTTGTGGTAGCTTATTGAAAATGGATGCAGCAGAATAGTGCACTCCTTTCTGCAAAAGAGTCAAGGAAGTGCATTCCACATGCAGATTTGATTTCTGCCTAGTATTAACTGAGTGAAAGCTGCTAACTCTTGGGAATAAGCTAATATTGCTAACAACAAACGACATTAAAGAAAATATATACTGTGAGGGCAATGTCAGAATTCCCAGACTCTTGAATAGGGGTCGACAAGAGGTTCTCGAACTTACACCACATATAGCTCGAACAGCCCGTTTTTTGAGCCAAAAATACCCTTTCTGAATCAGAAGAATTACTCCAAAAAATAATACCATATGACATAAGCGTATGAAAATATGCGAAGTAGACTACTTTTCGTGTTGAACTGTCACTTATTTGAGATACTGTTCTAATGGTAAATAAAGCAGCATTTAGTTTCTGAACGAGGTCCTGAACATGGTCTTTCCACAACAGCTTACTATCTATCCGAACGCCTAGGAACTTGAACTGTTCCTCTCGCTTATAATATGCCCATTCTCTCCGATCAAAATATCAGTTCTTGGTGAATTGTTCATGTATGCCGTCGCGAAAGACTCCGAGGACATATTGAAAAAGTTTTTAATTATTTGTAATGTTTAGCGGAAGATCATATGTGAAGAGAAGCCATAGAGCAAGAACTTAACCCTGTGGCGCCCCTTCCTGCTCACAGCACCCAGATATTTTTTTCGCTCTTTGTTGACACAGGGAAAGGGAGCAGCGGGCTGATGCGGAAGGTACGTACCCCGCCAGCGGCTGGCGGAGAACTAGTGCAGATGTAGATGAGGTAATGTCTGCGGCGGCGGCGGCGGCGGCGCGCGGTCGTGGCGCTGCGAGCCGCGGCGGCTGAGCGATAAGCGCGCAGCTAGGCTGACTCTGCAGTTTGGTGGCGGCAGCCTGAGCGGGTGCGTCGCGTTGCAGGTGACGCTGCTACGCCTGTGACCGCCGCCGGATAGCATGCGCTGTGCGCCCAGGACGCCGCCGCGACCACGCTCCACCCGGCCGCCCAGCTAGCACCCGAGACTCGAGCTCCAGCGCCGCAGTGCCTTGTTCCCCGGGGGGAGGGGACGGGGTGTCGGGGGGGATGTGTCTGTAGCGGCACAAACGGACGCCTGTGGCGAGTGCTCGTGTGAGCGATGGACGACGGCGAGGACTACTTGGGGGCTCCGAGCTCGGGACCCGAGGTCAAGGGTCAGCAGGCGATGGGAGGAGGCTGCGTCTTCAACAAGGCGGCGCCGGAGGTGGTGACCAAGGCGACGGCCGGAGGCAGCAGCGAACTGGGCGACATGACCTTCTGCATGGCCAACTACGTCAAGGACGCCATGAAGGTACCAACTCTGCTTTTCGCGCTTCCTGCTTGCGCACCACTTTCCCTCAAAGTAATCCTTATTTGTAGTGTCTGCACCGGCGACTTCACTATTGCAGCGTCAGACCATTTTCCTCTACCGTTACTTTCGACAAACCTCCGTTATACCCGGAGCACTAAATCGAAATTTGTTGGCATCAGCTATTCGGTTGGGTATTTTCTTTCTCCAATTTCGTATTCTCAGCAGTTCTCTCCACCTGCAAGAGAATTTGCGCTCACAACTGCCGTGCTTCTCGCTTCCGTGCCAAATATCACTATGCATCGCCTTTTCTTTTAGTCGACCTACTGTGACGTTGTCTAGCCAGCACGGAAATCTCATCGCAGCCTCCACAATGAGCCTAATTTCGCGCTCCACAAGGACACGTCTTTCCTCATTGTCAGTGCCCTCTGCTGGCAGCCGGAGAAGGACCAGCCGATGTCGTGACGGTGCTCGTAGATCGAGGAGGATGCGCCCGCTGGCAGTGTTCCCGGTAGCGTGATGTGTGACGTGCGCCGAGAGGCCCTGGTATCTGTGCATGGGTGCCGCTCACACTTATCACCAGAGTTCCCTGCCCGCCATCTTGCTAAGCAGCCACACTGTACAAGAGAGCGTTAATCGCCTAATGAGAGACAATTGAAGCTTAGGGGGCGTTACAGCCCGAGGGTCAGTCACCTATATATCCGCTGCTTCTCATCCTGTCTACTTACGCAGCTGTGTGAATACGGAACGTTAGTTCACCAGTGTAGCCCAAAATGAAAATGAATGGCAACGCTTTTTCCCATAACGTTGTAGAATATAGTAACAAACGGATACTCCTTTCCTTTCAATTTGCACCTACTGTACGGTCACAGCGCGTACGAATGATTAGTTGGACGTAAGAAGGCGTCAGAAACAAGACGGTTCTTGATAAGAAGAAAAGAAAAATAGGTTCATTGTTGTCAGTGACGCTAGTGTAGGAATGATTAGTTGGACGTAAGAAGGCGTCAGAAACCAGACGGTCCTTGATAAGAGGAAAAGAAAAATAGGTTCATTGTTGTCAGTGACTCTAGTGTAAATTCTGATTTTCTGAGACATGGTACTTCCATACAGGTCCAGCACTTAAACGCATTTATTATAGTTTATCCTCTCCTTTTTCGGACTGCGTATTGGGTAACTGTATGGTCGCAACTGGGCAGGGGGTTGCCGTTTTGTATATTAGGCTATTCGAAAAGATATATTTAGATTTATTCAGACTCTGGCTGATTAACTTCTAATTAGCAGCTATTTGTGTAGAATTTTAAGCTGACTGCGGTGGTATTGGTAACTCTGTAGTTATTCGATACCGTTCGCAAAAGAGATGGAGTCAAACTATCGGACTACGTGAATAGTCATACATCAGCATACAAGCGCGACTTCCACATTTTTATTACGATACTGAGATAAAATTGCTCTACTTTTTTTCACAATATACGCCATGCTGATTATTTGTTTCATGGGACACTAACTTCGATACTCTCCTTTCGTGGGCAATTTGTTAACACATGCACACTACTTGATTAGTAGTAAAAGGTACGTAGAGGACCCCGCTGCTTATTTCGTAATTTATGTACAATATCTGTACATAGTATGCATGAATACGTGTCGGAAACTTGTCTTTCATCTAACATACTTCTTCTGAATTTACCTCGAAGTTTTAGTTTTTACGGTAAAAAGTTCATTAAATATCACAAATTGTATTTTTAAGTGTTTTGACGAAACCGAAAGGCTGATGATTTTGACTGCACCATCACGTGTAACGGCGTGATATGTGTACTGCAACACCTTTTCACTCAGTTCTGGAGATGGTCGTTACCGACCGAAATTAATTATTTGATTACAAATAAACATTGCGATACAAGACTGAAATTATAATAAAGAAAATGACATAGTATTTAAATATGACGCTGACGTAAACATTAGGCTACGTTACAGGTCAGTCTGTTACCTCAATATTTATTTGGCTTTCACATTCGTTGGCTTCGCCAATTCACCATATTATCACCTTTCACCCTAACCTAGGTCTCGCGCTACGCTACAGGTCAGTCTGTCACCACAACAAAGATTTCAGAGGCCAATATCGCACTTTAACTAATTAGCTGTACTACACTAGCGCACAAGCACGACTTCCACTTCTAGGGTAAGATATTCGGGAGGAACAGAGTTTATTTAAATTCCCGTGATTTCTCTACATCCGTTAAGGCAAATACCGGGGTGATTCCTTTAAAGACACTGTCTGTTTCCATCCCTTCCCTTTCCTTCCCCTACCGTAATGACACTGCCGTCGACGGGACGTTAAACCCTAATCCTTTCGTAAGTCTGTTGAATTAAATGTCGACTGGAGGTTAAACGTTTACATTCCTTTCTTCTGTCCTTCCTACAAATGTCCGCACCTGGCGTCATTAATTTTCCTGTCTGTTAGTTCCGCTGCAACGCGCCTTTGTTCTTTGTATTCGGAATATTGCCAGGCTAGTTTAGTTGCAAACTTTGTTTCATTATTCACTATGAAGAGATAACAAGGGAACCGAATTATACGAGCGCACGTTCTGTGGAAATGATAAATTTCAGATAAAGAGTATATTTCATTAGGGATGATGTTAAATTAATATAGTTGTATTAGAATGTTCAGATGAATCTGCGCGTAGTAGTCTCAATTACTTGCCGTTAATACTATTGAAGCAGGAGTAATACCAGTGGTCTCAAAATGTTCACATCTACTGTTTTTTAGGTGCGATGTGAGTGCATCTCATTGAAATAAGTTACTTCACTAGTCAGACTGTGCAGAATGTAAGTATACTGGTTGTAAACGATAATTGTTTACATCGTAACACAATGGTATAGAGGAAGTCGAGACGTAAAATAGGGCACTACGTAAAATTGGCCTAAAAAAATTTAGGTTTTCAATATTTTCTCGCTCTCTTCGCACAAACTATTAGTCCTAGGAAAAAAGATAATAGGTGCTTTTGTGTAGGAAGTTCTAATTTTACACCGGGATACGTTATCGCTAGAAGCAGCGGTTTTCGAGTTATAAAAGAAAAACGTAAAAAAGCGACCTTTAAAAGCACTCCCAAGCACCCCTCCCGCCCCTCACGCGCGCGCGAGCGCACACACACACACACACACACACACACACATACGCACAGCACGACTCAGGATTTTTAATATGGCGTCCCATCTACCACTGTTCGAAACTTTGAGGCGCATATGGTAAATAATTCGTGTAGTAGCAAAGTTTTTTAGAGTGATAGGAGAGTGTGCCATGAACAACAAAGTAAAAACCCTGACCGGTGGTTAGTGAGGCGGGGGTTTCGCTGAAGGACACTTTTTTTACTTTTTTCTTGAATAGTTCGAAAACCGCGGCCTCTAGCGAAAATGTATTCTGGTACAAAATTAAATTGCATACAAAAATGTCCTATTATATATTATTTAAGACTAATAGCTTGCGCAAAGAGCGTGAGAGAAACTGAAAATCTCGCGCGACGTGCATGCGCACGGGTTTTGTAGGCCGACTCGAGGTAGTTACCCGGCTTGATTGACCACAGGTGTCCTGCATGAAATTGCTCGTCTCGTCCTCCTCTATACCACTGTGGTACGTTGTATAAATACCCAGTGTCAAAAATTATTTCGTATCTTGGGAACAGGTATCCGCGTGTGTTAAGGGTATTCGGTAGCGGTGGTTAACGACTTGTTGCGTAGTTTAAAGGGATTCGATTTTCAATTTTCATTCGTAAGCTGAGTCCACGATTCGGCAATTTCTGAGTCTCGCAGTCTAATTCCTATGTCCAGAATGAGTTAATGATAACGGGCAGTTATGCTATGTGACAAGCCGGGAGGAGGGGGTGAGGGAACGTAACGACCTACTTTTCTCTAATAAAAGCGTTTTTCTGGATTATTTACATCTTTGGGTGGTGGTGCACCTGGTCAGGGGATACGATCCCGTTTTTCGAAAATTTTTATGGTGAGATCGTTTCATCTCATTTTGCATTCCGGAAGACTAATATTTAGGATTTTAAAGAGCACCTGCTGCGTACGTTGTATTTATTTCATCCGCTAATTACTGTGATTTATTCTCCAAGCGGAAACATGCCGCACTACTGTGGTAGCGAGTATAGACACACCACATTCGGAGGCGTTTTTTCCGTTGACAATGTCTAGTCTTTCATGCTTACATGAAATCGGAGATTGTTATTAACGATATCTTTCGCGTTTGACTATCTACACGAAAAGCGTTCAGAACATTCACCACCAGACTCTAGATTTTGTTCATGTTATGCTGATTAGTTGATTGCTTCCTGTACCTTCTTCCAGGATGTTTGCGCCTGATTTCCGGAAATTTTAGGAATCACGATATGCTAAATGCTTCTAGGTCGCAACAGTTAAAGATTCACAGGGAATGTTTCGGTTTTACCAACGAAGAGATATTACTACGGAGTTAAATTTCCGAAGGCGAGAAATGCTTTACCCGCCATCATTTATTTGATATGTGCTTTCGCGTTCCCAGCAGCAACTTAAGTACTGAGAAAACGGACATTATCTCTTTTCCATTGAAAGAAATCAAGGTCAAGAAAAGCAAATGGAACATAGCGGATGATGCGAGAGAGCTGAATATTGTCACGTCACAGAGAGGGTTGCACCGTCAGTATTTTCCGTGGATGAAGTTTGACCTTTTTTAAAACATCTAAAACGCGGAAAAAGTCCACTCTTTATCAGAGGCACGTGTCATTCCGCGTTACTTGAGAACTGCACTTGCAGCAATTACGTTATTTGTTGCCAATGCAATTATTCCTCATTCGACCGAGCAGATAAATTGTGTTGCAATTATGTTGACTCCTTTGTCCGGAAGAAATAATGCAATGAAATGCAGCGAAACACCTACGAGATGTGAAAGTGAAAATATTATGTGAACGACATTTGTAATTTACAGGTGTAACACTATTTGTTATCCAGTTAACGTCATTTAGGCGAGCATCTTCGTTCATACCTTACCGTTTCCAAGACCATGCAAAACGTTTGCTTGGGACAATGTTATACTGCAGGTCGAATAGATACTCGCGACTCAGGTCGCGACTGCGTCGCGTGCCTTCTTCTTTAATTACTCTGGAAAATGAAGTCTCATGTGTGTATCACCAGAGGCCATAAAAACCAGGTCAATTTCCCTTCTGATTTTATATATATATATATTTCCAAGGAATCATGCAATACAGATTCCTCACAGATTCTCTCTCTCTGCGTCGTTTTCTTACATGAGTAGTGGACTTCGTATTTAGGAAAGCGCAAGACCATCTAGTATGACCACATGTAGAGATGAACTCATAGCTAGGTACTTGCACCATCATTCTCGAGAGAAAAACTATAGACCCATAATATCAAAGCAGCTCTCGTCAAATTTTATATTTGGAGTTACAGAGAAAGGCTTAGTGACGATTGTGGTATTCTAGAGGCTCAGCATCCACAGTTATGTGTATTGATAAAGGCTCCATTGAGCTGAACTTCAAAAGTTTACTTTGTGGACTTTGCACATTCAGGGCGCCAGTTATATAAAAATGTGTTTCATGGGATATGATTAATTTCTTCCAAAAATCTCGTTGTGCGGTAATATCGTTAAGCAGTCCGCTCCCGATAGCTGAGTGGTCAGCGCGACAGACTGTCAATCCTAGAGGCCCGCGTTCGATTCCCGGCTGAGTCGGAGATTTTCTCCGCTCAGGGACTGGTTGTTGTGTTGTCCTAATCATCATCATTTCATCCCCATCGACGCGCAAGTCGCCGCAGTGACGTCACATCGAAAGACTTGCACCCGGCGAACGGTCTACCCGACGTGAGGCCCTAGTCACACGACATTATCGTTATGCAATCTAGACACTGTGAAGACATTGCATAGATTTTGCACAACAAAAGGTTTAAAGGGTTTTTGCTTCTGTCTGATTTAGTTAACCGCAAATTCTTCCTTCAGTTCGTAGTTTTTAGCCGTGTTGCGACTTTCTGCATTCTTGTTATGTTGAACCGGCGCCAGAAAACGCGTCAGTGCAGCGACCACAGCAATTTTTTTTTTAAAAAACGAAAATTCCATTATTTAGGCACCGTGGTCATTTTACCAGAGACCACTCACCACCACGTCAATTTGGAATCTATTTCTAAGTGTTTGGCGAGAATTTCTAAATCGTTTTCTTCTTATCAACAACCGTTTGACACAAAAATGCCTAAATGTTATCCAAATTTTCTGGATCACATTTATGATTCCAGCGGATTTATAATTAGTATTTTGATCGCATGTTATCGACGTCAGTGAAACGTTCCGCAGAAGGCAAATGAGATGCGTAGCAGTTATATATATTTTTCCAGCATCCCTGGACAGCCGTACTTGATACCGTTACGTGCGTAACGGTACTAGGCAGTTAAGTGCACGATTTGGTCGGCATTTTCAGTCCAGCTAGTCAATATGATTCAAAGAGACTACGACCTCTTCATTGACTATAAAATTCATACTAAGGGCAGGCACTATTATTGAAGGCTTTGTGTTGATAAATGCTGGTGTTTGTTTGGAAGATGACAAAGATTCACAGTGGAAGAATTTGGCATAGATTCTCGGTCGCTAATCTTTACGCACCAGCTGCTTTGTCTTCTGAGATACTGTGAGAGCCATGACGACTCGAAAAACTTCACTCTTTCTAAATAAAAATAATTTACGTAGTATCCAGGCCGTTACCATTTCATAACCCGCGACCTTTTTAAAAACTTATCCGTCACAACATATCGGTATCCGCATCAAGCGGGTCTCTACCAAAATTTACGCCCTGTTATCCTACGCTCACTATATGGCGGAGAAAACCTACTGTCACTGCTATTTGTCTCTTTTCCTTACCATTATACAGATGCTGCATGACTTACAAAATGAGCTGAAGCAATGCTTTAAATATTAGACTCGTTTTCGGTAGGACGACGATTCAAACCCCTTCAAGTCATCCACATTTAGCTCTTACATAGATTCTCTAAATCGCTAAAGACAAATTCTGAGACAGTCCATTTTAAAAAGATACGGGCATTTTATTTCCCTATGCTTCCCCAGTCCTTGTATGCTACGTCTTTAATGACCTCATCATCGCTGGGACATGAAACAACAGTCTTACTTGGCTTTGGGTGTAAAGAAACGAGAA
Organism: Schistocerca serialis cubense; assembly: GCF_023864345.2. Lineage (NCBI taxonomy): Eukaryota > Metazoa > Arthropoda > Insecta > Orthoptera > Acrididae > Schistocerca > Schistocerca serialis. Next base: position 375,810,549 of record NC_064640.1, read on the forward strand.
CTTTCAAGCTTTAATTGTTTCGCGACTGCTCAGCTTTTTAACATAGTTGTCTTTATGTGATAGGATTTCACGGGCAAATGATATCTTGTATACTTTTCTCTGAAGATATATTTGTATAAAAATTTGGATTTTGTAGCTCAATGACAAAAAAATCTTAAATCATGTTACCAGAGGTATCTCAAGTCTTGAGCCAATTCGCAGTGCTTGTAGTTAGGGACGTATTTTTTTCTTTTTTATAGTTTTTCGGATGATCTCATTCAATTCCATACATAAATGGCAGAGACATAGCACAAGGTACTTAAGGGTTTCCCCTGCACAAGAGACAAAATCATGGTTCCTAATACTTGCTGGTTGCGCACGAAATATCTAGTACCTACAAAGCTTATTCATGATAATGAACCGTATCTTGCGAGGTTCCTAAAAAATCGTCGTCACGACATGTAAACTACTTAAAAAAAAGAAAAGAAAAACGAGGCCATACAGTTTTGAGGGGCTATGTTTATGTTGTCCAGATCACTGAACTCGCATTGTTCTACTTTTGTCGGACTATACACCACGTTAATTATTTTTGGAAAGGCAGAATTTTTTTTCCGCACTAGGACTCGAACGTGTCTACTTGGTTTCCACGGGCAGTTTGCTACCATATTTGCCAGCAGGGCAAATCTCACCGTCACTTATTTTGGGGATCCATAGAAAGAATCCGGAGAAACTCTGTCGATGAGCATATGTCTGACGTTCATCTTGTAACACACCAAATATTGTCTACCAATAAACTGGAAAGAAAATATGTGATTATAGCGTGCAAAGGATAACAAAACTGAAAATACAGGTCAGGTCGTATCTAGAGTTCCTTTGTGCTATTGGCGACAGTCTTACATAAACACCGATCACGCTGTTTGTTGCCTGATATCCACGCTTCTTACCTGGAGCTGAATGATGTAATGTCACTAGAATATAACAAATACGTACCAAACTAAAACCAACTACGACCATCTTAGTTGTGAAAAGAAAAAACGCTCTGTCATGCTACTACCGTGACCTCAACCCTCGTCTTATCACAGCACTCGATGATAAGTGCTGCATGTGAAAGAGTTTTCTGACGTTCTGTGCATATTGTGCAACTGTTAATGATTTCACTTGTATAAATGTTACAGCAACCGAATTCGGAGAGCAGCAAAAGTTCGTTGATACAAGGTAGTCCAGCCGTAGCGAGCTGTTGGCTTTAACTACAGTGAAACTAGAGCATTACTGAGATGTGTTAATTTAAAACAACTCTGAACAGTCGTCCTATGGCAGTGTGTCGTTAATGCGAGCCAGAGATGAAACATTTTTTTAGAAATAACATGATAAGTACTATATTTGAAAATGTAATAGCTATTTAATACAAATATTTCCTCTTTCGTTCACTGAGTATACCTAGCACTCAGAGTAAACATTTTTGGTTTCAGCATCAAAGAAGTCACAAATAATTTTGTCGGTCAAAAGTGTATATACATAGCAACTTGGTACAACAGCCGCAAATGTTAACAGTACTTAAAAATAAAAATCAAATGTACGCTTCATAATTTAGCTTGGTGTCCCACAAGTGAAGGTCGATATTCCACAAGTTAACAGGAATGGCCATAGGAAGCGAAAAAATTTTTACAGAGGAACTCTCAATTTCGGCTAGTTGTCGAAAACAATTATAAACATTCATATGTTTCCCATAATTTTAAATGGTTTCGTTTCACTAATTTTTATTCGTTATTGATTTGTTAGGTTAAAAATTTGCAGCAATTCACGAAAATTTCAGCAGTTTGTAATAATTATTAAAGGCCACACAAATGAAGTTCATAATAAATTTACCAATCCCCTAACTAGAGAAACTGCACATGAAATATGTCTCAGGTGTGTTGTGAACATGGAAGGTTTTGAGGGATAGTGTTGAGGGAGTGAGAAGGGGTGGGTGGGGGGGGGGGGGGGGGGAGGAAGCGGGCAGTTCCATCGAAGTAGAAATACATTGCGTTCCATGCGGCCAGTGAAAAGCCCTTTGGTTGTTCAGCTGAGGTATTTTATAAGGTAAGATAGTAATAGCTATTGATATTATCCAGACAAGAGCATACAGCTACATGAAATTGTTTTGCTTTAAACGGCCGTTTCTGTCACCTCCCGAAATACTGACCTGACATGCTACATTTATAAGGTGGCTATAATTTCGCATCTTACAAGCACTCATCTACATATTTTGCCGTGTTTTACAACCGGAATTAGGTATCATTTGATAGGTTGGAGGTCATATATATGAATATTTAAAGAAGACTGACATTGTGACGTACACCTTGTAAATAGTTGTTAACGCTTGCCGGCCGGAGTGGCCGTGCGGTTCTAGACGCTACAGTTTGGAACCACGAGACCGCTACGGTCGCAGGTTCGAATCCTGCCTCGGGCATGGATGTGTGTGATGTCCTTAGGTTAGTTAGGTTTAAGTAGTTCTAAGTTCTAGGGGACTAATGACCTCAGCAGTTGAGTCCCATAGTGCTCAGAGCCATTTGTTAACGCTTATTGCGTGAAAGGTGACGGGGTGTCTTTATTATCAAAACAGCGTAATGAATGACTGACTGCCTACAATAGTAGAGGTTGGAACGCCAGTGGAAATGAAACGACAAGTGTAACTCAAGCCCTGGGTGGAAAAGCCTGCACAGGCGTGTTGGTCCTGCTTGACACAGGAAGTAGCCGAGACGGATGGTCGGGGCACCTGAACGCTGAAGCACAATGCAGCGGCGGCCGGCTGGTGGTGTAGCGGGGCCGGAAGGATAACCGGATAATACTTCGGAAACTCTGAAAATCTTGGACGCGCAGAGAGGAACCAGGAAGCGTTACCTCGGAAATCACGCAGGATGGGTTATATCCGAGGATATTTACTCTGAGAAGCATACCATTCATTGTATGTATTCCTAATTAAGGGGTATGGGTATTTCCTCGCAAACTTTCCCCGCTGGACGACAAAAGACTAAAATATGATTGGTCGGCGTTCGGAAGAATCTGTAGAGATGGAAAATATTCCATGGTTTCGAGTATATGATTCGCCTTCTGCAGTTAAGAGGGAGGGGAGCCGAGCTTTGCTGGGAAGCCAGTGGTGGAGAAAATGAGTCTTCCGTTTTGACCGCCCGCGCTTGACGGTCGTTCAGTATCAGCCTTTATTGGTACAGACGGACTTGCTGTCTTTGCTCTCAGGAGGTTTTATAGTTATAACGGTTAGGCACTGCACTGTTGCGAACTTATCTGGACTTCGTCTCCGGGTAGGGAGTCGTCGTTGAGTACGCAGCGTTCAGTGATTGAGAGCACTTCTTCTGTCTATACCCACGTTGAGACGTTATCTGAATTCTGGTCTTGTGCCTTTTAGTTCGCGTTTCTTGTCTGTAGAACACAGAGAGAAGACGACAGTATTAGATTATACTAGCCAGAGGCCCGCCTTCTGCCGTCCTAGTGTTTGAAAGAGTTTTTTATTTTGTGGCTGGAGTTCCATCGTCGCTGACGTGTACGAGAACCATCACTCCGACACTGTACCTATTGCTAATTGCTTCGGCTTATTAGGGCTATAAAGTGAAACAGCTGTGATCGCGTAAATTTTATTTTCACTGAGGTTGCACACCACTGTAGATCATCTTTGAAAGTAGTTTCTTCTAGTGTTTGGTACGTAGATGATGTCAGTCATCTCCCGTTATTTATATTAGATTGCGTAGCCATAAAAAGGGGCAGATCTGGGCAATTGATCAGTAATATCAGTTAGGGAATTAATTTGTATCTCTTTTATGTCCACTGGACATTGATATATAAACATTTGTAATATACAAAAGGGGTTTTAATCTACAATAAATGTATAAGCAGAAACAACATTTATCATTTAGTAGTTACTAGTTCCCTTAATCATTCATTTATGTTCATGTTGTAATTTATATGTTAAAGAGCAAGAAGGAGAAAATAATATCACTATTAAGAGATCCGAAGATCTGCTTCAGTGGGTAGTGCGATAGGGCCAAATCTTCATTTTTGCGATCAGTATTTTCCGTTGCGCGCATTCATTTTTACACCCGCCTGGAGTAGCATCTTGGACATTCATCACATATGTGAGATTTTCGGATTACCAATTGACATTTGAACGCTACTGCTTGAATCTCTCACTAGAGAATTTGTTCAAGAAACAAACTACTGGAGATTGGAGAAACTGTTGACAGTTGTAGTTAGTGTTAGAATAGTTTGTTCCATTGCTCATAACAAACTGGACGTTAGTTATATTTGTACCAAATGCGAAACCTAGACTCCATCTTTGTAACGATGTCAATGTCAATTCAAGGAAGGAGTGAAACGTCTGTGAGGTATACGTAAATTTTTTATCGTCTTTGGAAGAAAGACTGATAGGTAACGAAAAGGACTAGTGCCTGACACCCCGTCGACGTCGGGGTTTTTAGAGACAGTTAAAAGAATGGGGAAGGGGGAGGGCAGAGAGACGTAGTCGTTCATCTGTCTAACACATTTTGTAACTGTCTTGTTCAGGGAGCCATAAATTAGGAAATTGTTCATACAGCAATACGTAGTAGTTTTTGTCGAAACAGTTTCATATTGTCTGTTTCGATTAACGTACCAGATTCATTCTATAATGATTTGATGCTTCTGAAGAGTCTTCTATCGCATTCTTGATGGCACTCTTTTCTTGTGACCACATTACATGACCAATCTACTTAATTCTCTTGGCTTTTATTTCTGCTATAATGTCGTGTTCTTTAAATATGTTTAGTTATCGGTTTCACCATTCTCAACCATTCTTCACTGCTCCAAAAATTTTACGCAGCGTTTTCCTCTAGAACATTCTGAGTGCCTCATCTGTTTCCGCCAGAGTACTGGTTTCACATGCATAGATTAGAAACTGGCTGTATGACTTATAGTCGCATATCTTAGTTTTAATAAGTATATTTGTGCGCTTTACGATCTTTAACAGGGCACAATACCAAATATTTGTATTTTGATCCTAATTTTCATTCTATTTTACATCATTTGCTGTATTGTAAAAAATCCTAGATATCTGAATTGGTTTATTTGCTCACATGTCTGTGGGGCTACGGATGAGCGCAAAATAATTTTTTCCTGTTTCGTTGACTTCAGTTGCAAACGAGCTATCTGAGGATATCGAGTAACTGATGTTTGAGAGCCTCAGTTTCAGTTTGTCTCCTAAAACAATTGTCACCAATACTGGAATTAAACTCTTTACTCGTCTTTTCCATACACACGTCTATTAGCCAAGTGGTAACTGAAACCTTGTAGCAGAATAAAACTGCGTGCGTGTTCTCCCCTGCAGTTGAAGTTGTTAAGCTGTTCCAGCCCGAGCCACTGGAGGGAGGCGTGTGTGAGGAACGCTGACCGCGCAGGCCTGAAGTTCCGGTGCCGCGCATTGTTTCAGCGTGCCACGAGGCTTCATAGCAGCTTACGCTCCACTACTACGTCTAAGAGCACTCTTCTTCATTATGGTGGAAATGCGCTGATGCTATAAAATTTACTCGAAGTATTATGCAATTTTAAAAGCCTTCAGAATCGTGGAAGTAGATGTAGCGCACAACCACAGTATCGCATTGTATGCTTCTCAGCGTACGTGTTAATGAAGAATGGACAGAATACCAAAAATACGTAAGAGAAACCTACCTGGAGCACCATTAACTCTTGACGGACTAACGTTGAAGAGAGTTGACCGCTTCAACTTCTTAGTGAGTCTCTTCAATGAGGACAATAGATTAGATAAGGAAATAAATGCACCTTTAGCAGATGATGACATAAGATTTTGCAGTTATGCCAAAATTCAAGGGGAAAGAACGTTTAGGACCAACTTCAGTATTGTATTATATCACTATACTATAATTCCGTACTATTTACATGGATCTGAAGACCTGAGAATAAGAAAAAATAAAGGAAATTCACTGACATTCGAAAGAAAAAAATTTGAAAACATTTTGGACCTGTAATCAATGGAGGTACAAATGAAGTAAGTAATAGAAAAAAAGTAGTATGTGAGTTTCACAAATATCATAGCTTTTTTGCTGTCATCAGTCTCCTGATCGGTTATATGTGGTCTGCCACGAATTCTTCTCCTGTGCCAACCCCGAGTAATACTTGCATCCATCGTCCTAAATTATTTGTTGGATGTATTTCAATCTTAGTCTTACCCTACAGCTTCTGCCCTCTATATCTCTCTCATTTACAACGAAGTTATTCCTTGATGTCTTAACACATTTCTCATCATGCTGTCCCTTCTTTTTATCAATACTGCCAGCTAAATAAAAGATTCTAACTACACTACTGATAGGCATAGTTAGCAAATGAAAGATTTTGATAGAGAACAATGTATTTACCTTAATAGTGTTCAAAAGTCATCATATATTTATATCAGTTCATGATATACAGTATTACAAATTTACTCTTTCTGATGGACACGCGTCCAGATCGTCCGCTCTCAAAATTCTGCCATCTCTCTTCCCACATCCACCACTGCTGGCGGCTCACCTCCAACTGCGCAACACCACGCGCTGTTCACATCCAGCTGCCCAACACTACAATAGCGAATATTCCAACAATGTCAACCAGCCACAGACTGCACACAGCACAGCCAGTGATTTTCATACAGAGCGCTACGTGACGTTACCAACATAAAAAACTAAACAGCCTACTTACATGTAAGTTTGCCCAGGTGAATCAAGGGGCTACCAACAGTGTCTCCTCAACGACTGTTCAGCGAACTTCGCTGCGTATGGGCCTTCACAAGAGGCGTCTCTTCACGCACCGATGCTGACTGTTATTCTTCAGCCGAAATTTGGACGCCAATACCGCAACTTATACTCCGTCGGACAGATGGCCATTGGCGTGTACGGCATGAAAAGTCTGAAAGCAAACACTCTGCAACAATCGTCGAAAGGGCCCAGGTCGTAGGAGGGAGCGTTATGGTCCGGGGAATGTTTTTGTGACATGCCCTGGGTGATATTATCATTCTGGAAGGCACAGTGGATCAATACAAGTATGCATCTATCCTTAGAGTCCATGGCCATACCGTTTGTGTTTCCTCGGAACTGTGGCATCTATCAGCAGAACAACGCGATTTGTTACACAGCCTACGTGCATGGTTCAGAGAGCACCATGATGAGTTTCCCATACTCCACTGGCCATCAAACTTCCCGAATTTAAACGCAGTCGAGAACAGACAACCTGATCGGACTCCTTGCGCCATCGATCCACAAGCGAGAAACCTTTTGCAGCTGGCCACGGCAAGTCGGGTCGGTATGGCTCCAAGTCTCTGTCAGTACCATCCAGGACCGCACTGATTCTCTTCCTGCACAGCTCGCAGCGCTCCGCGCTGTCAACGGGGGTATTCAGGCTTTTGATAGGTGATCACATAAATGTGACTGGACGGTGTACGTCATGGTATAGAAACTGAGTTATCGATAAGTGGTAGGATATTTGCTATGTATTTAATATTTGTAACTTCTTATTGCCGAGATATTCAAGGGATCGGGGCTTCTTTAATGGTATTCGAAAAAAAGTGAGGAAGTTCACGGCCGCGTCGACAAAGAAATCGTTAGAGGCTGAGCAGAAACTCGTATCGGACAAGGATGTAAGAAAAATCAACCGTGTTTTTGTCGAAAGAACCAGGCTGGCACTCCTCTTAAACATCCGGAATCCACATGCCTGGAAGAAAATTTGAACGCCAGTCGTACCGAATGAGGCCCAGTGTCTTAACCGCTGCGCCTTCTCGCTCGCAACGACATTTGACGTTTCTCGGGAAGAGTATACTAATATGACGCATGTTAGCGTTTGCAATGAAACTTTGTGCAAATAAGGCTATGATCGTAGTACAACTGAAAAGAAGACTGGCTGTCCAGTGCACATCCAATTCCACTCTGCCAGATAAACGGGAGGCGCAACTTTTTTTTTTTTTAACCTAAACTTCGTCTCTAAAGGCCCATCAGTATCGACCGACAGCCGTGTCATCCTCAGCCGATAGGCGTCACTGGATGCAGATATGGAGGGCATGTGGTGAGCACACCGCTCTACCGGCTGTTGTCGGTTTTCATGGCCGGAGCCGCTCGTGCTCAATCAAATAGCTGCTCAGTTGGCCTCAGAAAGGCTAAGTTCATTCCGCTAGCCAACAGCGCTCGGCAGACCCGAACGGTTACCCATCCAGGTACAAGCCAGGCCTGACTGTGCTTAACTTCGGTGATCTGACGGGAACCCCTGTTGCCATTGCGGCAAGACCGTTGACGCAGCTGAATTGCCGCTTCGTACGTAGACTTCAGTCTCGCATTCATGAGATTTCCGGTTCTTATTGTCTAATCTTTCACTGCAAACAATAACAAGAGTTATTGCGCTCCTCTTTCGAGAGAATCGAACGCCGCAAAAATGACACTGTTCCATTTAATCAGTCGTAGTATTTTATCGATGAATAAAAAGTTGAGTGCTGACTCTCCTTTTTGCGTACTATTGCGGCGCCGCGGTTCCGTACATCCTTTACCTGCATCTACCTGTGAACTCGTTGCAGCAGATCGCCGCTAGGAAAGCCGAAACCTATCCTACTGCAACTCGTACCACGCTGCTTACAACGCAACTGTCCCAAGAATCGGGGAAAGGTCTTTATTTTGAATGAAAGGTGGAAATACTGGCATAACTTCGGTATATTCTGAACCTTGATAATGTACACGTTCGCTGCCAAGCCTGTGCTTATCTTAACACAGTCATGCACAAACCCTTTCATTCACGTTAGCAAATTTATGGTAACGTATTTTCCGAAATCAGAACAGCTACTAAGCACGGATTGTTCTTAAATTAAAATGCTCGCCATGCTATTAAGTTTATTGGTGTGTAATACACTCAAGTTTTTAGTCACCGATGTGCTCAATATGCCACGCGGAATTACTGTCTTTTCTTATACACAAAATTACTTAAAAACCCGTGCTTTCTAAAAAAAAAACACACCGGAATAAATATGTCTTCACTTTAAAACACTTTTGGAACATGTAGCACAACTAAAACCGTCAAATTTCCTTCGGAGCTCATACTACACACGACCGTACCATTGAAAGGTTGAGCTCCGACTCCCTTAGACTGCTGTAAGCATTCTATATCTCCAAGAGAAAAGACGCGTGAAGAAGACTCCGTACTGGTTGGTCAGTTTTCTTTAAGGCCAACAGAAAAATATTAGATAACACACTTACGAACTGTACTTTTTCCCGGAATAAATATTTAACATTCTGATTTTTTGTTTATACTTTACGTTATTAACTATTTTCATTTGCGCTCGAATTAGCTTTTCTTTTACCATAAACTTATTTAACATACTATGATACAAAATTCCCCGTCGTCTGCATTCACTCTGTCTAAAAAATATCTCACGCTAGTTCGTACAACGTTTATCAGTAGAACAACGTTCTACATATTTACTTCAGACCACATTCACGTATCATTCACACTACTAAAAGCATATACAAAACTGTAAAAACATAAATAAATAAAAAAGCCTTCAAGAAATAAACAGAACAATTAACAAAAACATTCTCTTGAATGAAACTTCCTGGCAGATTAAAACTGTATGCCCGACCGAGACTCTAACTCGGGACCTTTGCCTTTTGCGGGCAAGTGCTCTACCATCTGAGCTCTTGAACTGTTTCCTGAATGTCTCTGTGCACTACTGTCGTCTAGCAGATGAAAATTAGAACTACGTATTCGACTGAACCTGCTTCAGACCATCTGTCACTGTGCACGCATGAATCATTTTCGTTTGAGTTATTTATGAGTTATCATCATCTGCATTGCGTCGGACAGCCTCTAAATTGAACCAGTAAAATGTGAAACTTGTCCAATTTTCTGTGCGTTGCTAACATTTACGGATTTGAAGGAATTCAGTCAGTAAGGTAGTATATTTAACACTTTACCATACATCAAGGCAGTTGCATTATTAACGTCATGGAGGTCAGTAACTACACCCACGCTCATAAATTAAGGATAATTGCAGAATGTGGTGCCACACAACGTGGCACTACACCAAGCTGGCGCTAATAGAATAGGCATATAGGGAACACATACGACACAGATCTGAAAGTCCAAGGTATTAGTGATAAGTTGACAAAACCGTCCCAAAAGACATCTGCTACAAAACGCCACTGTTTCCTGCGCATGTACCCCGACATCAATATGGGATATGATCACCATGCACACGTACACAGGCTGCACAACGGGTTGGCATACTCTGGATCAGGTGGTTGAGCAGCTGTTGGGTTATAGCCTCCCATTCTTGCACCAGTGCCTGTCGGAGCTCCTGAAGTGTCCTGGGGGTGTGAAGACGTGCAGCGATACGTCGATCGAGAGCATCCCAGAGGTGCTCGATGGGATTTAGGTCTGGAGAACAGGCAGGCCACTCCATTCGCCTAATATCTTCCGTTTCAAGGTGCTCCTCCACTTTGGCAGCTCGGTGGGGCCGTGCGTTATCATCCATCAGGAGGAAGGTGGGACCCACTGCACCCCTGAAAAGGCGGACATACTGGTGCACAATGACGTGCCGCTACACCTGACCTGTTACAGTTCCTCTGTCAAAGACATGCAGGGGTGTACGTGCACCAATCACAAACCCGCCCCACACCATTAAACCACGATCTCCATACAGGTCTCTTTCAAGGACATTAAGGGGTTGGTATCTGGTTCCTGATTCACGCCAGATTAAAACTCGGCGAGAATCACTGTTCAGACTGTACCTGGACTCGTCCGTGAACATAACCTGGGACCACTGTTCCAATGATTATGTACTGTGTTCTTGACGCCAGACTTTACGGGCTCTCCTGTTACCAGGGGCTCTCCTGTTACCAGGGTCAGTGGAATGCACCTTGCAGGTCTCCGGGCAAATAAACCATGTCTGTTCAGTCGTCTGTAGACTGTGTGTCTGGGGACAACTGTTCCAGTGGCTGCGGTAAGGTCCCGAGCAAGGCTACCTGCAATACTCTGTGGCCGTCTGCGGGCACTGATGGTAAGATATCGGTCTTCTTGTGGTGTTGTACACTGTGAACGTCCCGTACTGTAGCGCCTGGACACGTTTCCTGTCTGCTGGAATCGTTGCCATAATCTTGAGATCACACTTTGTGGCACACGGAAGGCCCGTGCTACGACCTGCTGTGTTTGATCAGCCTCCAGTTGACCTAGTATTCTACCCCTCATAACGTCATCAATATGTGTCCTTTGAGCCATTTTGAACACACAGTCGCCATTAGCACGTCTGAAAAAGTCTGCACACTTCTCGCTGCAGCGCACTATGACATCCACCAACACATCTCTGCGTATGTGGACTGCTGCCAGCGCCACCGTGCGATGACCGCAGATCAGATGCACCGTATGGTCATACCCCGAGGTGATGTAAACCCGCAATCCACTCACTAGAGCGTTGTTTCACCATGTATCAGCATTATCCTTAATTTATGAGCATGAGTGTAGGTCAGTATACTAAGTGGCATACTGAAGTGTCGCGCGGGATAGCCGCGCGGTCTACGACGTCTTGTCATAGTCCATGCTGCTCCCCACGTCGGAGGTTTCGAGTCCTGCCTCGGGCATGGATGTGTGTGTTGTCCATAGCGTAAGTTAGTTTAAGTAGTGTGTAGGCTTAGGGACCGATGACCTCAGCAGTTTGGTCCCATAAGAGATTACCACAAATTTCCAAATTTTCCAATACTGAAGTGTCATATTTTAAATTTATGGAGTGATTCGTAGATCATAACAACTTTATATGACATAAGCCAATCCGTAACCTCAATTTTAATGTCAGTTTTTATCGCCCTTACTGTTGTGTGTGAATCTGAACGCCGCATCCGATGCGTTACAAAATGTCTCACTACGGCTGTAGACCTCAGAACGCAGCGAGTTTAGTGTAAGCGTTACAAAAATGGATCAAATGGCTCTGAGCACTATGGGACTTAACATCTGAGGTCATCAGTCCCCTAGAACTTAGAACTACGTAAACCTAACTAACCTAAGGACATCACACACATCCATGCCCGAGGCAGGATTCGAACCTGCGACCGTAGCAGTCCCGCGGTTCCGGAATGAAGCGCCTAGAACCGCTCGGCCATAAACTTTACACTCTGGGTCCTTTCGCTGTGATCTTAGCGTGAAAAGTACGTGGGGGACAGAGAACTTGTCTCATATGCTCTGAAGATACGGTATCACGGGCTGGACAGAGGAACAGCTTGTGCTGTTATGTTCTGGCGGCCATTTCCGTGCGTTGTTTTGCTGAATAAACATGCATGTTCACCGTCACGCAGCGCTTCTCTGGAGTTTCTCAATAGTCTTTATCACTTGAACGTGTGAGTAATCTCCCATACCTGCTGAGTGCTAAAGAAATAGTCACGTCCGGTTTTTACGAGCGGTTTCTTTATTTGCAGTATTCACATCGATAAACCCTCTGTTTGTCTCCGCTTAAAGTACAACTGCTTTTCGCTGCTTCGAATAGTTGGGTATTACGGTGATATTCCACTCGATTTGTATCATGTTTTGTCATACGCTTGTGCATATTATATATTGAACACCAGTCTGAACGGTACTTTCGCCTTATATATTACATCAGTAAACCGTAATTTAGCGTAGGAACTGTAGGTTAAGACTCCTTGCAACGACATTGATGCTTATAAGTAATAGAAAGATTTTGCTGAATACAACAGACTTCAATCAACACGTGCTGCGGTAGTTCCTCTATACGAATGAATTTTACGAGAACAGTTATCAGGAGCAGTCATGTAAAAACGGCATCGTCACCAAAAAGATGTTTCAATTTTATCACCTGACAAATAATCTCTGTAGCTTGGTAATTATCTCACCGCAAAGGTCGTTCCCCCTTTCGTAGAGATATTTAGGTCGCTGACGTCTCTATCGTAGGACGTATATTTAAGTTGGTTCTCCCTCTACCTACACACTCACACACACACACACACACACACACATACACACACAACGTATTCACAGAATAGGCAGACGCTTTCTTTGCAGAACGATAGTTGTTCGTCCACAGCATTTCTGGGAATTTTATTATCAGTATAGGCACTACAAGTCTGTACTTTGACTCACAACTTCCACACTTTTTTTTTGCTTTTACAGCACATGAGGCCGTGTACCACTTGTTACGACTGTACTACTGCCTACAGCCTATAGGTGTACTATAATCCAGTGACCCTATCGTCTCGGCACTTACGTAGATGACTTCTTTCCTGGCTACTGGTCTGTTTTCTTCAGACTGATCATTATACATGAGAGTTCTTAATTTCTTGCTATTGATAATGCGTAATCAGTGTTGGTTTTCACAATACGAATGAATCACGCGTTATTCTACTTGGAAAGTGTTCTTTCCAGGATGATAGGCCGGTAGTAATCGGAACAGTTATATTAACTCTTGTTATCTAGAAGATATTTTATTCGTTCGTGTCGTTATTGTTCGTATGTTTGAACGGCTGTTCTCTGGATTTCTGCGACTGCTACATGAAGTAAGGTTGGTTCAATTTATTTTCTATTGTCACTAAAAACTAGTTCATAGTTTTCTCCTTCATTTCAGCAACTTCAATTTCCTCGTGTTTAGTATGTAGTTCTACATTCGACATGCATTAGCCAACGAGTAGACAAACACGACTGGAATTTTTATAATTTATTTCTGTTTAGGCGTTTGAAACTGAATAATATTTCGACGCAGCACTTTTGTTTCCAAATGTTTAAATCAACCCTTTCTCTTTGATCATATGCGACATTTCAATCTGTAGTCGTAGTTCTTATTGCGGTTTTTTGGTCTTAACTCTTTCCCTGTGCTGAGTCTTCATCTTTGTCTCCTAGACTCCGTTTTACTTAGCACATAGTGACCTGTACGAACAGAAAGATGTTCGCAGCTCGTGGTCGTGCGGTAGCGTTCTCGCTTCCCACGCCCGGGTTCCCGGGTTCCATTCCCGGCGGGGTCAGGGATTTTCTCTGCCTCGTGATGACTGGGTGTTGTGTGCTGTCCTTAGGTTAGTTAGGTTTAAGTAGTTCTAAGTTCTAGGGGACTGATGACCATAGATGTTAAGTCCCATAGTGCTCAGAGCCATTTTTGAACAGAGAGATATACACTCAGCCACTAATTCATTTCATATTCCACACTGGAAACGGGTGTCTGAGACTCGTGTTCTAAATAAACCAAGCGTTTTCTTTCCAATAGACCACAGCTCGGTGTCTCAGTTGGTAGCCGTCAAATAACAAATTCAAAGTTTCGAAGTTCGACTCCTAGTCGGCCATAGTGTTTTTCTGTCGCTTATCATTTCTTTTACTTCTGGCGACGATATGTAAGTGTGAAAAATGCATGGTTAGAAGTCCATCTTGAACTGTATGGCTGGCTAGGACAGTTCACAAAGTCGGAAGAAGGCGACGTCATATCACCTTCAATAGGGTCATGTCCAGTAAAACACTGTTGTGTTCAAGCCGAGTTTGGGACTGACTGTAGTATTACCTTTTTCTAGAACACGGTAGAAAGACTTTACAAAAAGAGTTATTGCTAATATAAACCATCCATCCAAAAAGTTCGGAGACTGATTTTATGCCTGGCATACAAGCGAGGTCAGCGCGGTAACTACGGTGGCTTCTTGAATTAACAACCATAAACAACAGATGTGCAGTCAGTTGTGGGCAGGCAGCGTGAAGTAGGGGCCGAGTGGCCGCAGTGTCAACGTTGTTGGTAAAATCCATGCCCGAGGCAGGATTCGAACCTGCGACCGTAGCAGTCACGCGGTTCCGGACTGAAGCGCCTAGAACCACTCGGCCACAACGGCCGGCTGTTGGTACAAATTGCGATGAAGCAACATCCCTATACGTAATGTTCAAGACATTCTTTAGAACGAGACGATCGTGTGAAAGCCAGCTCGCGCTATTCGTCCACGAGACTCAGAGGGCCATAGACACGGGTTCCCAGGTAGATGCCGTGTTTCTTGACTTCCGCAAGGCGCTTGATACAGTTCCCCACAGTCGTTTAATGTACAAAGTAAGAGCATATGGACTATCAGACCAATTGTGTGATTGGATTGAAGAGTTCCTAGATAACAGAACGCAGCATGTCATTCTCAATGAAGAGAAGTCTTCCGAAGTAAGAGTGATTTCAGGTGTGCCGCAGGGGAGTGTCGTAGGACCGTTGCTATTCACAATATATACAAATGACCTTGTGGATAACATCGGAAGTTCACTGAGACTTTTTGCGGATGATGCTGTAGTATATCGAGAGGTTGTAACAATGGAAAATTGTACTGAAATGCAAGAGGATCTGCAACGAATTGACGCATGGTGCAGGGAATGGCAATTGAATCTCAATGTAGACAAGTGTAATGTGCTGCGAATACATAGAAAGAAAGATCCTTTATCATTTAGCTACAATATAGCAGGTCAGCAACTGAAAGCAGTTAATTCCATAAATTATCTGGGAGCAGGCACCAGGAGTGATTTAAAATGAAATGACCATACAAAATTAATCGTCGGTAAAGCAGATGCCAGACTGAGATTCATTGGAAGAATCCTAAGGAAATGCAGTCCGAAAACAAAGGAACTAGGTTACAGTACACTTGTTCGCCCAGTGCTTGAATACTGCTCAGCGGTGTGGGATCCGTACCAGATAGGGTTAATAGGAGAGATAGAGAAGATCCAACGGAGAACAGCGCACTTCGTTACAGGATCATTTAGTAATCGCGAAAGCGTTACGGAGATGATATATAAACTACAGTGGAAGACTCTGGAAAAGAGAGGCTCAGTAGCTCGGTACGGGCTTTTGTTGAAGTTTCGAGAACATACCTTCACCGAAGAGTCAAGCAGTATATTGCTCCCTCCTACGTATATCTCGCGAAGAGACCATGAGGATAAAATCAGAGAGATTAGAGCCCACACAGAGGCATACCGACAATCTTTCTTCCCACGAACAATACGAGACTGGAATAGAAGGGAGAACCGATAGAGTTACTCAAGCTACCCTGCGCCACACACCGTCAGATGGCTTGCGGAGTATGGATGTAGAATTTTTCGAGGAAGAGTGTGTGCAAAGTTTGTCCCGCACTCCATGACTCCTGAACAAAAACAACGACCCGTGGGCACCAGCCGTTACTTGATTGAAATGCAAATCGCGGACAATTCGTTTCTAGAGAAAAATCCTCACAGGTAATGAGACCAGGATTTATCAGTACGATCCTACTACAAAAGACGAAGGGCAGAAATTCGGATGAAGTATCAACGCTTTGACAACACAACCGACATTCAAGCCAATGTGACGCGGGAGTTGAACAACCACCTATAGAAGAATTTTTCTGACAGTTTCATACGGTTGTGTAAACGTTGTGTGCGTTGTGCTCATGGTTGGGGGGGGGGGGAGGGGGAGGGAGGGGACTGTAGAACATCTGAAGCATTAGCACCACCATCTCAACTTTTCTCTGTTTTTTACTTTTTACTAACCCAGTCTACAAACGTTTTTGACTGAAGGGGTTTTGCACTGACTTTCGTACATAGATAACTAAGGGGACTTCATTTTCTCTACCATCGAAATTTACCAATCTGTAACGATAGCTTGTTACGTGATACAGATGTAAGGCAGATCTTGTCTTTGATTTTCATTTTTCTGGGAGAATTTAACGTACATCAAATCTTCTCGTAAACGGAGGACGGATGTTGGCTGTATTTCTCACAAGTGGATTTGGTCACAATCTGTCAGGTTTCGGAGAACGTATTCAGAACCGTTTCACAAATACGGTTATTTCTATCGTCTGAGAACAAAATCCCCTTTCTCAGAGTATTGTACTCTACTGTTGCGATTGTTCATTAAAGAGAGCTATGGTCTATTTTATTCTTCACTCTTGTATACATTGAACTTGGTTCAAATGGCTCTGAGCACTATGGGACTCAACATCTTAGGTCATAAGTCCCCTAGAACTTAGAACTACTTAAACCTAACTAACCTAAGGACATCACACACACCCATGCCCGAGGCAGGATTCGAACCTGCGACCGTAGCAGCCTCGCGGTTCCGGACTGCAGCGCCAGAACCGCACGGCCACCGCGGCCGGCATACATTGAACTTGCATTCAGATTCTGAAAACCTCGTATTCGACGAGAAGTGAAACGTAAGCTTTCTTTCCGTACTCCGGAACTCGTGTGGAAGAGCCGACTGCAATATTACTTGAACTGCCGATCTATTGTGCAAATTTAGCAATCGTCGATAGTCGTCATCCGTTGGAGCGGCCGCACTGGTTAAGGCACTGGACTCCTATCCAAAAGGAAAGGAGTTCAAATCCCTGCCAGACTTCGAGATTTAAATTTTTCGTGGTTACGATAAATAAAGTAAGGCGAATACCCAAATGATTCCTTTAGAAAGGGTGTCGCAGATTTCCTTCCCCATCCTTGTCCAATTGTAGACGGTGATCTGCTTGTAAGTGCCTTAGCGCCGACTGGAAGTTAAATTTTAATCTTCTTTGCTTCGTATTTCGCGAAGAGCTTTAAATAACGAGCGTTTTTTGATGTTGGAAATAATTCCGGTCATATCAAGAAATTTTATGATTATTCATGTCACCTTTGTTTCGTGTATTGCGTATCACGCTCAACAGGATGGTTGCAGATTGATCTCTGACTGATGCATGTGACGCGTAAGTGTGTTTTTGTGTCATTTGTGTTGAAAGATCTGTGCTGCACATTTTCACTGTATTTTCATATTCTCATCGTATGTTACGACGAAAATCGTCCTTTAAAGGGAATGTGGTCTGGATTCACTTTTCCATCATTACCAACTTTTCTCTCAAGCCTACGTAGATCCACTGTATGTTTTGAAATGATCCACGAAAGAATGTTCTCTCTCTCTCTCTCTCTGTTTCTTACAATAGACAGGGAATCACATTTTATAAAGGAGCTTATTAACATCTACTTCTACATCTACATCATACTCCGCAAACCATCTAACTGTGTGCGGTGGAACGTTCTTCTGGTACTACTAACTTATTTCCACTTCCCTTCTACTCTACTCTGTTTCATTCGCGAATGGCGCGTGGGAAGGGTGATTGTCGGTAAGCCTCTGTATGGTATCTAATTTCTCAAATTGTCTCTTTCTGGTGATTTCGCGAGACGTATGTGGTAGGAAGTAATATGTTGTCCGACTCTCGAAATTTCAGTAGTAAACCTCTCCGTGATGCACACTGGAGTTGGTTATGTATCTCTGTAACGCTCTCGCGCAAACTAAATGATCCTGTCACGAAACGCGCCGCTCTTCGTTGGATCCTATCTCTCTCTCTCTTTTATCTGTCCTACTTGGTAAGGATCCCATATTAATGAACGGTACTCAAGACTCAAGTCCTTTGCGGATGAGTTCACTTTCCTAAGGTTCTCCCTATGAATCTCAGCTTGGCATCTGCTTTTCCTTCTATTTGTTT
Organism: Schistocerca serialis cubense; assembly: GCF_023864345.2. Lineage (NCBI taxonomy): Eukaryota > Metazoa > Arthropoda > Insecta > Orthoptera > Acrididae > Schistocerca > Schistocerca serialis. Next base: position 375,828,998 of record NC_064640.1, read on the forward strand.
TATGTAGTGATTCCACTTAAGGTCGCTCTGGATAATTACTCCTAGATATTTTACGTTGATACAGTTTCTAGCATTAACAACGTGGTAGTACCGTGTTGGTTTCCTTTCCCTGTGTATACACAATATGTTACATTTATTTACGTTCAAGGTCAACTGCCACAGCCTGCACATTCATCAGTCCTCTAGGTCATTGAGTGTTGCTACTTTGTTACAGACAACTGCATCATCTGCGAACAGTCTTGAAGAGCATGGAACGCTTTTTACTAGATCATTTACATACATTGTAAACAATGACGATCCTGTCACACTTCCTTGGCGTACTCCGGAGATGACCTTTATATCTGTCCATTTTGTTACATTAAGAGCGACGTGTTGAGTTCGGTCTGCAAGAAAGTTTTAAATCCTGTCGCAAATCCCGTACAATAATCGATGCTCGTATTTTTTCATTAAACGGCAGCATTAATTATCCTACTGAACAGACTACCCTAAGATACGTTCACTCAGTCAAAAACACACGTTTTGATTCCAGCCAAGCCTCACAGTTTTTCTGTACTGATTATATCCACACCAGAGTCCCAGGGGAAGAGCCGTGCTCGGCAACTCGCCCAGACGCCTTGGAATTTCATCGTGACGCATGTTTCTGTGATTTATCGTAAGGAATTCTCACCGAACTTGACACTGAACTCAGCAAACGCACAAGCGCCTGATTAAAGATAAAACTAAAGTTTCGATGAATCAACGCAATCATTACGTCATTAAGAGAGGGTCGCCCGATAAGTCCGCCTTTAGTCCGAGATATGGCGCAGCTGCAAAAGGTATTGTAATTATTGTTGATACGTAGCACTTTTTGAAGGTTGATGTTCATATGCATGATTTGACTCTTCCCGATTAGGAGAAAAAAAAAACCGGATTCGTTCACACATTTCAACAGAAAACGTTTCGTGTATCGCCGAACCATTTCTTGGAAGATAAAACATAGCCGATTTCACAAAACCATATCTTTCACATACACTTACAATCGTAGTGTAATTTTTACATTTGCCCTTAGGATCAAAATTATAATTTACCTTTCACAGATGTTCATTGTGCTCAGCGTGGCATACGCGATCGCATCGCGCTCCAGCGGCAGTTGCTGGTTGTACTTGGCTCGCAAATCCCTTTGTTTACGAAATGGATGGCATAAAATTTCTTCTTTAGTTCTGTTAAAAAGCACATTTCCCCCCCCCCCTTTTCCATATACTAGTCATCTTATTCTGCCCATACTATATATAAATAAAAACTTCAACATTCATGAACATGTTATGCGACAAAAAGGAAAGTACCATGTCCGGTAGTAAGGACATGGTCTTACAAAAGTTCCATTACAAATAGTGCGATACAAATTACAGTAGTTCTCCATGTAACGTAAAAATCTTTCATCTTTCTGACTTCCTAGTAAAAACCTAAGATTATTCGTGCTTGATCACTGTTCTTATTTAGTAGCAGAATCTTTACAACATGCAAAATACAAAAATTGAAACAACAAACTGCGACATATACTCGCGCGAGTAGTGAAAGCTGTCTTGTAGATCAAGCCAGTCGAACAAACTCACTCCTCAGAAAGAGCGCACTTATATTTATGTAACATCGAATAATACGGAATATACTTCTATTAAACTAATGCGAAAATCTCAGAACCTCTTAGAAAACGCGAAGGTCAGTAAAAAATACACACATGAAAAAAAAAAATTTGCATCACCTCGGTGCCGAGAGTTCCGGAACCTGTACAGAAAATTGGAGTAGAGATCAACATAAACATCATTTCCGCCCTTTTTATTGCTCATGAAAACCACACATTGCATGATGTACCACCATTTGGTGTAATAAAATGAATTATTGTAACTTGCGTATTATGACAACATGTCGTTTCAAAGCAACGACATCCTGATGATCCGTAAAAAACGCATTGTTCTTGGTACAATTTGTTAGAATTAAACATCAGTTACTAACATATCTACGATTAAAGCTTCCAGGAGATGTCAAGATGCTTGGTGTGGTCGTATACAACTCACGGCCGGGGTACGAAACGAGTACAGAAGCTGAAATTACAGGTAATAGGCTTGTTCGCGTCTCACTGTAACTAAATACTCACATCAAAAAAAGTTTTTCATCACTCCTGTTCCCAGAACTCCTGAAGATAGACGTTGACTGTGGGTATTGTATCACAGACACAGTCCCTTTGACTGTGCAGAGAGGTCATTAAACCCGTCCAGAGATGTAAACAACCATGCATGAGCAGCGCCTATTAGACGGAGGGGGTCCGACAGTCGGTCAGTTCCAGTCATTCCACCAGGAAGGAGCTACACGGCTTGTGTTGTCTGTAGTTCAATCATGCCTAGACGGTCAATACCGCTGTTAGAACGCGTCCACATTGTTACTTTGTGCCAGGAAGGGCTCTCAGCAAGGGAACTGTCCAGGCGTCTCGGAGTAAACCAAAGTGATGTTTTTCGGACATGGAGGAGATACAGAGAGACAGGAACAGTCGATGACATGCCTCGCTCAGGCCGACCATGGGCAACTACTGCAGTGGATGACCGCTACCTACGGATCATGGCTCAGAGGAACCCTGACATCAACGCCACCATGTTGAATAATGCTTTTCGTGCAGCCACAGGACGTCGTGTTACGACTCAAACTGTGCGCAATAGGCTGCATGATGCGCAACTTAACTCACGATGTCCATGGCGAGGTCCATCTTTGCAACCATGACACCATGCACCGCAGTACAGATGGGCCCAACAACATGCCGAATGGACCGCTCAGGATTGCAATCACGTTCTCTTCACCGATTAGTGTCGCATATGCCTTCAACCAGACAATCGTGGGAAACGTGTTTGGAGGCAACCCGGTCAGGCTGAACGCCTTAGACACACTGTCCAGCGAGTTCAAAAATGGCTCTGAGCATTATGGGACTCAACTGCTGTGGTCATTAGTCCCCTAAAACTTAGAACTACTTAAACCTAACTAACCTAAGGACATCACAAACATCCATGCCCGAGGCAGGATTGGAACCTGCGACCGTAGCAGTCGCACGGTTCCGGACTGCGTGCCTAGAACCGCGAGACCACCGCGGCCGGCTGTCCAGCGAGTGCATCAAGGTGGAGATTCCTTGCTGTTTTGGGGTGTCATTATGTGGGGCCGACGTACGCCGCTGGTGGTCATGGAAGGCGCCGCAGCGGCTGTACGATACGTGAATGCCATCCTCCTACCGATAGTGCAACCATATCGACAGCATATTGTCGAGGCATTCGTCTTCATGGACGACAATTCGCGCCCCCATCGTGCATATCTGGTGAATGACCTTCTTTAGGATAACGACGTCGCTGGACTAGAGTGACCAGCATGTTCTCCAGACATTAACCCTATCCAACATGCCTGGGAAAGATTGAAAAGGGCCGGTTATGGACGACGTGACCCACCAACCACTCTGAGGGATCTACGCCGAATCGCCGTTGAGGAGTGGGAAAATCTGGACCAACAGTGCCTTGATGAACTTGTGGATAGTATGCCACTACGAATACAGTCATGCATCAATGCAAAAGGGCGTGATACTGGGTATCAGATGTACCGATGTGTACAGCAATCTGGACTACCACCTCTGAAGGTCTCGCTGTATGGTGGCACAACATGCAGTGTGTGGTTTTCATGAGCAATAAAAAGGGCAGAATTGGTGTTTATGTTGATCTCTATTCCAATTTTCGGTGCAGGTTCCAGAACTCTCGGAACCTAGGTGGTGCAAAACTTTTTTCTGTGTGTATTATAGGGTTATCTCCTTTACGGACGTGCCTAATAATCGATCAAAAACTAATATTTGAAACGTATCACCAGAATCTGGAGATATGGCGGGAAATTGTTGTTTCTTAAAAGTCGACCAAATAGGGAAGCACGATTGTTTGCCTCAAACCCAAAAAAGTCCAAACCTTGCGTTGCTGATGTAGATCGTGTAGTAAAGAAGGCAGAAGTAGTCGCTCAAGCAAAATGTGATTGGCAACGTCTTCTCAGGACGTTCGTGACATAACTTTCGAGTTTTTGCATAATCGCAAAACAGTAATTGCAGAATATTATTCAGTGTTATGGGACTGAAAGACGAAATGAAAAATTTCTCCAGTTTGGCCAGAGGGGCGCTTTTTCATTGAAGTTACAAGTTACCTCACCTTCCAACAGCTTCAGCAGCAAAATTAATTAAATTACTCTCTTAAATCCTCCCTCGTCCTCTTTACCTTTCAAATTCAAAACGTTCGATCTCTCTTTCTGAATGTAAAAATGTGGCTCATAGGGACCAAAAATTGAGTAACGGTGATTTTCTACGAATACTGCTTTCAATAGTTGAACAGTTTTCAGTAAATGAAGATATCATAGTTTTTGACATTCAAGGCGGGAGAAATACACTCCTGGAAATGGAAAAAAGAACACATTGACACCGGTGTGTCAGACCCACCATACTTGCTCCGGACACTGCGAGAGGGCTGTACAAGCAATGATCACACGCACGGCACAGCGGACACACCAGGAACCGCGGTGTTGGCCGTCGAATGACGCTAGCTGCGCAGCATTTGTGCACCGCCGCCGTCAGTGTCAGCCAGTTTGCCGTGGCATACGGAGCTCCATCGCAGTCTTTAACACTGGTAGCATGCCGCGACAGCGTGGACGTGAACCGTATGTGCAGTTGACGGACTTTGAGCGAGGGCGTATAGTGGGCATGCGGGAGGCCGGGTGGACGTACCGCCGAATTGCTCAACACGTGGGGCGTGAGGTCTCCACAGTACATCGATGTTGTCGCCAGTGGTCGGCGGAAGGTGCACGTGCCCGTCGACCTGGGACCGGACCGCAGCGACGCACGGATGCACGCCAAGACCGTAGGATCCTACGCAGTGCCGTAGGGGACCGCACCGCCACTTCCCTGCAAATTAGGGACACTGTTGCTCCTGGGGTATCGGCGAGGACCATTCGCAACCGTCTCCATGAAGCTGGGCTACGGTCCCGCACACCGTTAGGCCGTCTTCCGCTCACGCCCCAACATCGTGCAGCCCGCCTCCAGTGGTGTCGCGACAGGCGTGAATGGAGGGACGAATGGAGACGTGTCGTCTTCAGCGATGAGAGTCGCTTCTGCCTTGGTGCCAATGATGGCCGTATGCGTGTTTGGCGCCGTGCAGGTGAGCGCCACAATCAGGACTGCATACGACCGAGGCACACAGGGCCAACACCCGGCATCATGGTGTGGGGAGCGATCTCCTACACTGGTGATCGTCGAGGGGACACTGAATAGTGCACGGTACATCCAAACCGTCATCGAACCCATCGTTCTACCATTCCTAGACCGGCAAGGGAACTTGCTGTTCCAACAGGACAATGCACGTCCGCATGTATCCCGTGCCACCCAACGTGCTCTAGAAGGTGTAAGTCAACTACCCTGGCCAGCAAGATCTCCGGATCTGTCCCCCATTGAGCATGTTTGGGACTGGATGAAGCGTCGTCTCACGCGGTCTGCACGTCCAGCACGAACGCTGGTCCAACTGAGGCGCCAGGTGGAAATGGCAAGGCAAGCCGTTTCACAGGACTACATCCAGCATCTCTACGATCGTCTCCATGGGAGAATAGCAGCCTGCATTGCTGCGAAAGGTGGATGTACACTGTACTAGTGCCGACATTGTGCATGCTCTGTTGCCTGTGTCTATGTGCCTGTGGTTCTGTCAGTGTGATCATGTGATGTATCTGACCCCAGGAATGTGTCAATAAAGTTTCCCCTTCCTGGGACAATGAATTCACGGTGTTCTTATTCCAATTTCCAGGAGTGTAGATCGAATGGAGAAAACAGAGGGACAAATTGTTTGGAGAATTCTAGGCCAAAACAGGTAGAAATGGCAACTAGAGTTATAAACACTCCCGTCCTGAGTGGCGGAGCGGTTCTGGGAGCTTCAGTTTGGAACCGCGCTACCGCTACGATCGCAGGTTCGAATCCTGGTTCGGGCATGGATGTGTGTGATGTCCTTAGGTTAGTTAGGTTTAAGTAGTTCTTTGTTCTAGGGGACTGATGACCTCAGAAGTTAAGTCCCATAGTGCTCAGAGCCATTTGAACCATTTTTTATAAACACGTTTTCAAGAATAAGACAAAAAGGAATGCAGAAGAATTATCACTGAAGAATAAATTAACGGTATAAAAGAACAAAAAGATACAGACAAGAAAAAATGAACATACAAGCAGAAAGACTAAATTATCGTGGTCCAGAGTTGGCTGATGATCTTTTCGTGGAGTCAGTGGTTACATGTGATTTCGTAACTAGGCTAACACTGTTTACAACTAGGAAGTCGTGCCCGAAGGAGACAAGGTGACTCAAGGGGTGTTATCGCCTGGAAGAGGTGGGGACGCCACCAGAAGGGACCGCAGCGCATTTTCAAGCGCTTTGTATAAAAAAAATTAAGGAACTGTGGTTTCATTACACAACAGTATGTTGTCATTTTGAGTATGTACACTTAACACGACCGGTTTCAAGCAATGATGTAAAATTGATGACAAGCAGCTGGAGTTCCCAGGACTCGAAATGCATCGTGCTTCGTAATAAAATCGCGATTTGTGACTGAAGTATGCTTGTTTACTTACCATTTCTACGAAAGTGATGCAGTCACGGCGACAGCACTGTCAGCAACTGACAAAATTAAGTCAACTCATATGTTCTCCTTCATCTAATAATTTGTAATGGAGTAAACGCCTGCATGGGGATAGTAATGATGAAGGGGGTTTTGAAGGAATGAATATTAGAGTTTGCCGCGCGGGATTAGCCGAGCGGTCTAGGGCGCTGCAGTCATGGACTGTGCGGCTGATTCCGGCGGAAGTTCGAGTTCTCCCTCGGGCGTGGGTGTTTGTGTTTGTCCTTAGGATAATTTAGATTAAGTAGTGTGTAAGCTTAGGGACTGATGACCTTAGCAGTTAAGTCCCATAAGATTTCACTCACAATAAAAATTAAATATTAGAGTTTCAAGGATGGTGAAGCAAATCGACCGTGTCCTTTAAAAGGAACTATCCCGGCATTTGCCTGGAGTGATTTAGGGAAATCACAGAAAATCAAAATCTGGGTGACTAGACTCGGATTTGAACTGTCCTCCTCCCGAATGGAAGTCCAGTGTGCTAATTACTGCACCACCTCGCTCGGTAAGAAAGTTTTGATAGATTTATCACATTCCTTACACCTTGTCATGGTCTTTAGTAGGAATGTGTGAACTTAAAAACTAGCGCTAATTACATCAGAATGATTTCACGGCTTAGCTAAGCTAGGGTATTCAAAATGGCGGTTGGTGTTCCTTCTGTAGCAAATGTGAGCACACTTATCATGCCTGCAATGTACGTATCGAACAGCTGTGTTGCAAGATGACAGCGTTCTTAGCGTGGACTCGTCTTTACGCTGACCGAATTTGCGTTAGACTTTATTTGGTTCTCAATGACGACCACTACACTTCTGGTTAGTGGGGCTCCTACCAGCTTCGTCGTGATGTCGGTAATATACACTGATTGTAACCAGACGTGATCCGGATAAGCAAACTGAAACGAATTTTTATTGCTTACAGAAATAATTGAGGTTATGTAAAGAAGAGTAACAGAATAATTTCTACCGTAGAGAGATCTGTTTTCTGATAAATGTTGAACCACTGAATATTATAAAGGACTGTCGCACCTGGGCGTGCCATCCATCCCGATGTATCTGGACCGTCGTCTTATGGACCCTCCTGTTTCGACATCCCGACAAGACCCAATTTTGTCCCGATTTTGCAAAATATTGTTACGAGCTTGGCTCAGGTACTCAATCAAGTAACGGCATCTGTTAGCGCAACATGTAAATGCAGCCTCAGTTAGTTTTATTTCTGTCAACAATTTTTTGTCGACAGGGTCGTGCGTATCCTGTATCGACGATGCAAGCATTTTCTACATCTAGCGCCATCATTCACAAAAATACCAGACTTCTCCAGAAGTACAGGCTAGTGCTATTTAAGCAGCGTCACACCGAAGAATCGGGGAATTTCCATTTGAATAGCGAGTTTATAAGACGATTCCTTCTTAACGTAACTACAAGCTGACATGCGTTGAGTTTTATAAATACGTACGAGTAAAAGGAAAGAAAGACTTGCAGAAAAAAGGTGAAATATTCCGAAAAATATGATGTACCAACTACTTCTGCCACAACAAGTTCCATGTAAATGTGTTCTAAATAAAAAGTAATTATATTAAATAAATTTTTAACTTCATTTGTACACTCCCATGTCAGTGTGCCCGATGAGATCCCAGCTAGATATGCAACCCTAGTCACACCAGAATAATTTTAAAAACTATCAAGCAGTATCTGTTGCTCGTATCCTGTGGCCTTTTGTTTTTCCCTTTGCTAATATTTAGAGCGCAATCTCAGTTACCTAACCAAATCTTTTCATAAGCTTTCAGCTTGGTATGAACGTTATCGTGGGTTACAAGGGAAGATCGTACTACAGATGCTGTCTATGCCCATGTCACCCTCTGATCTTTGAGTTAATTTATGCAAGTAGTCGTGGGGAAGGAAGGAAGATTGGGTCTATGTCCCATCGACATCGAGGTCGTTAGAGGCGTAGTACAAGCTCGGATTGTGTCAAGCATGGGCAAGTAAATCGGTCGTGTCCTTTGAAAGGAACCATTTGCTTGGAGCGATTTAGGGAAACCACGGAAAACCTAAATCTGGACGGCCGGGCGCGGGTTTGAATCGTCGTCCTCCCGAACGCTAGTCGATTCTACTAACGACTGCGCTACCTCGCTCGGTCTAGCCGTAAGAGACACTACAGTTTAATGTAGGCTACGAACATCGCTACGATTTTGCGTTTTTCACATTTATATTTTATTGCCAGAGATGAGAGTAGCGATAAGTGATAGAAAAATTCTATGACCGATTGAGGATTGAATATGGAACCTTTTGATCTGTAGGCGGGCCCCTGGATACCCACGGAGTCCCCGACTGTTATCTGCAAAATGTAAACACGAGATAAATTCCCTCTCGCTCCCTCGCTCACTTCAAGCCAGATTTTTCGGTTTTCGTTGCAACACGCATGTCATAGGCTAGCGAAAGGTGAAATAATTTTATTTCCTATATTCGAATATTATTTGTAGTAAATCAGCATAACAATGGAAATAGAAGGCACGTTATATGAAAACAAGCGTGTAAGTGTAGATAATTACATAAAATGATATAATGTTGTACTTATGGTAATATTTTGTGATTTATGGCTACAGTATTTGTTTTGCCTATGAAAAATCATTATGCATACAATTATGGTTGGTGGTGCCTTCAATCTACCCTCGATATGCCGTTGAAAATACATGTTTAAAGTCAGTGGTAGGCATAAAATGTTGTCCGAAATCATACTGAATGCTTCTCCGAAAATTATTTTGACCAATTAGATCAGGAGCCCACTTGAAGTGTAAATGGTTGCAAAAATATTCTTGACCTCTTAGCAACAAATAATTCTTAGCAAATAAGGGGTATCATGACCGATACAGAGATTAGTGACCACAACGTCGTTGTAGCAAGACTGGACACCATAACATCAAAATGCACCAAAAATAAACGCAAAACACACGTATCTCCAGATAAAGGAGCAAATTGGTGTGTCACTACAATTTTCAGAATGCTATATGTACATAAATAATGTACTGTCTTATCCATATATATTTATAAAAATAATCTTTGACATGAAACTCTTTTTAATGTAACAGTATTCGCTCTAAAATTCACAAAATCAATATCTCTCTGTACTAGTGTAAAATGCGTTTCAGTTGCATAAGTGGATATATGATCCCTTTCAAGACATGGGACGACTTTATTATATTACGCTATATCATAGCATCTTGACACTAATGTACTTGTAAACACTATGTATCTATCAAGACATGTGATGCATGTTAGAAATGTATTCTGTGACAAATCTAAAGTGCTCAATGACACAAATTCATGTGTGCAACAGTAAGAACGCGGTGGAAATGTATTCTGTGACAAATATAAAGTGTCCACTGATACAAATTTATGTGAGCAACGATAAGAATGTGGTGAAAACTACGAACATCATTTGTTGGACGAAAACGTTGAAAACAAATACTCCAGACCGACATTTCGCGTAAGTCACATCCCAGTGCAAATCTGTAACGCAACCATTCGTGTGGCGTACTTATAATTATGTATTATTTATATTTTAGACAACTAACCAATAAAGAAATACGCCACATGTTCTAATGCAAGCATGAAAGCCGTCTGACGATGAATTGTAATGATTCGAAACCGGTAATGGTACCGTTTGAATAAAGGAACTTAGAATAAATTTATGGCTGGTTGCTGTCTCAACACCATCAACATTTGTTTTCAAATAACAGTCATGGTCTCCAGCCATGTCATCATATGACAAAATTGCAAAATATATCTGAAAAAGTAGATACAAATTCGTTTGTCATCTTCCTAAAAGACAGTTTTCACTCCTTCCAAAATGACTATGTAAGCGTAGACCAGCTGAGACTTAAATTCGAAGAAATACTATCGACGGCGGTTGAGAGATATATAGCAAATAAATTAAAAAGAGATAGTACTGATCCTCATGCTACACAAAACAGGTCAGAACAATATTGCAGAAGCAACGAAAAAAGCATGTCAAATTTAAAAGAACCCAATATCTTGAAGATTGGTAATGTTTTACTGAAGCTCGAAATTTAGCACGGATTTCAATGCGAGATGCTGTTGATAGTTTCCTGACAGAAAATTCAAAGAGATTCTGGCCGTATGTAAAGTCACAAGCGGTAAGACACAATCAATACCTTCACTGCGCGATAGCAATGGAATGTCACTGATGACAGCGCCACCACAGCGGAGTTACCAAACCCGTTTTTCCTAAATTCCTTCACCAAATAAGACGAAGTGTATATTCTAGAATTAGAATCACGAACAGCTGCCAACATAAATAACTTACAAGTAGATATCCTCGGGGTAGTGAAGCAGTATCACTTAATAAAGGCAAGGCCTCCTGTTCGGACTGCATACCACTTGTAAGTTCCTTTCGGAGTATGCAGATACAACAGCTCCGTACTTAACAATGTTATACAACGGTTCGCTCGTCGAAAGATCAGTACCTAGAGACTCGAAAGTTCCACAGGTCACACCAGTACTTAAGAAAGGAAATAGAAGTAATCCGCTGAATTACAGACCCAAATCACTCTCGTCGATTCGCTGTACATTATGACTTACCTCGAAGAAAACTATTTAAAAAAATACCGTTCTTATTCTCACGAAATAAAGAGTGCTACCGACAGGCAATCTCAAATTGATTCCGTATTTATAGATTTACAGAAGGCTTTTACACCGTTCCTCACAAGCGACTTTTAATCAAATTGCGTACTACAGAGTATCGTCTCAGTTGTGTGACTGGATTCGTGATTTCCTCTCAGAGAGGTTACAGTTCTTAGTAATTCATGGGAAGTCATCGAGTGAATCAGAAGTGATATCAGGCGTTCCCCAAGGAAGTGTTATAGCTCTCTGCTATTCTAATCTCTATAAATGATTTAGGAGATAATTTGCACAGCCCACTTAGATAGCTTGCAGATGATGCTGTCATTTACCGTCTCGTAATGTCATCAGATGATCAAAACCAAGTGCAAAATGATTTAGACAATATACCGATATGGTGCGAAGAGTGGCAATTATCTCTCAATAATGAAAGTGTGAAGATATCCACATGAGTACTAAAAGGCATCCGCGAAATTTCGGTTACAATATAAATCACACAAATCGCGTTGTAAATTCAACTAAATACTTAAGAATTACAATTACGAATAACGTAATTTGGAACGACCACATAGATAACGAGGGGAAAGCTAACCAAGGACTGCGGTTTATTGGCAGAGCGTTTAGAAAATGTAACAGGTCTATACTACACTTGTCCGTCCTCTTCTGGAGTTTTACTGTGCAATGTGGTATGCGCATCAGATAGGACTGACTGAGAATATCGAAAAAGTCCTAAGAAGAGCACCTCGTTTTGTATTATCGCGAACTGGTGAATATGATACGTGAGTTGCTGTGACAATCATCAAAACAAAGGCTTTTTTCGTTGCGGCAGCCGGCCGTTATGGCCGAGCGGTTCTAGGCGCTTCAGTCCGAAACCGCGCTGCTGCTACGGTCGCAGGTTCGAATCCTGCCTCGGGCATGAATGTGTGTGCTGTCCTTCGGTTAGGTAGGTTTAAGTAGTTATAAGTCTAGGGGACTGACGACCTCAGATGTTAAGTCCCATAGTGCTCAGAGCCATTTGAACCATTTTTCGTTGCGGCAGGAGCTTCTCATGAAATTTCAGTCACCACCTTTCTCCTCCGAATGCGAAAATATTTTGTTGGCTCCTTTCTACATAGGGAGAAATGATCATTGTAGTAAAATAAGAGAAATCAGGGCTCGCACAGAAAGATTTGATAAGTATTACTTTTTCTCACGCGCTGTTCATAATTGGAACAGTAGAGAAGTAGCTTGAAGGTGGTTCGATGAACCCTCTGCCAGGCACTTAATTGTGAATTGCAGAGTAGTCCTGTAGATGTTACTCCCGTCAGTCACGTCTGCTTTGATAGAAACGCAGGTCCATGTTTCTTTTACTCTGAGAGAGTAGTGTTTGTGTGTGTGGCAGGGATAGCTTCATCTGCTTCCAACACACCCCATTCCTATTGCACACTTAAATTGAGTGTGTTAGTACGTTCATTTCGACGATTCGCTGTCGCTGCTCGTGGCAGTAAAGATAAGCAAATAAAGGCAATAAAAAATAAACAGTGAACTAAAGTAATTTGAAATCTCTTGCAGTGTATCAGGTCTGCTTTTCAAAAGTTTATCGTTGCTGGGATGAAGAAATGTGGTTTATTTTATAGTACAAGCGTTGCAAGCGGCGGATAATTTGCTTCTAGTAGGCTGTCTGTTGAAACTTCATGTTTGCATAAATTCTTTTACGGGATTTTATTACTGTCGAGATAAAATGGAAGTGTACTGTTGTCGAAGCCGCTATATTGGGTAACGAAGGGATAACAGATTGCGAAAATAATCTGACGGGGCAAAGGACGCTACCAATAAAATTGCAGCTGTTTGAGAAGATAATGGCCGTATTTGCAGCTCTAAATTCAGTTTTATGCATAGGGAGGCGATTTACCAGATTTAAGTTTGATCTCAGAAATTTTAGTGCATTTTGCTGCGGACAGAATCTTTAAAGATCACATTTGGTAGCGCACTGCTCGCGAAGGTATGGGTATGTGTTAAGAGTTTCGAAGCAGCACACAGTTTTTAATGTTTGACGAGTGCTGACGGATATTTTATTCCCATTTTATTTTCTTTTAAAGTAAATGGGTAGACAGGGGTATTAAAAACTCATTGTCCACTATCAGCAACCTACTTAGTTCCTGAAATTAATTGCACTAAGATGAGGGAGTAATATTTCTTTTATTTTTTGGCTGGATGCGTGTGCGTTCCTGGCTATGATTACCTGCATCGCATAGATGAAAAAACTATTCATTACTTCATGAGCAAATGACGACTAGTTGGCAAACCGTTTCAGCTACATTTGGCCTCCCTCAGTTTTGCATCGGTTCTAGAAATCAGCTGTTTAGCCGTTAAACATCCCTACGGGTAACGTACCAATGTTAAAGGTTCGTGTAAATCTTATTTAGTGTTAACGGTCATGAAAGGGAGAAGCTGACTGAGCGGTGAACAATGGAAGTCGTTAAAATGAGAGAAGTGAATAGCTGTCACAGGCTGCTTTAAATCACAGCATTCAGCATCTCCGTAAGTCTCTCCATTGGTTCGAAAGAAAAGATTTCATAAAAAACGAGTAACACGGTCCTAGAATTTTAGCCTCACCTAACAGACTGATTTACCTACAGCGTTTTTTTGTATTCATGGACCAACAAAGCTGAAAATTTCCCTCTGGTAGTCAAATCTTTGAGACTGCAGGCGAAGTGAATGCTCTATGGGATGAGTGACTAAGTCCCGGACAGGCGTGACGAATCGTGGTGGCCAGCTAGCGCAAGTCACGTTGTTTTCTGGCAACTGTTTGTCGACTCGGTATGGCGTGCTTCCTTTACCGAGGACTTGACCTTTTTACTGCGGCAGTATTCGTCAGTTTGGACACTGCTATGGCTATTGCACGAAAGTACCTGTTACTGCCTTCTACATCTGCATCCGTTCGCCGCAAGTCAGCGTACAATTTGTGGACAGGAGGGTACGTGATGTATTGTATTGTATGTTAACCGGGGGCCTAGAAAGGACGGAGAGGCTCCGTCCCTGCCGCAGCCGCAGTAGTCCACAACGACTACCGCAGTCCATTTCACCCCTCCGCCGCCCCACACCGAACCACTCTTTCACAACGACTACCGCAGTCCATTTCACCCCTCCGCCGCCCCACACCGAACCACTCTTTCAGCCTTATTGTGCGGTTCGGCCCGCGGTGGCACCCGCCGTGACACTCTCTTCCCTATTTCGCCTTAACAGCAAACGAGCTGCCTGTATTTAAAATTTTTCAGTGTCGTCCGTAAATCCTATCTGGTAAAAATCCCATACCGCTATCAATACTTTAGAAAAGGACAGAGAAGCGTTGAGTAGGCTGTCTCTTTTGTACATTTGTTGCATCTTCTAAGTGTTCTCTGTGTGGCTGGTCCCGGCGGAGGTTGGAGTCCTCCCTCGGGCATGGGTGTGTGTGTTTGTCCTTAGGATAGTTTAGGTTAAGTAGTGTGTAAGCTTAGGGACTGATGACCTTAGCCATTAAGTCGCATAAGATTTCACACACACACATTTCTATGTGTTGTGCCAATAAAACGCAATCTTTCGTTTCACTTTTCCACAACGTTTTTTATGCGATGGTTCCAATTTAAGCTATTTTTAATTGTGATCCCTAAGTATTTAGCTGAAGTGAAGACTTTAAATTTGTGTGATTTTACGTGTAACCAGACTTTAAGAGATGTTTTTAGTACTCATGTGAAGGACTTCGCACTTCATTTTGTTAAAGGTTGATTGCCACTTTTCCTAATAGTTTTGCAATTTTTTTGCTCTTCTGATGCTTTTACTAGAAGGTAAACGATGGCATCATGGCATCATCTGCATACGATCTAAGAGGCTGCTTAGATTGTCTTCCTAATCGGTTATATAGATTAAAAACAGCGGACGGCCTGTAACGCCTCTTTGGAGAACCCCAAATGTCATTCCGGTTTCACTAGATGACGTCCAGTCAATAACTACGAACTGTCAGCTACATGCAATCACGAATCCAGTTACGCCACAGAGTTGTGAGGAACAGTGTCAAGAGCCTCCTGAAAATCTAGAAATATGGCATCAATTTGAGTTCCCTGTGGACAGCACTCGCTATTTCACGTGAAAAAAAGAGTGAGTTGTGTTCTTCAAGAACGATATTCTCTGGCTCTGTGCTGGTTATGTGTCATTAAATCGTTTTCTTCGTGGTAATTTATAATGTTTAATCGACATGACTCCCCTGATCACCTTCCAACAGAACGGCATACTATTCTTCAGAGAAACGTTCAGCACAGAAGACATAAGCATCAGGAACTTGTACGGAAGTCACTCACCAGCCAAGAAAAGAGACAGAGGACGCCCCTCAAGGGGACTAAGGACTAAGCCGTTTCATAAAACCGCACTGAAACCCTTCAGTGTAATCAGTCATGCAGACAACACTCTAACAGTAGTCACCGGTAAAGTGAATATAATAGGTGCGCACTTCACGCCCAACAGAGAACTCGAGAACTTTATCGACCAGCTAGGAAAGGCACTGGAGAATGTAGAAGGTGGCAAGCCAACATTTCTGTTAGGGGATCTGAATTGCCGCATAGACTAACGGAACTAAAAAATTCAAATGGTCACAGATTTTTTCACAGGCTACCGTGTGAGACTGCTAAATCTATATCTATACCTACATCGACACTCCGTAGACCACAGAGAAGTGAACGGCAGAGGGTACGTCCCAGTGTACCAGTTATTAGAGCTTTCTCCCGTTCCATTCACGTATGGAGCATGGGAAGAATGATCGTTTAAATGCCTCTTTGCGTGCTGTTCAAATGGTTGAAATGGCTCTGAGCACTATGGGACTTAACTGCAGTGGTCATCAGTCCCCTAGAACTTAGAACTACTTAAACCTAACTAACCTAAGGACATCACACACATCCATGCCCGAGGCAGGATTCGAACCTGCGACCGTAGCGGTCGCGCGGTTCCAGACTGTAGCGCCTAGAACCGCTCGGTCATCTCGACCGGCCTTTGCGTGCTGTAATTGGTCTAATCTTATCCTCACAATCCCTATGGGAGCGATATGTTGGAAGTTGTAATATATTCCCTGTGTCATCATTTAAAGCTGTATCTTGAAACTTCGTTAGTGGACTTTCTCGGCATAGTTTCCGTCTATCTTCAAGAGTCTACCACTTCAGTTCTTTCAGTATCTCAGTGACAGTCTCCCGCGGGTCAAACAAACCTGTGACCATTCGTGCTGCCCTTCTATGTACACGTTCAGTACCCTCAGTTAGTCCAGTTTGGTACGAATCCTAAGTGAGCAATGTTGCAGGATGGATCATACGAGTCATTTGTAAGTAATCTCCTTTGTAGATTGATTACATTTTCGTAATATTCTACAAATAAACCGAAGTCTGCTTCTTGCTTAACCTATGGCTCTGAACACTATGGGACTTACCATCTCAGGTCATCAGTCCCCTAGAACTTAGAACTACTTAAACATAACTAACCTAAGGACATCACACACATCCATGCCTGAGGCAAGATTCGAACCTGCGACCGTAGCGGTCGCGCAGTTCCAGACTGAACTGCCTAGAACCGCTCGGCCACTCCGGCCGGCTTGCTTAACCTATGACTGAATATATGTGATCGTTCTACTTCAACTTCGTACTAAGTGGTACACTCAAGCATCTGTATGAGTTTAAAGATTCCAGCTATGACTCACTAATATTATAGGATACTATGTTTTTCGTTTTGCGAAGTACACAGTTTTACATTTAAAGCAAGTTGCCAATCATTGTACCACTTTGAAATCTTATCAAGGTCTGACTGAATATTTGTACATCTTAGTTCAGAAGGTACTTCGTTGTAGATAACTACATCATCCGCGAGAAGAGTGAGGTTACTATTAATATATATCGGCTGTATAAGTAAGAAGGAACCATGCATGGAGCCGATTTAAAGTCCGTCGTGTCAGCAACCTTAATGCGTTATCTTGCGTCACTTAACGGTTTGTACGACCCTCTCCTGCAATGCATTAATGGAATCCATACATCTGAACTACGAACGTCTTGCTGTAGTTAATGGTCTCACCGATCATTCGCATCTCAAACACAAGTTGCGTCAGTAACTGTTATGCCTTGTCATTACGAAAACGCCTAAAAATAGGGCGTCTCGAGATAATGCAACCCAGAAAGCGTCTATTCACCCGAACACACAGCACTTATCGCAGCAGTCAGTGCTCGTGTGTAAGCCCAATCTTCATCCCGTTAGAATTACGCTGGCTGATTGTTAGTTATGGCTACGAGTTGCGCTCTAAATCTTTCGGAAACTGTGATATCAAAATAAAAATTCATTTTTGCGGTTGTCTGTTCCTACATGTTACTTACAAACATACTAAAATTACTGAAATTAACATCTATTTCCTTAAGTTATTGGTAAATTCTGTTATGTTAAAAGACTGATAAATTTTGAGTTTCGTTTCTTTTTTCTTAACGGTATGCCAAGCGAGCTGGCCCACTGATTGAGGCACGAGTGTCTCTTTCCGATGCATCAGAGTTCAAACCTCCGTACAGTCAATCAGATTTAGATTTTCTGTTTGCATAACAGATGCAGACAAATGCGAAAGCGATCCATTTAAAAGCAAAAATGGTTCAAATGGCTCTGAGCACTATGGGACTCAACTGCTGTGGTCATAAGTCCCCTAGAACTTAGAACTACTTAAACCTAACTAACCTAAGGACATCACACACATCCATGCCCGAGGCAGGATTCGAACCTGCGACCGTAGCGGTCGCGCGGTTCCAGACTGAAGCGCCTAGAACCGCTCGGCCACAACGACCGGGTCTCCATGGACACTTCAAACTTTTTTCGTCCAATGATACTGTCACTTCTCCTCTTCAATGGATAACGTCTCTAAAGCATAGATGACCGAAAACGCAAGCGTTTGTGAGCTATTCGTGCTTTAAACTGCTGCCAGACGTAGATGGTAACATAATGAGTTTTCTCCTGCATGTTCTGTTTACACACAGGTGAGTTTTGCTGAATAAAAATCTTAAAACCCTTGGAACAATGTGTATCTTCCTGCACTCACAACTAAGCAAGGGTCGAATCACACGATGCACCATAGCAGACAGAAAACGGTCATCAAGGTTTCTCACGTCGTCTATCCGATTTCTTCTCAATAACAGCAAACGCTGACATTTTTCCTTTTTTTGCCTTTAGTTTGACTATTGCTAGAGTATTCTGATGTTCTACAGTTCTCGTGCATTCCAGGATCAGTGAGTATTCTTCGGCTTGCACTTGCCTACCACAAAGCGACTACATCTTTACGCGCCATTTTAAGAATCACTTTTTATCATGATGGACGATTCTTACAAAATACATACTGAGTCATTACTTGTTATACACAGTGCCCTTCATTAACTAAAGCCTCTTCGATAAATCTCTCGTGCAAAATGGTCACACTTTTCCTCGTAATCTGAAAGTAATCCACTCACCTAGTACTGGAAATAAATACTTCAAAGTGCTATATGCATGAAACAGAAATAATGTTACAGAATATCACAGAAAGAGAACTCACAGTAGTCTAAAGGCGAAAAACGTCAGCTTTACAACATTCGGCGGCTTCATTCCTTTGCTATATGATCGTGGATACTTCTGTAAACACGCCCCGTTATTACTACAGCGTAGCCCCAGTCAAACCACTTAAAGATATATTAAGCAATTTTAAACGCCTCAAACTGAATTTTTAGTGTATAATTATTCCTAAGAGTCTGTTTTGTTACTACATACTTCTCCACACGACTATAGCGTCGTGTGAGCCACACGCGACGAAAGACTTTTTTTCTAGGTTTTAGTTATGGACTAAAATTTTTTCAGTTAAAGTGACAGTAATTTGTGTGTTTTAATCGTTATGTTTCTTGTGACATAAATAGGAGCAGTTCCGGCCATGAAAGTTGATACCAACAATGAGGAAAAACCTACAGCAGGTAGCTGAATCACAGTCACTGCCCTTTTCTGAAATGTTAGAAGTGACGCCTGGTAAATAATTGGCATTAAAACAGCCAGTGCAGAATATGTATGTTTAAATTCTTAAAACAGTTTCCACAGAACTTCGCCGGCACGCTTCCACATATCTGAGAACAATAACAGTAATAATGATATGATGCACGAACTTATCTGAAGCATTGTGCGTCAGCGACGGTAGATCGGCAAATTGGAGGCTTATCGCTAAGCACGTGCCTTCCTATTATGTTGGAAATATGACGTCACGTGTATATATTTGCGAATTAAATGACGTTCATAGGCAGGTTTCGTGACATAGTTAAATGACTAAGTGCTACGTGAAAGACTGAAATCGCGATTTCTTTGCACCATCGTGTTTGCTCAGCGCTAGCAAGTCACACAATTGCAGTGACGCCCAGTATGAACGCGGAGCCATTACATTATAAAGCCACACTTAAAAAAAGAAATCTTTTTACTGTGCACCTCAGTACAACTTTCGACCACGGTGCCGCGACTTTTCTGCATTGAAACACATCTGCTTTCATATTATGCAAGTTCATAGCACAGAATACTTCCCATTGTACGGCGAATTAGTATTTTTTTTCCTTAACATTCCGGTACAGAGCGCGCCAAGAACGGCGGTTTAAATGCCTTTGTGCGTGCTGTGGTTAGAGTAACCTTGTCTTCGCGGTCCATACGGGGACTATATTAGGGGGCCCTAGTACCAGGTGGTTATAATTAAAGTGCAGCTACTCACAATGGTCCATTATGGGCTGCAATAATCGTATGGCAACGAAACTTGGTTGATATGCTAATGTGTTAATGCGGCACAGACTTACGCTCCAAAAAATTAGTTGCAACTTTGGCCACCGGCTGCGTATCTGGCGCTTTACAGCATCTTGTCGACGTCTCCGTCGCTCATATTGAACGAACTGTGTAAGCAGTGGTTCATAATAAAATCGACATAATGCCTTTCTCACATGTTTGACTTTGTCTTCGCCAGATTTGCACCTGGTTTCCAAAATTGGAACTGTTTTTTCCAGCGTAAATCGGTTCCACGTTAACGCGTTAAAATATCCACAAGCTATACGATAATTACAGTCCATACTAGAACTCTGTCAGTAACTGCACTTTATTTGTAACCTCCCGGTATATTCCTAGGTCCTCCGTTTAATTCTGCTTCTTGAAACTTTTTAAGTAAGCTTACGGGGAATAGTTGGTGTGTTCCTTCAAGCGTCAGCCAGTTAACTTCACAGCAGTCCGTGACGATCTCCTGTATGTTAAATAAACCTGTGACCACTCGTGATGACCTTGTTTGTTTACATTCAGTATCCCCGATGGTCCTATTTGTTATGTGACGCACAATTGTTTTTAAACAGTCTCCTTTCTTCATCTACGACTAAGCCTATGTGACACTGCTGTTCTATATCCCCACAAGTCGTTACAACCAGGTATTTGTATGAAGTAGTAGAAAATATAGAGAAACACATTACAACTACACTCATAAACAGTTCAACTAGAAACATCAACCTAATATCGTGTTGCACCCCTCTTGCCGACGTAGCATGTACACCACGAGACATCGGAAACGACGAGGACCCATCGTGAGCCATGGCCGCTCGATGACATAAATTGTGTACTCAATAAATTTATGGCAAAAACTGGTAAAAAGATGGGTTAGGTTTATAAGATACAGCAAAAGGCATCAAGGCTCAAATGGTTCAAATGGCTCTGAGCACTATGGGACTTAACATCTGAGGTCATCAGTCCCCTAGAATTTAGAACTACTTAAACTTAACTAACCTAAGGACAACACACACATCCATGCCCGAGACAGGATTCGAAACTACGAGCGTAGCAGTCCCGTGGTTCCGGACTGAAGCACCTAGAACCGCTCGGCCACAGCGGCCGGCAGGCATCAAGGAACTGTCAGTTTTTTGGTAAAGGAAGGAAGTGTATGTGTGTGTGTGTGGGTGGGTGGGTGGGTGGGTGGGTGGGTGGGTGGGTGGGCGGGTGTGGGTGGGTAGGTGGGGGTGGGAGGGAATAAAATTGTTTAGAGAGAAACTGAGGCTTGAAAACAGTAAGGAGGTTCAGATGGATGTAGGTTGCGGTAGTTATACAGAGATGAATAGGGGTGAACAGGATACACTAGTGTGGAGAGCTGTCTCAACCCGGTATTAAAACTGAGAGACCACAACAAAAAAACTGAAGTCACATGGTCCTAAGAAAGGAGGAGGGTCGGAGGCGCACAAACTCTGTTAAATTTGTGGACTGTTCTTTAAAGCATTCTGACGCAAAAAAGCATTCTGACGCAAACTGGAGGCGATAGTGTTTTACGTCGACATGGTACGTGATGCTTGTAGGATGCTGTAGGCGGACTGTGTGTTCCTGTATCGTTTGCCGGTGAGAGACCATGGTAGACGTACGAAGAATCTCATCCCATGTCAATATCCAACTCTAGAATACCTCCACCGCCTGACTGAACGACGCCCTGTTGCCATGTGGGCTGCATCGTCTCATCTGGTTGTAACATACACACACGCTGCCAATGGCATTTACGAACGAGTGCATTGACTCCTCAGTTCAGGTGTTTTTTCTCTATGATTAGAATATCTAACGGCGGTATTCTTGCATCCAGACTAATCTCCCTCCCCAGTGCTGAGCAGTGAGCAAGAGTTACACATATTTGGGAGTATGCGTACGGAACGATTTGAAGTGGAATGATCATAAAAAATTAATTTTTGGTAAAGCGGGTGCCAGGTTGAGATTCATTGAGAGAGTCTTTAGAAAATGTAGTCCATCAACAAAGGAGGTGGCTTACAAAACACTTGTTCGACCTGTACTTGAGTATTGCTCATCAGTGTGGGATCCGTACTAGGTCGGGTTGACAGAGGAGATAGAGAAGGTCCAAAGAAGAGCGGCGCGTTTCGTCACAGGATTATTTGGTAAGCGTGATAGCATTACGGAGATGTTTAGCAAATTCAAGTGGCAGACTCTGCAAGATAGGCGCCCTGCATCGCGGTGTAGCTTGCTGTCCAGGTTTCGAGAGGGTGCGTTTCTGTACGAGGTATCGAATATATTGCTTCCCCCTACTTATACCTCCCTAGGAGTTCACGAATGTAAAATTAGAGAGATTCGTGCGCGCACGGAGGCTTTCCGGCAGTCGTTCTTCCCGCGAAACATACGCGACTGGAACAGGAAATGGAGGTAATGACAATGGCACGTAAAGTGCCCTCCGCCACACACCGTTGGGTGGCTTGCGGAGTATAAATGTAGATGTAGATATGTGGCGCGGCTTCTGTACCCATTAGCCAGGTGGTGTTTCTGGACGATGAAACTGCCCTCCAGTCGTTGATGTCAAGAATTCAACGGGCGAGTAATTTGTTGCTTTCTGGCTCGTCTATCTGCTGTTACGATCTGCGATTTTCGACTGGGATAGCTGTCATCAATACGTCATTATCCAGGGCAGTTGACCATGGTAGTGACGATCTTCCCCGAGTTCGGACATTCACGGTCGGACTGCGAGAACGCGATTTGGATACATCGCAGTCACTCGACACGTCGTACTATTTCATTCTCCGTGGCGTCAGGGACGCATTCTTGCCAATAAGGCAGCAATGTATAATTCAGTTACTCATGAGTGTATTTACAACTACAGATGGCGTTAGGTTGTCCCCTCAGGAAGTACAATTCTGATGCAGCCACTGACATTGCTGCCATGTACAATTAAAATAATTGCGGGAGTGGGGGTTGTAACATTCTTAGCACTAATAACATTCAGTAAGCTACACATGTCTGCTGGGTCTGCAAATAATGAACTGTTCAGGAAGCTCGATCAGCAATGAAAGGGTACATGAGGAATCCAATTTTTCCTGAGCTGTAGATTGGTTAGCGTTGGCAGTCCTATGTAATCGTAATCTCTGGCCTTTTTTCATCGACCACCGTTGAACTCGGTCGTAACTCCCCGGAGCGTGATGATGGCACAACTATCTAGGATTAACTGAAGAATTCGATACCGCTTCCCCAACTCAAAATCAAACTGTCGCCTTTCGACCTAACCTAGACCTCTGGCTACGCAGCTCGTCAGTATGTCGCTATATCAAAGATTTAGTAATGACATTCCTCGGCTTCGCCAAGTCTGAATAAAATACCCACCTTCCAACCTAACCTAGACTTCGGGCTACATTACATTTCACCACAACCTACGTTGCAAAACCTAATATGGACGCAAGAGAAATATTGTCAGTGTTCTGGTCTCTTACTGTATAATCATAAATACTTTACAGGACAAAGCCACCATCCATGTCGGTAAGTTGCACTATAAGGGTGAGAAAAACAATTTTTCTTCTGGCGTACCATACGCATCGAAATTAGAAGGGGGGGCAGGGTAGGGGGAGGGCGTGGGGAGGCAGGTTAATGAAAGTATAGTGATATGTATTCTCTGTGACCCCGACCCCTACCATAACAGTCTGTGGTGTGGCACTGGGTATCAAATCATAACTTACAGCTGACGCACGTTATTTCCTGGAATGAATCACGTTTCCGAGAACATTTAATACTTTTGTTTTTCTTATTCGCACGTACCTAAGACTTTTTCCCACAACGAGGTCAAAGCAACTGACGTAAATGTCTAAATGTTTATTCGCATTCCTGTTTCATTCCAGAATGGAGCTAGACGAGGTGACCGACTATATGTATCTGCATGTATAAAACTACCTTCTTATGTGAAACACACAATTGAACTTTTTCTTTCTCTATCATATGCTTGTTCTTCGAATTTAACCCGTCTCTAATAAACTCAATGTTGACTGGACGTTAAACTCAAATCTTCCTTCTTTTTTCTATGGAATTTACCCCACAGTTTATTCTGAAAAGAAAGTCTTCTTTCTTCCAGCAATTCGCGTTTAAGTTCAATAGACATCTATATATCATTCCTGTACTGACGAAACCAGCCAGTTACAGTCCTACCAGAAGTCTTTCTCTTCCTCCATTCAGTCCGAATAACATGCGATCTATACAAAAATGCACTATTTTCCTCCAGAAGTATCCCAAGAAATAGAAGTCTTCAATTACTTATTTGTTAGTGTTTTTCCTCCGCTTCGCAACAATTCGCAATGTCGTGCTTAAGTATTAAATTGATGTGTTCGTAGGCTTATTATTATTATTATTATTATTATGAGGGCTGTTATGAGCACATTTGCTCTCATTAAACCGAGCTATATGCCACATTAAGTGTCTATGTCGTTCTTAGCTTCCTTTGCAACAAATTCTGGGAAGATATTTTTTAGTAATTGGCGTGTGCCTGGTTGATCATACTGTAAGGCCATTAGTTTCTTGGACTTCCGCGTCACCTTTGTAATCATTATTAACGGACGAGGGTAAATTCTTGTTCATTTCGTTTGCAAAGATCATACACATATCCGCAATACACAACAGTAGTGTACACAAACAGTTACACCACATTTAAAAAGGTTCACATGACCGATCGGTTCAGGATCTCACCTTTACACAAGGTATCTAGCAGTCACGAGACTTAAGAGGCTGGCGCGAAACGAAAGATTTGTTTCTGCTATGTATTCAGGGCGTTTCTTGCTTCCACAGCTGAGGTCGCTCTCGACCCTACAGGGAGATAACCGTTTCAAATTCAGTTGCTCTACGAAATAATTTCTGATCACCAGCATTTGTCCAGCAAAGAACGCGAGGTCGTGACGCGAAATGTGTTGTCATCAACTCTGCGAGTATCCTAGATGAAACTCCAGACTTCTTGCTTGCTCCTCGTGGGGTGGACATGTGATAGTGTTTTTGATGGCTCTGTCATTGGGTGGGGACGCAAAGCTCGACCAAACCCGCGGTGCCATTCGAGAGAAGTAGATCTGTGCGGGCATCGGGTCCTACACGCTTTTCCTTTAATAGTTTATCTGTCTAAAACATGGACACAACAGTACACTGCACAAGCAGTTATCAACAAGGCACAGATGCAGATTGGACACCATAGCGGGCTGGAGTGTGCTCCGTTTCCAGTGACCTATTCCCCCGAACTTGTACTCGCTAGGACAGCGCTTCGAATCCCTGGACGGCCATCCACATTTAGATTTTCAGTGGTTTCCGTAAATCGCTTTAGACGAACAGGAGATGGTTGTTTTGAAAAGGTTGCAGCCGATTTTCTTTCCCATTCTGAGTCTTTGCTACATCTATAAAGAACTCCATTTCGACGGAATGTTAACCCGTCCCTCCTCCCTTTAATGACGTGTCCGTTGACGGGTCTTTAAACCCTTATTTTCATCCCTATGTTCCTTCCTTCCTTCACCCTACCCTATATGTGATTAAACAGTTGATTTTATAAGCAGTTAGTAGAAACCATTTATCGAGACGGAAGTTCTGGTTTTTCTTTTTTCTTTTTCTTTTTCTTTTTTTTTTTTTTTTATACCGTGACACAATAATATGTTACAGAAAGACAGAGGAAACTGAACTGAGTCATGCCGAACATACTTCTAGTTTTCTGGTAGACGTCAGTCAAGTCAAAAAATAATTCTTATATCGTCGACACATTCAAGAAAAAAGAAAAGTCATGGGATAGCGGTATGCATATATGCAGACCGCAGTAGTATCGCGTACACAAGGTAAAAAAGGCCAGTGCATTGCCGGAGCTATCATTTGTATTCAGGTGATTCAAAAAAATTCAAATGGCTCTGAGTACTATGGGACTTAACTTCTGAGGTCATCAGTCCCCTAGAACTTAGAACTACTTAAACCTAACTAACCTAAGGACATCACACACAGCCATGCCCGAGGCAGGATTCGAACCTGCGACCGTAGCGGTCGCGTGGTCAGGTGATTCATGTGAAAAGGTTTCCGACGTGATGATGGCTGCACGACGGGAACTAACAGACACTGAACGCGTAATGGTAGTTGGAGCTAGAGGCATGGGACATTCCATTTCGGGAATCGTTAGGGAATTCAGTATTCCGAGATCTGCAGTGTCAAAAGTGTGCCGAGAATACCAAATTTCAGGGATTACCTCATACCACGGACACCGCAGTAGCCGCCGGCCTTCACTTAACGACCGAGCCCAGCGGCGTTTGCATAGAGTTGTCAGTTCTAACAGAAAAGCAACATTTCGTGAAACAGGAGTCAAAATTAATGTGGGGCGTACAACGAACGTATCCGTTAGGACAGTGCGGCGAAATTTGGCGTCAATTGGCTATGGCAAAGACGACCGACGCGAGTGCCTTTGCTAACAGCACAACGTTGCCTGCACCGCGTCTCCTAGCCTCGTGATCGTATCGGTTGGACCCTAGACGACTGGGAAACCGTGGTCTGGTCGGATGAGTCCCGATGTCAGTTGGTAAGAGTTGATGGTAGGGCTCGAATGTGGCGCAGACCTGACGAAGCCATGGACCCAAGTTGTCAACAAGGCACTACAAGCTGGTGGTGGCTCCATAATGGTGTGCGCTGTGTTTACGTGGAATGGACTGGATCCTCTGGTCCAACTGAACCGATCATTGACTGGCAATGGTTATATCTGGCTACCTGGAGATAATTTGCAGGCCCGGACTTCATGTTCCCAAACAATCAGGGAATTTTTATGGCTGACAATGCGCTATTTCATATGGCCACAATCGTTCGCAATTATTTGAAGAACATTCTGGACAATTTGAGCGAATAATTTGGCCACTCACATCGCCCGACATGAATCCCATCAAATATTTATGGGACACATTTGAGAGGTCAGTTAATGCACAAAATGTTGCACCGGCAACGCTTTCGCAATTATGAATGGCTATAGAGCAGGGGTTCCCAACTAAGTTTTCTAGAGGACCCCCTCATCGAGCATGATTGGTACCTTGCCATATCACAGTATCAGGTACCTAAAAAAGCCAAATTAAGAATCTTTTTATACGTTTTCTGCCGGCCGCGGTGGCCGTGCGGTTCTAGGCGCTCCAGTCCGGAGCCGCGCTATTGCTACTGTCGCAGGTTCGAATCCTGCCTCGGGCATGGGTGTACGTGATGTCCTTAGGTTAGTTAGGTTTAAGTAGTTCTAAGTTCTAGGGGACTGACAGTTGAGTCCCATAGTGCCCAGAGCCATTTGAACCATTTGAAAACCACGCTTTACAAACACTACTGTTTCAATACAGAATATTGAATATGTAAACAACACGGTCTGTGAAAGCACTGGCAATAAATTAACAATGGCCGATTGTCGTCTGAAATGCGAGTTTCTGTGTAAAGTGACTGTCAGTTGTCGGCTACAAAGAGGCAGCGCGCGTAGTCTAACGGCATACAGCAGAACTATTTGCCTCTATCTAATTCTAGTTTTGCGCTAGTGTGTGCTAGTGTCAGTTGGCTCCAGGAAGACGCTAGACGCAGAAGTTAGCGTTCGCTAAAGCTCTGCTCATGCAGGAAGCGGCGAAAACAAAAAATCTGTTATCATAAAATATATTTAATATATTTTTTTATTCTAATAGCATCTTGAGGACCCCTCTGGCATAGCTCGTGGACCCCTGGGGCTGGGGGTTCGCGGACCACCCGTTGGGAACCACCGCTACAGAGGAAGCATGGCTCAATGTTTCTGCAGGGGACTTGCAACGACTTGTTGAGTCCATGCCACGTCGAGCTGCCGTACTGCGCCGGGCAAAAGGAGGTTCGAACCGATATTAGGAGATATCCCATGATTTTTGTCGCCACAGTATGTGTTTTAACCTCGGGACGGTGGAGAAAAATGTGAGGATACCAGATTTTTATCATACAGTTGTAGAGATTATCGCCGAAGATATTTCAGCTCCCACGCTTGCGGGTTCTGTGGAGATCGAGACATTAAATGAACTGCATATTCATTCTTAAAGTTCACAGAAGATGTTCAAAGTCTCACCCAGAGACTCAGTACGTTTTTCAGACTATCCTAACAGTGGATGACACTCTTTAGAATATTTAATGCTCGTTTTGAATTAATTGCCGGCCGGTGTGGCCTAGCGGTTCCAGGCGTTTCAGTCTGGAACCGCGCGACCGCTACGGTCGCAGGTTCGAATCCTGCCTCGGGCGTGGATGTGCGTGATGTCTTTAGGTTATTTAGGTTTAAGTAGTTCTAAGTTCTAGGGGACTAATGACCTCAGATGTTAAGTCCCATAGTGCTCAGAGCCATTTGAACAACTTTTTGTATTAATTCACAAGCACAGAATCTTCGATCGAGCATTTAGTCCTTGTATCAGATTGTGTGATGTGCACGAAATCCCTTGCATGTTCCAATAAAATTTTTTTAACGGTAATTTGTTGTTGGAGAAGAGGATGGTAACGGTAATACGTTGCTAGAGAAGAGGCTGGCCGGTGTCGTCAGTATTTGCCACCATTTTGTACTTTACGTCCTGTGAAGTCTGGGATTCTGATGTACAGGATGTGGCTACATCTTCCACATACCTTGCTGTATTATTTCTACAAGACGGCACGATCTTTCTGTCGCTCGAATCGTTGTAGCCGTTAATTAACAGAGAGCTAGCTAGTATTTATGACATCAGGGGTTTTAGAAATTCTTCCAATCCATGTGTGGCATACAGCAAACCAGTGCTTAACAGTATTGGTTAAAAACAATTTTGGTTGCAATTTTAGTTTTTTGTTTTTCAACGGCGCGTTTCGCCTTATTTAGGCATCTTCATGTTATCTTTTCTAGATGGACGTGAGAGGCACCAAGATCTGCATAACGCTTTCCCGTCCACAGGAGCGCTGTGAACGGAAACGCGTTATGCAGATCTTGGTGCCTCTCGCGTCCATCTAGAAAAGATAACCTGAAGATGCCTAAATAAGGCGAAACGCGTCGTTGAAAAATAAAAAACTAAAATTGCAACCAAGACTGTTTTTAACCAATACTATCAAGGTTTTTGCTCCACTGAAGGGTTTGCAATGTTTAAAGCGCAGCGTAAAATTGTGAAAGTAATTAAACAAGTTTCTTCAGAGGCCTGGGCGCGGGCGCGCGTCCCTCAGATAACGAGGCTTATCAGCGTGCAGAGTCATGCTGGCGCGACATTAGCGCAGTTTCGCTCCCACTGCGCACTGACGGCTAAGCCAGCCAATCGGACCTAGCGTTCGAGCACGTTTCGTTCACTGCCCTTTACGACATGCTGTTTCACGTTCGTCCTCCACCTTTCTGGGTGGAGTTGTCGCTACCCTTCTCTCTGCCTCCCTCTTCTAATCTGTTCGTGCTTTCTGTTATACTTTCGCAAAGCTTCGTGAGTTCATTAAACTACCGGCTGCACGCAAAAATATAATTCTCTGTAGAATGCGGTCACGCACTGCTCTGTAGCTAGCGTCTCACACAGAAACAACACAATGTAGAAAAGGAAAATTAGTGTTTAGCGCCTCATCGAAATGGACGCTAGATTAATAAGTAGAATTCTCGAAGACGTCGCGCCTCATACCACTTCACTTAAACTAGTATAACTGGGTTTTGTAATACAACTTCTGTGAATGTCTCTGCCAGACTCCAGGAATTCGCTGTTGAATTATATAACATTTTATTACCCTTTCGTTGTTTATTGAACTCAACCAGTTGAAACTTATGTTTTCAATGATATCACAGTAAAATTTAGAGCAAAAGTTATAAACTAAGAATATAATATAGAAATGTACTAAAGTGAAATTCAGAAAAAACGGACCTTTTAATTTTTTTAAAAATGTAGAAATAAAGCTACTAATTATTCCTATGCTCTGCCAGTCTTTTGTGGAGAACTTAGAATCAGGAAAAGAAACAAAACTGCTGGAAATTTTGAACGCCATATGCACAATTTGATATTAAAATATCAGCTGTGTTAGAGTTCACAGTTTGGCTGTCGCATAACGTGTAGTTAATAATTCGAAAGTTGAGTGCGGCACATGTAGCCAACATTTTCAAAACATAAAAAAGTATGATACACATTAAAAATTTGTGAAACACGTAGATGTTTTTCATTGAGCGTCTAACAGCCCCCTCCCCGCAGTCCAATCAAGGAGTAATTGCGGAAATAGCTTAATTTAAAGAGTTATATTTCTTCGTCTGTACTGTCAGACATGTAAATGTATATCAGTTTATGAGTTTATCATGGGTAACGGCACTGTAAAATAGAACTTTCAGTGTTGGTCGTTGCATGAACTAGAAGACTATAATAATACTCAGCTAGATATTTCGAAGAAATTTGTGGCTCAGCTCGTCATCCAATACATTTTGGGCTATGATTCTTCAGGAGGCTAAGGTTCGAAACTTTTCAGTAAATATATTAATTTTCAGATAACAAAGCGTCTTGGTTGATCGTCAAGTTCAACGTATCGAACAAAACGTGTCTTGTTATAGTCGTTGGTTTCTAATTGATATTATTGCGTTTCTTTTTTTCGTTGTAGTGCTATAAAAATTTTATGTTAGACACAGTGTTCAAACCTAACGGTTCACAAAAAATACATCACTCCAGTTTACAAGAAAGTTAGCCCAACACTTGACTTTTTGCGACTGCACTCTCTCCATTTCTCTCAAAGACTACTACTTACAAATTAAACAAAGATAGCATAACTCGTTGGTGCTAAGCAGCAAAGATAGATCTTACAATATTAACATTACCGGTACAATATTTCCTGGTATTTACGAAAAATTATAACAGTTTTTGTTTTTATGGTTAGTGAAACGTTATGATGAACTTTTTATAATTAAATATTTTACAGTGTTAAATATGTGCCAGTTTCAGTCGAAAGAAATAATTGAAATTTATAGGCTAATTAGCGTTTTTAAAAGAAAAAAGTGCAAATGGATTTCCAAAATTGTATAGAAAATACAAAAAAGAAAGGGATTTCGAGAGGATGTTCTTATACAATTCATCGATCCCAAAGTTTCCCTTATTGAATGTCAGACATGCAATTGTCAAAAAAACATAGTTGAAAAATGAATTGAATCGTGAATTTCGTTAGTCAGGATGTGTATCGTAATCTACTATTAAACAGAAGTTCCTATAGCACAAATTCGTTATGAGCAGCATAATGCACTGCAGTCTTTCTTTTACTCCAAGCAAATTGGTTTGCCATAGTTCTGTAATTCCTACTTTGTTCGGGGCGTACAAGTCGCGTGTTTACGAGACTCGAAAGATGTAGGCTGTTCAGGTTTCTCTTGTTCATCATCAGTCTGTAGAATCATCCTCATGCAGAATGATAGTTCACGTGCGCTGTTGTGCATCAGCTAGCCTCCTATGCATTTTTGGATAGACCATTGCATTTTTGGAAGATTCCTCATAAAACTGAGGCTGATCATCTTCTGAACATCAGGGTAAGGATCACGACGAAAACTTCACTAATTTGTTCTTCCAAATTTGTTTCTAAGTTTGGTCAGTTTGCTCTCAGAAGTCGATGAGAACAACCGGAGTTTTCAGCCTGTTTTGAGTTGTGAGATGAACAAGGTCGTGGCTCCATGTTGTACGAATTACTTACGAAAGAATGTCAGCATTAACAATGAGAAATTGAACTGCAATAATCGCAGTAAACACAGAGGTGTGATAAACACATCTCACGAGCAGTAGTCACGGAACTGATAACATATGTTTGCGAGACATAGCTGCGGTCATACCGCGCATTTACTGAAGGTCAAGTACAGCGAACGGAATTCCGCGCTCACTGCACGGTGCCAGCACACCAACTGAAAGGTACGTTAAAGAAAAAGGCAGAACTCTCCCGTAAGAAGAGATGGTCACCGCAGTTCGGCAGCCGTTTCAGAGACGTATGATACCAGTTAAGTGTAAGTAATCTGTGTAACGCACTCTCCCGGATGCTAAATCGATGTCTTGACCACTGCCTCACTCTGAGAGACCACGAAGTCCTTTGTAGCTGCCAACGCACCGTTGTGAGGTAGCGGTAGAGCAACGCTCAGGACATCCCAGATCAGTTTCTAAAATGTTTCTACGACATTTTACGTAAAAATTTCGCAACAGTCATTTGTTTACCCTTGGGAACTGTCAGGCGATTAGATTTCGCTTTCGGTGAGCGTTTAGCGTCCCATGGGAAACTCTTTCTCGCGTCTCTTCTCTGCAGCTATTTGTTAACTTATGAAGATGATGTACATTTAAAAATACTTTCAGCTCCAGAAGAAACTTTCGGCTGTGTACTTGATTTGTAGATGGAAACGAAGGTAGTCTAGATTCAATTTCGCCTACATTTCGAATATGTATGGACACCTGTTTGGATGCAAAATCTTTACCGCGCAGTCCTTTAGAGCAGGGGCTCACGATTAATATATGAAGTTACAAAATCTGTAAGAGAACCCCTGCCGTGTCATGCCGTTATCCTTAAGTGACAGGAAAATCTGGGAAAACCTGTAACATGTTGCTCGGTTTATGGTTTGAACCTGGCGCCTTCCGAAAACGAGTCAGTGTCTTAACCACCGTGATACGCCACTATCTTTTATTTTATTATGAAGGGGCTTAAAAATGTCTGCTTAAAATACCACCTGTGCAAGTGCTGTAAGATGTTCTAGGCTCTGACAAACCTGGAAGGACCGCAACTTCGCTAATGTTAATTAATACTGTTCTTCTTTTGTCCCAAGTAAGATGATTTAGCATCGACACAACGGATAATTGATTAGAAAGAGCATGATGTAATTCATGATGGAACCATGCCGATTTAAGGCTTCTTAAATAAGTACCGGCGATAGTGTTAGTTACGTAAGACCACTACCGATATCTCAAACAGTCAAATGTGAATATGTGAGCTGTCTCGAATGGTCACCGCACCCAAAGGATTTTAAAATCCAGAAATGAAAGAACGGATCTAGGGACATCTTGTTTTATCATTCTAGTTCTCAGTGCAATCCACAAAACAGTTTGTAGCATTGCTAGAATCAAGTTGGAGTCACTAATATGCGTGTACTTCTTAATTCAAGGACATGGTCCAGGAATATGTGTGTTCTTCCTAAGAAAGTGAATTTTCGCAGAAAATTTTGTGAGAGAAGCCGAGACTTAAGTCACTAGACATACATGCGGTGTGACCCGCACAATGTAATCAAATACACGTTGATATTGAGGACGTCAGTTGTATTTCCATTGTCATTTAGTTATTTATTCATTAAAATACTAGTTTACATTGGTATTATACATTTCGGCTTATACAGAGGAAAAACATAGTTAAAAGATTACTAATTCAAATATATTTACAGGTCTAGTATGACAAAGTTTTATAGTGTATATACAATGCTGATTTGTATAAACATGCTTGCAAACAAATATTTTGGCAATACCTTCTTGTATAAACCTTTTTCAGTCACACAAATACTAGGCATATTAACGAAAGAATGCCACTAGCATTTCTGTAGGAGCTAATAAGCTGTTAAACATCGGCGTATGTAAACTTTTGATAGAACCTAAGTAACTGAATAATACCGTTGGGAACCAAGAGACTTCATTCGAAATACTCGATGAAAAATGATAAGGTAGGAAATATTACACAGCTCAAACGACTCTTCGGTGCCAACATCTTTCATCTTTCGGGAAAATATTCCTGTAAGAGGCGTAAATCTCATCTTCACATAGTTTAAGCTACAACCATTACATGGGATCGATGCAGAATTTATTAGGCAATGAATGCCAAACTAGTGAAAATTTGCAACAGATCAGGATTCGAACCCGGACTCCTTGCTTATGGCGAGCAGTCGCCTTAACTATTAGGCTGTCCGAGCATGCCTCCAGCACGATTTACTTTTAGAGTGTCCCTTATGTTTGTTCATATTAATTCCAAACAATGCAACCCGAGGTTCTCCTACAAGCTTTATGCGAATAACATTAGTGGGAGAGCAAGCAAATTTGGAGGAAGACAGAGGCTTACCCTGAAACGCAGGCCGGAGTGGCCGAGCGGTTCTAGGCGCTACAGTCTGGAACCGCGCGACCGCTACGGTCGCAGGTTCGAATCCTGCCTCGGGCATGGATGTGTGTGATGTCCTTAGGTTAGTTAGGTTTAAGTAGTTCTAAGTTCTAGGGGACTGATGACCTCAGAAGTTAAGTCCCATAGTGCTCAGAGCCATTTGAGCCATTTTCCTCCAGAACGCGAGTCCAGTGTGCTAACCACAGTCCTATTTTGCTCGCTAAGTTGAACTGAAATCTGATGTTTAAGTTGTGTGGTTGGGTAAGATATCTGAAAATTTGTAGGCTGCGCAGCGCAGCTTAGGATATGAGCACTAGCAGGCAGCTAATTTATTTAATCTTGACCGTCAAGGAGAGCCGCAGCAACGTGGTACGTCGCGAACCGGTTTTTGTGTGTCGTATTCTCTTACTTCCCTGCCCGCGTAAACAGCTTCACCTACACTAACTTGTAAGAGGTTAAGCGCTTTCTGTTACGAAAATACGAAATTGGAGAAACGGTATCATCCATCCATTATGGATCAAGGTACTAGAGGAAAAATCATTTCTTCTGTCAAATTAATTTTTGTCTACAAAAGAGAATCACAGTGTATCAGTTTATTACGCATTATTCTGTATCTGAATTAAGACACATATCTTCGCAAGTTTGGTACTTCATAGTTAAAAAAAAAAAAATAAGATGCCAAATATTCATTTGTTTCCGTAATGGCTTCATTCTTCTTGCCCTTCAGTGTCCTTGTGACGTATCTGAAATCTAAGGCTTTCACATTAACGAAATTTGCAACAAGGATATTATTACATCATTAAAAACAAATGCAAATGGCTGTATACAGGCGTTCAGGTTTACTGGCCCTTGTACTTAACTCTAAGTAGGCTACAACACTGAGTTGCAGCGATAAAGACTTCACCAGCGACTATGGCAATGACAGAATTTGTAAAATAAATCGAAAACCCAGTGAAAAGATAGGGCGACGTGACTTGATAGTTTAATGTTTGTAAATGGAAGGAAAAAACTTAGATTCCCTAGCAATAATGTCCTACGTCTACTAAAACACCGATATGGATAGAGCGACAAATGGTTCAACCATATCTCAAAATAGTTGCCTATATTCTTAATTTAATTTTATAAGCGTAAAAGTTTGAGTCGAAATCCTAGCCTTCTGGAATTATGTTCTGTTGTGAAGTTTACACTTTCACAGATGTCATAATAGATAACAGAGAGAGAGAGAGAGAGAGAGAGAGAGAGAGAGAGAGAGAGACTCAGTTCACAAATATAGCGTAACTGCTGATTATTAGAAGAAAAAGTAAGTAGCTGGATACTGTTGCGTTATTTCTTCCTTCTTGATTTAACACTCGAATAACGGATTTGTCTCCAGATACCCATCGTTTATTCCACTTATCCAAACATACGAGATTTAAATTTCAAACGGTACTCCAGCAACTTGCTTCTCGTAGGATTATTTAGTGTAAAACACACTGCAAAGTTATTTTTAGACTGTCCGTTTACTGTGTAACGTATGTAAGTGGACGCGTTCTGGTTTTTTTGTAACAGCAGCATCGATGGCCTGAAATAATATTACGTTTCGATGGAAAAATATATTTACAACTATGGTCTGGCGAAAACATTTTCATTCAACTCGAATAACTTCATTTTGCCTCTGTCGCCTACTTTTAAAACATTGTTAGCACTCCGTAGATTTATTTTTTGTTTTTACTGAAGACTTACCAGTTAAATATAAATGTAGGTCAAACCATATATTTGAATAGAGTTGTTCAGTATATACATACATCAGTTTTGTGGTCACTGATGACTGTTTAACAAAAAAACGTGAAACCCTTTTGACATCACATTGATTTTTTTATTTGTCACGCAGAAGATGGACGTTTCAAAAATAACATTGTACCATTATAAACAAAGAAGCAATCGACAAGGTACATACACCAAAATGTACCTCATAATCCATTTTCTTCTGTATTTTCACAAAGTCACCGTGGTATTAAATTAATCACTGGCCATTCCTTAAGGCTGTGACATACGGCCCTGTTTCTGACTTCTGACAGCCCCCAGTTTTCATTTGGTGAATATTCAGGGCTCAGTTGTCGCATCATCTATAGGCTCCACGTCAGCTGATACTGTTTCACTAATGAATATAGATAATATGTTGCCTCGACACGTTTGAAGTGATTCCTGTGTCATTAATATCGCATTGCAGACCACTAAAATCGCTATTTACTGAGTATCTGCTGTATAGAAAAGACTTCATGCCGACGTCTTTGGACGAATTGATGAGCTATGCACAGAACTAAAATCATCAAGCATTGTTAATTTATTTATACAAGTTTCATAGAGGATGTCATGTCGCGCACGATAACAGATACCAGTATGGCGATGTTTTCTTAAGATCCATCACTTGGCTCAACAACAAGTCACCTCTTCCGTAATTAACCTTGAGCCCTTTAAAAGTTCAAGGACAACCTTTTATGAGCTAAAGCGCTCAGTATACTTGCAAACTTTTCACGATTTTCAGGATACGAATTGTCGTATCAGAAATTCAAATAACTATAATAGGGACTCGATATTACATCTTGAGGATAAGAAATTATTTATTCAAGTGTGTTGCGACTGCACCATGAGTAGTATTTGTTCAAGTAAGAGAAGTATCGGTACTTAACTTTTTAGAAACCAGTTTCAGTGATTTCTGCCTTTTGCAGGCATAACGACAGAGAAATTGATGACTTTTCCTCTTGTCGTAGTCTTGGAAGTTGTCTTCATCTTTGTCTCTCAGTCTGTTTTACGGACACGTCGAATGCCTATACCATTTGTGAACGTGTGTTAGAATTTCTCTCGGATGTTTTCATTGTAATGCGGTTCCACTCGCTCTTTCTAGATATTTGCAGTTGTATAAAGAACTGCTTCTGTTTATTGAGCTGACACGTGTCCGTTTTCATTTAATGTGGTTTTGTTACAAATCTGAATACCTAATTTTCACTTCTGAATGGGCGACAACTGCTGCGAATACCGTGTTCCATTGAAGGAGCTGCAGTAAGCCTTACATTCTATGCAGGTCACATATCTAACAAAACCAAGCAAAACTGCGCTATATATTTTCTCAACGACGGCAGTTGTAACACGTCTTTGGTGAACATTTATGATAAGCAAACCATTGGTCCGTTGCCATCGCCAAATTCCAGGTTTCTCAAAATTCTCTCACTTCGAGAAACTTATGTAGGCAGAGAAAGAAGTAGTAACAGTGAAAATTAATGAACAGAAATACTGTTTCCAAATTCCTAAGTGTTTCTGATCCGTTTGGGAACTTCATGCAGCTTTACTTCAACAAACAAAAGTTAAGAATGAAAGTAACTTTCGCATGATGTGTCACTTCCAAATAACATATCTCAATCAATCTTAGACCATACATTGAAAGAACTGCTACAGTATACTACAGGAGATTATTGAAGGAGATACGCAATGAGACGAACGGAAATGACACTTTTATTCAAAGACAACAACTCCACTGAAGTAACCGCGATTTATGATGGTCCCCTGGAGACTTTGTTTTTAATAGGGTATTTGATTACCAAGGATGGAAATGGATGATCTGCAATGTGCTCCCATTCTGGCCCCAAGGGTGATAAGGAGTTCTTGTGGCAGGACGTTCCATTCCTCCACCAACACGGTTGACAACTGTTGCATGGTCGTTGGTGCCTGTGGACGTGATGCAACTCGTTCCTGGTTGCAGCATGATCGTTTTGGTGGTCCAGGTGTTATGGTGTGGGGAGGCGTAATGTTTCATGGGCGTACTTACTTCCAATTCTTTGAACACGGTTACTCAACAATCATCGTTACTGTGAACTGTCCTCCCATTTGCGTCTTTTCAGGGGTGCATTATATGAGGCGTGTTTTTTAAGTAAGTACCGTTTTGAAATTAAAAAAAGACGTGCTAAGATATATCAATAATTTTATTTTTGCATGAAAGCATGTACTTTAATCTACTTTTCTACATAATTTCCGTCAATATTGAGGCACTTGTCATAATGTTGTACCAGTTTTTGAACACCCTCCTTGTTAACCACTGCATCACAACTGTTTTGACTTCGTCATCGTCTTGAAGACGCTGACCACCCAGGTGTTTCTTCAAGTGCAGGAACAGATGGTAGTCACTGGGCGCAAGATCGGGGCTGTACGGAGGATGATCTAGAATTTCCCATCGAAAAGATGTGATGGGATCTTTGGTCTGATTCGCCACATGTGGACGGGCATTGTCTTGCAGCAAAACGATGCCCTTGCTCAACTTGCCACTTCTTTTGTTCAGAACTGAACGGCGCAGATTATGCAATGTCTTACAGTAAGCTGCTGCATTGATTGTCTCATTACGAGGCAGAAATTCCACAAGCAATACTCCTTTTCTGTCCCAAGAATCTGTACACATGATTTTCCGGGCAGAAATTTTTTGCTTAAACTTCACTTTTCTGGGTGAATCTGAATGCCGCCATTCCATGGACTGATGCTTTGATTCTGGTGTGACGTAGGCCACCCATGTTTCATCGCCCGTAACAATTTGGCTTAGAAATCATCACCGTCATTGTGGTACCGCTCAAGGAAAGTCATTGCACTGTCTGAACATTTGGTTTTGTGCACATCTGTCAACATTTTCCGTACCCAACGTGCGCACTATTTTCGGTAATTCAAGTGTTCGGTCACAATGCCATACAAAACACTACGAAAAACATTGGGAAAATCATCCCGCAAGGCGGAAATCGTAAAGCGTCTGTTTTCTCTCACCTAATTGTCCACTTCCTGCACCAAACTTTCATTAATCACCGAAGGACGCGCACTCCGTTGTTCATCATGCACATTTGTGCGACCATTTTGAAATGCTCTCACCCACTTTCTTACCATTCCATCACTCATAATGTTTTCTCCGTAAACTGCACAGATTTCACGATGAATATCGATCACTTTTAGGCCTTTAGCACTAAGAAATCTTATAACAGCCCGTACTTCACAGTCGGCGGGACTCACGATTATCGGAGGCATCTTAAACACTCAGTACACAACGTAAACAAGGAAGAATCAGACTGTAATGGCGTCAGTGCGTTGACAACAGATGTAGGTACCCAGTGCGCATGCCCAGAACGCCGACGGCAGCGCTGCGGCCGCGGTGTGGCAAAACGGTACTTACTTAAAAAACACGCCTCGTACTATGTTTTTATGGGTGACAATGCGCGACCGCATCGAACTGCACGGGTGCAGCCGTGCTTGGAACGAGGAATTTCGGCTAATGGTCTGGTCTGACCGTTTTTCCGACTTAAATTCCTTCGAGCAAGTGTAGGATGCGGCCGGCCGATGTGGCCGAGCGGTTCTAGGCGCTACAGTCTGGAACCGCGCGACCGCTACGGTCGCAGGTTCGAATCCTGCCTCAGGCATGGATGTGTGTGATGTCCTTAGGTTAGTTAGATTTAATTAGTTCTAAGTTCTAGGGGACTGATGACCTTAGAAGTTAAGTCCAATAGTTATCAGAGCCATTTTTGAACGTGTAGGATGCGATGGGGAGACATATTAAGCACTTCGACATGCACCAACGGCTATACAGCAGTCCCCAGCCGCGTTGGTGGAGGAATGGAAAGCCCTACAACAACAACTCCTTACCATCCTTGTGACCTGCATGGGAACACATTGTACACCATGCATTGCTGTCTGTGGTGTTCACACACCCTATTAAGAACCATCATGAATCGTGGTGACTTCAGAGGAATTATTGTCTTACAGTAAAAGTTTCATTTCGTTCACTTCATTGCGTATTTCTTACAGTTACTTTATGTACTGTACTGCAGCAGTTCTTTAGATGTACGGTCCAAGTTTCGTCGAGTTATGGTTACTTGACAGTGACACGTCATGCGAAAAGTTACTTTCATGGTTTAGCTGTGCACGTGTCTGTTCCCCCATCGTAGAGTTGTGCGTAGAAGGGACAGCATTTGACGCACGGTACCGAATCTAAAGTACAGAAACATTTTTGGAATTTTTTTTTGTACACGAGGAAGGTCTTAGACAACTGCGTACACCACGGACAAAGTTACCTAGGGATCATCTTGTTTACTGAGCGAGGAGGCACACTGAACAAATACATATTACACCCTCTGGAAGGGCCAAGTTCAAATCAACGTGCTGACTTACGGTTTATATGGTTTCCCAATATCATTTCACACGAGTGTCAGAAAGGTTTCTTTTGCCAAAGATTCCTCCCCGTCGGCTCTACACAGCTATTGCTCTACGAGGAGACAGGAGAAACCATTTTTTGCTCCTCATAGTTTGTATTATCTATATTTTCTGGATCTGTCACTTGAATTACCTTATACCAACGCCGTTAGATAATCCTAGGTGCCCAAATATTTTCTTACAGATGCTGCAATCTGGTTGTAGCTTTGGTGCGGGAAGCCCGTTTCTAGTTAGTTTTATATTGTTTTGCTGATTGTTGAGACGTGATTTGGCATTCGTTATTGGACTAAAATCGGATGAAACAGTGAGCAACTTCCAGGTCTGTTTTGTCGATTGCAGTATTTGGCTCCGTCGAATGGATGGTATAACCGCTTTTGAACGACTCGTCTTCCCAAAGGCAAACCCAATACCGTTGTTTCGTTCTTGCGCCCTCAAATTACTTTATCCACAAACTGTGAATTGTTTCTTAAAGGTATAATTCTTTGTGTAAATCACTCTTATTGTAATAATTTGACAGTCTAGCTTGCTTAAGAGGGCAACCGTCTCAATTGTCTTCATTTTTATAAACGAATAATGTTTATTTCTTCTTCTCATTCTTCTTCCCCCTTCGTTCCAGAAGAAATGAAGAATATATAAAACTTTAAATTGTTAAGCGTTTGCAAATTACAAGGTCAACCCGATTCATATTAATGAACAGTTTGGCAATATGAAGAGGTTGAAATGTCATTTAAAGTCAAATTTTAAGAATAGTCTTCTCCTTAGTTTGTACTTGTTTCTCATCGTTTCGTCACAACATCATCTAATGAAATTACTCAAAAGTTTCAAAGAAATCTATACAAAAAACTTATACTGCGCTTGCTTCTAAGAAATTACTTGTTTGGTCTTCGGAAGCGAGCACTTTGATTTATTCATGCGGCGCTTACTTAGTGATACTGTTAAGAATGGATTAATTAAAACAGACATCTCTCAGATTGCAAACAGTGGACGTTGCACTGAATTTGTAATCAAACTCCTGCATCAGAATATCGCTCACTGCAAGCGATTCAGCATGTTCCGTTGCAAGTAAACATGACATTTGAGAAAAGACTCATTGTTCACTGGTCGTCAGAATTCAAGGGAAGACGAGTTCATTCAGCAGTCACGAAACTACTTTATGGAAACTCATTTGTTATCGTGAAGTGGTGGCAGTCTGTGTTCGTACTTTCCTGATCGTAAATCCAATTTTCGCGTCTTGAAATTGTTTTTCCCCTCTCATGTTCCCCATTTCACTGACGAAAAAGAGACTGTTAGGAAATAAAAGGCTTACCAGCAGTGAATATTAATGTATTAATCATAATATTCCGGTGTTTCAACTAAATACGGCAGTGAATCTACACTGGTGTCCAAAATCAAAGCAACAAACCGCTGTTTCCTCGTCCTGTCCCTAATTCACGACATAATCATACAAACTGTCATTAGATGTCCGCACGATCGTGTATAGCAGGAAAGATGGCATTTCGGTCAACGAACAACCACGCGAACGATGAAACCAGGGCACCTATCAAACGGGGCATTGTTTGCCGGATAGTCTCACATCCACAATCGCTGTGTACACAGTCACATACGGTGCAGTCTGGCACACAGAAGACGCCTACCAGACTCTCTGCGGTGGAGGGCTATAGGAAGAATGGAAGCAGGAAATTCGCAAACTGATATGGCCCGATGGCTTAAAGTGAATCGTTCTGTTATTTCTCAGATGTGGCGATAGTTTATAGAGACCGAAACTGTTTCCCGAAGACCAGTACAGGAGCGACCACGTGTGACACCAAAAAGAGAGGACGGTTATTTGGCTATAAGGGCGCGATGATACCGCCTTAGTACGGCACGGCAACTGGCATCTGGTCTCGCAGCATCCACTGGACGTGGACTGCGTACAAAAGGATTCGGCAGAGTGGCCTTTATTGTCGGGGATCTGCTGTATGTGTATCTGCGACCCGTCTTCGGGTGGAGTCGTCAACATACCACTTGGACAGTCCTCTTCATAAAATTTTATGGTTGAATCGGCAAGGTTTAATTGCTGTCAGATATCGTGACAAGTTCTTGGGGTCTCATGTGCTGTTGTTGCGAGGTACTGTGCGACCAGACTTTGTTCTGATGGACGATGATGCTTGACCTCACAGAGTACGGGTGGTTGACGTTTCTTGGAAACGGAAGATACTGTATACATGGCGTGGCCTGCTCGTTGTCCAGATTTGAATCCCATAGAGTGTGTCTGGTATGCACCAGGGAGACGGGCTGCATCACGTCAGCATTCACCAACCATTCTCCAAGACGTTTCCGCTTTCGTTGTCAGGCCTGTATTGTTAGCAGAGGTGGTCACACCCCACACCGTGCACAGTAACTAGGTGTCAGAACGTGTATGCAAATCAGTTAAGTTGGAAGAAAAGAAGAACATTTTTGTTTACCGTTATGCATGTTGCAGTTGTTTACGTTCTGCGTTCATTACATTGTTTCTACTCTACTATCACCTGTTCATACTGTTTTGTGGCAAAATAAACGCAGCGTTATAAAATTTCCGTTTGTTGCGTTAATTCTGGACACCAGTGTAGATAGATGATAAGCGCTTAGCCCACTCACATCTTTCGCCCTTAGTTATCTCGATATTTTTGGGTTATTACAGTTTCTGCAGCAGATTATGAAAAAAAGTGTAATACAGGACAGCGTTTCTCTGTTCTCTAATGTAATCAGTTCTGTAATCATTTTCGCTTTCATGTGTTGCTGTTATCTGCGGTGTAAGCGAAAAAGATAATCCTTCGCGATATCTTTCACTTATCAAAGTGCCATGTCTTTAGTAATGTATATTTTAAGCAACTAATGAGCCCCCTTCTTTCTTAGTGTCCAAACTAAATGTTACATTACACAGTATCTGTACTGAAAATGTTGCAAACTGTACTTCTCTATTCGAAAGAATGAACAAAACAAATTGCTGTCTTCCATTTTCCTAAATCATTTAAGCCCATTACCTGTATGACTCCTGCAAAAAGGTCGATGTTCTTGTTGTTCCCTATCCTTGTCAAACTAAGCTTATTCTCTCTCTCTCTCTCTTTGTAAGAGACGTTGTACACAAACATTTCCTTTTTAGGCTACTTCGCTCCTATTCAACGCTGGGGTACTTTTCGATTCCGCGACTGTAGAAATCACGTTGTTTTAAGGCGAAGAACTCGTCGAGCCATTTCGGAGCGCATTTTCATCTGGAAAGGGAGTTTCTTGAAGGTTGTTGAGTAGAGAGCGGAAAATCTGAGGGTGCAAGATCATCTGAAGAGGTTGGGTGCGGAATGACTTCCTAACTCAACTGCTGTGAAATGCTTTTTGTCACTGTAGC
Organism: Schistocerca serialis cubense; assembly: GCF_023864345.2. NCBI lineage: Eukaryota > Metazoa > Arthropoda > Insecta > Orthoptera > Acrididae > Schistocerca > Schistocerca serialis. The sequence continues at coordinate 375,872,711 of NC_064640.1, forward strand.
AGACTGCTGGCGGGCCTTATATGGAGTAGCTTCACTTGACGCAGTCTTCCTAGTCGTTGTTCTTGTAGTGAATCTGCAAGACGTCTCACTTGTTGACAGTAAATGTCAACAGTGATGGTTACACCTCGGGGAAGCAATTCGTAGTACATCACAGCGTCGCCGTTCCACCAGATGCATAACATTACCTGTTGTGGATGCACTTAGATCTTTGTGCGGGGAGTCGCTGCATTGTTTGGGCTCAACCACTCCTTTCTTTTTCTTATGTTAGCATGAAGACACCATTTATAGTTACCAGTAACGATACAGGATAGGAATGGCCGGTGTTGTTCATGAGCCAGGTGATGACGAGCAAGCAGAGATGCACAAATGGTCACCTGCTGGTTTTTGTGATTTTGGCTTACAGCACGCGGTATCCATACACCCGATTTTTGAACCTTCCCCATCGCATGCAAATGTCACGCGATGGTGGAATGATCACAGTTCATCACATCTTTCAGTTCTCGAGTACGGTGACGTGGATCATTGCAGATTAATGCGTTTAAACGACCTTCAACAAACCCCGAAAGTCTTCCTGAACGTGGAGAGTCACTAATGTCAAGACGATCCTCCTAAAAACGAGCAAACCGTTTTCCTACCGTGCTCTGTCCAATGGCGTTATCCGCATACAGGCACATATGTTTCTGGCTGCTTCCGCCGCTATGGAACTCAAATTGAGGAATATGTCACAATGTTCCGATTTCTCCACTTGGCATTACATTTTCTAGCTTCCACAGCTTCATTCGCGATGACAAAATGACAACATGTACACAGAAACAGTAACAGTGAATTAAAAATGGCAATCGACAAATAAACCCATAGCAACGGGAATACCAGCATGCAAAACAAAAACGCTACGAACTTAAGCACCAACCTAATACTTACAAATTAACACTAGTGCTTGGAATTTTGCAGGTTGTCGTAAGGTTCTCCGTAAAAGTTATTTCCTTTTATTGGCGATTAGAGGTTCCATAGGTTTTCATTCAATCATATATCTGAGAGAGTGGCCTGTGTGATAGTGCTTTCGCTGTCATTTTAGTGAGATGGCGTATTTTTAGCTTTTCGGAAAACAATGAATGCAAACTTTACCGATGTAAGTGATTGTTCCTGTGTGCTCCAAAATTCGCTATGTGAAGAGAGCAATCTATTTTCTTCAGGAATGGCGTTACAGAAACCCTTGTTGATCTGAAGGTACACCATGCAGAGAGAGATTTGTTATGGGTGCAGGAGAGAGGCATTCACGCCTGGTGCAGCTATTCTTTCCCTTTACATCTCTTCAACTGTCTTCATCAGTGACTCACGTCATGATACGCTCAACCATTCTATCTTCAATGCATTATGTTCTTTGTTAGGCGTTTTTATCCTTTTTGACTTATTACTGGGCGTCTTCAATCCGTCCTAGATTAGTCCATTCCGAGCGTGGTGACGCAGGGTAAGGCTCATATTCCCGAGGACGGTGGTTCAGATCTCCACAAATGTGATTGCCAAGATGGTTTGTTTCAAAGGGCACGGCCGTCTCCCAATCCGGACTTGTGCTCCCGAGCACCATTATTTCGTTTTCTGTGTGCGTATTGTAGCCATCAGCTAGGACTAAAAAAAAATGGTGCAAACGGCTCTGAGCACTATGGGACTTAACATCTGAGGTCATCGGTCCCCTAGAACTTAGAACTACTTAAACCTAACTAACCCAAGGACATCACGCACATCCATGCCCGAGGCAGGATTCGAACCTGCGACAGTAGCGGTCGCGCGGTTCCAGACTGAAGCGCCTAGAACCGCTCGGCCACACCTGCCGGCAGCTAGGACTCGATCCATTTATACTGTCCAGTCGCATTAATGCGACCATCTGTCAAAAGCCTGAATTGCCTCCTTTGCAGCGCAAGATGTGCAGGAATAGAGTCAGTGAGGTTCTGGAAGGTACCGACAGTGATGTGGAACCATGCCGAGTCCAATGCCATGGCCAGCTGCGCTAGGTTTCTCGGTTGAGGATCCATGGCACGAACAGCCCAATGGAGGTGGTCCCACATATTCTCGAATGGGTTTAAATCCGGGGAGTTTGGTGACCAATGAAGTACGGTAAATTCGTGCTGATGCTCTTCGAACCTCGCACGAATGCGAGCTGTTCGAGCATTGCCCTGCTGATAGAAGCCGTGCACCGAGGAAAAACTAACTGTACGTAGGGGTGGAAATAGTCCCCAAGTACAGATGTATACTTGTGTTGATCCAGTCAGGGAATGCCACGAAAACATTCCCAAACCATAACGCTCCGTCTTGTTGACAGTGTGTTTGCTTTCAGGTATTTCACGCCGAACAAGCCAACAGCCGTCTGTCCAATGAAGCATAAAACGTGATTTATCCGGAAAGGCCCCTGTCGGCACTCAGGTGGACATACAGCTGCGATACTGGCGTGCAAATTCCAGCCTTCGTCGCCGATGAACATCAGTCAACATGAGTGAATGTACCAGGCGTCTGCTGCAACAACGTTCGCTGAACTGTCGTTGAGGAGACACTGTTGGTATCCCCTTGGTTCATCTGGGCGGTCAGTCGCTCAACAGTTGCACGTCTATTCTCCCCTACACACTCCGCGACTGTCGTTCACCCCTTTCATGTACGGCCTGTGCTGCACCACAGTTGCTTCGGTGCCGGCTTTATATGGCGTCATTTTTCCATGTACGGTTTACTTTAACCACGGCAGCATGCGAACAGTTTACAAAATTAGCTGTTTCTGAAATGCCTCCACCCTTGGCCCGAAAGCCAATGATCATGCCCTTTAGGAGTCAGATAAATCACATCGTTTCCGCATTACGACAACGACTGCAGTTTTCCGCGTTCTCCCGATACGCTTTGTACAGGGTGTCACTCCTGAGAGCCGTCAGCCGCATTCTCTCTGGTGTTTCGGCAGATATTTGCAATTTGGTTTTTGGAACGTGTAGCTGGAGTCAGTTCCAACAAATTTTGCTCATCACGTCTTTCATGCGACACCCAGCGTCGACGGAAAGCGTCCCTTTGTTACCTGTCACAAACAAAATGATTTTTAAAGTGGAATTTTACGTGCCCATTCGACAGAGTGGTCAAAAATTAGTCTAGTGCGATATTATTTTTACCGATATGTATTAATAGGGCCAGTAATACACGATGAATACCGAGTACCCCAGCAGCATCGGCATCGCCCTGTGTGCTACCTGCTACCTCCATGTGGCAGCGTGCTGCTCAGTCGCTGCTGTAGTACCGGTTATTCCTTGTTTTTTTACTGCTCCTGTTAATACATATCGATTCAAAAATGGTTCAAATGGCTCTGAGCACTATAGGACTTAACATCTGAGGTCATCAGTCCCCTAGACTTAGAACTACTTAAACCTAACTAACCTAAGTATACCACACACATCCATGCCCGAGGCAGGATTCGAACCTGCTACCGTAGCAGCAGCGCGGTTCCGGACTGAAGCGACTACAACTGCTCTGCCACAGTGGCCGGCTAATACATATCGGTAAAAAGAATATTGCACTAGACTAATATGGTAGCACTTTGTCGAAACGGCACGTAGAATTCCAATTTAAAAATATTTTGGTTTGAAACGGGATACAAACCAAAGCATTCCGTCGACGCTATGCATCGCATGAAACGAGTGATGGACATTATTTGTTTGGGCTGACACCAGCTACACGTTCCAAAACTAAACTGCATACACCTGTCGAAACAGCAGAGAAAATGCGCCTGATGACTTTTAGGAGAGATGCCCGGTACTCTCCACTGCCGCTGTCGTCTGCGAGTGGTTAGTGCTCGTTGAAGTCGAACATAGGCGGGGGTCACATTAATGTGACTGGACCGTGTAATAAAGAAACCGACTAAATTCCTGTTCACTTTCGATTATTACTGTTACGTCGTCAGCGAAACGTATCGTTGTCGTTTTCTGCCTGTCACAAACTCCCACGTAGAGAGAGCTTTTTGCTTTCGTGATGGTCTCTTCCATATGTAAATAAAATATAAGTTGTGACCGTGGGTAACTATGCGTACCACACATCTTGTATAATTTCAGCAGTGGTGACCACACCAACCAATTTCCCATAAAGCGAATGGATTATCCTTCTATCTCTGCATTTGTACCTTTCTGTCTAAGAAAAAAAAATTAAAAAAAAATTACGTTTACATAATCAAAAGCATTCCCTGAAATCTACGAATACAATATATGATCATTGTTTTCCTAAATCTGCCCTCTATTAGTATGCGCAGTGATAAAATTGTTTCGGGAGTGCCCCTGCTTTTCCTTAAACCGAACTGGTCCTTTCCTAATTTAATTTTAGTTTTCCTTTCGATTATTCGATGAAGTACTCTCACGAACATTGTTGTTGCTCGTGATTCCGAATTGATTGTGTGGAAATTTTTATATCAATCCACTCTTACTTTCTTCGCCAGTTTAGTGATCATCTAATGGAATATCCTAAATTACAAGGGTACTTCGAGTACCACTAACTGATCCCTCTCCTTTCCCTGTTTCATTCGCGAATGTCGCATGGGAAGAATGACTGTCTGTAAGCTTCTGTATTAGCTCTAATTTATAGAGTTTTCTCGTTGTGGTGATTTCGCGAGACGTATGTGGTAGGAAGTAATTTGTTGTCCGACTCTTCCCGGAAAGTACTCTCTCAAAATTTCGATAGTAAACCTCTCCGTGATGCAAAACGCTTCTCTTGTAGCGACTGCCAGTGGAGATGGTTAAGCATCTCTGAAACGCTGTGGCGCCGACTACGCGATCCTCTGATGAAACGCGAAAATCGCCTTGTATACCACTTCATTAGTGGATGAATTACATTTCCTTTAGATTCCTTCTATGAATCTCAGTTCTGGCATCTGCTTTTGCTACTATTTGTTTGACGTGATCATTTCACTTACGATCGCTCCGGATAAATACTCCTAAATATTTTGCGGTAGTTACTGTTTCCAGAAATTTGTCTTCAATATTGTAGTTGTACAGTAGTGGATTTCTGTTCCTGTGTATGCGCAATGTGCTACATTTATTTATCTTCACGGTCAACTGGCCGTCCCTACACAATTTATTAGTCCTCTGTACAGCCTTCTGCAAATCATTACTGTCTACTGGCGTTGCTCTCTTCTGATAGACAACTACATCATCTGGGAATTGACTTACAGAGCTTCCTACGCACTCTGGTAGATCATTCTATCAGACGTCCTTGGGGCGCTCCCGAAATTACCTTTACTTCCATCGATTTTATCCCTTTAAGAACGACGTGTTGAGTAATATCTGCAAGGGAGTTTTGAATCCAGTCGCTAATCTGGTCCGATACTCGCTAAGCTCGTATTTTTTTCACTCGTGGGCTGTGTGAGACAGTCGAGGAACACAAGAACCAGAGTGCCGAAGCCTACAAAAGTCTACAGCGCTGTGGATCTCATGGAGAAGCAACATCCCTGTTTCTGGTATCTGTATTGATTTTTAAAGAGGAGGATTTCGTTCTCCAAAAGCGTCATAATACGTGAGAATAAAACATGTCCCATAATTCTGCAATAGATTGACGTCAACAATATAGTCCTATATTTACTCTGCAACTCTGCACACGACAGCGGACGTTCGCATCCGATACCACCGCAGAATCGTCTGAGACTCTGGCTTATACCATCCATTCTGATCCATACCAGAGGAACGCGATCGATCCTGGCTACGATGCTACAGATAGCGAGATTTGCTTGCACCCCGCCTGTGATGTTAGCTGTCTTCACCATACCATCCATCCGCCTGAGGATGACCTTAGAACCCAAGGGGAGGCGTCGTTTGTCCGACATGACCCTCGATTTACAGCCGGTTGCACTCACTGCGCTCGATATCCGCCGGCAAGGCCTCCACTACATCTCTGACGAGATCTCCCAGCAAACACAAGTGCACGCTGGTACTCTTTCCTGACCTACATGCTATTTTCCTGAGGTACTCTATTACTTGCCTAACGCTGGAGCTCCATATGACGATCATACCAGTCCTCTGCACTTGTCCTAATTGGGTAGGAAAATCGGCCACTGGTCCAACAGCTGGCGTTCCGTGCTAGCTGAGAAGTATTATCAAGACTGGGTAGCATTTAATTTAGCTCTTGCCAAGGCTTAAGGAGCCAACGGTGCGGCCTGTTACCACTGCCTTACGCCCAAACACACGCGTACCCACCACTGTCCACCACTCACTCTGGAGTGAAGACAGACCAGTCTGGAGTTGCGTGTCGGAAGTCGCAGCGACAACTGTATCAACAGGTGATTCAACGGCACCAAAGGTGTCGGAGGTCTTGGCTCCGATGCCTCGATGTCGCCACAGCTTTGAGCAGTAGCCAGTAGTCTGCTGACCGTCGCCTATGCAGCTTCCAAATGTTTACGGACAGTGACCACTTCCCTTCGTGTGCCCACACAACAAGCACATACCCTATCCACACCGTACTTTGTAAAAAAAAAAAAAAAAAAAAAAAAAACTCTATGAAATAAAAAAGTACTGACAAAACAGTCTGGACTAGAATGAGATTTTTCGCTCTGCAGCGGAGTGTGCGCTGATATGAAACTTACTGGCAGATTAAAACTGTGTGCCGGACCGAGACTCGAACTCGGGACCTTTGCCTTTCGCGGGCAAGCGCTCTACCAACTGAGCTACCCAAGCACGGTGCGTGAGTCGTGCTTGGGTAGCTCAGCTGGTAGAGCGCTTGCCCGCGAAAGACAAACGTCCCGAGTTCGAGCCTCCCAGATTCCCGGGTTCGATTCCCGGCGGGTTCAGGGATTTTCTCTGCCTCGTGATGACTGGGTGTTGTGTGATGTCCTAAGGTTAGTTAGGTTTAAGTAGTTCTAAGTTCTAGGGGACTGATGACCATAGATGTTAAGTCCCATAGTGCTCAGAGCCATTTGAACCAATTTAGTTCGAGCCTCGGTCCGGCACACAGTTTTAATCTGCCAGTAAGTTTCAGCCTGGACTAGCTAGGATAGAACAAGCAGACCTCCGCAAAAGAATTACCGGATTCTAGCGTTACAAAATATAAACAATAAGAATAAACGATCTCTAAAATCTGATCTGTACGGTTCTCACAATAGCCTAAGATTTCGAGATCAGAAAGCTCTTGACACAGAATTAAATTACTCTGCTGACAACACATGTATCAACAGCTATTTGTCAATATAGACTTGACTTTCGCAGAAGCTGCTGCAGCAAATAAATACCATTGTTCTAAATGTAAATAAACAGTAGTCTGTCAGACAAAAACTCAGTTAATATTCACTTCTTGTCAGAAGTTTGCTTAGGAAAAAAAGGCATTGGACTAAACTAAACGCTGTGTAGTAACACAAACTGTTGACTCTACCGCTACTGGACGCTCCTGCTCCTGGGTTTTCATTCGGAGGCTGTGCATAGCTTCTTGATATGCAGCAATAAATACTGAATCTACCCTATCATCATCTTGCACCGTCTGCTCGTTTTCAATTGGGCTGATTTCTTTTGGGCAACTATATACGAGGGTTATTCCAAAAGTAAGGTCCGATTCGCCGTAACTATTGAAATTTGGCGCCAATGACAAAACACGCATGCGCGCCGACTCCCGGCAAGCCTTGCGCGTCAAACGCTGCCATTCGCTTTGTTACTGTTGCTGAGTGTAGTTCACAGTGTCACTTTACAATGTTTAAGACAATTGATCAGCCCGCCGATTGTGAAGTAAGGGCAGTGATACGGTTTTTGTCTGCAAGAAACAATTCAGCGGCGGAAATCCATCGGCAGATTACTGAAGTGTACGGTCCTAACATAATGAGCGACAGTAAAGTGCGCAAGTGGGTGCGAGCTTTTAATGAAGGACGGGATAATGTGCACGATGAACCACGGTGTGGCCGACCATCAGTGATTTCAGACGATTTGGTCAATGCGGTTGACAAAAAAATTCGTGAAGATCGCCGATTCACTATTACAGACGTAGACATGCATTTTCCGAATGTGAGTAGAACAACTTTGTACAGAATTGTGTCTGAACATTTGAAGTTTCACAAATTGTGTGCCCGTTGGCTTCCCAGGCTGCTTACTGAGCCCCAACGAATGAAAAGAATGGCTTTTGCTCTTGATTTTTTGGAGCGATATCATAAGGAAGGTGACAGTCTTTTAGACAATGTTGTCACAGGGGATGAGACATGGGTTTCTCACATCACTCCAGAGTCTAAACGTCAGTCAATGCAATGGCGTCACACGTCATCGCCAGTCAAGGTCAAGGCAAAGCAGACAATCTCAACACGTAAGGTTATGGCGACTGTGTTCTGGGATAGACGTGGAGTATTGTTAGTCGACTTTATGGAGAGAGGAACAACGATTAATAAAGCCGCCTACTGCGCTACCCTGACTAAACTTCGACGTGCAATCCAGAATAAGCGACGTGGTCTTTTGTCGTCTGGAATCTTGTTGTTGCATGACAATGCCAGATCCCACACTGCAAATGAAACGCAAGCTCTGATCAAGAAATTTGGATGGGAACAGGTGGACCATCCTCCTTACAGTCCGGACCTGGCGCCAAGTGATTTCCACCTGTTCCGTTACTTAAAGGAGTTTCTCGGCGGCAAGCGCTTCGACACAGATGATGAAGTGAAAGAAGCAGTTAAGGACTGGTTATCGTCACAGGCGGCCGATTTCTATAACATGGGCATTCAAAAGCTTGTTGAACGGTGTGACAAATGTTTAAATAAGTATGGAAGTTATGTAGAAAAATAGATAAAGATGTAAGGAATGTAAATAAAACAATTGTTTTGAAAAAAACATTTTAGTTTTGATTTTTTTTTTTATAACCGGACCTTACTTTTGGAATAACCCTCGTAGTTTCTCCCCATAATGTTCGATCTTCTCTCTTTAGTTTCTACGTCCATTGACTAATTACCTTTTCTATCTCTAATCACTGTGCACCTCGTTCTGTGCTCCCTGGAAGGACTGTTAGTCCGTGTGCAGCATCTTGTTTCCGTCTTGCGTCTCTCTCATGGCGGCTTTCTTCCATCTATTCTTCTTTAGTCTCTCTGGACTTCTGAGTAATTTCATTCTTGAATGAACTACGTTGCTGCTGTTCACTTATAACTTATGTATATCTTTGTCGTTTCTGTATTAATTGTGGTATCTCATCTGTTACCAATTGCTATCTTATTTCTCCCTTTTTCAGTCCTAGTACTTTTTCTTTTGCATTTACATTTATTTTAAGACAGGTGCATAGGTTTTCCACAGCAGTATCTCCCTGAAGTGTTGTTTTCTTTTGTCACGTGTTCTCCCAAGAACGTTTAAGTACCTTGTCTAAATCCCAATTTTACAGGCACTTCTTTCATTTCAACAGGCATTTCATTAGTACTAAGTTGTAGTCTCTATTAACGGTAGCACGTGGATAACTCTTGCAATCGTTAAATTGATTTATGAACCTCTACTTTAACGATATGTAGTCAATCTCATGTCTTATTTGATCGCTGAGGATCTTCTATATGTACTTCCTTCACAAAGGGTTCTCGAAAAGTGTATACGCAACGTCTAACTCCTGTCTAGCACAGAATTCTTCTAAGTCGTCTCTTCTCGTTTCGCTTTTTGAGACCGAGCTGCCGGCCGGTGTGGCTGTGCGGTTCTAGGCGCTAAGTCTGGAACTGCGTGACCGCTACGGTCGCAGGTTCGAATCCTGCTTCGGGCATGGATGTGTGTGATGTCCTTAGGTTAGTTAGGTTTAAGTAGTTCTAAGTTCTAGGGGACTGATGACGACAGATGTTAAGTCCCATAGTGCTCAGAGCCATCTTGAGACCGAGCTGTCCCGTAATTTTCTGTTCATTACCTACACGGGCTACTGTATTTCAGTCTCGCATTTTGATTAAATTATCATGAGTTGAATAAGATCATCATACACTTCTTATATTTCACAGCCATCTGCATCTCTGGTTGACATGCGTAGTTGTTATATTACAGTATATGGTGTCTGTCCATTCAGTGTCATCATCAGTGTCCTTTCTGTTTGCCGCAGGCAGTACCTTACTCGGTTACCAGTTTTCGTATTCGTTACAATCCATACTTTGCGCTTCTCTTTTCTGACCCATTATGAAAAGTCCTATGATCGCCATTTCATAGATCTCCTGCTCTGGACATCAACTCTCTCTGATTTCTAAAATATCTACCTGCTTAGCTGTAAATGTTCTACTTTTACGTATCATCTTAATTAGAGTTCTATTCTTGTCTGATAGCTTCTGTCTAGTAGTCGCGCTCGTATATCTAACTGGGGGATTCCTTCACTTCCGGAATATTTTACCCATGAGGAAGCCATCAAGACGTTTCTAACAGATAACTGGATGTAATAAGGAAAGATAATGTGGTGGTTTCCCATTGCCTCCCGCATATGATGCTGTGGCTGTTAACGCTTGAGTGGGTGCGACAGTGTATGAAGTGAAGTGCTCCAACCCCAATAACATTGTCTTGTACCGCTCCATTGTTGTTCTGCAATTGCGAGCCCGTACCTATTCCTTCATTATTGTTTCAGCTAACAGAATGATAAGTTGTGTTGTTATGGTCCAATTGGGCAGCAGTAATACAAAATAAACAGCTAGTGTGTCATCTTAGCGTTCAAAGTACATCGGGCGCCCGGTCATGTGAGTAATATCTCCTTCAGTTTTATTTTGTCACCTTTTATGCACAACAAAATATAATTCGTAAAAAAATGGGTTCATATCACTCTGCGTAGGGCGAGATCAAAGCTGACCGACAGCGAGGTTGAATGACTACTCAGTGAGGATTCAGGTTTCAGTACCGCAGCAGACAACGAAATCCCTCCCGCCGGTGGTTCGAGTCCTCCCTCGGGCATGGGTGTGTGTGTTGTTTTAGCATAAGTTGGTTTAAGTAGTGTGTAAGTCTGGGGACCGATGACCTTAGCAGTTTGGTCCCTTAGCAATTCACATACACACACACAACAGAAATGATGACGAAGAAGTGGAACTTATCACACAAAGTAACCACGATACAGATTCTGAACAGTAACACGCTTACCGAGCGAAGTGGCGCAGTGGTTAGCCCTGTGAACTCGCTTTCGGGAGGACAACGGTTCAAACCCGCGTCCAGCCATCCTGATTTAGGTTTTCCGTAATTTCCCTAAATAGCTTCAGGCAATTGCCGGGATGGTTTCTTTGAAAGGGCACAACTGATTTCCTTCCCCAATCCGATGGGACCGATGACCTCACAGTTTGGTCCCATCCCCCAGACCAACCAACCAACCAACCATCCAACCAACCAACCACAACACGATGCAGTTGATGACCGTGAAGAGCAGCTGTCCACTCGTGATATTTTTACTGAAAAGAATAACACATTTATATTGAAAAATGTGGTAACGTGAGCACAAAAACGAAAAGAAAAATTGTTGCAAATATATTTCCTGGGCCTAAGGGAAGGGATGGGTCGTTTGGGGAAGGAGACCAGACAGCGAGGTCATCGGTCTTGTTGTGTCTAGACAAGACAGCCTAGACACAATGAGAGGAAGCCGAAAGGCACGCGCTAAGCCAAAGCAGGGTGCGTGAGGTCTGAAACAGGATACGTTATGAATGCTATAAAGAAAAGTACGTAGCTTCTGGAATACTTAACTTTAATCCATCCTTTTGGTACATCTGGAGATTGTGGCGATACAAGTGAGACTCTTTAGATACATGCAATGTTACTAATGGCGCCTTGCTAGGTCGTAGCCATTGACTTAGCTGAAGGCTATTCTAACTATCTGCTCTGCTAATGAGCAATGCTTCGTCCATGTAGTCGCTAGCAAAGTCGTCCGTACAACTGGGGCGAGTGCTAGTCAGTCTCTCGAGACCTGCCTTGTGGTGGCGCTCGGTCTGCGACCCCTGACAGTGGCGACACGCGGGTCCGACATGTACTAATGGACCGCGGCCGATTTAAAGCTACCACCTAGCAAGTGTGGTGTCTGGCGGTGACACCACAGGTCTCATCGGATTAGGGAGGGACGGGGAAGTAAGTCGGCCGCGCTCTTTCAACGGAGCCATCACGGCATTTGCCTGGAGCGATTTAGGGAAATCACGGAAAACCTTAATCAGGATGGCCGGACGTGGGATCGAACCGTCGTCCTCCCGAATGCGAGTCCAGTGTGCTAGCCACTGCGCCACCTCGCTCGGTGCCAGAGGAAGACAAGAAGGAAGAGTAACTGGTAAACTTGCTGCAGTACGGCAAATTTTAGATGAGTTTGTGGTGAACTGCAAGAACAATTACAATGCAGGCAATTTTGTGACAGAAGAAGAAAAGTTGCAAGCTTTCCGGGGTCGCTGTTCTTCTGTTCAGTATATTCCTAGCATACCGGCGAAATACGGGACAAAGATTTTTGTTTTAGCAGTTAATAAAACATTCTTCAGAAGTGACACTGAAGCGTATTGTGGGACACCACACAGGACCACACGACGCACTCAGTTCTCTCTGTGGAGTGGCAAGGCTTGTTACTCACACTGAGGGCTGTGGAAGAAACGTTTCAATGAATAACCGGTACACCAGCAATTCTTCAGCCACCTCCTTATTGAAAAAGCGGCTAACATGCATCGGGACATTGAGAAAAAACAAACGCGGGATCCCACAAGACTTTTTGCATGAGAAAGGTAGGGTTGTCCATTCCTCTCCGTTAGATTTCCAAAAATATATGTCGTTAGTTTCATACGTGCTGAAAAAAAGGAAGCATTACTAGTTTCAACTACGCACGATTTTGGAACTGTTGACGATGCTACAGGTAAACCAGAGATAATTCTGCATTAAAATGCAACAATGGGAGGAGTCGACACAGTCGCATACTGGAATGTGCGTATTCCGTCGCACAGGTGACAAAAAGGTGGCCATTGGTCGTATTGTAAGCGCTAATGGATATAGCAGGAATCAATGCTCAAATTATTTTACATGCAAATGAGGTAAATAAAAAAGAGAAGGATTTCTTGAAAGACAGCATTTTCCCTTATGAAGCCTCAGCTAGCGGAAAGAGCGAAGATTCCTTCACTTCCTGCTGGCATAGCAACTTTCCTCGATAGATACAAACGACCACAGGTTGAAAGAATTGAGGAGCCAGCCACCAAGAAAAAGAGGACTGTGTATGACATGTGGACGAGCACCCCTCCAGAGTGTAAAGAAGTACATCGGCCATTCTTTTAACAAATCAATGCCACCCGAAAAAAACTTCGACCACAATCAGGGGGACTTTTAGAACAACCCTATACATGAAGAATTCATTTTCTAGTTGAGTTGAAGGTTAAGTATTCGAGATCTTGTTACAAAACACAGAATATTTCATTATTAATGAAAACGTCTTTTTGTTGATTACTATTGACTGCGTATATAAGAATTAATTTGTTGTTAGTGGATCGTCGGGAACGCGATGAACAGATGGAGCAATCACTATCGTGCTGTTTGAACGCCAGCGTTCGAAGTGACTAGAACATTAGGCAGATAACGTCCCAACTGTTTCAGATAACGGCTCAAGTGCGGAATCGGTGGCTGCGTCTTTCATTCGAGAAGCGGAGAGTCCAGTTATCTTGGCTTAAGCTTTCTCTCGATTTCGTAAATTGCCAGGCTGTTGGGTGTGGGTTGATCCTTACGGCTAAGTGCCGATCAGAGCAGTAGTGGCACATGGACTGCTGTTAAAAGTAGCATAGCTGACAACCCCAAGGTTGTCACTGTATTCTACTAATAACTGACATTCTCTTACTTCTTACCAGCTTATGAGTTGGATCACCTGACAGATTGCAGGTGGACCTATAATTTACATGGAAGCCAAACTAAGACGTATTGTGGTGTTTTTCGTATACACAATAGACTGTCTGAAGAGAAAATCTCGTTATGTGCTAGAAAACGTGTAGCAGCGAACGCCAATCGAGTCTCGTATTTATGGAGATTTAATTTGAAATTTAACTGCCCAATCTGTCCTATGTAGGATTCCTTTAAAATTATATTTAAAAGGGAATTGTAATTGGTTGTAGAGGACAAAACTTTGGATTTCATTTCACATCTCGCGCTGTTCCTTGTGCAATTCGCGCCTGTGAGCATTTGCTGCTGAACAAGCATGACTACACGATTCCTATAGAGAGTGCAAATTTGCTGAGCTTTGCATGCCCTCCCACGCGTCGCTGTAAGCCTTGCACCAACTGGACCACTAGCCACGGCTCGTCAGATCGCTAAAAGGCCTGAGAGCTGAGCAGAAATACGAAGATATCTGCAAGAACCTCAAGAGATTATACCATTCGTAATTGACCTTTAACTTTTACGTCTGTGATTGACGTCCCATCTTACTGTGAGGCCGTTTCAAATAATCCCGTCGTCGACAGGGCGTTAAGCACTCATCTTCCTCGTGACTGAGCGAGACTGTGCGTTGTCCCAGTGGGACAAAACTGGAGCAATAAAGTGACCACTTTTCATTTAAGAAACCAGTCCCGAATTCACTTCAGTGATTTACGCTATCACAAAAAAGCGAAATATGAATGTACTGGAAGGCAATTGTAACTATGTAATAAAAAAAAGCACTCCGTCTTCAGGCCACAAGTGGCCCATCGATACCATCCGACCGCCGTGTCATCCTCAGATGAGGATGCGGAAAGGAGGGACGTGGGGTCAGCACACCGCTCTCCCGGTCGTTGCGATGGTTTTTCTTGGACCGGAGCCGCTACTATTCGGTCGAGTAGCTCCTCAATTGGCATCACGAGACTGAGTGCACCCCGAAAAATGGCAACAGCGCGTGGCAGCCTGGATGGTCACCCATCCAAGATCCGGCCACGCCCGACAGCGCTTAACTTCGGTGATCAGACGAGAACCGGTGTATCCACTGCGGCAAGGCCGTTGCCTTTAAGTATGTAATGTCCTATTTGTAATATTTCCATTCTTCGCTCAGTTAATATTATAATATCTGCCCTCCGTATGCATTTTCATTTTTTCGCATCGCCACATGTAGCGCATATTTTTATTGACGTGTTGACAGAAACACCCTTTCACTGTTTGGAATGTTGTGCTGTGTAAAGCTAAAGCATTTTCTTGGATTTCTGCAGACACGGAATGTAAAATCAGTGTAGAATCTATAATATCTAGATTATGACATTAAAAGATTCCCTCATTTACATGGCAAATGTACTAGGTAATCAAGAAGAAAGTAGGGATTTTAGGCCCTTTGATTAATCACTCCTTCTCTTAATGGCAGTATGAAACACGTTTGGAAGAATTTGTAGAACACTTTAAGAATGGACGAGGGGAGCCAATGTTGTCAGAGTTGTTTGCTAATTTTTATATCTATGGCTTATTCCCTACTATGTCTGTTAAGCTATGGACTATAGACCTTATTGCTTTCAGGAAAGTTTTGCAGTATAGCCAATGTCATAGTTGCAACACATTTGGGAAGGGTGAGGTTTCAGTACCTAGTGGCCATACAGATTCAAGTTTTCCTTATTTTCTAAATCACTTAGGGTGAATGCTAGGGCAGCTCCAATTTTGCGACCAATTTCGCTTCACATCACAGGCCTATCAGAGCATGTACCTAGTCTTCACCTATCTCACTGGCAACGGTACACTAAATTGTAATCTTCTAATCTTCCTTCTTATTCTGTCGAGTGGATGTTGATTCTGTGTGTGTGTGTGAGTGTTTTTGAATGATTACTAAACACCACATAATATTGCAGAGAGATGTTAAATGATAGTCATTAATCAAGTAGCATTATTTTTAAGTTCTTTTACACTCATTTTACATAATTAGATATGACTGAATGGTGACTAATATGTGTATATTTATTGTGTGATAACTTTATTGATACATTTGCAGTATACTCTTGCATTGTCTTTGTCATGTCATAGATTAGTCTGGAAATGAAGGGAGGGAATAGGTGAACACTGGTACCAGCTCATAATTTACTTCTCCTGAATAACATCAAGAGATCTGGAGTGCTTAATGTCCTCATCCAGTGGATGAAGCATAGTAAACAGAGCTGAGTGTTCCCTCTCCATGAGACACTGCAGAGAGATTGGGGGTGTAAACCTATATGTACTGACAATGGGAAATTTGTTCCACCCCATGATTTTAATCAATTATCTCCAAGCCGAACGCCGTCACTCTGTGTTACTGGCCTTGGCCATTGCAGGATAATTAGATTATTATGCTTTTCAGAATAATTTCCTCTGTGATCAATACATACATCTCATAATCATTTTTTGACCCTCTCCTATCTGATTACCTGGTCACATTTATTGTTCTATACCTGTAGGAGCTCTTCATCCGTGAAAATTCACCATTCTTTGAGCTTTGTCTTTGCTTGTGGAAATAAGGCAATAGGGGAGTACCCTAAAGAAAAATGCAACCAGTTGCAGCCAAATGACTAGGATAAATTTTTTAGTGGAGTCCTGAGACATTATCATGGCGAAAGAGCCAGCTGTCTGGTTTCAGTCTCTGGCATATTACAAGTGTTACTGCCATTTGGGACAGGCATTGTTATTTGCACCACTTCCCAAATTTAAATACTTGCTGATGTCCTCCTCCTCCTAAATGTGGTTTACTAGCCATGGCAAATCATGTTGAGGGAAGACATATTCAGTTCGTAACTGGGAGATGTGCCATCCAAATCAGAAGTTAATCAGTTGCCAAACAACAGGTCATTTCAGGTGATACTGTCTTGCAGCTTATTCCCATTTTGCTTGTATTGTAGTAAGTGCATATGAAATATGTCTGTAAGGTTAAGTGGGCAGAATCTCACGATTCACAAAAAAAGTCCCCTGTAACACTTATAAGCCCCATTTAATGACTTGGTAACCATATGAAGTTGCTAGCAATAATGTTATCACAATTAAAAAGAGCCATTGTCTTGACAACAACATGTTTATATGTGACATATTTATCACAATACTGAATCACTAATTTCTTGCTTTGAAATTTTGTAGGAATATTGTAGCACTGGAACCACTGAACTGTCTTTAATATTGTTGTTCATATAATCATATGCACAATTCTCTTATTCCTTGAGTATCTGTAAGTACCACATTTCATGATGTACCATCTGCTCCTCCCTCAAAGACCATTGTACCTATGAGGAAGATATCTTCACATGATAGATGGATCCTGAAGAATGTTGTGAACTGCAGGAATGGGTAGGCCCAAGTTACTTCTGCAGAAGTCATGCCAGTTCCCTCCAACAGTCTCCTTTCTTCAGTGAAATTGTCTTTGGTTTTCCTTATGCTTGTGTCCAAAGCAATTGAACATTGGGTAAAAGAAGTCATTTTTTCCCTGACACAATATATTATTTGAATGAGACACCTTGTTCATCACTCTTGGCCAATTTCAATCTAACAGTCATTTTCAAGGGCACAGCTACTGATAGTTAATGTAGATCTACATGTGTACAGTATAACACATATTTCATTTGGCAATAGCTGTCAGCATAGGTACCTGGTATTGCATTTTATATTCAGTTGGATCAGTTATGCTTTTTTAACATGCCTTTACATTTTTTCTTTGTTTTTGATTTCATGTATGAACTGCTATTTCTATATGCATAATTGTATATACATGTACACATGAAAATGACCATTAGGCTAAAATTAGGCAATAGTGGTGAGTAAAGCATCATATTCAAATAATATGAAGCTTCATTGAAGCTAGGACTTATTTTAATTCTCTGTGGAATTACATGGAGGATCATCCACAAGAGTAAAGAGTGAACCTACTTACCAAAACTCTCCATCTATTACAATGACCTCAATGACACCTAAGTGGTGACCGCTAAGCTTCCTTTCTTGTGAAACACTCTTAACTTTCTAAATACCTTAGTGTTTTGTGGGTTTCTTCACGAAGTACTAAAGAGACATTTGATGATCAGTTGTTAGTCTTTGAACAAGTATGTACCACAAAACTGCAGACCAATCTCCTTTTAGTGCTAACTAATTAGCAGCCGTAGCAAACTCAAAGTACTACTATGAGCTCTTGTCTGTAATGCATGTAGGGATAGGTCTAAATGCATACTAAGGCATATGGTGGCTTCTATGCAAAGAGCATCACAAAACTTTGGTAGTTTGCTTTGTAGTATTCAGACTAAAAACATTAACTGGAAATTTATGGCCGTAGAATGTATGGAAGTATCTTTTACTGCATGTGTCCACTGTTTTCTTTGTTTTATGAGTTGAACGATGATGTTGCCTCCTCACAAACACAAGCATCATCTTGAACTATCTCACTAATATAATTTAGAGTCACAACTATTAAATACAGAACTTGTCATACTTCAAGTAACTGCAAGTCATCCAGGCACAACAATGAGCTTTTCTTTATATAATGGTTTCTGGCTCAATCTGCCATGATAACTGACAAGTGTCTACTCATCCATGATGTTAACTTTACATGTATTTCTATTAGCTTGTATTTACAAATGAATAGAATAACTTTTTATGCTCTAAAATAACACTTTCACTTAAAATGATGTGTAACATATGTTGTTACAGATGATGTGTATGATGAGGAGTAATCGAATGCTAACTGATGTGGTACTGGAGGTTGGCTCAGAACTCTTCCATGCACACAAAGTTGTTCTTGCTGCTGCTAGTCCATACTTTAAGGTGAGAGTTCTGTGAAATAGAAAAAAAGTAACTCTATGAAGTTGTTTGCCACAGTTCTGGGTACTTTTGTGTAGAACGTGTGCCATTTATTGCAAGTGCTATTCCATAAGAAAATGTAATGTTACAACAAATGTAAAATAAAAGTAGCAAACTTTTTAGCTAGTATTGTCCTTAACACAAGATCTTTGTTGTATATAATGAACTGTTTATTGAGAGAGGTGATGTATGTTGACTCTATATTCTTAATATTATAGAATTAAAAAAATATATATGCACCTAGGACAATAAATTAGTTACAAGTGCAATTTTAGACATCTGCAGTTTGTGAAGAAAAAGGTCGAGTGGTGGTACTGAAGGCAACAGTTTAGGGAGTGTCGAGTAGTGCTCAGTGTGTCCAAATACATGATCCAGTATTATAACAACATATTAAACATGGAACATAACACTGATATAATCAAGTAGCAAAAGCAAGTGAGTTTCATTGGGCGTACCAAAAGTAATTCACTAAAGAAGCTTGGAGAATTTACCAGTGTGCCACCACATACTGCTGTAACATCTAAGCATACAGTGATTCATCCAGCAATTGTAGCTAAAATGAGATGACAGGTTGGGACTGCCAGAATATATCCCTCCACATTGCTAATAATGGCTTTGCTATGTCATTTGAATTAGTATTCTTTTGAAAACTTCTGGGACCTTTTGGAATGAAATGCGCAGAGAGCTAAAATTCTTCCTCATTGATTAATTTTTGTCCCTAACTATGCAATTCAGTCATTTGAAAATGACTACCACCTACATTCAACATCAACATGCAATGACCACCTGGCACTAGCTGTGGATGGTATCTAACGTGTTTAGCGGGGACATGGAAAACAGTGCAGTCATTGTCATATTTTGGGAGCAACTTATCTGACATCCAGAAGAGCATGATCATTGGATTTTGGGTCAAGGGTTGATGCGATTCCAAAATAGTTTGTAAACTGTTTGTATGCCACCATGATTGAAGTATGCTGTGTCCAGAAAAATGACGCAATCCAAAACCAGAGCCATGACAACTGTAGTGCACCATGGGCCATAGATGATAGGGGTGAATGACAGCTGCAGTGATGAGTGTGGGCAAATAGACATGCAGTTGTTGAGCAACTGACCACCCAAATGAACCAAGGGGCTACCAACAGTTTCTCCTCAATGACTGTTCAGTGAACTTCACTGTGTATGGGCTTCTGCAGCAGGCACCTGTCTCATGCAATCATGCTGACTGCTGTCGATCAGTGACGAAGGCCGAAATTGGTGCGTGAATACCCCTGCTGGACATCCAATGAGTGATGGCAGGTGGCCTTTATAGAAGAATCACAGTTTATGCTCCATTGGACAGGAAGCAAACACCCTGCAACAGTTGTCGGAAGGGTCCAAGCCAAAGGAGGGAGTGTTATGGTCTGGGGAAAGTTTTTGTGGCATTTCCTGGTTATCTCGTCATTCTGGAAGGCACAGTGGATCACCCCAAGTATGCATCTGTCCTTGGGGACCATGTCCACCCATACATGCAGTTTATTTTTCCTTGGCGGGATGGGATCTGCCCGCACAACAGTGCTTCATGCCACACAGTTTGCAGTGTACGTGCATCATTAAAAGAGCACCAGGATGAGTTTAACATACTCCAAACTCAACAGATTAAAACCTAGTCGAGAATCTGTGGGACCACCTTGACTGGGCTGTTAGGGCCATTGATCCTAAACTGAGAAATGTAGTGCATCTGGCCACAGCATTGGAGTCAGCATGGCTCCACATCCCTGTCAGTGCCTTCCAGAACCTCATTGACACTCTTCCTACAAGTCTCACTGGGATTTGCAGTTTGCACTGCAAAAGGCTTTTGACAGGTTGTCACATTAATGTGATTGGACACCGTAATATGATTAACTTTATCTAGATTAACAGAGATTTTATGCATTCATATCAGTCTGTTTGCTAGGATTATTATTCTATACAGTGGCATTTACTGTTATTTAAGGTTTACTGTTAAGATTTCCCATGTAACTTTTTAGTGAACTATATCTTTGTGTTCACAGGCAATGTTCACAGGTGGTCTGAAAGAATGTGAAATGTCTAGAGTGAAGTTACAAGGTGTATGCCCCACTGCAATGGCTCGTCTCATGTACTTCATGTATACTGGTCAGATACGTGTCACTGAAGTTACTGTATGTCAACTTTTACCTGCTGCAACTATGTTTCAGGTATGGTAGAGATCAACTTAGGCATACAATCTTAAGATGTTTGGCTCCATATATGGGATGTCACTTTTATATGCTTTCTCAAGATATAAAATATACAAATTAGTTTTGCATTACACTTTTAAAACTGTAGCATTTGTAGAAATATATGGTCTAGATGTGCGCATTCATTACAAGAGCATAGGCTCCCAAAGGAAATAACCGAATTAGCCTTGATGTTACTCTTATATGCAATGCTTATCCCAAATAAAAGCATATTCTGACCCACTGTTGACCATAAAAAACTGAATGGCCATGCACATAAATATTAAAAAAAAACACAAAAAATGTTTCTTAACGAATATGTCTGAGCTAGCAATAAACACAGGAAACATGGCAATCGTGAAAATAGGAATCTGTTTTGTTGCTGAAAATTGTGACACTCCAACTGTGACAAGTGCAATGGGAAATAATGATGAACTGGAAAAGCTGTAGCCCTCTAACAAAATATAGTTGTAGTTGTACCATTGTGCAGTTCAGGTGTTGCAGAAGTAATCAGAACTCGCAAAATATAACTTTCATACTTCAATACACTGTACAAAACACTATTAGAACATGAATACATGGGTGTGTGTACACATGCGCATGCGTGTGCGCGCTAGTGTTGCAGTAGTGTAGTAATGTCTGTTGATGGTAAGATGGAGTCAGTAATCTAATAACGGTAACACGATTTCCATTTGATCTTCAAAACTACTTTAGGCCAGTAAAATGCTGATTGCTGAGTGTGATAGTAGTGGAGTTCATTATAAACTTGCATGAATTAATATGTATACAAGATTGTAGAAAGATTTCATTACATTTTCTTCCCAACATGTTGTTCTTCATGTATCAATTGTTTCATTAACTTTTCTTTTTCCATTTTATTTAGGTGACTAATGTGATAGATGCTTGCTGTTTGTTTCTTGAGCGACAGTTAGATCCCAGCAATGCAATAGGCATTGCTAAATTTGCTGAGCAACATGGCTGTAAAGATTTATGCCAAAAGGCAAATCAGTTCATTGTACAACATTTCACCCAGGTAATAATGTACTCTGTGCTTTTTTATATTTTATATCATTATTATTTATATTTTTAACTTACACATCTCAGACAATAATAGCCACTCCTGCAAAATCCCAGAGAACTACTAGACCATATGCAGATACTTTTCCATAATTTACCTTATTATGTTATTTTGTATTTTGTCAGTGATGTAAACAGAGATATTTTGGAAGGTGATACATTAATATTTTGGCCCATTCAGTATCATGCATTGATGTATTGCAGAATACGAAAACAAAACTTTATTAATAGTGATAAAGTTTGGTAAATATTCCATTTTTTCATAATATTAAATCGCTGAAAAACTGATATCATTGCATCATGGTGTTCAGTCTCAGAAATGTGTTACTATATTATTTGCTAACCACTTGAAGATTTAAATTTATGAAATAAATAGTGAACATAAATGTAGTATTGTCATAATTAATTAGTCTCTTCGACATTCAAGCTCTTATAAACTAGTATCATCACATGAAACTTTTATATTATTTGTATTAGATGAAAGGGCAACAGAGCATTATTTCTGCCTACAGGCATGAGTTTCTTTAACAAAGATTCACTATGTTCACCATCTCTTGTCCAGTTTTCATTTTTTGGTTCCTTTTAAGATGTTTTGAATGCTGTAACTTAATGATAAAAGACAAACAGTGCACTTAAGTACAAGAACATTCATTTCGGGAGAATTAAGCAATACATTCTTCTCATTATGATGAAAACTGTAGGTAAATGTTAGTGATGACAGTTTACTTCTATCAATAAAAGCTATTTTAGTTTGTGAACTGTATTTATCTGAGTGAAGTTAGGTATTTGGAAAATAGTAATGAATGCCTGTCTATATATAAATTTAAAATGCCTATCCATATATAACTCACCATGGCCCAGTGCAACAAGAAAGTACCAAATGTAGTATTTCAACAGGAACCAGCTTCTTACATCAGAGTCTCAAACATATTTAGTGTGCCATCCACACATCCTTTCCCTTTTGGAAAAAAATATGTATCCCCAAGTACAAAAGGCAAAAGAACAGAACTATGTACAGACTAGCTTTTTTGCCTATGAGCTGTCTCATTTAGCCTGAAACTCCTTGGGAGAATGTAATATTCAAACTATTTTTCTCATAGTTAATGTGACTGGTGAGTTTTTAGTCCCTGACAATAGCATGCTTCTCTGCTTGTCTCCGTGCCCGGGTTCCCGGGTTCGAATTCTGGCAGGGTCAGGGATTTTCTCTGCCTCGTGATGACTGGGTGTTGTGTGATGTCCTTAGGTTAGTTAGATTTAAGTAGTTCTAAGTTCTAGGGGACTGATGACCATAGATGTTAAGTCCCATAGTGCTCAGAGCCATTTGCTGCTTGTCTCTCACTGAAGGTCACTCACTGATTTTGCAACATTGTTGTGTAATACTGCCATAACTTACAAAAAAATATACGTGTTTTGGGCATATAGTTGTAACTTGTGAAAATGATTCACCTTCAACAGATACAGACATGAAGAATGATTTGCTAATGGAAGGTATTACTGGTACTGGTATTTTGTAGTTAATGTTTATAAATATTCTGGAAAAATGTAGGGTCATGTAGTCCTGAAGAAAATGCATTTTGACTGTCAGAAACTAGAGTTTCCTAAGAGTTGATTTATTTTTGTAATTGAAATGTGGTGTTATAATAACCTTTTGATTGCAAAACTGGCATTTTTGTTTGTGTATAGGTCTGCCAAGAGGAAGAATTTCTTCAGTTGTCAGCCATACAGTTGGTTGCACTGATCAAGAAAGATGAGCTTAATGTAACAGAAGAAAGAGAAGTGTACAATGCTGTTTTGAAATGGGTGAAATATGATGAAGAAAACAGGTTCCCAAAAATGGAACACATTCTTCATGCTGTAAGGTGCCAGTTTCTTACACCAAGCTTCTTACATGAGCAGATGAAGAACTGTGATGTTCTAAAGAAATTACCTGCTTGCAGAGAATATCTTGCACAAATTTTTAAGGTTAGTGAATGGATACAGTGTCAAAATTTTATAATTTTCTGAATTATTGTTGAAAAATGTGAAATACACTCCATCTATTTCTCACAGAATCATCTTATAAAGTTGTTTGCAGTAAATGTCCATCAATTATTACATTTTTCAAACACTCTCTACAAGAGACTGTGACAGTGCTATTGTTTTGTTTTTAATGTGGGTCAAGATGATGCAACTTCAGCATTGCTGCCCATTAGCTGAAACAAGATATAACAAAACCTTCATGACAATCAGCAACTTTTTTTTTCAGGATCTAACTCTGCATAAACGGCCATGTGTGAAGGAACGAACACCAAATACTCCAAGAGTTATTTATATTGCTGGAGGCTATTTTCGAAATTCACTTGATGTAATGGAAGCATATAATGTGGATGATCGTACATGGACAAAACTTGCTAGCTTAACTGTTCCACGATCTGGTTTGGGAGGCGCGTTTCTAAAGGTGTGTATAGTGCATTTTTCATATTCAGAAGAGGTAGTGAATAATCAGAGTCTAAAGAGGTTATTAAAACTCAAGTAAAACTGTGTGTTCCTTTTGTTCTTTACCAGAATCCCAACATGCATTTAGAAGGAACTGTTCAAATGAATCAGCAATATTTGTTCTGTATGAAACAAATCATGCAATAGATAGTATTTGGTGTCATAGATGTATGTATTACCTAATGGCTGGTCAAATGTCTATTTTATACCACACAACACTAGATTTACAGGAACTGTAAATAAATAAAAAAGTAAAAAATTCTGGCTGTCACCAAGAAAAAGAATTTCTAGAAAACTAATCATATTGTGCAGTCAAACAAGAAGAGTATCTAGGTCTCTATGTGTCCCTTTAGTATGAAAAATTCTGTGATACAGTATGCATTATTGTAGACTTAAGTGATCAGATGTAGTTATCAACATGCATCAACTGGAAATTCTGGTGATTCCTATAAGAATACACACATGAATGATGTACCATATATTTCCCATACAACAGACTGGGTATAACAGAAATGATAAAATTTTATCTCCTTCCACTGCTTCTCTGGCTCTGTCAAAACAACATAGGAATAGCAGAAACTGAGAATAAAATAAAAACAAAATAAAAAACTAAACTGGAAACATAACTGTCACTAGCTTCAGACTTTGCTAATTTTGTTATGATAGTCATAATTTCCAACTCTTTGTTGTCTATTCACATCTTGAGCAGCTTGGAATGAGGGGGCATGAGAGGAGCTATTGACATAAATGTGTATATTATATGCTGACATTAAAATACACATTTTTTTTAAAATCTTGATCCCAGTTGTTGAGGTTTCTTTCCAGCTTTATGGTCTGTATTATTTGATTGGGATTACATATAAATGTTTCCATAGTTGAAGGAAAATACCTGCTAATTATCTAGGAAAAGTACTATTAGAACATAGAAAACACATAACTTACCGTACTGAATAATAGTTCTTCTACTAATTACTATGTGACTCACATTTTTTTTTACACTCTCATATCTTGCATAGGAAACTGATATCAGCTGTTTCTCACAATGAAATTCACATTGTGTACATTATCTGTGTTACAAATACTGTATATTTCTTGTATTTGACTTTGTCTTTATTGAGACTTATTCATAAATAGCATCAAACATTGCTCTCCTAGATTGAATCAACATTTGTTTTCAGTTGTTTTGATTCTCTAAATAACCACCTGTGAAATCCCATTTTGCTAAAAGTTATAATAATTGTTTCTCTGCCCTGATATTTTGCCTGCATCCAACATAACAGATTTACCAATTGATTTCAGTTCTATTTACTACATTTCAGGTCCAAAATTTGAACTACCTGAGACAAGTGAGACAACAGATAATCTCCTCTCTCCCTCTCCCCCCAACCCCCTTCCCCCTTACCCCCCCCCCCCCCCCTCCTACCACAGCCTCACACACCTCTTATTGAGACAAAACTATTTACTGTTCTTCTAAAATTACAACTTACACCTATAAAATTAAAATAAGGCATATAATCATATACATCATTTTAACACACTTATTGTAATAACTGTTCGTTATGTACAATAATTAAAAAATACTACTACCACTACTACTACTACTACTACTACTACTACTACTACTAAATGGAGACTTTTTAAACCATTTTAACAAAGGTAACATAATGTCCTGTGGTGCAATCTCATATTCTGTTGTTCCTAACAGTTTTGGATGTTGCAACTATAGTACAATCCAAGATGCGATGAGCCTACCCATTGTATAATGTTGCAGTTCCTGAGGTTATTCATTCATAAATATGAGTCAATTGTCAATTATGCAAATTATGTATGTTTGTTCTCCTTTGTGCTGTTGCTTTCTATAGGTGCCCCATGGGCCATTCATTGTTACTAGGAAGTAAGCTTTATAAGTCTTCACCACAAATAATGCTGCTTGTTCATAAATCATAATAGCAGAGAGACTTTAAGCAAAACTAGTTCCTATTTTGCATTGCTCTTCTGAAATGTAAAGTCTATAGTTATTTTCAAATGTAATCCAAAATATCACATTCTCTTATTGCAGGGAATGTTCTATGCTGTGGGAGGCCGCCACAACTCTCCAGACTCTAGATATGACTCAGACTGGGTGGACAGGTATAATCCTGCTAAAGATGTATGGAGACCTTGCAGCCCCATGTCTGTTCCGAGAAACCGTGTTGGTGTGGCTGTTATGGATGGTTATCTGTATGCAGTTGGAGGTTCAGCAGGCTCAGAGTATCACAACAGTGTTGAAAGGTAATTATATTTTACTTTACAGCAACATGCTATCAATTCCTTCCATGTTGTGGGTGTCCTACAGCTGTCACCACATCCCACATCTCTGTCATCAAACAACTTGATCTCCACATACTTCCTCATCCTCTTATATTCCTCTTCTCTCCACCACTTCTTGGATATCCCTTAGCCACCCTTTTCATGGACATACTTTTCTTTTTCTTTAACCATCCCAGCTGCCTTTCTTCTATCCTATCCATAATACTATGATAGATTTGCATTCTTTCTTGTATTTTCTCATTTATTGTCCAGTGAAGTCAGGAGATACTACATGCTCTTCTCAAGTGGTCCATTTCTAAAGCTTTTAATCTCTGTTTTTGTGAGTCCTCAATACACTTTTCCATAACTTGTTACTGGTTCCACTATGGATTTCTGTAATTACATTTTAACTTTCAAACTTATTTTGTGGAACAAAGTACAGGACTTAATTTTTAGGTAGTCACTCTTCCCTGCCTGTTCCATCATTGGATATCAGTCACATCTTCCATTATGTAATTACCCAGATGCTTAAACACATTACAAACTTTGATCTGATGTCTATCAATGGCCAAGTTATTTCTCTCCTCTCCACAACTTGGATATTCTGTCCTCACAAAATTAATTTTCAAACCCCACTTTTTATATTCTTCCAACAGTTTCCTAAGTGTGTAAGACATATCCTCTTAATTGTTTGCTTCGATGACCTGATCATTAGCATGAAAAAGTATGTGATAGGCAAAGGTCCCAAGTTCGAGTCTCGGTCCGGCACACAGTTCCTCATTTTAATTTCTTTCCCCATACTTTTTGACTGATTTCTTTCCCTGTAATTGACAAGTCCAGGGAAATGATCTGTCTCTAATTCTCTAATGATGTTGTTGTTGACTGAATGTGAAACTCAAATTTTCCTTCCTGAACTTTCTTGTAACAGTTGAATATAACTTGAAAGCTGGTTTATTTATGAGTGGTACAACATTTAGGCCACCGACTGAATAATATAGCAAATCATGTTCTGGAGAAAGCTGCTCTTGACTCGGAGTTAACAGGCAGGCTCTTAATTGCAATACAAGATAGTACACCTATATACTTGCAGAATTCTATTCACATGGATATTTAAATTTCTAACCATGGGGGCACAATTTGTTCAAGCTGGAGCCACCAGACTTGTGGGCCTCTCCTGGAAGGACACGTTCATGAGCATGACAAACTGCAGAATATGAATGGAGCCACCTTATTGTCACTGTGGCAGTCTTCAGTGCAGGACTGGTTTGATGCAGTTCAGTGTTAGTCCATCATTTGCAAAACTCTTCATCTCTGCATAACTACTGCATCCTACATCCATTAGAACCTACATACTGTAGCAAAACCTTGGTCTGCTTCTGAAATTTCAGCACTGCCTCCCCCCCCCCCCCCCCCCAACTTCCCTCCATTACCAAATTGATGGTACATTGGTACATTGATGTATCAGGATGTGTTTTTATCAACCAGTCCCTTCTTTTAGTCAAGTCCATGGCTATCTTAATTATTATAAAATTGTCCACACTAAAATTGGTGTATGTTGCATACTTTAATTCCGTGGTGTCATACAGGCTATAACTTTGAGAAAACTTGGTTCAGACTGAAAGAATATATTTTGTCTGAAAGCTAACTGTCTGAACCCTATGTTCCATTCACTTTCACTGGGAATCTTAATTTAACATTACAGAACATGTACTGACTCACAAGACTGCTGGTTGAAAACAAGAACCTCAATGAGCACTCAATGAACATAAGGCAGAGCTATAATATCTATTTAGGGAACACATTGTTAACTACTGTTCAGAAAGGTGTCTGAAACATAAATTCTTGATCAGTTTCCACAATGGTTGAAGACTTTCACTGTCAGACTGCAGGTTTCCAAACTCAAACCCACACTTTGCTGAAGGAAGACTTTAGATCAAGTTAACTGAGTTTTATTATGCAATGGAATAGCAGATAATAGTTTTTGTTTCTAAGTATTTTAGATCTTATCAGTTGTTTTATTATGATTATAAACATTTCAAGTACAGCGTATGTTGATGTAAAGAGGATACTGGCTTATTGACTTGACCCAGCCATTCAAATTTGGGTTTCCCATGGTTTTTCCGAATCGTTCCTGTTGTTGTTATTTTAGTTTATTTTTGCTTGTTAGATACAGGTATCTACACATCCATAGTTGTTGTAGGAACAGATAATATCTACTTGAAGAGGAAATTCATCCTGTTGCACAGGCACCAAATTCTTTCGTCAACAATTTTCTGGATATTTACATCTACAAACATACTCTGCAGGTTATCATATGGAGCATAGCTGTGGATACCTTACATCACTGTTAATTATTGCCTTTCCTGTTCCCCTTGCAAATGGAGAGAGGAGAAAATGACTATGCTTCTACATCTACACAAGCACTGATTTCTCATGTGTTCACAGTCCTTACGTGAGGTATATGCTGGTGACAGTAGAATTGTTCTGCACTCTGTCACAAGTGCTAGTTCTCAGAAGTCTCTCAACTGTGTTTTGTGAAAAGAACATAGTCTTCCCTCCAGCAAGTCCCATTTGCGATCTCTGAGCAGTCTAATAATATTCATGTGTTGATTGAATCTAGTGGTAACAAATCTAGCAACATGTCTTTGATTTGCTTCGATGTCTTCCTTTAATCTGCCTTTGTGTGATCCCAAACACTAAAGCAGTATTCAAGAATGAGTCGCATAACTATTTGGTATGTGTTTGTTCTCCTTTCTTGTAATTATTTCAGTAGACCAAAGTGGACCATTCATCTTCCATGACCATAGGTGCCCTTTTCATATGCCAGTTATCTTTCACGTGACTTGCAAATTACTCAGTTTCTGATTTCTGTTTTGTTTATATTGTATGCAAAAGTGAATTTTATGAAATTGCAGTTCCTGTTTTTTGCTCCTACCTGATCAGCTACAATCAGTTGTCTAATTAATTAACAGTGATTGATTCAATCTGAACACAGCGTATGTTTTTATCTTCTGGTAAACCTTCCGGGATGTAAGGTCGTGGTCCATGAAACTCTTCAGCTCCTAACGTTTCATCCAGAGCTGCGCTGGACATCTTCAGAGGGGTGTTTCTCCTCCGGTGAGTCTTGCCGAGTAGAAACACCCCTCTCAAGATGTCCAGCACAGCTCTGGACGAAACGTTAGCAGCTGAAGAGTTTCATGGACCACGACCTTACATCCCGGAAGGTTTACCAGAAGATATGTCATCCGGTCGTGAAAGCTTTCATACTATGAACAGCATATGTTGTTCACATTTCAAAACATGAACAAGAGTATAATTAAATTCCTATGGTGTATCCTTTCCCAGTAATCTGCACCTTAATATCAAGTTATTGTTTTTGTTTCATTTTCACCTTGTTACCATTAATTTCTGTGTAGCTGATATTATAATATATTCTGTGGCAGTGTGTTACTGACAACTGAACAAAAGCTGTTTAAGTAATGATGATCACAAGATGAGGTGCAGTGGTTAAGACACTAGACTTCTTCTTGGACCTGGGCTTCAAATGCCAACTTGTCACTCTGGTTTAAAATTGCATTTGTTTCATTACAATACTAGGATACTGATGGCCTCAGAATATTATGGGCAACATATTGAAAATTATATATACTTACAGTGATGCAGCATTGTACAATAATCATTGTTTGTTGGTGATGTGAACCATGCTTTTTACCTAACACCTTCAGACATGAATAACTTTATTAATATATGCATTTCATTTTAGCCTACATTGTTAGGTGTGTGTTTGTTTCTAAAATTCCATATGTGTCTGTGTAATGTAAATTGAATTCTACTCACCAAGTGGTGGCAGAACATGTACATGAAAGGAGGTTATAATTAGGTAAGCTTTCAGAGCCACTGTCTCCTTCTTCAGTCAGACGAGTTGGAGGGGAAGGAAGAGAGGTGAAGGAAAAGGACTGGAGAGGTCTAGGAAAAGGGGCAGATTTTGGGAAAGTCACCCAGAACTACAGGTCGGGAGAGACTTACCACATGGGATGAGAAGGAAAGACTGATTGTTGGGGACTGCATCGGACAAGATTTGAAAACCTGAGAGCTTAAAGGTGGAAGATAGGGTAATATGCAAGACAGAGTACTGCTTAAAAATTGTGCCGGAGTTAATAAGAGTGAAGAGCTAAGTGCATTGTACATAACATGGGTAGGAGGGAGGGGGGGGGGGCAGTGAAAAAAGTACAGGTAAGACAATGAAAGATGTAGAAAACTAAAATGCAGTGAAGCAAAGAGTAGTTACTGTAAAGAAATGCTGAGATGGAAGAAACTGACTTAAATTAAGGTTAGGTGGGTGGCAAGAGCAAAGGACATGTTGTAGTGCTGGTTCCCACCTGTGGAATTCTGAGAAACTGGTGTCCGGGGGAAAGGATCCAGATGGCACATGTGGTGAAACAGGTATCAGGCTCATGACTGTCATGTTGTAGAGCATGTGAAATGGTACATGTCATATGCCAGCTGTTACGTAAACATTGTTCAGCCTTTTACATCAGTACAACATCAATTAGGATGAATGGGCACAGGCAGAAAATGTACACTGACAACATGCAATATCCTCTTGCAGAGCATGTCCTACAACATGAAAATCACGACCTTGGTACCTGTTTCATCACATTTGCTGTCTGGACTATTCCCCCCACACTCCAGTTTCTCAGAACTCCACAGTTGGGGTCCGCAGCTCGTGGTCTAGTGGCTAGCGTTGCCACCTCTGGATCACGGGGTCCCGGGTTCGATTCCTGACCTGGTTGGGGATTTTCTCCACCTGGAGACTGGGTCTTTGTGTTGTCCTCATCATTCCATCATCATTTCGTGGAA
Source organism: Schistocerca serialis cubense (assembly GCF_023864345.2). Lineage (NCBI taxonomy): Eukaryota > Metazoa > Arthropoda > Insecta > Orthoptera > Acrididae > Schistocerca > Schistocerca serialis. Next base: position 375,904,263 of record NC_064640.1, read on the forward strand.
GTGGCTAGATTTAACTGTGCACAGATTAGGAATTTGTACGGGTGCTGATAACCGTGCATTGAGTGCTCCACAAACCAGACATCATCATCATCATCATCATCATCATCATCATCCACAGGTGGGAACTAGCACTACAACATGTCCTTGGTTCTCACCACCCACCTGGCCTTAATTTACATTAATTTCTTCCACCTCAGCATTTCTTCACAACAACTACTCTTTTCTTCACTCTGTTTTAGTTTTCTACATCTTTCATTGTTTTATGTGTCTGTTTTTTACTGCCCCCTGCCACCTCTGTTATGTACAATGCACTTAGCTTTTCACTCTTATTAACTCCTGCATGATGTTTAAGTAGTAATCTCTGTCTTTCATATTATCCTGTCTTGCACCTTTAAGCTCTCAGGTTTTCAAATCTCGACCCATGCAATCCCAAACAATCAGTCATTCCTTCTCATCCCATGTGGCATGTCTCCCCTGACCCACTGTTCTGGGTAAATTTCCCAAAATCTAACCCTTTTCCTTGATATCTCCAATCCTTTTCCTTCACCCAACTTCCTTCCCCTTCAACCTTTCTGCCTGAAGATCAAGTCACTGCTCCGAAAGCTTACCTAGTTATAACCTTATTTTATGTGTGTGTTCTGCCACTGCTTGTTGAGTAGAATTTTTATCCATCCAATTAAATTATTTTGTCAAAAATTGATTGTTTTTGTTGTTAAATTGAATTCTTTTTTTTTTTTTTTTTTAAGGTTTGACCCTGATGAAGACACATGGACAAATGTGAAGCCAATGCATGTGAAACGATTAGGAGTTGCTGTAGCTGTTGTCAACAGGTTACTTTATGCTATAGGAGGTTATGATGGCAAAGCCAGGCAGAGTAGTGTTGAATGTTATCATCCAGAGAATGATGAATGGACTATGGTGGCACCTCTTAATGTCAGTCGCAGTGGTGCAGGTATGACATTATTAATAAAAGTCTTTTGGCATTCAGCATAGAATTCTTATCTTTGTGAGTATGTATGTGTGCATTCATGTAATATATGGCAGTAAATGCTAACAAGTAATTGGTTTTGAGTCCATCTTTGTAGCTGAGTGGTCATCATGGCATTGATTTGCAGAGCAATTTGGGAATGATGAAATGCTGAAACACACACACACACACACACACACACACACACACACACACACACACACACACTAGAAATGCAAGAAGGACTGGTATGGGGTACACTCAGTCTCCTGATGTGAACTGAGGAGCTACTCAACAGATCAGTAGTGGTTAACAGGTAATGTCTGGGAGAGCAATGTGTTGACAATATGCCCCTCCATAGCACAACCAATGATTCCATTGGCAGAGGATGACACAGTGGTTGATCAGGGAAGATTGGCTCATCTAGGACCAGAAGACAGAACTTTACCTTCACCTAACTGATTTTGAAGGTGTTTTTTCTTCTAATAAAATGCCAAAGTAAAATAATATGTAAGAAATGAAGATTAATTTTGTATGATACCCAAATAAAAGTTCGTTGTGAGATCCAAGTTCTCCCAACACATACAATGTTCAAATAACTTAAAAGAATGCAGCTGGGTGTCATCATCAACAATCACTGATATTTCGACGGGTGATCACCCTGTCATTTTCAAGGCAAAGGTGCAGCATGTAAGCCCTGTACAACGGAATTTAAAACCTTGATTTGCAGAGCAATTTGGGAATGATGAAATGCTGAAACACACACACACACACACACACACACACACACACACACACACACACTAGAAATGCAAGCGCCACCACACAACTGAATTTGACTAATGCCAGACCTTATCAACAGTGAAAATTACTAAACAATATGTCAGGTACCATTAACTCTGTCCCTCTGTTTTTTCATAAAGAAGAGAGAGCAGGATTCCACACAGAATTTAAGCAAAAATCTCCATCTCTATTTATAAGGTTACTTGATAATTTAATTTCAGCTGCTTCCATAATAAGACTATCCCAATAGCTGGAAACGCATGCCAGAATCTCTGCATTGTTATGTTCCACAGGATGACTGCTGCCAAAACAATGTTCTACAATAGCCAATTTTCTTGACTACTGTAAGCATGTTGTGATGCTTATGCTCAGTACACTAGCCCTCCATGGTCCTAATAGTCTGATCAATATATGACATTCCACACTTGCAAGGAATACAATAGACATCTGCTTTATGCAAACCAAGCTCATCCTTAACAGAACCTAAAATAGCTTTAATCTTGGATGGAAGTGTGAAAACACATTTCATACCATATTTCCACAAAATACAGTCAATTTTGTTGGAAACACCTCTTGTGTAAGGCAGAAAGGCAGGAGACCATGATGCCAACTTGGTATTACCATCACTCACACGGTGCATGATCAGTCAGCAGCACAATGGACAACTGATCTGTCTTTCACAATACCCATTCTGATGAAAGGTGTCCACAACAGGGGTTAACTCCACCAACAAAGTCTCAGAGTCTGAAACTGCATGGACCCTGCGAGCCAATATACAAAGTACCCCTTCATGCTGAGTCTGATGGTGACAAATAGCAGCTCATAGATACAAGTCATTGTGAGTAGGCTTCCTATAGCCAGCATGTCCAAACATACCATCAGCCTTCCTCCAGAGCAACACATCAAGGAAGTGAGGACAGCCATTCAGTTCCACCTCCATCATGAAACAAATATATGGGTGGACTGAAGCAGGTGTTTTGAGATGCCATTCAAATTCTCATTGACATGAGGCTAAATGACAAATTCCTCAAAGTCGTCCATAAACAAATTTGCAATACTACATGGCAATGTGCTTCCCATGGAAACTCCATCTGTCTGCTCAAAGTACTGGTCATTGAATAAAAAGTAAGTGGAAGTCAACACATGTTGAAACAGGTTTGTTAATTCAATACCAAGCATTTCTCAATTAGCTGTAATGAATCAGACAAAGGAACGTGAGTGAAGAGAGAGATCATATCAAAACTTGCTAGAATTTCAGAGCCATTTTTATTTATTTTATTTTACACATTTAGTACCATAGGACCAAATTGAGGAGCAAATTTCCAAGGTCATGGAATGTGTCAGTACATAAAATTACAACAGAAAAGTAATAAGAGATAAAATAAAATGTTTATGGATCCAAAAAAAATGACAAGCTATAAGTTTATGTAAATGCAATCAGCTTATTTTTTCAAGGAACACCTCAACAGAATAGAAGAAGTGACCCATGAGGAAACTCTTTATTTTGGATTTGAAAGTGTTAAGATTTTTGAATTCTTGTGGTAGCTATTGAAAATGGATGCAGCAGTATATTGCACACCTTTCTGCATGACAGTCAAGGAAGTTTGATCCAAATGCATATTGGATTTCTGTCTAGTGTTAAGTGAATGAAAGCTGTTAATTCTTGGGAATAAGCTGATATTGTTGACAAGAAATGACGATAAAGAATATATATATTGAGAGGCCAGTGTTGGAATACCCAGACTAACGAACAGGGGTCTACAAGAGGTTCACGAACTTATGCCACTTATTGCCTCAACCACCCATTTCTGAGCCAAAAATACCCTTTGAGAAAGGGAAGAGCTACCCTAAAATATAATACCATACACTATAAGGGAATAAAAATAAACAAAGTAGACTACTTTTCATGTTGAACTATAACTTACTTCAGATTCTGTTCTAATAGTAAAAATGGCAGCATTAAGTCTTTGAACAAGATCCTGAACGTGGGCTTTCCACAACAATTTACTATCTATCTGAGCAACTAGAAATTTGAACTGTTCAGTTTCATTAATCATATGCACATTGTGTGAAATTAAAATGCCAGGTTTTGTTGAATTTTGTGTTAGAAACTGTGAAAACTGAGTCTTACTGAGATTTAGCCTTACTTTATTTTATACAAGCCATCAACATATGTCTTGAACTGTGCTATTTGAAACAGTGCCAATGTTGTGCATGACTTCCTTTACTACAAAGCTAGTGTCATCATCAAACAGAAATATTTTAGAATCACCTGTAACACTAGAGGGCATATCATTTATATAAATAAGGAACAGGAGTGGCTCCAGCACTGATCCCTGGGGCAACCACCTCCCCCCCCCCCCCCCCACATTTAACTGTGCCCCACTCAGACCCCATATCATAACCATTCTCAATACTGTGGAGAATGACCTCTAGCTGCCTGTTATTAAAGTAAGAGGTGAACTTCCCATATTCCATAATGATCAAACTTCTGGAGCAATATTTTGTGATCATCACAATCAAACGCCTTTGTTAAACAAAACAAGAAGCCTAGAACTCAAAACCTTTTGTTTAATCCATCCAGTACCTCACAGAGAAAAGAGAATATAGCATTTTCAGTTGTTAAGCCACTTCTAAAACCAAACTGTACATTTGATAGCAAATTATGTGAAATAAAATGCTCAATTATCCTTACATGCACAGCCTTTTCAATAACCTTAGCAAACACTGATGGCATAGAAATAGGTTTAAAATGGCCTACATTATCCGTTTCCACCTTTCTATAAAGTGGCTTGACTAACGAGTCCTTTAAACATTCGGGAAACTGAGCATTCTTAGAGGCAAAATTATAAATATGGCCAAGTACAGGGCTAACATATGCAGCACAGTACTTTAATATTATGATAGATATTCCATCATATGCATGAGAGTCCTTTGTCTTCAGTGATTTAATTATTGACTCAATCTCCCACTTGTCAGTATCACAAGAGGAGTATTCCAGACATCAGTCTTTGAAAAGCATTTTCCAAAAGTTATATGGTTTCCTGCAGAAACTAAGTTTTTATTTAATTCACCAGCAATTTTTGGGAAGTGATTGTTAAATACTGTTCATATATCTGACTTATCAGCAACAGAAACATTTTTACCATGTACTGACTTTATATAGTTGACCTTGTGCTGATGACCAGACACTTCGTTGATTACTGCCCATATGGCAAATTAGCTATTCAATTTGTGTACCACATACTCTTTGCCTTCCTAACAACATTTTTAAGCATCTTACTGTACTGTATGTAACAGGCTACTGTAGCTCAATTGTGACTTCTTCTAAAATTTTGATATAATTCCCACTTTGTTCTACATGATATCCTTATTTCACCAGTCAGCCACCCAGGCTGCCTTTTACTGCTAGTACCCTGTGTAGAACATTCTAATGGAAAGCAGCTTTCAAAGTACATGAGAAATGTGTTAAGGAAAGCATTATAGTTGTGAGCTGTGTTATCAGCACTATTAACATCCTGCCACTCTTGTTCCTTAATGACTCTTAAAGAGCTCTCTATTGCCATTGGATTAGTTTTTCTGCATAGTTTGTAATTATATATAACACCTCTTTGAGTATAAAAACCTTTTAGTGTTAAAATCTGTGCATTGTGATCTGGAAGGCCATTCACTCTTTTACTAAGAGAATTCCAATTCAGTAATGAAGAACGAATAAAAATGTTGTCTGTGGCTGTTCTCCTGCACCATGGCTTGAAAAAAATACAATATGCATCAGATCATATGAATTTAGGTGATCTTCCAACATCATTTTCCTTGCACAATCACATACAAAATTAATATTGAAGTCGTCACATGCAACAAGTGAATCAGAACTAGCTTGAGCAGAAATGCTCTGAAGTCAGAACAACAATTAGAAGTTTAGTTTCACTGAATTCAACTTCCCTGAATAACAGTCAAATACGTGTTCAGTGCAGTGCTTTGATATGTCTATGGACTCAAATGGAATACTGTTTTATATATACATGGCTATTCTCCCTCTCCACAAAGAACACCTTGAAAAACAGCCCGCTAATATGTTTCCTGGTAAAGCAAGTCTCTGAATTGTCAAATTATTTAAGTGGTACTCCGATATACCAGTAATGTCAGAGTCAACATCTATAAGCAGTTCACTGACTTCATCTCTAATACCTCTTATATTTTGATGAAATATGCTAATTCCTTTGCTACTTGGATACCTGGCCTCCTTTGAAGGTGGTTCCTTTGTTAGAGAGACTTCCTTTAAGCAGGGATACCTTTCAACTGACTTCCATCTAAAAAAGATGCAGCTTTAACACCAACTACTACAGGAATTTTCCCGTGAGCTCACTGTCACCAGTGAGCTTAGACAACCTATCCTTCCCGTACCTATTGAAATGCAAGCCATGGCTAGTGAAACCCAATCTATTGATAGGCTCAGCTGGCACCACTGCAATGTGAACCATGCCCTCCACCATCAGTGCCTTCTAAAGCCCTGTCTTAACATGCTTAACAGCAGCATTAAGATGAGACCAATCATGATGCTGAAACAGTTTGAGTAGCTATCTTTTCCAGGTCACCCCCTACATCACAGTCCTTGTCCCTATGAAGACTATTCTGCTCCACCCACAATCACTGCTTGATCCTCTTTTGTAAAATTTCTACCTAACTCCCCTATGTTAACAGTCTCACCTGAGCCAACCCTGCACTAGGCTTCACAATTCTGGTGACCTGGTACTTACTCCCCAATGTTTCTTGCAACTGCTGGCCTACACCTTTGCCATGTGAATTACCTAGCAGCAGAACATTCTTCTTTCTATTAGAATTTGCAACTGCTCCTTAACTGCTGAAGTTTGCTGCATGTTCCTACACCTATACCTTCAGCTACAAGAGGCTCCTCTCCATTAAACTCTGACAGTTGGGCAAATCTATTGGTGATAAGCGAAGTACAAATGTGTTCATATCTTCTCCTCCTATCTGTCTTCTTACCAACTGCCAGTTCCCACTCCCCAGCACCCTTTTCCCTCCTTATCCTATCTAGTTCCTCCTTTGCATTTTGTAACTGTACCTGAAGGGCACAGAGCTTATGCTCCTGCTCCTCTATCAAGTTACTTCTGCTACAAATTCTGGATTTTCAGGAGTGGATCTCACTAGAATGCCCACTGGCTCCCCCACTGCATAGCCTCCAATGAAAATATTTTGAAAAAATTTGCACACAGTAACCCACTATGCATTTCCTCTAATCAACCTAAGAAATCCATTGAGTTCATAATGTGATCCTCACACTGACCAACTAGTGGGATCAACAGAATAGCAAGGTGTTTTGCTACATGATATGTCAGAGTACCAATGTTATTTGCAACTGGATGAAAAGGAAACTCTTCTTTCTGGATATTTGGAAGACTGTATAGCCTATGGGGAACAGCATAATAAGTATTAAGACTGTTGGTAATCTCTTGTGACAAGGAACCTTTCTTTAGGAAGCTGTTAATCTTTCTCTCAGCACTTGTTGTGGAGTTAGCACTGATGCCATAATATGCTGAATGAGATAGTAAACACTGCAAATTTTCAATGTAATCCTGCTTGTTCAGAGCAACTGGAGCATTGCTCTTTTCCACAAGTAAAATAGCAATATCCAGATCAACTCTAAGTGTATGTAAAGCAACCCTCTCTGCTGTTGTTATATTACTCTTAGGTGCATGTGCCCCAGGCAGCACACAACAAGCCTCCCCCCTAATCTCCTCTGCAGCCTCAGAAGGTAGTTTAAAAACAACCTGTTCAACAGTGTGAAGGGGTACTTTGCACCTGGATTCACAGGGCCAATGTCATTTCAGACACAAAGAGTTTGTCTTTTCAGTTAACCCATCTTGAGGTCACTTTCATCAGAGCAATGAAAGATAGATCAGACGCGAGTTGTGCTATTGACCAACCATGAAACAGGTGAATGATCATAATACTGAGATGTCTCACACTACTAGTATGCATCATCTCCATGCCCTTCACAGTGATCGCTTAACATCTGATGCTGTTCATGCCCAGTCCTGGTAACAACACTGCTGATGAACAACACTAATCCACCTGTCATGGAGGATTACAACTCTTTATCACCCTTATGCATGGATCATTTCCAATAGTATTTGTCATATTTTGCAGAAATATGATGTGAAATGTGTTTTCTGACTTCCATCTTAGGGTCCTTTTAGGTTCCATTAACGATGATCTTGGTTTACATAAGGTGAGTGTCTGTCACATTCCTTGCAAATGTGGCATGTCATATATTGATCAGACTATCAGGTCAGTGGAGGACTGATGCACTGTGCATGAGTATCACCGGTGCTTACAGCAGTTGAGCAAATCGGCTATTGCAGAACATTGTCGTAGCACTGGTCATCCTACGGAATATAACAATGTAGAGACTGTGGCATGCAATTCCAGCTATTCAGATACTGTTATTAAGGAAGCAGTTGAAATTAAATTATCGAGTAACTCTGTAAATAGAGATGGAGGTTTTCACTCAAATTCTGTGTGGAATCCTGCTCTCTCTCTCTTGTCAAAAAACTGAGAGGCAGTGTTAATGCTACCTTAGTAATTTTCACTATAAGTAACTTATGGCATTGGTTATCTATGAATCTTTGTTATGTGGTGGGGCTAGTGCTTAGAGAGAGAGAGAGAGAGAGAGAGAGAGAGAGAGAGAGAGAGAGAGAGAAATTAACAAAAGTTATAAAAGAAGATAAAGATGTAAGCTAAAATTTTCAGAACTGAAGGTGGACATACATATTAGCCATTTATTGAACAAGAATGATAGGGAAGTAGATACTGATCACCAATTGGAAGAAATACTGTGAAAGTACATAAAAGATAAACTTAACTGCAATAGATCAGTTAAGGTACATAGACAGAAGTGAAAACATGGTTGGGATTTACAGAATGCTATTGACCTTGCAAGGACCCAAGTAGAATATATGCCAAAGAAAAATAAAGGAAGAAGAGGTCCCTTGTTGAGATAAGGTAAATGTTGAGGCATCACAGATAACTTGGAAAATCTTTTGAATTAAAATGTTCTCTGCTTGGCTAATAGATGGCCTGACAAAAAAAGTGACTCACTCAGAAGGTGTGAGGAAATGAAATAAAACACAGTTTTACAGTTTGAAAATGTATATGATGTTATTTCAGCAAATATTGAGTCAAATTTACAGAGAAATTTCCAGTATGTGCACACTTATTAGTAGGATATTGCACCTCCTATGGCATGGATGGATGCACTGATTTGGTTGGAAAGGGTGTCATAACACTGTATCCTCTCCTAAGGCAAGCTACCCCAAAACAGTTGTAACTGTGTTTGATATCCATAATACTGGCACTGGGATGGACTTGACATCCTAACTGGTACCACACAGGTTATATTGGGAACAGATCTGGTGATGTTATTGTTGATGGGAGTACCTTAGCATCGCTCAGATAGTTGATAGACACACATTCATCATTGTGTGTGTGTGTGTGTGTGTGTGTGTGTGTGTGTGTGTGTGTGTGTGTGTGTGTTACTGTCACAAGAGAGATTACACATAAGTATGCAGGATATGTGTGACATGCCATTGTGCTCTAAAAGACTTCCCTCAATCACTAACAGTGATGACCTGAAGTCCATTGGAAGAATGGGACCCCTCCCCCCTTACTGACAATGATTATTTGGGGTAGTCCAGAACTTTGATTCATCGCTGAACATGGTGCGATGCCATTCACCAGCAGTCCATGATTGCTCGTCATGGTGCAACTCCAAACATAGGTATTTAAGTTGTGATGTTAATCACAATCTGTATGCGGGATAGTAATACCATAGTGTGGCTGCTGCTAGTCTCCAACCAATGGTGCAGGATGATACAGGCTGTTGCAGGAGTTCATTACTTGCTCTCAGGTGGCAGGCACAGTTACGTATGTGTTAAGAAGTGCTTGGTGCACAACACAGTGATCCTCACTTGTGGCAGTCAGACATGGTCAACTGGAGCCTTGACAGTGCATATGCATACTCTCATGTCAGTGTGCTGCTCAACACTGGGCTACCATCAATTCTGAATTCCCCATAAATCTGGGTGTTACATGATTCAACCAGCCAGCCAATTGGAGACCCCTAACAGGTCAGGTGCTTATAAAGCTGTCTCACATTAGTATGTGGCATCTCTGTGTCCTTCACAGTGATCACTTAATATTTGATACTGTTCATGCCTCTTATATACCTATCCACACTAATGCACTTGCACTCTGATGGCTGTCCTACCTGTCACAGAGAATTGCAACTCTTTATCATTTACATACCTGTTGATACTGTTGGTGTGTACAACCATGTCTTCCGGGTGCTTCACTTTTCTTTGTCCTACAGTGTATAGTGATAAAAGAAATCAACTGCGTGTAGGCCAAACTGTGCAGGCCTGTAATAATGGAGTCTTCATTTATGACTTACTGCAAAACTGAATATCTGAGTAACTAGTTGTAGAGTGATTTTGGCTTCATTAGGTTATGTTTGCCACAAATTTGAAATTTTGATATTTATGCAGTTAAATTTTGTGAGGTGTTGCATGTTTTGGCGTGTTTTATTACATCTTAGGTAAAGTATACCTTTTGTATTTGTAAATTTTTGTATTTTATTGTAGGTGTGGCTGCACTCAACCAGTACATTTATGTTGTGGGAGGTTATGATGGACAGCGACAGGTAAATTCAGTAGAGCGCTATGACACAGAACGTGATATCTGGCAATTTGTTGCAAGTATAAGAATTGCTCGCTCTGCTCTAAGTGTTACTGCTTTGGATGGAAAACTTTATGCTATGGGTAAGTCATGGTGTTAGTTTTGTAGTAAAATGTAAAACTATATCCTGAAAATTTAATTCTTGGTATAATAATTTGCATGTGATTAAGGACAATTTTGTGATGTTAGTAAAGGCCATCGACATGCACTGAAATTTTTTCGGCAGGTGAGGTTGGCATTTACAAAATTCTAAAACTTCCAGTTTTGATGCAAATGAGTTGGTCAGTTTTGAAATGTGTCATGCCATGAGAATTATATTTTATATTGACACAAGAAAAATATTATGTCCTAGAGAACTGGAGGTGATTCATTCATTATTAGTCGTACCTGATTCTGTAGTGATAAAAACTCTGTACTCAAGATACTGCCGCCACCGCCCTCGTCCTCCCCCCCCCCCCCCCTCGTCCTCCCCCCCTCTCCTGCCACTCCTCCCAAGGGAGGAGCTGTGGCCCCTCTTCTGCCCCCTTCCCCACATTTTTCCAATAACTATGGTTGTGGGATCTCGTGTGTTAAGTTTTTATCTTCCAACAAACATTTTGTTAACCCACCTCTTTACTAGGGAACTGAGTCCATAGATTTGTATACATTGTATCCACCCCATGTAAGACTGGCTATCCTTGCAGGAAACTGTGGCAGGTGTTTCAGAAGTGTATTTCTTTATGCATCATATCTCAGCAGATCCAGCTAAAAGTTGTTATTGCTTCTCCATCCTTCCTTCAAATGAAAATTGTACAATAATTATAACAGTGGTGCCGACAAACCTCCACTCAGGTATTAATATAAATTTTATATGTGACACAGTGTTATCTTCATCAGAAATCCATTACACACTTTCATAATGGTGGTGAAACTAACTTTATATTACGTACAAAGTAAGGAGCACATTGTCCAAAATTCATACCCAAGTTAGCCAGCGGTCTCTTCATCCCAAAAACTACAAGGTCCAGTATGAATGTAGAAATTGTAGTATTATGACATATTATGCAGAGCTAATTTTTTTATAGGTTTACTACAGAACTGAAAAATTTGAGTAACAAGCCTAAATTTTGGAATCAAACAAATTGAAGTGCTTTCTTGTGGTGCTCTCCTTTTTTTTCTGTACACGTGTTCCTCACAGTAGCTTAGAGTCTTGTGGTATAATACATTATTTATTGCAGATACTTTTGTAAATAAGTCTTATGTTTTTTATTAATTTTTATAGTGTTCTTTGTTGGTTTATAAATTTTGACATCAGCCTTCTGTGAATGACATAGTGACTCATTTCCTGATTGAGTACCTTAGGCACCAAACTGTCACAGAACCTGAAAAATTAAATTAAAGATTGTTACTACAATAAACTTAGTAGAAGTGGCATTTTGATTGTTTCAAAGAACAGTGCAAATGCTACTTCTGCTGACAACCAGAAAGTTTTTCAATTCCTTAGAAACAATAAAATACAAAAGATCTTTCAATGGCTTGTTGTAAAGGTAGTACTTTGTTACATTGTTTTTAGTGTCTGTATTAAAAAAAAATGTGTTCTTCTTAGTTGATTTACAAATGATTTACAAATGTGGTATCTGATATTTCACAGGTGGCTATGATGGCACAGCATTCCTAAATATTGTGGAGGTGTATGACCCTACAAGAGATGTGTGGGAGGAAGGACAACCACTTACAAGTGGCAGATCAGGCCATGCATGTGCAGTATCATATCCACAATGCCTCATACACTGTGAGCACATGGACCAACCTCTTACACTTATGGACACACCAACTCCAACACCAGGGACCAGTGGTGCAAATATATAACCATGTGCAGTTTTTAGGATTTTTGGAAAGTGTTAAGTGCTTGCTTGAAACAGTGGTTCTCAGCAGAATGGTCTGAATTGTCATAACCGTGACCACAAATAACTCTGAAAACAGTTTAACTTTTTGTGGGGGACAGTTTTACAAAACATAACACTGTGTGTGTGGACAAGCATCATTATGTTATTGCTTGTGACTCATGCCAGATGAGTAACTTCTCAAAGTTAACTCTGGAGAAGCAAGATGTATTAGAATGTAATGAATCAGACAGAAGTGATAGTGTATAAATATTGTGCTGTGAATTTTGTAGTTAACTAAAATTGTGAATGATAATGTTTTGTGGTGTTGGAAATATGTTTTATGGTGCTTGCATCAATTGTAGACATGCAACTAATGACAATTTTAATAACATGGGAAGGCTTTACAGTGAGGAGAACTTTGTGTCTCTTGTTGTTCCCCAGATTTAAAACATTCATCTTTCTCTTGAACAGTTGTAAAAGACACCAGAACCAGGACAATCAAAAGAATATTGCCATGAAATCGAATAACATTTCTGGCAAAATTTTTACTTCCTTCAACATATGTTTGCTGTGAGATACAATACGCAGTCTTGTAAGTATAATCATCTGAAGAGTCTGTGGGAGCCTAGCAGTTTTGAGAATAATGACTTTGTTGCACCTGTGTCCTGACATTGAATTGATATTTTAATTAATTTTATCTGCCACTTAAAAATTTTATTATGCATAACTGCAGCAGAAGATCTTTTTTGTCAAAAAATATCTATTACTGACTTCTGCTGCAGCAAAGTTTTTTTGGAGAGCTGAGAACTTTGTTATAGGTTAATATCATCTTTAAGTAAATATAAAAGCATACCATCAGTGTGGTATGGTGATTCCTAAAAGACTGAATTGTTATTGTTGTTGTTATAATTATTGTTATTAATCTTATTATTATTATTATTATTTTCTTTTTTAGATGTAAGCAGTAAACAGAACATAATGATCTTCTACTTCTTGTTGATCCTTTAATCTAATTATATAAAAAGTGGTGCTGAAATTTTTTGACAGCATCACTGAAACTTTGTTTAACAGTTTCATTATATCTTTGTTTTCCAATGTTACACCAGTTAATATGTGATTCTTTGATAAATTACATCGCATAGTCTGGGTTACAGACATTTACATATTTGAAGTGAAATTTTGGAAATTGAATAATTGTCTTAAATGCTATTGGTGTTTTCAGTATAGCAATACAAACCATAGGTTTATTTCTGTGACATCAGTTGTTATGATACATGGATATAAGGGTCACATTTCAGCAGATTGTGGCTGTTGGTTGTGATGTAAGCTCATATACTGAACGAACCTAAGGTTGGATGTTTACTGAAAACTTCAATTTTTCAAGATATATGGAAGTGTTGGTAAACAATAATGTACCCTTTAAGAAAGCATAGATTGAAGAAGAAAATAAAGGAAAATATCTCTGTGTAAATATTAATTGGGACCATCAAAATTTTGAGACAAATCAAGGAAAAATGTGAAATGTGCTTGTTTACAACCTGGACTTTCCTGTATGCTTATAGTTGTATGTAGGGGCTGTTGTCGATGTGTCTTATTCATATATGACAAATAAACAGTTGTCTTTACTTTCCTTCCTCAGTAATATTATCATAATCTTCTTCTTCTTCTTTTCTGCCAAAATGTTGATCATTATGCTGTTAATTTACCTTTTATTAGTAAATTCAGCAATTTTCTCAGTGCATATTTTCTTTACTTTTAAAATTCAGAAAATATCACTCTTTAAAGGTTTTCCTACTGCAGTCATGGAGGCTTCATAAATTTTCATGGAACTCTTATTAAACTGATTTCTTACATGAAACAAACAATTTTTACTTATTGTTGGTACTTGTACATGAAGGAGCGAGAAGAATCTTTGTTCTAAATGTTGCAATGGTGTTGTGAGATATGAATAGAGATTATAATTAAATAAGTTAAGCATATTGATTTTCTACTACTATTATATTGTGTATACAGTTAAAATTTGAGTCTTATATATTCTTTAAGGGGACATGTCCTATGCTGCCAATGTTAAATTATCAAATTTTGTGACCCATTATCTTGGAAACTTTTGAGACACCAACTTACAATTTTCCATAATTATTGAATGCACTTTTCTAGATACACTGAACTAGAATTATTACTAAAATTGTATTGTGGGGCATATTATCTTCTTTTATTTTCAAACACTCAATTTTTTGACAGAATTTTGCAAATAACTGAACATAAAAACAGAACAACTTAGGCTATTTTAATTATTCTACTTCCATATGTGTTGAATCTCACACTTGGCATGCTGTGAAAATTTCATGTCTCTACCATCAGTACTTTTTTAGAAAACGGGTCATTTATTGCATAAAATGTAGTTCATAGACATTGAGGTTTAAAACTTTTTTAATTACTAATTCTTATACAGACTTACATTTCAGCATCTTTTAAGCACTAGAATTGCCATGGCCCACAGTCTGCATCTTCTTCAGTGTTACCACAGCCCAGTGTTTGCCTCCTCCTTTTCTTTCTTGCTTCTTTTGTCATTTGCTGAGCAGTTAACTCTGCTTCACGTACATGAAACTCATCCAGTTTCCGCAGTCCTTTAGCTGTGTTCTGTCCAAATCTCAAGCCTAATTTCTCCAGAACCGTAAGTTTTTCATAGTTCCCACCATTAAAAGTTATCACAGAATCAGACACTGCTAACTTTACAGTCATAAGGCCTAAAAATACATTTTTTGGCACACTGCACCACACAACATTACTGAAGGACTCATTCACAGTCTGGGTCTTCCCATGTAAACACTTTTTTAGTAGCTCAGGATTTGCCAAATATCTGTAAATAGGTTTGATTGCCTCCATTACTGCCAAAAGAAGAGAATGTTTATGTGTAAATTCATGTAGGGTGCCAGAAAATTCTGCTTGCCTATATTTACAAGTGTTTGGTGGAGGTGGACACAAAGCATGACATGACTTTTCACCAGTTGATATTCGATGAAAGAAAGTGCTCCATACAACTCATTTCATCTTCTCTAAATTGTCACAATTATCTCTAATGGCCTTCGCATAATATTCCTGTAATTCACCAATTACTTTGTCTGTTAGTCTTCCAGCACATTTTATTGTCTTGCTATCTGACAGTTTTGTGTTACCCAGCTTGGTTTTTAGCTTTATTAATATTGCCAACTTCTGAAATGTAGCAGTAGGCACAAAACAAAGCAATTCACAGCCTTTTAGACTGTGTAGTTCCCAAGATATGACAGCTCAACTGCGGCAGTATATGCATAGCTGCGAAATTTGACAGTCACACGTCATCATTCAAAATATTATTTGAAGGTCTCACAATTGTCTTATTTTAATGTATTATATACCAAAATGTTCAGGAAGTCCAAAGTACATTATAGAGTAGAAAGCAGAAAATGTCAAATTTCAATGAATTTCATGTACAATGTCCCCTTAAAGAAGAGAAATGCTCTATGGAAGAAAGAACAACAAAGTTACAAGAACTTGTACTTTTATGTGTGACAAACTTAACTGACAGTATCTGTGAACTATTACACAGTGTTTCATATACCAGTCACTGCACTGCTTGTATTTTGAGAAAAGACTGTGTAGATAGTGCAAATCTGAAAATAGGATTACACACAGTATGTAGAGTATTAGCAGTGCTATGTTGTTGTTGCTAGTCTGTAGGTTGTTTTGATACAGCCGTCCATGCAAGTCTATCCTGTGCTCCACTATATCTAACTTCAACTTATTTATTTATCTTTTAAAGTTCTTTAACCTCCTTACAATATTATGTGATGTATGAGTCATTTCTCTGACTCATGTTATACAATAAAGCAGTATCGCCCCAGTAAATGTTACAGCTATAGTTTCTCTTGCTTTCAGCTACACAACATTGGTAACATAGAAAGTCCATCATGGCTAAAGTTACAAGGCCAGATCAGTCAATTACCTAGCCTGTTCCCCTTGCAACTACTGCAGGGTTGCTCTTTACAATTTAATTAATTCATAACCCACAGCAGATGTACATTTTTACAAAATGTTTGTGTGATGTGGGTATTAAATTTTAAATAAAAAAAGTTATTGTAGAGTTGAAAGTGAATTTTGTAGATAGGAAGGTCCAGTTTGAAAACTACAGTATTGAAATGATGGTGGATGAGGGTGTTTATATGTTATTGATTAAGGTTATTAAAATTTACTTAGCACAAATTAACAGAATTGAAGAATTGTGTTGTGAGACATGAACTACTGTTTTCATCCATTTGTAACCTGGAAAAATATTGGTTGAAAATTTCCTTCAGAGCAGAACTCATTTGTGGAACAAAAGTTTTTGAAATGAGAAGCATTGTGACTCACCTTGACAAACTGTTTACTTTTTTTAATTTATGATTTTGGCATTAATTTTTGATACTATTTTTAAAATATAAATGGTGTAGATTGTACAATTACATGAACTAAAATTTCAAACCCACCACCCACCTATTCCATCCTGCCCCCCCCCCCCCCCCTCTCTCTCTCTCTCTCTCTCTCTCTCTCTCTCTCTCTCTCTCTCTCTCTCTCTCTCTCTCTCTCTCTCTCTCTCTCTCTCGTGTGTGTGTGTGTGTGTGTGTGTGCGCGTGTGTGTGTGTGTGTGTGTGTGTGTGTGTGTGTGTGTGTGTGTGTCCATATAGGCAGTTTTGAAAGGCGTTGTTTTAGGTTCAAGGTATGTTGATACCATGCTCTGTTTCACTGTCAAAATGAGTGCAGTTCATCAAAAAACACAGAAATTAATGTTAATCGGATAGTTGTGATGACTATCTGTCATACTACATGTAATGTGTTGTTATGCTAAAAGCAATAGTCTTGTTAGTAACATTTATATTATTATTATTGTCATTGTCTTAGTGTATATTGTTAATTTTTCACACCATCATTGTACTTTCAGAATTGTATCACTACACAGATGTACAAATAGGTATTTAATTTGTAATTTTCTTTCTTTCTTTTTTTTTTTTTTTTTTACATTATCTGTAATAACAGATTTCATGTGGTAATTGGAGAGGAGATGGAGTTGATCAGAGAATTGTGATATATCTTTATTCAGATTTTATTGGAAAATGTGATTTAAAGGTACAGAATTTGTCAAAATTATAATATGTGATTGAAGTTTCATGGATGCCGTTGCTTTGTAAAAATTATATTCAGCTTAAACTTGTGTGCCACAAAATCATTTAGCATCTGTCTGCATTGATATGAAATGAAACAATATGGGAGACAATATGTATAGTACAAAGACGAACTAGGTGAATAATAGTACAGTGAGATTCATTTTTGTGTTACTCAAGTAATTGTGGGGTAGTGCTGAGGAGAGTTTAATGGAAAGCCACTATTATTGTAAACATTTATTGAAACAATTTTTGTCCAGAGCAGGCGCAACTTCTACATTTGATTATTTATGTAGTACCGTAAATAGCATAGAGTCATATGAAAGTTATTGTCAAGGTACAGAAGTTATATAAGCATAAGAAATTGTTAGACAAATCAAAAATTCAGTTATATCAGCCAGAAAGAATATTTAGATTTTGGACACCTGACAGCTGGGGACTTGTTGAGACTGCTCTTAAGAAGAATTTTGTTTCATAATTTACCATGTGACAGTGTATAGTGTGATCTAAAGTTAACTTGTATGCTAAAACAGTTTTGCAAGCATTAATATGAAAATTTACACATATTTCTTCAAGTGATGTATATCTGATTTAGTATGTTTTTTGCTGAAATTCTGAGAAAAAGCCTATACATGGTTACATAGAGACATGGTAGAACATTCTTGAATCACATAAGTGATTGCTTATTTACCAATCTGTCTTTGCTGAGTGTGATGATGATATGGTGATGGTGGTGATTAGGAGAAAATGACATGTAACAACATGTAATAGCTATAATATTTGAATTTATGTAGTCAGAATCAGTTAATACAAATAATATTTGTTTTAAAGAAAATTTGGATTTTAAATAGTACTAAATGTAATCCAAACATATTAAATGCAGTAGTATGTGTAATTTGACCAGGAATGATAATGGTGGTGAGAATCTTCAAAGAAATAGCAGAATTTCAGTTAGGTTTTTTTATTTGTTTGGTATGACATACTATATGAATACTGATATTCATGAATAAATTATCATTATTTCTGCAGAAAGCATGAGAATTTGTATTTATGCAAAGTACTGAGTTAATTTGTTAGGCTATGAACTTATTCTACTTCTTTAACTGTTTTTGATGCCTAATAATAATGTGCACAACATTTTGCATTAGGTTTCCTTCAGATAAATGGCAGTAACTTAATTTTATGTGCTTGGAAATGTCCTCAGTCTGTATCAGTTTTTGAAAGTGCTCAGAATATGTTTGCAATATGTTAACTGTTATGAAGACATTTTGCATTAATATTTATGTATTGTTAAAGTTATATGTAAGAATACAATTAGCTCTGCCAGATATTGATTTTAGTCTATGTGTCAGTACATTCTGTGACATATAATTTATTTGAATTTGTGTAGAGACTGTTATAGATAACCAGAATTGAGAGGTAACTATTGTTACAGATTTGTCAACTGAGAATTTTTTTGTGACAGCTAAAAATAATTTTCTTTTAGTGCCTGGTACTGTGAACAATGTGTCTATTTACATTATGATGTTCCTACTTCCATTTTCTATGAATACCATATAAACCTCTGGACGAGTGATAACAGAAATGTGCAATAGTCCACTCTTATTATGAATATCAAATGGACATTAACTGACTAGCATAATATTACAGTTACAGGTTGTAACAATGTGACATAAATGTTAGGATACATCAGTAGTTGCCAACTGGTGACTGAAATTTTCAGTATAATATACTGTGTGTATATATCTGTATAATACTATTTAACAGGCCTATGGGCTGTCTTAGCATGAAAATGACATTCATTTGAGATAGCTGATATTAATGATATCACTTATTGATACTTACTGAAATGCTTGTACTTAACAGTACATGATTTTCTGCAAAGTGCAATCTAAGACAGTATGTGTAAAGTTCTTTCATTACCTTCGTTTGTGTGCTTACAACTCTGTCAGTCCATGATTTTCAGTTTTATTACAGGATTTGATTTTTAATTTTTTTCACTGTTAGGGTATTAGATATTGTTAAAATTGTATGATATATTTTTATAGGTCCTCCATTTTCCTCATTGAGGTAAAGCTTTAGAAATATAATATGACATTACTTAACATGTTGTCTCATGAAGTCATGTATCCCAAATAATGTATTCTCAGATAATAATTTTAATTCACCAGAAAAATGTACACAGTATGAACAAACATATAGCATTAATTTAATAAATTATATAACATTATTTATTCAGTACTATAAAGGTCCTAATTAAGTGTTTCTTGCAGTAGGTTATATATAATTTATTATTTCCTTCTTCTGTTTCCCACTGAAGCACTAAACCAGTATTTCACACACAGCTTACATGTAAAGTATGCCATGTTGAGTTTTCATGAATTCAAATTTTAAGGAGTGCATCAGTCTCATTTATTTAAAAATTTTCTTTCCAATTATAATAGTTTCTGATTATGCCTTGTAATATATATTATTCTGTTTTTACCTCATTTTCACATCACTAGAAAATGCTAAGCATTCATAGCCAAAGCTAAAGATCTGCATGTTGCAGTTCTTTTACATATTATTACTGTTTGCTGAATGTTTCAACAGTATCTTTCAAAATAAAAACAACAGTTTGAAATTTATTAGCAATTGTTTATTATGGAAGTCACCCAGTCCCAATAACTACAAGTTTTGCTGACCATTGTTGCAAAACATTTGTAAATGTGAAATTATAGGAAATGTGTTCCACTGATTTTTGAACAAAATACAAATTATCATACTTGTCACCTGAATATATTTCAGTAGAGCTATAGTAACTGAAAGTCCTTGATGGAATATACATCATTTAACAAGTGAAAGTAACAATTCACTGAGTACCTGAGGTGCTAGGTTACCACCAGGCTCATAAACAAGACTGGGAACTTTACTAGCTTTTCAAAAAATCATCATTGAGAGCCAGGAAAAACACAAATACACACAAATGACTACATAGTCATGGTCTGGGTGGCTACAGTTTGCCAGAGAGCATGCCCATCAACCACACACAAAGTTTTATCAGTAGAAATTTTGTACTGTTGGTCGTCTGTAGGTATCACAGTATGTGGTTTTTTAAATGTATTTCATTCATTATTACTGTTACGTTCCCCTGTCAGTATTTCTGCTGTAGTTATTTGGACATATTTACTTCATTTGGTTCTACAGTTGATACATTATTTGTGGTTTTTGATTATATTTTATTTGATCTGATCTTAATTACCTCGTTAGAGTTGAGTTGAAATGTGTCGTGTTGAGTCTTTTCCCATTCAATCATTATGTTTTCATATTAAAAAAAAAATCTTCCATTTCTTTATTCAATACATGTAGGTTAATGTTGCATTTTGGACCATTTGAAGCAGATAAGCTTCTTGTTTTGTGAGACATATCAGTTAAACTGATGATTCTGCCATGAAAATTTTACATCCTTGTTTGAAATCAAGCACAAAATCATCATTATTCCATTACACTATGCCCTATGACAATGGTGACTCATAAATAATGCAAATGGGGATTTATATATGAATTTAAAATCTTCCAAGCACAAAGTTTACACAATTGTTCTATTAAATGTAACTATAAATGAAAGTAATTGTCTAAATTATATCAGTGTCAACTGTACAAGATAAACAACCATACCTATGCTCAATTAATATACATACAGTCCTTTCTTCTTCCTTTCTTTCTTTGACCAAACAACTCAATAACTTGTTAATTGAAATTTGGTGTGCATTGTATCATGTTGTTTTCTATGGAGAGAATTATTAATGCACTCAACCTAGGCTTGATCATGGTGATTTTGGAAAATGACAGTTGTGATGTGCCATGGCATCGAGTCTGA
This sequence comes from Schistocerca serialis cubense, assembly GCF_023864345.2. Classification (NCBI taxonomy): domain Eukaryota; kingdom Metazoa; phylum Arthropoda; class Insecta; order Orthoptera; family Acrididae; genus Schistocerca; species Schistocerca serialis. The sequence continues at coordinate 375,925,665 of NC_064640.1, forward strand.
GGCACTAAGCAGACATCTTAATCCATGACTGCTCAGCCACCACCCACCTTGTGAAGACTGCTCAAATGCTTGCATATGGTATCCCATATGTGCTCAGTACATTCGGGATTAGGCATCCTAGGAGGCTACCTGAGCTGGATAGTGGCTTCTCTACTCCAAAGTACAAAAATGGTTCTGGTTGCTAGAACTGCTCATGTTGTTGTTGTACAGCATTGAATTGGAAAATTATTAGCTACACTGTAGCCTATCTGTTAACTGTTACAGTTCATGATAGTCTGTGTACCTCAGAAATTGTCTCAGATGTATGTGGTTTTCCCAGAATCGAAGGTGATGGTACAACTCAAAAGCCAAATACCTCCATAAATTCAGATATGGAGTGTCCATTGTGTTTGGCACTCACAGTCTGATGTAATGAAATACATTTTGTATCAAATTTTTTTGTGGCTCAACTGCAAAGCCATAAAGCCAGTGTCCAGTACAAGGTCTGAACTCACAGTCAAGTTACATATAGAAATACTTGATCTATCATGGCCACAAGAGGCCCCCCTCTCTCTCTCTCTCTCTCTCTCTCTCTCTCTCTCTCTCTCTCTCTCTCTCTTGCTTGCTTTCTCTCTACCCTGGCATCTGTCTCTAAACCTGGATCAGAATAACAAATTTACTAACAGCCAGTTGTTTATAGGACAGCTAGCATAGCAACAACCAGTCAGAGCACAAGTTTGGTCATGCCTCTCTTCTCTGCACAGCTGTTATTGCTCTGATCCATCAGCTATTGGTTACTAGTCAGTTGTGGACTAAAACTGCAGTCTGCAACATAATTGTTGTGATATGTTCTTATATCCTTTTTTTCTCAGTGAACATGCTCTATATGGAACTATAAAGCAGCTGCTTCTGGAGCCATATTGTGCTTGGGGGTAACAATCAACTGGTATACCCCTCTTCCACACTCAGCTGTCAATCAAATTGTTATTCATAATAGTTCATGGATCCCCCATTTCAAGGTCTGTCATCTGGCTCAACATGAGAGGATACATCGTACCTTGATACACAGGGTTTATGTCATTTTGAACTCAGCCTACCAGCTGAGTTAACTAACCTAAGTTATGCTTTTAGACAGGTTAGTTACAGTGAGTAGCAGATGGTTGCATTTTGTGTTCATGACCAGCTGTAAATCCAAAGGATGTACAGACCAAGGAGTCTCACAAATCCATAGCTATTTGCACTGTGCAGGAAGTATTGGATCCCTCCCATCTACATGTTGGTCACACACAGGCCAGACCACCAGGGCCACTGAAGTCCATTCTACTGAAATTTAGTGTCACATATTTTATAACAATGATGCAAATCTGTGATTGTAGAACACTGGTTGGCCACTGGCCACCCTATGGAATTTGTCAATAGAATTGTTTGTTAGTGCAACCATTTCCAACTTAGGTTTAAGTGATGTTGCACAAACAGGTCACACTGCATTTTGTGCCCTGGAATGGGGAGATGAGCTGTCGAAATAGTGACAGGATCTATCAGTTTTACTGAGTCGCTTTTGTGTGATCTAGTTGAATAGTCTATGATCTGGAAGACGTTAAGGGTTAATAATTATTATGAAATCACTACCAGAGCAGTTTTTTCTTTTAAATTTGTGTGGTAGAAAGCAAAGTGTGTTACTTCCATGTCCCTCACACAGCAATAGGCACTCTCAGTTTGGAGCAGTTAGACACGGAGTCCCAGAAGATTTTGTTTTACCTTCTTTGTTGTTTCTAATGTATATTAATGAACCTAGATTTGCATTGTCACAAGATGATTCAGTAATGTGTTATAAAACTTAATTAGTTCCAGAAATTCCAGTGGAGACTTTTTCAAAACAAACTGGTATTATGATGACTGATTCACAAAGCATAAATTCATTAATGTTCTTTTTTGTGACTAATATTTCTCTTTACTCAAACATTAGTGCAAAACCTAATTATAGTGGCAGGAAAAAGAAACCTATACAATAAAATAAAGGGTTTAATATTAGTACTAACAAAGCCAGATATGTGGATATACATGCATTCAGTGAACTGCCAGAGCTTCCTAAATATCTTGTGGGTGATATAGTGAGTCAAATAACCAGCTATTGGCCAACTCCTATTCCACTGGATAGAATTCTCACACTGCTGCCCACATTTTGGCATTCATCTATTCTGGAAAATGTAACATGATATCACATTTGCTGCAGTAAGAAGCTGCTGTTTCCATTTATTCCATAACAATTGATTAATCCCTTAACACAAAGTTATCTCATTCTTATTATTTTGACAGAAATGGAAAATCCTGAGTATGATTTGGCCACTTTTCATTCCTACATTTGTAGCCTGGCTGCTATGTTTTGGTTCAGGTGGTTGCTAATAGATATCGCTTTTACTGTGTACAGCTTTAGATACTTGACAACAAAATGAACGCTTTCGTCCTCTGTTCTGTGTTACTGTTTAGGCAGTGCTTCAGAAAATGGATTTCCATAGTCATCCTAAGATTGACATTCATTTAGTGGCTCAGAAAGTGAAGAAGAGTGTAATGTTCCTGCATTAGAGACAGAAAGTGATGACAGTTTGTCAGATGACTGACAGGTGCTCGCACAATGGTACAAGATACATACATCCACTGTGCTCCATCCAGATCCTTCAAGATTTCCATTTATAGGAAACCATACATGATTTGATACCATATATACACAGAAACTAAAAAATAATTTTAAATTTCAAGAATCTTAGTCAAAGACCAGTGGACAAGTATACTCAGGATTTTATTAATTGTGACATTCAAAAAATTGTAACTCATTATTTTGAGCTCTAAATGTTATCTTTGTATGTCTGTATGTAATGTCATACTATTTTTGTAATATAATTTGTAAAAAAATGGAACAATATGTTAAGAGGTTGAATGTGGTGGATAAATACTAAGAAAAAAAGAACATTGTGCTCTCAAGATGGTAGAGTTAATAATAAAAAAAAAGTGAAATCAGGGCATCTAAAGGAAATGTCCCATCATTTGTTTACTATCCATAAAGAGCAACAAAATGTGTAAAGAATCCATGAGTCAAGATTTTGCTTTTAATATTAATACTATGAGTACCTGCCTCTTGGCACATATTTGCAGATCACCCACAAAATATTTAAATTAATAATTTTCTTCTACTCTGAGTTCTCTGAAATTCCACTCACCACCACACATTACCTTCTACTGTGTGGTTTACAAGCTGATCTTTTAAAATACTTTAGTATCTTGAAATCACTTCTCATTTTCTGACTGTCAGTAGTTCAGTATCTGTAACAGCAAGGCATCTCACCTGTCTGTGAGTGCATATCCTTTTATCACTTGCTTTGAATACACCACAAAACAACAGTGCAAACCACTGGCCAAGCTTATGTCAGAAGGCTCTACAGTTGGCTTTGTTGAATACTATAGTGTTTTAGATTAGTTTACATAAAATTTATTTGGCACTAAATATGTACAGGGTGTCGTAGGAGGAATGGTCAATATTGAGTGATATGACAGGAACCATCATTCAAAACAAAAAAGTCTAGTATATGTGGGCTATGAAATACAAACCTCAAGAGCTATGAGCACATCATCTTTGATACTGTGACACAAATCTGTTCCACTGAGCTGTCCACATAACTGATGTGTCATTGGCACACATACCAGTTTTCTGATCCAAATTGTCAAAGAAATTATTTACGTAGAGTGCATGAAAACCACCCTAAGTACCAAACACTGTAGATTTCCATCCTTAACATGTAATAACTCCAGGCTACAGTGGGGCATATTTCCAACATGTGTATTATTATGATCCATAAAAATTTTCTTTTTATCAGTTTTGAGCTTGAGATGATATAAGCACTAACTGCAAGTTGAGTTTTTCTAGTTGGTAGCAAAGAGGAGGAAAATTAACTTTAGCCTACTCCTGTCAGTGTGCCTTGCACTGTGTGGTACATATCATGATGGATAGAGTTTACTCTTAGGATTTTCTGGTATCCCACCTGAAAATGTTAAAAGTAAGCATATAACAAACGATATTTATTTGGCACCTGCCTACAGTATAAGGCACATTTTCTCTCCACATATTCCATTTTATGGAGGTTTTTCTTGGTAATATTGATAATGGAATGTGGTAAAAATACTCTGAGCATCCCACATAAGTCATCAGGTGAATATTCTCCAATATTTTGGTAGATATTTGTGATTTTTTTAAATTTTTTATTTATTTATTTATTTATTTTTTTTTTTTTACTGTAGCTGGAGCCATCCCAAACAAATATGTCTTATCATGTTTCTCCTGTGATGCCCAGTGTCAATGGAAACAAATATGAAGACAGTAACTGTTCTGAAAAGAACGGATTCCACTGATGATTGTGCAGCATCTCTAGAATAATTGATAATTAATTGAAACCCTCAGCTGCTGAGGACACAGATGAATAGCATGACTGCAGGGACTTATCCCTTGCACGCTTCCCGTGAGACCCATATTCCCAACTGTCCACAATCTACATACGTAATGTTCCTAATAGATACTTTTAAATGGCTACTTGGCCATTGACCTTCTTCTGGGCAAGAGCGCAACGTAAGTGGGTGCAAGTAACAAGTGGATGGGCAAAGTATCTATTAGGAACATAATGTATGTAGATTGTGGGCAGTTGGGAATGTGGGTCTCACGGGAAGTCCCTTCCGTCATGCTATTCATCTGTGTCATCGGTGGCTCGGATGGATAGAGCATCTGCCGTGTAAGCAGGAGATCCTGGGTTCGAGTCCCGGTCAGGGCACACACTTTCGGCTGTCCCCATCAAGGTATGTCAACAACACCTGTCGGCAGCTGAGGGTTTCAATTAATTATCATTTAATGGAAACAAACTTATTTTTAAAGTGGAATTTTACATGCCTGTTTGACAGTGGTCTCAAGGCAGCCTAACCCAATATTCATTTTATCAATATGTATTATCTAGGACAGCAACACAGCAAGAATAACCAGTACCCCAGGAGCAACTAAGCAGCACTGCAGCATGAAGATAGCAGTCCATGCAGAGCAGGGTCATGCTGTAGCTGCTGCAATACTAGTTATTCATAATGTTTTACTGTCTCTGTTAATACATATCATTATCTCAAAAATCTCACTAGACTAATTTATAACTGCTCAATCAAATGGACATATAAAATTCTGCTTTAAAAATGGTTTTATTTGTAATGGGAATCAAACTGATACTTTCTATCAACACTGGGCCTCATACAAAAGATGTGACAAGCACTATTTGTTTGGCAGGACTCCATCTACACATTGGGAAAATGATATCGCAAATTTATACTGAAACAGTAGAGAAAATGTGCATGATGACTCTCAGAAAGGATAGCCTATATATGTGTGTTTCCTAGTGACTTTTGATCTAGTTTACATTATATCTAGGTACAGTAATCCACTATCAGTTTACACACTACATATGTTAAATGAATTTTAGTGTGTGTTACTTCTGTAGTCCCATGTTTTGTACCTTATATGTATCCACTGATATTTCTATGCTCTGCAAGGACAGTTGTTAATTATAGACCATTTCCTTGAAGTAGTTTTCATTAGAATGAAAATTGACCAATACTAACAAAACTAAGCTGTTCTTATCATTTATTTTCATAGTGCTGACTTCTAATTGAAAATTAATCATCCAAAATTATACATACCCTGCCTTTATTTTTTGTCAAATGAAAGCTGAAAATCTTTGTTCTCTTTTTACTGTAAATTTTCCATTTAGTGAGTAAATGTATAGGTAAAAAACAAGACTAGTAAGTAAATAAAATGACACTGATCAAACAAAAGGTAACAATGAGAAGCAGACCAGAAAGGTAATAATTCTAGTAATTTATTATCACATACAATTTTATTTTTGTTCTTAGTACAAAATATTTGCCTGTATCTGCTACTTTCACAATGATCATTACTCTTTTAAGTACTATTTACAATATCTGTGACATCAGCTGCTTATTAATTTTTAACAGCTTAAGCAGCATGTCTCCCCAGACATTGTAGGTATTATAGAAATGACCTTTCTCTCATTTCCACAATTTTTGCAAATCTGATTGTATCATTAATCTATAATGAAGAACATGAACCCAGTCTCAACAATGTTTTTTTTTTAAGTTCACATGCTACTCAGGAGCAGCAAACATTTACACAGTTCTTTACACTCAGTTTTTCATTCTAATTTACAATGATGACTATGTTTTCAATTTTGATAATCTCACTCATATTATATATATTAAAAGTTTCTTATAAAGCATCACTCAGGAAAGAGTTGCTCTGCAACATTTCTTATAATGAAAATACTGACAATTAATACTGACATGTGAATCATAAATTAAGTTATCAAAAAAAGATATTCATTCTGCATTAAAATAAATTTCACTTTCAGTGCAAAATATCATCACTGATGTATTGTTGATAATTTGACACACATTAGTGATATGTACACCACGAAATTCCTTCTGAAGCATCAACATTGGTTCTTTGGTTTACAAAATAATGTTCAGTAACATTCTGATTAACATTCCTTCACCTTGGATTTTTGCTTTTATCAGGTGCAAATAACTTCAGCAGTGAAACAATAGGTGCTTCAAAAGCAAGTGAAAGAATGAAAGAAAGAATGTATGATGCCACTACTTGTCCAGAAAATAATATGAGCTGCAAAAAGAAAAGAGACTTAATTAATGGTATTTCATCAAATACTTTGTGATACCAATAATATGAGCAGTTAAGTTCATCATTAAAAAAGAAATAATCTTATTGTTCATGAAAATAAAGATAACAATTCAGTAAATAGAGGAGGTACTGAGTAGATGATGAGTGCACAAACAAGAATTTGAACACTGTTCTTCAGCGTACAAACTGGTGTTCTCCTGCAGCACACACAGACTGGTAGAGCAATATTTTCTAGCTCGGCCTACTCTAGCCTTTATATGCTTTGAACAACAGCACAAGGTCATAATATACACAGTTATATTCAAGTTCTTGTTTATACTGTAGGCACTTAAATGTGACAGTCCAATGCAAGTGTAAACAAATGAGAAATTAAACTGCTATTGGGAGAGGATAAGTGTAGGGAAACAAACTTTGCCTCCTTCTCATGGGGCTGACAACCTACATGCATTTTTTGCGCTTCTGCAGAAGCAGAACTGACACTAGATCATAGGACTGACCAATCCCTTTTGGTGACATGCAAGATGTACTTTACTACAAAAATAAGAAGTAAAGAGAGATCACCCTCCACGCACATTAATTATGACATTATAATATTTGTGCATTTTACCACTAAGAAGAAAATTCTATATTAAAATGCATTTATGCATTAACAGTTTTCTCCTAATATACATACCACTGTCACTATGCTTAGATGGAAGGGGCCATCTGTTGTCATCGCCATAACTCTTATCATGAGAGGATGAACTAAGTATGCACAGTATGTCACTCTGCTTAGAGGATATAGTTTTGTTGATGAAAGAATTTTGTTTATGATTCCTGGAAAACAAAATGAAAGGGAGCTGTAATTACATGGTTTGGTTTGACATCAAACATTACAGTTTACAGATTATGATAATTGTAAATATTTGGTTCATGCTGCAGCACCTCTCCAGGTTACCATAAAGAAAAAAAGATTATTATTGTTCAATAAAATACCAAATTCTAGGAGTGCCTCATATTTTAATATCTCCCAAGACAAATGGATGGTGATGGCACATGCTGAACATAAACAATACAAACAGAGATACTGTATGTGAAATTTAAAACTTTTCCATTATATACACTGTTCCATGAAATTTTAGCCAAACCTCCAGATGTTAGTAACTTTCTGCTGTGATGATTCAGTAGAGAGTCTTCTGGCTGTATTGAACTGTACAGTGATGAAAGTACACTGAGGTCACCTGTTTAAGACCCACCAACACATGCAGTATGAGATATTCACTCTGCAGCGGAGTGTGCGCTGATATGAAACTTATTGATTCTGCAGCAGTGTGTGCGCTGATATGAAACTTCCTGGCAGATTAAAACTGTGTGCCGGACCGAGACTCTGTAAAGTTTGGAAGGTAGGAGACGAGATACTGGCAGAAGTAAAGCTGTGAGGACGGGGCGTGAGTCGTGCTTGGGTAGCTCAGTTGGTAGAGCACTTGCCCGCGAAAGGCAAAGGTCCCGAGTTCGAGTCTCAGTCCGGCACACAGTTTTAATCTGGCAGGAAGTTTCAACACATGCAGTGTTTTCCAAGCTGTCACCATGTGTGTGTTGCTTGAGCACATGTGCTGCAAGTCTCTGCACTGCTCTGATCACCTTCCATGCTGAAAGCTCATCTCATGAATATAAAGGTCAATTGTCTTCACATGATAAAGTCACAGAATGACACCAGCTACATGGTGCACAAAGTTTTTCTGTGACAGCATTCCATGCACCATAAATGAAAACTGCTGTTCTGATTGACAAGGGCCTCAGAATGTTGTTTGCCCTTTGGTTAATTGAGAATGGAGTCCCAAAAGTTCAAAGTATGGGCCACAATTTGTATTTCATTGTATGTCATTGAATGACCAGTAGAAATACAGTGTTCAGCAATATCGGATTTGCTAGGTTGGAGAAGGTGAGTATGCCACTGATGTTCCTCGATGCACTCCTGAACAGTGAACATCATTTTCCCTGTATAAGGTTTGCTGCATTCATATGCAATCCTATAAACACATGCCTTGTATGGCTATAAGTTACCTCTGTTCAGTTGTAGAAGTGCTTATAGTTTGATGGAGGATGAAAGATCACTTTAACTTCATGGTAGACTAGTTTAACATTATGGTATTGCACTACCCATTTTTGTAGAAACATTTTCAATATTTGGCAGATAAACTGTCATCTTGATGGCCTCATCCTCTTTCTTGTTCTGTCACTTATGTCTGTAGACCTCTCTCTACCTGGTGAGGTGAATATCCACGTCCCAGGAACACAGTTGAGAGATGTTCCAGTCCCACTTGCAGGTTATTGGCTTGGTGATATAAGACTTCAAAATAAGCAGCATAGCATGTGCCATCTTGCAACAAATGCACCGGGGGAAATTTCTTGGGAGTCTTGCTCTGTGTTGACAAGAGCCACACTGCTGAAGAGCAACATACCTTCTATGGATAAGGTCGCCCTCTCTATCTTATGAGCAGATGTGGATATGATTGTACCCAGAATCAGATGAAATCAACCTTACTGTTCTCATTCCATGGAACGAACATACTGATATGTTCATAATTAAGAACAATTGCATCTCACACACTCAACTATTGCAAATTGCTATTATATGGTTTTAAGGTTTCATCATGATCTTTTTTAATTGATATGCAAGCTGTATCTCACATAAAACCCTTAAATTGTTCCAGTCTGGCACATTGCCTCAGTATGATGTTGTGTATGTCAAAACATGTATCTATTGTTACTGTTCATAGCCTTTCACATTTGGGGTGCATAAACCCAGGTATCGGTCTTTTTTAGTGTACAGACTTGGTGAAAGTAGGTATTTCTAGTGTGTTGTGGTCACAACTTCTGGTAGTGTATTACATGATGTTAATTATGGACATATACTTGGAGATAATTTCCAAAATTGTTTGCACTTGCATAGATGTGAATGCCACCCCGAACATAAATTCTATGTTTCCTATGTCAATGTGAGAGTGTTTGAACATCTAAATCTACATACACACTCTGCAAGCCTCAGTATGGTATGTGATGGAGGGTATTTTGTACCACTAATAGTCATTTCCCTTCCTGTTCTAGTCACAAAGAGAGTGAAGGAATAATGATTATCTATATGCCTCCGTACAAGTCCTAATTTCCCTACTCTTATGTTCATGGTCCTTACACAAAATGTACATTGGTGGCAGTAGGATTGTTCTACATTTACTTCAAATGCCAGTTCTCTAAATTTTCTGATAGTGTTCCTCGAAAATACTGTTGCTTTCCCTTGACGGATTCCCATTTGAGTTCCCAAAGAATCTCCGTAATACTTGCATGTTGACCAAACCTACCGGTAATACATCTAGTAGCCTGCCTCTGAATTGCTTCAATGTCTTCTTTTAATTTGACCTGGTAGAGGTTCCAAACACACAAGCAGTACTCAAGAATGGGTTGCACTAGTGTTCTACATGCAGTCTTCTTTACAGGTGAACCACCACTTACCTAAAACTCCCCCATAAAGTGAAGTCGACTACGCACCTTCCCCACTACAATCCTTACATGCTCATTCCATTTCATATTGCTTTGCAGTGTTATGCCTACATGGACCTGATTGTGTCAAATAGCAAACTAATAATGCTGTATTTGAACAGTACATGATTATTTTAATTACTCATCTGCATTAACTTACATTTTTCTCCATTTAGAGTTAGCTGCCATTCATCACACTAATTATAAATTTTGACTAAGTCATCTTGTATCATTCTATAGTCACTCACTGACAACACCTTCCTGTACACCTGCAAAATCAGCACATAGCAACAGATTGCTGCTCACACTGTCCATCAGATTATTTACATGTATAAAGAATATTAGCAGACCTATCACATTTCCCTGGAGCACTCCTAATGATACCCTTGTCTCTGATGAACACTCATCATTGAGGACAACATGCTGGTTCTTATTACTTAATAAATCTTTGGCCATTTACACATCAGAGGACCTATTCTGCATGCCTGACCTTTGTTAACAATCTGCAGTAGAACAGTGTGTCACATGCTGTTCAGAAATCTAGAGATATTGAACCTGCCTGTGGCCTCCAGGCATAGTTCACAGAATATCATGTGTGAGAAGGGCAAGCAGAGTTTTGCACAACTAATGCTTTCTAAATGCATGCTGATTTGTGGACAGCAGCTTTGCCATCTCAAGGAACTTTATTATTTTTGAACTGAGAATGTGTTCAAGAATTCTGCAGCAAACTGATGTTAAAGATATTGGTCTGTAATCCTGCAGTCAGTTCTTTTACCCTTCTTACATGTAGGAGTCACCTGCACATTTTTTTCCAGTCACTTGAGACTTTGTGCTGGGCAAGAGATTCATAATAAATGCAAGCTATGTAAGAGTCCAGTGCTGCTGAGTACTCCTTGTAAAACCAAATTGGAACCCCATCCAGACCTTTCGACTTATTGTTTTCAACTCTCTAAGTTGCTTCTATACTCCAAGGAAGCCTATTACTATGTCCTCCAAACAGGAGTCTGTGTGATGATCAAATGACACTATATTTAGAATGTCAGATTTTCTTTTGCTATCTTTTACCGCCGCACCAGATTGTTCAACAAGCAACTGGATAGAAGCCTTCGACTTCCTTAGTGATGTTACATAAGACAAGAATGTTCTCAGTTTTTGGCTAGATTCTTTGCTAAGGTATGCCAGTAGTAGTTCTTCTATGCTTTGTGCATCAATCATTTTAATGATACACAGCTCTTTACTAACTTCTGCCTGTCATCATTTGTGCATTCACTTTTAAACTGAGAATGCAACATTCTTTGCTTCCCCAGCATCTTTCAGATTTTGTTATTAAACCATGGTGGATCTTTTCTGTCCTTAATCTGCTTATTCAGTACATACTCCTCCAGAGCAAATATTTATGATCCATCTAAACTTTGCTCATAATTGCACTTTGACATCAAACACAGGCATTGGTCATCTTAATGTGAATGGGCCATGTATATATTCCAGTGGAGTATTGTCCTGTAACCTCCCCCTTAATATTTTTCAGAGCTGAAGATGGCACTTTAATTTTGCTAAAACTAGTTATCAATGTACAAATATTTGTGATCTTGGCTAGTAAAGTGTTCCCACAAAAAGACGACACCATTCATATTAATAGGATCAATGTTTTACTATGTAACAGAATATCACAAGATTGATTAGGACCCTACTAACCACATCATAAAACAAACGGCGGTAATTTTGACTTTCAGTACTATACTAAACAAGATCATTAAGAGACTGAGAGCACATGTTTCAGTTCCACCTAGGCTGTATGGATTGCCTAAGATCCTTAAAAAAGGTATACCTTTATGACCTACTGTGAGCAATATTGGAGCAGACACCTATGACTTGGCCAAGTTCTTGATGTCTTTCTCATACAAATTGCAGAAAAGTATTTACATCATATAAGAAGCTCTACTCATTTTATCAGCAGATGTAAGATGTGTATAATTTCCCGTGCAAGTGCAGCAAATCCTATTACATTGATAACAACACATACTGTTCATGAGCATATTGTGGAATATCAACAGCATACTCTCTTCCTCTAATCCAGCAAATCTGCTATTGCTGAACACACAATTTCTACTGGCTTTTTGATGAAACACAATGGAACCCCACTATAATGAGTCAATGGACTTTCAGCTGTCTGAAGCCCTTGTCAGTTGCTACAATGCAGTACTTTGTGCTCTGTGTGGCCAGCTTCAGTCTTCGATTTTACTATGTGAAGATGATTTATATCAATGTGCTGAGTTTCCACAATGGAGGTTGTTTAGAGTAACACACAAAAAAATGGTACAAATGGCTCTGAGCGCTATGCGACTTAACTTCTGAGGTCATCAGTCACCTAGAACTTAGAACCAATTAAACCTAACTAACCTAAGGACATCACACACACCCATGCCCAAGGCAGGATTCGAACCTGCAACCATAGCGGTCGCTCGGTTCCAGACTGTAGCACCTAGAACCGCACGGCTACTCCGGCCGGCCGGAGTAACACACAGACTTGCAACAAGAATGTGTGTGTTCAATCAATGAATGTGCAGTGACAACTGGGTATCCCATTTAAGTGCAGGCAGGGTCTTAAAAAGAAGACAGCAGTGCACTTTTGCCAATATATGCCTGAGGATGGGCAGAAGACTCTGCTCCAAAATATCATTGCAGGTTGTTACTGATGTTGGCAGTTTGACCAAAATGTCATGGAACAAACAGAAATACAGTGAAACCTCACTTTTACACTTTTTAAGGAAAAAAGATGCAAAATGGAGAAAAACATAAAAGGTGGGAAATTGCTATTTAAGTAGTGAAAATTACATATAGAACAACCTCACTCACATTTTCATAATTTATAAATGATATATGTAAATAATGTGCATAAAAATACTCATCAGAGACTTGTTCATAATCTAATAAAGGTTTTCTGAGTTTTGTACTGTGTTCATCCACCAATGTGCCATTTCATGACACTTCAGCACAACAACTTGCACCAAAAATGACTTATTTTGGAGAGAGGCAGAAAGTAGCAGCTGGAGCTTTTGAGAAGCTAAGGAACAATATTTGGTGATATTCGTGGATGGTTTCATGCAAGTGTGACATAATGAACAAGTTGGTAAAGTTGTTCTTCATTTTAAGGAAAAAAAAAGTGGGTTGTTTTAATTTTTTCACTATGTTTTTCCAGTTCATAAATATGATGGAAAGCTATAAGATCTACATCTGCAGGAGAAATATATGTTTTATTGTCTTCACTGCTGCATTTACATCTGCACTGAGTTATCCAGTTGCAGCTTTTCCCACAATGAAGCAAGTAGGGTCATCATTATTACACAGATCTGGTGTGTCACACCAATTTCCTTCATCTGCTTGAATTAATCCAACTTTTTGAAAGTAGTTGGAGATGGTGGACTCTGTAACTTCTGTCCATGCATTGGCAAAATAGAGTAAAGCATCTAAAATTGGCACTTTAAAGGAAGATGGATATTTTCTACCTTCCAGCAAACTTAATATCTTCTGCACAATGGCTTTTCTGTAACAAGTTTGAAGGTATGGATAATGACCAAATAGAAGGGCTGCACATCGCTTGTGCAGTCTGGTGGCAGGAACTCTAACTTCACATTGGTTAAATTTATATTTTTTGAATGTGTAGGGTGCCAATGGGCCAACGGCCTTGCTACAGTGGTAACACCAGTCCGTCAGATCACTGAAGTTAAGTGCTGTCAGGCTGGGCTTGTACTTGGATGGGTGACCATCCGGTCTACTGAGCAGTGTTGGCAAGCGGGGTGCATTCGGCCCTTGTGAGGCAAACTGAGGAGCTACTTGACTGAGAAGTTGTGGCTCCGATCTCAGAAACTGACATACGGCTGGGAGAGCAGTGTGCTGACCACATGCCCCTCCATATCCGCATTTAATGATGCCTTAGGGTTGAGGATGACACAGTGGCCGGTCGAAACCGTTGGGCCTTCATGGCCAGTTCGGGAGGAGAGAGAGGGTGACAGTACACAAGTCTGATAGTTTTCCTGTTATACATTCCCATTCTTTCATGAGGGATATGCAGCTGCTTCTTGAGTAGTCCCAATTACGCTTTGTTATTGGCAGTGTAGTTCATGGGCAAAGATTTATGTGTTAAAAATGTGCTTTTTTCCAATTTTTCCAATCACAAATAGTTTAATTCTGTTAAAGACACCAGTATTTCTGTCTAGCTTTATTGTAAGACCAACTTTACTGTGTATCCCCACATGGAAATTTCATCTCTAAAGGCAAGTGTTTTGTTTGGTAGGGTGCTGAAAGAGAGAACAGTTTCATCTATGTTGAAGATGTCCTTTTGTCCTTTGTAAGTGCTTAAAATTTATCACTCTGCCATTCGCTAACAGTTTGTATGGTTACACTGTTTCCTTCATCGCATATTGCTTTGAACACCACATTATATACCACTTCTTGAACTTATCGATCCAATCATTAGGTGCAGAGAAGTCCTTGATTCAAAACATATTAGGTGCCTTCAGCAGCTTTTTGTGCATCATGCTATCCATGATTATGTTGGAAGCATGTGCAGTCAGAAACCAGTTCATCATAATTTCTTCCAGAACTGCATATTTAGTGTATCTGGCATATTTTACAATTTTTAGTTCCAAAACATAATGTTTTCAACAACTGTGTCCAGCATCATCACAGGTACCACTAAACTCTGTGCTTATGCAATGTGCCATCTGAAATGAACTTGAATTCTTTTAAGAATTTTTACTTTCTTGTGTATCAAAAGGGTTTTCCTATCTCTTTTTGTAATATTTTCCATTTTAAAACTGTGACAAGAAACACTCAACTTCTACTTTAAAGAAACAGATAAAACCACAGTACTTCAATCACTTACACAAGACTGTGAATAACACCACACAGTACTCTTGCCACAGTTGTTGACAGAAATCTACATTTTTATAAAGTATAGAGTGCAGCAATCTAGTGCCTAGCCATTATTAATGCACTATTTTCTAATCTTGATGCATGTTCGTTCCCTGTCGTTCGGGCACCAGCCATTCAAAGAAATGTGACTGATGCCTGAACAACATGGAACTAAAATGCATTGAGATTAGAAAATAGTGCATTGATAATGGCTAGGCACTAGCCGAAATATGGATTTGCATAATAAAATCTGCAATAAAAGAAAGGATGACTGATTGCTGTGCTATATAATTTATAAATCACATAACAGTCGCTGAGTGCACCCACTTTCCTAATGGAAGGTAACATGAGAAATCTACTTGCCTTGGTCTGTAGTGACAGCTTTGTAAGAACAGCCAACATAGATGACCTTAGTTAGCAGATTACACTGTGTCTCTGTGTATTCAACCCATAAAATAAACTATATGATTAGTTATAAATTCTGGGAAGTGGACATCATCTGCTTATGGTCATAATCACAGAGTTCTGTGTCTCTGCCAGATGTGGTACACAATGTCAGCTTCAGAAAGCACCACACTCCAAGCAGTCTCAGCATGGCACCACACACAGTAACGGCACACATACCAGCGACTTTTTTATGTTTCCACTACAAAACATTCAATTAGCACATTTATTTGGCAGTAGTTATGTCTGCTACCACAGAGAGTGTTGAAAGCCAGAACTAGTTGTGGCATCCCCAAAATAGACTTCTGTTACACATAACTGTGCCAAGTACAATATTTAAGCAGCTGCAAACTGATGCTCAGTCAGTTTGATCCATTTCCAGTTACCTTTAGTTGCCTACAGTTCTTAGACAGTCTTCACACAGTTCTTTTCTACATCTATCAGTTGCTGACCAGGAAACCATCAGACAGTAAAGTGTCAAAGATTGTTTGAAGTGTTAGTCAATATGTTTACTTATTGAGAGACAGAACTTCCAGACTCTGTAACTACAGTCCAAATCAAACTTCAGTTACATTAGTCAGTAATCATCTACTGTGTTAGGTTACATTAAGCCCGCCCAGTTGGCCGTGTGGTCTAACACATGGCTTTCTGTGCAGGAAGGAGTGCCAGTCCCCGGCACGAATCCGCCCGGCGAATTTGTGTCTAGGTCCGGTGAGCCGGCCAGTCTGTGGATGGATTTTAGGCAGTTTTCCATCTGCCTGGGCAAATGCGGACTGTTTCCCCTTATTCCGCCTCAGCTACACTATGTCGGCGATTGCTGTGCAAACAAGTTCTCCAAGTACGCATACACTACCATTACTCTACCATGCAAACATAGCGGTTACACTTGTCTGGTGTGAGACATTCCCCGGGGAGGGGTGGGGGTGGGGGGTGGGGGGGGGGGGGGGGTGGGGGAAGTGGCATCCCGTCCACCGGGAGCCGTACCGCACAATAACTGTGGGATGGTGGAGGGGTGAAGTGGATTGCGGTAGTCATTGTGGGGTTGCGGACCACTGCGGCTGCAGCGGGGATGGAGCCTCTCCGTCATTTCTAGGTCCCTGGTTAACATAACATAACATAACATAGGTTACATTAGATTAATAACTTTACATCACTGTCATGCCTTCTTACAAAGCAAAAGCTGAATATTTTTTATGCAAATTTTTAAAATAAATTATTGTTCCTGTTACTCATGTGTTGCCACAGTTATTCTGCTTTACATATATTACCCTGTGACATGACTGTGGTAAGCATGCTAGTAGGCCCCTTTCCTATAGCCATGGAATGCTGTAGCTGGGTGTTCACTTCCTGCTCTCTTTATAATGGTTACCGTACTAAGTTAACACAACCAAGAACAGAGTTAACACTGAAACAATATGCCGACAATAAAATCAACATACAATACTGCTTATGTTATGGCAAACAGAACTAAGAGCTAAGGATCATAGATCAAAAAGTGATTCATTTTTAATTAAATTATTGTTACTCAGTGATAGTTATGTATTAGGTAATGTAAAATTTTAATGTTTGTCATTTTCTACAATGACATATTTGGCTTTTTGTGTACATGGAAATATTAGTTAACTAATTAATGAATAAGCAATGGTTTTAGTACCTCATTTGACTTTAGGTATATTCTCCAGTTGTATGTATATCATTCAGTACCTGCTCTGTCAAGTGACACTTTGCTTATAAAAATCACATGATGTGTTTAGGAGTTACACTTCCAATGCATATTATTTCTAAACCATAACTCACTCAGAGCAATTATTAATACTAAATAATTCTCCTCTCTTCTTCAACATGACACCACTCACTTCACTGAATAATTAGAAGTTTACACATTTTATCTGTTTCATGTGTGATTTAGTTCATGTGATCCCAACTTACAGGCGGATAGTCAACCCAAGTCTTACAGTATGTGTAGTTAAATCACTTTCATTTTTTTAACAAGGATTAACCACTAGTATGACATTTTCAGCATATAAATTTTGTATTGTACATCTTTCCATATGAAGCAGCTTGTTATATTCCCAGCCTAATCTCTCATTGTGAATGCCATGCAACTCTAAAAGTAAAATAATATTTCTGTGTTCACAGACACATAGTGCTATTTCAGAATAAACTGGGTCACTTAACACACAAAATCTGCTACATGGAACATTAAACCCTACTTGTTTTGAGAGAGACACAATTTTTAAGCATATTTTCTATTAATTTAAAATGCAGTTATTAAATTATTGTGCATATGTCTATCATAAAACAGAACATGGTGATAATTATTTGCCTTAAGATACTGTAATCTGTTGAAACAATAAGAGTTGTTAGATAAACTAAAGTCTAGTAAAAATATTTTCATATAAAAATGTGTCATGTCCCTGCATGTATAAACTGAAGTTCACCTTACTATTCTTATATTTGTTATGATAAATAATTTCAAGTGATAACGTAGTTGCAAAATACTCAGTCACAAAAAAGGAAATGTTAGTCATCATTTCCCATAGAAAATTTTGATTATTATGTTTACTGCTTTACACAAATATTTTGACTCCAGTACTGTTATTTCAACGAAGGAATGTTTACTTATTTATTTATTTACATTTTCTTTACGTGGAGCCATCGTAATGATGGCTTTTGCAAACGTCACACTTAATACTATGGTTAAATTTACACTTATAAAATACACTATATTCTGTAGCTGTTGCCTCTTATGTCTATTTTTTACATTTATCACATTACAACCGATATGTTAATGCCTCACGCTACAATCACTATCTTAAAATTCGTTGAAAGAATATAAACATTTTTCTATTAGAAAAGATTTTAATTTTGCTTTAAAAACATTTCCCGTGTACATTCTTAGAGTGTTAGGTAGCTTGTTATACCAAATCAAACCACTGATATATGGACTTCTATCAGTCATTTTTAATGTTGTTCTGTTACGGAAATAATTACACTTTGTTCTAGTGTTGTGATCATGTACATCACTGCCCTTGATAGCTTCTGTTGGTTGACTTATAAAAAATACAGCTATTTTGAAGATGTACAGAGAATATATTGTCAGATATTTCTGCTGCACAAACACTTCGTGACATGAATCTCTATGTCCCATCCCATGTATATGTCTTATTGCTCTTTTCTGTAGTAGTAGTAGTATTCTTTTTAAATGTACATCAGTTGCACAGCCCCATAGTTCAATTCCATAATTGAGAAAGGGGTGAAGTGTTCCATAATATACTAATTTCAGTGCTTGGCTAGGAACTATCTTTGCGAGCTCGCTGAGGAGATATATGGCACTACTGACTTTTCCACATATGAAATTAATGTGGTATGTCCACTGCAAATTTTCATCAACATACACACCCAGGAATTTACAGTTACCATTTTCTGTTGCAGATATATTACACACACTATTCATATTGTTGTGGTGAGAACTGCCTGTTTTAAATTCAGTAGTTTAGATTTGGTGACATTCACCCTGAGTCCATGACGATTGAAGTATTTTGTTACTTCTGTTACACCACTAGTAGCAAGAGATTCTAGCTCATTAGATTCACTTCCATAGATTAAGATTGACATGTCATCTGCATAGCTTACAATATGGGAGTTAATGGGTTGCGCAATGTCGTTGATATATATAAGGAAGAGAAAGGGTCCAAGGACTGAGCCCTGTGGTAAACCTTGTAATACAGGTTCATTGGTGGATTTTATTATCTAGTTTGTATGACAATTTAGCACTTTGCTTACGATTTAGCAGGTATGTGGTTAGAAGATTCATGGCTTGATCCCCAATACCATAAGATTTTAGCTTTTTAAGAAGTACCCTATGGTTTGCTGTATCAAATGCTCTTGTCAGGTCGAAAAATATACCTGCAGTCTGCATCTTCTGATCCAACAGACAGTAAGCTTCATGGATGAACTGTGTAACTGCTGTGGTTGTACTTAGCTCTTTTCTGAAGCCATGCTGTGAATCTACAAGCAGTTTATGTTTTGTGAAAAAGGTACTTAGCTGAGAAAGGACAATGCTTTCGAATATCTTACTAAAAGTGGAAATTAATGATATTGGTCTATAGTTGGAGACATCTTCCTTACTTCCCTTTTTATACACTGGTTTCACTACACTCATTTTTAGAACCGTTGGATACATGTTTTCTCTAATGCTGCAATTAATCAGGTGAGTAAGAGGTTTAGAGATTTCTTTTAAGCACACTTTAGTAATAGCACTGGATACGTGATCCCATCCAGATGAAATTTTTTTCTTTAGCATGTATATTGCCCTGTGAACTTCCAGCTCATTCACTTCCACAAATTCAAATTCGGTACACTGGGTGAGATGGCATCGGGTCTCTAGCTGTGAATCTATAATATAGGTTGAGTGTTCACCAGAAATGTAGTAGTTATTAAAAATATTACATATAGTATCTGGGTTTATTATAATGTTACCATCATGTCTTATGCTGAGTGGTTCCATGTTCATCTTGTTAGGACCTTTCCGGTATTTGTCAATCAGCTTCCAAGATGCTTTGCTTATGTTATCAGACTGTTCCATTGTTTTGCTGTTAATCTGCTTCCTTAGGTTAACAATTTCAGTTTTAAAAGTTTGCGTAGCCCTATTGTATTTTTCCTTGAAAACCTGCATAGTAGTAGCTTTATAAAGCTGGTATAGATCATGTACTTGCTGCCTGAGCCTAATCAGATTTGTTGGGAGATTTAGTCTAGGATTACTTCCATTTTGACAGTGTTTAAATATCTTCTGGATTTCTCTGACTGGACAACTATATTCATAGTGATGCAGTAGGGTTGAGTAGAATTCACTCCATTTCTCATCTGACCCTTTTACCTGGTACACAGAATTCCATTTCTAATTTGCTAGTTTGTCTTTAAGAGCATTAGTATTTGAGGTATTCAGCATTCATTTCTGTAGCACAATTTTTGTTATTTTAGGCACAACTGAATTTTTGTATTCTATCACCTTTACCTTATCTATAACATCTTTGTTGATTACAGCATAATCTATTCTAGCGGAACATGTGTCCATCACTCTTGTGTCAGAGTTCATTATATTTACAAGATTATATGAGGTCAGTACATCACTGAGTTTCAAGTTTACTATTCTATTTGAGTTTGCATCTATATTAAAGTCACCTAATATAATAAGGTCATTAGAACTGGCCTGACCAACAACACAACTAAGTTTATCCATAAACAGCATTACATCAGTGTTTGGTGGCCTATATACTCCAATCACGTTATGCTTTTGTAACTTAAGTTCATTACTGTCATTTCAATTGATCCTTCTTTGGTGTGGTATTCAAGAAAGGAATTTTTTTTAGCTTCTATAGCCTTATTAACATAAACTGCCACACAACCACCTTTATGGTTTTGCCTACAATAACTATTTGCTAGTATGTAACCTTCTAATCTATAATATATTATTTCACAGCATTTTAGCCCATGTTCCATTATTACTAGAACATGTGGCAAGTGTTCCTCTATAATATATGTTGATATTCTCCTGAAGTGCACTATGGCTTACATATAAGGATTATAATTAACTTTTTTACAACATTACACAAATAATATCATGTATAGTGCGTTTACACTGTGAAATCCTCAGACCTTTTCCAAGGGACTAATATATTAAGGAGGCAATAACATAAGTGCCATGGTCAATATTTTTAAGTCACAGGTCTACAGGAATACTGATTCTATCAGAGTGCTTTCTGTTGACTCAGATGTTGAATTCTGATGTCACTGAATATGGCTATAAAATGTAATTAATTACTAATGGACTGAGTAGTTCTTGTAAAGGTAGAGTAATTTTTGAAAAAACGTTTTTGCTGTTACATGCAAGTAAAGAAAATTTAAAAAAAGATTATATCATAGATTTACTGGACAAGTAGGGCCTAGAAATACATTTATTTTGTTATGGAATTTAGTTACAAGTCTTACCACCATAGCCTGTTGAACAAGCTACAACAATCCATCCCAGAGCCAATGCCCAGGCAGAATGACTCAGTGAAGAATATGCAGCACCAGTTACTGGGTGCAGTTCCACATTGTACAGGCCATAGATAAGTGCCAGGATGCCTGTTATTGACAGCAGCCATCCACATATCACTGCAAACTAAATTAAATGGTTCATTAAGAGCAGGGAAAATATGCTTTACCCAACTGAAACACATTAATTATAATTAATTAATTCAGTTATTTAATAAATGTTTTACTATATGAGTAATATGAATAACTCATCACAGATGAGATAATGTGTATTTGAGAACCTGTCTAGTTGTGTATGTGAATGTGAGCATCTTCTGTTAGAAGAAGAGCCAGAGCTCAAAAGCTAGTTGTTAATAATATGTTCTGTTACATGGGTCTATTTACAGCACATAAGTCAGCTGAATGTGAGTGACTGCCCTTCCTTTATTTTTCATATTCACTGAGGTCACAAAAGTATCTCCTAATATTGTGTTGACCTCATTTTGCCTGGAGTAGTGCAGCAACTCACATTGGCATGGACTCAACAAGTCATTGCTCAGCCATGTGCTTTTTGTCAAAAACTGACATTTTGAGTCCATGGTTGTGTAAAAAATATAGGTTGACTCTTGTATAGAAGATAACAGCAACCAGCCACTTTTACAATGCTATTTATTTATTTAAGCAGTCCTGTTACTGGTTTCGAACTGACAGGTTCATCTTCAGATGGCTACTCTGTGTTTTACATTAGCTTTCACCTTTTGTTCCCCCAACTGACAAAGTTTCTTTGGGGTGGTGGTGCCCTACAACTAAAACAAAATGTGAGACAATGTCTTTTTAACTGTAATTGTGCCTCACAATGATTTTAAGTGATGTAAACAAGCTATTAAAGGGAAGATATTTCGTTTACTTACAATGAAAAATCCACATCATTGTGTTCCAGTGCAGACTGCTTATGATCTAGCAGCAGTAAAAAACTGTATGATGCACTTTTTTTTATGTATATATATGCACATAATGTAAAACGAGAGTGGAAGAGTTTGCCATTGTTATGGTTGTAATATCACCATCCTTGTATACATACCTCCATGTGATCAAACTTCTTAGTGTGTTGCTTTACATTATGTGATATATATATATATATATATATATATATATATATATATATATATATATATATATATATATATATATATATATATATATATATATATATATATATATATATATATATATGTATATATATAAATAAGAGTGCATGATACAGTTTTACGCTGCTACAAGATCATAAAAAGTCTGCACTGGAACATAATGGCGCGGATTTTTCATCGTAAGTAAATGAAACATTTATCATTTAATAATTCATGGAGAAGAAATAAAAACTTTGAGGTTCGCCGATGACATTGTAATTCTGTCAGAGACAGCAAAGGACTTGGAAGAGCAGTTGAATGGAATGGACAGTGTCTTGAAAGTAGGATATAAGATGAACATCAACAAAAGCAAAACAAGGATAATGGAATGTAGTCTAATTAAGTCGGGTGATGCTGAGGGAATTAGATTAGGAAATGAGGCACTTAAAGTAATAAAGGAGTTTTGCTATTTGGGGAGCAAAATAACTGATGATGGTCGAAGTAGAGAGGATATAAAATGTAGGCTGGCAATGGCAAGGAAAGCGTTTCTGAAGAAGAGAAATTTGTTAACATCCAGTATTGATTTAAGTGTCAGGAAGTCATTTCTGAAAGTATTCGTATGGAGTGTAGCCATGTATGGAAGTGAAACATGGACGATAAATAGTTTGGACAAGAAGAGAATAGAAGCTTTCGAAATGTGGTGCTACAGAAGAATGCTGAAGATTAGATGGGTAGATCACATAACTAATGAGGAAGTATTGAATAGGATTGGGGAGAAGAGAAGTTTGTGGCACAACTTGACCAGAAGAAGGGATCGGTTGGTAGGACATGTTCTGAGGCATCAAGGGATCACCAATTTAGTATTGGAGGGCAGCGTGGAGGGTAAAAATCGTAGAGGGAGACCAAGAGATGAATACACTAAGCAGATTCAGAAGGATGTAGGTTGCAGTAGGTACTGGGAAATGAAAAAGCTTGCACAGGATAGAGTAGCATGGAGAGCTGCATCAAACCAGTCTCAGGACTGAAGACCACAACAACAACAACAATTTGTTTACATCACTTAAAATCATTGTGAGGTGCAATTACAGTTAAAAATACATTGTCTCACATCCTGTTGTAGTTGTAGAGCACCACTATGCCATGGAAATTTCATCAGTTGGGGAAACAAAAGGCGAAATATAATGTAAAACGTGAACTAGCCCTCTAAAGATGAACCTGTCAGTTCGAAAACGGTAACAGCACTGTTTAAATAAATAAATAGCATTGTAAAAAGTGGCTGGTTGCTGTTATCTTCTATGTAAGAGTCAGCCTATATAATACTGAGCCATGTTGCCTCTACAGCCATCCATAGTTATGAAAGTGTTGCTGGTGCAGGATTTTGTGCATGACTGACCCCATGATTATGTGCCATAAATGATTGATGGCTAGCCAAATCATTCACTCAAATTGTCCATAATGTTCTTCACACCAGCCATGAACAATTATGGCCTGGTAACATGGCACATTAACATCTGGAAAAATTCCATCATTGTTTAGGAGCATGAAGTCTATAATAGCTGCAAATAGTCTCCAAGTAGTTGAACATAACCACTTCCAGTCAATGATCAGTTTAGTTGGATCAGAGGGCCCAGTCCATTCTGTGAAAACACAGACCACACCATTACGGTGCCACCATCAGCTTGCACAGTGCCTTGTTGACAATCTGAGCCACACTCAAACCTTATCATCAGCTCTTACCAACTGAAATCAGGACTCATCTTACCAGGACACAGTTTTCCAGCTGTCTTGGGTCCAACCCATATGGTGATGAGCCCAGGAGAGGTGCTACAGGTGATGTGCTATTAGCAAAGGCACTCACATTGGTCATCTGCTGCCATAGCACATTAATATCAAATTTTACCACACTGTCCCAGTGGATACATTCATAGTAGAAGCCATGTTGATTTCTGTGGTTATTTCACACAGTGTTGCCTGTCTATCTGCACTGAAAACTCTATGCAAACACCTCTGGTCTTGGTCATTAAGTGAAGGCTATCAGTCACTGCATTGCCTGTGGTGAGAGGTAATGCCTGAAACCTGGTATTCTTGCTGCACTCTTGACACTGTGGATCTTGGAATATTGAATTCTCTAACAATTTCCAAAATGGAATGTCCCACATGTCTAGCTCAAATTACTGTTCCACATTCAAAGTCTGTTAATTCCTGTTGTACGGTGCTAATCATGTCCAAAATGAGTCACCTTAGTACAAATGACAACTCCACCAATGCATTGCCCTTTTATACCTTGTGTATGTGATACTATCACTATCTGGATAGGTACATATAGCTATTCCATGACTTTAAATTTAAATTCAAACATAAGGGAATTAGTCGTAAATTGTAAAGAAGAAATTAAT
This sequence comes from Schistocerca serialis cubense, assembly GCF_023864345.2. Lineage (NCBI taxonomy): Eukaryota > Metazoa > Arthropoda > Insecta > Orthoptera > Acrididae > Schistocerca > Schistocerca serialis. The sequence continues at coordinate 375,950,792 of NC_064640.1, forward strand.
ATGTAATATATTGTAAAAAGTCATCTACATACTATGCTGCAATCTTTTTTTATATATATATAGGTTAAATTTTAGAGTAGACTATGTAAATGTCATTGTACCATCAAAATGACAGGGCCTGTATGTAATGATACAACATTTATCACTCATAATACATCTAATGACTGAAATAAATAAATGTATTCAACATTGTAACTGGTGACAAGATACATGGTGTTTCAAAAAGAATATACTTATTTTGAACACATATATTTATTAAATTGTAAGACATGCAACTATGAAGCTTGGGACATATATTTATAAATCTCTCAAGTTTAGATTACGGATGTTCAATATGTTCTCCACCAATGGCATGAACAATGTCACATTGATACTCACATTCCTTTCATACTAGAGAATGCATGTCCAGTGTGATTAACGTTATGGTAGTACTTATTTGGTTCTTCAACTCCTCTAGGTTCTGTGGTAGTGTTGGTACATAAACATTGTTCTTAATGAAACCCCACAAGAAGAAGCCATAGGGCTTCAAATCTGGTGACCACAGAGGCCAGCTGTGAAGGGCTAAGTTGCCAGCTGTTTCACAACCAATCCAATGGCTGAGTAGAGTTCCATTCACTTTGTGACTCCAAAGAGGGGGTGCCTAATCTTGTTGATAAATGGAGTTTCACTTGTACATCCTCAGAAATAACCAGTTTTGTAACATAGCAGGATACTACTGACTGTTAATAACAAGTTGATTTTATAGGACTACATTGGAAAGCAGCTGAATCTGTGTGACATTTTCATCAGAAACATGAGGGTGGCTGGGACTCTTTCCTTTACATACACATTCTGTGTCTACAAACTGTCGATACCGTCTGTGAATGTTCCATCCATTCAGAGGATCAGTTTGGTACCTCATTCTGAAATGTTTTTGTACTATAATCATGGAATTCCACTTCAAAAACTTGAGAGCACAAAATGATTTCTCTTGCAGAGTAGCCATTTTGCAACATGATGGTAATCAAGAAACAGAAGACAAACAACATCTGGCAGCAAGGAATATAAACTAGACAATGTATTTGTTCCTCCAATAACCAAGCTGTGGCACAGTGACTGATAGATAATACATTGTAACATGTATATCCTTTTTGAAACACCGTGTATAACTCTATCAATATGTCCCAGGGACAAAATAGTAGTCACATATCTGGAGCTTTCCTGTTGATGGTTATTTGACAAATGTGATGAAAACATGGAGCATGGGTAAATAATGGTGCAAACTTTCTTTACCAGTAGTGGGCACATCACCACAATTGGGTCTGAAGAATGAGCAACAGTAATGATGGATCAACAAACTGAAGTATGCTTTCCTAAACTTCTTTGAAGAATCCAGGAGAAAGAGCCACAACAGGTCCCATGTGATCTGCCCATGTGCATCTGCTCACACTACAGAAGAGAGAGAGAGAGAGAGAGAGAGAGAGAGAGAGAGAGAGAGAGAGAGAGAGGGGAAGGATGATGAAACTATTGGAGATGGAATACAATCTCAGAATGGACAAGAAGAATGGGGGTCAAATTAGCAATTGGCTCTGCCCTTCTTGAAAGGAATCATTTTAGTGTATAGATGAAATCATTGAGAGAAATCACAGAAAACTTAAATTTGGATTGGTGAATGAAAATGTGAACACCATTCCTCCAAACTGCAAATCCAATGTCTCAATCACTGAGAGTTTGTTAAAAAAATCTTAAGGGTTTTGGAATAAATGCATTTTAGCATCCAGCTTATAGTCTAGTCTGATCCCTCGGGAATTTTTATCTTTCCAAAAGAGACATAAATTATCTGTGACCATTGTTCTGAGCCCCTCAAAATGACTGTGTCTGCCTGCAAGCCCTGATAAGTAACTCTCCCAAGGAGACAAAAGAATGAATCTTCACTATACAATTGCTGAGAATACAATGGTGGATAAGCCACCGAGAAAATGTAAAGTTTTTGGGAATAAACCAGTTTGTGTTACTTTCACAGAACTTGCAAAGTATCCACATAAAAGACAAATAAACCTCAGAGTTTATGAATGAATAATCCTAGATACATATATCCACAATAATGGCCATATAGGGTATAAACTGGACTGTCAACAGTTTAGGAATGCAATAAATAAGAGCATGGAAAAACTATTTCATTTACATTTTTCTTGGTACCTTGTTCATTGTTATTTTGCAGTCAGTTTTGTACAGTAGCCACCCTACACACATTCCAATGATATATGGACCTAATCTGGTCCATGGTTTGTCATATATCTTATCAAACAATGCTAGAGGATCATCTTCACTGAAAAATAAAGAGAAAAGTAGTTATTATTTACATTTTATTGGATTGAATGGAAGTAATACAAGCAATGAGTCAAAACAGGTTCCTTGATGATTGCTACTGATTTCATTGGGAACAATATTGGCACTAGCATACAATGCAAAATACAGTGAACAACTGTAAAGTGCCCTGGATTCTGTTTTATCATGGGTTTTCAAATAAAATTTGTGTCAGAAAGTATTGTTGTGCTATTATATATGTAGCCTTGAGTGATTTATACATTTGTATTGTAGTTTTTGTGTTGGTAATAGTTAAAAAACAAATAGTGGAGAAGAGATATTAATCCACCGTCTAAACTATAATTGATTAGGTGTACAAAATTTTGCTAATGAATGTATGACTTTTCCACAAACTAAATCTATGGGGTAGTAATGATAATGGAATGAACAAAAAATCTCCCTAAGTAATTGTTATTATTGACAGTCAGTCAACAAAAGCAGGGAACAAAGTCCCTGAATTACATGCATCCAGTTAAATACTTTTTTCATCACAAAGACAGCATTAATTATGCCTAATTCAATACATTACTGTGTGTTTTAGTTGTGTTCACGATTATGTTATCACTTCGTCATGACCTAAGGTTTTACATCATCAGTTTCCAGTACATTTCTCATCTCATCACGGCATCATATACACAAGATCACAAATTGACTTATTCTGCAACATATTGGTCAACAAATAAATAAAAGACTTAATAATGAAATACTAGAAAACATAATAGAGTTTGTCTAGTCATTCCAAAACATTTAAGATTACTGCTATGTTACATTATAAGTTATTAATAAATAACATTAACAGTAGTGATCCTATCTCCCTAAGCTGAGGCACACCTAGCTCTTGCATGGGTTGAAACATATCTTAACATCAAAAAGCAAAGGAACACATTAACAAATAATACAACAGGAATAAGACTAAATTTAAAGTGGAGTAGCATTTAATGACTCATAAGAGTCAGTGCTGGGCTCACATCTATTCTTGACATACAATAATTATTTACCCATGACATTGCAGGAAATGTTTTCTGATGACACAAGCATACTGATAAAGGGTTCAGATATGCCCATATGAAACATAGGCAGGAGGATAATGGAATAGACTTACAGCTGTTTCACAGCAGACAACTTAAACCTTAATTTTACAAATATTCTTTTTACAGAACTACAAACAAAAATGACTTAAATGTACCAGAAGTAGAGATCAAGAGGCACACAAAGGATGAGGCTCCATGAGTAGAGTTCCTTGGCTTCCAGATGTACAATGAACTGAAGTCGCTCCAATACTTGGATAAATTAATCAAAACACTGTCATGCTTGTTTTGTATGAAGAAATCTGTGTCATTGCTTTGACTGGCAGATGGGATTGCTACCATACTTTGCATACTTTCACTTAATGTTCTCCTATGGTACAATCTTCTGGAGCACCTCAGCTAATCTCAAAAAAGTAACTACATATTTGGTGTCTGGTCTTTTGGACATGTCTGAAAGAACAGACACCATTTTGACACTATAGCCACTATGAATTGAGACACAAAGGAGATAAAGACATTAGCTGCCAGTGGGCATTGAGTTATATCAGTGGGGGTAGTTGAAAATTTGTGTCAGACTGGGATTCAAACCTGGGTCTCTTGCCAACTAGTCAGTTACACTGACCACAATTCCATCCATACACAGTGCTCACAACAACCATGTGGACTACCCCAGCATGCCTCCTGTCAGATTCAAAATCTCAACATATACCATACACTATTGATATAGTGCCCCTGCTCATTAGCTTCATTACTCATGGAATTTCGCCAATTCCTGTAAAAGTTCGAGCTTGGTATGCATCTGTACTGAAGGGATCATTAGCCACCATCACCTTAATTAATGACATATGTAGCGGCTAGTCTTTTGGACACGTCCTAAAGAACAGGCACCATTTTGATCTAAATAGACTCCAATTGATCCAAATGGATCAAAATGGTGTATGTGGTTTAGGATATGTCCAAAAGGCCAGACAACACATATATAATTAATTAAGGGCATGATGGTCAATGACCCCTTCAGTGCAGATGCACATCGAGATCGGACTCTTATGGGAATCAGTGAGATGCAGCAAGTAATAAGCCTAACGATCAGGGTCACTACATCAGTAGTGGGTAGTATAAGTTAAGGATTTGGGTTTGACAGGGGGCATTCTAGGATAGTTGATGCAGTTGTGGTGACCACTGTGTCTGGATGGCATAGTGATCAGTGCAACTGCCTAGTAAGCGGGAGACCCAGGTTCGAAACCCATGTCTGCACAAATTTTCAATGTGCCCCATTGATATAAATCAGTGCCCACTAGCAGCTAATCTCTTAAATTCCCTTGTGTCTTGACTAAAAGAAGTGTTTATTCTACAGAAGTGTGTTCTACGAATATTATGTAAAGCTGATAAATAACAACCTTGCAGAAGGGCTTTGGGATTCTTACACTTATATGCCAATGTGTAAACTCCCTAATGATATTTGTGATTAATAACAAAAGTAAGTTTATGATTAACAATAAAATTCACAACCACAAGCCTACACTGCTGGTTACTGAAACAGGAATACAAGAAGGGATAGAAGATACATTTTACTTATTGTGCATATACATCAACATGCCATAAACATTATAAGTATTGCCCACCCTGATGTGGGATGCCACACGATTGCCTTGTGGGCATGTGATGCGGTGAGAAAAGTACATAAGCAGAGCAGACATGATGGGGGATCACCCTAGCATAGATATGGGCTGCAAATGGGAAATTCTATTGAGATAAGCAACTCTGACAATGGACAGATTATTATTACGTAGAGCCTATGATTGAGTATCTTGAGAATAATGAGGCTGGTTGAATGTTCATGTGCTATTGTCATGACCATCTCCAGAAAGAGGAAGAAGGACAGTGAAACTACCACTAGGTGCTAAATGGTTGGACATCCCTGACAAACCCAGAACATGGGGTTTGGAGGCTTGCCTGCTCTGTAAAGTAGGATAGATGGTGATCTGTCGTATCTCTGTTGAAAGAGCACAATGCTGGTGCATGCACAAGTGTTTCAGAGCATACTGTTCATCATACATTGTTGAACATGGAGCTCTGCAGCAGACCAGCCCTATGCATTCACATATTGACCCAATGACATCATCAATTATGACTGCAGTGTGCCCGGGACCATCAAAATTCAATCGTCAGCCAATGGAAATGTGTTGGTTCTTTGGGTGAATCACACATTTGTTACACTAGGTCAATGGTCACCTCCACAAAAGTCATCATCAAGGTGAATGGCAGCTTGAAACTTGCAGCATGCCACAGACACAGCCTTGTTGGAGCAGTATTATGCTAAGAGATACATTTTCCTGTGGTTGCATGTGACCTGGTAGTAATCAAAGACAAGCCGACAGATGTGGACCCCCAGCACCTCTTCATGCTTGATGTATTCCCTGAGGCAATGTCACCTTTCAGCAGTATAACTATCCATGTCTCAGAGCCAGATCTATGCCACAGTGGTTTGAGGAGCATTATAGTGAACTGATATTGATGTCTCGATGGCCAAATTCACCTGATGTAAATCCTATTGAATCCGTAAGGGTCACTATCAGGTGCTCTCACCGCATACACAAATCAGCAGCCCATTATTTATGCAGAAGAGGAGGGCATTAGTGTTTAACGTGTTGTCGACAATGAGGTCATTAGAGATGGAGTACAAGTTCAGATGGAGGATGGAGGAGGAAGTTGGCTGTGCCCTTTCAGAAGAACCACCCTGGTTTCCTCAAACGATTTAGGGAAATCATGGAAATCCTAAATCAGAATGGTTGGATGCAGGTTTTAACCACAATCGTCCTGAATGCGAGTCCAGTGTACCCACCACTGTGCTACCTCACTCAGTGTTATTTATGTGAATTGCATGACCTTTGCATAGACGTCTGATGCAACATACCTCCACAAACCCACCAACAAACTGTCAGACCCCTGTATACAGAATCAGTGATGGACAAACAAGCTATTCAGCAGGTGGTCATAATGTTTTGGATCATCAGCGTACAGAATAACAGAAAGAATATGTCATTAAATTTGTAGGTGATTTGGTGGTATACAAGGTGCAGAATTTACTACACAGAGCTACCATCCCTGCCAGCAACAATGGCTCTAAAACATCTGGCACTGGGTTGAACTGAGCTTGGAGTACAGATATGGGTATGTCATTCCATGCTGGTTCAGCTCTGTGCCAGAGTTCAGTGATCATTGTGACTGGTGAGTTGAGGTGTGCCAGTCTCTCAACAACCCATGACTAAATATTTTCAGTGAGTGAAGGCTCTGGAGAACATACTGCCTGGGGCAACAGACAAGCAATTGAGGCTAGGTCAGGATAACATGGTCAGGGTTTGGTCATGCATTACCTTATTGAAAGATATTTTTATCAGATCTTGAAGTTAAGCACAACCACTGGCCTTAAGATGTCAGAAATGTAGCCCCTTCAGTCCAAATTACCAGCTAAGTGCCAGCCGGAGGGGCCGAGCGGTTCTAGGGGCTACAGTCTGGAACTGTGCGATCACTACGGTTGCAGGTTTGAATCCTGCCTCGGGCATGGATGTGTGTGATGCCCTTAGGTTAGTTAGGTTTCAGTAGTTCTAAGTTCTAGGGGACTGATGACCTCAGAAGTTAAGTCCCATAGTGCTCAGAGCCATTTTGAACCAGCTAAGTCAACAAGGGATGGAAAAAAGACAGTGTGTATCAATAAGTGATAGAGTAGCATGGAGAGCTGCATCAAACCAGTCTCAGGACTGAAGACCACAACAACAACAACAACAACAAAAGTCAACAAGGGACCCCACACCTTCATGTCAGATGCTGGCTCTATATGATGTTAATTCATTCTGGAACCTCCAGACACACACACACACACACACACACACACACACACACACACACACACACACATGTAGATACATACATTGTGGTGCTAACACAGAACTAGGACTCATTAGAAAACATGACATGGTGCCACTCCTTCTGCATCCAAGATTGTCATAGGGTGCACCAATGTCAGTGTGCCTCTCTTTGCTGCCATGAGAAAGAAAACCACAACAGTGGCCACAGACAGTCCAGTGTGTTCCAGACATCATCGCGCTTCTTGTGTAAATACAGGGTTATTAAAAATGATTGATGCGATTTCACAGCTCTACGATAACTTTATTATTTGAGATATTTTCACAATGCTTTGCACACACATACAAAAACTCAAAAAGTTTTTTTTAGGCATTCACAAATGTTCGATATGTGCCCCTTTAGTGATTCGGCAGACATCAAGCCGATAATCAAGTTCCTCCCACACTCGGCGCAGCATGTCCCCATCAATGAGTTCGAAAGCATCGTTGATGCGAGCTCGCAGTTCTGGCACGTTTCTTGGTAGAGGGGGTTTAAACACTGAATCTTTCACATAACCCCACAGGAAGAAATCGCATGGGGTTAAGTCGGGAGAGCGTGGAGGCCGTGACATGAATTGTTGATCATGATCTCCACCACGACCGATCCATCGGTTTTCCAATCTCCTGTTTAAGAAATGCTTCTGCTTTAGCCTTTTCCGTAAGATTTTCCAAACCGTTGGCTGTGGTACGTTTAGCTCACTGCTTGCTTTATTCGTCGACTTCCGCGGCTACGCGTTCAACCGTTTCTTCGCTCACTGCAGGCCGACCCGTTGATTTCCCCTTACAGAGGCATCCAGAAGCTTTAAACTGCACATGCCATCGCCGAATGGAGTTAGCAGTTGGTGGATCTTTGTTGAACTTCGTCCTGAAGTGTCGTTGCACTGTTATGACTGACTGATGTGAGTGCATTTCAAGCACGACATACGCTTTCTTGGCTCCTGTCGCCATTTTGTCTCACTGCACTCTTGAGCACTCTGGCGGCAGAAACCTGAAGTGCGGCTGAACAAAACTTTGAGGTTTTCTACGTATCTGTAATGTGTTGTGACCATATGTCAATGAATGGAGCTACAGTGAATTTATGAAATCGCTTCAATCATTTGTAATAGCCCTGTACTTGCATTGCTGCAAACAAGCCCATATCCTGACTCAATGTGTGTGACACAGTTCTATTATCCTGCATTGTTGAGCAAACAATGTGTCTGTCCTCCCATGAGCCCAATGACTCCACATTCACATGACAGTAGTGCATTTGCAACTGATGCAGATTGCAGTATTGCAGAATGATAAACCACAACCCAAAGAGGCCATCATCCAGCAGCTGTTGACTTCCATGTGTTGGTAGAAATTTCTACTTGTTATGCAAGTCTTAACTCAATCGCCTTTCAAACAAACCAACTTTCAAATGTGATTTGTGACAGAGAAATCTACTGCGTAATCTTTTCTGATATACAGAATGTAGATGGCATTTCTCCTAGATGTTTTGTGTGACTGGACCATACATCCAAGATGTAGTCCATGTCAACTTCATATTTCTTGCATGTCACCTGCACAGTATTGCAGTTTTAATGGAAGCACTGTTTAAGGAAAAATAGCAGCCATATAGGCTATGAATCCATCTTGAAGGTTCAGAATGGAGTTTTATATTCTGGCACAAAAGTCTATAGCAGGTGGTTAGTAAATTTTGAGTACAATTTTGAAAATCCCCAGATATTGACAAAAACATAAAAGAATATTTTATGAGCCATTCCTTCTACAATTTATCAGAATATTTGGAACCGCTTATCTTCAAATTTCAGAAAGGAGCTATACGAATCATAACACATAACTCTCCAAGAACTCATTGTAGGCCCCTTTTCAAAGAACTGCAAATACTCACAACACCAACACTGTATATTTTTAAAAGCATTGTGTGTACAAGAGCACATATGAAAAATCTACGTACAAATGAGGACTGCCATAATTATAATACTAGAACTTGTAAGAATTTGTATGTAGAAAGGGTAAGGACAACACAAACCCAAAAGCATGTAAGTTATTTTGGAATAAAACTTTACAATGCTCTGCCAGTGTACATGAAGGAAATAATAGATGAAGTAAAATTTAAGACTGAGCTTAAAAATTACCTTTTAAGCAAAACTTTCTATGACGTAGAGGAGTACTTTGATTGTGTGTAAATTTATTGCCAAAAATTTTAATTTATATGTCTAAATTTGTACTTTTTAAAAAAATGCCTTGAAAGTGATATTCCATTATTATGTCTGTAGTACTTGTACTAGTATGATAACTTTGTTGTGACAATTCCTACATCATGTAAATGATTTACAGGAAGATAATAAAATGAAATGAAAACACAAATATAATAACCCAAATTATTCTTAGATTATATCCAAATTTAATGCCTGAAATTGATTTTAAAATCTCATATACAGAAATGTGATGCAGCTTACAACAACATGTTTCAGAATGTATGGCACAACAATTTATTGAATTGTCCTATATTTTGTGTGTCACATGGGAAGTGGATAGTAAATGACATTACACACATCAAAATATAACTTAAATCATAAGTAAACATTTTGTAATGTTAGGAATATACACTGTTGTGCAAAACTTAAGAACAAAAGCAAGTTTTGCATGGTGTGTCACTGCCAAGTAATACAACTTGATGAAATTTAGAGCACACACAGAAAGAATTGCTGCAGTGTAGTAAAGAAGGTAACTGAAAAAAAAAGACATGCAATGAGATGAACAGAAATAACACATTTGTTCAAAGGCAATAATTACTCTGAAGTCACCATGATTTATGATGGTCATGGTACGTAACAGGGTGCGATCATCATGAACAGCATGCCTGCCCTGCAGTGTGCTCCCATGCCAGCCATCAGGTCAGTAAGGAGTTCTTATGGTAGGGTGTTTCATTCCTCCACTGGTACAGTTCACAAATGCTGAATAGTCATTGGTGCATGTGAACATGTCCAATGCATCTCACATGTGCTTCATGGGATTTAAGTTTGGGGAATGGGCAGGCTAGTCCATTCATTCAATACCTTCTTGTTGCAATAGCTCCTCTACTGCACTATTCGATTTGGTCATGCATTGTCATCCGTTAAAGTGAAGTCAGGGCTGAATGCACCTCTGAAGAGACACAGATGGAGAAAAGACACACATGGAGAAGGAGTACAGTGTCACAATAACAGTGACCAGTGCAGGGACATTACTAAACCCACCCAAAGACGTAGACAATCATGCATGAGCAGTGCCCATTAGATGGAGGGTGTCCGACAGCCAATCATTTCTAGTCATTCCACCAGGAAGGAGGTTACACGGCTAGTGTTATCTGTACCTCAACCATGCCTAGATTGTCAATACCATGGTTTTATCATGTCTGCGTTGTTACTTTGTGCCAGGAAGGGCTCTCAACAAGGGAAGTGTCCAGGTGTCTCAGAGTGCACCAAAGCAATGTTGTTCAGACATGGAGGAGATACAGAGAGACAGGAACTGTCAATGACATGCCTCACTCAGGCCGCCCAAAGGCTACTACAGCAGTGGATGACCACTACCTATGGATAATGGCTCAGAGGAACCCTGACAGCAACGTTACCATGTTGAATAGTCCTTTTTGTGCAGCCACAGGACATTGTGTTATGACTCAAACTGTGCACAACAGCCTGCATGATGTGCAAATTAATTCCTGACATCCATGGTGAGGTCCATCTTTGCAACCACAACACCATGCAGCGTGGTAGAGATGGGCCCCACAACATGCCAAATGGACTGCTCAGGCTTGCCATCATGTTCTCTTCACTAATGAGTGTCACATATGCCTCCAACCAGACAATCATGGACACATGTTTGGAGGCAACACAGTCAGGCTGAACGCCTTAGACACACTACCTAGTGAGTGCAGCAAGGTGGAGGTTCCCTGGTGTTTTGGGGTGGCATTATGTGGGGCCAACATATGCCACTGGTGGTCATGGAAGGTGCCATAATGACTGTACGATATGTGAATCCCACCCTCCGACCGAAAGTGCAAGCATATCAGCAGCATATTGGTGAGGCATTTGTCTTCATGGACGTCAATTTGTGCCTCCATCGTGGACATCTTGTGAATGACTTTGATCAGGATAATGACACTGCTCGACTAGAGTGACCAGCATGTTCTCCAGACATGAATCCTATTGAACATGCCTGGGATGGATTGAAAAGGGCTGTTTATGGATGATGTGACCCACCGACCACTCTGAGGGATCTACACTGAATCACTGTTGAGGAGTGAGACAATCTGGACCAACAGTGCCTTGCCACGACAAGTACAGAAATGCATCAATGCAAGAGGATGTGCTACTGGGTATCTGAGGTACCGGTGTGTACAACAATCTGGACCACCAACTCTGAAGGTCTTGCTGTATCATGGTATAACATGCAATATGTGGTTTACATGAGCAATAAAAAGGGTGGAAATGACATTTATGTTGATCTCTGTCCCAGTTTCCCATACACATTCTGGAACTCTTGGAACTGAGGTGATAGAAAACTTTTTTTGATGTGTGTATTTGGAGGTCAGTACACACATGCAGCATTATGTCTTCTAACACCATGATACCTGGACCACCAAAATGATCATGACTGAGAAAGTTCCTGTGCATGTTTTCACCTCTCTTCACATAAGGATACATCCAGAATCACTACTCAAGCTGAATTTGCCTTCATGTGAGAAGAGGACATGACTCCACTTCTAATTGTTTCAGTCCCTATGCTCTTGGCTCCATCACAAATGGTGACACTGTTGTTTAGGTGTCAACAGAACTCAAAATCCTTTGGGGAGCAGTGCCTGTGGTGAGGAATGCTCCCAATGCATGTGAAACAATGCTGTGAGCAACATCAAACTGCAGGGCTACACATGTCACACTTCATCCTTATTTCAGTTTCCTGATGATTCTTATTCATATGAAGTCACCCAAATGTTATCCTCAAGTCATGTTATAATGAAGAATGCCACCACAGTGCACTATAACTGCTCACTGATTGATTTCAATTTACCAGATATCGACTGGGACACTCAGATGTTTAGGACGGGTGGCAGGGACAGAGCATCGAGTGACATTATACTGAGTGCACTATCCGAAAATTACCTCGAGCAATTAAACAGAGAACCGACTCATGGAGATAACATCTTGGACCTACTGATAACAAACAGAACCGAACTTTTCGACTCTGTATGTGCAGAACAGGGAATCAGTGATCATAAGGCCATTGCAGCATCCCTGAATATGAAAGTTAATAGGAATATAAAAAAAGGGAGGAAGGTTTATCTGTTTAGCAAGAGTAATAGAAGGCAGATTTCAGACTACCTAACAGATCAAAACGAAAATTTCTGTTCCGACACTGACAATGTTGAGTGTTTATGGAAAAAGTTCAAGGCAATCGTAAAATGCGTTTTAGACAGGTATGTGCCAAGTAAAACTGTGAGGGACGGGAAAAACCCACCGTGGTACAACAACAAAGTTAGGAAACTACTGTGAAAGCAAAGAGAGCTTCACTCCAAGTTTAAACGCAGTGAAAACCTCTCAGACAAACAGAAGCTAAACGATGTCAAAGTTAGTGTAAGGAGGGCTATGCGTGAAGCGTTCAGTGAATTCGAAAGTAAAATTCTATGTACCGACTTGACAGAAAATCCTCGGAAGTTCCGGTCTTACGTTAAATCAGTAAGTGGCTTGAAACAGCATATCCAGACACTCCAGGATGATGATGGCATTGAAACAGAGGATGACACGCGTAAAGCTGAAATACTAAACACCTTTTTCCAAAGCTGTTTCACAGACGAAGACCGCACTGCAGTTCCTTCTCTAAATCCTCGCACAAACGAAAAAATGGCTGACATTGAAATAAGTGTCCAAGGAATAGTAAAGCAACTGGAATCACTCAACAGAGGAAAGTCCACTGGACATGACAGGATACCAATTCGATTCTACACAGGGTACGCGAAAGAACTTGCCCCCCTTCTAACAGCCGTGTACTGCAAGTCTCTAGAGGGACGGAAGGTTCCAAATGATTGGAAAAGAGCACAGGTAGTCCCAATCTTCAAGAAGGGTCGTCGAGCAGATGCACAAAACTATAGACCTATATCTCTGACGTCGATCTGTTGTAGAATTTTAGAACGTGTTTTTTGCTCGAGTATCATGTCGTTTTTGGAAACCCAGAATCTACTATGTAGGAATCAACATGGATTCCGGAAACAGTGATCGTGTGAGACCCAACTCGCTTTATTTGTTCATGAGACCCAGAAAATATTAGATACAGGCTCCCAGGTAAATGCTATTTTTCTTGACTTCCGGAAGGCGTTCAATACAGTTCCGCACTGTCGCCTGATAAACAAAGTAAGAGCCTACGGAATATCAGACCAGCTGTGTGGCTGGATTGCAGAGTTTTTAGCAAACAGAACACAGCATGTTGTTATCAATGGAGAGACGTCTACAGACGTTAAAGTAACCTCTGGTGTGCCACAGGGGAGTGTTATGGGACCATTGCTTTTCACAATATATATAAATGACCTAGTAGATAGTGTCGGAAGTTCCATGCGGCTTTTTGCAGATGATGCTGTAGTATACAGAGAAGCTGCAGCATTAGAAAATTGTAGCAAAATGCAGGAAGATCTGCAGTAGATAGGCACTTGGTGCAGGGAGTGGCAACTGACCCTTAACATAGACAAATGTAATGTATTGCGAATACATAGAAAGAAGGATCCTTTATTGTATGATTATATGACAGCGGAACAAACACTGGTACCAGTTACTTCTGTAAAATATCTGGGAGTATGCGTCCAGAACGATTTGAAGTGGAATGAGCATATAAAATTAATTGTTGGTAAGGCGGGTACCAGGTTGAGATTCATTGGGAGAGTCCTTAGAAAATGTAGTCCATCAACAAAGAAGGTGGCTTACAAAACACTCGTTCGACCTATACTTGAGTATTGCTCACCAGTGTGGGATCCGTACCAGATCGGGTTGATGGAGGAGATAGAGAAGATCCGAAGAAGGGCGGCGCATTTCGTCACAGGGTTATTTGGTAACCGTGATAGCATTACGGAGATGTTTAACAAACTCAAGTGGCAGACTCTGCAAGAGAGGCGCTCTGCATCGCAGTGTAGCTTGCTGTCCAGGTTTCGAGAGGTTGCGTTTCTGGATGAGGTATCGAATATATTGCTTCCCCCTACTTATACCTCCCGAAGAGATCACGAATGTAAAATTAGAGAGATTAGAGCGTGCACGGAGGCTTTCAGACAGTCGTTCTTCCCGTGAACCATACACGACTGGAACAGGAAAGGGGGGTAATGACAGTGGCACGTAAAGTTCCCTCCACCACACACCGTTGGGTGGCTTGCGGAGTATAAATGTAGATGTAGATGTAGATACACACTGTCTTTTTTCCATCCGTTCAACTGCCTAGTGCTGCAGGGCCAGCCTCATTTGGTGCTATAGTCATACAGACCTCATGCCATGTGATGTCTAGCTTTCTGTGTATGACTGGAAGACCTCTGGCAACATATATCTACACTTTCATTCATTTCCAACAAGTAGTTAATATGTTATGTTACTTTTTCTGTCTCATTCTTAAGTTTTGCAGAACAGAATATTTATATCAAATAAAAGATGTATTTAGTTAATAAATCATATTCAGAATAAACTAAAATGTGGTATATTACAAGAACATACAAACGTAAAGGACAATATGGTGACATCAAATTTGTAAACTGTAATGGGTCCTTAATATACTATACTATTAAATGCTACTATGGGATATATTCTGATGCTTTAAGCCTCATATCTTCTCAGAAGCAATATAGCAGTTATTACAAAAATTGGTTATAAAAAATCTAGGAAGTCAGATACTTAGTTTTGAGTGATGGCACAGTTACATAATTTAGTCCATAACACTTAAATTTTGTCTTAACTTACTGGAATAATTATTGTTAGATTAGATGTAACAATTTTAGTAATTACTTATAACTCAGCTGGGGCACAAAATATTGCAAGGGGGAGAAAAAGATTTTCTTGTACTGTATCTTCATGGTTGTAATTCAGAAACATATAATTAGATATCTGGTAAATCCACAGTTTGACTGTACCTTGGCATATGTTTATTTGTGTAAGCAATAAATGCAGTTGTGCACCATGAACTCATTAGAAGCATCACAACCATTGCTGCTGCTACCTGAAAATGGCTGAAAAAGACAAATTATTCTTTACTCAACAAGGAAATTTAATTTATTGTACTTATAATCAGCTTTTGAATTTTAAGCTAACAAATTTTTGACAGTATACAAAAAGATTTCTTTAATCTGTTTCAAAAGCACATTCTTTCATTGTTACCTGCTATATGATATGTTTCAGTGATGAAATAATCATTAGAAATAGCATTCATGCATGGTTCTTACCTAGCTGCCACAATAAGTATAGCTATCCCAAGTATATAGAACTGTGTGTCATCTGCTAAATACCAGCTCCACAACATGCACTGAAATGGAAAAGCGTTAGTTTTCAGAAGAAAACTGAAATAACAATGTCACTAAATCACTTACTTCTTAAAAATTCAGATTAGGTTGCAGTATATATTATTTTGTAAACTGAAGACTTTGATTCTAAAAAAACATCTGATCCTATTACTGACAAACTAGTATGTAGCTTAAAATTCAGGTTATGTATATGAAAATAACTGGCAATTATTTTGTCCATCGTAATATTGGTGAAACAACACTAGGTGACTTCATTGTCTGAACACCAAGACCACTTGACTGTGAATAGTTGAATTCTGTGTAACCAGTGGTATTTCTTGTTTATATATTAATTACAGTGTTATGTGTAAAACTTCATAAGGAAAATAAGGAGACTAAAATTCTCTTAATTAGTTATAATAAATGAATATATGAATAACTGAATGGATATTTGGTACTATAAAAACCTCAGAGGTCATCTGAGGTACTGCAAGTGCCAATACAATATGTTTACGTTAATAAACTTGTATAAAAGTCAATAGATTGTTTGTATACACACACACACACACACACACACACACACACACCTAGTCTCCAATCACTGAAAAAATACATATTACATTCATGTCCATTTACAGCCAATACCAAACTCTACAACTACAAGAGTACATATATATCAAGTCACATCCATTTCTTATGTTTCATTAGAAATGCATCTTTTTTATAAACATTTATTTCTGATAGAAATATTTTGATGTTTTCCTTGAACTGATATGACAAGGTATGGCAAAGCAAGTCGATGTTTTTGATTAGTTAAAACTGAATGATATTAGGTCATACTTGATCCTAGTATTCTGGCCATTATTTTACTATTGATAGCAGTAATAGTTCTCCCTGACATGCTTCAGGCAATGTATAATAAATAATGTTAGCAATCTTATAATATGAAGTATTCTAAAACTCTGTCTACAATGAGCTGTAGGTATTACATTGCAGATTATTCTCATTGCCTTAAAAGCATACCTCATTACTAGTAGTTAATAGCTAGAATAGTGTAGACAGACAATTTTAAACAACTTCTTCTCTGTAGTAACGTATTTATTCCACACCTCCAAAAACTCTCCTTCAATCTGAGATTTGTAGGACACAATGTGTAAGTGAATGAATAGCCATATCAGTATGAATGGTATGATTTTTCAGAAGTACAGGCAGAAATTCCTTTTAACTGTTAATTTACATTTTGTTGTGGTCTACTTCTGTTACATTATGATGTAAGTGAATATCTTAAAGCCCAGTGAAGCTGACCATGATCATGAAGTTATGACTATTTCACAATGGAACCAGGAGTATAAAAAGTAACACATGTTCAGGATATTGTTCTGGGTCTGAATTAGTATTTTTTGCCTAAATGAGAAACTTCTCTCACTTCTGTATGTTGCTGTTATAATTTTTGTGGTGTATTTTTGATTTTCCTCTTTCATCTAAATTGCTTTCCTTTTGATAGATCAGATACAAAATTGTTCTGAAAGCTCAAGATTCTGAATTCTTATATGTTTTTCTGTGAAGCAGTTTATTTGGTATAGTCTTTAGTGGTAAAATAATTGTTAGTGAAAATAAAACTGATCTATGTCACGAAGAATGTGATCATGGGTTTGTAATGAAATAAACATATGCTGAGGGAGTGCTTCACATTGGACTAACTGTATAGATACTATGTATTGTTGTACAGGCAGATGGTGTTGACAGTAATATGGAGATCCTCAAATGGAAGCAGAGCACAAAGGAATTTTATTCAGTACGTCTTGAAATTTTGCTGGCATAATGAGTGTTCCATAAGGTTTTGCGATTCGGATATGTGATGACTGCTTTCCATAACAGTTTATCTGACAATAAAGCAGTCATATTCAAGAGAGTTTTACAACTAGTAATTCCTTGTGCACATTGTTATGTTTATACCAATAAGGCAATTTTTTTGTATAAAGCAATTTCCAGTTATACAGCTCATTGATGGTGAATGATGGGCTGTCAATTGGAATATCATGACAAGAAATTGACTCAGCTGGCTGTAAACTGAAATATTGTTGATATACAATCACAAAAGATTGATTTATGCCTTCATAAAGCCATGGCATGCAAGTGTAGGGTTGCCAACACTGTTTCATTGATGTGGAAGGAAATATACTTAATGATGGACTGAGTGAGGTGGTGATATGGTAAGACACTGAAATTACATTCAGGATGACACAGGTTTATACCTCTGTCCAGCTATCCAGATATAAGTTATTGTCCAGCCATCCTCTTTTAGATTGTCTATGGTTTCCATAAAATATAGGGATTACTCCTTTAAAAAATAAATGGCTTAATTGCTTCACCAACCATTCCTAACCCATGCTTCTGGTCTTGTTCTAATGATCTTGCCATTGACAGGACATTAAGCCCTAATCTTCATTTCTTTAACATATTTCATGATGGGAGAAATACAGTAAATTAAAAATTGGTAGAATTGCATGCAATTACTCTTCAGTGGTACATCTTGACTAGCATCTTTATTCCACAATGTAGTTTCTGTAACCAGAATAAGAGAGTTATATTGACTATAGAAACAGGGTTCTGCAGTGAGAATACTCAACTTTCTTCTCTGTACTGGTATTCTGTGACAGGTAGAAAGGTCGCCAGAGTGTTGTTCATGTTTAGTGTTTCTACCCGGCTTGGGCATAGACAGGATCAGATGTTGACCGATGTCTGTGAGAGACACAGTCTTGCTATGTACGTGTGGGAGAAAGTGTTGTAAGATCCTGCCATAACTTGAAAGGGGCCCTATTGTGGGTCTCTGTTTTGTCAGCTGGTTGAATTGTGGAGTATCCAGATTCTTTGGACATGTGGACATGACAGTGGCCTGATGTTAGACTGCATGTCACTCACAGTTCTATTCAGGAAGTTATGTGGTAAGTG
Organism: Schistocerca serialis cubense; assembly: GCF_023864345.2. Lineage (NCBI taxonomy): Eukaryota > Metazoa > Arthropoda > Insecta > Orthoptera > Acrididae > Schistocerca > Schistocerca serialis. Next base: position 375,969,511 of record NC_064640.1, read on the forward strand.
TGTGCAACAATTAATTCCTGAATATAACTGTGAGTGACATTTCAACTAGAGCCATGCTGCATGATTTTAATGTATAGAAATTAACAGGTCCTGTTTTCTATAGCAGAAGAGAAATTAGAAATTTTTTGTCACAAACAAGAACCATGATAGATGCCAACATCACTTCTGACAATTCTGAAAACAGATTGAGATTGGAACTTTGAAAAACTGGTTGGAATATAAGGAAAATTGAACTCTGGACATCTGGTTCACGTGACACAAGTACATTTCTACAGTTGTTTACATTTCTGTGTTGTGCTGTACTTTATAGGAGTCTGGGAAATATTGCTAATAACTACAGACATTTGCATCATAAGAATTACCAGTAGGGGTGTTCAAATATTTTGACATGGCATAGTTTTCAGCATTACTAGACAAGATTCAACAAGAATCAGAGGAGGGGAATAGGGTAGAACTAATTCAAACAGCTGTAGAAACAATAGAAATCAGTTCTTCAGGTCTAGAACAAGCAGGAAATAATGTTTCACAAAACCTTGCAAACATTTTGAATAAGCTAGTTGATCTTCCTGCATGTAAACCTAACTCTGCTCAAGAAATGGAGGCAATAATCAGAGAAGCTATGAAAAAATAGGTGAAGCTAAAAAAATAAAAATAAAATATAATATACAATAAAAAAACAGTAAAGGTGACTCAGATGAAAGTGGGAGATCCAATGTTAGTAAAACACATTAGAGATCAAAGTTAATCACTTCAGAATTGAAGAAGGTTTTCCAAATTTATATTGGACCTTTTGAAGTTGTGGAAAACCCTCACCAAAATGTTTATAGGTTAGTCAACCCAAGATCCACAGAACTGGTTGGTTTGTGAAATTTCACAGATTTGAAACAACAAAGAAAAGCCATAACAACATAAGGGACCTAACAAAAGACAAACTTATTTACTGCAATCTGATGTATGTTATGTGGAAAACAATAAACTTTTCACATACATTTACTTCAGGGGGCACACAACTTTTGAAAGCCATGTGCCTGACAAACAAAAGAACCCCATCTCTACAGTGTTATTCTTCTATTACTAATGGTTGTCATTGTACCTCATTTTTGGCTTCTGATTTTATTTATTACATGTGTGCAAATGAATGTTTCATTAACAGTATCTTGCTATTAGGTTAAATAAAATGGAAACTTCAAGTAAGCACTTTTAATTATGCTCTACTGAACAACTAAGATATTTAGGTTTGAGAATAATTCATGATAATTCCTGAGAATAATTCCTGATAACATTTACCTAACAAGTATGATGTTTTCTTATGTATCCTGATTAATTTTGTGTAACTCTTTTATTTTTGATAAGACACACCAATGTTAGTTTATATTATATTGTGTGCCTAGTCAGTGTGAGTTAGAGCTTCAAATGCTTCCTCATTTTGAATATATGTATTTTATCTGCATATTTACTTCCTTGTTCATTCAAAAGAAACTGACTTTTCATGCTATTTTGAGTAACTTATTCAAATCTCAAGTCAAGCCATAATACTTGATTATGTGCCAAGATCAAGATGACAAGGGTTGTTGCCAGAAGTAACACAAGAACTGTAGTTCTTAGTATTGAGGGCACATTCTGTGATGTTCAAAGAAGCTGCAGAAATACATCTGACATTGTTCTTATTTTGTTTGAAATGCACTAATAATCATTTTATATACTAGTTGGACAATATTCATTTTGTAGATTTAGTAGAATAAAACTTACATATTTTCCTAAAACTTTAACTTTACTGTTATGTCTAAAAGAGTCTGCTACACAAATTGTTGTAGCATATAAGGTGTCTCATGAAAGACTGATAATTTAATTTTTTGACACTTGCTTGGTTTTAATTATGCTTTCTGTTGTTCCTTGCACATAATGTATTATGTAAAATCTATGGTTCTGACAGAGGAGGTTGTGTTACCCCAAAGTGAAAAATTGTATTTTTCATCTTGGCATTTTCATCTCAGAATTTCTTTTTATTTTTGTTCATGGGTACACTCCCAGTCTTCCAGTTATTTTCAGGACTTGGAAGATTATAATTTTAAGTATCTGGGTTCTGTTGTTGAGAAAAAATTCTACTGTTGTAGGGAAAAATCACATGCTAGAAAAAATCAGCCCTAAAAGGGAACATCTGCTGAATACAGAGAGACAAGAAATAAGAGCATGGAGAAAGATGTTCAAGAAAACTGATGACACCAAGAGAGGTTTTGGCTGTTTTTAATTCTGAAAAACATCAAGAGGAACATTTTGTAAATTTCTTTAACCATTAATTAATCAATTATAGTTCATAAAAAAATCTTGATTTAAAATCATGCTTCTTACACAGGTTAAAATACGTAATGTCATTTTAACAATTCAAAAGCTTTAGTATCTTCATTTTACCTTTTTAATGTGTTAATTTAGTGTACTTATTTACACACGTTTTCAAATACACAGAATTAAGAAAAACAAGTCAATTTTATCTGACAACAAACATGTATGTTTTATAAATACAGAAATTCTAATGTATAAATGGGCAAAAATGTTAGAATTCTATCCACAATGGAATATGAATGCAATACTAAAGGGGTGCTGTAACACTTTAGGCTAGGTACTGGTTAGTTTCCTAACCAGCCTCGTCAGTTGTTGAGCACTGAATCACATGTGCTAGATGTTGATCTATGCAGATGAAGTTTTCATGTTCTATTCCAGTGAATAACACTTGTAGTTGAAATGAATCTTTGTTATTATATTACTACATGGTGTCTGTGTTCTTCAGATATGTCAGAAAGAATGGACACTGTGTGGAGTGTACAGCTGTGATATATATATATATATATATATATATATATATATATATATATATATATATATATATATATATATATATAAAAATTGAAGGTGGTGGGGGGGAGAAATGAAATCAAATGAACTATTGATGTCAACTGCATCAGGACTTTATTTAAAATCAGCAGCAACAAGTGAAAATGTGTACCAGATTGGGACCCAAACCTGGGCTCTCCTGCTTACTTGACAGTTGTATTAACCACTGCACTATCTACACACAGTGTTTATTGCAGTTGCGTGGGCTATCTCTGCATGCCTCCTGACTGACCCACATTCCCACTTAGTGCAACCTATCTCCAATCCTTGTCCATGTGCTCTATGCTCACTACTTTGAGATTCCCACAGGAGGTCAAACAGAATATTGCTGCATTGAGGGTGATGGATTCATTGCCCATCCAGGTGAATCAGTTATTTGAACGTGTGGTGTATTTGTATAACTCATTCACCTTCACGGGGAATGAATTCACCCCCTTCAGTGTAGATACACAACTCTGTTCAACTTCTTGCAGGAATCTCAAAACAGCGAATGTGGAGGGAATGGGCAGGGACTATGGATTGGTAGCACTAAGTGGGAATGTGCGTCAGCTGAGAGGCATGCCAAGATAGTCCACAAAATTTCAATAAAAACTGTGTCCATTGGTGCAGTGGTTAATGTAACTGCCTAGTAAGCAGAAGATCCTTGGTTCAGATCTTGGTCTGGCATACACTTTCACTCATCAACACTGTTTCTGCATAAAGTCCCAATTCAGTTGACATCAATAGTTTTGTCCATTTCAATTCCTTTCTTCCCCCTCCATCTTCAATTTACATAATCTTTGATATAATCCTTGTGTTCCCTACACTTAATTAGCATCACAACAGTTGATTTATATTTTTACATTTATAAACAATAATAAAGTTTGACTAACAACCCATAATGACATCCACATTTGAAAATATGCAATAACTCAAAACCAACATACTGCAAAGCAGTTCAAGTAACAATAGCATGCAAAGTAGTCTGATAATGACCACAACTTTTTAAATAGGCATGTGAGCTACTATGAGATGGAACTGGTACATAAACTGACAAAATACATAATTTGCAAATTTAGTTATTACAAAAAGCAATTATCTTTCTAAGAATTAATACCTCATCTGGAAGCTTAGGTGGTAGAGGATCCAGAATACATTCCATATTTTGTCAAACATGGTGGCTTGAATCAATATTGAAACATAAAAAATTTAAAGTACATCATGTTTCTGAATTTCAAAACACATTACAAATGTAAAATTGTTAATATCACTATTCATTTTGGATTTTTGAACCATTAAAATAACACACAACAGTTAAAAAGACCTCTTCCAGAAAAAAAAACTTTAAAATGAAAATTTATCTAGGGAATTTCTAAACAACATCTTAGATTGAATCATCTATACTTATCAACGCAAAAATTATAAATTATGTTTCCAAATAAAACAATGAGTACATAAATTCTGAATTAGAACTTGAAAAGCATCAACAACTGATATGTTTTTATCATAAATATTGGGCTCTTTTAATAGGGAGGTCAAAATGTAATAGTGTAATTGAAAATTGCAATTTATCTGCCATTTGAAATGTTGAGACACTGTCTGGAAATTCTGCAATGCTGAACAGATGCTTTTCTTGTTGCACTTTTCTATAACTAGCGTGATATCATCATGTCAGTCTCTGTGCAACATTCTATTACTTCAAACGAAAGTTACTCTAATTGTGAATAAATGACGAGTTGTAACCAAAGTTATGGTCTTTGTTTTTATCTGAAGTTTCACAAGACCCTATTAATGTAAATTATCTAAAAAAATCTGAATCTGAGATGTACAGTGACTTAGATTCAACATCAAGGGAACAAATGCAACAAAAGATAAGTAAAAAGTATTAATTGAATGTATTCCATTTTTGTATAGATTTTTATTTTATAGGGTTGACATGGTGTGATGACTGATTGCAACTATGAATGCCTGCATAGAGCTGTGAGTGACATTTTAGTCAGAATGTGGGGGCAACCATATTTGTCATCAAGGTTCCAGACAATCACACATAACCAACAAGAGGGAGGATTGCCATATTCTGCACCAAGCACATCACAACCCCTTCATGTCTGTGCCTGTCATCCAAGAATAAGCAAAACATGAAAATATATATGGCTGTGACCATTCAGCTGATGGAGGAGGTGTCGGGGGGGGGGGGGGGGGGGGGGATGGGGAGTTGAGTTCCTAGTCATATTTCACAGAACTGTAAATAATGGTATTTTTCCCAACAAATTTTTGGGTGAAAAAAGGAATGTCACATAGACTTAATAGATTTCAAAGAGTGTGTGATCATTATTACAATAGGAATAGATAGACAGGTTTTAGAATAATAAAAAAACATTATCATAACCAAAAATAAGTGATTCAGTCAGACCTTAAAGCAAGCCATAAAAATTCTAAAGCACAAAAAAATTTCTACAGAAAAGAAGAAGGATTAAAACTAGACAAGTGTAGGCACTAGTACTAAATAAAACAAACAGTGCCATCTCTTCTTGACTACATGCTCTGTAGCAGAAATTGGCATGACTCTGCAGTCTTAGGCAGTGGTCTGATGACTTCAAAAAATGACTGTTGCATGGATACATAAAACAGTTCAGTTTCATGAGCTTGTTTGAGTCTGTAATAACTTTCCAAGACAGTAAAGCCTCTGATGATGTCTCCAGTGATGGAAGATGAAAAGACAATTATGCCTTGGACCACAGCCTTATGCCCAGAAATCAAATATCAGAAACAATGCAAATACCAGCCATAAAGGCCAGCATTTTATGAATTAATAATAGTTGCATCAGACAATAAGACACAAGCAATGTGGAAGATAATTAACTGTGGATGTAATAGGGAAGGAGTAGTCAGACCCAGTGTAGTAGTTTAAATTTTTCACATTTCCATAGACTTTTAATGAGAATGTACAAAAAATAATAAGGAATGTCAACACTCCCAATGTAACCGATGACTGTAACTACTAATTGGAGAATGTACAAAAAATAATAAGGAATGTCAACACTCCCAATGTAACCAATGACTGTAACTACTAATTGGAAAATATTGCAAAGCCAGGACACACATTTAGATTTAGATTGGCTGAGGTGCAAGATGTTTTTAGTATGTTGAAATAAAAACAAGGAACAACATCAATAGTCACATTTATGCATCATATACAATAATATTAAAATATGAATGAAGTTGAGTAGTAAAACTGCTTACACATATAGTGGACACATACTTATTCAAAGTCCAATTTCCATGGGCATTAAAGTATGTGAAAGTTACTTCAGTTTATATGAAAGATAACTTTTCATGTTATAACAATCACAAGCCTGTATAAACTGATCCATTGCTATCCAAAGCTGCAGAAATGGAAGCTGCAGAAATGGTGCTCAATAACTAAGTTGTAAAATACTTTGAGGAACACATAATCTTCAGCAATAGTCACTTTGTTTTCAGAGCAGGTTTGAGTACAGTTAAAGCTTCTTTGTCAGTTCTGACAGAGGTGCACTTAGCAACTGGAGAATGGGTAGGTGTTTCAGAGTAGAATTTCCAATTAATCAAATTTTCATCACAGTGATCTATGAAATCCTGTTAAACAAACTGTTGTTCTATGGATTCAAAGAAAATGTTTTTGAGTTAGTAAATTCCTCAAGATTCTTTACTGGCTTCTATCTTATTTATTATCGATATTAATGATTTCTCATATAATGTCAGAAACAGTAGAGATATCTAAATATGAAAGAGCTCAAACCACTGATAAAGTTATATTATATACTGTATATATGGTCAGACCACCTTGATAACTTCAATGCAGATGCACAACAGGATCCATGTCTCTTATGGGAATACAGCACTTGCTGCGAGCAAGTAGGTGAATGGACAGTGACTAGCGCGTGACAAGCTGAAAAATTGGGTTGGATGGGAAGCAAGTCTGGATATCCAAGTTGGTTAGGACTACCACTAACATTAAGTTGGAGATCTGGGTTTGAGTCCTGTTCCAGTCCAAATTTTCAAACTTTCTCTATCAAATTGTTTTTGTGCCTGATTGCAGCTGGTATGTCTTTCTTTCAAAATTTGATATTTTTTGCAACTGTCTTAACAACAGTGTGGCATTTGTTCTGTTGGACATGATGTCTCCAGCACAGATGTCCAACAGAGCACATACACACACACACACACACACACACACACACACACACACACACACAGGTGTGACTGCCTTGACAACTTCAATGTGAATGCACAACAGATTCTGAGCCTCTTGTGGGAATACAGGGCTCACTGCAAGCAAGTAAGTGAATGGACAATGAACACTGTTTGCATGTGACAAGATGAATATTTGGGTTGGCTAGGAACCATGTCTGGATGGCTGAGATGCCGGCATGGTAGCTCAGCATGTTTGGTCAGAGGGTTAGCTGCCCTCTGTAATAAAAAGACTGAGTTAATGGATCTTGAACAAGTGTTATGGGACATCCACCCCAAACAAAGACAATGAGCCATAATGAACAAAATGAGATAAAAATAAGGTGGTTAAGCCAACTGCTCACATTATGTGGGAGGTTCTGGTTCGACTTCCAGTCTGGCACAAATTTTTAAGTTTCATCATCAAATTATTTCAATTGGCACTGGTCTTTCCTTCACAGACTGATTAAGTTGACCTTTGGTGTAATGTAAATTATCTCTGCATCAAGCAAAACAAATACCAGGATGTACATATTAACTAGTATGACAACATGCCACTGCAACGAGACTTAAGTAATGTTAATTTCTGTGAGCTAACAATTAAACCCAAACTCTCTTGGGGTAGACATGCTTAAGCATTGTTATACAACATTAGCAAGGATTTATTTGCTTATTATTTTTATGTAATGTCTGATGCACATCAAAGGAATCTATCACAGCTGTCAACAGTAGGATATGTGCTAAAATGGCAGGAACAAAAATGATCTGACATAGTTGCACAGTAACTACTCACAGAATTGCTTTTTATTCAGTTAAACTGTTGAGTGTCACACCAAAATGTTTTTAGATTAAGCCTTTACCTAATTCCTTACTGTATCAAATTTCTCTGTCTAATCACTACAAACTGGAAGTCTAAAATCTCAACAGTAGCAGTGCATCAGAATATGGAATTGTGTTCTTGTTACCTGAAAACACTGACACAAAATTATTACTTCTGGATAGTTTATTCCCACAAACCATATAAAATCATTATGATGCAAGATGCAGGTCATAATTAGAGTCTCAAAATAGACACACATTAATAAAAGCCCAAAACTCAATTCCATACATGTACAATAATAATTGCTCAGTTCTTCTGGCTTGCCTGCCATTGTCTTTATAGAAACACAGTCTTCAATTTCTTCTCTAGTATCCCTACATAACACACTTTACAATGTTCAAATAGGGTTTCACCAGTGCGAGTAGAATGGTATGTACTCTAGTGATATGCTCCCCGACTGCATTGTCTGTCCTTGATTCCAACTATTTATAGACTCTCCTTCTGGTGGCAGCTCACAACTTCACCTATTTTTTTATCAATTATAAGAAAATGGTAAACTGAATAATAATACTAAAAAGTAAATATTGTAGAGTTTTCCAGGCGAGATTTTTAAGACTAATTATTTCATGTGCCAAAAAACAAAGGCACTCCTTTTTGATATCATAATTTAATGTGCAATAAATTTCCCTTGCTTCTAATGACTGAATATGTTACTCACCATGTCTTGGACTGGGTAAAAGGTGTTGATGAAAAGTGCATTTCTCCACCAGTATTTTGGACAATTTATATGGTCCATTGTTGGTGGTTCAAATACAGAATTATAATAGAACCATTTCATGCTTATCTCCACAACTCCCAGAACAAACATATATGGAACAGTCAGTCTGTATGAAAATAAGGACAACTGAATCCATTATTTGAAATTAGCAACATGAGATTTTTTAATTACAGACATTAATCAAACAGTAATGGATTTGAAAAATAAGAATAATATTCTCAATGTTATGTGACTTAAGCAAAGCTCAGATTCATTACTAATGAGTGTCTGCTGTAAGCCTTCATTTCATTAGTGTGTGTAACTTCTTGGTAGCAGTACTCACAAATTTTTGAATATTAGATTACATTTCTTTCTATTAGAAATACTTAGTGAAAAATTTATGCAAATTTACTGGAGGACTCTACTGCTGGATGCTTTTCTTTGTTGTTATCACCTTGCTGATCATTATTTTATGTTAATGATGTTTCATTTAGTTTAATGGTAGGCCTTTACCTACATCATATCAGGACATTTGAATTCTATGTCAAGTAACACAGCAAGCTAATTATTCTACACTAAATTAGTTATCATTCATATTTACTACATAATTCAGACAGAAACAAATATTTTCTGATAGTACCATCTAAGAAAATAGAAATAAAATAAGTTATATGAGATGTTCTTCGTATTTGGTTCCCCTTGCCTTCACAGCAGGTGGGTTCTCCTTAAACAGAGGTTTGCCCCTCTTTTCCAACCTTTCCCATCCAGTCTTTTTCTCTTTACTGAGGAAGGAACACACAAGCTCTGAAAATGTTCGTCACAAATACTCGGAATCTTGATGCTTGAAGGTAATTACCAGCCAGCCAGTCTGTCCCCTTGTAATTTAACAGTTTTCAAAAGATAAATTCAATGTTGACTTAAGAAATACAATGTTTCACTGCCAAGTTGAGAAATTCTCTGTCTGTATTTTCAAAACCTTTCAATCCAACAAATATTCCCAGAAGATGGTTCTTACACTGAAGATCCTCCTTTGCCGTAGCCTGTATTTCACTTGGTTTGTCATTGGTCAAGTGCCTCAACTTGAAACCACAATGACTGTAACTGAAAACCTTACTGAATTCTGTAACCCACATCAAATGACTGTTGGTCTGATATTTTGCATTTGGAGCTGGTAAGGGCTACACTTCCACAACTACCTGGATTAGTGAAGTCTATACAGGTTATCACATTCCTCTCTGTGGCTATTCACACCACATTTTGTTAAAGGAATAAGTTAGGAAATCATTCTGGGATGTTAGTTTTAAGTACTGCAACATATGTTTCTGCATTCAGTTTACCTCATATTGTAAGCCTTAAATGAGACATACTGCAGTTACAAATACAGGGTGATGCTTGTATTCTTCTGTTTTGATGGAGCTGAAGTATATTTCTGTGCATTCTGAACTGTACCAGTTTGTCACATCCATATTAACTTTAGATGTTACTGTGTGGATATCCACCATTATCCTACTATACTTTCTGGGGTATCTCTTACTACACTATATCTGTGACTGAACTACTGCAGTGCATGCATTACATTTCTTATTAAACTTCCCCACTGATTGTGATGTTTGTGTTGATAGAGTGATGTAATGATAGATTGAAAGAACCACTACCATATCCTCTTGTCTCTCTCTTGTAACACAACTGCCATTTGTTTGTGCCTTAAACAAGGCTGTAAAGTTTGCATCTGTGAATTATTCCACAAATTTTTGGGCGTGCATCTGGGACATCATTACTTCCTCTCCCAATATTTTGGTTGAGAACTTTCCAGTCACCATAAATGAAAGTCCATGACTGACTTCCAGTGTTACGGGTGCCTATTTATTTGTTGAACTGCCCAAACCACTCGACTCAAAGCTGTGCTGGTGAGTATAACATGCATGCATCACAGATGATGTAGTTGACACAACGGTGCCAAGTTAAGTATCAAAGATAAAATGATGCAAGTGCTGAGTACAAACAAACATAGAGCCACTTAAGAAGCTGAAAAGCCACTATGATTATGATTAAGGTGGACCATCATTCACATTTGTGAGAGAAGCCAGAGTAACAGGCAGCAAAAGCTCAGAACAAAACCTGCAGTGAGAATCAAGTCATAAAATTAGATGATTTCTCTAGATAGAGGTCCTCATCAAACATGATCTTTTCAAAAATCTAAAGTATGGTTTTAGAAAATGAAGATCTAATGTTGACAGCAGTAATAACTTTCGTACATGAAATATCATACAAACTGGATAAAAGAGATAAGGAATCAGGCACTTTGCAGGTATAAGTAAAGCTTTTGATACTGTGAATCATACCACTTTGTTGTGTAATTAGAAGAATGGAATGAGAGGTGTAGTTTTAAAACCACTTAATTCCCTTTTAAAAGACAAGGAACGCTGAGTTGAGTTAACTTATAAATGGATTGAACAATTGCTAGCAGCTATATCTACCTAAAGGATACTTCAATATGGCATGGTTCAAGAAACTATATTGTAGCCTATTCTTTTCCTTGTGTTTGTTAATGATTCAACTGAACGCAAAAAATGCAAGGCCACAAGCTATGCAAATGTCAAAATTTTTGGTGGCTGGGACAGTAATCTGCAAACTTGTACCCACATTAGTGAAACTGGTTACAATATTCCATAAATTTACCTTGTTGCTAATAAGCTGTTTGTAAAAAGACAGTGAGAATGCAATTCCTACTTTGCTTTAATCTAAATACACTCCAAACGATACTCTATTAACTCCTCCACTGGCACTTATCTATACAAATAAACACAAGATTTTGGGTGTAATTGTGAATGAACATCTGTCATGGAAAAAGTATAAAGATCATACTTGTAAGCAAGTCAGTAAAAATATATTTTTACTAAAACAGGTCTCGGCCTTCCTGGACTATGATACTTTAAGGCAAAAATATTTTGGATTAATCAATCCACATCTTAAGTGTCATATTGAGATCTGGGGTGGATACCAACAGTGTATAGTACAAATAAGCTTTAATATATACAAAAAATGCAGTAATAATGATAGCTAAGTTAAACACGAGGGAGATTTGTAAAGAAATTTTTAGAAAAATTGAAATACTTACCATTTATGCATGTATATCCTGCAGGCAATCATGTTTGTCAAACTAAATCCGGAATATAATGTAATGACAGTGATGTACATAACTACAATATATACAGAAGAGGAAACTTTCACAGCATTACATACAATAAAAAAGGCTGCAGACTGCAGTCCATATATGACAGGGACAGTTTTTTTATAACAGAATATCATATGATTTTAAGATAGATTATCTAAATATCTTAAAAATGAACTCAAGCACTTAGTAACAGAGAAATGTTGTTATTCAATGGAACATTTTAAACTGTAATGTTTTCTTGTAAAACTGTTAGTGTGCATAGCAATTAGGTTGTTTTTGTAACAGAAAATTGATTATATCTGATCTTCACTTTGTATTCATATGTCAATGTATAAATTTATCTTCTCCTGGTAAGAGAAGTACAATTAGTACAATCTCATATCTATATATGTGTGAACTAAAGCTATGACATTTTCTGAAAACTGATTGTTACATGGACAGCAAACAAATAAATAGTGGCTAAACAGGTCATCTGCCAGATGTTCTTCATTGGAGTCATTAGCCATAGACTCCCAGAAAGATGAGGCTGTGACACACACTGAAAAATCTTGGAAGGTTGTCAGCCAAAATTTTGTAAGAAGTAAAAATAATGTCCCAAATGCATACCTTAAAACTGGTGGAGTAATAAGAGCCTTGCTCTGAATTACAATGTCTATGTGTTCTGCATACTTTAGATTGTAGGACGTCAGCTACAAGTCCAGAAGGGCCTGACATCCTTTCTTAATATCAGTGAAAGAGCAACAGCTATCTCAGAAACAAAAGAAGCATCCCCAAAAATGTACCTAGGTTTCAGTCACGGACCACAGGGTCAAACTTTGTGCAGAATATCTTGGACACATCAAGAGTGCTTAGGTAAGGATGGTGTTCAGAACACCAGTGCCAGTGCAACAGAAAGCATGTGTAAAATGTGAAGCAGCTCAGTCAATACACCAGGGAGTACATCTAAATCTACATGAATGTAGAGCATATGATGATGATGAGTTGAGTAGCCAAATTATTGTACCAGAGGGAATACAAGGAGCCAGTCTTCAGTGGTGGCTGGTGTTCATTTTCATTGGTGGGGCCTAAAAAACAGTCAATAAACTTTATAATGGGATTGCTCCAAATTATTTGTTATATAACTTTCATTTATGTCTAACTGCTTCAAAAGCACTAGAAAAATAGTAAATATGGTAATTATACACTTATAAATATAGGCCTAATCCGAGGAATACAGTATCTAATAATAAAGTGTATACAGAAGTGATTTCATTTTTGTTTTGTTTTTTGTGTGTTGTGTGTAATATTGTAGTTGGTTGATTTGCACCTGACCACTTGATTTCTAGCTTCTCTTCCATACTTAATAAATTAAAGGGCATTTTTAGCAAGCAATCTACTTTATTAATTTTTAAAGAGCTCTAAGAATACTTGAGTCTCAACATTGCTCCTGAATACAGAACACTACTGAGAGGTGGGCCCATTTGCTGCTTAACATTTCCTGTTGAGGAATGGCAATATGGGTGAAGGGAGGGGGTTGGAATGCAGGACCAAAAATGTATCAGTTCGGTTATATGTCAGCAGTGTGTGTAATTCATACACCAGCTGCCTACATAGCCAGTTCATCTCAACAGTGGAGCTGTTGCTGGAAATTTGCTACAGTATTGTAGGATCTCAAAGGTTGAGGACAGGATGTTGAAGCTATTTAATGGAAGTATTCCTATTTTTGTCAATTTCAGCCAACTGAGGACTGGAGCAAAACTGTTTAAGCTAGACTGCTACATAATATTTGCTAGAATAATAAGTGAAACAGGAAACTTTGTGTAGACAAGTGGACAGCAGGACAAGGAGGGGAGAAAGAGAGAGAGAGAGCTGGGTTTTGGGAGAAGGAAAAGAGAGATACATGTGAACTGCTCCATATGGGGGGCCTGCCCAAGCTGGCCCTTTGCTATGCTACAGTGAGGGGCAAAGTGGAGAAAGGGAAACTGCTGGGCCATGTCACTGTGACTGCAATTTTATGATCAGGAGATGTGGAGGGAGTATGGGCCATCTGATGCTGGGCCCTGGTGCTAGTCAAATGACCTGGCTACTTACAACTCAGAGTAACATCATGCCTCTGCAATCAAGCAGTGGAAACTGGGCCTGTGTACCTCTGGTCTGTGTCACTTTTGCTACATCAAAGTCATGTCACACTCATAGTGTTTGGTATAATAAATACACAGAATAAAATTACATCACAAGATTTCTGGTTGGGCTGGACCCCTCTGGCTCTTAAGAATGAGCCACCACTGCCAGTATCTTACTTGCAAGAATATTGGTACCAGTAGAATGTCAACTATTGTACTTATTTACTTAGGCAGAGCATATGAGCCAAGGGCAGCTTATTTAAGTTAGGGTGCACAGATCCCCAAAATATCAAAAGTTAATATAGAAACACCAAATGTTAATATAGGCTTTACCTAAGAAATCAAGTTATTCAGATTTTTTACACATTGCTCACTGAAAAATTGGAACTATTGTCTTTTTTCCTACAGCACTTTTTATCTTCAGGATCCAGATGGTAAGTAAAAAATTAGATTGTTTGTAATATTTACACACACACACACACACACACACACACACACACACACACACACACACACACACACACACACACACACACACACCAGCTCCTCCTTCCCCCTTGCTGCCTGTCCATTTCCTCCCCCCCTCTTTCTCCATATTATCACATCCACACTGATAGGGCACTGGTGGCTCTTATCCCCACAGAATTTCTTTTCGGATTGTAACTGATATGTGTAGCAAATTTGATTGAAATCGTTTCAGGTGATTAAGATTAGTTTTTTATCCATGTCATTGCTCGCATACACCCATGTGAAATACATGATATACTGATATGTGATACAAATTTGCTTGATATCATTCCAGGGGATTAAGATCAACTTTTTATCCATGGCACTGCTTGCATAAATATATGTCAAATACATTTCACAAATGTTTAACATACTTCACCCTTATTTGTACACATATTTCTCCTGTATCTCGAGTGAATTTCGCACTCCAGTTTCACTTTCACAAAGCTTTATGTTTATGAAGTATCTCCTGAACTATGGAATGTGCAATGATACAATTTTGCGGGTATGTCTAGTGGTTTATGTGGCTGCTGTCTGCAAAATGTGTTGTGAATAGAGTTTGTAGTAAATAAGTAATAAATGAAAATGTCATGCTGCGCAGCATTTGTGCACCGCCGCCGTCAGTGTCAGCCAGTTTGCCGTGGCATACGGAGCTCCATCGCAGTCTTTAACACTGGTAGCATGCCGCGACAGCGTGGACGTGAACCGTATGTGCAGTTGACGGACTTTGAGCGAGGGCGTATAGTGGGCATGCAGGAGGCCGGGTGGACGTACCGCCGAATTGCTCAACACGTGGGGCGTGAGGTCTCCACAGTACATCGATGTTGTCGCCAGTGGTCGGCGGAAGGTGCATGTGCCCGTCGACCTGGGACCGGACCGCAGCAACGCACGGATGCACGCCAAGACCGTAGGATCCTACGCAGTGCCGTAGGGGACCGCACCGCCACTTCCCAGCAAATTAGGGACACTGTTGCTCCTGGGGTATCGGCGAGGACCATTCGCAACCGTCTCCATGAAGCTGGGCTACGGTCCCGCACACCGTTAGGCCGTCTTCCGCTCACGCCCCAACATCGTGCAGCCCGCCTCCAGTGGTGTCGTGACAGGCGTGAATGGAGGGACGAATGGAGACGTGTCGTCTTCAGCGATGAGAGTCGCTTCTGCCTTGGTGCCAATGATGGTCATAAGCGTGTTTGGTGCCGTGCAGGTAAGCGCCACAATCAGGACTGCATACGACCGAGGCACACAGGGCCAACACCCGGCATCATGGTGTGGGGAGCGATCTCCTACACTGGCCGTACACCACTGGTGATCGTCGAGGGGACACTGAATAGTGCACGGTACATCCAAACTGTCATCGAACCCATCGTTCTACCATTCCTAGACCGGCAAGGGAACTTGCTGTTCCAACAGGACAATGCACGTCTGCATGTATCCCGTGCCACCCAACGTGCTCTAGAAGGTGTAAGTCAACTACCCTGGCCAGCAAGATCTCCGGATCTGTCCCCCATTGAGCATGTTTGGGACTGGATGAAGCGTCGTCTCACGCGGTCTGCACGTCCAGCACGAACGCTGGTCCAACTGAGGCGCCAGGTGGAAATGGCATGGCAAGCCATTCCACAGGAGTACATCCAGCATCTCTACGATCGTCTCCATGGGAGAATAGCAGCCTGCATTGCTGCGAAAGGTGGATATACACTGTACTAGTGCCGACATTGTGCATGCTCTGTTGCCTGTGTCTATGTGCCTGTGGTTCTGTCAGTGTGATCATGTGATGTATCTGACCCCAGGAATGTGTCAATAAAGTTTCCCCTTCCTGGGACAATGAATTCACGGTGTTCTTATTTCAATTTCCAGGAGTGTATATCTCCTGAACTATGTATTGTACAATGATATAATTTTGCTAGTATATTAGGTGATATATGTGATTAGTATCTCCTGAATGAGTCTTGAATATAGTTGCTCCCTGTGGCAGTTTTACTGCATGAATAGTGAAAATGGAGAAAGTGATAAACTCTTTTCCTTTTGTCATTTTGTGGGGGTTGTCATTGAGAAAAAGTTTCTTATAGGTTTGAAATTATGTGTAAAATTTGTTGCAAGTCACTAAGCACTCTCATTCTCAAATACTGTGTGACTAAAGCATCATCATAAGCACGTCAAGGACTACACTAATTTTTTGCCTCCACCCCTTCGATAGGTGGGTGGGTCTTATCTCTAGAGCGATTCATTCCAGACAATAAATAATATGTGTACCAAGTTTGGTTGAAATTGGTCCAGTAGTTTAGGAGGAGATGTGGAACAAATGTACATATACAACATTTTTTTTCAGCTGATAATCATTCACAATTAAACCACTAAATTCACATATTACTGACAATGGTATTCTGTTACTTCTTTTTCACATTTATATCTGGTTATCAGTTTTTAAATACTGGTATCTCACAAAAATGCTCCTTTATTAACTAAATGTTCTTGAATCATTTAATGAATTTCAATTAATGTCTGTTTTTATAACAAAATTTGGTTAAAGTAACAAACCATATTGAATATAAATTTAAGGAAATACACATAAATAGGTTTGTTTGACATACACATGAAAGAGATCGCTTGGCTAATCATTGAAATATGCCATAGTTGCTGGTGAGATTGCTTTCACAGTTAGAATTTCACATTTGTCATTGTCATATGCACTATGCACACAATGCATAAATGCAAACATATCAGTAGCAAATTTGGTAAATTATGTGAATAGGATCCTGCAGAACATGTTAAGACTGCTGCTACACCAAGAAGTCACAAAATTCAGATTCTGATTAAATGTAGGCCAAAGTCTAATATCCTGCCTGATATATTACAATTTTGCATTTAAAAATATTAACAACTATCTAATTACCTGCCATATCTATAGGCCAACATGCCAAGGTATTCCAGAATCTTGGATTTGATGCCTGTTGTTCTTGTCAGTCTCGTTACATCTACTTTAGAGATTGTTCTGAAGTAAAGGAAGGAAACCAAAAGCCCACTGAAATTAAAACGAAACATGGTTATTTCACTGATGAATTAATTCTTAGTGTAAAAAAAAGAAATTTCAAGACTTCAAAAGAATATCAAAGATGGGAAATATCTATATGTTTCTAAAATTATGACTGAGCCTTTTTTTAGCTCAAGAGGTAACTCTGTGATGTACATAGAGTGTAAAAAAGTATGTGGACAAGCTTTGAGGGATTGTAGACAGGATGTTGAGAAACAGATTGAGGGTAAGAACCCCTGTCAGGGAATTCAGGGAATGTAACACAACAACTCTACAGAGCATCAAGGTTATAGGGGAAGACAGCTGACATTAGGCTACCCTTTTAGCAGCAGACATATGTTTGTGCACTCTACAGTATTCCTGAGGCATGTGTGAATGTGTTTGGTGCCGTTTAACATCTTATACGCTGTATAGGTTTAATGATAGGAGTTTTGTGTGTGTTCTGTCATCATACAAACTCCTCTCTACTGCTGAAGGGGAGGCTTAGTGCAGACATTTCTCCTACAACTTTGATGCTCTATAGTGACATCAGATGACATTTCTTTATGTAACTTCTTATGATCAACTTGTTTTTCAAGGTGCCATCTACAATGCCTCAAAGTTTGCCAGTATATTTCTGTTGCACTCTGTATATATTCTAATCAAATTATTTGGTCAACTCATTATTATTTCCTTACATTACACAGTGTTTCAGACTTTCATAAACATAGACCTTTCAACATGTTTTATATAGTGTGAGATTCTAACATTTCAGAAATAAGGTGTCCACATTTGTGCATGGGTTCTTACAAGGGTGCTTGATAGTAAATATCTACAGGTGACTGTGGACTGCTGACATTCTCTGTTATATGAAAGTCTGTCTTTAGCCAGCAGTATTTTGGCAGTATTTTCTGCAAACACACTCTGAAAATTACTACAGCAAAATCTGTTGACACTATGTGGCTGCATTACTGGCTTATGTAGCAAAATATTTTGTAAGGTATTGCAACATTAAGTGTTTGAATCTTGTAAACAATACTTGCAGATTAGGCAAAGTGGCTGACTGCTATCTACAAATCAGAATGAGGAGCAATCTATGATTGTGGGACATGTGATAAGCATGTTGCCAATCCTGCCAGCCACTACTGCCAGAAAAAGTATTGTCAGTTCAACTGTCACCATGTATTCAGCCAAACTGATAATCCCATTTTTGTGCTCAGTGTTTCTGTGGCTAGCCCAATTGTCATCATCAGGTAAAGCAGTGGTTCCAATTACATTCACTGTCTGGACTACAAATAGACTGTAAGGTACTATTAGCTCAATTAATGGTTGAGTTTCACTTCTGGTGCCTGCTTTACCTATTTATCATCCTTTTTTTCACTAATGCACATCCTGTTAGCCTTTACAGCTCAAACAGATGAGTCAGCCAACAAAATATTCCTACACTAAGTATCATATTTTAAACCTTGCTTGACTTCAAAGCTTCATCCCTGGTTATGAGGTTTTGGAAATCATTATTGTAGTCATACTTTATTTTATGATTGTTCTCTAGGCAGAGTTTGGTAACAGGTGATTTGCTTGGCTGTATATGTCATGTGTCTCACTGATGATCCTGATATCTCTCCTTCATTGTTATAAATGTCTATCCCAGAAAAGCAGTACGTGTTGATCTGTTTTGCAATGTTAAAAGCAATATGACCTCTGAAAAATGGATACATGCTACATTCGGCGACAGTATGACCTACTGTATGTGGGACAGACCATTAGAACTGTTGAGCAATGGTTTAGGAATGGCCACATAAATCAGTTAACATCTGTCACCATCTGGAATGTAATTATAAAATACAATATAACAAAAGCTGTAACATAAAAAAGAATGCAGGTCAAAGGGGAAGCGGGTGCTAGATATGAAACTTGGTTAAAACAGCAGTGTGATAGTAACAATGTAGCACAGTCTGGTTGCAGTCCACACAGTAAGGCTATGTACAGTGAAACCCCTATTTTATATTTTAAAAAATGCAACATTGAGGAAAATGCAGAATCAAGGAAAATGTACCCCCCCCCCCCCCCCCAAATATGAGCAAGAACGCATGTAATTGTCATATGTGATTAAAAATTGTGATACCTTCCAATACTTTGTATAAAATCTAGTGAAGGAAATTAAATATACAGTACAATGTTTATACAATAGTTTGTGGTAATGAATTTCATCAGTTCTTAAAAAAACACAGATGAGTAACAGCACATAAAAACTCAACAAAAAAATTGAAACTGTTATCTGGGTACAAGCTAATAAAGCTGTTTCCTGACATGCTATGACCACAAATTGTATGTTCAAAACATGCATTTTTGAGAGATAATCCTTTGTGCTCATCCATAAAAAAGCAAAAATTGATGAACATGTTGAATTAAACTGAAAGCATCACAGCAGCTAAGGGGTTAAACCATAAGCATAAATGTGGACATCTGCTTAATGACATACTTTGTCATCATTGCTGTTATTGTTTAAAGCTTTTCTCATGAGCTGCACTTCATATGCTCACCACCATTAAAGTATTATTTTAGGCCTGATGAGAGAAACAGAGATGTGAGAAAATGAGTTTACTTCCTCAATTAGAAGTCAGCTCAGTGAATATCTATACATTGTGTAAAATGAAAATTTGAAATAAAGCTCAGGTGCTGCAGTTTTGCTTCATGTCCTCTATCACTGCTGCCAATCTTTACAATATACAGGGTGTGATGGTGTGGTGCAAAATATATACATGAGTAGTGTATGTATTTGTGGCAACTGCATCATGTCAAATATGAACACGGAAGTTTTTAAAATGTGCTATTGCAAAACCCTAGCTCTATTTCTATGTTAACTCTTTGTCACAGCACATCATCTGCATGAAAAGTCTATTTGCAGAACTTTAAAAAATGCTTTCACCCCTACAAGCACTCCCATCACTGAAGGACCACTTCCCCTCTCCACACATCTAGCAGGCAAGCTTATTTTACATGTGTTAGTGTGGTGTGGTGGCTGTGCTGGCTACTGCATGACTTAATAAGTCACCAGCCAACACTGGTTCACTAGCTAGAAATGGGTGATGTTTCCTCAATTACAGCCAAGCATATTCTTCAAGACTCAGTATTTGAATATAAAAGGTTGACAACCGATATTTCGGTTGAATATAGTACATCAAAAATACATGAAAAAAAGATGAGACTGAGTTATAAGTGGCGCAAAAAAGTGGTGGCTGGGTCCCTTCATCACTTATTGGCTCGCTCCATTATGCTTTGCATCAACTGTCCTGTCTTTCAATTACCATTAGAATCATAATTCTGTGGTGAGGCTAAATGTTGCAAGTTGTTTGGAACACCAATCATGGATTACATCAGCATTTCCTTTCTCACATCTCCACTCTCCGCAATGACCTAAAATATCCCCTTAACTCTGCCACCACCTTTGGTGTGAATCATCTGTCTTTTGTGCCGCTTATAACTCATTCAGTCACATCAAATGTCAATAGGAAGAAAACGGGATGAAGTTAAAAGTCAAGGGAGACACTGAGTAAGAACTTAGAATCAAGGTAAACTTTAGTAGGAAGAAATGTAAAATAGGGGAATTTCTAGCATCGATCTTAGGGGTTTTTCACAGATGCTACAAATTTATGGTGTAGAATCATGGAAAACATAAAATTGGAGAATGTAAAATTGAATTTACACTGTAAATTCACTCCTTGCCACACGTAAGAAGACAGGCCAATCATTAAAATACTGAACACAAAAATCAATTTGTCAATTCTTTTCCCTACATCTGCATCTATATTTATGAGGACATGCTGGAAAGTACAAAGGCTGTTTTTTTTTTTTTTTTCAACTTCCGATCGCTTAGTATAGAAGCTATGCGAGCGGCAGAAAGTGGTCATGCACTATATGCTACTGCGCAACTCCTGCACTACACACTTCACCATTGCCAACCTCAAGGCATCAGTCTGTGTTGCACTACAGCCACGTAAACATGGATGCCATCATTGTTGCTCCCGCCAATTGTGAATTACGAAGTGTAACTCGGTTTCTGCAAGCAGAAGGGAATAGTGCAGCAGAAATTCATTGGAGAATGAGCCAAGTGTACGGAGATAACTTCATGACTGATGATGTATGGCGCCGAAAGTTTAAAGATGGCCAAAATGATGTGCATGATGAAGGGGGCCAAGGATGCAAGTCTGTCATTACAGCCGACCTTGTCGAATGAGTTGAGAGGATGGTTAGAGAAAATCGTAGGTTCACCATAACTGCTTTGTCTATGGAAATTCTGGAAGTTTCAAGATCTGTTGTACACTTTATTGTTACTGGACATTTAGGCTACAAGAAACTTTGTGCATGCTGGGTTCCAAAAATGTTTACGGATGCCCACAATAGTCACTGAATGGCGTCAACTTTGAAGTTCCTTGACCGTTGTCACAATGAAGGAGAAAACTTTTCGAAATAAATTGTTACTGGAGATGAAACTTGGATCCAATACGATACACCAGAAACAAAACGACAATCACAACAATGGATGCATCCAAATTCACCAAACAAACCAAAAAAATTAAATTACACATTCAACAACAGAAAGGTTATGGCTACTGTGTTTTGGGACCAAAAAGGTGTGCTGCTTGTAGAGTTTATGCAGCCCAGAACCACTATCAATGCAGCTGCTTATTGTGAAACTTTACGAGGTTTGTGGAGAGCAATTCAAAACAAACAAAGAGGAATGCTGACTTCAGGAACTGTGTTGATCCAAGACAATGCTCATCCACGTACTGCTGGCACAACCCAATGGCTCCTTGAACAATTTCAATGAGACATTTTCGATCATCCATCATACAGTCCTGACCTGGCACCGAAGAACTTTCACCTTTTCCCTGAACTGAAGATGTGGCTAGGAGGGCAGCACTTTCAAGCCAATTAAAATCTTCAAAACAACATCAATGCTTATTTGAAATCATTGGCGGCAACAGTTTTAAAAAGGGAATTGCAAAACTTGTCCACAGGTATGATAAATGTCGCAATCTTTTCGGTGATTATGTTGAAAAGTAACCATAAGTGTACAAAACTTTTGATAGTAAAATAATTGTTTTCTATGAACTTGTCTTTTATTTATAGTCTATCAGAGGTCGAAAAAAAATTGCCCTCGTAATACCTTTGAATTTTGTATGTGAAAACCTTAAAGCTTTTAAAATAAACAAACATTGTCAACAGTCTACATCTTTATTCTTCATGCCTGCATATTTATTTCTCAACATAGTCACCCTGGTGACGACCACATTACTGCCAACGAGAGACAAGTTTGTTGATAACATCACCATAAAATGTTCGAGTTTGTTGATGGAGCCACAACCTCTCTTTTGCCTGCACTGTTTCATCACTGTCAAAGTGAAGTCCTCAGAGATGTTCTTTAAGTTTTGTAAACAGATGCAAATACGATGGGCCCAAGTCAGGACTGTATGGAGGAGATGAATGACAATGAACCCAAGATGTTAGATGGTTGCAGATGTTCCAATGCTCATGTGTAGTCTGGCATTGTCATGCTGAAGGAGAGGGTGCTCCATGTGTGGATGAAGTCTTCGAATTTGAAACTTGATTACAGCAATCTGTTTCTCGTTCACCACCATGTCACATGCTACAACTCAGAGCCCTCTAGTGGCAGAGGGCTGCAAACATAAAGACTTGAACAATAAAATTTTATTTAAAAAGCTTTAACAATTTTCACATAAAAATTCAGAGGTCTTACTTTTCAGCACAGTCTCATGTTTCTCCATCGATACTCTACAATTTCTGTTAAATGCTTAGCAGAAGATAGCTGTGATAAGAATGACTGCCTGCATACCTCTGCATGAGTTAAGCCTGTGTGATTTATGTATGATACATACACAGAGATGGAAGAATACTGATAGTTTTTTCACAGTGCTTAAATTATTTTGTCACCTTATACTTGTGAGATTGGTATGTAACTTTATTATATCAAAGCATTTTTGATGTAGTATTAGTTCCATTTTTGATGGTAATAATTGTGTTATATGTAATGAAGTCTCTGTTCTATTTTTGTCTTCAAAAATATATCAGCTCATGTTATAACTATATATCTTTTCAGTCAGTCTTTTTCTTTAGTATCTGATTATTTCATCGTATTAAAAATTCACATATTTTATCCTCCATCCTGTAAAGTAACCTGTCTTTATGTGTATTTGCAGTTCAAAGTAACTATTTTCACATGTCCTTGTTGTATTACTAGCAATCAATAGTTATATTTCCTCTGAGTTTGTTTACTAGGAGACTGGAATCAATGGCCACATCAGGAATTTTCTTAAGAAACAGTACCTGATGCAATATTAGTAAAAACCATATCATAAATCACATATAGTCAGACAGTTATAAAAACACATTTGGTTGCCTGCAGTGCAATGCATAAGCCCTTCAGTGCATCTGCTGTAAAATTTTATCACAATACCTCTCAAAATCTTAATCAATTTTTGTCAATTTTAAAACTATCAGTGGTAAAAAATTTATATCCACACATTTGTTGATGGCCCATGATTCAGAATAGTCTAATAGTCTATAGAAAAATGAAAGACAAAATTTTGAATTCTATTTTAAAAGTTTTCACCATGAAGGCAAAGCAAACAAATGTTGCCACTACTCAACTGCATACACAAAAGAAGAAAAAATCTCACATACTTCACACCAGATATCTGACAAAGGCAATGACAGAAGCGACCACATAGATTTGGCTTTTATAGACTCTTAAAAAACTTTTATTTCAGTAACACACTGATATGTAGTGAAGGTAACATATTTGCACAAAACATCAAGCCAACTGCAGTTATATGCATGTATTGTAATGTACATTACACATTTTTTGATATCTTCGGAAGTGCCATTTTCAACTTTGTTATGTTGATTTAAAAATTGGCCTTGGCCCGAAACTAGTCACGGAATGAAAAATATAATATTTGCAACTTGGACTGGTTTTTCATTCTACTGATTAACAGAAGTTGTTGACCAAAGTTACTCCAGCATGCTGGAAGTTTGTAAAGAGTCATTGTGCTTTTTTTTCAGCTCTGATCAATCACCTATAGAATATTTGTATTTCTTGAAATAACAGATTCATGCTACAGCGTTTCCACCAGCTGTTTTCTTGATTTTGTGCAGAACCTCATCTTTAATGCTGAAATATTAATGCCTTTTGTAATCCAAGGATTTTTCTTTTTCTAGCTGATGAATTTCACTCATTCTGGCAACTTATTAGGAAAGTAGCGCAGAAAAACCTGCATGAAACTATCAAACTTTTTATTTACCATTGTAGCAGTCAGCACATTTTCCCACACCTCATTTTGTAAGTGAAAAGTAAAATTATTTATATTGGTGTTGCTATAGTTCCTACATCTTGTAATTAGCTTTTCTCTTAGCAGTAGCTGATGTAAACTAGCATGGGTAGAGAGTGCGCTGTGATCTGAGAAATTCACAAATATTATTTCTACATTACAGCTAAGATCAGTTGATGCCTGATCAAGTCAGCTAATTATCATAGTTGGTGTCATAATTGATCAGCTGCAACTTTGTCAGATCCTACAAGAAAAATCAACAATAAAATCACCACATATAATTACACTTCTACAGCTATTCTGGCATAATTTCTTAACAAGGAAGACAAGGAGTCATGGTAGCTAGTAAAGTGGTCTACACAGGGTGAGTCTTATTAATGTTTAAAAACCTCCAAAGCTACATAGATGATGTTGAGACAAGTTATTTAAAATAAGACAAATGGGGCTGCAAATGTTGGGAAATACACCAAAAGTGGATGACATATGTTGAAGATGTGATGTCACCAGATGACATGCTTCACCACAAGTGCAGTGGTTGAGCCTATTAGTTTGTCACACCTAATCATCCCACCAACGCCAACCAAATATTGACTTGGTGTTGCTCTGGGCCTTCATGCAAAACTTTAGTACATGGGGCTAAGAGTTCGAGTCCTGTGTCTGGCAGGCAATATTTTCTTCATTGTGTTAGACTATTATGAGTTTACATTGAGATAAGATTTATTATTTTATTTATTGGTCAGACAGTCTGCACTGGTTTCTTGCAAAGTACAATGCAACAAAAGCCTCCGGCATTCCTTAGGTAAATGAGTATAAGCTTCTGAATTGCATTGTTACCAGTAAATAAATTGTTCAAAAGTTGCAACATTTGCTTGAATTCAAGTAAGCAATGTGTAGCATTGCCCCTTACTGGTGAGAGCAGGATCAACATGCCAAACCACTGCACATGTGGCAAGGTACATCTTCTGGTGATGTCACATGTTCATCATTAGTCATCCACTTTGGGAGTATTTTCTGACACTTGCAGCCCCATGTGTCTCATATTAGATTACTTATCTCAGCATCATTTAGGGCACTTTGGAAGTTTTTAAACATTTATGGGAATCATTCTGTATGCTGATATTATATATGTATTTAAGTCTGTATGCATTGTCCCCACTAACTATATATCTTTGTCTGTATCATATCTTTCACAGGTAAGAAGGGGATTACCTCTAACATCATTTCCTAGGTGTACACAAGTTCCTCTAGTTTTAAAATGTTGCCTGGAATACAGATGAACTAATGTAAAATTAGGAATATGAGAACAAATCACCTCAGATTCCTTTATCTTGTGCTCATTGATGTACAACAAGTGCATTGCTGACAGTATGTTGTTTTCACTGGCAAGAATTTCAAATTTACTTTCTTTATTTCTCAGCCACTGAACACTATGACATTATTACCTACAGCATACAGCAGCTAGCATACAATCTAGAATGGAAAGTGTCATTCTTTGAATACTTAAGGTAAGGAACTAAGTCAAGCAGATACAGAAAGATGATGCCAAAATTAATGGCTATTTCCATTTATGCCATTTTTGTGACTTAGTATTTGTTGTGTACTTTAATTAGACCAGAATTTCAGATTATTTATGATATTATGTGTATTGTTAATGGGTGGTGTACCCACAGAAAAACATCCAATAATAAAATGAGAAACTGTCTTCCACCAGAAAAAAATGTATGAAAATAGGTTCATGGTTGATTCTAGCATATAAATTATTTACAGAAAGTTATTTTGATAACATTTATGTAATTTGTTAACTGTTTAGTTTGTCAGAAATTGCATTGTAAAAGTATTGACTGGCCACTCAGTAAGCAGGGGAGAGTGTTGTACCTTGGAAAACTTTTCAGACCTGTAACAGAAGTTCAAATATTTTTTAATTCCATTTCAAAATGGTAGCATTCACTTTATGAGTGCTACAGACTTTTCCTGAACTTAATCTGTAAAGGTAAAATTTTTCTAAAAGTGAAAAAGGGTTCCAAGGTACAACATGGTGATGTACCTAGGAACTAATGTTTGTTGTTGTTGTGGTCTTCAGTCCTGAGACTGGTTTGATGCAGCTCTCCATGCTACTCTATCCTGTGCAAGCTTCTTCATCTCCCAGTACCTACTGCAACCTACATCCTTTTGAATCTGCTTAGTGTATTCATCTCTTGGTCTCCCTCTATGATTTTTACCCTCCGCACTGCCCTCCAATACTAAATTGGTGATCCCTTGATGCCTCAGAACATGTCCTACCAACCGATCCCTTCTTCTAGTCAAGTTGTGCCACAAACTTCTCTTCTCCCCAATCCTATTCAATACCTCCTCATTAGTTATGTGATCTACCCATCTAATCTTCAGCATTCTTCTGTAGAACCACATTTCAAAAGCTTCTATTCTCTTCTTGTCCAAACTATTTATCATCCATGTTTCACTTCCATACATGGCTACACTCCATACAAATACTTTCAGAAATGACTCCCTGATGCTTAAATCTATATTTGATGTTAACAAATTTCTCTTCTCTCCTTTCCATTGCCAGTCTACTAATATTAATTTCAAATTTAAAAAGTGTTAGAATTCAAAATTTTTTGGCAATATTTCATTTAACAGTCTATGTGTTACATAGTAATACTCTATTAAACACTGATAATCAGTAAGTGAAATCAGATTAATAACAAATAATATCAAAAACTAGTTACAAGTTAAAAGCATTCTGAAATGGACGCTACTGGAAACTAAAACAGATTCCCATTTTCAAGATAGGGAAAACTGTTAAAACATTTTAGAAACTCAGTTCATTTGCAAATATCATGTATTCCATTGTATAAGACTTATTTCTGTTTCAAGGTAAAAGATGGTGTATGATCAGTGAAGTATGGTGTAACTGTCCAAATGTTATGTAACCACTATTACAAATATACAGAATTTTACTCACCATAAAACTCTGTAATTGAATAAGTAGCAATATCCTCCAAACAGCTTTAATTATTGCATAGCACTTAAATCTGTGGAACTTGCAATATTTAAAAATGGTGCAGGAACACAACCTCATGTCTCACAGTAACAAAAACAAGAGAAAATACTGGAAATTTCACATGGCAGTTTCTAGTATGTGTTGCTTGATGTGATTCTAAAATCAATCTCTAGATTCACCAGCAAGCATAACCTATTCCTACATTCACTATCTTCGAAGTAGAACACTCTCCCCTCTTGTAATTAAGCCAAGAGTATTTTTTACACTACTTAATATATTCTTTTAAGCCCAAATAATAGTAAACTGTGGTAGATACTATCTTCTGAGGGATGTAAGTTATAACACCAGGCCATTCTGCAAAAATCTCTTGTACGTTATACTGTAGTAGACGGTATCGGTACTGTGGCTACAAGGTGTAGTGTTGATCAGTCTTGAATGCAGCCATTAGCAACAATGAATATTGAAAGATCTGTAAAATATTTGTTGGCCATGTCTTCCTTGTATAACTCTGCCCTTTTCCTCTTGGTCCATATTGTAATCTTAGTCTGCTGCTGCCATGCAGCAGTAGTACTCATTTGCCGCTGGTACACTGTTTTTTGTCATGTTTTGCTGTACCTATCAACGCATATTGTCAATCAAGTATCACATTACACAAGTCTGAAACTGCTCCACTTTAAAAATTATTTTGTTTTTCCAAGAAACATGTTAAAGTTTTCTGTTCAGGTAGGGGACTGCACAAAACATGTGATGAGCAGTATTTCTTTCAGCTGATTCCGTCTACATATTACAGAAACAAAATTGTATGTAGCTGTACAAGCACTGAGGAAAAATGCCCAAAAGCTCTTAGGATAGCTGCCTACTGTGTATGTATAAAAAAATCTAGGACTAATACTCAGAATTATTGATGTGAGTAGATTAGCATTAGTTGTAACTGATTATAGTATCCTTTAGGGAAGTAGGCCTGCAGTAACAGCTTCTACCAATTGATGTATAATTTGTCTGAGCCTCAAAGGATCTTCATAAAGGAATTTATGGAACATGATGTACTAATGAATGAGTGAATGAATGGCTACTCTAGAAACTCTTTACCCACAGGTAAACTGACTATAGCTTTTCAGTGCATTTGTTTCTTTTTGAAGTTTGTTGACAAGAATGTACCATAGAAAATGACATAATATTCACAATGTAAGACTACAGTGAGAAATTTACACTATCCATCATTTAACTTTTACTGTGGTATCAACAGGACTGATATATTCAGACTTACAAATCTTTAACCACCAAATGATGTGAATATGCATAATTAAGATAAATTTAGACACACACTAAAATCATATCTTCTTGACGACTCCTTCCTTTTATCCCAAAGAAAAATTTCTGAATTTTGTGTGACAGATCACTGCCACAACCCGCCACAGGCCCCAGTCTATTTAAGGCTAGCCAAACTACACTCACCCTCAGTTTTCTATGTGTACTGCTACAGCTCTTTGTGTACATAATTGGTTCCTGCTGAATGTGATTAATGCATCTGTGGAGTACAGCTATTTTCAGTCAACTGGTCATGTTGTACTTATACCTAATTGCAATATGAATGGAGATGAGGGTGGTCCTGTTCTCTGAGCAAATTTCTACTCTGGCTGGTCCTCCATTTATTCTCACAATGGCTGATGGTGTTACAAAGGACATTTTACATCAGCTGGTTGAACAGCATGACTCGTTCACCACAGCACTGCACCCACCACTCACAGGTGCTGGACAATCAAACTCAGGTACTTCAATCATTGGCTTCTGTTTTGTCTAGTCGGCATGCTCCTCAGTCTGTGTCACCTGCTATTTTGCCCTCTTTGGCTTCCATGGTTTATCCAGCACCCTTTCCTATGTACAATGAGTCCACTGAGAAGTAGGACACATTCAAGAAATTTCTGCAACAACACTTTCAAGCTTTTGGTATTAATGATACTATTTTATGTCATGCCTTATTGCTTTCATGGATACTGCCTTGAATGTATCAAGTCCTGTGTCAACTTGCTACTTTGCAGTATCTATCTTCTTTACTGTTTGACCAAATGTGTGAACTTCTTTCAAAATGCTATGGTAAGAGCACCCATGTTACTGCATCCTAGGGTGAGTTTTACCACTGTAAGAAGCAACAACATCAATCCTATTGAGCATGGGCGGCTGAACTCCATGAGTTAAGTCACCATTGGAATTTTGTGTTCAATGTGCATAACGAGCCATATGCTGATAAGATGGAGAGAGATGCTATCATTTATTTAACTCCAGATCGTGAGGTGTGAGAGTGTGCCCTCCAGTGTGAAAATCCATCCGTCTCTGAGGTTTTAGCTATTGCACAG
Source organism: Schistocerca serialis cubense (assembly GCF_023864345.2). Taxonomy (NCBI): domain Eukaryota; kingdom Metazoa; phylum Arthropoda; class Insecta; order Orthoptera; family Acrididae; genus Schistocerca; species Schistocerca serialis. The sequence goes on from NC_064640.1 coordinate 375,999,663, forward strand.
TCGTTCGAGATGTCAAGAACTGCAGGTAACGAAATTGAGTCATGGTGTGAGGTATCGGCAATCCAACCCTCTCCTCCACTCCAGGCTTCAGATAGTTCACAGGGGGAAGACATGAATGTTGTGGTCTGCACACGGTCACCATGTCTAGGTGGCCGGCCTCACTCCCAGCAGCAGCAACACCAGAAAAGTAAACAGGCCGGTAAACAGCAATGTATGCATTCCATGCTCTGTCCTGCCCGTATTGTTTCGTTAACCATGAGCACCCAGACTCCCCAAAATGCTGGGCTACCTGTCATACTTGCAAAAATTCAGCACAATGATCCTGATGTGTATAGGGACATAAACATTGTACTGGCTGTTACTGTTACGTCAAACAAGCTTTTCATCAATGTTATGGTTTTTCGTAAAGTTCTGCACATGCAAATGGATACAGCAGTTGTGGTAACCTTGTTAAACTCACAAACTTATATGGATTGGGCTCCCCTCCACTTCTCCCTGTATCACAAATTTAGTAAATTACGGTAAACAGAGTATTCCTATTCTCAGCCCATTCTCTGCCACAGTGACCTTCAAGTCAGCAGTCTGGTCACTCTCACTTCTTCTTGGAGATAACACATGTATGGAGAATCTTTCTGGATTAGATGCTTTTAAGTTGTTTGGTTTTACCATTTCAGATGAATTGAATTTAGTGTCTGAACAAGTGCTCTATATACAGGTAGATGCAGTATATTCTGAGTTTTCCTCTTTGTTCTCTCCTCGATTGAGGTGTGCCAATAATTTTCATGAAACCTACTTCATGCCCTCGTTTTGTCTGGGTCTGTCCCACTAAAGTGGCAGTCAGTGAACAAGTCAAAGATGAATTAGATCACCTCACAGAATCTGGTCATGCTCAGCCTATTGTATCAAGTGAGTGGTCTACCCCCTTAGTAATAGTAAAGAAACTGTTGGGCCAGTTATGGCTATGTGGCAATTTTAAAGTTCCTGTGAATGCAGTCTATCACGCCTGAACGAAATCTTTGCTAAGTTGTCAGGTGGTCAATATTTCTCAAAAATTGACTTGTCAGATGCCTATTTACAACACCCTGTCCTCCACTGCAGAACATTTGCAAAATCTCTGTATTCTTTTTTCTGTCCTCCAAGCAGCTTGGTTGAAAAGTAATTTAGAAAAATACCAATTGTTTCAGCCTTCTATCATTTGTCTTGGGTTTGAAGTTTTTCATGAGGGTCTCAAACCCTTGTATCAACATGTTTCTGCTATTGTTTCACATCCACATGCTATGTCAGTCAAAGAATTTCAGGTTTTTCTAGGCAAAGTCGCCTACTACCATAAATTTTTGTGTGGGGCAGTGACAATCAGGCAGCTGTTATATGCCTTGCTGTGCAAATGGACCCAGTTTTGGTAGTTACTGACTTGTGAAACCATGTTTTCCACCCTTAAGACCATATTGTATCCTGTGCCCTGCTCACTGACGTACTAAGCAGGCCTCCTCTTGGTTCTTGTGACAGACACTTCACAGTATGAATTGGGGGCGGTACTGGTTCATAGAAATCATGACTTCGAGCAGGCTATTGCTTATGCCTGAAAAACACTGACTCCTGCTCAGACTAGGCACTCTCAGATAGAGAAAGAAGCTTTGGCCATTGTATATGCTGTGAAAAAGTCCATGTTTTTCTCTATGGTATCAAATTCCACCTAATCACTGATCCTTATTCAATCCTTCTGCATCATTAACAGATAAAACAGCACATCAAATTTAATATTGGGATCTTTTCCTTTTGCATTATTCCTATAAGATTCATTTCTGCCCTACAAACCAAGACATAAATGCTAATGCTTCTCCCACCCACCAGCTCATTTGCATGCAGGATTTGATCAGTAGAAATCGCTTTGTTTCCACATTGTATCACCACACAGAAGATGGTTGATGCTTTTCCTGTAACTAGCACGTGGATTGTGAAGGCTGTAGCTTCAGATACCATCTTGCAGAAGGCCATAACATTCATACAACATGGTTGGCCAGATTCACCACCTTCTCATGTGTCTGACCCCTCCATAATTATTACATTTTTGACGTTGGTTCTCTGTTGTGGATGGTGACCTGATTTTAGACAAAGATCATGCAGCCCCTCAGGTAGTGATCCCCTCAGTGCTTCACTTGGATGTTCTCTGTTTATTACATGCAAATCATTGAGGTGTCTCATGCACAAAAGTGTTGGCCCCTCAACATATGTTTTGCCCAGCTTGGACAATGACATTACCAGTACCTGCCTGGTTACCTCCTGTCCACAGTATGTGATGCACCAAGCAGCTCCCTGAGCACCATTGTCTCCTTGGCCAATGGTTTCACTTGCATGGGATGGTGTTCATGTGGATTTTGTTGGCCCTGTCTCAATACTTATTGGCTGTTGGTCATTGATGCCTATTCTCATTTCCCATATGTCATTCATTGTGTTTCCACACCAACAACTGCCACCATAGAGCTTTGTCCATTTTTTTTCACTCAAAGGCTTGACCATGATGTTAGTGTCTGATAATGGTCCACAGTTTTCATTGCAAGGGTTTGCAACACTTTGAATCTGCCATGGTATCCATCCTTGCCCCACTGTTCCATCCACAATCTAGCAGTGAGGTGGAACGCATAGTGCAAACATTCAAACTCATACATAAAAGTGTGTTGCTAACTCTCCATCCGATGTTGCCTTAAATCAGTTTCTCTTCTCATGCTGTTCGATGAGAAGAGCTACTCCATGGCCGTCAGCTGAGATCACTGCTCCACCTCCTTTGTCCTCCACCTTGACATCAACCTGTGCAGCTGCTGTGCCTCTTCTGACTGGGTGTGGCTGCCTGGGCTTGCAGTTTTGGACATCACCCTAAATGGATTTCAGCTGTCATCACCAGATGCGAGGGGCGATGTCTCTGGTAGTTCCAAACAGAGGACAGCCTCTGCTCAAGGCACCATGATCAACTTTGTCTTCATATGGATAGCTGGGCACCCTCTGATATCACAACACTGCCTTCGAGCCTGTCCACAACGGGCATCACATCACTTGCTGCTGCCAGTTCCCCACTCCCGCATGGGTGGGGGCATCTGTCCTCAGCTGCCGAACCAGCAATTCCTCTATTGCTTCTAACACCATTATCAGGGATTCTGTCACCCATTCCTGATACCAGTATCACCTCCACCATGAGCACTGTCATCAGAGCCGATGCCCGAGGTCAACACAGAAACAGCCCTGGTATCACCGGTGTTGCTGTATTGTTTGACATGGGGAGGTGTGTGCAGAATGTGACCATGCCCAAATCACTTAAGACTATATATTCCCATTCCACCACACCCCCTTAGCCAGAGCTCAGCAGATGAGGAGGACAGCATGGGCATCTCAAGAATCTGTGAGCTCCCTAAGAGAGGAGGAGTGCAGCAATGCATACGCGTACTTCCAAACAACCTTATGTGTGGCAGTGCTGTGTCATGTACGCCTCAGACTTGAGTGTGTGTGTGTGTGTGTGTGTGTGTGTGTGTGTGTGTGTGTGTGTGTGTGTGAGAGAGAGAGAGAGAGAGAGAGAGAGAGAGAGAGAGAGAGAGATCCCACCAAGGGCCCCAGTCTATTTAAGGCTAGTCAAGATACGTTCACCCTCACTTCTGTATGTGTATTGCTAAGCTCCTTGTGTACATAATTGGTTCCTGCTGAATGTTATTTAAATACTGTGTTCAAGATGTTAATGATTCCATGGAATAAAGTTGTGTTCAGTCTACTGGTTGTGTTTTACTTATACCTAATTACAAAAATGTACGAGGGTCATTCCGAAAGTAATTTTGTGGTGACTTTGGATGTCCACACCAAATGTTGTTGGTGTAGTGCTAATGCTTCCTCTTTCATTTGCAGGTGGTTCTGTTGTTCTGCGGTAGATGGTGCCAGCAGAGGAGTGTTCCAAAATGGAGTCTGATATGGTCATGTGTATTAAACAACAATGTGTGACTGAATTTCTCACTGCTGAATAAATTGCACTGATTGAAATCCATCAATGCTTGCCAAAGGTATATGGAGATGATACAATAGACATGAGCAATGAGAGGCAATGGTTAAAACATATTTGAGATGGTGAAAAGGGTGTGCATGACAAGCCATGGCCTGTTCGAACCTGCAGAGCTGTCATCTCTTGTAGTCAAGAGTGTCTTCACAAACTCATCCATGCTGATTGCTGGATAATGACCAGAGAACTCTTTGAAAGGATAAATGTCAGCTGTAATGCCTTGGAAAAAATGTTGGAACATCTTGGTAATCCAAACATCTGTGCAAAATGGGTTCCACAGATGCTTACAGGAGAACAAAAATCTTATTGAATGGAATTTTGTTGAGGCCTGCCGGACCAATATGAAGGTGAAGGTGACAATTTTCTGAATAGCATCGTCACCAGAGCTGAGACATCGTGCCACCACTATGACCTGGAATCAAAAGACAGACCACAGAATGGTGACATGCAAATTCTCTGTCAAAGAAGAAATTCAAGACACAGCGAACTGCAGGGAAAGTGGTGTGCACAGTCTTCTAGGATACCCAGGGTATGGTTCTTTTGGTTGTCCCGGAGCCTGGAAAAACTGTCAGTACAGCATGCTACAAAACAACACTGACTAAGCTGAAAGCCCAGATTTCCAGTGTAAGGCCAGAGAAGAAGACCACCTTTCACCGGCAACATGGTAATGCCAGCCCCCACACAAGTTTTGTGACCATGCAACTCATTGCAATATCTGGCTGGACTGTCTTACCACATCCACCATACAGTCCCAATTTAGTGCCTTCAGACTTCCATCTCTTACCAAGATGAAAGATGGACTACATGGTGAACATTAACAAGACTAATGTGCTCTTCTCAAAGCTGCGAGGAAGTGTTTAGCCTCAGCAGCTTCTGATTTTTACAAGCACAGTGTGCAGGCTCTGTTTCATCATTGGCAAAAGGGCATAATGAATGGTGGTGACTATGTGGAAAAATGACAGTCTGTAGCTGAAATATATCTCTATTTAGCTGTGCTGTTGTGATTTATGTATCTCCTGTGGTTTCCATGAATAAACATAGGAGGCATACTTTTGGAATGACAGAAGGCTAACCAGATCGGTCCGTCACCATACTAATTTGACAGTAAGAGAACTGTACAAATGTGAATTCATTGTATGAGTCAGGAAAAAGCCTGCTGGAAGCTAGTGGTCTGATTTGTATATTGCACAGATGACATACAGCATCATATATTGGTTTCTATCACTACAAAGGGATGTTGATGGTAGCCATTACTGATTCCATATTTAAATTTTCAAACAATTTGAACACACTTAAAAATCTGATATTTCAGTAGAAAAATGCATCTTTCATAAGGGAAGGATTGTTTATACTTGGCTTGTGGGTCACATTCGTCTGATTTAAACTTAAATGAGTATTTATACAGTGAAGTAGAAACATCTCTTCAAGTCTGAGATCTTTCATCTTCCAGTAACAGCTGCTGAAGTAGTTTATCTCAGAACTTTCCTAGAGGCCACATCTCTAGTAATTGAAATGATGACATGTTGAATTGCATTGCTTTGGAAGACCAGATGTTTTCCATGATATTAGGCAACCAAACCATTATGATATATCAGTGAAATTTTTCTGTCAATATGTATGATAGAAGAATACTCTCTTATATTAATTGCTGTGATTAAATGAAAAAAACCTTACCTTATGAAGAAAAATGTATCAACAGAGAAAGCTGCATTGTTAATGCCTTGGAAGAATACCTCTCTCTCCACAACTCCACGATATGCCATGTTATCTAATAAAAGAAGCAAATACATTTATTTATTTATTTACGTATTTATTTCACCTGGCAAAATTAGGGCCTTCAGGATCTCTATTACATCTAATGAGACTTCCTCAGTGAGTAAATGTTACAATTTATATGGTATGTGAACAACATATAATAATAATAATAATAATAATAATAATAATGATAATGATAATGACAATACATATTGTAATGAACATGTGGAATTTACAAAATGTTTCTTACTGGCATTAAGCAATTTCCTAATTAGGTTCGTGTCAAATGTGAGTAGTGATATCTAACAGAAATGTATGACAACAGCACAGAGGAAAAAGGAGAAAAAGTTGAATGGTTACATGAAGAGCAAGACATAACAGGACAAGATTAGCAGATCGCTACACCAAGGATAAAAGATGAAGTTTTAATCTCCTCTCAAATGCAAAGTGAATTTGGACAAAGTGCAGATTATAGGGTAACTTGTTCCACAGTCATATGAGTGAAATGCAGAAGGAGATGGAGAAGGATTTAGTGATTCACAAAGGTAAAGCCAACATGTTGCAACATGTTGGATGTATTTGATCTGGTATGGAATGATGATAGGTATTTGAAATGTGAGGAGAGTTATTAAGGACAGCACTGACTAAGAAACTGACAACATAAGGAGAGTGTGTGAAAATTATACCATCTATCTGGTTGCATCCCACCAGAATGAAAATGGGAAAGACTGATATGATCAAACAACCAAATGCTACACACATATCAGACGCAAGCATTCATCACTAGGTTAAGAGTTTAGAAGAAAGAGTATGTTAAGTACTGTGTGGTTTTCAAGGATCTGTACTCATGAAAATTGTCAACTGGTAGAACATTAAGCTCTTCAGCAGAGATAACAATATTTTTGTTCAGATTGAACCAAAAGGCTATGAAAAATGTGCACCTTTAAATGGAAAACTATGCCATTCAAGTACCTATGACCAGCTATAGTCACATCAGATAATGTTTTTATAAGAATTAAACATTATCAAAAATATCATATGTCATTTTGAGAACTGAATGGATACTGATGTGTAATCAAGAACAATGAAAATAGGAATAATGTTTGAAGTGTAGAGAGGTTAGAAAGTGCCTGTGTTTCAGCTTCCCCCACTAGGTTGCTACACATTCAGCATTTCCTGTAACGCATTTGATTAACTGTCACATTTTTCTGAATTGTGCACAGAATAACACATTTCCTTATGTTATAATTTTCATCAGTTTTGTGCTTTGTAACTAAAGAAGTAGCAATCTTCACAATATGTAAACAATTTTACTATGGCAAGCAATCTTTCTTTTTGGGTAAAGAAAGATGGATTAATACACAGTGATGCACAAGTATTTAATAATGGGATGTACATAACTATTAAACAGCATACAAAACACACTTTGTGGAAGTAACTTGAATTACAGAGTTACAGGGTATACACAGTGTAGTAAACATCCATTTTTGTTTTTAAACATCTGTTTTGAATGGGAGATGGCTGTCTTTCCAAAACCATGAGGATAAGTATTATCACATATCAATTACATGTCACTGAAATCATTTCTCTACCAAGACTGTGTATTATATTTTTGTACATTTCAAAAACTTGAAACTGAATAATTAAGCTGCAAGAGGCACTGAAATTGTGATCTCTAACTTGGTCTCCTTAAGTGTTAGATAAACAATCACATTTTCTCATCCTGTGTAATTTTACTGAAAAGAGGGGTTTACATATTAAAATCACTACTGTAACATACAGGAGATGAGTTCTAAAAAAAGTCAAAGACTGACTACTGTTTACATTTTTCTGGAGCTACTTGAGTGCTCTTATGTAACTACCAGATACTCAAGAACACACAAAATCTTGACATTTCTTGTTTTGTCCATCCAGTTTTGCTGTTGTCCATTGCTGTGATGCATATTTTTTAGTGACCGTGTGAAGCCTTTAACCTTATGAAGAATTGCACTTGTCAGAGAGCTCCTAATCATCATCTTTCAGTTGTACCTTCTGCTGTTACGAGCAGCCAGTATTCTGAAATGAGACTGGACTGGTACAGACAACTACCTTAAAGTCAGGTAAGTTGCAAGTTGCAAATTGAATATAACAGCAACCAGTCAGCATGGAGCCAGTTTGTAATGGTGTGCCATCCATAAAATTGGTTGATTCTCACTTGCGAGCAACCAAAGAACAAAAATTAGTTCAGGTGAATGTTTGTAGTTAATTGGCATCCAAATAGTCATACAAGTTGCTTGAATAGTGTTCAAAGTACAGAAAAGTTGTTTCAACCTTAGCTATCTTGACAAGGCATACCAAAACGAAAAACAGATCATATGGAGTTTTTGCTTAAGTTTTTATGAAGAAACTACTACTAACACTACAGATTCTCCTTACAAAGGAGTTTATCACAAAACAAGTGCTTTTAATGCTGAAAGACGGTATCAGTACTTTGACATTGCCTTTCAGCTTTCACTTTGGCTACATTATAATAAATAAGGAAGACTATTGACCATGTTTTACTGATGGTATTCATGATCATTTTTAATGAAGGAATATTAATACATGACTTGGCATTCACAACTACCCCATCCTTCTATGAGCAAATATATTTTGATTTTATACTGCCTTTATTTCTTTTTTATTAGTTTGTTTTATTCAGGAATTCATTTTCAATTAGTTATAATGGTAGACAATGATGACATTCTAATTTTATAAGAAAAATGAGATGGTCTAGGACGATAAACAAATTTTCATTTTTCAGCAATGAATGTAACATGTGCACCTTTTATCAGAACAGAACTGATTTGTTTTACAGGATTGCATTCTTTTCATTTGGTCCAGAAATGACAGATAATCTTATTAGAGTACTACTCTACTAACATAAAATATTTTCTTTGTCAAATGAAAAATGTAAACTGCTTACCTGAGTATTTGAAAGCAACAATACAGGTATGTCCTAAAATAACCCAGATCATGCTCAGTGATCTCAGACCATGAATTGTTGGAATTGTGTCACTTCCCACTGACCGATCACAGATAATATTAAAATTTAGCCTCACAGAAAATGAAAGAATAATACGCTGCATGACACCTGAAACATGAAAACAGAGTACAGTGGTACTGTCAAAATCTAAAATGGGTTGTGATATATGCATATGTAATGACACTGAAGTTTCTCTGTAGTAGAAAATTTCATAAAGATTAGAATTTATTGGAGCTTGTGTCAGTATACACCACATTTTTTTATTGCTGGTAATATACTTGTTGAAAGAATGATATGTACTGAGAAGCTTGAATTAATTAGTTTCATATACCGTACAATGCTTTCCCTAAACCTATTAGAAAATTTACTTGTAATTTTACAGGCCAATTTAAACATTCTTACAACATTAATCATCATTACTTCTATGCCTCTTTCAAAAACTTGACTCTGATTCCTGTAACCATGAAATGTTTAACAGTACATAAAAGGAATGCTAAGAAGATTGTGTCTGGAAAAAAACTGGGCTCACTAATTTACTGAAATAACTAATCATTGCTGCAACTCATACTGTCACAGAAAGTGATCCTGTAAGTACCTGTTTACACTTGAAAGCATAAATGCATTTGTATACATTCTTTTCGTGCACTAACAAAGTAACACGCAAAAGAATACCAAGTATGCATGATCGAACATCTGGAATCTGTTCTCAATTAGAGGCAAAAATTTGGCATAGCTTTTACTCCTTTCTGTAATTCCATGCTGACTTCAGGATATGAAAATGATGATCATGTGACACTGCATGGACTGAATGGATTCCAAGAACATTTTGACTGGACTAGTCTCCCTTTCATGTTACTGTTCAAATTCCCATTTAGCCATCCAGATTTAGGTTTTCCATGGTTTTCTTAAATCAGTTACGGCAGATGCTGGGATGGTTCTTTTGAAAAGGACATTGGGAATTTCCTTCCCTACCAATCTCAAAAATAGGTTTAAGATCCGTATCTAATGACATCATTGGGTCTTTAAGCCCTTTCTTCCCCTCATGATAGGAGAAAGAAGAGAGAACACTTACACTGCATTTGTTGTTACATTCTTCATCTACATCTACATCCACATTTATACTCCACAAGCCACCCAACGATATGTGGCGGACGGCACTTTACGTGCCACTGTCATTACCTCCCTTTCCTGTTCCAGTCACGTATGGTTCGCGGGAAGAACGACTGCCAGAAAGCCTCCGTCCGCACTCGAATCTCTCTAATTTTACATTTGTGATCTCCTCGGGAGGTATAAGTAGGGGGAAGCAATATATTCGATACCTCATCCAGAAACACACCCTCTCGAAACCTGCACAGCAAGCTACACTGCGATGCAGAAAGCCTCTCTTGCAAAGTCTGCCACTTGAGTTCGCTAAACATCTCTGTAATGCTATCACGCTTACCAAATAACCCTGTGACGAAATGCGCTGCTCTTCTTTGGATCTTCTCTATCTCCTCTGTCAACCCGACCTGGTACAGATCCCACACTGATGAGCAATACTCAAGTATAAGTCAAACGAGTGTTTTGTAAGCCACCTCCTTTGTTGACTACATTTTCTAAGGGCTCTCCCAATGAATCTTAACCTGGTACCCGCCTCACCAAGAATTAATTTTATATGATCATTCCACTTCCAATCTTTCTATATGCATACTCCCAGATATTTTACAGAAGTAACTGCTACCAGTGTTTGTTCTGCTATCATATAATCATACAATAAATGATCCTTCTTTCTATGTATTTGTAATACATTACATTTGTCTATGTTAAGGGTCAGTTGGCACTTCATGCACCAAGTGCCTATACGCTGCAGATCTTCCTGCATTTCGCTGCAATTTTCTAATGCTGCAACTCCTCTGTATACTACAGCATAATCTGCGAAAAGCCGCATGGAACTTCCGACACTATCTACTAGGTCATTTATATATATTGTGAAAAGCAATGGTCCCATAACACTCCCCTGTGGCATGCCAAAGGTTACTTAAACGTCTGTAGACGTCTCTCCATTGAGAACAACATGCCATGTTCTGTTTGCTAAAAACTCTTCAATCCAGCCACACAGCTGGTCTGATATTCAGTAGGCTCTTACTTTGTTATCAGGTGACAATGCAGAACTGTATCGAACGCCTTCCGGAAGTCAAGGAAAATGGCATCTACCTGGGAGCCTGTATCTAATATTTTCTGAGTCTCATGAACAAATGAAGCGAGTTGGGTCTCACACGATCACTGTTTCTGGAATCCATGTTAATTCCTACAGAGTAGATTCTGGGTTTCCAGAAATGACATGATACGCGTGCAAAACACATGTTCTAAAATTCTACAACAGATCGATGTCAGAGATACAGTTTTGCGCATCTGCTCTATGACCCTTCTTGAAGACTGGGACTACCTGTGCTCTTTTCCAATCATTTGGAACCTTCCATTCCTCTAGAGACTTGTGGTACACGGCTGTTAGAAGGGGGGCAAATACTTTTGCGTGCTCTGTGTAGAATCGAATTGGTATCCCGTCAGGTCCAGTGGACTTTCCTCTGTTGAGTGATTTCAGTTGCTTTTCTATTCCTTGGACACTTATTTCGATGTCAGCCATTTTTTCATTTGTGCGAGGATTTAGAGAAGGAACTGCAGTGCAGTCTTCCTCTGTGAAAGAGCTTTGGAAAAAGATGTTTAGTATTTCAGCTTTATGTGTGTCATCCTCTGTTTCAATGCCATCATCATCATCATCCCAGAGTGTCTGGATGTGCTGTTTTGAGCCACTTACTGATTTAACGTAAGACCAGAACTTCCTAGGATTTTCTGTCAAGTCGGTACACAGAATTTTACTTTTGAATTCACTGAACGCTTCATGCATAGCCCTCCTTACACTAACTTTGACATCGTTTAGCTTCTGTTTGTTAGGGAAGAGAAAGAGATGTTTATTTTTACAGGAATCTTAAAGATGAACTGAATCTTTTCTTTAATGGAAATTTTCAGGCAATGTCAGCTAACACTGATTTCATCTGCTCAAACAAAAAAGGAAATTCCTTATATGTGACTAACATGGAATAGCTCACATACAAGAGTATCAGATAGAAATTCAGATTCATACTGAATAACAGAGAACTGCTGAAAATGAGTTTTTTTAAAAAAGAAACTGCGGCCTGATTTATACATCTATGGTTCCATGAGTTTCCAAGTACTATCCATTTCCAGAAATAATGTTTACTCTCCATGGAAATAACCGACCATTAGACTAACTGCCCATTTTAATGTGTGAGGTAAATACTTTTAACACGAGGAACATTGTCCAGTATGGGAATAGATTTAAAATTTGGTCTGAAACTAGTTACAAACAAAGGCAGATGATATCCTATACACAATAAAAGCAGCTGTAAACCAAAGAAGGGATTTACTACTCAGTAGGAGTTTGAACATACAATGAATAGTTTGAATGAAATGTCACAATGATTTTATTTATTCTACTGAAAGAGTAAATTAATTGTACAGGTTTGTCACTCACAGCAAAGTACTTCACAATTTTTTTTCCCAAGAATCAAGAAACATTGCCATGCCATGTGTGTTCTTCACATGGCAGTTTAACACCATCTCTGACATTGCTACTGTCAAGATCTTCTTGGACCCCTAGTGAGGAAATGGTAAACTTGTGACATTTTTGTAACATAAAAAAATGTTCCTCTGGAATTTTACATCTGGAACAATACTTAGGACTCAGAGAATCCATTTTATGATCAAAAGATATACAAGACCTGGTAATAAAGAACTTACCAACTTGCAAAGAGTAGTCTGAATGGATGAACTCACAGGCAGCAGAGTAATATCCTAAATAGGTGACAAAAATGTTAATTCTAGAAGGGAGCATATAGAGAAACAGTGGTCATCATTCCAAAACTTTGAGAAGTGGTCACCAGTCATAACATTTATTGTCCAGACACTTACTGAAAACTCAGTAGCTGAAACTGGTACTAGGAAAATGAGGCAAAAATATTAAGCTCTGTTTCCATATGTTCCCTCACACTAAAACAAAAAGCAAGAATATACTCATAGCCCCACTATAAAGAGAATGTTTAAGATACAAGTAACAATGCTAGCAGGTTTACGGAAAGTGTCATATGTTATATGAAATCAATTAATTTGAGTTTCTCAATGCATGACACTTCACAAAGTCCTGCTACCTCATAGAGTTTCTGTGAGAGTTATAAGGACTTTGAAGCTGAATGAGCTTGTCTTGACCATAACTCACTGCTGGCTTTTTGAATAATAAAACTGTCCCCAGAGACTGCAAAAGGGCAGAAGTTATAGCCATCTAGAAATGAACGAGAAAGGTCCATAATCATAAAATTGTTTCTCGATACAACAGGCTGCTAGAAGTAGCAACATCCTATGATATACTTAAAGTTCAATCCTAATAAGATACTTTACCCATTGTTGTGACATGTTGCACATCATATTGACTGATCATATGAAAAAAGAACAGCTGACACAAAGTAAAAGTCCAATACACAGAACTAACTTCAGGCATAGTTGTCAGTACACAGCAAATGATAATCTTGAATAAAAGCCTCACAGCATTCTTGCCACATCAGATTTGTCAGTCTTGAGCTTTCAACAGCTATCTCCAATGCCATTATCAGGGGATATTTCTGTAGCCCTGTGGTGACTATTGACCAAGTTGTGTATCAACATCTTTGTTTTCCAAGCTCTTTGGGAGTGGAGTGTGGTCCCACATGAAATGGTAAGCACATGTGTACTGGGAATCTACTAGATGTATATGTACGTGTATGTGCTTTGGACCAATAAAATCATGCTTATTACATTACATTATTTGATCCAGCAATCCTACAACACTAAACCCATACTGGTGACCCAGAATTTATTTGCAAGTGCTATAATGAACTCTCGTTCTATTGTGCAGTACACAGTGAACCACTTGCTGCCTGCTACATTGCACAGGAGCCAACTAGGGTTTCCAACGGACACCCTGGCATCATTTTCCAATTATCTGCCTTGTGTTCACAATAGTCCAATGCAGTTTCTGAACACACCGACTAGCTGTACTCAACAGTACAGTGTTTCTACATTTCCACAGTCACATGTGCCAGCATTAGGTACGAACAATAACTTTTCGTTATCCTACATGAATCAGCTATCATGTGGCAGTGCTCCATACCAACAGAACATTTTTTGTGCACAAAACTTTGCATGCAAACATTTTACATCAAATGTGAACTTTCCACGTGTACTGAGTGCTCAACAATGGCCGACACAATGTGCTCAGTCACCAGTGACTATGTTTACAAATTTCTCAAGTGCTAGTGAGAACTTTCACCAGGGTCAATGGCGTTACAAATCGAGCCAGATGCTCAGGACAGGAAATTTCATGTTTATCCCAGAATTCCAGATTTTGCTCCAGCACCCCCCACCCCCTTCCCCATACTACCAGCACCTGCTTTATGAGTGTTTCCAATGGCACATACCATTTTCTGCCACATCTGGCATATGTGTTCCACAAATGTTAGGTGATTTCGATAACTTTAATGCAACTGTAGGGGAGGGGCCCAGAAACTGTACTCCGTTGCTTTTCACACATTGGTTGACTATGGTCAACTCTTCTATGCTGGTCCAACTCTACACCTGTTGGCATTACTCTGTCAAATGCCCGACTCGTTGATTTATCGATCATGATTGAGCCAGCTGTGCCTACCGTGCCACGTGTCACTGACAGTGATGGGAACTGGTACACCGCTGCTGCACCCAAGTCAGTTACGCTGCAGAGTTACGGATAGGGAACGGTAGTTTCCGACAAATTGTTATGCCAAGACTTCCCTATCCACTGGCCTGAACTACCGCCCCTTCATAAGGACCATCCATGCGCATGGTTTTCCTTGGTCAACCATGTCCTGCAGTTACATGGCATTGCTGACAACAACTCTAAATTCCTTTGCTTACTGTGTCACCTCTATGATGAACCAGACCTGATATGTGATGTTGTGGCTTTGCCTCCCACTATGGACAAATATGCATTTGACCAGTGCATCATCCTTGCGTGTCTATCCAGATCTACAGGGGAAGCTATTCACCTCATCATCAGTTATGAGTTACTGGGTTCCAGATCCCTGTTGCAGCTCTGTCATCATCTACGTGCTGTGATTGACACACGTCATATGTGAGGAGTTACATACTGTCAATGTCTTTTATGTGCTGCCCTATGAGAAGGATACCCTTTCTGGGGTATATGAAACCTAGATACTTAACAAAGAATTGTAAAAAGGTGCCATTGCTTTAGATTCCATTTCAGGTCACCATTCTGCAATGTATTGCTCAGCATGTGAAGGTTCTGCAAATGCTCATCTGTATTAACACCTATGAAAATTATGTTGTGAAGATAATTGCAACATGCAGAAATACTGTGGATCAACTGTTCAAGAAACCACTGAAATACAGTAGGGTGACAGAAATCCCAATTGGGAGCCTTCGATATTGGTATAATGGCTTGTTTAAAACTAAAACCTGTTGAGACTCTGGATGTAATGGAAGTAGTAAATATGTGTCAAAAGAAACTGCCTTGGTATAAGGTACAAAACTTTTATTTTGAAAAGTAATTTTCTGGGTTGAGAGATTGTAAATGTGTCTACAACAACTTCTGAGTTTACTGCCTTGAAATCCCACATAGTCAAAAAGAGCTGTTTGCCTTCTGAACAGTTACTATGGTGCCACTCATGAGCTAGATAACATGGGCATACTGACAGTTTGTTCTTGTAAGCAGTCAGGTTATGCCTCCACTTGTGGAGGATGTGGGATACAGGTCATACTTGGGAAAAATGGGGAACTGTGTTTGGCTTCAAATGAATCTGAGCTTATACATCCGTTGTGCAGCCTAACCTGGGAGGAGAAAGGTCTGAGAATTCTGTGTATAATTTTTCAGTTGCTTGGAATGAAATCTGAGTGGACACTCGGTGGATTTTGTTATTAATTGAGAATCCAAATTGATTGAAAGCATCGAGGATAAAAATATTGTCCGTATTCAATGAACTAATGCATAAAAAGTAAACATACTTACAAGAAACTTCAGTTTAAAATGTTCCACTTTCCTGTAACATATGTGCACTGTATGTTACAACTTTCTTTGCAAATAGTTGTAATGAAGGTGATCCAAAAGTTATATATGTATTCAAATTCATATGTGATGCATGTTTGCACTTGACATACTGTTGGTTTGTCTAAGATTCATAAACCTATTAACGATTTTTTTGGATCGTCCATGTTGGGGTTTACTACAGTTTGAACTGTATGCAATGGATCATTGTTGTGGGCTTCTTTGCCTAGAAAGAAGTACAACAATTACAGACACTGTGGTGGGACCACATTTAGTGCAAGCAGAAATATTTAGAGGTATTTAGGCCACTGGTGGCATGTGGTAGCAAAACGTGGTGAGTATGCAACACCAGACACCAATAAAATTTGCCATAAGACAGATGCAGAATTTGAACAAGACAGTGGGTGTGTTGTATGCCTATTTCACTTCAAAATCTAGTATGTCTATTAAACCTGTTGTTTAAGAATGTTTTCCCTAAGTGTAGCCTGCTGCCTCACTGGCCAAGCTGGTTGTTTTTCTCCTATAGCCATGCACACTGCAAAAACTTCTGAAACTGTTTGCCAATGCTTTCCATTCCCTTGTGAGAACTGAAAACTTTTCACAGTTCTCAAAACTTAATCCGAAGACAATTCTGATAAAAAAATTACCTCTAAACCTTATTTGGATTCTACAATTTGATCTCAGTAATTAACTTTCCAACAAGGGTGAAAAAAGGTAGTAGAATCCTAATTGACAATGTTTTCTTTGATGAAGCTTAATAGTAAGAAAATAACTGGAGTGCCAGTAACAAATGCTCTCTCTAATCATGTTGTACAGTTAGTTAGGATAAATAAGATACCATAGTGGATTATAGTATTGCTACTCCTCAGTGAAAAGCAGACAGAGTAAACAGAGAGTCTAGAACAAATGTTTTGAAAAAAATTTACAAGAGATGATATGGGTGAAATTTATAATGAACCATATGCTGACATAAAATTTAATCTATTCCTTCACAAATTCATATCAATATTTGAAAGCAGTTTTCTGCATAAGCTAATCAGAAAGGACATTAAACAGGCATGTAAGAAACC
Organism: Schistocerca serialis cubense; assembly: GCF_023864345.2. NCBI lineage: Eukaryota > Metazoa > Arthropoda > Insecta > Orthoptera > Acrididae > Schistocerca > Schistocerca serialis. The sequence goes on from NC_064640.1 coordinate 376,016,651, forward strand.
ATGAATCACTAGAAGTATTAAAGTATCTTGTGAAAGGAAAAGGGAAATGTCTCTGTTGGCAAGAGCAAGCACAGATCTTCCAGTAACTGAACATTACAAAAACTACTCACAATTGCTAAGAAAAAGTTACTAAAAATAAAGGACCATGCAGATTGTCAGAAATCCGTAATTCCAACAATGGACTTAAGGCTACATGGAAAGTGTGTTGCTGAAAATGGCCCCCTTGTGGAGATACTGTGCATCTCTGAAATTTTGTCACATGAAAAAGTGTTTCTGTTTATCTCAGCTAAACACTCGAAAATTTTGCGTACATAGTTCTTTGCAACCTGAATATATATGTTTTAATATGTTACGGCAATCAAAATTTTTGCCAGTCCAGATACGAACCTGAATCTCCTGTTTGTCAGGGTCAGCTATAGGGGTCATTCAAGGACCACTTGAGGATCAACTGAAATTTTCAACATTATTGATGTGCCCTACTTATTGCTTCTTAACACTACAAGCAGAGCTTCTCCCTCTGTGTAAGGGGGAGTAACACAGCTGAGAGAACAAACTTGGTGGATAAATTTGGCTCACTCTAACATAAGGATATGTCAATGAAATGAAGTAAGTGAAATCACTGGGGATAAAATTATTGAATTTCAGTGACATGCATGTCAGATTTGCAAAGATGGCGCCTAGTGTAGATCGGGGGTATGTTAGTTCCGTACAAAAGTCAAAAAATAACGAGGAAAAGTGTTCGATATGCAACAAATTCTGTGTGTATTATGACAGTACATGTATGCCATGTTATATTATCGCAAAAGTAGACGCCAAAAAAAACCTGGTAACAGGAAAATTTTATAATCAGGCATCTCATCCAGCAAGTACTTCGACTCATTCGTGGGAAATGGTGAACTCTGATACAACATGCCATTGCAAGAAACGTGTTGTAAGGTTTTTCATTATTCGTGTGTTAATGTCAGTCCTAAAAGGAAACTATGGTTCTGCAATAGCTGTTTCAAAGGCGACTTAGGCCAAAAACCTAATATGAGAAACACCAAAGACGAAGTTATCAGTGCTCTACTGGAAGAGTTTTCAGTTATAAAACATCACGAACACGATCTGTATGAAAAAGAAGCAAAGAGGCTTAGCGTTTTACCTCAAGATACTGTAACTTTTGTTAATAACAGTTCTGTTGTTTATGTTTGTAGAAAGTGCGGGAAAACACAAACAGTGGTGTAACCTGTTGCGAGTGCGAAAGAAAACGTCAGTCTAAAACTCCCGTCCATGTTCCAAAACTTTACATTTTAGGCGATAGCCACAGCCGCGGTATTGTCTCACGCATAAATAAAGCTTCAAATGTGAAATCGATGAGCTTTGTAAAGCCTGGGGCGCCCCTCTCAGAAATAAGGAAACTAGTTTTTTCTGAAGAAATAAAAAAGCTGTCTTCGAAAGATTTTGTTGTCCTCTTTGGTGGATCTAATGACATTTATCAAAATGATACATCTAAAGCCTGTTGCGAATTAAACAAGTGTTTATCTGAACTAAGTCATAGAAACGTTATCCTTGTAAATATACCACAAAGGTACGACTTGATGTCCTGGTCGTGTGTAAACAAGGAAATTAGTGCCGCCAATGAACTTTTTTCCAGTATATGCAAACAATATAGAAATGTTTCTGTTGTTAATATTAATACCATTGGACGCAGATTCCACACTACTCATGGGCTGCACTTAAATGGCCTTGGAAAGCAACTTGTTACATTAAAGCTAATGGAAATTATTCAGAGACTGCAATACTTACCAATAACATCATCAGTGGTACCTGTATCATCATCACAGAAAGTATCTCTAGGAGTGACTAATGCAGAATCAGATACAGTAACAGAAAATGCAGCAGAAATACCTAAAGAAGCAATACTAACAGAAGTAGAATCAACAGCAGCGTCAGAAGAACCACGTTCAGTAACAGCAGAAGTAACTCCTCCAGCATTAGAACGAGCTCCTACAGCAGTAACACCATCTCCCTCACCAGCAGTAACAGCACAAACTACTTCACCAGAAATAGCAGAAGAAACACCATCAGCAACATCAGAAGCAACTCCTCCAGCAGTAGAACCAGTTCCTATAGCAGCAGCACCATCTCCCACACCAGCAGTAGCAGAACCAACTCCTTTACCAGTAATAGCAGAAACAACTCCTCCACCAGCAGCAACTAAACCAACTTCACCAACAGCAGAAACAGTACCAACTCCTCCTCCATCACCTTCAAGAGTAGCAGAAAAGAATAGACCAGTCACAGTAAGTAAAGTATCATCTTTGTCTCATGATGAAGAGATACCAAATGATTTGGGAAAGCATGTTCCTATAAAACTTGTGGACAGTAAAGTGAAACAAACTTCCAACTGTGTTTCAAACAGACCCAAAAAATTACCTAAGAGAAATGAAGATTTTTTATGGTTTATCCCAAGGAAGTCCAACCGCCACCTAACATAGATTCCAGGGCTGAAAAAACAATTAAATGTTCTCCATTGCCCCATAATACTGTACTCCTCCCCTCCTGTGACAGTAACTCTATCTTATTTCTGCACTTAAATGTCAGGTCTCTGAAAAATAAAGCTGATGAGCTTGGTATACTATTAAAAAGTAACAAAAGAATGATTTTATGTTTAAACGAACATTGGTTAAAGGAAGAGGATATAAAACTGTATGTACCATCAGGTTTCAGATTAGCTACATACTTCTGCAGACCCAGTGAATCATATGGGGGTTCATCCATATACACTCCTGGAAATTGAAATAAGAACACCGTGAATTCATTGTCCCAGGAAGGGGAAACTTTATTGACACATTCCTGGGGTCAGATACATCACATGATCACACTGACAGAACCACAGGCACATAGACACAGGCAACAGAGCATGCACAATGTCGGCACTAGTACAGTGTATATCCACCTTTCGCAGCAATGCAGGCTGCTATTCTCCCATGGAGACGATCGTAGAGATGCTGGATGTAGTCCTGTGGAACGGCTTGCCATGCCATTTCCACCTGGCGCCTCAGTTGGACCAGCGTTCGTGCTGCACGTGCAGAGCGCGTGAGACGACGCTTCATCCAGTCCCAAACATGCTCAATGGGGGGACAGATCCGGAGATCTTGCTGGCCAGGGTAGTTGACTTACACCTTCTAGAGCACGTTGGGTGGCACGGGATACATGCGGACGTGCATTGCCCTGTTGGAACAGCAAGTTCCCTTGCCGGTCTAGGAATGGTAGAACGATCGGTTCGATGACGGTTTGGATGTACCGTGCACTATTCAGTGTCCCCTCGACGATCACCAGTGGTGTACGGCCAGTGTAGGAGATCGCTCCCCAGACCATGATGCCGGGTGTTGGCCCTGTGTGCCTCGGTCGTATGCAGTCCTGATTGTGGCACTCACCTGCACGGCGCCAAACACGCATACGACCATCATTGGCACCAAGGCAGAAGCGACTCTCATCGCTGAAGACGACACGTCTCCATTCGTCCCTCCATTCACGCCTGTCGCGACACCACTGGAGGCGGGCTGCACGATGTTGGGGTGTGAGCGGAAGACGGCCTAACGGTGTGCGGGACCGTAGCCCAGCTTCATGGAGACGGTTGCGAATGGTCCTCGCCGATACCCCAGGAGCAACAGTGTCCCTAATTTGCTGGGAAGTGGCGGTGCGGTCCCCTACGGCACTGCGTAGGATCCTACGGTCTTGGCGTGCATCCGTGCGTCGCTGCGGTCCGGTCCCAGGTCAACGGGCACGTGCACCTTCCGCCGACCACTGGCGACAACATCGATGTACTGTGGAGACCTCACGCCCCACGTGTTGAGCAATTCGGCGGTACGTCTACCCGGCCTCCCGCATGCCCACTATACGCCCTTGCTCAAAGTCCGTCAACTGCACATACGGTTCACGTCCACGCTGTCGCGGCATGCTACCAGTGTTAAAGACTGCGATGGAGCTCCGTATGCCACGGCAAACTGGCTGACACTGACGGCGGCGGTGCACAAATGCTGCGCAGCTAGCGCCATTCGACGGCCAACACGGCGGTTCCTGGTGTGTCCGCTGTGCCGTGCGTGTGATCATTGCTTGTACAGCCCTCTCGCAGTGTCCGGAGCAAGTATGGTGGGTCTGACACACCGGTGTCAATGTGTTGTTTTTTCCATTTCCAGGAGTGTATATTAGCAATGACCTAGAGCTAAAGTTTTCTGTTCTTGAAGTTAGTGACCTATGCACTAAAGGTGTTTTTGAAGCAGCTACTTTTATTATACCTAGTATTCAGCTCATAACTGTGTCTTTATATCACTCCTGAAAGTAATGTAGAACAATTTATAGAACGTTTAGAAAAACTTGCGATCAGTATACAAAAATATACTAAATACAAAATTTTAATCTTTGGGGATCTAAACATAGACATTAGGAAAATGACAGCCAGAAATGTTAATTTAGTAAACATGTTAAGATCCTATAATCTCTTTTGTGCTAATGAAAGTCCTACAAGGCACTCCTCCTGTCTTGACAATCTAATAACAAATGTATACAAATGTGATTTTGAGCTAGGCTTACTTAATGTCGATTACCTGTCAGACCATAGAGGTATATGGGTGAAACTAATTACTAAAAAACTAAAAGAAGACAAGGAACAAACTCAGTGTGTCAGACTATCTACAGATACAAATATTAGCAAGTATAGAGAAGAACTTAAGTCTATAGATTGGAATACTGTTATACATTCCTCCAGAAATGTTGATGAAGCCTTCAGCACATTCCTCAAAATCATTTCTGAAATCTTCCACACATGCTGTCCACCGGTTAAAAAACAAAAAAACAAAAAAGTTAGGAAACCTAGTCACTCAACTTTACAGAAGTGGTTTTCATCCCAATTACAAAAACTGAGACTATTGGTAATTGCTTGTCACGATAAGGTCAAAAAGGAAGCAGTAGATAAAGAAACTTACAAAAACCTGAAAAGAAAATATAGATCTGAAATTAAAATAGCCAAGTGTAAGGCAAATGGTGATTTCATTAAAAAATCACACAATAAATGTAAGGCTGCATGGAAAGTAATAAAAGCAGAGCTAGGTATGGATATAAACTACAAAGACAACACAAATGCTGCTAACGTCACTGCTGATGATTTCAATCACTTTTTTGTCAACTCTGCCAATCTTAGCCTTCCAACCCATAGCAACCAGAATTCCAATTCAACAAATACACCTATTTCTCACCCCATATCTGGCAGAAATTTTCAACAAAACATTACAAACATAGTGTCAGCTTGTAAATGGAGAGAAGTACAAGTGACTGATATAATTAAAGCAACCTCTAAATTAGGATACTCTAGATCTGAAGATGTGTATGGCCTGTCAAACTATATAATTAAAAAAGTTGTAGATCTCATAACATACCCTGTTTGCATACTGATAAACTGGATGCTCTCGAGTGGACACTTTCCAGAATGTCTCAAAAAAACAGTTGTCATACCATTATACAAAAAGGGTGACAAGCCCTGTATCAATAATTATAGACCAATTTCACTTGTGCCTATTCCCTCAAAAATAATAGAACCTTGCATAATGCAGCAAATATGCAAACACCTATCAGACAATAATATATTAAATGATTCTCAGTATGGATTCAGGTCAAACTTATCAACAGTCAAAGCAGTTGAAGACCTTATCTCTTTTGTACTAAGCGCATTTGAGTCAGAATTATCTGCTGAAGCCATTCTAATTGACTTGAGTAAGGCTTTCGACTCAGTTAACCACAAATTATTATTAGATAAACTGTGTTGCTATGGAATCAAACACTTGGAACTCTCACTAATTGAATCATACCTCAGCAATAGAAAACAAATAGAAAAGCATAATGATCAACAGTCACAGACTTTAAGTATAAAACGAGGTGTTCCTCAGGGCTCAGTGCTTGACCCTCTACTATTTATATTGTTTGTAAATGACTTTCCGAACAACTTACCCTGTAAATCTATCCTCTATGCTGATGACACAACATTAGCTAATTCTGGAAAGGATATAAACATATTGAAGGAGGAAAGTGAAGAGTGTCTCAAAATATCTAATATCTGGTTTAAAGCTAATGACTTATCTATGAACCATGAAAAGACTGTCAAGATAATCTTCAGTTTATCAAACAGTAACATGGAGTTATCATCTGTTAAACTACTAGGAATACACATTGACTCAAAATTAACTTGGGGCACACATACAGATTATGTATGTTGAAAGCTATCACGAGTTATCTACCTACTAGCCAAACTACACACAAGATTTATTGCTTCAGTCATACTATGCCTTCTTTCATTGCCATCTACAATATGGCATTCTTTTATGGGGTAACTCTCCAGGAGCCAAAAAAATTTTCACTTGGCAGAAGAAAGCAATTAGACGTTTGTACGGAATCACTGACAACAAGACCTCATGTAGACCTTATTTTAGAGACTTAAAAATTCTCAATGTCCCATCTCTTTACATATATTGTTGCCTATTAAACATAAAAGAAAACTTAAACCACTACACTATAAGGAAATCAGTTCATCAACACAATACTCGACAAACAAAAATGATTGATATACCCACAACCAGGCTTAAGAAAACCCAATCTAGCTATGAATACATAGGCATAAAATTGTTCAACACTTTACCCGTACAGGCTCAATTGGTTTCAATGGATATTTTCAAAACTAAAACCAAAGTGTGGATGAAGAAAAATACTTTCTACAGTGTAGAAGAATTTCAGAATAGTTGTAAAGATGATCTAATTTATTGATAAACTAAGGCTTACTGTTATGTATAGTTATGGATGTAGAGGCAGCTAGCTATAAGCTAATACGGTACAACACTATCTTTTTTTTCCATGTAATATTTTTGTTATATGAAACATAATGTACAAATAGCTATAATACTTTTGACAACATTGATTGCATGTTAATGCTGATAAATTATGGCTTACTGTTATGTATGGATCTAGGTGTAGAGGCTGTTGTAAGCTAATAGTTTACAACATTGCTATATTTTTACTATGTAATATTTTGGTATGTAAAACATAATGTACAAATAGCTGTAACTCTTCTGACGACATCAATTGCATGTAGGTGCTGAAAGATGGATAAAATAAATAAGTAAGTAAAATCTCCAGAAATACTTTTTCTGGCCTCCATCTTCCCCTTGTAAACTATATTTTCTCCTTACATTCTCATCAAAACATTCTTCAGCAATCCATATTGAAAATAAATGGGAATTTTTTTCCTTAAAGAGAAAATTTGCATTATTTCTGTAACTAAAATTCTTCTTTAAGCAGTTTTAAAAATTAAATCTTTTGAAAAACTAAAATTATTATCAGAAACACATTAATTTATTTACTCATCGAAATTTAAGCATTCACATGCAGTTGATGTCACGATGGATAACTTAAAAAAATTTTCACAGTGGGAACTGACATGTCAGATAAATGTGCTTACTTATTGTATAAAACTAGCAGTACATAGATTGTAAAGGTAAACTATAAATAGCAAATTCATATATAAAGTTTCACTGGTAAACTACACAGTCTGGTAAACATGGAACTGCACATTGTTAATAAGGAACTATACATACATTTTACTGTATGAAAGCCTGTAAACTGTCTTTTCTTCAGCTGCTTGTGTGTTTTATTTTTAAAGACATTTAATAAGAGATGATGTATCTCTGAAGGTAATATATTAAATAGTTTTATACCTACATATTTACAACTACAGTGTATTTTCTGAACTCTAATTGTAAGTATATCTATCTTTATCGTGGTGATCGTTTCTCCCTATGTAGGTTGGTGTCAACAAAATACTTTCCCATTTGGAGGAGAAAGTTGGTGATTGGAATTTCTTGAGAAGATTCTGTCGCAATGAAAAACACCTTTCTTTTAATGATGTCCAGCCCAAATCCTGTATCATTTCAGTGACACTCTCTCCCATATTACACGATAACACAAAATGTGCTGCCCTTCTTTGAACTTTTTCGATGTACTCCGTCAGTCCTATCTGGTAAGGATCTCACACCGTGAGCAGTATTTTAAAGAGGACGGACAAGCGTAGTATAAGCAGTCTCCTTAGTAGATCTGTTAGCTACATTTTCTAAGTGTCCTGCCAATAAAACACAGTCTTTGGTTAGCCTTCCCCACAACATTTTCTATGTGTTGCTTACAATTTAAGTTGTTCATAATTGTAATTCCTAGGTATTTCGTTGAATTTACGACCTTTAGACTTGACTGGTTTGTTGTGTAACCGAAGTTTAACGAATTCCTTTTAGCACTCATGTGGATGACCTCACACTTTTCGTTATTTAGGGTCAACTGCCAGTTTTCGCACCATTCAGATTGTAATTCTAAATCGTTTTGCAATTTTTTTTGATATTCTGATGACTTTATTAGTGGATAAACGACAGCGTCATCTGCAAACAACCTCAGACGCCTCCGCAGATTGTCTCCCAAATCGTTTATGTAGATAAGGAACAGCAAAGGGCCTATAACACTACCTTGGGGAACGCCAGAAATCACTTCTGTTTTACTTGACAACATTCCGTCAATTACTACAAACTGCGACCTCTCTGACAGAATGCCACAAATCTAGCCACATAACTGAGACGATGTTCCATAAGCACGCAATTTCACTATAAGCCGCTTGTGTGGTACAGTGTCAAAAGCCTTCCGGGAATCCAGAAATACGGAATCGATCTGAAATCCCTTGTGAACACTTTATGCGAAAAAAGAGCTACCGGTAGCTGTGTTTCACAAGAACGATGTTTTCTAAACCGATGTTGCCTATGTTCCAGAATCCTGCTGCATCATATGGGCCTGTAATTAAGTGGATTACTCCTATTTCCTTTCTTGAATATTGGTATGACCTGTGCAACTTTGCACTCTTTGGGTACGGATCTTTCGTCGAGCGAATGGTTGTATATGATTGTTAAGCATGGAGCTAGTGCATCAGCATACACTGAAAGGAGCGTAATTGATATACAGTCTGGACCAGAAGACTTCTTTTTTGAAGTGATTTAACTTGCTTCATTATTCCGAGGATATATAATTTTACGTTACTCAGTTGGCAGCTGTTCTTGATTCGAATTCTGGAATATTTACTTCGTCTTCTTTTGTAAAGGCATTTCGGAAGGCGGTGTTTAGTAACTGCTTTGGAAGCACTGTCTTCGATAGACAGTGCTATTGCGCAGGAAGGCATTGACTGTGTCTTGCCGCTGGCATATTTCACATACGACCAGAATCTCCTTGGATTTTCTGCCAGGTTTCGAGATAAAGTTTCGTTGTGGAAACTGCTATAAGCATCTCGCATTGAAGTCCGCTCTAAATTTCGAACTTCTGTAAAAGATCGCCAATCTTGGGGATTTTGCGTCTGTTTAATTGTAGCATGTTTGTTTCGTTGTTTCTGCAACAGTGTTCTGACCAGTTTTGTGTACCAAGGAGGAACAGCTCCGTCGTTTGTTAATTTATTTGGTATACATCTCTCAATTGCTACCAATACTATTTCTTTGAATTCAGGCCACATCCGGTCTACACTTATATTATTAATTTGTAAATGTGGAACTGACCACTATACGTCATGAGAGTCAGACCTGCCAGTATAAAAGAAGGCGGAGTGTTTTGTGTTGTCAGCAGAGAAGCAGTAACAGTACAATTGTCTCTCGGAACAGCTCAGTGACTTCGAACATCAATTAGTCATTGGATGTCACCCAAGTAACAAATACATCAGGAAAACTTCAACCCATCTGAAGCTGCCCAAGTCAACTGTTGGTGATGCAGTTGTGAAGTGGAAATGCAGAGGAACAAACACAGCTAAGCCAAGACCAGGCAGACCTCATGCACAGACGGACAGAAACCGTCGAGCATTGTGGAGCGTTGTTATAAAAAATCCCATGAAATCAGTGAAAGGAACCACTCGCAAGTACCCAAGTGGACCCAGCAGTCCAGCCAGCACAATGACCGCACACAGGGAGTTAAAAAGGCTAGGGTACAATGTCGAGCAGCTGCTTGTAAGCCGCATGTGTCTATAGTCAGTGCTAAGTGACACGTCAGTTGGTGCGAAGAACAACGCCACTGGACAGGGGATGACTGGAAACGAGTGGTTTGGAGTGATACCCTGTGCCAATCAATGAGAGGGTTTGGGTTTGGCAAATGGCGGGAGAAAGTTGTCAGCCGTCATGGGTAGTGCCAACAGTAGTGAAGTACGGAGGCGTTACGGTATGGGGTGTTTTTCGTGGTTAGGGTGTGGTTCTGTTATTGCTCGGAAGTCATAAAGAGCTTCTGTGAGGCGATGATTTGTGGATATTAACATTCCTGAAATGGATTGACCTGCCCAAAATCCTGACCTGGGATTAGAACGTCCACTTCACCTCATAACCCTGTCTTATCAGGATCATTCCGAAATTTTGAAATTATTTTAATCGTAATTCTTTTGAAGATCATATCTTTTCTTCCCTAATGTAGCGCTGCATCTGGGCAGTGCACTGGTTTGGGTTGCTCAGAACAGATGTTTTGTGGCATTTGTTTGCAGAATTCAATAAGCTGTTTGCCTAGAAGGAACGGTATCCACTGAGTACAGATCTCTCAAATCCGAAGATTCATGCTCGAGATAAAAAACCGCTACCGATCCAATCTCGAGAGTGTATTTAATTTGTTGATAGGCTGAGTGGGGATATGAATCTTGTTTTTCCCAGTAGTGGCCGTTATCTGACATCTCGACCGACTTTCAGCTCTTACATCAAACCATTACAATGGCGAGTTATTGCTAAGAAAGTCGCCAAACACCTGCTGCAAATGTTTCGAACACTAATTTCGTTTTAGTCATGCATTTACAACTGAGGTAGATAGAAAACTAGCGGAGAAATTGCGTCCTACCCAGTAGGCTGAGCAAGTCGTAACTAGCACGACTTATTGGAACTGAAATATTCAACACTAAACCAGGAAGCCACAGAAAATTCCGAGTGATCCTCTCAGTGCCGTCTCAGTCGACCGTGCTAGCATTTGAATGACGTTAATGTGACAAGGGATTTGACGAATCAGAGTAAACCGACATTTCTGTTATTCACGAAAATGATTTATTTTGGGAAATATGTTTACTACTCTACAGGAAAACAATTACACAAAAACAAAAACAAACGCCGTCCGAACAGATCTTGAAGGCCCAACGGCACCGACCGACCGCCGCGTTAGCCTCAGCTCTAAGGCGTCACCGGATGCGGATACGGAGGGGCATGTGATCAGCACACCGCTCTCCGGGCCGTATGTCAGTTTTCATGACGGTGTCGCTACTTTTCAATCAAGCAGCTTCTCTGTTGGCATCACCTCGCTTGCCAACAGCACTCGGCAGACGACGAGAGCCGGTGTTACCACTACGGCAAGGACGTTAGCAAATACACGAAAACATGCAAATTTATTGAAACTTGAAAGTGAAATGCAACCTTGCATGATGTATTTGCTTCATTACGGTGGAAACTTAGTATGTCGTCGTGTTAATGATACTATGTAATTTGTAGACACTTGTACACACACAAACACAAAGTGCCCTTACATACCTAATCGCTGTCGCGGTTTTGTTTCAGTTACCGGAATGTCTGCTCCCTCAGCCGCAGGACTTACGTTCCTGTTACAGCGGCATATATCTGAAACATCAACACATGCTGTTTTTTTTAACTTTGCACAATGGTGTACTTCCTTCAAAATATATTTAAAATAAATGTAAGAATTTAAGATTACCATTGTTATTCACATTCGGTTGACAACTTTTCCTTTTATCTGGAAGCTTCCCATTCGGTGTTTTACCGTTTGAAATTGTCGTAATTTCATATTTGTAATCATTTTTCACCACCGGTAGCTGACTCTTTTGCTTCGTGTTACTCCAGTAGTAGTCATATCCTGTCCCTATTGCCAGAAATATCACCATCACAGATGATACTGAACTGAAAATAAGCAGAATGCAACTAAGTAGCTTGTATGTACACTAAGAAAAATAAATGACATTGTGAGACACATGTGCCCCACATATATTCTCTCTCTCTTCTTGTCCGCAGCAACTTTCTCTCTCTGACACACATACACACACACACACACACACACACACACACACACACACACACACACACACACATGCTCTGAAGAACACACTTCTGAGAAATTATCGAGTCTCTTGCGGCCACGTCTTACCAGGGTTGTCGTTCGATTCGCGATATTTTGTAGACGACTTTTGCTGGTTTTTCTAAGGTTTAGAAAATGCCTGTGAGTTATAAGCAGTCTTTCCGAACAAAGGTTAACAAACAACGTGATCAACAGCATAAAACAGAAGAACGTCCTAAACTAAACCACGTGAATGACTATACATATTATGTGCTTTGTTCTATAAATAACAAAACTCAATAAGGGGGGGGGGGGGGGGGGCGGCTCTGAGCACTATGGGACTCAACATCTTAGGTCATAAGTCCCCTAGAACTTAGAACTACTTAAACCTAACTAACCTAAGGACATCGCACACACCCATGCCCGTAGCAGTCCCGCGGTTCCGGACTGCAGCGCCAGAACCGCTAGACCACCGCGGCCGGCTAACAAAACCCAACACTGTGTATTAAAGTAATAACGAATAGGGATCTGCGTATCAGTATGGACAACAATAAGAAACTGAGTTGCTTTTCAATCTCAGTACAGTGTCTGAAGAGTGAATCTACAGAGTGTTTCCGTAATAGCGTACAAAAATTGGGCCGGCCGCGGTGGTCGTGCGGTTCCAGGCGCTCCAGTTCGGAGCCGCGCTGCTGGTACGGTCGCAGGTTCGAATCCTGCCTCGGGCATGGATGTGTGTGATGTCCTTAGGTTAGTTAGGTTTAATTAGTTCTAAGTTCTAGGGGACTGATGACCACAGCAGTTGAGTCCCATAGTGCTCAGAGCCATGTGAACCATTTGAACAAAAATTGAATAGGACATAGAGGACGCGCCAGTGAACAATTTGAAGTAGGGAACCTGGGGTTGGAGAAGCCAACTTAAGGATACAATAGGAATAAAATCACATTACCGTGTACTTTTTTATTTACATTAGTCACAATTATTTGCAAATAACATCACTGACACAATGAACGTACCATTTGTACATTATCTTACAAAATGTGCTAAAACTAAAGGCCATCAACTTCAATGCAAGCATGACAAGGGCGAACAAGATTCTGACGCACCCTGACAAATATCCCTGGTGTGTTTCGAGTCACATCACAGGCGGCTACAATTCTTGCAACTAATTCCACCTCCGTATCCACTGGGGTCTCATACACAAGCGACTTTAGATATCGCCGTAGGAAATAGTCAAGGGGATTCAGGTCAGGTGAGCTCGCAGGCCATGGAATAGGACTTCCCCTTACAATATAGCGACCAGGAAATACAGCATTGAGATAGTTGCGGACATCCACACTGGAGCGAGCCTGTGCATCGTCATGTTGTATCCACATCCACCCACGCACAGCAAAGAATACGTTCTCCAACAACTCAGGCAGAACTCTTTGCACGAATCCCTAGTACAGGTGACCATTCAGATGGCCAGGTAGAAGATATGGCCCAATGAGCTTGTCGCCTACAAAGCCGGATGATGCCTGTTGGGAAATCTTTCCTTTTATAGTCTTTCAACAGCGAGAGCATTGCAACGTACTTCCCCATACACAAGGTGCATGTCAGTGAGTTCTGCGAAACTGTACCGATACTGCTCCATCGTATTGTACAGTATGTCTCTGAAAAGCACTGAGTAATGCATGGGTCTGTCGTTGATTCATAGCACGTTCTCTCATGGGTCAGTGTAAATACGGTACAACAGTGCCACCTTATGGACAAGTAAAGTAAAATAACCTGCATCATGATTTCCTGGTAATCAGGCTCGTCCTCCTTGTTTCCTTGCAGGAGGTAAAGAATGTACATGTAAGTAAATAGTACAGTACGTGTAAGCTTGTACACAAATTAGTTGTAAATAACGTAATGCTGGACAAGGCGGTAGACAAGTTTACTTCCATATCCCCTTCAGTTGCCTTTCCGGCCCCAGGTTTCCTACCTCTGATTGTTCAGTGGAGCATCCTCTATGTCCTGTTCAATTTTTGCACGCTCTTACGTAAACACCCTGTATATCGAGTAGATGAAAATTTTGCGTAGTTGTGGGTGTTACACGAAATGAAAGGCTGGAAGTACCTATTTCTCTCTCAAGAGAACGAAAAGGCCGCTGTGCTTGATATTCCTATCAGACAGACCGAGCGATATTGACAGTGCCCCACGCCCTCACACTACACGACATAACGGACATACACTCCTGGAAATGGAAAAAAGAACACATTGACACCGGTGTGTCAGACCCACCATACTTGCTCCGGACACTGTGAGAGGGCTGTACAAGCAATGATCACGCGCACGGCACAGCGGACACACCAGGAACCGCGGTGTAGGCCGTCGAATGGCGCTAGCTGCGCAGCATTTGTGCACCGCCGCCGTCAGTGTCAGCCAGTTTGCCGTGGCATACGGAGCTCCATCGCAGTCTTTAACACTGGTAGCATGCCGCGACAGCGTGGACGTGAACCGTATGTGCAGTTGACGGACTTTGAGCGAGGGCGTATAGTGGGCATGCGGGAGGCCGGGTGGACGTACCGCCGAATTGCTCAACACGTGGGGCGTGAGGTCTCCACAGTACATCGATGTTGTCGCCAGTGGTCGGCGGAAGGTGCACGTGCCCGTCGACCTGGGACCGAACCGCAGCGACGCACGGATGCACGCCAAGACCGTAGGATCCTACGCAGTGCCGTAGGGGACCACACCGCCACTTCCCAGCAAATTAGGGACACTGTTGCTCCTGGGGTATCGGCGAGGACCATTCGCAACCGTCTCCATGAAGCTGGGCTACGGTCCCGCACACCGTTAGGCCGTCTTCCGCTCACGCCCCAACATCGTGCAGCCCGCCTCCAGTGGTGTCGCGACAGGCGTGAATGG
Organism: Schistocerca serialis cubense; assembly: GCF_023864345.2. Classification (NCBI taxonomy): domain Eukaryota; kingdom Metazoa; phylum Arthropoda; class Insecta; order Orthoptera; family Acrididae; genus Schistocerca; species Schistocerca serialis. The sequence continues at coordinate 376,031,660 of NC_064640.1, forward strand.
AGGGACGAATGGAGACGTGTCGTCTTCAGCGATGAGAGTCGCTTCTGCCTTGGTGCCAATGATGGTCGTATGCGTGTTTGGCGCCGTGCAGGTGAGCGCCACAATCAGGACTGCATACGACCGAGGCACACAGGGCCAACACCCGGCATCATGGTGTGGGGAGCGATCTCCTACACTGGCCGTACACCACTGGTGATCGTCGAGGGGACACTGAATAGTGCACGGTACATCCAAACTGTCATCGAACCCATCGTTCTACCATTCCTAGACCGGCAAGGGAACTTGCTGTTCCAACAGGACAATGCACGTCCGCATGTATCCCATGCCACCCAACGTGCTCTAGAAGGTGTAAGTCAACTACCCTGGCCAGCAAGATCTCCGGATCTGTCCCCCATTGAGCATGTTTGGGACTGGATGAAGCGTCGTCTCACGCGGTCTGCACGTCCAGCACGAACGCTGGTCCAACTGGGGCGCCAGGTGGAAATGGCATGGCAAGCCGTTCCACAGGACTACATCCAGCATCTCTACGATCGTCTCCATGGGAGAATAGCAGCCTGCATTGCTGCGAAAGGTGGATATACACTGTACTAGTGCCGACATTGTGCATGCTCTGTTGCCTGTGTCTATGTGCCTGTGGTTCTGTCAGTGTGATCATGTGATGTATCTGACCCCAGGAATGTGTCAATAAAGTTTCCCCTTCCTGGGACAATGAATTCACGGTGTTCTTATTTCAATTTCCAGGAGTGTACTTACGTACAGACTGTTTGACCAGGAACTGTGCGCGGCACTCCTTTCTTGATTTGACGCCCATTTGTTGGTGATGGAAATTTATCTTTGTACTAGGATACGAAGCGGCAAGCTTCCACCACAGTGTTCTGCGTGAGAGCGATCTCGGTTACCAAGGGCCATCTTCAAGTTGCTCGCCTTTCTAAAGCGAAGGCTAATTTCTGTATTTTATTTCGTCTTAATACGTTATGACGGTATAGCCTTCCTCTTTCTTTAACTGAATTGGTGAACAGGATTATTTCACAACGGGAATCTACATATAAATTTATCCTCTGGTAGCACCGTTTGCACTGAAGCTGACAGCTGGCTAGTTTTTCAATAATTAAGCTTACGTGCAAATGAACAAAGACAGGTTCTCTCTTTTAGAGTGTCCTGTGTATCTAAGCTTGAGATTTGTAAATATTAAGAGCAGTGTTATAGTTCTCAACATAAAACTGTGGAGATAATGTATAGTTTCTGGAGTTTCTATTCCGCTATCTCTCGTTATGTAAATTCCTTTACACAGTAAATTTAAGGAGGTCTGCATATTGAGAACAAATCTGATTTACCAGCCACCTGCTGTTCGGATCAACTTGCTATCTACAGAGGATGGACAAAAATATAGAAACACTACAAACAGAACACATTGTTATACCTAATACGGTGTAGGAAAACCGTTTGCATCCAGAACAGCTTCCAGTCGTCTCGAAGGGATAAACACGAGTTCTGTATGGTTTTCAAGGGAATCTTAGGCCTATACAATTTTGTCTCCCAAGTTCAGATAACGATAGTGGAGGTGGACAGCGATCAGGCACCCTTCTCTCGGACGTAGACCTCAAAGGCTGAATAAAATTGTGATCTGGTGACTCTGATGGCTAAGGGAGATACAAAAATTCATCCTCGTGCCCACAAAACCAGTCAGAGACGGAGAGAGCTGTGTGAACATGTGTTCTGTCGTCTTGGAACTCGGCATACCCACTGGGGAACAAACATTTTACCATAAGATGGGCCTGATCAACCAAAATGGTCACATAATCCTTGGCAGGAATGTGACCTGGCAGAGTAACCGTGCGGCCCATGGAATACCACGAAAAGGCTGCCCAAATCATCATGTAGCCCCCGCCATGTTTCACTCTAGGGACGTAAACTCGGCCAGAAGTTGGAAACAGTGTGCAACAAGACTCAGTCGACGAAATGACGTTCTCCCACTGCTCCATAGCCCAGGTTTTATGGCTTCGGCACCACATTTTTCTGTTACGGGTATTTGCATCACTGATGAGTGATTTTGGAATTACAACTTACCCTCTAAGTCCTTGTTCGTTGAGCTCCTTACGTGTTGTTTTGGTGCTGAGAAAGTCTGTAGTGACTTTTGCTGCTGTATTCCTCTTATTTTTACCCGTAGTTACAATTCTATTCAATGACCGCCTTTCACTGAACACACACTTTCGTCCGCGTTGTGACTTAGCGGGTGATGCTTTTTCGCTTTCCCTGTGTGGGGTATATATCTCCGATACGGTGTCTCTTTAACACCAAAAACTTCGGCTCCCTTGTTTACGGAAGCACCCACTACACAAGCACCAACAATTTACCCACTTTCGAATTCATTTAGCTCCACCAGAATGCACTCAAAACTACACAGAACACTGTTCTGATCACGGCTGACAATGGCAACGTATTGAGGTGCTGTTCGTGGTGAAATACAACAGCGAAACCTGCAGGTTTGGCTAGCATCTGCATTTATGTTCAGGCATGAATTTCTCGCGATGTCTTCATATTTTTGTCCAGCCCCCGTATTATTCTTCTACTCTGGAATTAAATGGTTATTATCATATCTACCATTGGCACAACTGATAATACTGTTGTACTTACAAAAGAACCCAGAAAGTTGAGTCTTCTAGCATGTTGTACAAGTTGTGAGGAGATTTCACTTTGGTTACTAGTATACTTCTTTCTGTCCCGTCAGCATCGTTTTCTCTGATAGAGAATTCCATTACACTATAAATATCCTCGCTTTTGCAACTGTATGGCAGACAGACACCAATGAGCACCTGCTGTGGCTGTAAATAAATTATAATTGTTAGAAATATTCACTAAATAGCAACAAGTGTTTTTATTCTACAAAATTTCACTATCCAGCATATCTATAATGTCGACAAATATACCGGCCTCATGATTGCAGTTTTAGGAGTTTATTAACAGTAAACAGAAGACAAGAATGTATGTCGTGAACGGAAGCAACAGAATATTGTTGATGAGTCTCATACCTCATCTGCAAGCATATTAAATTAATAACATCGAAATAAGAGTGATGTATCCTAAAAAATATTATTTTGTGAAGAATCGCATAACCAAATAAATCTGGTGACTACATGAAGCTATGAACGAATTAGCCAAATTATCCAAGTTTCAGCTACATATTTCAATGTTGCTGTTGTGGTCTGCACTCAGAAAACTAATTTGGTGTAGCTCTCCACGCTAGTCTATCATGTAAAAGCCTCTTCGTCTCTGAATAGCTACTGCAACCTATATCCGTTTCATCCCGCTTACTGAAGCCTAACCTTGGTCACCCTCTTCAGTTTTTATCCCCATACACTTCAATGCATTACTACAGTAACGATTCATTGATGCCTCAAGATGTGTCCTAACAATTGATCCCTTTTTTTAGTCAAGTTGCTCTATAAATTTCTTATTTCCCCAGTTTGATTTAGTACTTCCCCATCCATATGTTATACTGAGCTGACAAGTCATGGGAGAGCGATATGCACATATGACAGTAGTATCGTGTGCACATAGTACAAAAGGGCAGTGCATTAACGGAGCTGTCATTTGTACTCAGGTGTTTCATTTGAAAAGGTTTCCGACGCAATTATGGCCGTACGACGGGAATTAACAGACTTTAAACGCGGAACGGTAATTCGAGCCAGACGATTCCATTTCGGAACTCCTTATGGAATTCAATATTCCGAGATCCACAGTGCCAAGAGTGTGCAGAGAATACCATATTTCATGCACTACGTTTCACCACAGACAACGGAGTGGTCGACGGCCTTTGCTTAACGACCGAGGCCAGCGGCGTTTGCATAGAGTTGTCAGTGCTAACAGACATGCAGCATGGCGTGAAATAACGGCAGAAATCAATGTGGCACGTATGAAGAACGTATTAGTTGGGACAGTGTGGCGAAATTTGGCGTTAATGGGCTGTGGCCGCAGACGACCGACGCGAGAGCCTTTGCTGACAGCATGTCATCGCCTGCAGCGCCTCTCCTGGGCTCGTGACCATGTCGGTTGGACTCTTAAGACAGCTGGAAAAGCGTGACCTGGTCAGATGAGTCCCGCTTTCAGTTAGTAACAACTGATGGTAGAGTTCGAGTATGGCTCAGACCCCACGAAGCCATGGACTCAAGTTGTCAACAAGGCACTGTGCAAGCTGGTGGTGGCTCCTTAATGGTGTGGGCTGTGTTTACATGGAATGGACTGGGTGCTCTGGTCCAACTGCTACTCCGGCTACTTGGAGACTATCTGCATCCATTCTTGGACTTCAGTTCCCATACAACGATGCCATTTTGATGGATGACACTGCTCAATGTCACCAGGCCACAATTGTTCTGGACAGTTCATGCGAGTGATTTCGCCAACCAGATCGCCCGACATGAATCCTGTAGAACAGTTATGGGACATAACCGACAGGTCAATTCGTACACAAAATTCTGCACCGGCAACACTTCCACAATTATGGACGGGTACAAGGGCAGCATGGCTCAGTATTTCTACAAGGGACTTCCAATGATTTGTTGAGTGCATGTCACGTCGAGCAGCTGCACTATGGAGACGTGACATTATACTATGAGGTGACCCATGACCTTTATCACCTCACTGAACATTCTCTTTAGAGCGACAATCGTCAGTTATTTTGCTGCCTATATAGCAAAATCCACTGACTTTCTTAGTGTCTCATTTCCTAATCTAATTCCCTCAGTATCGTATGAACAATTTTGACAAGATTCCATTATCCTTGTCTCATTTTTGTTGATGTTCATCTTATAATTTTTGTTCAAGGCACTATCCACTCCGTTAAGCTGCTTTTTCAAGTCCTTTGTAGTCCCACAGAATTGCAGTGTCATTGGCAAATCTCAAAGTTTTAATTTCTTCTCCTTAAACTTTCATTCTTTTCCTAAATTTCTCCTTGGCTTCCATCACATTTTGCTCAAAGTGCTGATTAAATAACATCGGTGATTGGTTACAACCCTGATTCACTTCACTCTAAACTACTGATTCCCTTTCAAGTCCCTCGACTCTTAGGACTGCAGGCTGATTTCTGTACAACTTCCGTATAACCTGTATTTTATTTCTGCTGCTTTCAGACTTTCAACAAACATCATCAAAAGCGTTCTCTAAATCTAGATACGACATTGAATTAAATAATGAGAACGCTTTACGCAGCTCCGATGCTGGCGGATTCCAGCCTGTACAGCCATAACCTTAGCAAAAAACAATGATATCCAACACATTGAATGTTTTAAGCAGTCTCTGCCTAATATCCGGTGTTTGTGTAGCTATTGTACCACCACTTTCTGTTTTTATATCTGGCGCATTTCTCCCTATTCTTATGGAAAGTTTCCCAGAGAACCTAACAAACACTGTATCATTATACTCCTCGATAAGAGGAGTGCTCTCGAATGTCATTAGACAGTAAACTGGTTCTTTACCGAGGTAGCTTAAAAAGCTTAATCTATTGAGCGCACAGAAAAATACAAAACTTCTGTTCATTACCATTAATCAAAAACTTTTTCTGTATTCTGAAAAATCTTTGATAGAGTGTGTCTGTGTTTGGTGAGACGTCAAATATTGTACCGAAATTCGTCACTTTAGTTTTATAACGCAATGAAAACTGTACTTCAGGAATGTCCGTCCGTTTTCGTGTTTGTATTTCGATGGAGCTGACTATTGCGTGTTTTGGTACTTACGTGGTGACCGGGCAGCCCAATCAGAGAGAGATTTAGGCTCACAGACGAGAATCCTAGTGCAAATGGCAGCTCCCCGGTGATGTTCAGGTTCAGCTGATCACACTGGGCTTTGGAACCAGTCCAATACTCGTTGCCCCAGAATATTCCGGAGCTGTATCTTCCATTGGCGTCGCTCACTGGAAAATAAATGACAGTTACAGTTACGTGCGCCCTTGGTACACGATATTTAGTGATGAAACAATTAGTTTGCTAGCGGATTTCCTTATTTAGTTCAGTACTATTTCATTATTTACTGACAGATATCTGTACCTGATTCAGTACTGTAACAGTTATTGCCTACAGGTATGAGACAGAATAACGTGGGCACACGTAGCGGGAAGTTTAAGTGAACATTGAAGTAAAGTGAAATGAGATATTCATATGAGATCGGTTAATCCGTAAATAGTTTTCGTAGCCCTATTCTCCAATGATAATACACATTCTGCAGGGTCAGTAGTTTTCGTCTGTTTAAATCACTTTACATTTTAATATTCAGGTCAGTTATAAGGGGCGATCAAAAAGTTTTTGTTCGAAGTCCGTAAAGTCAAGAATCTATATGCCAATCAGACAAAATCACTGCGAGCATTGAGACAATCATCCCATCCACTCACAAGATGGAAGATACCAGTTTGGTAAAATCCTGCGTGCTGCTGCGTGAAGAAGTCCGTAATTGCCTGCTGCATATCCACGTCCGACAGGAATCGCCGACCCTTCAAGGCGTTATTCGAGGGGCCAAAGGCGTGATAATCGCATGGGGCGCGTTCAGGACTGTAGGAGGGGTGCACGAGTTTCTCCCACTTGAGTTGGCACGTAATGGATGAGGTTGGCTTCCCAAATCGACCGACATCTTGTGTCGAATCGCGAACTTGCACGATTTCCACAACGGTGCTTTTAGATAACATCCTGCCCCATACACATTCTTCGTTCTCCGAAGGATGTCTATTGGTTTAGTCCTTTTTGGATACATTTGTTAATTACGTCGCCCACACTAAGCCCTAGCCTACATGTCGCTCCTTATGTATCCACATCAGCGTGTCGTTACGTTGCATGTACGCAGCAACACCGCCCTCAAACCAACTTTTTGATCGCCACTTATACACTACTGGTCATTGAAATTGCTACACCACGAAGATGACGCGCTACAGACGCGAAATTTAACCGACAGGAAGAAGATGCTGTGATATGCAAATGATTAGCTTTTTAGAGCAGCCCCGGTGGCGACACCTACAACGTGCTGACATGAGGAAAGTTTCCAACCGATTTCTCATACACAAACAGCAGTTGACCGGCGTTGCCTGGTGAAACGTTGTTGTGATGCCTCGTGTAGGGAGGAGAAAAGCGTACCGTCACGTTTCCGACTTTGATAAAGGTCGGATTGTAGCCTATCGCGATTGCGATTTATCGTATCGCGACATTGCTGCTCGCGTTGGTCGAGATCCAATGACTGTTAGTAGAATATGGAATCGGTGGGTTCAGGAGGGTAACACGGAACGTCGTGCTGGATCGCAACGGTCTCGTATCACTAGCAGTCGAGATGACAGGCATCTTATCCGCATGGCTGTAACGGATCGTGCAGCCACGTCTCGATCCCTGAGTGAACAGGTGGGGACGTTTGCAAAACAACCATCTGCACGAACAGTTCGACGACGTTTGCAGCAGCATGGACTATCAGCTCGGAGACAATGGCTGCGGTTACCCTTGACGCTGCATCACAGACAGGGGCGCCTGCAATGGTGTACTCTACGACGAACCTGGGTGCACGAATCGCAAAACGTCATTTTTTCGGATGAATCCAGGTTCTGTTTACGGCATCATGATGGTCGCATCCGTATTTGGCGACATCGCGGTAAACGCACATTGGAAGCGTGTATTTGTCATCACCATACTGGCGTATCACCCGGCGTGATGGTATAGGGTGCCATTGGTTACATGTCTCGGTCACCTCTTGTTTGCATTGACGGCACTCTGAACAGTGGACGTTACATTTCAGATGTGTTACGACCCGTGGCTCTACCCTTGATTCGATCCCTGCGAAACCTTACATTTCAGCAGGATAATGCACGACCGCATGTTTCAGGTCCTGTACGGGCCTTTCTGGATGCAGAAAAAGTTCGACTGCTGCCCTGGCCAGCACATTCTCCAGATCTCTCAGCAATTGAAAACGTCTGGTCAATGGTGGCCGAGCAACTGGCTCGTCACAATACGCCAGTCACTACTCTTAATGAACTGTGGTATGGCGTTGAAGCTGCATGGGCAGCTGTACCTGTACACGCCATCCAAGCTCTGTTTGACTCAATGCCCAGGCGTATCAAGACCGTTATTACGGCCAGAGGTGGTTGTTATGGGTACTGATTTCTCAGGACCTATGCACCAAAATTGCGTGAAAATGTAATCACATGTCAATTCTAGTGTAATATGTTTGTCCAATGAATACCCGTTTATCATCTGCATTTCTTCTTGGTGTAGCAATTTTAATGGCCAGTAGTGTACATTCGTATTTTAAAGTTAGTTAATATCGTTTCGGAAATCATGAAATTTCTCCATTTAACATCAATGGTCCACTATAGTTTGTGGGTTCTAAACAATTGAAACTGTACTGCGGCATGAAATCTTCGGCGTGTACAGTTCCACTCGCCACTAGCTGAATGAAATATCAAAAAAAGGAAAAAAGTACACGAGAAGCCAGAGAACGGTGATCGTTGAAACATAATAGATGAACATGACATATGCTACCCCTTAATGGTCGTATATCTGCCAGGGAGGACCATTTCACAGTTTACTCGTTCTGTTCAGAATCCGCAGCTGTTATACATTACATGTAAATTGAAGGTGGAGAGTGAAGAAAGGAAGGGGATCACTGGTATTAGTTGCGATGAGCCATTACGAGGGATCAGCGGAGACGAGTGAAAATGTATACCGAATCTACATTCGACTCTGGGATCTCCTGCTTACTGGGCAGGTGTGGTAATACTGCGACATCCGGGACACAGGCCTAGCTGGGTAATGGATCGACCTTCAGGGTGGATGCACAAATACGTCCGACCTCCTGTGGAAATCTCAGAGGGCGAATACGGAGGAAACGGAAACACTGTGTCACCGATGGCGCAGTGGCTACCGCACCTGCCTTGTACGCAGGAGATTCCGCGTTCGAATCCTGGTTCGGTGCACATTTTCACTCGTCGCTGCTGATTCCGCGTAATGCCCCATTACAGCTGACACCAGTGGTCCCCTCCCTTTCCTTCCTTCCGTCACCTCTCCACCTTCGCTTAACATATAAGTGAAATTGGTAATAAAAATAACAATATAGTTCTCACATGCGTACAGTTTCTGAAAGAACAAACACAGGGTAAAAAAAAGTCTCAGATTTCCTGGTTATCCTTACATATTTTTTTGTAGGGACTTGGGACTCAGAGAATAAAAATGAAACATAACAAGTGAATCTTATACTAATGATTGTAATTCTTATGGCAAAACGTCTGCATTGAGATGATTAATGCAAATAAGCTCACGAATTCCATGAAAATGCAGTGACGACAGAAGACCACTAGCTGGAACGAGATTCACAAACTCTAAGATCTCCGAATTCTCACAATCACAGGTGAAGTTCTTAGTTTCATAAAAACTGCAAGAAGATATGTTTCCGAAATGGGAGAAACATTATCTTAAACCTAAGGAACTTAAGTTTGTCTACAAAGATGCGCTGTTTACCTAAGACTGCAAACAAGGAACCTTTAATATCAAAATACATGTTTTGTCTGTCTCCCCTTGTTTCTGTTGATAAAGTGGTTTCATGAGAAACTGGCGTGGGGAATATACTCCAAGGGGAAGTAAAGAGTCAGCAGATTTTTGATTAAAGAAGTACCCTGAAAAGCTTCGTCACAGTAACGCTTTTTGAAACAAATCCGTGTGCTTCAGTTATTGCGGAATTGCATTATAGAAAACATCAATGTTTTTAATATGAGTACCATTTTTTAACTACTCTATTCCAGTACTGAATAAGTTATTGGAGTACAAATTAATTGTTGTAGACAGCAAATTTCGAGATTACAGTTCTCTATTGATATCCTGAAGATCGAGAAAATTGTAATTCCTGATTTTCGGGGAATATAGTTTACGAGTTCGCCTCTAGCATTCCAGTATCCCGTTTGTCCGTATAGTACTGTTAGCGTTTCTGTAATAGAGTGTTAACTTATGTAGAACTCAACGTAAATCTAGTTCCGCATGCGGAATACGGTTGGTACTTATTAAAACCTGTTCTAACCTGTTCTAATATCATCGTAAAATATATATTTAATGTGCATTGAAATTTTTCGGTGTAATCAAGTAAGTGCATTTTCAATTAAATATAAACTCCCAGTGCTGATCTGAACGGGTGTCCTTCGTAACTGATGTCTGTGTCCTTAACCATAAAGTCACAGCTATAACGAACATAATGGAATTTTTAGTACGTATTATGACCAGCTATAAAACTTTACTGTTAAGTGGATAACTAACCATATATGTAACTTAGGATCGGCAGTCAGAACAAAAATAAAAATTCTCTTACAAACACAAGCCTGGTTTACACTGTAGCAAGTGAAGGAGACTAAGTGAACGAGAATTATCTCAGGTGTAAACGGTGGGTGAGCCCGAAGCACTCAGAGGCCCGAGTGGGGACGTGAGAAAGACGATCAATGCGCTAGTTGCTTCCATCAGGCGGGAACGGAGTGAAAAGGCAACAGCTTTTGTATTCATTTTAGTAAAAAGGAACAGCACATAAATTTTAATCGAATGCGAATATATGTCTATTACGCTGATTGGTGTAAAATTAAAAATATACCAAAGAACTGATCAATATCGTGACTTACGTTCATGGTAGCTGTAATTGCATCATAGACGTATCACTTTTACTTCAGGTGCTTTTGATGTAAGAACTGAATAAAGAAAATTATCTCCCCTCCAAAAAACTGTATATAAAATTTTATTTTTTGGAAGTTTGGAAATTTGTGGTAAGGTCTTACTGGACCAAACTGCTGCGGTCATCGGTCCCTAAGCTTACACACTACTTAATCTAACTTAAACTAACTTACGCTAAGGACAACACACACACCCATGCCCGAGGGAGGACTCGAACCTCCGACGGGGGAAGCTACACGGACCGTGACAAGGTGCCCTAGACCGCGCGGCTACACTACGCGGCCTCAAATTTTATCAACTGGCGTATGTGACAGATCTATGTTTTACGTTACATTAAAGTTACTAAACAGACATTATCTACTTTGTACGTACTTCTACAGAATACATAAGCGGTTTGCGTTCACCGTAGACAACAGGAATTGTCTGAGATATAGCGACTATTGAAATGCGAATCAGTTACTAATGTAACTTTGTGCAGTCGCTAAGACTTATAGTGTAAAATGTTAACCTTTTTTCATGTTATGTTGCTCGTCGGTTATTAGTGTCCCGCTTTTAAATTTAAACCTCAGTTCCTGTAAGAAAATGCACACGTTTAGGGTTTCGAAATAATGTTAAGAAAGGCTGGAGCTGCTGTCTAGTGATAAATGACCTCCACGCGTTTAACGGTTAGGGGAAAATTCAGACGCTTACATTTTTCTTTTCGTATGCCACTTAAATGGTTTCGTCAAAAACAGGGTCTCACTGAACAGAACAATGCTATCTGAATATCATATTTTTGCATCGTGGCTGTAACTACAGTTGCATCCAGAGAAACCAATGTACTGATTATTAGCACCAAAATATAATAAGGCAGCTTTCGTAGAATGGACACTCCGTGCCTTTCCTCTCGCGTTCTCTTCAGCTCCCCGTACTGTAAATACTAGTTCATAGTAATAGTGTGGCGAATTGTCTGCGAATGGCCGTTCTCTTCTGTTTGCTTCCATTCTCTCCTATATAAAGGAGGCGTTTTGTCACACACTTACGTGCCTGAACGTGTAGAGAAGAGTTCTTACAGAGCTCCCTCAAACGTTGAAGAAAACTCGTTTGACACCGAAGCGGACAGACGTGCCCAGACAAAAGGTTATGCAACCCAACGTGCAAGTTTAGCGGCAGACCCGAACCGTGTTGTAACGCTGTGCCTCACCGAACGACCAGAGGTGTGGCTTGTTCGCCTGCCCGTGCCAACTTCCGCGTTGCTCTTGGCCAGCAATGACCAGGTCAGCTGTTTTCTACAAACGTTACCTAGAAACCTGTTGATGGAGTACAAATACATCTGGTACGTTTAAATTAATTTAAGTGGGAAGTGGAAAAGAGAGACGGGGATAACAATAAAATATACAATTCAAAGTTGCTAAATGCTACTGTGTTCTTATTGTGCTGTTATTACCATTTGCATAATTGCTGTTACACAAAACAGATGAGAACGGTTATCTCCGTTACTCGCACACTTTTTAACATCTAAGAAACGTTTCAAATTATTGCATACTCATCTTCAGGTGGATATGCTGAGTTTCTACATTAATGGTTATTTGTACATGTGTTCTTACGGTTTATGCAGTCAGTCTTTTGCATCAGTTTGTGTTTAGTGTGGGACTGTATTCGTAATTTTCTGTCAGAAAAGTCACAGCTCATACTAACTGGTGGGAAGTTATCTAGTGGAACGGAAGTTATTTTTGAGATTCCACAAGGAAGCATTATGGGCTCTGTGCTGTATTAATGTTTACAAACGATTTAGGAGACAATCTAAATAGCCATCATCAAGTCAAAAAGAATTGGGACTCATAACCTTGCGGTTTAGTGCCTTTAATCTACAAACCAACCAACCATCAAAACGAATTACAAAATGATTTGATGGTGCGAAAATTGACAGCTGACTCGCTAAAATAGAAATCTGTTAAATTAATGTTACACGATAAATCACACAAATTTGAAGGTTGTCGATTTAACTAAATACCTAGGGATTACAATTACGAATAACTTAAATTGGAACCATCATATAGAAAATGTTATGGGGCAGGCGAACCAAAGACTGAGATTTATTGACAGAACACTTAGAAGGTGCGACAAATCACTACGTATGTTCGACATATTCTGGAGTAATGCTGCGTGGCAGGGGATCCTTACCGCATATGACTGACGGAGAACATCGATAAAGCTGCAAGAAGGGCAGCTCGTTTTGTGTTATCATCAAATATTGGAGAAAGTGCCACGGGTATAATAAGCCAGTTTGGATAGAAATACTTGAAACAAAGGCACTTTTAGATGTGATGAGATCTTTTCACGAAATTTCGCTCACAAACTTTTTCCTTCGTTTGAAAAATATTTTATGGACTCCCACCGACATAATGTGAAACGTTCATCGTGATAAAGTGAATGAAATCAGAGCTCGCACAGAAAGGTTAAGGCGTTCATTTCAGAAATGGTTCAAATGGCTCTGAGCACTATGGGACTTAACATCTATGGTCATCAGTCCCCTAGAACTTAGAACTACTTAAACCTAACTAACCTAAGGACGTCACACAACACCCAGTCAGGCGTTCATTTCTCATATGTGTTATCCTAGAGTGGAACAGCAGAGAAATAGTTAAGAAGTGGTCCTATTCAACCTCTGCCACACACGGAAGTGTGAATAGCCAAGTAATCATGTAAATAATTAGTAAATGTAACATATTATCAAAAATATCGTACTAAAGTACTGCATTAAAAACAATGTTAATTAACTTCCAGGATATTATTGTAAGTAACACACTGCTTCATAAATAAAAGGCCACAAATGAATTTCTATGAAAAGTTAGAAACCTTCGTCAATAACATGGAACACGGACAAAAACTTCCTCAAAGGTAAATCTGAAATAATAGTGATAAAACTTCTTAAAAGCTTCACAGCTATCTCCTTTGCAACATTAAAAATTGATAAAACCCTGAACCATTTCCCACTGTCTTAGCTCGTAACGGAAAATAAATATACTTACAAACTTTGGTTCTCTAACAATTCTGTTATAAAGAAAACAATTTAAGAAATTGCTTAATAAGATTAACTTCAGTGACAATTGTATCTTAGGTTACTTACACATGCTCTCTGCCTCGTAAGTCACTACTGGTGTACACGATCTATAGATCCTTTTAGCTTTTTTATGCCATCCAGTTCCACAAACATGTGCATTTAATTGCATATTCTGTCAAATATGTGATACACCAACTATTTTTACAGCAAGTAAAAGTAACATATGTGACTGATGATCCCCAACAGAAATAAACATATACACAGCGCCAGTCATGTAGAAACATACAGCACACTGTTGAAGTTAAAGGTGCAAAGTCTTGAAACGGATGCCACAGTTATCTTCTTAGGAGACACACAGTTTATGGAAAATCACCTCGGAAAAATATGAACTCTGCTGTTTGAGCGACGTTACAAGGAATTCTAGTGAGACGAAAATAAATCTGATTCTTAACCAATTCCGTACCTACGTGTTTTCTGAAATACCATGCTTCCCCACAAATCCGTAATGTAGCATGAACGCTAACAACAAAATCAAGGAAGAAGTGCTTCTAATAATTTTCATGTGGTGTTATAAGTTCACAGATGATCCGTCCAAAACACACACGACAATAAGATGCATTACAATAGTTCAAGAGCAGGTTCTACATAGATAACAGTTCCGATCATATAACTGTGATGAAAAATTCTGCTACCAAACCGACCTATAGTGAGCGGATTTCTATCTGTTAGGACAACTGAAGTCTCGTTACGAGAGAGAGAATTTCGAGACCATAACGAACTCATTGCGTGTTGTGAGATTCCATACCTATTATTTGGGTTAAATGTTAGTTCTGAATAGTGCATTCTTTTAGCTGTTTTAGTTTTGTATGGCGTCTGACAAGTGATTCGTTTTACAGCATTGGTGGGTAACCTTACTCTCCATGTACACATATCACAGAAATAAAGATCTTAACCGTGTGCCTATAGGAACGATCTCTATAAAACTTTTATACTGAGTTCTGGTCATAGCTAGTTCAGTAAATCCTTAAAATGATGAGAATGGTTTCTCGAAATTATGAACAGTTTGTATGAAACACTTAATTTATTGTACTTTTGTACAGAGAAAAATGTCATTGCGGTTACTTCTGTCCATTCACACCACTGTAGTGTTCAGCCGATTCCACAACTCCTCTCGAGTTAGCCTTGGTTGTCAGTTACAATATGGTCGCCATAAAACTGTGTCTGTTTTCCCATTTCATATGAAAACGCACGTACATTACTAATAATCTTCGTATAATTTTTCCGCGTCCCGAATACGCGGCTGTGCGCGCGTCACAAGCGTCCGACTCACGCTGCCGACAGACACTAAATCTAACTTAAAATACCATACTTTGTCCCATATCGTACAACACTGACGGGAATATAAAAATACCATTGTCCTCGCCTAGTTTCCATACTTTGCCACACGACTGCTCACATCGCTTTCGCCCGCGACCTGCTCTGTAGGCGACCTCACAATTATACCACACGGCATCCAGATTTTTGTATTACATTAAGTTCAGAACTCAGATATTAATCAGCCAACGCAGTTCCAGGAAATTCTAAAAAATTATCAAGAAAATCGACTTTATAGTAGTCCGAGCTTCCATATTATCCTATAGCAAGATCGTCATTCCAATGTGCCGCGTGACTCTGTGATAGATAGTTCATCTATTATGCGGATGGCCCAGATTCGATTCACATCGATGATAAAATTTTAAACGAAGTTTCATGTTCCATGAACATTTCTGTAAACATCCCAGGGTTGTTGTGCGGTCGGCTCCCAGTGGGCCTCCCTTCCCGGGAACGTCTCATACCAGAGGAGTAACTGAGGCAGAATAAGGGGAACCAGCCCGCATTCGCTGAGGTAGATGGAAAACCGCCTTAAAAACCATCCACATGCTGGTCGGCACACTGGACCTCGACACTAATCAGCCGGGCGGATTCGTGCCGGGGACCGGCACGCCTTCCCGCTCGGGAAGCAGACCTACGTAGTACTGACCGACTCAAGAGCTGCATTTGAGGCGTAGAAACATAGAAGAGTGCAGTACAGTACATCAAGTGGATCCTATATTTAGTACAATGTAGAGTGAACCACTGTCCTTGTCTAAAAACAGACAGCATGAAGCGCCATATTATTATAGTTATCTGACTAGAATAGAAAGGTAGGAGGACGTAAGACCTTAAAGTCCAATCGACACCTGTGTCATTAGCTATGAAGTGGTAGTTGAGTAGAGCTACGTGTGGTGGAAAATCGACAGCAGTTTAAGGACAGAACGGGAAGCCTAGACGAGGGTGACCGGCCAGGGAATTACACCTGGCTCCTCTCGAACACGAGCCAGAGCGCAGTGCTTTAATTACGGCGCCAGGTCGATCGACACGTCTACCTGGAAATCTCCTACAGCTTGGGCTCAGCGTGCGATAGTAGAGCTGGTCAACGGATCCGATTAAGTGGCGAGTAACTCGGAGTTCCGACTAGTGCGCTGTCTCCGGTTAGCTACAGTGCCGCCATAGGGGGCTATGGCTGTGAGGAAACGGACGAGGCGGTCATCTGACGAAGTACAGCGGATGGACACTGACACTGTGTTCTAATATACTGTACATGAAGTGTCATACTAAGAAACAGCAACGAATAAGTTTGTATGGATGCACGTATTTTTCTTGCAAAATTCCTTCATCTGAGAATGTTATTACATCTATGACTGGAATATAATTTTTTTTTAAGATATCAAAACGAAAACTGGATGTATTGCTGCTTTGAAATATTGGAAGTTAAAAAGAAAAGAAAGCTAGTTGTAGCCTGTATGGGCGGTCCTAGGCCATATGTCAAGGAACGCCTAATATCTAGAATTATTTGAAACGGCTGCACAAATATTCTTATTATTACGGCAAAAATATGTAAGTAATTGAAGTACGAAAAGTAAAGCATGTACATGGAAATTTCTGAAGATAATTGTATGCAAAGGTATTGAAAACGTCTAATGTCTAATTGGAACAGAGGACACACAGTCTGTAAGTCTGTGTAAGAGAGAGAGCGAGGGATGGACAGTAGATACACTATCGGTCCAAAGTTTTCGATCATCTCTGACAAATATGGGTTTGTGGATAAAACAGGTATTTCGTTTTGAATATTCTATCATATCTCTGTTCTGATGATAACAAGAGAATGAACATGTAAAGACTAAGCGTGTGTGATAAGTACCGGTGCCTTGACTGGTTTTTGGAATAGAGGCGTGCTGATGAGTAATCGCAACAACAATGACGTGCCCTTACCGGAAACGGTTTCATTCGAATACGCCTCATTCCTTCAGCTGTCTGTGTAGCACTCAGTTCGCATTAGTTTACACTACATTGTGTGCATCTGGCAGTGTCTTTGTATTCCGATCAGGTTCGTACCATATTTTCTCGTAACGGGACGGAAGCAGGAGACTGGAATAAAAAAACGTGCTGTAACTGTAGCTCTGCACCAGAAAGGCTGTTGTAGCAGGACACTAGAAACAATAGTTGGCGCAGCCCCATCTACAGTGGCGCAAGTGTTTCGCTATCTGAAATAGCCGAGTAACAGCATACAGGAAATATCATATGTGTACTGAGTAAACGTCAGAGGACTCGTACTGCACCAGAAATACCCGAGCAAGTAAACAGTATGCGACCTGCTCCAATCTCTGACTCAATCATGCAACGCCGTCTTTGCGAACAGCGCTTAATGGGTGCATAGCGGCCAAAAAACCTTCATTACGCAAACAAATAATGTCAAAAGATTGCAATGGGCACAGCAGCACAAAAATTCGGGCGTGCAGCAATGGTCCGAGGTATTACTCATAGGCGAATCTAACTTGCACTTTTCGAAAGCCGTCGTCGAATGTTTATTCGTGGACTTTGTGGAGAATGTATGAAGAGTCGGTGTATGACGTCAACGGTAAAACATGGTGAACGGTCGGTCATGGTGTGGATAAGTTTTGCGGTTGATAAAGTCGGTGGTCTAGTGACATTAAACATTAAAGAAGGCAGGATATCACAGAATGCTGATTAACAATACAGTTCCGTCTGACAAAAGATTTGTTGGTCATGGGTTTGCTCTGCAGCAGGACAATGATCCCAAACATACTTCTGATTTGTGCAGGGGGTATGTTAACAGAAAATAGAAATGTGGGGAACTAAAGAATAGTCTTCTGAATTAAATCCGTTTAGCTCTTACGGAATAAACTGTTAGTGTAAATAGTCAGATAGGAGAGAGAGAGAGAGAGAGAGAGAGAGAGAGAGAGAGAGAGAGAGAGAGAGAGAGAATGAGTGAGTGATTGAGTGAGAGAGTAGTTCAGAGATATAACAAAGAACGTAGTAGGTCTGGAAAGAAACAGTGTAGAAAAATGCATTTAGAATTAGGTTATCTTGATGTTTTTGTGGTAGGCTGAATCCAGCCATAATGCTTCTCTCTACAATAAAATGCTTCTCAGAGACAGGAGACACTCGATTAACTGTTTATTGGTCTTCTGAAAATTTGAATAAAGTACTGAAGAATGAAGTCTATGAGGGTCTGGCGTATTGGGCCATACGCTGACGTTCTTGCAAAAAAAATTAGTGTCGTAACGTAATTAATTTGTTAATTTTTCTTAGACTCACAATGATTTATAGTAATGAAGAATAAACTGACAATGTAAAAACGTATCGAGAATGCATAAAGAGCAACAGAACACTTGTACGTGCACCAGCATTGTGCTCTTTCGGCAGAGAGGCCACAGATCATCATCTACCCTACTTTACAGAGCAAAAAGCTTCCAAACCCGACGTTCTGTGAAGAATCGTGGACGTCCAGTCATTTAGCCCCTAGTGGCAGTTACACTGTCCTCTCCCTTTCTGTAGATGCTCACGACAGTAGCACTTGAACAGTCGACCAACTTCGAGATTTTCGATGTACTCGTTCACAGGATCTGCGTAATAATAATCTGCCTTTGTAAAAGTCGCTTATCACAGTGCATTTCCCCATTTGCAGCCCATATCTTCGTTAGGGTAATCCCCCGTCCGTGTCTGCTCCGCTGAGGTACTTTTGTTGCCGCGTCACGCGCCCATAACGTCACCAGGCGCCATCCAACGGGGCAGTGGGCTGTGGTCATAATGTTTTGGCTGATCGGTGTACACAGAGTGCTGCACGCGCGTGATCTGAGATCCGGCTTGTCTCGGCATTACTCGGTACATCTCGGCATTGGTCGGTCCTTCTAGAAACTACTCGGCATTACGCACATTTCATTTAGTTCTGCAATGCGACAGTTACTTCCGGCATTTTTCGCTCGGCACGATTTTCTTTACTTTGGCAGAATCGTTGTCAGCGCTGTTTAACATTTGCTGACTGTTCGTGGTATAAAGGAAGTTCACAGGTACAGTGGCTATTTGCACAAAAAGAGGCCATCCAGCGTCGTCACAAGCCCTTAAAAATGAAATAGTGTCACAGAGGAGAAGGATGAGAATACTCAGTACCTGTTTTGCAGTAGCATCATTAGCTACGAAACTGCAGTACAACTCTCTGCAGAAAGAATTTCAATATTTAGTTGACAATGAAAGAGTGAAAAGTTACAACGACTGACAGACGGTTTTTACAGGATTCATTATTCTGTACCTTGTGCTAAATTTGCAGGCGTGGAACACGCGATCAAATTGGTTTCACGAACAGTAAATTTTGTGAAGTCGCACGCATTACTATGTGGTCAGTTGCAATAGTTTCTGATTGAATTAACTGAAGAGTATGGAGATATTGTGTATTACTGCGAAGCATGTTTGTTAAGTCAAGGAGTATGTCTGGAATTTATGATCGAAAAAGGAAGCCAAGAAAGAAAGTGAAAAGACCAGGAATGGATTGCAGACCTCGTATTTTAAATTCAGATCGTCCCAAAAAGCACCAATAAACTTTAGGGACAGGTTACTTGCATCAAAACAAGGAAAAAAAGTCTGGTAAAATGGTTCAAATGGCTCTGAGCACTATGGGACTTAGCTTCTGAGGTCATCAGTCCCCTAGAACTTAGAACTACTCAATATTTCTTCCTCTCGGGATATAGAAAGCAAAGACCTTGCAGTAGATGAGATCTGTTTCATAGTATCAAAAGTGAACAAGTGCGTATACCTCTTAAGTGTGCTTTTTAGAGCCCATATTTACTAGACATTTTTACTGATTTCTGTATAAGGAAACTGTCCCTAAAGTTTGTTGGTGTTGTTTTTTTTTGGGACACCCTGCAGAATTGATTGTAGACTGTTCTAAGTAAGACATTTCAAAGTGAGAAGCAACACATTTCTGATTTCGTGGGGTAAATGAATGCATTTCAGAAGGGAATCGCATTGTGGGAGGCACAATGTCTGACATAAAACATCGTCCATTTCCCTAAAATCACTGACGTTAAAGAAAACTCAAATTTTGAAGACTTTATTGTGGTGCTGAAAAAATTAAAAGAATAGGTCTCTAAACATTTCGAGGACACTGCAGATCTTACACCTGTTATTGAAATGTTTTCGAGGCCATCTGTCGTTTCAATTGAAAGAGCCCCTGTGCATGTGCAGTTGGAACTGGTCAATTTGGAATGTAATTCCTTTTTAAAAGACAAATTCTCTTACGTTAAAACTGTCCATAACTTCTATGTTCTTTTCCCCAGGAAGAGTTCCCACATGTTCATAGTGATGCTGCAAACGTGACATCAATGTTTCAATCAACATATGTGAGTGAAAGGCTTTTATCAGTTACGAAACTAAATAAGTTATGATTATGTGGCAACATGAGTGACGAAATTCTGCGAGAATGTTTGTCTGTGCCCGCATGCCGATAGTTTGTGCCAGATATACATTTTGTTATTTTTTCAGCGAGCCAAACATAATTAAATAATGGTGAAAATGTGTTTTGTTTGTGATCTATGTTGTTGAGAAAAATGAAATATGAACCCAAGCTGCATGCATGACGTTCAATGTCGCTTGCGCGACTGCACTGCCATTTGATGTGACATGTTCACGATTTCCCCCTCTGCCGTTCGGAGAGTGTGGTTTAGTAGAACAAATGTGCACTGAGGCGTGAGAGATTTGCTCACTTGGGAGCAACTCTGCAGCAACACACGTGCAGAGTTCTTAGCCATCTCTGCACTGAACCAAATATCGCGCTAGACTAATCTGGGACCGCTCGTTCGACTGCTCACGTAAAATTCTGCTTTCACGCATAATAGACGTGACGAGCTGTATTTATTTGGGGTGAGTACAGTTACACATTTCAAGCAATAAATTGCAAATATATACCGGCTATTTAAAATTCGCTGCTTCCTAATTAAACGCAAGTCGGAGGGTTTGACTGAAATGGCACGAAACACTTGATTCCAGTAAGATCGCACCCTGATCAGCATTAGATACCATGGAGTAGGAAATATATTTCTGCATATTAACGAGCATCACTTGAAAGTATGTATCTCTATCTTTTCCGTAAGGTATCTAAAATTGTCTGAAACTAATCATCTCCCCAATTAATTAGCATTGAAGCTTTAGACAATTGCTAACTTCAGTTATAAATTATGTCAAAATTACTGGTAGACTCTGAACTTTGCAATTATAATTCTGTTTATATATTTTTTACGTTCCAGTTGACGTACAGCATTCGTTAATTAAGTCACTAATTAGAAAGTTCAGTATTATGAAGGTCATAAAATATTTTAAGATGGTTCAAATGGCTCTGAGCACTATGGGACTTAACAACTGAGGTCATCAGTCCCCTAGAACTTAGAACCACGTAAACCTAACTAACCTAAGGACATCAACACATCCATGCCCGAGGCAAGATTCGAACCTGCGACCGAAGCGGTCGCGCGGTTCCAGACTGTAGCACCTAGAACCCCTCGGCCACGCCGGCCGGCATTTTAAGATGGCTGACGTCAGTAATAAGTAGTGTAAAACATATTGTTCATAGGGGAAAGTATGTACAGACCTAGCACATCTGAGGTAAGGCTGCCTGCTGCTGAGAATAAAGTGAGCAACACCTATGTCTCATGTCTGAGTCCGATAACTAACATTCTGAAATATACACATATATTGCGTACTGTTCGTTTTCTTCACTCGTGGGTTTAATTCATGACGTCTGTGGCGGTAATTACTAATTAATTCCGACGGAGAACATATTAGAGGAACACAGTGATTATTGCCACCTATGAACAACAATGACTTGTGAGCAGGGTAGAATTGACGGTCTTATTGATTATTTTTGTGCACTATCTCAACTGTTTCGAATTCTTTAAATGTGTATGAGGACAGTGATATAGTGAACTGATACGTCGAATTTTTGCCACATGTGAATCGTTTTGAACCACTAGACTGTGTTGTGTAATTACTGCTTTAGGACAATTTAACAATCAAATAACTAGTGTAGTAGGTAACAATCTGCTTTCCTTTAATTCGAACTATATGTGAGACCCGAAACTTTCCATATCATTGAATACTTTACACCAATAGTGTTATTAACGTGTTTTAAATCTAACTCTGGTATCGACCACAATATTGCTATAGACTATTAATAGAACTAATATCTTTCAGCCAGTTTTGGAGCCAGCGCAGCTGCCGAGAAGAACAGAAGAGGCTTATACAGAAGGAAGCAGATTTGTTCCACAGTCAGTGAAACCTGCGCTGTCCAACATATTAGATCTCCACCTTCATGTTGGTGTACCTTCTTTGGAACGCATTCTCGTCCATCTATCAATGTGGCACTTTTTGCTGTTTCTCCTCTCTGGGATCGTTTCCCACGGTTTGTCCCCATTTGGCAAAATCATCCTATATATATTAACGACGAATCAGTCTTACTTTTCAACGTACAGCGAGTTTCATTGAGAGGATATCGGGATAGGACACTTTGTCTACAAAAGAGTTTTCTTATAAACGCTCCAAGACATATATCCTGAAAGTTATTGAAATGTGTCGGGTCCATATCAGATTGGACTAACAGATGTGAGAGCATATACAAAGAAGAGCAGTACGAATAATCACTTGCTTGTTTGACTCGTGTGATTAGTGTCGCAGAAATATTGAAAGAAATCTTAACTGACAGGTTCTCAAACAAAGATGCCCAATATTACAAGCTTACTTCAGAATTTCAAGACCCGGTTTTCAGTGTGAAATATAAAAATGTTTTTCACTATAACATACCGTTCCCAAAGAGGCTATTCAGACATACTAACAACATCTGTTACAGTATTCTGCTGAGTTCCACCCGAGAAAGAAACAGAAGGGAATCATAGTATTAAATTCAGTAAAAATTAGTACCTTACAAGCACCTAATACTGGTATACAGATACGCTCGAAAGGCGCCTTAGAATTTGAAGTATCACTGCTGAGGAGTCTTAATTACTCCCATATTATACGACATCTGAAGATCATTCGCTGAATACCGTGTCTTTTTCACAGTTACACTTGCTGAGTGTCAGGTGGAGAACAATTAAAGACAGACATTACAAGGAGCGCACCTTTGAAGTTTCCTGTCCGAAAATCTTCGTATGGGACCAAGTTTCAATTGTACTGCAAGAATTTTCTTTCGATATGAATTCCTCCCACAGTGCGTAGTTTTTCGTAACTGTTAAAATACTTTCGCATTAAGTGTATAGTTCTTTATTGTTCGCATTCTAAATATTATACTCTGTCAATTGAGAAAGTAGGACTTTGTTGATGGTGACTGGTCAGTCTGACAAGACCTTTAAGCCCAGGGAAGCCCTCCTACTATTCGAGAGGAGGAGACCGCCTTACAGCTCAGTATTTCAAGCTCTGTGTTCTCTCCATTTCATACTCATTCAAGTTGTTGTTGTTGTCATCAGTCTCAGGACTGGTTTGATGCCGACTATCAAGTTGTTTCAAGTATGAAATAGTATTTCTCCAGAATCCACTACAAGGAAACGAGAAAACTTCCCCCAATAAAAATAGCCATTCAGACAGTGTAAGTTTACACACATTTTATACAGCAGATGCAAGAAGTATGTGCATGTACCTAAACGAAAAGGTTCAAATGGCTCTGAGCACTATGGGACTTAACATCTGAGGTCATCAGTCCCCTAGAACTTAGAACTACTTAAACCTAACTAACCTAAGGACATCACACACATCCATGCCCGGAGCAGGATTCGAACCTGCGACCGTACCGGTCGCGCGGTGCCGAACTGAAGCGCCTGGAACCGCTCGGCCACACAGACCGACCGAAGATACTTTGACTGTAGACTACAAGTATACAGTTATCACCGAAAAATATTGTAATCTACTCTGTGATTAACTGGTCACAAAAGGTAGGATTGAGCTTGTGATGTGAATTTTGTTATTCAAGGAAGTTGCGCTAGATAATTATCACGCATCCAAAACTTACAAACCGGCAATTGCCTACTGCATCATGCTGGGCCCATACTGCTATGTCAGGGCATGTAGTCCACCAGCATGACAGTATCGCGAAATGAGTTGCCTACTTCCGAGGGCGAACGGGCCACGACAACACAAGCAAAACGAAGAAGCGGTAACAATAATAAGCAGAGTTGCGCTCGACCAAAACTACTGTTCGGTAGTTTTGGTACAGTACTTAATGACGTAGCAAATGGTAGGATTACCGGTAGTATTGTTACAGAAAGAAACATAAATTAATGTGTGAGAGAGAAACTGGGAGCCGACGACTTCTCTTTGTCGTTTGTTTTGCACATAATTAGAACTGCACATTGTTCAGTGTTAGTTTATCTCGTATTTTATATCCTTAAAAAATATAAATAGCATTTTATAAGTAATAAAAATAAGTCGATCACGCTACTTCTGCACTTTTATGTAACCACAGCAGTTACCTCTGATGCAAGTATGGTTTACATGCCCAAACACAAAAAAATTACTTAATTATTTTTGTTATTTCGTACTCAGTAGAACGTTCTTTATCATGATGAAAGGCAAGAGTCTTCTGTTAATACTGATAAGTGAGATAGTTATTTATGAATAACAGAAACATGTTTTATATATGCTCAACGAAGTATGAAGCGATGATAGATTTGTTTTTGTTTTGTGTTTTTTTTTTTAATTTTACCATTTTTCCTTTTGAGGAGATTGCGTTTTCTAGCACTGTATGATACATCTGCATGGTTTTTATATTTTTACTACAACATACCTCCGTTCCACATTACAAATCAACAATTTTCGAGTAAAGCCAGAACTAAACATTAACAATTTCAATTTTGCCATAAGTAGTGTTTACTTTTAAGTAACAGACAGGAGGATAACTATGTAGGACATAAATGTTCCGTAGGTAACGTGGTCATTTATATATCCTCACTCAGTTTCTAGATGGTTCACCGATTACTGTTTCTGGGGAAATCCAATGAGACACTGATTGCATGCACAAACGAAGCGATCTGAATGAGGTGACGCCTGATGGTATGCAACACGGGCAATGTACATGTAGTACGGTTGTGGTCTTCACTGACTAAAGCTACCAGGAATACTACCGACGCCCACGCTTACTCGTGATAGTCTACGGTAGCCTACGGTAGTTTTTCAACTCTAATAACAAAGCATGTTGCAGAGAACAACTTTGGACGCCACCTCTGCGACTCTGGGTGCCCGCCTCGCTGACGGATGACAGCAGCATCACTCCTAGGAGGCTCAGCTAGTGCGGAGCTGTTTGCCTCTGTTACATAACACGCTACAAATAATTCACAAGTAATTCATCCACCCACCGATACGTAAGTCGTTAGCCAGCTCGTTCCCAGCAGTTAACCTGGGATCGCTGCCTTGTGTAGCTATGTGGAGCCGCCAGCAGCCTTCGTCCTGCTAATGCAAGGCCTGACTGTCGAGAGACACTCAGGCCTCCCAGTCTTTTGTAACTTGACGACACTGTGACTGTGTTTAGAGGCAGTTGTCTCACCGAATGGTTCTTAAGACCTTGAGACTTGACTTCGACTAATAAACTATTTTTTATGTTCTTGCGAATTTATTCTCCAAGGTGGAGAAGAGGGAATTTATGTTATTACTAATAAACCTGTTGTTTATTGTCTACCAGGCTTTTGTAGTCTCTAGATAATGATTTCATTCCTGCCTCAAGAAATACCTGACAGGAATCTCTTAAGCTGATCATAAGAAGTTGTCTGCTGATGTCTAATAGCTTGTGGTGAAATAAATTTAGGGCATATAATTTCCAAGTCTGTAACCGGAAATATTTGGAGGAATAATTATCTGATAAGAATATTATTTAGGGCAGAGATTTTACAGTAACTTGTATGTGACTTGTTAGACAGCCGTGCCATGGAATGTGACCTAAACTGTCAGAAGGCGAGAGCCAGTGTTTGGAGGAGTTTCACAAGAATGGCCTGATACATTTTTTTTATAAGTGTTGATAATTTTCAACCCCATTCTCATATTTACTGTAGTGAGTTTCTTCATTATCTGCTGCAATTCTTTTGCAGTAGAAATAAACTAATCAGTGCCCTCAGGAACTTGAATGTGGCGTAGATAAGAACCTTTCATCTCAATCTACTGATATGCAAACCAGTTTCAAAGCTGCAGAAAATGTAGTTTTCATGAAATTCAGCAACTTTTACTAAGTTCTTTTGCGATTGTGCTAGGCGTAGATGTTACTTTAAATGAAAACAGATACAAGTACCTACGATTCATAGTTATACAAACGCTATCTGTGCAGATCTAAGCGATACAAAGTGAACGCTTTCTCAGAATCTAAATAATCTTGAGGAAGTGGTTGTCGTACTCTTTATTCTTTATTTTTCCTCCTTATTTAGTTCAACTAATAGGCGAGCCATCGTGGTGTACCTTCTGCCTAAATTGATTCCCTCTTTCCCCTGGGATAGGTGTAATGTTTTTCGAAGTCTTTTAGAGGGAATTTTGATAATACTTTTCAATACCATTGCAAAACAAACAGACCTGCGGGTCTCTCCATATTGTCTGTTTCCTTTCTTGCAATTTAAAGCACTTACTATATTACTCCAACTATCCTATATCGTCTTACTGCGCTGAAATTTGATGAGTAATGCACTATAATTACACATTGCCTCTTTTCAACAAGCTCCCCGCCCAGGCTTTATGGTCCAGGGGACGTCGACCGAAAGCCGTCGCATCCCTTGCCATGCGTTCTCATGTGGATCAATATAGAGGCACATCAGTCTTCTGGCCGTTCCGTCGACTTTCCAGACCTTGAAGTCGTTACTTCTCAATCAAGTAGTTTCTCAATTGGCATCACGAGGCTGGCAAGGGAATGTCCATTAGGACATGTCGAAACATGGCCTAAAACTGTTATACTGGAAGACTACATCGGATGAAAAACCCTGTCAGAATTTTAGCTGCTGAGACACACTACAAGTATGTTTAAAAAATGTTGAGAATTCCCAAATTCTTAGCTCGCCAGGCGCCTGGAGAATTTTATACCCTTACCGGAGCTATAGCAGACAACACATATGCAATATGGCAGGTGCATATCCTTGGTTGACGGCGAACTGGTAAACAGATAACATGACTCGCAACTCATTTAACATACATAATAATTACCAGTTGCTTTTCCAGTACGTATGTGTTAACAGTAGAGAGAAAACTGAATTAATATTCATTGTGTTTATCGCTTGACATCAAGGAGCGTACAAACTCGGTTTCGCATTCGCAAAATCTGACAGTGAAATAGAAGAAAGACTTACATGAAGTAATAAATACGTGTTAAAATGAAACTCACAAAACTGTGAAAGAAAAACTATCCGAAATATTTACTGTACAAGTTGGTCACAAAGTCCCGTTAACCCTCATTAATGACCAACATAAACCCCTAAACTTGAATAAATAACAGTCAGGTTTCGTGAAGGAACTGCGAGAGCAAACCACACTTTACCATTTCGATACAAAAAAGGCAGAGTCTATTGTGCAATCGATTAGTGCTATGACGCATTCATATACGCCAACTACAGTAATAAGTATGAGTGAATTACTGTTTGCGCAGCTTTATATCTGTCTTCAGCGACCGTGGAGGCATATTACTACCAAAAATAAAAAAGGGCAGTTGAGCGGCAAAAATCTTATAATCGGCATATCAAAATCAGGAAAAATAAGAAAGAATAATTTTTAACACTTCATTCAAAACGTTTACTAATCAATGGCAGAAATTTATTATTTGCTTTTGCTGGGCTCTTGGTCTATACAGAATGATATCGCTGCCTTTCAGGAGGACGACGAAAATACTGTTGATATAATTCAGATTCCACATGGAACACCCAATGTGACTCTCGATAAAGACGTTTTACGTCTTTGAAAAGTATTTTTAAGGAAATTGTTGTAAAATATAATTTTCGATAGTTCCTTGTCATTTAGAATTATTCTTAATTCTCAGTGATTCGCGCACTATCAGTATGCATCAGCACATTGCTTTAAGAATGCTCGGTATATTGCACTATACGCAGGACAACGGCCACGATCATCTCTTACTCCACGGCAATTCTGTCTAAATAAAACTAGTAATTACTGAGACGTACCTGAAAGAATTAACTTTTCTTTCGTCAAGGGTGCCTGGTGTAAGGAAAATGTTTGTTTTTGTCATTAAAATGATATTTCGCTTTATTGCGACGACTATGGGGAACAACAAGGAACTATTTCATTGTTACTAAAATAGACATTATTCAAAAATCATCATAAGAACTATGCTACAGGAATTGTTATAAAATGATATATGAGTAAGAAATATTTCATTTCAGTAAATCAAAGTCATGATTGATAGAAGTCGTCTGTAATGTAACATTAAACACTGCTTTGATTTATTTTCCTCTGGTAGTCACCTGAATAAGAATTACGTATGCAACAATTTAGTAGCCGACACGAACTTCCTCTTATTCAAAACATTAATGATACGTGATATTTTTATATATTCGCACTACGCGACGCTATGCTCTAGTCAAGGCCGATCATGCGCTAGGCAGGAAGAGCTACACAAACAGTTGTCATAAGCAATAATCCATTAAATTTCGGGCATGCAGCCGCGCGAATAAAATTTCCTCTACTGATATTTCGGCCACGTATCGTCCGGCCATCTTCAGAGCGAGTCACAAGACAAATGCACAGTTGTCATAAGCAGTTCTTCGTGCGACAAAAACGAGTAACTTTAACAATTAAAAAAAAAAAAACAGTTGCAGTGGGTCTTACCAGCTAAAATTTTGACAGTGCATTTATTTCTTTGGATTCTTCCTGCATCAAAATTTTCAAGGTGATTTTCGACCATTCCCTTGTGAGCGCAACCCATACTGGTCTCCTCACTAAAGAATAGTTCTCCGTATTGCGGCCATCTACACTAACCACTCGGCCACAGCTACCACCTCCATTATGATCCAGTTATTAACAAATATATTTAATTTCGAAATTCGTTTAATGGATTTACACTTATCTTCTCACAGTATTCAAGGAAAACATAATTACAGGCTATTAACTACTTCACGCGCGAATAGTGGGAGGCCGGCCGGAGTGGCCGTGCGGTTCTAGGCGCTACAGTCTGGAACCGCGAGACCGCTACGGTCGCAGGTTCAAATCCTGCCTCGGGCATGGATGTGTGTGATGTCCTTAGGTTAGTTAGGTTTAAGTAGTTCTAAGTTCTAGGGGACTGATGACCTCAGAAGTTGAGTCCCATAGTGCTCAGAACCAATAGTGGGAAATTTTAACGAAATGTTCCTACACATTTAGTTGTTCTCTCTGTTTGTCATACTGTGTAATCCAAAAACTTTACTGATGGGATGTGACAGCTACCCAGCTTCAGTTCTGCGAATACTTCATACAGCATTTCAGAATCATTTATTTAACTGACGGAGTTTTCTCTGCTCTAATGTTTTCAGAGAGGAACCATGCCAAAAAACGTGAACCAGCAACTGTAATTTCTGTAGTTGGTGTATGCTACCGACGTAATAGATAAATGAATGTTGACTCAAAAATTGAAACATTCCTTCCCTCTTCTTACTTAATTTCATGACATCACGTCAAGTTTCCTGTGTCCTCAGCTGAAATCTATGTGCTCTTTATAGCGATTTGCTGTACGCGAGCCAAATTACTTGATGTACGACGCCTGTTCAGAAAGAAAGCTCCGATTGATTGCCAAATTGAAACCACAGTGAACATCAGAAATGTTTTACTTGTAACAATTAGCTACACCTTTCAGCTACTTCTCTACGTAGTCGCCGTTCTGACTTAGACTTTTGTCATAGCGTTGTACCAACTTTTCAATAGCCTCATCATAGAAGGCAGCCGCCAGTGCTTTCCGCCAATTCTCCACGCTGGCCTACACCTCGTTGTCTGTGTCAAAATGTTGTCTTCAAAGACAGCGGTTCATGTGACCAGAGATGAAACTCAGGGGGAGACAATTGCGGACTGTATTATGGGTAATCTAACATTTCCATTTGAAAACGATGCAGGAGCATCTTCATTGCCCCTGCAGAATGCGGCTGAGAATTGTCGTGAAGACGAAACAGCACGACAGTTATGTAATGTTAGCTGCATAGCTTCAGGCGAAATTTCTCACCAGGCCCTCGCACTTGGCGGCAGACACTACTTTCTAGACATCTTTACGCACTCACTGCGAGCTCAGAAATGAGAAGAGCGACGTGATGCTAACTGGGGTTATACTAGAGACACTACCCAACACATCTGTGCAAAGCTTTATCGGATTTTCATAGTCGTTTCCATTTCGCGACCGATCGGAGCTTACTTTCTGAACGCCCCTAGTATTTATTCCGCCTATTAGTTAAGGAAACGTTTATCGGCGGACAGGGATCATTTCCCGCCACTACTAAATTTGTGAAACGTTCTTAATAAGGTTCAACATCCCCGTTTTGACCAATAAGACTTGCTTAAAACAGTCATCATTTCTACATCAATAACACAAGCCCTGTAGCCATATATGAGGGCTATTCGGAAAGTAAGGTCCAATGGGGTGCGAAACGCAAACCACAGTGAAAATCCGATGAAGCTTTGCACAGATATGTTGGGCAGTGTCTCTAGTATGCCCGTCGATCACGCCACTTTGCTCTTTTCAGTTCTGAGACCACAGTGAGCACGTAAAGACGCTTAGAACAATAATGTCTCCCGACAAATATGAGCGCCTGGTGTGAGATTTCGCCTGGTGTCATGCAGGCCACATAACATTATTGTCACACGTTTCTTTCTGGATGATAATTCCCGGCCGCGCTCTGAAGGCGCAATGAAGATTTTCGATGTGAAGTGTTTGATCACCCACAGAAGAGCCCATAATTGACTCTCCCTGAGTTTCATCTCTGCCCACATGAACCGTTAACTATGAAGACAACATTCTGGCACAGACAATGAGCGGTAGCCCAGCGTAGACAATTGGCAGGAAGCACAGGTGGCTTCCTTCTGTGACGAGGGTATTGAAAAGTTGGTACAACGCCACGACAAATGTCTCAATCGGAGCGGCGACTATGTAGAGAAGAAACTGGAAGGTGTAGTTAACTGCTGCAAATAAAACATTTTTGATTTTCGCAGTAGTTTCCACTCTGCGGCCGATCGGACCTTACTTTCCGATTATGCCTCGTAATTACATTCAGAAACACCCCAAGATTAGACTATTGGATTGGTCTGGCAAACGTACATCGCTAACAGTTACTACACCAAGCTCCATTTGGTTCTTTGAAACTTCTGTAGGGACCTCCACAGAGTTAATTCAAGACAACAGTCGAAAGCCACAGAGGTCAAAAGCCACACACCACCATAAAATTCTTTGAATATGTATAGAAACTGCTCTGTGTGGACCGTTTGCTCTCGACCTGCAACCCCTCTAACATTAGTGTCTTGCAAATGGCCTACACGGCGAACCCGCAGGGGCCACACCTGTAGAAGACAGCAAGGAGACCTCAGGCGCCCACGGGACCGAGAAACGGCAGCGTGGGTGCTAAGATCGCTGGCCCCGCATACCTGCTTGATTCCGGGGAGCCACGTAGCCGCAAATAGACCCAGCTATATCCTGGCGTTGCTAGCGTGTCTAGGCCTGCACCGAGCTGTGCCAGGCCAGTTCATTCTTCCGTGTCCTCTGGGCCTGGCACCCACCACATCTATGGTCCAACAGTCACAGCTCTGGCTGAGGAAATCATCAGAATCTCCAATGCTGCGCCATCACCAGTCGCTGCCACAAAGTTGAGCCGCCAGTGACTACCTCAGGTCTCACCAGGAAGCCTTTATACTGGAGACTGCAGTAGACTTTGGTATTGGTCGTTGCAGTTATTCTTTTCAACACCAAACTAAACTCAAATTTTAACTTTGTCATTTATTGGGGCCATCTGTGAAATTAAGAACTTGTGTTGATCAAGTGGTAACCAAAACTTTGCCATGAATGGGTCTCGTAAAAGCACTCTCTACAAGAAGGAGCCTTTGTTTATATTTAAAAAAAAACATATTCTGCATTGTTTACCTGGACAGTGCTCTCGTTGCGTCTCCACCGGAGCGGGAGATATCAGAAACAAATGCAGTTTGTTTACTTCAATCCAGTCTAGACAAGTCCTTCGGCAACATCTTCTTCAGCTAGTTAATAACTCCAAGATCTAATACAAAACTGGCGCCAACCAATTATATGGGCAGATTGTATGCTTCAACATTCGCCTGCGAAAATCGTAAAAGAAAACTGATCGGAGCTCCATACCTGCTCAGGTGATTTGCAATGTCGAATTATTGCATGCTTTACATACTGGAATAATTACTTTGTCGACCACTGCGGATCATTATCTTCATAATGTACAAACGTATATCCGACTTGTTTCTTACACAAAGGACTGCCTGACTGACAAGCAGGTTTTGTGGAGCTGCAAACAATTCCCAAGATACTTTAAACATTAAAGTCTTTCAGCCAACTAGCCCACAAGTGCGGAAGGATTGACTTTTGACTTAAGCGTGGGCATTCTTATTGGTCATCTCTTTTCTCACACTACTAATACTTCCCTGATAACTGCTGCCTCCTGGCAGGGCTTTTCACATTATTATTTTCCGCTTAATGGTACTGTGAGAATAATTGATGATATCCTAATGTATCAAACACTTAAGTGAGACTAGTAGTCTCCCATAACAACAGTGAGCACTTCGGCTCCTGGCTGAAGACAAAAGCCAGTACCTCTAGCTCCCAGGACCTGTTCCTGTACTTCGCGCGTCTTTAGCTTGCGGAAATTTTGAAATTTAACTATTAGGTAATTCCGTAAATAAAAATTTCAGTCTGGATGTTACATGACCATCACTGTTAATCTAATGTTTCACCTACACATCTTCTTGTCTCCTCTCTTTCCTTTACATTTACATTTTCAACTGCTTATTTTTGCGTCCTGTTTAAAGATAACAATTACCTTACGAATTTTGACAACTAACTTTTGGCAGTAATGTCTTTCTGAAGTTATTCACCTATATGTTTTTGGTAAAAAAATCGATTATCGTTTGAGAATAGTTTTGTAACCAGATCAGAGAATCTGTTCTTAAGATAAATAAGAACAGTGCAGCGTTTAAAATGTGTGAGTTAATTTTTTTCTAGCAGTATTTCAGATAGTAATTATGTGACAAAATACTGTTTTCATACACGTCATCACTCATGAACATTATGGTTTAGACACTTTGCTTCATTTACGAAAACAATATAAAATGTAATGCAGACCATGCTGACAGGAATTCGAAAGATGAGCGAAGGTAAACTTCTACGTTTTTCTTTTGAGCTCCATAATTGTTTGGTTATCTCTGTGCGTTTCACAACTGCGGCGAGAGTGACGCATGCCCACAAGCATAAGTTTATAGAGGTCAATTATCTCCCATAATAATGTTATTAAGTTTCTGAGTAGGAATTTTATATTTAAGTGAGTAGTTAAATGTTATAATCGCTTATCACAGAAACGTAAGAACTTTAAGTTTATACTTATGTGCATGCTGAATCTGAGCACAAGGTTATTCAGCCTTAAAAGGCTCTAGCAGATAAGCGAAAGTGGACAATAACTTCAGTTTTATGTATAATTCAGAAGCTTTGTGTGGCAGTTACCTGCGACAAACGGGACGAGTTAAAGCCGCATGAAAACGTGACGCCGAAGTTCCTCTAGTTTTAATGTTTCCGTTGTCGAATTTGACGAGGCAGAAATTACTGCGGCAGACACATCTAGTACCTTATACATCTGTACACTGAAAACTGCGCTTATTAACTGGGTTGCCTAGCCAGAGAAAAAGTTGAAGAAGTTGCATGTTTGACACTGTTGAAGGAATACCGTCCGTTGGATGAGGGTATTAAGCTCGGTGGCCCTCTTGGGAGCAGGCTATCTGCCGACACCGGATTTCGTCATCTATCTTCTCTCTCTCTCTCTCTCTCTCTCTCTCTCTCTCTCTCTCTCTCTCTCTCTCTTTCTCTCTCTCTAACACACACACACACACACACACACACACACACACACACACACACACACACACACAAAGTCAGCAACTACACAAACATGACATTAATGTCTACAAGGACACATCAGCGCTCGACAGATATGCCTATGAGAAGGAAAGATTGCATTGCGCATGAGTAAGAGTGATTTTTTCCGCGTAGGCAGCCCAACAATCACTCAGGTGTGTTCTTGCCAGCGATGTAATATGACTTTGCCTTTAATTAACACAATAATAAGAAAATATTGATATGAAAAAATGTTTAAAATCCACATTTTTTAAATTATTGGTTCAAATGGCTCTGAGCACTATGGGACTTAACATCTATGGTCATCAGTCCCCTAGAACTTAGAACTACTTAAACCTAACTAACCTAAGGACATAACACAGCACCCAGTCATCACGAGGCAGAGAAAATCCCTGACCCCGCCGGGAATCGAACCCGGGAACCCGGGCGTGGGAAGCGAGAACGCTACCGCACGACCACGAGCTGCGGACAAATTATTAATGAAAGAAAAATTTACGAAGTTCTCGGTTCAGATATTCACAACGAATTTTCAAAATGCTCTCCGTTTGCTTCTTAATACTCTCCGGATCATGGACTTTCGACCCTTTCAGAGTCTCCTGGACGGTATCCAATGATTTCGCAAGCTTTCTTGACACTTCGGTGAAACATATCTGCAGAATGAATGTCTGCTGCACAGATAGTCCCACAGATAATAATACGAAGGACTGATGCGATGGAACTGGTCCTGCAGTAACTATCCATCTGTAATGGGATATGTTGTGCAATTAATCTCGAACGTAGGATTATAAACCACATTCTACCTCCTATTTGCAGGGGGACAGCCTGAGCTAAGTATGGAAGAGTCTTCCGAAGACAATCTCTATAGCCACATCCTCTAAAGGGGTGTCCAACACGCGGACCCCAGAGTTATGATATATTGACTGTCTTCAGCTTGAAACTTCCACCACACGATGCTCACCTCTCTATCACTCTGTTTTTTCCCACGTAATCTAAAAGGTTGGACACCACTGCTCTCACTCATACTTCGAAAACATACGGACCTATCGGTCAGTAACAATATAAGCCGACATGGAATTCGTTGCTAATTCAAGGTGTTGTCCCAGACAGATTAAAATTTGACATTGTTAGGTCCCACTACAATAGGGTGACTCCTTAGATGTAAACAACCACCGTCCAGTGTGACTCCTTAGGCCATTTTCTAAAGTTTTTGACGCGGTAATATACTCCAGGGTTGTCAACCACCTGTGTAGTAATGGTATACGTAGCAAATCATACAATGATCACTATATTGAAAACTATTTATACCTTTACTGAGCGCATAATAAAATCTTTAAATCATAAAATATAACCAGTAGGGACATTTTGTGGCTTATCGAGAGCACTAGATTGTATCAGTCAGAATATTCCATTATAGAAGTTGGGAGTTTACACGCCCGAATAACCGCGCGTGTTAAAACGCCGCTTCTGGGACGAGGAGGCGCACCGCCCCGGATAGACGAGGGTTGTTGTTATGTCTCCCCCTGGATGTGGTGTTTAGGCGCTTCCCTCATCCCACTAGGTGAATGCCTTGCTGGTATCCAAGTCCCACCTCAGTTACACGATTCACAAACATTTAGAAAACTTTCATTCATTTTCACATGAATAACGCTATAAACGGACAGTTGGGGAAAACATATTCCGTCCTGGGGGGTAACAGGGGACGACAGGAAGAGCATACGGCCACCCATTAAATTATTTATGTCAAAACCGTTCATAACCTTGCCGGTCCTGCGGCAAAGCAGGAAAAAGGGACAGGAAATAGGAGAGGTAAAGAAGTTGAGGTTTGATGGGATATGTAATTCCGTACCTGCCTATATAGTTCTTATTTAAGGAATATTAAGCAGAAAGCTATCCTTGCCCATTTGAATAATACACAGAGGGACGTCACATCAGCCACATAAGGAGCAATTACATTGTGGGTCCCACAGGGTTCGACCATTGACTTCTACTGCTTTTGTTTTATGTTAATGATCATCCATTTTATTTGACTAAGCGGTCATAATTTCTCCTTTTTGAAATGATACAAGCTATGTTGTGAAGACGAGCAAAGAAGTATCAACAGAGAAAATACAAGTAATAACTGACGCTTATGTGAAAGTTAATGACTGGTTTTGGACAAATTGACGTGGTAATTTTCAATTTTTCCGTTTCGGTAATTTAACCATCATCAGACCATCAGCGTGCTACCGAAATAGATTTAACTTAAATTTGTACCCTGATAGGGACATGCTGCTTGACAGGAGGTATCTCATAGAATATTCTAAATTCTTAGGTATATATTAATAAGAACTTGAAGTGGAAGTCGCATGTCATAAATAATCTTAAATGTCTAAGCACTGCAAATTTTGCGTTACGGGCCATATTAGATTTTAGAGTTGAAAATACCAACAAGTTGAGTTACTTTTCCTATTTTGATTTACTAATATCTTATGGCATCATGTTCTAAGGTAACTCATCACTGAGGAAGAAAATATTTGTGGCTCAGAAGCGCATAATATGGATGGTATCCACTGTAAAACATCTTCTCTTTAAACAGACATACTGGCAGTGCCCTAAAAATAAATTCCTATCTTCTGAAGTTTGTTGGCAACCATTAATATCAATTTGATAACAACAGTAACATCTGTAAATATAATGCTAGGAGGAGAAACGAGTTACATCATTATTCCCTCTGCCACAGTGTGGCACATAAAGAAGTGACGTATTCAGCCATAAAATTCTACTCAGTGATGTAAAGAATCTAATAGATAATAAATGCAACTTAAAACGGAAATTGAAATCATATCTGTTTGACATCTCCTTCTAATCTATGAAATAATTTCTGAATGTGTAATAGTATTTTGTTTGTATGTATGGTGGAAGGGGTGGGTGGGTGGGAGGTAGCATAAGATGGCAATATAAATGGGTTGCATGATTCCACATTTTCACTGAGGATATTTACTGTAGTTGTAAATGTGACTCATTCTGTCGCACTTATGATCCATGGTATTCTTTTCCCTGTCCGGTGGTGGTGGTGGTAGTGGTGGTGATTGGAGCGAGGAGGGGGGGGGGGTGGCTGCTGTAGAACATCCTGTAGGTTGCGTGGTCCCAGATACACGGGAGTCCTACAAGCACCTGTTTGAGTCACTTCCGATTCGTATAGGTGCAATCTGTGCTGTTAGTCGCTGTTACTTTGAACAGAATGTGAGTCGACGGTACATGGGAGATTAACATTAAGAAGTACTCGTTGTTTTGATTTTGAATACTATAGAGTCATTTTGCCAGTTCTATATGAGGTAGCTCTATGTGACCTCAAATCCAGACACAATTTTTGATGGTAAGATCGACATTGCACATCGCCGTCACTTGAAGACTCGACAACACATCACATAAACGAAACACGTGAAGCTAAAAGTTATGTTCAAGCCCCCACAGGGACTCGAATACTTAGCCTTATAGTTAATAACTCCGAGCTTAGCGAATACGGACCGGCGTTGCCTTTGCATCACACAGCGTCACGCCCTGTGGAATGTTAACGAAACGCAGATTATAGAAAGCTGCCCGGCCTCT
Source organism: Schistocerca serialis cubense (assembly GCF_023864345.2). Lineage (NCBI taxonomy): Eukaryota > Metazoa > Arthropoda > Insecta > Orthoptera > Acrididae > Schistocerca > Schistocerca serialis. The sequence continues at coordinate 376,069,383 of NC_064640.1, forward strand.
TACACCAGATCGCTATAACTTTTCCTGCGTTGCAAAACACCGCGTCAAACGAGGAATTATAACCTCACTGCAAGTTCAAAGTCACTGCCGTAATACCCAATTAGACACGCTTTACAGTCATACCTGTTTTTCTTGCTCCTGTTGAAGTTTATTACAGTAATTTCGCATTGCAGAAGGCACGGTTAGAATGAATTCGGGCGTGAAAACTGCTAATCTCTTACGGATCCACTGTTCAGGGTCAACGTTTCGGTTCTGTTGCTCGTTCCTTGTTTAGTTAACACTGGGTTTTATATCGTCGTATGAGGGAATTTATAGGAGCCAACAATTAACTAATTTTGTCGGAGAAAACCGTGGTTGTATCCAGAACTTTCGATGGCTGGCAAATCTTAGTTCCGTACTTCACGCGTCTTTAGTTTTTGTCATTAATAATCCGTTTTAGTGAATTCCAACGGTTAACACCTCGGTTTCCGCTTTATATATGTAGATAGTGTTTTCACAAATAAAATTGCTATGTTATCGGGTATTCGCCTGTTTCCATGGTTATATATATTTTCTAGCTAAGTTCCTCCAAGTACCGACGGAATATTCTGTAAATGTATTTTTACTATTTAATATTCAAGCAGAATATTAGAATTAACAGAAACGTCAGCACATTCAGATTCGCTAGGTTTCACTGTAACAGTAAACTAAAAATTATCAGGTTTCTTCATCTGGATGTACGGTGGGCAACCTGTGCGGATTCGCACAGACGAAGGTCAATGACTGGGTAGCCTTTAACTATATATATGAAGACAGTAACTGTTCTCGAAAGGACAGAATACTGTTGATGACCGTGCAGCTTTTCCCTGGAATAAATGATGACTAACTGAAACCCTCAGCTGCCGACAGGTCAGGGCACACATTTTCAGCTGTCCACATCGAGGTATATCATGAAATCAGGTTGCCCAACCTCTTACGGGAATCGCCAAAGCGTGCGCGAGTAATGAGTGGATGGGCAAATGTCAATAAGGTACATTACATACGTAGAATTGTGGACAGTTGGGAATGTGAGTCTCACGGGAAGCGTGCAAGGGATAAGTCCCTGCAATCGCGCTATTCATCTGTGTCCTCGGTGGCTCAGATGGATAGAGCGTCTGCCATGTAAGCAGGAGATCCCGGGTTCGGGTCCCGGTCGGGGCACACATTTTCAGCTGTCCACATCGAGGTATATCAACAACACCTGTCGGCAGCTGAGGGTTTCAGTTAGTCATCATTTAATAAAAGAAACGTTACGTCGATGCAGTTTGTAGGAAGGACAGCCTTTACTGTATGCCTACTCTACACAACAGTACTTAAAAGGACTAAACTACTGTACTAAATGTACCCGTACATAAGAAAACAGTATTGCAATTACTGTTCTACTAAATTACCTTCCCCATAGATGAGTAACATTTCTACCTTTTCTTCGTTGGTGTACCTTCTATTCACACAACTCTTCAACTGGCGATGGTTGACGGAATGACGGGTGTGTATTCTACTTATGTTTACATTTGTCCTCTGTCAACGTCAGCACGTGGATGTGTTCTATTACCCCGAGAACCACTAAGCGCTGGGAGCGTCAATGTCGGTGTTGTGTCACGTAATTAATAACGTTGTATTTCAGTGAATGGTACACTGTGATAGATTTTTGAATAAGTCTTTAGGAGAGGAAATGAACTGCCGAATAAAAAATACGAGGTGCCATTTAAAAAAGTCATACTGCTGTTCATATCTTTGTAAAAAACAAATCTACAACGAAGGCAGTCATGCTGATTGATGACCCCATGACGGATAAAGAGCGTTTGCTTGAAAAAATTTGTAATTTGCATCTGGACCAACAGTTATTTAGGGTGGTCAAGATAAATGGGACACACTGTGTAAAGTACTATGAAGTGTGCGGCGAACAGTGCTTTTCGTTGTATGATATATTAAGGTTCCATTCACTGATGGAGCGCGGGAAGTATGATTTATGGTACACTCCTTTTCCTACAGCCATCGAGAAAAGGTCTCCCTTTCCTTCCTCCGTGAACACACTGAAAATTAATACACACTGTAAAAGTGATTCGCCCCGCAACACATCGTTCCACATTGCACAGATGCCCAAATCTACTACTAGCATCCAAATACCGTTGTCCTGTGAGCTCATAATAAAGACTTAACGTAGTCGTTTGCGTCACAGCAGTAGAACCCAGAAAAGGAAGAGAACTACATGTATACGATAAATGTGACCATGACTGTAAAAAACTGAGATTGACCCGAGAGTGAAAAATAGTGCTTAAAATTAGTTTGACCTATTTCTTCAGCGCGCATGAAATTCTGAATTTGCTGTAACTTTCTACTTGTTTCTGAGACGAAGCATTAAGCAAGCTGTAATTCAAGGTTTTTCTATAAAACTACTGAATTATGTGGTTTCTTAATTTTTTTATTTACTTTAGCAGACCGAGGAAGGTCGGACACAACGTGGCGTTACAGTGACAATGAATATAGTAAAACGTGTATCCGGCGGCAGCAGGCAGCACGGGGCATCAAAATGCACAGCCATGCTTTCGTTGGGACACGAAACTAGCTACTGAGAAATATTTTCAGTGCCACAAAGATTTATTTATCACTATTACAAAGCAGTACATACGAGTAATTATAAGCAAATACGTACGTTTGCCTAATGAAATTAATACCTCGGAATTTTTTTAAATGAAAACTCTTAAAACTTTTTGAATAAAAGAAACGTTACTAACATTTCGCATCTTATTCTTCGTGCCTATATACACTACTGGCCATTAAAATTGCTACACCAAGAAGAACTGCAGATGATAAACGGGTGTTCATTCGACAAATATATTATACTAGAAATGACATGTGATTACATTTTCACGCAAAAAAATGGCTCTGAGCACTATGCGACTTAACTTCTGAGGTCATCAGTCGCCTAGAACTTAGAACTAATTAAACCTAACTAACCTAAGGACATCACACACATCCATGCCCGAGGCAGGATTCGAACCTACGACCGTAGCGGTCTCTCGGTTCCAGACTGTAGCGCCTAGAACCGCACGGGCACTCCGGCCGGCCATTTTCACGCAATTTGGGGGCATAGATCCTGAGAAATCAGTACCCAGAACAACCACCTCTGGCCGTAATAACGGCCTTGATACGCCTAGGTATTGAGTCGGACAGTGCTTGGATGGCGTGTACATGTACAGCTGCCCATGCAGCTTCAACACGATACCACAGTTCATCAAGAGTAGTGACTGGCGTATTGTGACGAGCCAATGCTCGGCCACCATTGACCAGACGTTTTCAATTGGTGAGAGATCTGGAGAACGTGCTGGTCATGGCAGCAGTCGAACGTTTTCTGTATCCGGAAATGCCCGTACAGGACCTGCAACATGCAGAAGTGCATTATCCTGCTGAAATGTAGGGTTTCGCAGGGATCGAATGAAGGATAGAGCCACGGGTCGTAACACATCTGAAATGTAACGTCCACTGTTCAAAGTGCCGTCAATGCGAACAAGAGGTGACCGAGACGTGTAATCAATGGCACCCCACACCATCACGCCGGGTGATACGCCAGTATGGCAATGTCGAATGTGTGTTCATCGCGATGTCGCCAAGCACGGATGCGACCATTATGATGCTGTAAACAGAACCTGGATTCATCCGAAAAAATGACGTTTTGCCATTCGTGCACTCAGGTTCGTCGTTGAGTACACCATCGCAGGGGCTCCTGTCTGTGATGCAGCGTCAAGGGTAACCGCAGCCATGGTCTCCGAGCTGATAGTCCATGCTGCTGCAAACGTCGTCGAGCTGTTCGTGCAGATGGTTGTTGTCTTGCAAACGTCCCCATCTGTTGACTCAGGGATCTAGATGTGGCTACACGATCCGTTACAGCCATGCGGATAAGATGCCTGTCAATCCGACTGCTAGTGATTTTTTTTAAAAATCTTATGGGACTTAACTGCTAAAGTCTTCAGTTCCTAAGCTTACATACTACTTAACCTAAATTATCCTAAGGACAAACACACACACCCATGCCCGAGGGAGGACTCGAACCTCCGCCGGGACCAGCCGCACAGTCCATGACTGCAGCGCCCCAAGACAGCTCGGCTAATCCCGTGCGGCGGACTGCTAGTGATACGAGGTCGTTGGGATCCAGTATGGCGTCCCGTATTACCCTCCTGAACACGCCGATTCCATATTCTGCTAACAGTCATTGGATCTCGACCAACGATACGATAAACCGCAATCGCGATGGGCTACAATCTGACCTTTATCAAAGTCGGAAACGTAACGGTTCGCATTTCTCCTTCTTACACGATGCATCACAATGTTTCACCAGGCAACGCCGGTCAACTGCTGTTTGTGTATGAGAAATCGGTTGGAAACTTTCCTCATGTCAGCACGTTGTAGGTGTCGCTACCGGCGCCAACCTTGTGTGAATACTTTGAAAAGCTAATCATTTGCATAGCACAGAATCTTCTTCCTGTCGGTTAAATTTCGCGTCTGTAGCACGTCATCTTCGCGGTGTAGCAATTTTAATGGCCAGTAGTGTATTTGTAGCCCTCTTCCACTAGAGGGTTTTGAATTGTAGCGTGTAACATGGCGTGTGTAACGTAACTATGTCGGTGCGTGAGGAACAGCGTGCTGTAATCGAGTTTCGAATTCGAGGAGTTCGTCCACACATGGAGCACCCTCTGCTTCAGCGTGACAGTGCCAGGCCATATACAAGCGCTGTGATATCTGCAACAGCCCGACGACTTAGGTTCATTGTCATCGATCATCTTTCATACAGATCCCACTTGGCCCTATCAGATTTGATCTGTTTCCGAAACTTAAAAAAACGTCTTCGAGGACTTCACTTTGATAATGACCAAGAGGTGCACTCAGACGTGAGTTTGTGGCTCCGTCAGCAAAGTCAAACATTCTACAGTGACGGTATAAACAAACTGGCATCTCGTTGGGAGAAAAGTGTTAGTCGTAAAGGCGACCATGTTGAGAAATAAATATACAAACATGAAGAATAAAGATTTAGAACGTTAATAACGTTTGTTTTATGTAGAAAACGACAAAGAGTTTTCACACGGAAAAGTCGGAGGCATAGATTTTCGGCGCGTCCTGTACGTTGAGTTTCCACTCTGTTTTATTACCTCCTCATTTAGAGCGTGCTCTCTCTCCGAGAACAGCAAGCCACATAATTCCTATGAAATTGCATCGAAGTTATTTGCCCAGTTCGGCACTGTCTTCTTCCCCCTCATCCACCCCTCCTGCCCACCCGCCCTCATCGTCTCCATCCTCCCACAGAGTCACAATTTTCTGTATGCATTGTTTATTACGCACCCCATAAATATCGATGTCAATTCTTAAACTTAAGCGCCACTAGAAGTCATGCACAAACGAATTTGGTCACCAGACCACCGGCCATAAGGTGCGACAAACTAAGCACAAACATTTGTTTGCGTCGTCCTACACAGTTCAGGTTCAAAATGGCTCTGAGCACTATGGGACTTAACATCTGTGGTCATCAGTCCCCTAGAACTTAGAACTACTTAAACCTAACTAACCTAAGGACATCACACACATCCATGCCCGAAGCAGGATTCGAACCTGGGACCGTAGCGGCCACGCGGTTCCAGACTGAAGCGCCTAGACCGCACGGCCACACAGTTCAGGACCACTACTTTTTTCAGTCTGAAAGCAGTTTTCTCACGGGTTTCCATAAATGTCAGTTCTATTTTCTGTACTAAAGTTTATTGCTGAAATACACATTTTTAATTTCTTAATTTTTCTACGCTGGTTTGACATCTATTACTTACTGTTTCGTGTATTATCTTCACGATACGTGTTACGAGGAGAAAATTTTAATTTCATATTGAAACCTAAATTCACTTGAGCCAGCTTAGATATTGGTCGTGAACATAATTTTTAATGATAAGTGCTTTTCTTGCTATTACCTGGCTCTGTTTTATATTCTCTCTAGTTTTGCCATCGACAGTTACGTTGATTCCCAAATAGCAAATCATATCAACTACTTTCAGTGTATTATTTCCTAATCTTCTTCATTAGTGCGACCATAGTGGCCGTGGATGATATACAATTATCTAAGATATTTCGTTCTCTTCGTATAACCCCATTAGTCTTGTTTTACTTTTGGTGATGTTCATTTTATAAATTCTTTTCGAGACAGGATCTATGCCGTTCAACTGATCTTCCAAGTCTGTTGCCGTCTTTGACAGAATTATAATGTCATAAGCAAGCCATAATTCTCACTAAACACTTGAAGCCAGAACAATATGCCATCGATAAGTACACCTAGGCAACAAAAGGCATGGAATAACTCCTAATATCGTTTCGGACTCCTTTTGTACGGCGTAGTGCAGCAACTCGACGTGAATTTTGTATATGTCGGGCGATCTGAGTGATTAAATCATTCACTCCAATTGCCAAGAACGTTCTTCAAAGTAATCGCGAACAATTGTGGGCCGGTAATATGGCGCAATGTCATCTAGAAAAATTCCATCAAATTTTGGCTGCAAATGGTCACCAAGTGGCCGAACATAACCATTTCCAGTCAATGATCGGTTCATTTGGACCAGACGGACTAGTTCATCCCATGTAAACACAGCCGATGCCATTATGGAGCCACCACCAGCTTGCCCAGTGCCTTGTTGCCAACCTTGGCCACTGGCTTCGTGGGGTCTGTGCACTACTCGAACCCTACCATCAGCTCTTACCAAATAAAATCGGAAGTCACCTGACCGGGTCACGGTTTTCCTGTAGTTTAGGGTCCAACCGATATGATCAAGAGTCCAGGATAGGCGCTGCAGGCGTTGTCGTGCTGTTAGTAGAAACACTCGTGTCGGGTCCCTGCTGCCATAGCCCATTAACAACAAATTCTGCCACATTTTCGTATCGGATACGTTCGTCGTAGGTCCCACATTGATTTCTGAGGTTATTTCACGCAGTGTTGCTTGTCTGTTAGCACTGACATCTCTATGCAAACGCCGTTGACCTCAGTCGTTAAGTGAAGGCCGGCGTCCACTGCGTTGTCCGTAGTGAGAGGTAATGCCTGAATATGGTATTCTCGGTACACTCTTGACACTGTGGATCTCGGAATATTGAATTCTCTAAGGAGTTCCGAAATGGAATGTCCGACGCGTCGAGTTAGCGCTCCCCGTTCAAAGTCTGTTAATTCCCGTCTTGCGGCCATAACCACGTCGGAAACCTTTTCAAATGAATCAATTAACTACAAATGACAGCTCCGCCAATGTACTGCCCTCTTATACCTGTGTACGTGATAAAGCCATCTCTATGTGTGCATGTCGCTATCCCATTACATTTGTCTCCTCTGTGTAAATTCAAGTCCTTGTGCTACTGTAGCTCATTAGGATTGGAAAGGTTGACTCGATGATTTCGCCGGCCGGAGTGGCCGAGCGGTTAAAGGCGCTACAGTCTGGAACCACAAGACCGCTACGGGTGCAGGTTCGAATCCTGCCTCGGGCATGGATGTGTGTGATGTCCTTAGGTTAGTTAGGTTTAAGTTGTTCTAAGTTCTAGGGGACTTATGACCACAGCAGTTGAGTCCCATAGTGCTCAGAGCCATTTGAACCATTTTTGATGATTTCGATTTGCAGGCGCACTTACAGATTTTCGATGGAAACTGAGTTTGGGGGCAGTTCCGTCTGCAATTTGAGGAATTAGTGATTATAATAAAAGAGGTAGAATGTTACTTCAATCTACAAGGTGATTCAGTGATGATGTTACAAACCTTCAGGGATGAAGGAAAAGGGAAATGTATCTATTTGACGTAAGGGACCCTGATCCGGAAACGACTGAGTCGACAGTTTAGGCGAAACTCGTTCTGATAATCCTGACAGTGAAATACATGTACCGGTACTGTTGCTGCTAAGACTGCTGCCGGCGAGCATTTACGTGTAGAAGTTGGGACAGCAACCCTACTAATCTAATGCAGATGACGTACTGTGTACTCATACGAGAAATTCTGGTGTACAATGTCTGTATTGCAGTAGACTCCAGTCTATGTTTACAAGTTGACGCACTAACGTCGATCAGCCGTAACCAAATGGAGTTTTACATCGAGACAAAAGTTGCAGAAGTGATTTTCGTGTGTGGACAAGCAAATGAAAGCAGTAAAGAAGTGGAGAGGTTGTACAGGACCAGATGTGCGCGTAAAGCTCAGACCATTTTTCCAAGACTATTCCAACGATTAACTCAAACACGGCAGTTGGTACCACAGTACGACTACCAAGGAAGACGACGAACTACACGGACTGACGGCTTAGAAGATGCATTGCTTGCTCGAGTGTATGACGTGCATGCAATCAGCACTCGATCAGTTGCACGTGAAATGAATGTTTCGTAGAGCACTGTGTGGCGAGTGTTATGGGAAATGCATACTCTGACTCCGTCTGGCTTCGGACCTTACGTCGTGTTCAGCCAAGTGTTCTTGCAGCGCCTTACAGTCGATCCACACTTTCCTGCGTATGTGCTTTATACGGAAAAAACCTTTTTCACCAGAGACGGAATGCTCAACAGTTGCTGCAGTATGTTTGGGCCGATGAGAATCTCCACGTTGCAGGCATCAACACGGATTATCAGTCAGCATGTGGGCAGCGGTAACCAATAATCACGTACTAGTCCCGTTTCATCTTCGTCCTCTCTTAAATGCACCAGTGTACGCGGCGTTTATCAGAGACATACCACACATACCTGCAACATATTCCATTTGTTATTTGTCAAGTTATGCGGTTCTAACATGACGGAACCTCACGTCACTTTGGACTGAGGGTTCATGAAAACCTGTATCAGACATTCCCAGAAAAGTCGATATGTAGAGGAGATCCTGTTTCGTAGCCAGCACGTTCATCTGATCTCACTCCACGGGATTTCTTCTTGTGGGGCAGTGTGAAAAGTCTTGTGTTGAGACGCCTGTCGAGACTGAAGATCCGGAACCGTGCTGCTGCTACGGTCGCAGGTTCGAATCCTGCCTGGGGCATGGATGTGTGTGATGTCCTTAGATTAGTTAGGCTTAAGTAGTTCTAAGTCTAGGGGACTGATGACTTCAGATGTTAAGTCCCATAGTGCTTAGAGCCTTTTGAACCATTTCTGAGACTGAAGAGAATCTCCTGGCAAGAATTCACGCTTCCCGCAACACTGTTCAAGCGATACGGGGGATATTAGAACAAGTACGGCAGAACTTTGTGCGATGATGCCATTCCTGCATTGGCCCTGTGGGACGCCATCTTGCACAACTGTTGTAAATGTAGCAGCTTGTGAAACTTGTGCAGGAAAATGGTATTCATTATAACTGTATAACAGACATAGTATTTTCGGTATCTGTGACACCAAGTTACGTGCGCTATTACTAGTCCCTCAACAGGGGAAATTATCTTAGGGTACTGGAGAGTATTCAGCGGCAATTCTGTACGTCACGATAGGGTTCGGATGTTGGAGCCGTCAGTTTGAGCGCTGCACGAAGCTAAAGGCGGAACGTGTGTAACTTATATTTTCGCTTATACCTTTCGACTCGGTAGTTTCCGGAGTAGGATCCCTTACCTCAAATTGATACATTTACCCTTCTCCATCAGCGCTCAAAATTTGTAACATCATCACTGAATCACCCCGTGTTCTTTGCGTAAACATTTCTCTTTCTTTTCTCTTTATTTATTTTATAAATTGTTTTGCAGTCTATTGCAATGAATAATTTGTAGCTGTAATTTATCAATTTGGTCTTTACGACTGCATGTCGCACCAGCTGTCAACTGCTTCATTATGCTCGTGTAAACTGCAGAAAGCCTTAGCGTTACTGGTGGAACTAAGGAAATGCATCATTCTGGGAGAAACTGTACTGCATTCGAACGGTTGATAGATATGCAGCTTAAGCAGTGAGACTGTATGTTGGAAGGAAGAATCAAGAGTAGGGTATAACGCTGCATCGATGACAAGATCATTAGAGAAGGAAAACGTATGTTAAGTGACTTAAGAAAATTTGTGGCCAGCAATGCGACTCTATACGGCCAGAATAAATGCATGTGTTTTGGAAGAAAAATTGGCTGCTTTATGAAGTTACTGTTGTCATAAGAATTACCGTTGAATGGGTAAAAATAAGTAGCTGCAAGACGCTTGTCCCAATTTAGAAAAAATTTAAAAACATTTATCTAATGATGCGTGTAATGACTTATTGTGTTATTAGAACCTTTCGACACCAATCGTAGAAACACAAACTCATACGTAGATCGTCATATTTCTATAAAAAGACATACGGTAATATGTTTGTTTACATGGTCATCTTCCGCAGCATCTATTAAATCAATTATTATTGGATTCTCCGTTTTAAGCTTACTGCAGTTAATCAAAGGGAATTTTACACTGGACACGTTTCGCTTTTATTTATAAAGCATCTTCAGTAATCATTCTGCAAATATGAACAATGTCTATTAGATTTTATCGTATCCATATTTCCAGAATGACCACAGAATATGCTTTGTAAAAGTATTCATATTTGCAGAATGGCCACAGAAGATGCTTTATAAATAGAAGCGAAATGCATCCGGTGTAAATTTCTCTATAAATAAATGCAGTAAGCTTAAGATGTAGAAGCCACTAATAACTGATGAGAATATGATAATTTGAAGCTCCTCAACTTGTAAAGTTTTTCAGATAAAGGCAGAGATCTTGCCAAAATAGAATTTTTGATTTATGTAGGGTTTTTTCCTAAAACTTGAAATTGGCGGTGTAGTATTGTTTTTACTGATGTTGTATACCACTTCAACGTACTGAGACTGCCTGGGGTCATTGAGTACTTGCAAAGGGTTTAAGTCCTATTAATCTGCATTTTAAAAAACTGAATTTTCTACATTAATAGTCTGGGCTTAACTGGCAAATTACTATCCTAGTGTTTGGTACTTTCTGCCTATCCTAGCATAGTGTTTCATGTATGAAGCCAAACAGTATTGCGCTGACACAGTTAAATAGTTAAGGTAGCAATTATTTAGAACAAATAAGTTGTCGGTTAACGGATTTGAATCGGTGTATCCGGTACTTAAGAGTTAACTAGTAACAGGCAGCTAGTCTCATCAAAAAAAAGAATTCTAAGTAAATTATTTCTAAATAAATTCTTGTTGTATGGAATCAGATTAAACAGTTTACACCTCTGAATAACATATGCTTGAAGTCGCTTTTGGAAAAATGGTTTCGATACGCTCGTCATGCTTCAGTATACATTTACTTTTAAAATCAAGTCAAGTAGGCAATTTTGGCTAAGGTACAGCTTATGTTAGTACAAGGAAAAGTACCGGTACGCCTGCGGCGGTGACTTCTACTGAAGGAAAATATAAAACTAAATAAAGTTAATAAAGTAACAGTATCGCTAAAGAGCTATCAGTAAATTTGGTATAATCAATCTCATTATCACTCACTTAATTCTCTCTCCAGTAGACTACATGATGTCAAATGTCCAAGAGACTGTAGCTATTGCCTGAGTGTCCTGAAACAACCGCAATCCAGAGAACACGAGCGGTTTAAGGGGTGGGAGCTGTCGTTCGCTGTAATGGAAGTCAGATGTACGACCGACAATAAAGTGTCCGCTAGGAGCACTCTTCTAGAATGCCCTGCAGTGAGACGCTAGGAAGCGAGCGCTTTGCGTTAAAGCTGGGAGAAAGTAGCGGTCAGTGCGCCACAGGTCATCCACATACAATGTCAAAATTCGCTGTGTCATTTACTTCCGGAATCTTTCTTCCTGACTTCTGCAGATAATCATGCATAGACACTCGACACCATTCTTACTTAAAGTACACTCCTGGAAATGGAAAAAATAACACATTGACACCGGTGTGTCAGACCCACCATACTTGCTCCGGACACTGCGAGAGTGCTGTACAAGCAATGATCACACGCACGGCACAGCGGACACACCAGGAACCGCGGTGTTGGCCGTCGAATGGCGCTAGCTGCGCAGCATTTGTGCACCGCCGCCGTCAGTGTCAGCCAGTTTGCCGTGGCATACGGAGCTCCATCGCAGTCTTTAACACTGGTAGCATGCCGCGACAGCGTGGACGTGAACCGTATGTGCAGTTGACGGACTTTGAGCGAGGGCGTATAGTGGGCATGCGGGAGGCCGGGTGGACGTACCGCCGAATTGCTCAATACGTGGGGCGTGAGGTCTCCACAGTACATCGATGTTGTCGCCAGTGGTCGGCGGAAGGTGCACGTGCCCGTCGACCTGGGCCCGGACCGAGCGACGCACGGATGCACGCCAAGACCGTAGGATCCTACGCAGTGCCGTAGGGGACCGCACCGCCACTTCCCAGCAAATTAGGGACACTGTTGCTCCTGGGGTATCGGCGAGGACCATTCGCAACCGTCTCCATGAAGCTGGGCTACGGTCCCGCACACCGTTAGGCCGTCTTCCGCTCACGCCCCAACATCGTGCAGCCCGCCTCCAGTGGTGTCGCGACAGGCGTGAATGGAGGGACGAATGGAGACGTGTCGTCTTCAGCGATGAGAGTCGCTTCTGCCTTGGTGCCAATGATGGTCGTATGCGTGTTTGGCGCCGTGCAGGTGAGCGCCACAATCAGGACTGCATACGACTGAGGCACACAGGGCCAACACCCGGCATCATGGTGTGGGGAGCAATCTCCTACACTCGCCGTACACCACTGGTGATCGTCGAGGGGACACTGAATAGTGCACGGTACATCCAAACCGTCATCGAACCCATCGTTCTACCATTCCTAGACCGGCAAGGGAACTTGCTGTTCCAACAGGACAATGCACGTCCGCATGTATCCCGTGCCACCCAACGTGCTCTACAAGGTGTAAGTCAACTACCCTGGCCAGCAAGATCTCCGGATCTGTCCCCCATTGAGCATGTTTGGGACTGGGTGAAGCGTCGTCTCACGCGGTCTGCACGTCCAGCACGAACGCTGGTCCAACTGAGGCGCCAGGTGGAAATGGCATGGCAAGCCGTTCCACAGGACTACATCCAGCATCTCTACGATCGTCTCCATGGGAGAATAGCAGCCTGCATTGCTGCGAAAGGTGGATATACACTGTACTAGTGGCGACATTGTGCATGCTCTGTTGCCTGTGTCTATGTGCCTGTGGTTCTGTCAGTGTGATCATGTGATGTATCTGACCCCAGGAATGTGTCAATAAAGTTTCCCCTTCGTGGGACAATGAATTCACAGTGTTCTTATTTCAATTTCCAGGAGTGTATTTAAAAGATACAACAAGTGTTATCTTTTCTCTTGACTACAGTTCTGCTAGTTAAAATATTACCGCCCTATGTCTCTATATTAATAGTGCTTGAAACAAAAACTTTCGTATTCCACGTAGAAGCAGTGAGTTTCCTGGTATGACACTTAGAACATTCCTTTATAAATGATTTACTTTCTACCTTTTTTTCTTTTTGCTGTGATGAGGTGCGCAGAATAATTTTGTGGTATCCAAATACCGTCTCAACTTTCTGGGTACAAGCAAGTTATGTGCAAAGAGACGTACATGGTTTTTGCTTCTCTGACAAATGTGAGATTTGTCATTTACAAGCTTTCAAGTTCCTCTCTTCAAATGCTTCCACTGCCGTACCACCTCACGAACTAATCCATGGTTGACCCTATCACACCACACAATATAAAATTAGAAGCTGAGCTCCTCCGACAAAATTTCTGAGATTGTTGATTTTGAGTATGTTGTTAAGGTATAGTTTTGAAGTACCGGTACCCGTGTTATACTGTGGTTCGTTACAAGATAATAGCACTTAGTTTGATTACTGACCGCCATTTATATTTCTTTCTATGTTGCATTGAAAATAACTGCAAAGCAATGCAGTATGATCTGTGTGTCTTGTTTGGAAACAAATTTGTTTAATACACGCACGAGATTTGCTGGTGACATCAGTAATGCTCCGCTACTCTTTGCCTTCAAGTTTGTATTTTGTACTGCTCGTTTCTGTCTGGGGTTTGTTTTACCGGAAGTGTCAGTTATATGTTGACAGAGACACACAGGAGAATGGATAGGTTTACTGATGAAGAGTTGCCTGATACGCACGTCGTGTATGGGTTCACTGAACACAGTGGAAAAGCGTCACAGCAACGCTATGACGACGGCAATCACATCACGTGTTTCACGTGAGGGCTGTTGCATTACTACTTCTTGTGTTGTACGTTTTCTTGATTGCATATTAGAGGCTTCTTCACTATTGTGCAGGTATTTTCACTGGAGAAAAGGTAACTGGGGTAATAAATGAAATAAATCATAATCACATTAATACTCTGTAATGTTTCACAGGTGACCAAGAGTCCCTTGTTCCAAAATACTCCGAAAATATTCCTGAACAACCTCCCGAATTTTGTTTGTGGAGTTCTGGTTCACCTTATCTGTTTTAAAGAGGACGTGTGAAAATTTGGAAGACTGCATTCCATAACAATCAGCACTCTTGAACTCACGGAGAATTTCAAGGGCAAAAGTGACATTATAAGTAATGTATCAATAGGAAGAAATGTGATCAAAACTGAACTACAATCTTTGAGAGCTGTTAACTGATTAAACGGATACTCCGTGCTCCCGTCTTTTCAACTAGCTGTCTATATACCGACTCACACAGTTACGCATAAAGGAGTAGTTCAAGCGAAGAAGAAATCTTACATGCGATAACTTAAGTCTTCGCCGGTTTACGAGTAAGATACAAAAGCGTAAAAACGTCCTAAGAATAGAATTCATGCAGTGATTCAATGCTTCACCTGCCTTGCACTTAATCATACAAGCAGCCACAGTTCTCTGTTCCAAGACGGTAATGATGCTCACGCCGATAGCCTCACAATTGAAACTGGAACTGCAACGATTCGCACGACGCGATGAACATAACGTGCTCGGATTACGGGCGTCAACGGCACATCAAAGCCACTAGTAGGAGTGGCGTTATTTTCAAGGAAATGGGAATGGTAGCTTTGCAAAGGCTGCATGCAGAATAAGTGTGCGTCCTCTAAACCTAAGCGCTGAACGATCCATCCGAGTTCTGACGACATCTCTATACAGAGTTACCGTCAATCAACGGCGGTTTCAGGTTGCCTGCCGACGCCCACGCTAAATTGGAGGCCTCCGGTTAATCTACTCGGATCGATTCGCGCAGTCCTAAACCGCCGCAACAGCAGAATCACTCTTGATGAAGGCCCAGTCCCAAGTAGGAAGGAGGAACATCCTCTTTCCCCCTGTGCTGCTCCTTTCCAAAAGAAATTAATCAGATTAAAAAAAGAACATGCTATTAAAAAAATTCTAGACTCACCATCACGACTAGTGCGTTCTTTAGATATAAGTCAAATGTTATCAAAGCTCCCAACCTAGACAACAGCAAAAAAAATCTGATTTTATTCTTCAAAGAATGGCCTTCAAGAATTTACTTGTTCAATTTTTGAAAGCTCTTCATACATACCTCTAGTAAAGGTGACACCGGGTAGCGAGCAGCTGGAAAACTCGGAAAGCTTTAGCTAGATAAGTGAATGTGCAAGGAAAACCGTTAGCTGCCAGGCATTTCAGTGCGAGTTTCAGGGTAGCATGTAGATGTGGATAAGGAACAAAACAATCCCAAGGAATAGTAAAATCGTGAGGTACCAAACAGATTATATTTTTTCCCTTGTATGTTACAGGAGCCTGTGCCATGAAGGTAATGGAAATACATAAGACGCGAGTAAGTGAAATGCAGCTTTTAAGAAGTCAGATAAGAGTAACAAAAATGGAAAAGATGAGAAATGAAAGAGTTGGTGAGGCAACACATGAGGAACCCTTACAAGAGGAAAATAGTCTCAAATGGTATGGATTGTGAAGAGAATGGATGGGAGAATGCCTAGCAAGATGGATTGCAAGAGACCAACTGGAAGGCCAAAGGACAAGTGGCTAAAGAAGTGAAAGAAATCGCTCGGAAGAGATGAGAAGCCGTATATTGAACCACAACAGTGTCGATACTCTGCAAATGACGTAGATGCCCACCTGTTACCCTTGTCAACCATACACACTGTTCAATTCCGCCGTGTTTTTACTAGTGCATTGAAACCCCATACTTGTAGTTCAATTACAAATAAAGAAACAACATACGACAAAATAGCGACTTCTGTTTTGTGAAATGTGACTCTGTAAGTACTGTGTGTTTCCATATACACTATCTGATCAAAACTACCGAAACATCCCTATGTAATGCGGAATTGATTACTATTAGGTTCATTCTGCAGCGGAGTAAGCGCTGTTTTGAAAGTACCTACTAGGTTCAAAGGTGGGAGAGGAGTACTGGCGGAAATCAAGCTTTGAAAGTAGGGAACGGGAGGGCCGGGGGTTCGTGCGTAGATAGCTCACTCGGAAAGGGCATTACCTACGAAAGGTAAGGTCCTGGGTTCGAGTCGTGGTCAAGAACACAGTTTTACTCTGCCAAGAAGTTTAAAAACCATGCACACTTTGCTGCATTGAGAGATTTATTGTATACTGATCTTTACAGATAATGTAAATGGAAGTCAACACAGGATGGCTATGCCACAACTGTACGCTGTGTTTAGTGAAAGTAGTATCGTATGAAGGGCAGCTACCACTCTCAGATTACTCGAATTTTAATAACTTATAGACGGAGCACTGTAAGATAGCTGCGTCGCTTCGATGCTGCGTAACTGGATGTGAACAGCCAAATTCCCGCGCGCTACAGGATACACAGATAATTCTGGAAGTATGTCACCGGTGCTGCTAAGTGGTATGCGTCCATCGCATGGTACGGGCGATCGGTAAACATGGTAAAGATTTGTAGTGGTATCCATATCTGGCGTATATGTAACTGTTGTAGTCTTCAGACCAAAGGTTGGCTTGGTACAGCTCTCCACGATACTCCATCCTGCACAAGTCTTTTCATCTCCGAATAACTGTCGCAATCTTCATCCATTTCAACCTGCTAACTGTATTCAACCCTTGGTCTCCCTCTACAATTTTACCCCTCGGCCCTTTCCCCGCACTTCCCACCATCACCAAACGGGCGATCTCTTATTAGCTCAGGAAGTGTCCTATCAATCGATGCCGTCTTTTAGTCAAGTAGTGACATAAATTTATTTTTTCTTCCAGCACTCTTCGATACTTCTGCATTGGTTACTCTATCTGTTCACCTAATATCCAGCATTTTTCAGTAGAACCACATTTCAAAAGATTCTATTCCGTCCTATCTGAACTACTTACACTATCTGATCAAAAGTATCCAGACACCTGACTGAAAATGACTTACAAGTTCGTGGCGCCCTCCGTCATTAATGCTGGAATTCAGTATTGTGTTGGCCCCCTCTTAGCCTTGATGACAGCTTCCACTCTCGGAGGCATACGTTCAATCAGGTGTTGGAAGGTTTCTTGGGGAATGGCAGTCCATTCTTCACGGAGTGCTGCACTGGGGAGAGGTATCGTTGTCGGTCGGTGAGCTCTGGCACGAATTCGGCATTTCAAAACATCCCAAAGGTGTTCTATAGGTTCCAGGTCAGGACTCTGTGCAGTCCAGTCAATTACAGGGATGTTATTGTCGTGTAACCACTCCGCCACAGGCTGTGCATTATCAAAAGGAGCTCAATAGTGTTCAAAGATGCAATCGCCATCTCCGAATTGCTCTTCAACAGTGGGAAGCAAGAAGGTGCTCAAAACATCAATAGAGGCCTGTGCTGCGATAGTGCCACGCAAAACAACAAGGGGTGCAAGCCCCCTCCAAGGAAAACACGACCACACCATAACACCACCGCCTCCGAATTTTACTGTTGGCACTACACACGCTGGCGGACGATGTTCATTGCACATTCGCCATACCCACACCCTGCTATCGGACCGCCAGATTGTGTACCGTGATTCATCACTCCATACAACGTTATTCCACTGTTCAATCGTCAAATGTTTATGCTCCTTACACCAAGCGAGGCGTCGTTTGGCATTTACCGGCTTGATTTGTGGCTTATGAGCAGCCGCTCGACCATGAAATCCAAGTATTCTCACCTCCCGCCTAACTGTCTTAGTACTTGCAGTGGATCCTGATGCAGTTTGGAATTCCTGTGTGATGGTCTGGATAGATATCCATCTACTACACATTACGACCCTCTTCAACTGTCGGCGGTCTCTGTCAGTCGACAGACGAGTTCGGCCTGTACACTTTTATGCTGTACGTGTCCCTTCACGTTTCCACTTCGCTATCACGTCGGAAACAGTGGACCTAGGGATGTTTAGGATTGTGAAAATCTCACGTACAGACGTATGACACAAGTGATACCCAATCACCTGACAACGTTCGAGCCGGCCGGAGTGGCCGTGCGGTTCTAGGCGCTACAGTCCGGAGCCGCGTGACCGCTACGGTCGCAGGTTCGAATCCTGCTTCGGGCATGGATGTGTGTGATGTCCTTAGGTTAGTTAGGTTTAAGTAGTTCTAAGTTCTAGGGGACTGATGACCACAGCAGTTAAGTCCCATAGTGCTCAGAGCCATTTGAACCATTTGAACCACGTTCGAAATCCGTGAGTTCCGCGGAGCGCCCCATTCTGCTCTCTCACGATGTCGAATGACTACTGAGGTCGCTGATATGGAGTACCTGGCAGTAGTTGGCAGCGCAATGCACCTAATATGAAAAACGTATGTTTTTGGGGGTGTCCGGATACTTTTGATCACATAGTTTATCGTTTATGTTTCACTGCCGTACAAGGCTACACTCCAGACAAATACATTCATAAACAACTTCCTAACGCTTAAATATACATTAGACGTTAACAAATAACTCTTTTTCAGAAATACTTCTCGTGCTATAGCCAATCTACATTTCATATTTTCTCTAATTTGGCCATCATCAGTTATTTTGTTTCCCAAATTGCAAAACTCATTTACATGTATTAGTGTATCACTTCCTTACGTGATTCCTTCACTATCTCCTGATCTAATTCGAATACATTCCATTATCATTGTTTTTTACTTTCGTTAGCGTTCATCTTATAACCTCTTTTCAAGACACTATCCATAGCCTACCATTCAGCTGTTCTCCTAACCCCTTTGCTTTCTCTGACAGAATTACAATCCCATAATTAAACCTCAAAGTTTTATTTCTCCTCCCTGAACTTTAATTCCCTCTTCAAATTTCTCCTTTATTGCTTGCTCAATTTACTGATTGAATAACGTGGAAGATAGGTTGGAACCCAGTCTCACTTCCTTGTCTACTACTGCTTCCCTTTCACGTCCTTCGAGGCATATAGCTGCAGTCCTGTTGTAAATAACCTTTCGACTCCTGTATTTTATCCATTCTGCCTTCAAAATTTCAAATAGTGTATACAATCAACATTGTCAAAAGCTTTCTCTAAATCCACAAACGCTGTAAACATCAGTCAGTTTGCCTTTCTTTACTCTTCCTTCTTGAATAAGTCGTAGGGTGTATTTCACCTCGGATATTTCTACAGTTCCCCGGAACCCAAACTGATCTTCCCGGGGTCGTCTAATGAGCTAGTTGTTGATTGGTCGTTAAATCCTTTTTTAAGTGTCCATTCACTTTTGTATTCACTTGTTCTAACAAACTGTTCTTCCCCGAGGTCGTCTAATGACCTAGTTGTTAAGTCTCGTTAAATCCTAAATTTCCTTTTTCCTTTTTTAAGTGTCTATTCGCTTGTTGTATTCACTTGTCCTAACAAGGGAAATAACCAAGCTCTAACTGCTAAACCAAACAAAATTATTTTCGAATACAGAGACGTGTCTAATCTACTACTCATCAACGTCAGTTATGTGTGAAGCTCCGCATTTGTGTACAATCGATGTTTGAAGATTAACTAATCTAAAGAGGACAAAAGCATATGTCGCTGAAGAATCAATTTGTAACAGACAGTTATGACAAGCCGACTCACAAGAGTCATAAACAAATATTTTTAGAAAAAAAGCAAAATATTTACTTGGAACAATACACTATCTGAACAAAAGTATCCTATTACCGGACATTAATATGGAGAGTCTGCATCCTTCGCCAATATGACGGCTTGAACTCAGTTGGAGACACTTTCAGTGAGGTATCTGAATGTCTGTGGAGGAATGGGAGCCCATTCTTTCTCAAGAGTCTAAAGCAGAGGAGGCAGTGATGGTGGACGTTAGGGTCTGGAAAGACGATCTAACTCATCCCAAAGGTGTTCCATTTGGTTCGGTATGGGACTCTGGGTAAGCCAGCCCATTTCAGGAATTGCAGAAATAACATTTTGTAACACGCTACACTGCAGCACAATTTAATCTTTATTTACAGGAATGTTATTGTCCCTCAAAGCACTGCTTCACAAATGGTACTTTATGAAAAGGAGAATTGTCATTCTGATACAATCATCATCTGCGAACTATTGAACGAAGCACATAATGCTATAAAATAAGTTCACATCTTTCCACATTTCGCGTTTCCTTAAGCGCCGTAAGGGAACCACACTAACCACGGAAAACACCACCATACCTTAACACCATTTCTTCCGTATTTCAATACTAGTATACATGATGACAGGTAACGTTCTCCAGGCATCCGCCAAACCCCAACCCTTCCATGGAACTGCCACAGGGTACAGCGTGATTCCTTACTCCAGAGCACTCGTTTCCAGTGATCCCCTGTCCAGTGTCATCGCTTCTTACTCCACCTGAAGCGTCGCTTTGCATTGACTACAGATATGTGTGGCTTACTTGGAGCTGCTCGACCAATGTACCCTATCGTTGTTAATTCCCTACTCGCAGTCATTGTGCTACCTGGTACCACTTTGGAACTCACGAGTGATTCCTTCTGTTAATTTAATGTAATTTTGTACAACCACCCAACGCAATAATTGATGTTCCTCGTCCGTCAGCACATAAGATGTCCCAGGTCTAAGCTTATCTGCGGTTGTTCCTATGCGTTTCCTCTTCACAATCACATCACCAAAAGTCGACGTGTGCAGCTTTCGAAGTGTTGAAATGTCTCTGATGAATATGTTAATCAGGAACCATCCAATGACTAGTCGATGTTCGAAGTCGCAGGACGCTCCTGGCCGATCCATTCGTCTGTTGCTGTTTCTGTAGTGACAACACTATATTCCCCGTCTCGTTTTATTCTGGTTCAGATGGTTCAAATGGCTCTGAGCACCATGGGACTTAACATCTGAGGTTATCAGTCTCCTAGAACTTAGAACTACTTAAACCTAACTAACCTAAGGACACCACACACATCCATGCCTGAGGCAGGACTCGAACCTGGGACCGTAATGGTCGCACGGTTCCAGACTGAATCGCCTAGAACCGCTCGGCCACAACGGCCGCCGTGCAATAGATCCTCAGCCGAAAAACCTAGCGCAGCTGGCTACGACTCTTGGGGTTGGTATATCTCCACACCCCTGTCGGAACTTTCTGGAATGTCATTTACTCTTTTCCTGTACATCTCGCAGCGGTCCTCGCTGCAAAAGAGGATTGTTCAGGCTTTTGATAGGTGTAATGTGACTGGACAATGTATATTGGCCAAACAGTTCGTACCATTCGAGACAGATGTGTTGAGCACCATTGCCACACACACGCTTATTACAAGCTGAGAAATCTGTGGCGGAGCACTATCCAGGCGAGGGACATAGAATGTCGTACGATGAGACATACGTGCGCCCCGCTTTTGAGACTTTGTCTTAAAGGAATTAATTGAAATTAGAGTGGCAGACAGCATTATAAGTAGGGACAAGCGTTACCTTTCAATCGCAATTTGGATCCGGTTTTATCTGACATTAAAAGATAGCTATGAACGGGGATTTATCATTTTTTTATCGTGTTACCAGTAGGATTTTTATGGCATATTGTCTCCTTGTATCCTGTGTTACATTTTCGTCTTTTTTACTCGTTTCAGTACACTGTGAATGTAAAATTTGTTTATGCAGAATCTACCGTTTGTTAAGCTTCTGTAACGTCATTCCATGGTAGAATGTACATGTACTATGAATTGTCAAAACTAACTGCTGTGAAACATTTCCCGTAGTGAATTGGCTGTATGTGTACGTTCCTAAAGCCAGTAAATTAGAAGAAAAGACAGTTGCGTTTGAACTGGCTGGCAGAATGTATTGACAGAGGTACTCGATAGCGATTTATCGTTTACGGCAGATTCCACCATTGTCGTGCTGTACCTTCACTTGAGTTAGGGGCAGTAGCTACGATTTTTGACACACTCGCTGTTGGTCTTTAAGGCGTATAAAAGGGCCGCCGTTTACGGTATGAATCCGTTCCGGTGAGATTAGCAAACAGCGTTCTCATCTGGAGATGGCGGCCAGATGATTGTACGATGCGGCTGCAGACCTGACAAGAACATCATCCGTTAAATGTAAATGTCGAGTGACTAGAGCCTCTCATCGGGTAGATCGTTCGCCGGGTGCAAGTTTATCGATTTGGCGCCACTTCGGCGACTTGCGCGTCGATGGGGATGAAATGATGATGATTGGGACAACAGAACACGCAGTCCCTGAGCGGAGAAAATCTCCGACCCAGCCGAGAATCGAACCCGGGCCCTTAGGATTGACATTCTGTCGCCCTGACCACTCAGATACCGGTGGCGGACATCATCCGATAATAAGGCGGGAAAGTCTACGCAGTTTCATTATCATAGTCTGTTGTTAAGTCAATGCACAACAGTACTATTTATTTATTGTTCCGTGGGACCAAATTAAGGAGAAGTCTCCATGGTCATGGAACGAGTCAATACATGAAATTATAACACGAAATTAGAAACAGATAAAATGAAATATAAAAAAACATATTCAGGTGACAAGTCGTAAGTTTAAATGAAGAAAATCAACAATGTTACACTGGAATTTGCTTAATTTTTTAGCTCTTCCAGGAGCTCCTCGACAGAATAGAAGGAATGAGCCATGAGGAAACTCTTCAGTTTAGACTTAAAAGAGTTTGGGCTACTGCTAAGATTTTTGAGTTCTTGTGGTAGCTTATTGAAAATGGATGCAGCAGAATACTGCACTCCTTTCTGCACAAGAGTCAAGGAAGTGCATTCTACATGCAGATTTGATTTCTGCCTAGTATTAACTGAGTGAAAGCTGCTAACTCTTGGGAATAGGCTAATATTGCTAACAACAAACGACATTAAAGAAAATATATACTGTGAGGGCAATGTCAGAATTCCCAGATTTTTGAATAGGGGTCGACAAGAGGTTCTCGAACTTACACCACATATAGCTCGATGACATGATCTTTGGTGTGACGTCATAAGCGAGTGACTGCGTGTGAGATCGCTCTCTAAGTTTTCATATATTTTTTTTTGTTTCAGATTCATATTTTAACAGTTTTTTTGATAATATTTACTATATAAGTGGCGTATTAGTGGTTTCTTCATTCACCTCTGCCTTTCTTGTGTTGTGACCTGATATTTGTGAGTGTTTCGTATCGAGCAACTTAACCTCTTGCCTGTGTTTACATTCCGCGCTGAGCAGTTGCAGCTGTAGCAGCGCATCGAAAGCTAAGTACTAATTAATTGTTTGTGTATAGTGGTTTATTTAGGAACTTTAGTAGTCTTCAACCGGTGTTCTTGGTGTTTTCTGGTGAAATAATTTCAGAAGAACCTTTTGGGAACTGTTTTCAGCTTCGTTACTGTGTCATTAGACGTTTGAATCTCTTTCTGTATTAGTGTTTTGCTATATTCACATTTGTTGTTTATTAATACTGTTAATAATAGTAGTTACTTCCCTTGTAGAGTAAGTTTGTGATTATTGTAGTCAGGTTTTTAACATCTTCTTATTGTAGTAGCGGAACTTAGAAAAAGTAAAATTTTACCATGAGTGAGAAGTGTGGGCTTTGCCGTAGGTTCGTGAGTAGTGGATTGCGGTGTGAGACTTGTTCGAAGTATTTTCACTGGGGGGGAATGCAGTGGGGAAGCCAGCGGGCATTCTGGTGAGAACCTCTCCTGGAACTGCAGGTTATTTAGCAAGAGTAAGTTGATAGAGGAACAGGAGAGTAAGATCTGTGCCCTTCAGGTGCAGTTGAAAAACGCACAGGAGGAGCTAGGTAGGATGAGGAGGGAGAAGGGGGTTGGGGAATGGGAGCTGGCTGTTGGCAAGAGATCTGCTAGGAGAAGAAGATTTTCAGATAGTTTTACTATTGGTGTTTACAATAGATATGACCAACTGTCAAAGTCTAGTGGAGAGGAATCTCTAGTAGCTGTAGGTGTAGGAAGTATGCAGCAGACCTCAGTAGTTACTGTGCCTAGAACAGTTGCAAAGTCGAAGAGGAAGAAGAAGGTTCTACTGTTAGGTAGTTCTCATGGCAGAGGTGTAGGCCAGCAGTTGCAGGAAGTGCTGGGGAGTGAGTACCAGATCACCAGCATTGTGAAGCCTAATGCAGGATTGGCTCAGGTGACTTTTAACATAGGGGGGTTATGTAGGGATTTTACTAAACAGGATCAGGTAGTGATTGTGGGTGGGGCTGGTAATAGTATTGATAGGGATGGGGAGTATAACATAGATGGTGACCTGGAAAAGATAGCCACTCAGACTGGCAACACAAATGGGCATTTCGTGGAACTGTTTCAGCGTCACGATCGGCCTCATCTTAATACAGCCGTCAGGCGTAATAACATGAGACTTGGGGGTGCGCTGATGACAGAAAGCATGGGTCACATTTCAGTGGTGTCGGTGGAGTCTATCAGCAGGACGGGTTTCACTAGACATGGCCTGCACCTCAACAGGTATGGGAAGGGGAGGTTGGCAAAGCTTATAGGTGACAGCATAGGTGGGGTTGGTGGGATCACTCATGGGAAAATTCCTGCAGTAGTGGGTGTTAGAGCTGCACCTTTTTTAGATTAAAGTCAGCTGATAGGTATTCCTGCTTAAGGGAAGTCTCTCTAACAAGGGAATCACTTTTGACAAAGCTTAGGTATCCGAGTAATGAGGGAATTAGTATATTTCATCAAAATATACAAGGTATTAGAGATAAAGTTAGTGAACTGCTTATAGATGTTGACTCTGAAATTATTGGTATATCTGAACACTTCTTAAATAAGGAGATAATTCAGAGGCTTCCTTTACCGGGATACAGGTTGGCTGGCAGCTTTTCGAGGAGCTCTTTGCGGTGTGGGGGAGTAGCCATGTATGTGAAAAACGGTATCCCATTTGAGTCAATTGATGTTTCAAAGTACTGCACTGAAAAGGTGTTTGAATGTTGTGCAGGTGTGGTTAAATTTAACGGAGCTAAACTTCTAACTTATGTTATTTATAGATCCCCAGACTCCGATTTCACAACATTTTTGCTAAAGCTAGATGAGGTTCTTGGTTCACTTTATAGGAAATACAAAAAGTTAGTTATATGTGGTGACTTCAATATTAATTGTATAAGTGATTGTGCAAGGAAGAGGATGCTGGTAGACCTCTTTAATTCATATAATCTTATGCAAACCGTATTTTTTCCAACGAGAGTGCAAGGGAACAGTAGAACAACCATAGACAACATTTTTGTTCATTCATCATTACTAGAAGGGCATTCTGTTAGCAAAAAGGTGAATGGCCTTTCAGATCATGATGCACAAATTTTAACTTTAAAAGATTTTTTTGCTGCAACACGTGTTAAATTTAGTCATCAGCTGTTCAGGAAAGCTGATCCAGTTGCTGTAGAGACCTTTGTAAACCTTATAAAGGAACAAGAGTGGCAAGATGTTTATAGCGCTGATACAGTAGACGATAAATATAATGCTTTTCTCAAGACTTTTCACATGCTCTTTGAAAGTTGCTTTCCGTTAGAACGTTTAAAACAGGGAACTAGCACAAACAGGCAGCCTGGGTGGCTGACTAGAGGGATAAGAATATCTTGTAGAACAAAGTGGCAATTATATCAAAACGTTAGAAACAGTCAAAATCTAAATGCAGCAGCCCATTACAAACAGGATAAAATTAAAACCATATGGTCAGTCGTAAAGGAAGTTGCTGGTCTGCAGAGACAGGTCGAGGATATAGAATCAGTCCGTAGTGGGAATGTCCGTGTTACTGATAAGTCGCATATATGTACAGTATTTAATAATCACTTTCTGAATATAGCAGGTGAACTAAATAGAAACCTAGTCCCAACAGGGAATCATATAGCGCTCTTAGAAAAAAGTGTTCCGAGACTGTTACCTGAAATGCTCCTCCATGATACTGACAAGAGGGAGATTGAGTTAATAATTAAATCACTAAAGACCAAGAACTCTCATGGATATGACGGGGTATCTAGCAGAATACTGAAGTATTGTTCTATGTATGTTAGCCCAGTTCTCAGCCATATCTGTAACTTTTCCTTTAGGAGTGGTCGGTTTCCTGACCGATTAAAGTACTCGGTAGTGAAGCCACTTTATAAAAAGGGAGACATTGATAATGTTGACAATTTTAGACCTATTTCTATGCCATCGGTGTTTGCTAAAGTTATCGAGAAGGTTGTATATACAAGGTTACTGGAGCATTTAAATTCACATAATTTGCTGTCAAATGTTCAGTTTGGTTTTAGAAATGGTTTAACAACTGAAAATGCTATATTCTCTTTTCTCTGTGAGGTTTTGGGCGGATTAAATAAAAGGTTGCAAACGCTAGGTGTTTTCTTTGATTTAACGAATGCTTTTGACTGTGTTGACCACAAAATATTACTGCAGAAGTTGGACCATAATGGAGTAAGGGGAGTTGCTTACAATTGGTTCGCCTCTTACTTTAAGAACAGAAAGCAGAGGGTAATTCTCAGCAATATTGAGAGTGGTAGTGATGTTCAGTCGCAATGGGGCACTGTTAAGTGGGGCGTTCCCCAAGGGTCGGTGCTGGGGCCACTGCTGTTTCTTATTTATATAAATGATATGCCTTCTAGTATTACAGGTTATTCAAAAATATTTCTGTTTGCTGATGACACCAGCTTGATAGTGAAGGATCTTGTGTGTAATATTGAAACAGTAACAAATAATGTAGTTCATGAAATAAGTTCGTGGCTTGTGGAAAATAATTTGACGCTAAATCACAATAAGACTCAGTTTTTACAGTTTCTAACTGACAATTCAACAAGAACCGATATTTTGATCAGACAGAATAGGCATATTATAAGCGAGACGGAACAGTTCAAGTTCCTAGGCGTTCGGATAGATGGTAAGCTGTTGTGGAAAGGATCTTGTTCAGAAGCTAAATGCTGCTTTATTTACCATTAGAACAGTATCTGAAATAAGTGACACTTCAACACGAAAAGTAGTCTACTTCGCATATTTTCATACGCTTATGTCGTATGGTATTATTTTTTGGGGTAATTCTTCTGATTCAAAAACGGGCTGTTCGAGCTATATGTGGCGTAAGTTCGAGAACCTCCTGTCGACCACTTGTTCAAAAATCTCCTAGGATTGCTAGTCCCGTATGCTGTGAAGCCTGGAACGCAGGAGAGAGAAACAGGCCGTAGTAAACCTATGAAGGTGAGTCATGAGTCATGGTTGGATGATCATGTGGTAAAAAAATTGCCCATGAAAAGCAGGACTCCGGATTCAACTCCCGCTCCGGCACACAGTTTTAATCTGTCAGGAAGTTTAATGTGACACCGGATTATTACTTTCACTGAGGAGATACACTCCTGGAAATTGAAATAAGAACACCGTGAATTCATTGTCCCACGAAGGGGAAACTTTATTGACACATTCCTGGGGTCAGATACATCACATGATCACACTGACAGAACCACAGGCACATAGACACAGGGAACAGAGCATGCGCAATGTCGCCACTAGTACAGTGTATATCCACCTTTCGCAGCAATGCAGGCTGCTATTCTCCCATGGAGACGATCGTAGAGATGCTGGATGTAGTCCTGTGGAACGGCTTGCCATGCCATTTCCACCTGGCGCCTCAGTTGGACCAGCGTTCGTGCTGGACGTGCAGACCGCGTGAGACGACGCTTCACCCAGTCCCAAACATGCTCAATGGGGGACAGATCCGGAGATCTTGCTGGGCAGGGTAGTTGACTTACACCTTGTAGAGCACGTTGGGTGGCACGGGATACATGCGGACGCGCATTGTCCTGTTGGAACAGCAAGTTCCCTTGCCGGTCTAGGAATGGTAGAACGATGGGTTCGATGACGGTTTGGATGTACCGTGCACTATTCAGTGTCCCCTCGACGATCACCAGTGGTGTACGGCCAGTGTAGGAGATTGCTCCCCACACCATGATGCCGGGTGTTGGCCCTGTGTGCCTCAATCGTATGCAGTCCTGATTGTGGCGCTCACCTGCACGGCGCCAAACACGCATACGACCATCATTGGCACCAGGGCAGAAGCGACTCTCATCGCTGAAGACGACACGTCTCCATTCGTCCCTCCATTCACGCCTGTCGCGACACCACTGGAGGCGGGCTGCACGATGTTGGGGCGGGAGCGGAAGACGGCCTAACGGTGTGCGGGACCGTAGCCCAGCTTCATGGAGACGGTTGCGAATGGTCCTCGCCGATACCCCAGGAGCAACAGTGTCCCTAATTTGCTGGGAACTGGCGGTGCGGTCCCCTACGGCACTGCGTAGGATCCTACGGTCTTGGCGTGCATCCGTGCGTCGCTGCGGTCCGGTCCCAGGTCGACGGGCACGTGCACCTTCCGCCGACCACTGGCGACAACATCGATATACTGTGGAGACCTCACGCCCCACGTGTAGAGCAATTCGGCGGTACGTCCACCCGGCCTCCCGCATGCCCACTATACGCCCTCGCTCAAAGTCCGTCAACTGCACATACGGTTCACGTCCACGCTGTCGCGGCATGCTACCAGTGTTAAAGACTGCGATGGAGCTCCGTATGCCACGGCAAACTGGCTGACACTGACGGCGGCGGTGCACAAATGCTGCGCAGCTAGCGCCATTCGACGGCCAACACCGCGGTTCCTGGTGTGTCCGCTGTGCCGTGCGTGTGATCATTGCTTGTACAGCCCTCTCGCAGTGTCCGGAGCAAGTATGGTGGGTCTGACACACCGGTGTCAATGTGTTCTTTTTTCCATTTCCAGGAGTGTATAATGATCGCTTCTCGAACATGGTAGGCCTCTAACCAAGTTCGTCAGTTGGTCAACTTCTAGTCAACAGTGGTCTTCAGCTTTTCTTCGTTCTGCCAGCGACGCGTTCTGTGTTGCGTTTGTTGAATAATGGGCGATGGAAAATGCAAAAATTGATATCTAATTAATATCTGGATTTGTTATTGCGGGTAATACATGGATCAAAAAATGGTTGAAATGGCTCTAAGCACTATGGGACTAGACATCTGAGGTCATCGGTCCCCTAGACTAAGAACTACTTAAACCTAACTAACCTAAGGACATCACACACATCCATGCCCGAGGCAGGATTCGAACCTGCGACCGTAGCAGCAGCGCAGTTCCCGACTGAAGCGCCTAGAACCGCTCGGCGACAAAGGGCCGGCATACATGGATCCAATCCTTGTTTCCAGAAACCAAACAGCAATGTAAGAAGCGAGTGGAAAGCAGTTGTCCTGTGTCATAAAGGCCTAACGTGATGATAACTGGCAGGAAGGTCGTGGAAATTGTTTTTTCAGATGCAGAAAGGATTCTGCTTGTTGGCTGCTTTGAGGGGAATTAAACAACAACCGGCGCATCTAACCTATCTCTTTTGGATCAACTAGATTAAAAAAATATATTCATCAGGACAATGCATCTGCCCAAAAAGGTATTGGAAGAATTGGAAAACCGAGCCATCTGCAGTAAGTATTGTCAGACCATCCAGTCTGTTCACCATATCTGACAAGCTCTGCCTTCCGTCTGTTTCCATTTGTAATTAAATTAGGGGTTGGGGAAACCTTTCGTGTCAGCTGGGTAGGTCATGCCAGCCGCAGATGAATATTTCGCAGAGAACTTCTACGTTGTCCCTTCAGGGATTTTTTCTACTCACTGGGAAAAGTTATGGTCAGACTGTACTGATCTATACGGAAATTACATTGAAAATAGTTTTTTTAGTGTAAAATCACAGCCTTTCACTGCCAAAGTGTGTTTCTTCTTGATCTTTAGTTTCACGCCTCCTTTGTAGACGACAGGCAGGCTACAAAGCCGACGGAAACAGAAGACTTTGTGCTTTGGACACGCTTTCTTCCTTTACCCTGCACGGTCTTGTGGTGAGAGGCGAGACTCTCTGCTCAGACAGTATTGGAACGCAATAACTTTTATCTGCCGGTCAGTCGCTCTATTGTTTCACTGCTGTAACCAGCACTTTCTCTCACTGACGTCCATCTTCAGGTGGCTTTACTAAATTAATTTAGCATGTCTCTACTGAGATATCGAGTGCGGATCTCACAACATGGGTTTTTGTAAAAGCGTATCAAATATAAAAATTTATGAACTAAAATAAAAAGTAGGATTATACTAATATTGAAAAAATTTAGTCACATAAAGCTGTCAATAGCAGCCACACAATGTTCTTTTATTGTAGGCTATCTGAAAATGGATTGATGATTTACGTCAGAAAATTATTCCATTAGATTCTACTAAGTGGAAGTATGAAAAAATTGTCGCCGGCCTTTGTGACCGAGCGGTTCTAGGCGCTTCAGTCCGGAACCACGCGGCTGCTACGGTCGCAGGTTCGAATCCTGCATCGGGCATGGACGTGTATGATGTCCTTAGGTTAGTTAGGTTTAAGTAGTTCTAAGTTCTACGGGACTGATGACCTCAGATGTTAAGTCCCCTAGTGCTCAGAGCCATTTGAACCATTTTATGCAAAAATTACTGGGAGGCTGTTTCGTTTGTTACTAAGACTACCAATTAGACGAAAAGCAAAAGTATAAAGAGCGATTAAAAAGTTTCCTTTCGAAGGCCTTGTAGTCCAAATCGGTATGCGAATCAGACAAAATCATGGCAAGCATTCAAGTATCATCCCGCCAACGCATTAGATTGAAGATACCCGTTTGGTAAAACACAGTGTCCTGCTGTGGATATCCGTAACTACCTGCTGCACATCCTTGTCCGACAGGTATTGTCGGCACTTGCAGAAGGCATGATAATCACATGGGGGAGATCAGGACTACTGGGCGAGTGTTCGAATGTCTCCCACTTGAGTTGGCTCAATGGATGAGTCTGGTCTCCCAGGTCGACTGACGTCTTGTGTGGAAGCGCGACCAGTACGGAACTTGGAGCATCATTCCACAACGATTGTTTTCGACAGACACGCTGTCCTGTACATATTCTACATTCTCCGGTGGATGGCTCTGAATACTATGGAACTTAACTTCTGAGGTCATCAGTCCCCTATAACTTGGAACCACTTAAACCTAACTAACCTAAGGACATCACACACATCCATGCCCGAGGCAGGATTCAAACCTGCGACCGAAGCGGTCTCGCGGTTCCAGACTGTCGCACCTAGAACCGCTCGGCCACTTTGTTCGGCTCCGGTGGATGTCTACTAGTGTTTGTCCTTCGGCAGCCGGGAAAAGAATAACAGACGTTGGTCCTGTTTCGAAGCATCTGCTGATGACGTCACCTTAGTTCACGATCCCCCCATTACTGCACCAACTTCGGAAAGACACGAATGCCACACTAATCCCTTACCTTCATGTCGGTGCTCATATACCTGCATCGGAGTCAAGCTGCGTTGCACATACGATGTAGCAACGCCCCCAAACGGAAACTTTTTGATCGCCCCTCATAGCTGAAGTTAATTGTTTGAGCAGCTCAGTAATATGCTTCTTCCAGTTCATATTTTCATAAATATGTATACCCAAAAATTTTGGCATTTTACCCTAGAGATGGTGGCTATTCTGGAAAGGGTCGAGAAACAAATAACCACAGTTTTCTGAAGGAATCATACCAGCAATTATCCGACTTTATTTTGAGACATAGTGCAAAATAATGACCAGAACACTGAGCGGAGGTATAACCTGCGAATTATCTGGTTTCATAGTGTAGCTTGCGCCTGTCTCGTTACATTCTTCAGTGAGATTGCTGGTCTCGAGCCTTACTTGGTCATCAAAATCTAAATGTTGGTAATGCCACAATCACAACAATCTGCATTATCCATATGGACCAGTAGTAAACCAGATATATTTTACTAATTATTGTGGCTCTTTTACAATGTGGGCGCTGCGTTGAAGTCGTGCTCTACTGGAAAACATGAAAGACATCAGCAAGAGAAAGTGCACTCCTGACGGTCAAGTTACCGTCAGCTGCATATGATGGCTTAACCGCATAATACATAACTCGTTTGTTTATGATTGATGAGAATGTTTGTGCGTGAGAAGGCACACAGACACTGCATCTGTTATTCTACTGGCGAATAGCGACACGTAAGCGGTTTTCGTCGGTGGAAATCATACCAATCGGTCTGCAGTCAAAAGATACCATGACCCTACAAGACGGCGACACATACTCCGTATTAAAATACGGTTAGTTGTAAGATCAAATTAATGGATCGGATTTAATAGCGAAAAATGCCCAAATTCAGATTTATGCACCGAAAGTGGACCCCTAGCCTGCTGGCGGCGCATACGTCCGATCTCTATCGAGACCGGGCTTAACTATTAAATTACGTTTCTACCACGTTGCAGCGAAGCGTGCGCATACTCGGCTGACTTATTGCATGACATATTTTTTTTCCTGATTGTTCCTGAATTTCAGCATACAAGCCTTTCGACCTATATATATTCGTAAGTGATAATTTTCAGGCTTGTTTTTTATTATATAACTGTTTTATTTAGACCTTTGGTTAGAAACTTATTGGTGCTGTGCAGATGTGGGCTGCTGTCTCGCAAACCGGACAACTTATTTTGCAAAGTTCCCTTTTACCTTTTTCGCAAACTTATTATTTGCAACATATTGCAGGTTGCAAGAGAATTATGTGGGGATGACTGATCAAGGAATGTGGAATACATCTATCATGAGAAAAGAAATTGACGCCCTTTGAAAAAAGAAGATAGAGTAGCCACACAATGGACATGCGTCACTGCGTCGATCTTTTACTAGTGAACCCAACAAGCGCGTAAGTCTGTGGCCACTTTTAACTGTAAAATAACTAATTTCGCAGAACTCTATAAAATCAATGGTATTAGACTGCCAATAAGCAGCATGTTGTTGTTCGTTCTGCTCACAAGATTATTTAATGTGTTATTGTATCCATATCTTCTACAGAATTCCCGTCATCAACTGGCACAAAACCCCACCACATCTTGTTCTCCCAAAGTCTAACTACAAGTTTTATCCATGGATACAATAATGCGAATGCAGGCACTCCATAAGCAGTCACGTCGTGCGCACTTCCGCTACACTCGCAGTCTGTGCTGAAACTAACAAGGTATATCAAGAAATCATTATTTACTGTACTGTTCCGGGCTTCACTGTCGCTATACATTTACGTTGAGAAAATTTTCTGTCGTCTTCTTCTTCTTTTTCCTGGTCTTAATCTCATACATTCCGGGGTCGGCATGTTAATCTGAATTTGTCAGTGTTAGTGGTAGAGAATGGCTGAATGAAAATATGTCTCCACACTTCCAAACCCCCCCCCCCACCCTTATTGCCCGAGGGACAGAATGTGTGTACCTCAACTGCGGCTAGTGTTATCCCATTCGAACCGTCTAAATGAAGAGGAGCGTGGGTATCAGCCTGCTATTCACCTAGTCTTTTGTGCGAAACTGCCTAAAAACCACATCCTTGCTGGTCTACACATCGCCCTGGACGTTAATCCGTATTCGATCTGTGGCTGGCGCGCCCGAATCACAGAAACGTCCCGCTAACGAGGGTAGCTATCCGTGCAGGTATCGACAAACGTTTCCCCGTTTCCCATGATTCTTACAAGTATTTTGCATCCGCTGTTTCTCTTCTCCTTACCTTTCTAATAAACGTCTAGATTGTATTTGAATTTGGTAAACTGAATTTTTTCAACACGATATTGTGTCTTAACAGTGTCTTAAATTGCCCGAAAGCCTATTTCCTTCTCGTCTTTGGGTGTGTTACGCCATCAAAACTGGTGCCAGAGACAGGGAATCGTGTGGTATTGTTCTGGATGTCTTGTTCGTAAATTACCTTGAGCAGATTGTTAGAGAACCAACTCGTGAGGGTAACGTCTTAGACCTCCTGGCAACAAACAGACCTGAACTTATTGAATCAGTTAACGTAGAGGAAGGTATCAGTGATCGTAAGGCTGTGACAACATCTTTGACGACGGGTCCTACAAGGAATGTTAAGAAAGGTAGGAAGATATATTTGCTCAGCAAGGGTGACAGGACACCAATTTCAGAATATCTCAGCAGTCATCATCAAATATTCGGTGATGAGGACGAAGATGTGGAGAACAAAATTCAAATCCATCGTTCAATATGCCCTAGACAAGTATGTTCCGAGTAAGGTTTTAAGGGATGGGATAGATCCACTATGGTTTCATATCCTTGTTAGAAAAGCGCTACTTAAACAAAGAGCACTTAACCTCAGATTCAAGAGAAGTAAAAACCTAGTTGACAAATGAAAGCTGAACGAAGCGAAAATGAGCGTAAGGGGAGCAACGAGAGAAGCGTTCAATGATTTCGAAAGTAAGACATTGTCAACCGACCTGAGTAAAAACCCTAAGAGATTTTGGTCGTATTTAAAATCATTAAGTGGGTCAAAATCATCTGTTCATTCTCTCAGTGACCACACCGGCACCGAAACGGAAGATAACAGAGAGAAGACCGAAATACTGAATTCGGTCTTTCGAAGTTGTTTCACCGCGGAAGATCGTAACACTGTCCCTCCTTTCAATAGTCGTGAGAACGTGGAAATGGCTGATATCGAGATGACCGATTGCGGAACTGAAAAGCAGCTACAATCGCTTAGTAGTGGAAAGGCTTCACGACTAGATGAGTTACCTATAAGATTCAACAAAGATTATGCGAAAGAACTTGTTCCCCTTCTAGCAGTAATTTATCGTAGATCGCTTGAGCAACGAAAGGTATGTAACGACTGGAAAAAAGCGTAGGTCATTCCCGTTTTTAAGAAAGGCCTTAAGACAGATCCACACAGTTATAGATCTATATCGTTAACGTCAATCTGTTGTAGAATTATGGACCATGTTTTATGCTCAAGAATTATGAAGTTCTTGGAAAATGAACAGCTCCTCTATAAAAATCAACATGGATTCCGCAAACAGAGATCCTGCGAAACTCAGCTCGCTCTGTTCCTCCATGAGATCCACAGTGCAGTGGACAATGACGCTCAGGCTGATGCCGTGTTCCTTGATTTCAGTAAGGCATTCGGCACCGTCCCGCAGTGCCGTTTAATGAAAAAAATACGAGCTTATGGAGTATCGGAGCAGACCTGCAATGGGATTCAAGACTTTCTTCCAGACAGAACTCAACACGTCGCTCTTAACGGAACTAAATCGATAGATGTAAAAGGAATATCCGGAGTACCACAGGGAAGTGTGATAGGACCGTTGCTATTCACAATATACGTAAATGATCTAGTAGAAAGCGATGGATGGTCTTTAAGGCTATTCACAGATGACGCAGTTGTTTATACCAAAGTAGCAATGCCAGAAGATAGTACGAATTTGCAGAACAACCTGCAGAGAATTGATGAATGGTGCAGACTCTGGCAGTTGACCCTGAACGTAAATAAATGCAACATGTTGTACATTCATAGGAAAAGAAATCCACTACTGTACAACTACACTATTGATGACAAACAGATGAAGACAGCGTCTGTCGTAAAATATCTAGGCGTAACTATCCATAGCGACCTTAAGTGGAATGACCATATAAAACAGATAGTAGAAAAAGCAGACACAAGACTCAGATTCATAGGAAGAATCTTAAGGAAATGTAACTCATCCAGAAAGAAGTGGCTTATAAAGCGCTTGTTCGCCCGATTCTTGAGTATTGTTCATGTATCTGGGATCCCTATCAGGTAGGACTGATAGACGAGATAGAGAAGGTCCAACGAAGAGCGGAGCGTTTCGTCACAGGATCGTTTAGCTGGCGAGAGAGCGTTACGGAGATGCCAAACAAACTCCACTGGCAAACGTTACAAGATAGGCGTTGTGCATCACGGAGAAATTTACCACTGAAATTCCGGGACAGCACTTTTCACGAGGAGTCAGACAACGTATTACTTCCCCCACATACATCTCGCGTATTGACCACGAGGAGAAAATTCGAGAAATTAGAGCCAATACAGAGGCTTACCGACATTCATTCTTCCCACGCACTATTCGCTAGTGGAAGAGGGTTGGAAGGATCAGATAGTGGTACCGAAGGTACCCTCCACCACACACCATTAGGTGGCTTGCGGAGTATGATGTAGATACAGATGTCTAATACGAGCCAGCGATACGCCAATGCGAGAGATAACAAGAGTAAGTTTCAAAATTTCCACACAAAAAGGGAAGGTGTAATTCGCAGCTGAAGTCGACGTGTTGATGTAACGCGGTAGTTGGACATTTCCCTTCCTGGAGACAGTGGCTCAGTAGCTAGGACAGAGGATGCGTGTGCGTGGAGATGGAACCCTGGCGGAGGTTCACATCCCTCCATGAGTCACCATCAGACGAAGTGCCGAGAAGGATGTCACCTCAAAGTCCTTGCGTGCGTTGCTGTAAGGAACTGAAACCATGAATAAGTCTCGTTAGATACTCGATATAGGCAAGGGCTTTATTCCCCAATTGTAACTTCAATTTGTATCCCTCTCTGGTAAAGGCCTTAGCATGTCTCATTTCTGTCCTGGTGAATTAATTCAGAATTTTGTAACTCCTTTAAAATGTGTGATTATCGTTTGTTGCTAGTTATTAATTTGCAATTTAACAAACTGAGACAGTTACATCTGACACCTAGTTTAATAAATTATTTTGTTTTTTCGTCCTACGTATAGCACATAAAATACCTGAGAAGACCGTACGTAGAGAAAAGGAAGTATGTCTGGGTTAACGACCCGTCGAGGAAGACGTCATTAGAGCCGTAGCACAAAGAGGAAAGACTGGGCCGTGACCTTTTCGAGGGAACCGTACCAGCATTTGTCTTAAGGGATTTAGGGAAACCGCTGGAAACGTAAATCTGGATGGGCAATGTGTACCACCGTCATCCTGAGTATGAGTCCAGAATCTTACTTCTGCGCCACCAAGTTAGAGAGGAGAAGTGGCAGAATAATTGAAACAAATGTAGACGGTGCACACAATGGCAGATCGTGCAGAGAAAGTGTCTTTATTATAACACAGCTGCAGAAAAATTCCGAGAATTTTGTAGATCTACATATATTGCTTTTCACTGACCAATAAAAAGCATTTTACTGGGTAAGCAGAACAAAATTCTTTCAAGTCTAATAGGATAAGAGTCTTCTGCAGAATTTAGTAAGAGTAACATATGTACATAGGTTGTAACAGGTATAAGTGCAGATATTTCTATTGGTGACAGAGGGCAGTGAGCAACATTAAATCAGTATTTACGTCATCTGCAGACTAATAATTGTAGCCATTACAAGTTTATGTAGTTAGGTTGGTTAGTACCTGCAAGTTCATGTGGCAAGAGCAAGCCATTAATGCTTGTTTTCCCCCAGGCAGCAGGTCAGGTCTTGAAGTGTAGATGCGTGGACGCAAAACAATTAGTCTATACTGACAGGCGTGGTCCACTTAATGGTGCAGTGCGATCGTGTGGGAAACATCGGGTTGTAAAGTTTGTGACATGTTTGTGGGAAGACTGTTCGATACATATATAATAGAATGACGCAGTCTAAAATAAACCAAGGGCTTAGACAGGGGAGTCCCTTTCGTTTACCTTCTTATCTACTCCCTTTAATGTTGTAGTTGACAAAGTCATAAATAAATTGTAAAAATTATTAGCAAAATATTGAAAACTAAATAATGCTGTTCCAGGCACAATACTCTTGGCAGACGACTGAGTGATTGTAACTGGAACAGAAGATGATATACAACGTAGGCTGTACCTGTCCATGAAAGTAGCAAATGCGAGTAATTTAAGTATCTCCCAATCTAAAACAAGCTGATGGAATTAAAAGAATGTGAGCTAGTTGTGCTCAAACTAGTCATTAACAACG
The DNA here is from genome assembly GCF_023864345.2 of Schistocerca serialis cubense. Classification (NCBI taxonomy): domain Eukaryota; kingdom Metazoa; phylum Arthropoda; class Insecta; order Orthoptera; family Acrididae; genus Schistocerca; species Schistocerca serialis. The sequence continues at coordinate 376,107,390 of NC_064640.1, forward strand.
AAGCAAGTTAACAGATACCTTTTATCTATGTGTTGATATTACTTATACATCAAATAACGTTCTGCGAACAAAGCCACATTTTAAAAATAACGGAAGAGAAATATTACTGAAACTATATAATACCAGTACAAACACTGTAGTATGGAGTGTCTGTTAGGAGGTCACTATACCGGAAATAAAAAGGATAGGATGTGCAGAGATGAGATTTCTAAGAACAGTAACTGGCTCAACAAGGCACGAAAGGAAGAGAAATGAATATCCGAGAAAATGATTATACATATGTAGTCTGAATAAATAAATAGTTAACTGCAGGAACAATTAGAAAGAGTGTGTAACTAGGCTCCATGAAACCAGAACACCGAATTGAAGGCAAAAACAAGGAAGAAGGTAGGCCCGTCAACAAAAAGATGGAAGGCGGAATAAATTTAAATTGATTAGTGCTTAATGCTGTTGATGATGACCTTTCAGTTTTAATAATAAATGGTTTCATGTCAGTTTACTGATAAATGAGTTATTTAATAATTAAAAATACAATAAAATAATCAGGTGCCAGTGATTTCGGTAAGCGAGAACTACAAGTTAAGGGTTTTGTTACGGCACCTTGCGTTTCACCTATCGTTCACTCCATTAGTAACAGCATATTGACTCTGGAAATAATGCTTTGTTTGGAAACCGTTGCTAGAAAAATTTCCACAGTAACAGATGCTTGTGTCTTCTTACTATAAAATGCGGTATATGCGGCACCTTCCATTTCACCTAGCGTTCACTCCATTAGTAACAGCATATTGACTCTGGAAATAATGTTTTGTTTGGAAACCGTTGCTGGAAAAATTGCCACAGTAACAGATGCTTGTGTCTTCTTACTATAAAATGCGGTATATACTTAATTATACTAAGGTACGAATTACGATATACAGATGTAAGGAATCAAGAAACATAAATTATTAGCACGTGGTTATCGCAGTACGACCCGTGACAATGGACGGAAGGATCGTGGTAATAAACCTTGGAACGAGCGCTTTTATAGGTTGGTTCATTACGAATGGCGCAATTAAGGTTACAGTCACGAAGATAAAGATAACGCCAAAAGGCCGTAAGCACCGAGTAATCAACAGGGATGGTCCCGCGGCATTACGCAAGCGCAGATTCGGGCGGAGACCTTCGCTGTTGTGGCAAGAAAGTATGACCGCCCCGGGCCAAGGCGCACTTTCGCCGACCTTCTTCGCCTTACTGTTCCGTCGAAAAGCTGTCGCAAGCCGCTGCCCGGAAGCTGTTAAGTCACTGCAAACTTTCTCACCGGCTTGGGCGGCCGGTCTTCGACTGGACTGGCATTGCTGCTCGCATCCTCTGCAGCGACTTCAGCGTGACTTGTTTGCCACTGAACTTGCTCTTTTTTTGCCAGTCTCCAAGATCTAGTGCAGTTGATCGACAAGTCAACTACATTCGCAGAGGAACTGAGTTGCCAGACTTGCTTCTTCCAGATCTGGTAGCGTAGTGAGAGACGCTCTTAAACCGGTTATTTCTCAGGAATTCAGGTTGTCTGTGTGTAGAAGTGCTCAGACGAGTGTTATTTAACACATCTAAGACATGGATTATGCAGTCATGAATATACCGGTTTTATTATCTTTTTAAAGCTCCTCTATGTCACTTAAGTTTCATCTCATAAGAGAAATTTCCTATTATCGGTGTAAGAAATGTGAAAAATTCATATATAGGGTACCTTGAGCGTAGCGTGTCTACAGAATTGTAGACTTCCCGGCAGATTAAAACTGTGTGCCGGACCGAGACTCGAACTCGGGACCTTTGCCTTTCGCGGGTAAGTGCTCTACCAACTGAGCTACCCAAGCACGACTCATGCCTCGTCCTCGCAGCTTTACTTCTGCCAGCACCTCATCTCCTACCTTCTAAACTTTATAGAAGCTCTCCTGCAATATCCTTTCTTTCAGGAGTACTAGTTCTGCGTGGTTCGCAGGAAAGCTTCTGTAAAGTTTGGAAGGTAGGAGACGAGGTGCTGGCAGAAGTAAAGCTGTGAGGACGGAGCGTGAGTCGTGCTTGAGTTGGTAGAGCACTGGCCCGCGAAAGGCAAAGGTCCCGAGTTCGAGTCTCGGTCCGGCACACAGTTTTAATCTGCCAATAAGTTTCATATCAGCACACACTCCGCTGCAGAGTGAAAATCTCATTCTAGAATTGTAGACGTTTCCCTCCACCGATTCGTTTAGAAACACGTTTAATTGCTTAAATTTAAAAATGGTCTTAGCGTAGGCATTTCTATTTGCGCGTATATCTTATCAAAAGGAACAAAAAGTGTAATAATAATTTAATGTAGGGCCGATAATTTAATAAATAAATAACATTATGTGTTTCTTCGCCGTGCTGTCATTGGCCACCAAGCCGCCGCTGCAGCCGGTATGGCGGGAAATGATCCTGAGTGGTGCGCTAGTGCTTAATATAGTTGGTGTGCAAAGATCTGTAATGCGTACATCCCCATCACCCAGTATCCTTACCACTAATCAATAATTCAGGTACCATTCTGCGCCACTACACTCATGTCCCACATTCCATGAACATTCTTACGTTATTAGAGCTGCGCTCTACCAAAACTAAGGTTCTATTGTTTTGGTACAGTACATAACTGACGTGGTGAATGGTAGAGTATCCGGTAGTGTTGGTAGGGGAAGAAACATAAATGAAAGTGCGAGACAGAAACAGAGAGCTTGGGACTGTTTTTTGTTTGTTTTGCACATAATTAGAACCGCACGTCGTTCGGCTTTTGTCCATTGTGTATTTTACATCCCTAAAATATAAATTGCATCTTATAAGTATTAAAAATTAATTGAGCACGTAGCTTCTCCCATATTATGTAACTAAAGCAATTACTTTTGATGCAAGAACAGTTCACATGCTCAGACATAAAAAATCTATATAATTGTTGTCGTTTACCTGGTAATAAAGATGCAAATCTATATAGTTGTTGTTTTGTACTCAAAAGAACGTTCTTCATCATGATAAACGGCAGGAGTTTCCTGTTAATATTGGTAAGTGCGAAAGTCGTTTAGCAATAGGAAGAACATTTCTATATACGCTCGAAGAAGTGCTCGATCGATCATTGATGTGTGTTTGTTTTACGTTTTTCTTTAAGTTTACTTGTTTTTGAGGAAATTGCGGTTTCTAGTGCTATATGATAAATTTCTATTTTTTAATTTTTAGGCGCTGCAGTCTGGAACTGCTCGACCGCAACGTCGCAGGTTCGAATCCTGCCTCGGGCATGGATGTGTGTGATTTCCTTAGGTTAATTAGGTTTAAGTAGTTCTAAGTTCTAGGGGACTGATGACCTCAGAAGTCAAGTCCCATAGTGCTCAGAGCCATTTGAAGCATTTTAATTTTTACTACAAATTCCCTCTGTTTCCTGTTAAAAATGAACAATTTACAGATAACTCCTCAATTAAAAATTTCAATTTGCTATAAATATTGTTTATTTTGAAGTAACAGACGGGAGGATAAATAAGCAAAACAAAAATTTTCCGTAGGTTAAGTGACCCTTTATATGTTCTCACTCAGTTGCTAGAGGCTTCACCGATCCAGTTTTTAGGGGAATCTAGAAGACACTCATAGCATACACAAACAAAGCAATCGAAATGAAGGAAACACTGTAGCCTACGATTACTCGTGATAACGCTACGGAAGCCTACAGTAGTTTTATAACTCTATGTATTATTCATTCTCTCACACCAGATCATCAACTAACTCTCGCAACCCAACGACTAAATCTGTTGCGAGATTTGTTTCCAGTCCTAGTCATAACACTCCATCTCTTTTTATTTCTCCCACTCCCTTCCCCTCAGTGCCCTTAAATCGCAGCATGCAGTTCCATAAGCCTCATAGCCGCATTCATTATTACACATCCATTATTAATATCATAATTTCATGCACCAACAGCATCACCATTATACCATAGCAGAATTAACGTTATGATCAATGATTATATTTGAACTGTAATATAAAATCATCTAAGAAGTTTAAAAGACCATAAAAATTATCCACCAAAGTGTACTTTAAAAAATATCATTTATTTTCATCTTTTTTTTTTTACTCAGTTTGCGGTGGCATTCAGAATAACCAAACGAAAGTAAATCTAACCCTAGTGTTATAAAAATTCAATGGTTTGACAGGTCTGCGTAAAGTTTATTCATAAGCGATGCGTGGTGTGGTTTTAACTGCAAGCATACTGCGAAACAGTCTTTCTGTGCATTCGTGGACCTGCGCAACACGATAGCACCTGTCAGGTGGGGTGGCCGTAGCTTAAGAAACACACTTACCAGCTTCTGTTTGCCGATCCTGGAACCGGTCGGTATTTGCAAAGAAACATTGCTGTTGCAGTTTATAAAGTACTTTTCTTTTTTACTTTGGGGCAGATTATTTACTTCAAACATGGAAACAGGTCTATATAAATAAACATCCAAAAAGCTTTAGTTTTTTTAGTTGTTAAGGAAATAACGTTTTTTGATGTTATCAAGACAGAAACTCATAAAAAAAAGTGGGAAGTGACCTCCGTTTGCTTACAAACGGGCATGCAATTGTCGGGTTTGCAACACATTTTGAAAAATCCCAGGATGGCGTCATCGGACGATACAACGGTATATACGGAAGTCTCATCATCGGATTTTTTTTCCGAAGTGCATGAATAACTTCAAATAGTCTATGCTTAATTCAAAGATTGACGACTGATTCTCAGTATAAACGTTTCTATTATGAACGTCGGAATAGACTGATATTGGCTTACTACACAACCACCCTGCGTAACTGGGATCTGTCACAATCATTCAATTTTTGACGTTATCCATCCGGAGTGTTGGAACATCAATTCAGTTGTGGGAAACGTAGATTCCACACTGATTCGATGGAAGACTAATGTGAAACTATAATTAATCGACAAAGAAACCACCTGGTACAACTCTTCTCCAATCTACCTCTGAATATCAGTCATCAGTTTCGTGCTCTTATCTGTTTGGATGATCGGAACAGAAGGTGAAAATTTAAAGTAGTGCATGATTGTCACCGGTTTGTTCAATCATCACAACAGCGAAGACCGTCACGTAAATTAGACACTCGACAATCCCCGTGGGGAACGGGTGGCGGGAGTGGGGGGGGGGGGGGGGGTTGAGGGTAGATGTCTTACAGAATAGACATCGTTTTACTCATAAAATTCCGAGACTGTTTCTCCTGAAACAACTCAAGAAACCCATAACCTCCTTGAATATACGTTTCATATAATGATGGTCATGGTAAAATTAGATAATACGGAAGCGTGGCATTCTACCTGCGCTTCATCAGATGGAACAAGAGAGAGCAAATGCACCCTCTGACGCACACCATACGGTGGATTGCGGGGAGCTGATGAACTCCGGTGGGGAATGAACTCTTGTAACCATTGCACCTAACAGTTCTCTGATTACTGTTGACGAACCACAAATCTACGATCATTCTGGCCCATGTTACGCAGTACTGCGGTGACGATTGCAATGTCTTCCGTAGTTCAGTCAACGCACTTTGATGTGTCACTTTTCAGTTCTCCTTACGCAAGTATAGTCTGTGTGTTAACTTAATCTGTATTCAGGCGTTGATGCTAAGCGTAATCCTTCGTCTTAGCTAATCTGTTCGAGGCTAGCAGAAAACTACCCGCTACGCAACCTTACTCGCCAAGAGACTTGGCACCAGTTCTGCTTAAGTACTGCAATAATACCTCTGAAATTAACTGAAATTCTTTTCACAGTTTGAGATCAGTGGATGCGCTCATATGAACAGACCACATTACATGTGGAGATAGTAATGATGCCCCCACATGATACCCCCACTGTCCAGGGCTGTTTTTTGGAGATAAAGAATTAGAAATGGAACACGTAAGAGTAAGTGTAACTTTTAAAGTCGATATTAAGCTTCTCTGATGAACTTGTATTCATCAGGAGCGATATTAAAATTTTTATATCCTCAGCCAAAATGAAGCTTTCCGTGGTTTCTCTAAATTATTTGTGTTAAATGCTGTGAATGTACTTTCAACAAAGTCACAAAATACGATACTGCAGACTCCGTGTTACTCTGAATTACGATGCAAAGTTCCTTTGGATATGCATGCATGTCTTAAGGAACTATGCATCGTTATTCAGAATAACGTAGGCACTGCAATATCGTATTTATCCGCCGACACCGGGCAAGCGACTTTCAAGTATAATGTCTAACCTATGCCTGAATATACGTAATGGATGTACAAGTACAGATCGTAGACGCATGGTTGACGACTAACCGAACCCACGACGAAATGCGCCGCCCTCCGTTGCCTCTTCTCTATCTCTTTATGATAGTCTTGTAGTTCTTCTTTCCAACATTTCTAGTATCTCAGTAATAATTCAATGATAGACATTAATTCAGTCTGACTGTGAAATTATTTGGATGCTAGTAGCAGGCTTAGGTGAACTGAAGTAAATTACCTGATGTTTTTACCGGCCACCCGATTCTGCCGTAACAGTTGTAGAATCGGTCAAAGGAAGCCTATGTTCGGTAGCGTGGAATACTCTGATCATGCAGTATTAGTTAGAGAGGACTTTAATTTACCGAGTATAGACTGGAACGACTATGTATTCATTGCAGGTGTTACTGGCAGACAGATTCCTGAAGTATTTTTGAACAAATTTTCCGAACACTGTCTTGAACAGCTAGTTAGGCAGCCCGCATGCAATGGAAATATTTTAGACCTTGAAGCTAGAAACAGACGTGAACTTATCGACAGTGTCAATATAGAGATAGGAATTATCGATCATAGCGATGATGGTTACTAAAGTTAATAAATCGCCCAAGAAAACTAGGAGAGTATTTTTGCTAGAAAGAGCAGAAACAATACCTAGGTCAAATGTGATGGAGGTAGAGGAATCATAGGCGAGGTTTAAACTGATTGTAGATCACTCCATGGAAAAGTATGTGCTGAGTAAATGGATTAAGGACAAAAATACCCACCGTGGCTTAATAACGAAGTTGGAAACATACTGAGGAAATGAGACCTTTGCGCTCTCTGATCAGAAAAGAACGCGGGAATGAGACGGGCAAAAGCTTGTAGAAATTGATGCGCGAAGTGTACAAAATCTTCCACCGTCATAGCTTACTGAAAAATCTTGTTGAGAACCTGGGACAATTCTGGTCGTACATAAAATGGCCAAGCGAATCGAAGGCTTCTGTCGAGTCACTCATTGGTCGACCAGTTTGGTGTGGCAATAGAAGACAGCAAAAGCAAAGCTGAAGTTCTAAATTTCAGGTTCAAGAAATCATTCATACAAGAGGGTTGTACAAACATAGCGTCGTTTGCCGTCGCACAGACGTCCGTATGGAGTAAAATAGTAATAGGCATCCCTTGCATAAAGAGCTGAAAACAAGTAGATCACCAGGTCTGCGTTGAATACCCGTTCGGGGTATGCTGCGGCATGACCCCTTTCTTAGCTTGACTGTTTGCGAATCTCTCGCACAGCGGCATGTCCCAAGCGACAATTTAATTCAATTTATTGCTACTAATTTTAAACCTGTTATCTGGAAACTCTGAACAGGTCGTACAAATTTGTTAATCATGGTGACAAACAATGTTTTATATTATGTATGTAGTAGTAAATCATGTTAACAGCAACCATTGGTAATATTAATGTAGAAATGAAAAAGAACGTTTGAAAAATAAGAATCAATTAAAAAATAACATAAAATAAAGAGAATTAACTCAAGTTCCAAGTGAATAACTTCCATCTTACATTAGAAGGTGTGTTACTGGCAGACTCGGAAGAACTAGAGGTTTGCCGGCTAACTACAACTACACCTACTTCCAGACCTATGGTTGCTATATCACCAACACTGGTACGTGCGTGCCTTAGCAATCCTCGACGACGACGACGACGACGACGACGACGATGATGATGATGATGATGATAATGATGATAATATTTGGTTTGTGGGGCGCTCAACAGCGTGGTTATCAGCGCCCGTCCTAAGTCCCAGTCTTTTTCACAGTACAGTCTCGCCACTTTAGAAGTAACCTTATCTCGATGTATACAAAACCCTAATTAATATTATTACAACATTAAATACGATAAACGAGGTCACTATCCTGAATTTCACTTTTTATCACTAGTCAGACACTTCCAAAGCATCTAGGACTGTGTAATGTATCGGCGGATAATTCATGCAGATCCCAGTAATGTGGTATTTAGTAGTTGGCACATGAGTATTTTATGAATGCCTATTGTTGTCAAGTACTCAGTGAGGTCTTTTGACACAAGTACTTCAGGTTGTTTCTCTCCGATTCTGCTATAACATGGAGTGGCCGTGTCAACTATACGTACTTTGTTTTTCTCCACAGTTGTGAAGTCTGGTGTATTGTGTTGTAGCATTTGATCTGTCTGAATTCGGAAGTCCCACAGAAATTTGGTACGTTCGTTTTCGACAGCTTTTTCTGGCTTGTGGTCAAATTCCTTACCACTGCTGTATGGTAATTTTGGCATAAGGTGGAGCTGATCATTCGTGATTCGTGCCACACTATTTTGCCTCTATTTGTAATCAGTATGAGCGATCTTTTTGCAACAGCTTAAGATATGGTCAACTGTTTCTTCAGCTTTTTTGAGTTGTGCCGTTAATTTTTCGATTCCGGCTTTCATGGTGTTAGTTCCGATGGCTTGTTCCTCTGCAGCAAAAATTAATCCGTGAGTTTGTAAGAGGTCCATGATTGAGAAATTTTTTGCTAGTGCACTCGAGCAGATGTAATTTCGATGGATTGCTCACGCGCTGCCTGCGATATGTAAGGCATAAGAGAATCTCAGACCAAAGAGCAGTGTTGTATGCAGTAGGAACTGTGTGTTAGTAGCAGTAAGTAGTTGCTAGCGAGCAGTCGTGTGTATGGAGTTGGCTGGGCCGGTCGTGGTGGAGCGATGGCGGAGCCTGAGCGTAGTATAAGGTAAAAGCAGCCTCGCGCATATGTAGTATTGTTATATCTAGTCCCATGTAAATGTTTTCAAAAAATCTGTTAATAATAATCTTTCTCATAAAAAGTAACTTTTGACATTCATCTCAATTTAAAGAATTCACTAATTTCTCCAATCCTTCGTCATCCCGATTATTGCAAAGAAAAATCAGTTGTTCTTTTTATACATGACAAATCTATCGGCCAGCATTGCACAGGGCTGTGCCCGAATAATTTCTTATAGGAGCAGATATATATGCGTTATCCGGCGACCTAATTCAGGTAAGATATATCAATTTATTCAGAATGAATTTTCAGGGCCATGACGCAGCACTGCTGACGTCCAAACTTTACCGGTTTAAATTCACAGTCAGTTATTGAAAGGTTATAAGTGGGTCGCATTTTTATTATTGAGAAATTAGTGACATTTTATTATTGGTAGGTTACGGAAGTTTTCTGTTGGGAGTTTACACTGAAAGAAATAAATAATTATTATATTGTTTTTAGTGTTGGGAGGTTACACTTGGCGACAACCGGCCAGGATCGTATTTTCTTTGTGAATTTTTGAGAGGTAGTCAGTTATATATTTGCTCTTATTTACTTAATATTAAATGTAGTTTGCATCTGGCGCAACGCATTTACTAATTTGTCACTCTTTCCTTCACAGATCATCGGAAATTTACTGCTCTTTGTTGTAATTGTATTTGTTCCATTTTTGCTTTGACTTTGATTGATTTTGTGCCTAATTTTGATTTGTGAAAATGCCGCGAAAAACTGTTAACAGTACATCGCGATGCGCAATGAGCGAAATAGCCGACTCAAATAATTTGACTTGCGACACTCAGTGTAATAGTGATAATCCCCTAATTACAGATAATCAGTGCGTGCCGATCACTAGTAATGATATTGATCCTAATGATGAGCAAACAAATTCAATTATGTCCACCGTAAATGTAACAATTGATGACGCGCCATGTTCCGTTACAATGAACGCTTTTCAGTTTGACACGCATGATTTGCAAAATATACGTAGCGAACAGATAATTGTTTCTAACGAAGGTGAACAATATACACAAAACACGTCAAGTTTATTTGATTCCGATGTAATGACCAACAGTGCACATCCGATTGGCAAACCTTTTTGTGAATCAGACAATGACCAAATGCTTACACAAAACGTGACAAATGCAGATACACAATCACACAGTACAGTGAATAGAGTCGCTAATTTTGGCTGGGATCAAGTTATGGCAATATTGCTACAAAGTAGTGAATCGCACAAACAACTTAATGAAAATTTCAAACAACCAATTAATGAAAATCTCAAACAGCAGAGTGAAATACTAGACAACCATTTCAAACAACTTAATGAAAATCTCAAACAGTGGGATGAAAAACTAGACAACAATTATAAACAACTTAATGAATCGTGCAAACAACTCAATGAAAAATACGACAACCATTTCAAACAACTTACTGAATCGTGCAAACAATTTAATGAAAGTTTCAAACAGTAGAATGAAAAACACGACAACCTTAATGAACAGAACAAACAACTTAGTGAACAGATTACAGCCATTACCGTGCAACGTTATGACACTAAAGAACAAGTATGTGAAGAAATTAAGGCTTGTGCTGGGAATAATAGTGAAGAGTTACGTAGTACACATGCAGACACAACAAAATCACTTAGCCATGAAATTAGTGCGGTTGGTAAACAATGTTCAGAAAACGCAACACAGTTACGCGACGAGTTTAATTTAATGTCACCAGAACTTTCACACACTCTGGATGCGAAAGTCGATAGGAGATTTGAACAACAGAACAGCCAAATTGACGAACGTTTTAAAGTGACAGAAATGAAAAATGTTTCACTCTCTAACACGTCACAGCATCTGCCACATCTTGAACATTTGTCACACTCACACAGCCAGTATAGCTTAGGTAATCTACAGAGAGTACGTGACTTAGATTCCGAACAGTCACAGATAAACAGATTATCATACAATCCTGAACCATTTCACACATTCAGAGACGATAACGTTGATTATAAGCAATTTTTATCCGTGAAAAAATCTAAGGTATTTAAAAATGACAGAACACAAATACATTCTTTGGGCTGGATACGACAATTTGCTTTTGTATTTTCATCAGCTTGGCCTGTAATGCAGAAACTAGAATTGGCCTGGATACAACAATTTGTTTTTGAATTTTCACCGGCATTGTCTGTATCGCAGAAACTAAAATTTATTTGCAGCGCGTAAGAGACCTCGGGGGATTCATTACACTTCGATGAATATGTGCCGTAGCGTGCACAGGGATCCGAGCCATAGTAGTGCTATTTCATCTTTAGTTTTTTGCACTGCTGCCTTCTCTTCTACTGTCCTTTATATCTATCAAAACAGCTCTTCAACTATCGCTCTATCTAGAATTAAGAATGAGTAAAGAAAAACCAGATATGACAAGTTTTACTGAAAGTGACAGTTTTCATTAGACACTCGTGAAATAAAAAGAAATACCAGCATAATTTTAATAAGACAAAATTTTAGTCATCAGTATGTACAAAATTTTCAGCAACCGCAAACACAGTTTGGTAACAATAGACGTTTTTCCACACAACAGCAAGAAACCAGCGGTTAGCATACCTAACCAACAATGTAGTCTGCAAGGTCAAACAAGTTTTAATGTTTCGCCGCCTAGACGTATAACGTCGGCTCCATCAAATAGTAACGCACCGCAACAAGGAAATCAGTACATACAGAAAACATATCATTTCAATTCCTATCGCAACGCGCCATATAGCAATGATTATCATGACAGACGTAAAAGTAATGAGCACAGTTTTTAGCCTAACTGTCGGTCTTACCAACAGCAGAATCATCCGCAACAACAGATTATTGTGAATGAACCAGACAGTCGGTATCATCCCGAACCTAATACGTCAGGAAGAAATAACAGAACAGTACAAATAGATGAAATGCCACAGCATCCTCCCGTAAATAACAGCACGTCAGAAAGAATTTGACTAGATACAGTACAGACTGAATCTTTCAGCAACATAAGCACTACTTTTGACAAACAGAATCTTGTTCACGAAAATGTTATTACTTTTGACGACATCCGAGACACACTTTTACAAAACTAAAGTAAAAGGAGCAGTATCTGGTAAAGGAGTAGATGTAAAATTACAGACACACTTATAGTTTTGTATTGCAGGTCATACGTTCCACTCAAATTTTTGGATTGTTCGCTTATTGACAACAGACGTTATTTTAGGTACGAGTTTTTTGGTACAACACGACGCAGTTATCGACTTTCAAAATTCCTATTTAATGTTAAAGGATGAAAATGTACAACTGGCATTAGAATTTCTGCACTATTTATCTGCACAAGAACAAACAATTAATCGTACAGAGGTCATTTCTGCATCACGTAACATAGACTGTCATTCCACATTGTTCACAGAAACGTATGTTCACAACTACAATATACCAGACGAAGCCGACTATGACGTTATGCAAATGATTTCTGATAAAGTTAAACAAAGCAGTGCAAATACAGACGACGAACGTACTCAACTACGCAATATTATTTTACAGCAAGCTCCAGTTTTTGACAACATCCCTGGTACTATGTCCGGTTTTATGTATGAATTTAAAGTTAAACAGCACGACACATTTAAAGCTAAACATTATCCGATTCCATTTATTCACAGAGAACAAGTTAAGAAAGATTTGCAAGCTATGCTTGACCAAGAAATTATTGAACCGACAGTTAGTCCGTACATAAACCCGCTCCATATTGTTAAGAAAAAGGATGGCTCACTTCGCCTCGTACTTGATTCGCCTCACATCAGTGACATTATTATTAATGAAACAGATCGCCCACAGACACTAGAAGAACTTTTACAGAAATTTCATGGTACTGCTATTTATTGCACATTAGATTTGAAATCGGGATTTTGGCAAATCCAGCTCCATCTGAACTGCAGAAAGTACACAGCATTTCTCTGTTTTGGTGACTGTTATCAATTTTGCAAATTACCGTTCAGTTTAACAGTTTATTCAGCAGCATTTATTCGCGGTTTGAATAGTATACTTCCGACAGAACTTAAAGACAGAATCACAACGTATGTAGACGACATCCTTATCGCAGAAGCTAACTGGTCTGAACACAATTTGATTCTGAAAAAACTGTTGCAGACTTTTCGTGCACAAGGACTGACAGTTAATCTTAGCAAATCGCACTTTGGCAAAACTTCTATAAATTTTCTTGGACATGTAATTTCAGCAGAAGGCATTGCGCCTGACCCGGAAAAACTTCAAGCTATACTTGACATTACTGTTCCAACGACGAAGAAACAACTACGCAGGTTTTTGGGATTACTAAACTTTTTCCGTAAATTTATTCATTACTCTGCTTTAGATACCCCTAGATTATGCCAATTGACGGGTAAAAACGCTATTTGGTCCTGGGATAGCCAAGCACATTCTGAATTTGTTAATTTGAAACATGCCTTGTTGAATGCACCTCTTTTATCACACCCAGATCCTACCAGAAATTTTTCCATTGCCACCGACAGTTCTAACACCGCTTTAGGCGTACACATTTTTCAGGAAATTGAAGAAGACGGTACTTTAGTAATTAAAAACATCGCCTTTGCAAGTCGCATTCTGTCATCTGCTGAACGTAATTATTCTGTCACAGAACTTGAAACATTATGTGTTGTATGGGCATTTACCAGATTTAGGCATTTTCTTTATGGAAGACACACTACCATTTACACAGATCATAGAGCTATTCAGTTTTTACTTTCCGCTAAATTTACACACGACAGATTAAGCAGATGGAAACTTTATTTACAGGAATTTAATTTTACAGTTGTTCACATTCTCGGTAGACAAAATATTGTAGCAGACGCACTATCCCGTTCTCTCAGCAACAATCAGCAAGAAATCGCAACCAACTTCTGCCAAGCAAATTTTAGCGTCATGTATATTCAACAAGTCGCATTTGAAAATTTCATTTCATCGTCATTACGAGACATAGCACAAGAGCAGAGCAAAGACAACGTGTGGAAAGAAATTAAACACCTTTGGCAAGATAGGAATAATGTTACCATCAGAAACCATTACACTGTACGCAATAACATTCTGTTTCGCCGCTCTCACCCTGACACCAACAACTGGTTATTATGCATTCCTGACGAACTTGTTAACAAATTGATTTGGTATAATCATTTAAGTTACGCACATTATGGAGCCAGAAAATGTTTTCTTACACTGAGACAGAACTGTTAATTTGCCAATGTGGAGAAACGTATTCGACGCGTTTTAACGTCATGTAAAATCTGCCAGAAAGCTAAATCGGACACGACTTCACATATTCCTCCATTACATCCCATTGTACCCGTTAAACTGAGACACATGGCCGCTGTAGACATTTTTGGTCCGATTCCCAGATCTAATAGAGGTTTTTGCTACATCTTTGTCGCTGTTGAACTCACTTCGAAATTTGTAACCTTCACTCCGTTACGCAAAGCTACTGCTAAAACTATTTCGAATGCATTTGTAAAACATTTTCTATTTCATGTAGGACATGTATTAAAAGTAATTTCTGACAATGGACCACAATTTCGATCTGCAATATGGACACGTATGTTACGAGCTAGAAACATTTCTCCGATCTATATATCCAAGTATCACGCTTCTTCGAACCCTTGTGAACGACTGATGAAAGAAATTGGTAAACTAAGAAGAATATACTGCCATAAAAAATATATTGATTGGGACGCACACATACTCTCATTTCAGGATGTAATTAACTCCATACCAAATGAATCTATTATGCTATCTCCGACTGTTATACTGAAAAATGTTGAACCACCCAACAAAATTAAAGAAGTAGTATCTCGTCGATTACGCCACCATGAAATAATTTACATTGCGCTGAACAACATCAAACGTGCCGCAGAGCGCCGAAGGAGACAGCAAAAACAGGTTTGTACACGCCGTGACTTTCACATTGGACAGAAGTTATTAGTACGCACGCATTATTTATCCAACAGAGGAAAGAGTAGATGCAGTAAATTTGAGCTTCTATACGCAGGTCCATATAGAATACGACGCATTCCTCACCCCAATGTAGTACATGTTGAAACTTTGAGAACCAGAAAAAGCAAAGGCAATCACCATGTCTCCAATATTAAACCCTTTATCGAATGAACATACTTTATGATTTATCACACTCTAATGCCATTTTCTGATATTTATATGACCACTTATGCAAATATATTTATTTGACTACTTACTGATAATGATCGTATTTTTTCTTGGCAAGTACCCGGCAAGGTAAGGTTAGCAGGTCGCTTTTGTTGTCGTTAGACATCAGACCGTACACATTTTCCATTTTTTGGTGTATGAATGATTGTTTTCCTACCGAAAGTAGAATTTTTGTCTGTATGTACTATGTAATCTTTAAGATATAACAAACACCAGTTGACTTTGACATTTTGCCCTATGATATCTCAACATCGTGACTATTTTACATTTTTTGCTACTACATTATGATACTATGTGTACATTTTTTGCACTTGAAAGCCGTCTATGTTTTTGACCTAGTACGTTTTCTGTCAAGCTATGCTGTATGCTTGATTATATCACTAGAAACAAGTTTTTATTTAATGAGTATATGATTTAAATGCAAGATATTAATCTTCATTCATCATTTTCAGAAAGCAATGACGTGTAAAAGAAATAAATTAAACAACCACAGTGGTTCACTATGAAATGGAAATTTTACCATCAGAATGAAGGAAAGAAAATGCAATATCATGTTATGAAGAGTAAATGGATCAGAATTAACAAGCATTAACAAGAATATACTATACACACTGTATAATGGCAGTCTTAAATAATTATTTTTTCTTTCAGAATACGAGGCGATTGATGCAGGCTGTCAGACAGAACTACAGATGTTAATTTTAGTGATGATATGTGCTAGAAGTAAGAAACTCTATACTATATGAAGTAATGAATGATAATGAATAGTTGTATGAAGTAAATGGTAATATTAATATGAATAATGAAGTGTGTATTTTTTGCAGATGATAATAAATGATGATGAATAGTTGTATGAAGAATATGGTAATATGAATAATGAAGTTTTTCTTTGCAGATGAGAATAATGATGAAGTTTATATATTTACTATTAGTTAAGAGATGCTATGTAGTTATTTAAGTATTTGTTGCAGTTCCTTTTGACAGTATGTCTTATGTCGCATAGTATAATGACTGAATGAATGATTTGGGAAAGACAGCTACAGTACATACATATTAAGTACACGTTTCATTACCTGTTAGTTTGAAGTTTGCTGCTTTTCAGCATAATATCCATTTTTTTCTTTCAGCTCAATAATCCACTTTGTATTTTTTCCAGGAGAAGCTTTTTCATTATATTAATATGCTATAAACACTTTGTTATGAAACCTGTTCTAGTACTTGCATTTTTTTACCCAGTTGTGTCTATCATTTATGAATGTGATCACATATACTGCCTTCGTTTCATAACCTTGCTACAGCTGACTCATGGCGAATGACGTTATTAATCCTTATTTCCAGCAATAAGTCAAAAGCATATATTTTCATGCCCCAGCAATTATCGATTCCAACGCAATGCATTGCTAGTAAAAAAAAAATTATTACTGGTCTCAATTGTTACCAGTATACGACTAAATAATGCTACCAGTTTAAGATATATTTCTAGTCCTAAATATAACGCAAATTTTTCTGATGTATTGAATGCATTATATCTATGTATTATTGGACTACAGACCTTGACTAATAGTTCCAATGTCTTATATTTAAAATATATCATATATGAACACCATTAAGTTGATGCTACACTCAATAGCTCCTGTTTTGAATGATGACTTGTGAATAATACTGAATAATGTTTTCTAAAACTATATGAATACTTTGTAACTGGCCAATGAGTGCCAATAATTACTGCAATCAGATGAGTTATGAATAGTGTTTTGTAATACTCAATACTTGCTACATGTTTAGTAACTGGCCAATGAATGCCACTGTTTACTGTAATATGACGACTTATGCAAAATGGTTCAAATGGTTCTGAGCACTATGGGACTTAACTGCTGTGGTCATCAGTCCCCTAGAACTTAGAACTACTTAAACCTAACTAACCTAAGGACATCACACACATCCATGCCCGAGGCAGGATTCGAGCCTGCGACCATAGCGGTCACGCGGTTCCAGACTGTAGCGCCTAGAACCGCACGGCCACTCCGGCCGGCTCTTATGCATAAATGCTATGCCATTAATTAACTCTTGCTTTGAATGATGACTTCTGAATAATGCATAAAAATGGTTTGTAACTGGCCAATGAGTGCCAATATTTACTGTAATTAGATGACTTATGAATAATGTTCTGTAATAATTACTGTAATAAGATGACTTATGAATACTGTTCTGTAATACTCCATACATAGTACAGAAATGTTTAGTAACTAACCAATGAGTGCCAATAATTATTCAAATCGGTTGATACACTAATGTAATTCTCAATGATGACTAGCATAAGACTTAATGTCCTTCACCTTCTGACCTAATTACCAGAAATTACTGCAATATCCGTTTGTCCTGTCCATCCTCATGATCATCGAGCACTATATTTGGTTTTTGCACCAACTCTACGTTGATGTAAGAGTATGGATTCTACAAGAATGTGGTGTTGACGTACCAAGCTGTCCACCACCTTGCACGATGGAGATGTTGTTATGATCCTACTGTTTGGTGTACCTAATGTACTACCAAAATGATAACATACAGTATTAATACAACATTTCAGTGTCCTGGCTACACTGATAAATACTTCATGGAAGAGAACTTCAGATTGTGTCACTTGGTGTTGTGCTTCTGTAGAAAGATATGGACTTTCAGTGCAGCTACGTGCAACCTACTGTGCTACAACCATGATGCAATCCTTCCCATTCCTTTCCTACTTCTTGAAAAATGGTAAAGACTTATACAGTGCGTTTAAATTCTTGTAAAATGATGAAGACTTCTACAGTGCGTGTGCACTTCATTTCATTTTTTAATAAGATCAGTTGTCCTAAATATGCTAAAGACTTCTACAGTGCGTGTGCACTTTGTCATTTGTTAATATATTTTGTACTCAGTGCGTGTGCACTTTATTTCACTCCTTCATATGTCTAGTTCTTGTAAAAGAATGCTAAAGACTTATACAATGCGTGTGCACCTCATTTCATCTGTTAATATGATTAGTTGTCCCAAATATGATAAAGACTTTTATAACGTGTGTGCACTTTATGTAATTTGTTAATATCTTTTGTACTCATTGGGTATACACTTTGTCAATCAGTAATGTATAGTCTCTGTGATTGTAGCCTTAGTAAACTTAATAGATTATAGAAAAATTTGTTGCTCATGGCAAGTCCAATTGACTCACCATCGCTGCCAAATTTTTGCCCCCCCCCCCCCCAGTGGAGGGTTATGTAAGAGGTCCATGATTAAGAAATTAGTTGCTAGCGCACTCGAGCAGATGTAATTTCGATGGATTGCTCACGCGCTGCCTGCGATATGTAAGGCATAAGAGAATCTCAGACCAAAGAGCAGTGTTGTATGCAGTAGGAACTGTGTGTTAGTAGCAGTAAGTAGTTGCTAGCGAGCAGTCGTGTGTATGGAGTTGGCTGGGCCGGTCGTGGTGGAGCGATGGCGGAGCCTGAGCGTAGTATAAGGTAAAAGCAGCCTCGCGCGTATGTAGTATTGTTATATCTAGTCCCATGTAAATGTTTTCAAAAAATCTGTTAATAATAATCTTTCTCATAAAAAGTAACTTTTGACATTCATCTCAATTTAAAGAATTCACTAATTTCTCCAATCCTTCGTCATCCCGATTATTGCAAAGAAAAATCAGTTGTTCTTTTTATACATGACAAATCTACCGGCCAGCATTGCACAGGGCTGTGCCAGAATAATTTCTTATAGGAGCAGATATATATGCGTTATCCGGCGACCTAACTGAGGTAAGATATTTCAATTTATTCAGAATGAATTTTCAGGGCCATGACGCAGCACTGCTGACGTCCAAACTTTACCGGTTTAAATTCACAGTCAGTTATTGGAAGGTTATAAGTGAGTCCCATTTTTATTATTGAGAGATTAGTCACATTTTATTATTGGTAGGTTACGGAAGTTTTCTGTTGGGAGGTTACACTGAAAGAAATAAATAATTATTATATTGTTTTTAGTGTTGGGAGGTTACGGAATATGTTTTGTGGGGAGGTTACAAGTTTCCTTCTCTGCTTGTTGATATAATTTGATCACGTGACTGGTGGAAGCATCACCTCAACTACGATAGCCTATGCGCTATACATATCTCCAAGTAGTTCGAGTTACACGGATACATCGAGATGCTGGCCACAAAGGAGCCTGTTTCAGCTGCCCAACGGCTTTCGGCCGAACGGCGGTGAGCCCGCAGGCAATGACCGTGGTTACGTAAAAGAAAGCGGTGTTTGGTTGCTCGCCCATGGGCCACTGAACTGCGTTGCGGCTGTCTGCCTAGTCCAGACCGGAATATTTCGACACTAGCTTGCCCCACGGCTGCCCGTTAATATAGGGCGGCGTTGTTGCCCTCAGATTTATATAGCTGGTTACGTACGTTAAAAAAGTATGAATCTGTGACTAGGAAAGAGCAGGATTGCTGAATCTGAATGTACTACTGTGTGAGGAGGGAACAAAGGAGTAAACAACGAAGGTTAAGAGCTTAGCGCCCCGTCGAAATCGAGGTCATTAGAGAAGAATCGGCACTAAGATAGAGAGAAAGAATCACTCGCGACCTGTTGAAGAAACCGTACCAGAATTCGCTTGAAATGATTTAGTTAAATCGCGGGAAAACTAAATATGGAGGAGAGGAAAGGGATTTGCACGCATAATCACTTAAATCTTTCGGATGTTGTTAGAATAGATTCAGTTTCTGGTGGTTTACGAGGACGATTCACTAAAAACCATTGTCCTTTGTGTGGCATTCAATTACATGTGGATTTCGTTGCTTTCCGACGTAAGGGTTCTTATTTAAGATGGTAATGAGTTCTCCTGGTACTGGATCAGCTAATAAGGAGTGAGGAATCAGTAGCAGAATAGCTTGGTTACATACACTGTACACATATCTTTAACATGAGAATTTTTGCGGTGATATGAAATAGTGTTGGAGGTTCGAATCCTGCCTTCGGCATGGAAGTGTGTGATGTCCTTAGGTTAGTTAGGTTTAAGTAGTTCAAAGTTCTAGGGGACTGATGACCTCAGATGTTAAGTCCCATAGTGCTCAGAGCCATTATGAAATAGTGTTGGCGTAAGATGGGATGCCTCTGGTAAACCACGAGAAACTGCCTCCGGTAACATGAAAAAGACTCCTCATTCCGAATGTTTTCAACGATTCTGCTTGCAGCGTTTATATTTTGATTTGTGAGATAGAATATTTCATCTGGTTACTTCCGTAAGTTAGAACTATACAAGAAACTGTGGCTGTTTGTCGCTCAGAAACAACACATAAGTGAAAAACATAATCTAACTACATTTGGTTAACAGGGGAGGAGACCAGACGTTTAGAGCATCGAAATGAATAAACCAGTGGCCATGTTTGTCAGACATACAACTTGAGCTAAGTTGCTAGATCAGTGAAACAACACCTGAGCAGCGCCCATTGATACTAATGGATCATAAAGATGGGGTACCCAGCATAGTTACAGGAAGGCACGTGCAACGAGCCCGTCTGTTGCCAATCTCTCTCAATTTAGCGCCTTACGTAACTGCGTAGAATTTCTCCTCGTAACATCTGATTCTCGGACAAGGGCAGCAACGGCAGAACTCTCATATCCCAGCATCAGTTAACGCAGTAAATGGGATGGAGGAAATAACCTGGTTATTTAGGAGAATGTACTAAGGCTGCTTCGATTTCTCCTTCATTATTAAAGGAAGGGAGGGAGTATAAGTTAACGTTCTAACAACATGGTATTTGATGAAACTTCCTGGCAGATTAAAACTGTGTGCCGCAGTCGAATTCGGGACCTGTGCCTTTCGCGGGAAAGTGCTCTACCATCTGAGCTACCCAAACACGACTCACGACCCGTCCCCACACCTTCAATTCTGCCAGTACCTCCTCTCCTACATTCCAAACTTCTGTGAACGCTGTCACGGTAGCTCAGCGTGTTCGGTCAGAAGGCTGCCCGCCCTCTGTAATAATAATAATAATAAAAAAACTGAGTAAAGGAATCAACGATCAGTTTGAACGGATGTCTTGTGACGTCTACCCAGACCAAACGCAACGAGCATTACCGAACAAAATGGAAAGAGTGGGAGGGAGGGAGGGAGGGAGGGAGAGAGAGAGAGAGAGAAAAAGATGGTAGAGCACTTGCCCGCGAAAGGCAAAGGCCCGAGTTCGAGTCTCGGTCCGGCACACAGTTTTAACTTAAATGGAAGTTTCATATCACCACACACTCCGCTGCAGAGTGAAAATCTCATTCTGGAAATGGTATTTGATTTCATAGGGAGTGACATTTAAAATTAACACAAGGCCCTCATCACTCATGTTGTAGCATAGGAATTGCGTTCGGCTGTATTTTTCTTATGACAGACCTAGATCACTTTTCAGTAAAATCGTGAGCAAATACACTCCTGGAAATTGAAATAACAACACCGTGAATTCATTGTCCCAGGAAGGGGAAACTTTATTGACACATTCCTGGGGTCAGATACATCACATGATCACACTGACAGAACCACAGGCACATAGACACAGGCAACAGAGCATGCACAATGTCGGCACTAGTACAGTGTATGTCCACCTTTCGCAGCAGTGCAGGCTGCTATTCTCCCATGGAGACGATCGTAGAGATGCTGGATGTAGTCCTGTGGAACGGCTTGCCATGCCATTTCCACCTGGCGCCTCAGTTGGACCAGCGTTCGTGCTGGACGTGCAGACCGCGTGAGACGACGCTTCATCCAGTCCCAAACATGCTCAATGGGGGACAGATCCGGAGATCTTGCTGGCCAGGGTAGTTGACTTACACCTTCTAGAGCACGTTGGGTGGCACGGGATACATGCGGACGTGCATTGTCCTGTTGGAACAGCAAGTTCCCTTGCCGGTCTAGGAATGGTAGAACGATGGGTTCGATGACGGTTTGGATGTACCGTGCACTATTCAGTGTCCCCTCGACGATCACCAGTGGTGTACGGCCAGTGTAGGAGATCGCTCCCCACACCATGATGCCGGGTGTTGGCCCTGTGTGCCTCGGTCGTATGCAGTCCTGATTGTGGCGCTCACCTGCACGGCGCCAAACACGCATATGACCATCATTGGCACCAAGGCAGAAGCGACTCTCATCGCTGAAGACGACACGTCTCCATTCGTCCCTCCATTCACGCCTGTCGCGACACCACTGGAGGCGGGCTGCACGATGTTGGGGCGTGAGCGGAAGACGTCCTAACGGTGTGCGGGACCGTAGCCCAGCTTCATAGAGACGTTTGCGAATGGTCCTCGCCGATACCCCAGGAGCAACAGTGTCCCTAATTTGCTGGGAAGTGGCGGTGCGGTCCCCTACGGCACTGCGTAGGATCCTACGGTCTTGGCGTGCATCCGTGCGTCGCTGCGGTCCGGTCCCAGGTCGACGAGCACGTGCACCTTCCGCCGACGACTGGCGACAACATCGATGTACTGTGGAGACCTCACGCCCCACGTGTTGAGCAATTCGGCGGTACGTCCACTCGGCCTCCCGCATGTCCACTATACGCCCTCGCTCAAAGTCCGTCAACTGCACATACGGTTCACGTCCACGCTGTCGCGGCATGCTACCAGTGTTAAAGACTGCGATGGAGCTCCGTATGCCACGGCAAACTGGCTGACACTGACGGCGGCGGTGCACAAATGCTGCGCAGCTAGCGCCATTCGACGGCCAACACCGCGGTTCCTGGTGTGTCCGCTGTGCCGTGCGTGTGATCATTGCTTGTACAGCCCTCTCGCAGTGTCCGGAGCGAGTATGGTGGGTCTGACACACCGGTGTCAATGTGTTCTTTTTTCCATTTCCAGGAGTGTATATTGTAATTATTCAAGACGTTTCGTTGTCATTTACAAAGTTTCAATGTAGCCATTGCAATGTGAACTCACTAATATACCAAGTTCAAACTTAGTTGTTGACCAAATGTTTTTTTCGTTCTTCTACGCAAAAACCACTTCCTGAATTCACTTGGCCGGTGTGGCCGAGCGGTTCTAGGCGCTTCAGTCTGGAACCGCGTGACCGCTACGGTCGCAGGTTCGAATCCTGCCTCGGGCATGGATGTGTGTGATGTCCTTAGGTTTAAGTAGTTCTAAGTTCTAGGGGACTGATGACCTCAGATGTTTAATCCCATAGTGCTCAGAGTCATTTGAGCTATTGAATTCACTGTGCTATTTTTTACATTCTTCTGATCATTTCCTGCTTTTTATTTTAACAGTTTTCCGTGTATTTGTATTTTGTAACTAGTGTTCCAAACGCCACACGATTTCTTATGATGTTCTTTGTTGTAAATTGTCATCAGCTTCTTTTAGTCAGTAAATGTAAACTTTCAGGAACTAATTAATATTTTTGATAACCTTTTTGTCTATTTTATAAACACGCTCATATTTGTAGAGCTTCAACCGTACGGTGTCAATGAAGCAATTTATTACGCTTTTGATGTCTGTCATTTTTCTCTTTATCTGAATTACACTTTCTCATATGGAGTCTTATATTTTTCTAAGAATTTTCAGTTTTTGCTCTCGACCCGAACCCGGGGTCCAGTAATGATTGTAGGTTGCTTATCTAACGGTCTCCAGAGACAAAAAAAATTGTTTTCAATATTTCGTGTAATTACTGACGGAATTTAAAAATTTTTAAATGATGTATTAATGGACTCATTAAGAGGAATACTCTTATGTCAAATGTTAACACAATAAGACAAGTATTACAGTTAGAAATTGTGTGTTTGTCTTGAGGTAGCGTAACCGATAGCGCGCAAATACTCGGAGCTCAGTCATCCAGTATTTGCGAAAGAGAGCCCTAAGCCACTGACAACAGACCTTACACATAATTTTGAACCTTTACGAAACATTTTTCTCACTGACACTACTCACAAGATGATGAAAGAAAAAAAAACTATCGCTTACTACATTTTCGGGGCAACGGCCTTGCCGCAGTGGATACACCGGTTCCCGACCGATCACCGAAGTTAAGCGCTGTCGGGCGTGGCCGGCACTTCGATGGATGACCATCCGGGCCGCCATGAGCTGTTGCCATTTTTCGGAGTGCACTCAGCCTCGTGATGCCAATTGAGGAGCTACTCGACCGAATAGTAGCAGCTCCGGTCAAAGAAAACCATCATAGCGACCGAGAGAGCGGTGTGCTGACCACACGCCCCTCCTATCCACATCCTCAGCTGAGGATGATACGGCGGTCGGATGGTCCCGATGGGCCATTTGTGGCCTGATGACGGAGTGCTTTACCACATTTTCGGTGTTCATGCGGCAAAACTTCAGCAGAAGACAAGACGTTTTAATATATTATTTCTTTACTATTCTCCCTATTCATAACACACATTGCACAGAGTGTCTACATATTTCACTGAATGTACTTGCAAAAGTTAGTATATCATTGTACGACGCAAAGTTCAGGAGATATGACGTCATAATCATTGAGATGCCTGAGAAACTAGTTTGTGCTTAAAATGGAGAGCAAATTACGTAGACTATAATCATCTATGTTTAATAATGAGAAGATTTAGCGATTCCTAACAAACGTTAAGCATAGCTTCAAACCGGTTCAAAATTTTTTCTCGCTTACATGCTTAGCGTCAGATATGTAACACATAAACTCATGTGTAAGTAATCAAACTTTTGAAGCTGTTTTGTACGCGAGAGTTCGATTATTTCAAGAATCGGAGATTCAGGTGATTTCCTAAAACAACTTGTAAAATTACAATTTTGAATCTTCTGACGTTACTTTATTGCTGTAGTGGTTTCAGGTTAGGCGGTATGCCTGTCTAAGTGTTCGCTAACTCTTAACGTTGTTGCACTACGAATCATCGACTGAGATGGCGTAGTGATAAGACACTGGACTCGTATACGGGAGATCGGCCTTTCAGATCCCCGTACGGTCATCCATATTTAGGTTTTTTTCCCTTAAATCGCTTACGACGAATGCTAGGTCCGTTCCTTTGAAACGGCATGGCCGATATCCTCCCCCGCTCTTCCCCGATCCGAGCATGTGCTCTGTCTTTAATGACCTCGTCGTTGACTGAGCATTAACATTCTCACTACCAATTATTTTTCGGAGTGAAAGACATTAACGTATGGTAATTTTAGTTAATATCATAGTCAGAAGTAACCATATAAAAAATATTTCCCCACCGTTTCGTTTCCCAAAACGGGGAGGGGTGGAACATACAGGGTAGTTCATAAGTACATCAGGTGTTTCAGAAGACCACTGCGTGAAAAGTAAGAGACCTACAGAAAAGAGACACACATCTGTGGGTAGAGAATCTGTAAGTTTTGGTCTCACATTACAGTTGTTCAATACGGGCACCGTTTGTGACGCGGGAAGCGTCAGTACATGAGTGCAGTTCATTGAGACGAATTGTCTTGGAAGGTACGATGGCCTATTCTGCAGATCTATTCATTAGGTTTCATATTTACAGGCGAGAAATGATTCGGTGCAACAATACCGAGGAGAGCTCGGCAGAAGGTTAACAATGAGACTTGAAGAAAGCGCAACCTACAGGTGCAAGCTGTAATTATAAGAATTCTACAAACCATTAATAGCCTTCACTATTCCAGTGGAACACGGATACATAGCAATAACATGCAGCAAATTCCCACTGCTTCTCTGATAATCTGTTGTGGGACAGATACGTCCCAATGGTAGTGAAATGGTTAAACCCTAGTCTTCACTTCCGCTTGATCTCTCCAAGGAATATGATACATCTCAAATCTTCCCGTATTCCATATCTGCTGAAGCTCTGATACTGATATTGATTTTCCAAGTACTGGGTATTTCGTAGGGTTTCTGGATGTCTGCCTTCGAAGCTATCGTGTGTAGTCTGCGGCATGTATAGTTTCTTCTTTAGTCTTGATGATAACCGATTGTTATCAGTGCAGGCTTGGTTTTAAATTTATTGAAAGTATTGACAAGTTTACTTTATAATTAATAAAAGACTCACAAGACACAAACTGAAGATTTCGGTTCGTTATTGTTATGTTGTGGTCTTTAGTCCGAAGACAGATTTGATGCAGCTCTCCATGCTACTCTATCCTGTGCAAGCCTCTTCATCTCCGAATAACTACTGCAACCTACATCCCTTTGAATCTGTTTGCGGTATTCACCTCTTGGTCTCCCTCTACAATTCTTACCTGCCCTTCCCCCTTCACTTCCATCCGGTACTAAATTGGTGATCACTTGATTTCTCAGATTGTATTCTATCAACCGATCCCTTCTTCTAGCTCGGTTGTGCCACAAATTTCTTTTCTCCCCAGTTCTGTTCAGTACTTCCTCATTAGTTACGTGATTTACCCATCGAATCTTCAGCATTTTTCTGTAGCACCACATTTCAAACGTTTCTCTCCATACATGGCTACACTCCATACAAATGCTTTCAGAAAAGACTTCCTTACACTTACACCTATATTCGATGTTAACAAACTTCTCTTCTTCAGATATGCTTTTCTCGCCATTGACAGTCTATATTTTATGTTGATGTTCATCTTATATCCTCCTTTCAAGACTCTGTCCATTCCGTTCAGCTGGTTTTCCAAGATCTTTGCTGTCTCTGAGAGATTAACGTAATCGGCAGACCTCGAAGTTTTTATTTCTCCTACCTGGACTTTAATTCTTACTCCAAATTTTTCTGTGGTTTCCATTACAGATTGCTGAATGTACAGTTTGAATAACATCGGCGAAAGGCTACAACCCTGTCTCACTCTATTCTAAATCACTGCTTCCCTCTCGTGACCTCTATTCTTATAACCGCCTTCTGGTTTCTGTCCAAGTTGCAAATAACCTTTCGCTCCCAGTATTTTACCACTGCTACCTTCAGAAGTTCAAAGAGAGTGTTCTTACAAAGATATAATATTAGGTCTACTACTTGGATTCCGCCGTTTTGCAATAAATCGCAGTGTCGGGAAGTGATGGTGCAGATGGTCGGTCGTAAGTTCATAGAGTAAACTTAGGCAATTGTAAACACAACGCCATCAAAATATTAGTCGATTTGTGGTCGTATCACAAAGTTGTTCTCCGTTAATTATGTCAACTTGCGAGTCCAGTTCTCGTCATTTGCGGGAACTTTTAATTTTCTTTAAAATGAAGAAATCTGCAGTTGAGGCTCATAAAATGTTGGCTAAGACCTATGGTGAAGCACCTTTTAGTGAAAGGACGTGCAAAGAATGGTTTCAATGCTTTAAAAACTGTGATATTGCCGTCAAAGACCGGCGTGGCGGTGGAAGAGAGAAGGTTTTCGAAGCTACTGAAACAGACGGGAAAAATCACAGTAGATCGTTACTGAAAGCTGCTTGGCACCAAGCCGCAAAACGCGTCAAAACGTAGTTGGAAACGTTGAAATGGGAAGTCCTATTTCACCCTTCGGGTGACTGCCACCTTTTTCGATCAACAGCACACGGCTTGGCTCACCAGCACTACCGGTCATATACAGAAGTGCAAAACTATATCAAGGGTCTCCTCAAAAGATGGCCAGTTATTCCGCCGTGGGATGCATATGCTGCCCGAGAAAGTACTGGCCAGCGATGGCAAATGCTTTGAATCGTAAATTTTCGTACGTTTTTCACAGTAAAGCCTCGAGCTTCGAGAAAAAACGGCAGAAGCAAAGTTTTAGGCCCAATACTTAAGAATTACTCTATTGACACAATTCTTTGTTATGCAGAAGGGAATAAAGGTTAGAGCTTAATGTCTCATGGACAGCGAAATAGTTATAGAACGTCCTACTCCGAACCGTCTGCTCTGTTTATCTGAATTGCAAAGAACAACGTGCGCTCCAGAAACAATTTATTGAATCGAGTTCTGGACAATACTAACGAATGCAAACAAAATCGTGTGAGGGAATACACAGCGTCGCGTAATGTAAGGTATCTAGGAAACATAGACTCCGACCGGAGCGGCCGTGCGGTTCTGGACGCTACAGTCTGGAACCGAGCGACCGCTACGGTCGCAGGTTCGAATCCTGCCTAGGGCTTGGATGTGTGTGATGTCCTTAGGTTAGTTAGGTTTAATTAGTTCTAAGTTCTAGGCGTCTGATGACCTCAGAAGTTAAGTCGCATAGTGCTCAGAGCCATTTGAAACATAGACGTCAGTAATACTAATACAATACTTTAAACTATTTCCTTAATTTTATATTTGAACTCCCTACACATGTAGGGTCATTACCGCAAAATAAATATAGCAAGAACCTGGCATGATTTGTTTCGAGGAACAAAGCAGTTGTGATGACTGAAAAAGCCTGGAACGACTGATTTGGGACAGTGAAGGGCTGACACGAGTATCCGTGTAGTGGTCGAGGCGCGTTAATCAACACTAATCGAGCAAAAGTAGAGTGAGTCGTATCTGAACGTAACAGTCGTCTCTACAGAACACAGCCTAACAGCGTTTCACTGAAGTCGTTCTACATTCTTCACCGACTTATGATAAGAAAAGCTATTCATGTCGAGACGTGAACCATCATATTTGAGTGGTCCCCAAAACAGATTGTTACAAACGACGATATAGGTTTCCTATGTCTCGATTTGAAACTAAAATCCTTTGAGTAGTATAGAAGGCAGGTTCAAAAAGTTAAAAAGCGCCACTGGGCATTTCCAGCTGGAGGTTTAAGATCTTTGGTAGCCTTTTCCTCACTCAGTTTACTTACTTTGGGTTGCTTACCATGAAGGAAGAATGGACAGAGTGTCGCTGTTGTTTTTAATAATACGGGCATCCTAAGATTGCAGTAGTGTATTTCTCCTCTTTGCGCTGCTTTTACTAGCAGACCGATGTCGATAGCCTTAAAGACTAAGCATATTCCCCCAGCTTTCGTAAGATGTAGGGAAAGACAGCGCATGGTCCCCACAACGCGTGATTTCAGCTTTTGGCTAAAATAACGTTGAAAAACGACATATTACTTTGTTAAAATGTGCAAAATCGTTTTTCAGACATCTTTTACTTACCTAGACCGCATACATATACAAAACTTAAAATATTTTGACTAGACTAGTTTCAGTTGTTAATGAAATGCTCGTATTAAACGCAGGTTGAACAAAAATTGTAAATACCAGTACAAACCATATCATGCAATTACTTGAACTCGTACAAGAGGCGAGTTCAATGGAAACGTTTTTTTTTAGTTGTAACATCACAATAAAAATGAGACTAGTTCTGCATCATGGGTGATAAAGTCGTAGTCAAACGTAGAATACGAAAAGGCCATCGTTACACCACGTAATTTGTCGACAGAAAAAGAAAATGATTCCGCGTCCAGTCGGACTAACTTGACCAATACTCATTCAAAGCCATAACGTAATTGATCTCTCTGACTGAGGAAGAATTCAAATTTCTTAAAGATACAGATCTGCGCACGAATTTACCTTCATAGCTTAGGTTGCCAACGCTTGCTAGTGGGATGGTAGTTGTTATGGACGCAGTTGGAAAGAATCAATGCAGTGGAAGAAGATTATATCATAGCATTTTGGAGGACGGGAGGTGTGCAGTTCCTGATCACCAGGCTGTATGCCAGTTTCCTGGGTTAAATCCAGACCCCTTTTAAGTACATACGGATATTGTTGATGGCGATAGTTCAGACGAGTGGGACTTTAATACTATCAAACGCCATGAGACGGTTCAAGAGGAGCGTGCTATGCCTTAGTACAGAATTTGACCCAACTCCTTTCTTTCACTGCATGTTCTGCCTTAACAGCACAAACACAATAGTACATTGCACAAGCACTGATTACAATCATCCACAATACGCTGAGGTAACTTGAACCTTTTTCATGTCGAAAAGAAAAGAGTGAAAGCTCTGTTTCGTCATACCAGTGAAAGAGGTCGTCACCAGCGCCTGCAGGCAGGTGGAGGGTAGACGGTTGTGTAGTAACGAAGCGATCATTATCTACCTGACATTGAGTGAAAGTATGTAAAATATTGAAGGAAGATGAAAAAAGATCGACCGTGTGCGAATTGCTTCACTAGTTGAGTGTCATGTCCATTAGCGCAGCACTGATTGTTAGGTGGCTGGAGTAAATGGCGCGCTTCTTCCGGGGAAAGTACTACGCTGTCTTTTGTGAAGCTTCAGTATGTGGTGCAGAACTTTCCATCGCAATAGCCTCTGACAAGTTTCTTCCGAAAGATGTAAGACAGTCCCGCGGAGAAAGCTGCCATCATAATGCGGTCCAGAGGTTTTGTACTTCCTGACATGAAGTTGCTTACTCACGCGGCAGTGTTTTGAGAGATCGTGGTCCAGATACCAGTTCGGTCGGGTGCAAGCGCACGTAACACTGTCTTTTGTGCCAAACACTATAAGAGGAAGTGATGTTTGTCCGAGATATCGCTTTCACATTCAAAGACGGTACACTCTTTGTAAATCTATATCCAAGATATGTTATCGTTTTAAACGACGCGTCTTTCCTCTTTGAAAAATAGTAATGGTGATTTTGGAGTTCGAAAATTTCGTAAATATAGAAAATTCGTATCGTCAGACAGCAAATATTTACAAGGAAGGTAGTGACTACCCATTCCTTAATTTTTTGATTTTTTATTAATTTCGTCGCGGTCCGTGGAGCAACCAACTTGACCGTAGCTCAGATCACGATAAATAATAAAACATAGGGAAAGGATTTGAAAAACTACAATAATTTTGAGAGAAATAACCTCTTCGCGAGGAAAAGGTATATTAATTTTACGCTGCTGGAATGTGATTCACTGTTTACATGAAAGGCTGAATGGATATGAAACGCCTTCCATGGATATGTAGTCATTATTTCACTAGAAATTTACCAATTGGACAATGTCAGAGCGATGCCTACGAAGACAGCCCAACGCATAATTACATATCTTAGTCCCTTCTGATTCCGACCCAAGGATCATGCAAGTCTTAAACAAATAGAAAATGCCTAAATAAAAAGTTATATCGTGATGTTATCAGGAACTAGGTTGTTAACTGTTTGTTTCTTAAAAGTAACTGATACTGGACGGATGCTGGAAGAAACTGTTAGTTGAAGATGCTGCTTTTAGTAATCAACAACAATGACAGTTTCTTTTCTTCATGACGTACATCTTATGTAGTTGTTGGTGCGAAGCAACATCTCTTCCTTTAGACATATCTTGAAATGCTTCGATTCGTATTTAGACTAAATAACAGTATCCACATTTTTGAAGTTAAACCATCAAAATGATAGTTATTATTGCTGGACAAATTTGTAAGAAAGAAAGAAGGAAAGAACATTAGTTTTTTTTCAAATTTGTGTGAGATCTTATGGGACTTAACTGCTAAAGTTATCAGTCCATAAGCTTACACACTACTTAACCTAAATTATCCTAAGGAGAAACACACACACCCATGCCCGAGGGAGGACTCGAACCTCCGCCGGGACCAGCCGCACAGTCCATGACTGCAGCGCCTTAAACCGCTCGGCTAATCCCGCGCGGCGAACATTAGTTTAAACTCCTGTATACCAAGAGGTCGTAAGAGACAGAACACAAGCTCTGATTGGCAGAGGATTCTGAAGGAAAACGACCGTGCGCTTTCAGAAGAGCCATCCAGGAATCCAACTTCGATTTAGGAAAACTACGGTAAGCCTAGGTCTGGATGGCTGATCTGGGCTTTAAATCGCCATCTTGATCGGTAAATTCACGAGTATTGATCGTAAACTGTATAACATTAATGACTCCTGTTCCATTTTCAAAATTTCGTCTCCGCTTCTAGAGTTAGCTCACAACACGGTTTTGTAGGGTGTTTATTCCTCTGCGAAAGATAGTAATACTTCTGCAACAAATTTACATGACCAAGATGTATACTGATGACAAACCAGATACTATTTTGCAATGAAACATAACCCTTTAATCTCATTGAGGTAACATTCGAAGCGCTCTTGTTGTGTTTTGACGACGGAAGAGCATCTGAACCACCTGCACGACTCCAGGGTATTGACTGGCGTTCCGGCAAGAGGACGGGTGCAGTTAATTGGAGGTGCCATAAAGAATAACTTTCGCTCGTCAGGTACGAACGGCCGGAAATGGTGTTGTGGCTACAACGTGACCTGCAGTCTAATCCGTGAGGTATCTCAGGCGTGCATCAGCGTTTGAAGATCTCGAGTCGAGCGGCGAAACCACAGTCGCCTTATGTGTTCTTAGGTGTCAAGCTGAGCCAGCGAAAACGATTAACCCTTTGCATTTATTTTCACAATAATTTCAATACCACAAGATCGTCGCTAGTAGGATGACTTACTCCTCTTAGGAAATACAAACCTATAAATTAACCATGCGTTAAAGCTCTGGCAACGGCTGTCTCAGCAGAAAACCAAGAAAGTGCTCTAACAGCGACTGGGCTTAGAAATGTGAAATGTTCAGATGATATAGTTACACTATGTGGTGAAGAGTCTCTGAAAATCAATTTTTGTTCGTTCGTAAGACGCTAGTCATTTGACTAATAGATCGAAGGACCTGCTTTACCAACTACTAAAACATTTAATGTTCTGGAAAACTAGCCACTATGTTCTGATTCAATGAAGACGGAATTTCTTTCCATTCTCCCTGAAACATGATGCACAGAAGTGCAAAATCAAACAGAATACAGTGGTGTGCAGAAAAGTGTGTTGTGAAATACATAAGAAATGCATAATGCTACAGAACAACTAAAAATTAGACCACAATTATCAGTGTTTAATGCAGAAAAACGACGATGTGCTAGCAGACGGCATTTCCCGATGTAAGCGAGAAATCAACCGAAAATCACCGTAAGTACACATCAACTTACTCTTAACGAACTGTTTTTCGATCTAAAAGCAAATCAAAATGTAAATAACTTTATTACAAACCACTGATGATGCTTTACTTAAATAAAGCGAAACGCGTCTGGTGAAGAAAAAAGAAAAATCACACATTTTTGTAGTTGCTATGACAGAACAAAATACCCTCACGAATTATAAAACAACTACGGAAACTATGGCCACACAAATGAAGAACTTAGGTGCTAGCCTTGATCGCATGTAGGTACAGTATGACGTCTTCTGTGGAACGAAAAGTATAATACACGATATTACAATTTGTAAAAGTAGGCGTTCTGCCATAGTTCCGTAAAGTGAACGACTCTCATACTGTTATCTATACTGTGTCCCAATTGACGTCGTTAATTCAGTCTTTAACGATGTTTTGCGTTAACTGCCTAATTGTAAATAATGTTTCCGATCTTAAAAAAATGACAATGTTTTATATCTTTTATATTTTCCATTTTATAAGACTGAAATTGCACATTTTCCATTTTAAATGATTCACACTTTATTATCTCATATACTGTTACATGTACGTTTATATTGTTAAAAAAACTAGAAAATATCTATTATTATGCATGAAAGTGCTGCGATACGGTGGTACTCCTCTGTATTACTGATTAATCCAACTGGTATCCGGTAGTATGTAACCGGCAGTCAACTCAGGCACATGCTGCATTTCTTAGTGTGGCACACCTGTACGGCTCTGTGTTGCCATGAGGACAGAGTTATATTTTTTAACGTTTTACTCTCTTTTCATCATGAGGTAAAGTTATCTCAGGCGTATATATTTACTGTAATAGCTTACGTATAGGTAATTTTATTTTGTATTTCAAATTAATAGTCCGTTGCGATGATACAAAAACAAACGTCCGGTTCATCGCACAGCGTGATTTCATAACCTGTACACTGAGGGTCTGGCAAAAGGAACTTACCTAAAGTCTTAATTTATGTTTACAGCTACAACGGTGTAATGTTTCTGTAACTTTTTTAACCTTGCAGATCTGGAAATGGCACCTTAGCCCTGCCGAAGTTAGTAATCCAGCGAACCTTAATGTTATCAAGGCAATAAAAACTTCGTATCTGAAACTTTCTTTGCATTGAACTGATGACCGCTTTCCTGCTGACCATGTCAAGTGTTTACAGTTTTAGTTTAAGTTAACCTAGAACTGTTTTGATTACTTGTTTTGCTACTGGAGTGGCTACTGGGGTATTTGGAGGGAGGTGGTGGGCGTGGGTGGCCAGTGATGCCTTCTGCTGGTGTGGAGCTGTGCCCCGATGTTCTGATTGACACCACAGTAATTTTCAAGTCGCAAAGCTTCATCTACATCGTTTGTGAACTGGCGGAGCTGTTGTTCAACACTATTGCTGCGCTTATTTTAACACTGTTATTTGACGCACTTTCACAGCATAAACTTTTCTCCACAGACATAAGCAGTATATCTTAGACACAATATGGCGGCCTTTCAGAGCGTCCCCTCGCTCAGTGACCCCTGTCCACGCGGCGCGTCTTCAGTGTAGGTGACAGTAAGGGGTTACGCTTTTGTTGCATGACGATGAGAGAAGGGAGAAGAAGATAACTTGTACCGGTACATACTCTACTCCTCTCGGATGACACTAAGGAGATCGTCGGTCTTAACGTTCGTATCCGGCGGACGGATCTCCGTCAACAGTATGCCCTCACATCACGAGACACTGCGGAGAGATTGGATTTTAATCCAGGATATTGCGGCAAAGTCAGTTGATGAGGAACTTTACATCATCATCTCTCCTCCTCTTGGCGGACAAATACTGTAAGTAAAAATTTCTTCCATCACCAGAATTCGAAACGACTACCTCCGAGTCTAGCGCTACCACATAGGTGGACGTTAGCGATCCTAATTTCCCCCATGGGCTGTTGCATTAACGGCTTTTTCCTTTTTTTCCAGAAAAAGTGGTATCGGGGGCAAAGTGGGCACATGTAGCAACCCGAGGCTTGGCCACTATGTCCCGTTCTCCCTTTCAGAACTAAGAAGGGTGAAGGGCATAGGATCCAAGAGGGCCAAAATGCATCAAGGAAGAGGTGAAAGGAATTTCTTTTTGTGCCATCACCAATGAGTTGCAAAAGCTTGTGCTATGACATGCCTCTTAATACCGAGGGGAAGGGAAATGAAAGCCAGTCCCAGTCGCCACCAAACAGGAAGAAAAACAAAAGAGGTCACTCATTATGACGTGCAGACGCTCTATGGTACTACTCGCTGCGGAATTATCGGTGCATGTCTTCTCGTATCAATGTGGTCGTCATACGGAGTTCAGTCATAAAAAAAGGGTTCGTCGCTTAACGTTTTCTGTCACGGATAATTCAGCAGCGTGGCAGGTTACAGAACGCAAAATGGTTCAATTGGCTCTGAGCATTATGGGACTCAACTTCTGAGGTCATTGGTCCCCTAGAACTAATTAAACCTAACTAACCTAAGGACATCACACACATACATGCCCAAGGCAGGATTCGAACCTGCGACCGTAGCGGTCTCGCGGTTCCAGACTGCAGCGCCTAGAACCGCACGGCCACTTCGGCCGGCCAGAGAACGCACTCCAGAGAAAATACGAGACGTATTGACGGTACACTCGTTCGACCTATACTTGAGTATTGCTCATCAGTGTGGGATCCGTACCAGATCGGGTTGACGGAGGAGATAGAGAAGATCCAAAGAAGAGCGGCGCGTTTCGTCACAGGGTTATTTGGTAACTGTGATAGCGTTACGGAGATGTTCAACAAACTCAAGTGGCAGACTCTGCAAGAGAGGCGCTCTGCATCGCGGTGTAGCTTGCTCGCCAGGTTTCGAGAGGGTGCGTTTCTGGATGAGATATCGAATATATTGCTTCCCCCTACTTATACCTCCCGAGGAGATCACGAATGTAAAATTAGAGAGATTAGAGCGCGCACGGAGGCTTTCAGACAGTCGTTCTTCCCGCGAACCATACGCGACTGGAACAGGAAAGGGAGGTAATGACAGTGTCACGTAAAGTGCCCTCCGCCACACACCGTTGGGTGGCTTGCGGAATATAAATGTAGATGTAGATGTACTTGGGGTTCGTTATGATCGATCAGTATCGTTCGTTTAAGCAGTGCAAGCAATCAAAGACGCCTTCTAAGTGTCACCGAACGAGTAGCGGACGGCGTGACTGCTTATGCATGTCACAGAATTCGTTTTTGCTCTCGGAAAGTACACCTCATACAGGAAGAGGAGCGATTGAGCAGTTATCCTGTCGGGAGTCACACGTGTGAGGGAAGCCAGCATCTGGCGCACCAAAAGCCGAACATCCTTCACCGATTCGCAGACAAGGCAATGGTCATCCGTATCCATCTCTCCGCAGGTGACAGACATTGAAGAATCCTTGAGGTGAATTTTATATAGGCGAGACTGGCACACTTGCTTCCCATTAACCATTTTGTACCAAGCGGACTGAACGTCCACATCAAAAGTGGCGGCGCTCACTCCCTCCCACACAACACGCCACTCAATATGGGAGTATTTCCTTTCCGTCACATCCGGCACTCTACTTAGTTGGACGCTGGTGTATATCGCTTTCGCCGGGGTCAAGTGTGTGGGCAGCTGTGCAGTGTGGATGTAATTAAGTGCAAGGAAGAATTGGCCAATGTAGAAGAAAGGCGCTGGAATGTACTATGACAGCACCTGGGGGGGGGGGGGGGGCGGGGCGGCAGAGATCAACACTAAGGCCTCCAGCAGCAGGCTTGTTGTAAGATGTCGGAAAACGTCGCCACGTCGCCACATCTTCATGCGAGAGATTACAGATAGGACTTTCGCTCTGCCCTGAACATGAAAAATGCCCAACCCCTCTCTGTTCCTCGGGAGGGTCACGGACTCGTAGCGGACCTTAAACAGAATGACCATACTAACAAAGGATCCCAAAGCAGCCAGCATGTGGCGGGCCAGAGATAACGGGTTCGAAAGCGTCTGCGCAACATGGGAAATGCGAGACGCCAAATAGACGACGGCATATCGCGTCCTTTGCGGGAAGTCGAGAATCCTAGGATGGTGATCAGTTATCCCTGCTCTGATCTGGTTTAATAGACGCCTGTAGTCGACGGTTGTCGAGCGCCATAGGTCAGTTGTGAAATTCATGCCCAAGCAACGTATCGTGTCACTTACTCGTAGGGGGCGACCCACCCGCCGGGCGGCCCCTTACCTATTGATAAAGTATGTGATTTTTCGATTTTGAGATTACTGCCCGATGCCGCGCTGTAGGTCGCCACCCTAGCTAACGAATCATCGCCGCCACGGAGGAGGAGTACCAGATCCCCGGACTGCCAAGGAATTTTTCTTAGTGACAGAACTGGAACGGGGTCCACTCAACCTCGCGATGCCAATTGAGGAGCTACTTGAATGGGAAGCAGTCGCTCCAAGGTCTTGAAAACCAACAGGCGGGAGAGCGATATGCTGACACCATGTCCCTCTGTACCATATCCGCATAATGTCGCATGGCAGAGGACGACACGTCGGCCGGTCGGCATCGCGCGATCCTCTGGGACCGATCGTGAATTTAAAGTTTTCAAAAATTAATATTATGCGTCTGAAATAAAAACTTAGTATACAGTGAGAAAAAATACTTAGGAAACAGCGAGTGACTAATTGCGAGGAATTCTTGCTTCAGTACTGATCGTACGAAGGTACAAACTAAGAAAAATGAACAGCTAATTTTGGGTAACAATCTGTGTTTGGCGAAAGAAAAGAACGCGAGATATTCAAGGAAATCCTAAGTAAGTATAACGGCTGTTTTTACTACCGTTAAATTCTGGCGTGGTGGTCTAGTGGTAAAGCCCGTGCCAGGAAACTGAGAAGTTGTGGGATCGAATCCTGGTCGGACTACGGAAATTTGCGCTCTCCTTTTTTTCTAGTCTTCACCTCTCAACGATCTAAAGATTCTTCAGGAACGACACGTGGTTCGGAATGCACGTTAAGCTGTAGGTCCCCTTTCTCGTTTGGATAACGGGGGTAGATTAAGGACATGCAAATCGCCGCATTGGCGTCAGGTTGAAAGACTTGTACTTGTTCATTGACCCACAGGAAATGATGATGACTACCGTTAAACCATATTATAAACGGAACGATTATTGCTACAGCGATTACGCATGAAGTTTTGGAATGAAGCAAAACGCGTATGGCGTAGTGAAAGAGTTATTATAGTTGCAAAAGACGTAATAGGCAATTTTCCTGTGTTAAGAATATGGTTCAGATTGTTATTATTCTGAACGATTATAGCATTCAAGTATCATTTACGGTCAATATTCTCACAAAATATCTGTTATTTTTCTGCAATTAAAGCTTAAAAGTAATTAAATATCAAGAGATTTGGTCAAGTTACTGGCTGAAGCTTTGGTGACATCATAGGCTAGGAGTACGACGAAACTATACATGTGTTATCGGAATGTTAGAACCTTCCGAAAGGTAGTGCGTTTATGGTCCACCCATTTAGAGAGGCAGTATGTGCAACGACGGACATACTTTTCCCTGCTCCCTGCAACATCAATAAACTCGCTCAAAACTAAGGAATCGCAGAACTTTTGCAAACGGATCCGTATCTTATAGCTAGATTGACGACTATTAGTCATGAACTACCATCCAAAACACAATAAAGTCATTCTCGGCAAATCTAAGTGCTGGCCGCGTGGGATTAGCAGAGCGGTCTTAGGCGCTGCGGTCATGGACTATGCGACTGGTCCCGGCGGAGGTTCGAGTCCTCCCTCGGGCATGGGTGTGTGTGTTTGTCCTTAGGATAATCTAGGCTAAGTAGTGTGTAAGGTTAGGGACTGATGACCTTAGCAGTTAAGTCCCATAAGATTTCACACACATTTGAACATTTTTTCTTAGTGCTAATTTCCTCTATATAAAACACTTGGCAGTGAGACATCTCTATTCAGATGATGTGTGGCGCAACGGATAGTGCAGTTGAAGAGGACATAGGTTCGAATCTTGGAACATTCGTACATTTTTAAAAGTCTTACATGGAATACGAAAATAGCGTTAGCAAAAACTCGTTGTAAGAGTTGTTTAAATGGTGGAATGTATTAAATATAGATTCAGATTAATCTTATTTTGAGCAATGGACAACTGAGGATAAATGCTTTTACTTTGTGTACAAACAATTCACTTTTTTAGAAAGCATTGCTAGTAGTATGCCCACAGTACAACGAGGTGTAGGATAATGGGATTTTGTATACGGAGAGATATAAAGCATGTACAACATGCAGGTAACACCAACGTAATGGCTATGATGTTTGTGAGTGTATACTAACATCGTATCTGAAGCAGACTTACTTCATATTTATGTTAGATGATGAAACTTCAAAAGTTTAAACAATAAGGTTCCTAGCTGGACAGTACGAAGATAAAA